>NC_092724.1:45764725-47206092 GCF_047496885.1 Scyliorhinus torazame
TAACCCCACATAATAACCTGCCCCTATAGTATTCAGAACCAAAGGTTAATTTGCAATTTTCCAATGCATTGATTAAGCTATGGTAGAAACTCCAACCTACATGCTGAGAAATGCAAAGCCAAATTCTCCTGGTGGTTTTAAAACAAACTATCCCCAGATTTTTGAAAATGACAAATCTACCTTTTTACAGACACCCCACCTTTGGACTTCAAGGACAGAGGTTCCTGTTAATTGAAAGTAATCTTGATTTAAAGCTGTACTCACCACTTTTTTAGAAGCAGCTGACTACCATAGCCTATCGAGTCTCACTTCCCAGTGACCAGAGGCAGTAGAAAGTATTCAGTACACCTGTTCCAATCCTGTCTCTCTGATAAACTGATTGGTCCAACGAACATCCTATCTTGACTTCTGATTGGCTACCTGTGGTGTCAATCACCCCTGGCTCTACTTCACCTGTCAGGTACATTGTAATGTTTTAAATAAACATTCAGCTATTAAGAGTGGAACAGGTGAATTCTAAAACCCAGTCTGATCTCAACTGGACTTTGCTTCTGATATTTTTTCATGTTCTTATTTCAAAGTGATTATATCATAGAATCATAGAATCCTTACAATGCAAAAGGAGACCATTCGGCCCATTGAGTCAGCACCGGCCCTCTGAAAGAGCACCCTAACCTTAGTCCACTCTCCGTCCCCATCCTCGTAACTCCGCCTAACCTTTGGACATTGAGGGTCAATGTAGCATGATCAATCCACCTGACTTGCACATCTTTGGACTGCAGGAGGAAACTGGAGCAAGGTTTGCAGTATTCAGTGATCTACTTCAGCTTAAAAACACATTGACCAATTACCTTAGTGATGACTGGGAGTTCGAGCTCCTGAAAAATGGCAAGTAACATTCATGCCTCACAAGTGTCAGTAAATAACTATCTCCAACAAGAGAGAATCTAACCAAATCTTTTAATGGGATTACCATCACTGAACATATCACCTTTGATATCCTGGAGGTTATCATTGACCAGAGTCATTAGTGGATAAACAAGTTTAAATCCTGTGGCTACATGATCAGTCCGACTGTTGGGAATTCTTTAATGAGTAACAAGTCAGGAGAGCGATGGAATATTCTTCATTTTCCTGGATGAGCGCAGCTCCAACAACACTCACGAGGTTTGACCCCATCCAGCGGAATGCAGTCTGCTTGATTGGCGCCCCATCCACCTCTTCTGGCACCTACCTGCTGCAGGTTCACTTCACCAACCCGTCTAAGCTTCTTTCACAGATTTCCCAAACTCTACCACCTAGAACGACAATGACAATGAGTGCATAAGACCATCATCGCCTGCAAGATCCCCTCCAGACTGTATACCATCCTGACTTAGAAAGAAATAATCATTCCTTCACAGTTGTTGGGTCAAAATTCCCTCCCGAATAGCAATGTGGGTGTGCCAACACTAAACAAACTGCAGCAGGTTAATGAGACGGTACAAAAGCCAGTAAGTTGTGCTAAACCTAAAGACTTTGGCAAGGGCATAGAAGAGCTTTACTAGCATGCCTGAGGGATGAGGAATTATATTTATATGGATAGACTTGAATAGCTGGAATTGTAGGCTAAAATAATATTTGATAGAGATGTTTAATATCAGGATTTAGATAGAGTGTTTCCCATGGCTGAATGGTCAATAACCAAAGGTAACAGATTTAAGACGATTGGTAAAGAATCAGAGGTGACAGTAATCATTTTTATGCAACCAGAGAGGTTAAGATTTGAAGTGTTTTGCCTGATGGAATGGTTCATGTAGATTCAATAGTAATCTTCAGGAGGGAATTAGATTGATACTTGGAGGAGAAAATGATTGCAAGGATATGGGGAAAGAGTCAAGGGGTGGAATCCTGTTGAAGCAATGGATGTCTCCCTGTCGGCTCAAGAGCTGACGAGAGACCTGCCCTATCTCTTTTCGGGAAGGCCCACCAAACCACAAGCCAATCACAATGACTATCTCCAGCAAGAGAGAATCTAACCAAATCTTTTCATGGGATTACTATCACTGAATATATCACCTTCAATATCCTAGAGATTATCATTGACCAGAAACGTAGGTGGATAAACAGGTATAAATATTGTGGCGATCAGTCCGACTGTTGGGAATTCTTTGATGAGTAACAAGTCAGGAGAGTGATGGCAAACCCTCCAGTAGGCATGCCACCCCAGTTTGACACCCTGCCTAGTGAGAGCTGCCGGCCAATTAGAGGTCAGCAGCCCTTTTGCTCAGCAGCACCACTGAGGTGATTGTGGTTGCTGCCGGAAGGACAGGCACTGGAGTTCCAGAATTGCAGGGCAGCTCAGGCCACAGGTAGATCAAGTTTTGTGGCGGCTGGGGGAGAGATTTTGTGAGGTGGGGGTTCAGGGGCAATGGGGGAGTTTGGAAGCAAGAAAAAGTGGGGGAGTCTCAGCAGGCCCGCCCCCTCCTGATGCCCAATCCCTTGATCAGGCACAGAGTGCCTTAGATTGAGTGACCGAGTCCCACACCCCTAAAAACACACACACGATAACTTCAGTTATTGGAAAATATTATAATCAATTACTAAGGAGACTATAGCAGTGCATTCATAGAATTTACAGTGCAGAAGGAGGCCATTCAGCCCATCGAGTCTGCACCGGCTCTTGGAAAGAGCACCCTACCCAAAGTCAACACCTCCACCCTATCCCCATAACCCAGTAACCCCACCCAACACTAAGGGCAATTTTGGACACTAAGGGCAATTTATCATGGCCAATCCACCTAACCTGCACATCTTTGGACTGTGGGAGGAAACCGGAGCACCCGGTAAGTTATAATCTGATCAAGCAGAGTCAGAATGGCTTCATGAAAATTTACTAATTTACTAGAGTTCTTTGAGGAGGTATCAGCTGAGTAGATAGAGGGGAGTCAGTCGATGTTGTATATTTGGATTTTCAAAAGGTATTTAATAAGGTGCCACACAAAAGCCTACTATAAGAACATAAGAACTAGGAGCAGGAGTAGGCCATCTGGCCCCTCGAGCCTGCTCCGCCATTCAATGAGATCATGGTTGATCTTTTGTGGACTCAGCTCCACTTTCCGGCCCGAACACCATAACCCTTAATCCCTTTATTCTTCAAAAAACTATCTATCTTTATCTTAAAAACATTTAATGAAGGAGCCTCTACTGCTTCACTGGGCAAGGAATTCCATAGATTCACAACCCTTTGGGTGAAGAGGTTCCTCCTAAACTCAGTCCTAAATCTACTTCCCCTTATTTTGAGGCTATGCCCCCTAGTTCTGCTTTCACCCGCCAGTGGAAACAACCTGCCCGCATCTATCCTATCTATTCCCTTCATAATCTTATGTTTCTATAAGATCCCCCCTCATCCTTCTAAATTCTAACGAGTACAGTCCCAGTCTACTCAACCTCTCCTCGTAATCCAACCCCTTGAGCTCTGGGATTAACCTAGTGAATCTCCTCTGCACACCCTCCAGTGCCAGTACGTCCTTTCTCAAGTAAGGAGACCAAAACTGAACACAATACTCCAGGTGTGGCCTCACTAACACCTTATACAATTGCAGCATAACCTCCCTAGTCTTAAACTCCATCCCTCTAGCAATGAAGGATAAAATTCCATTTGCCTTCTTAATCACCTGTTGACCCTGAAAACCAACTTTCTGCGACTCATGCAAGAGCACACCCAGGTCTCTCTGCACAGCAGCATGTTTTAATATTTTATCATTTAAATAATAATCCCTTTTGCCGTTATTCTTACCAAAATGGATAACCTCACATTTGTCAACATTGTATTCCATCTGCCAGACCCTAGCCCATTCACTTAGCCTGTCCAAATCCCTCTGCAGACTTCCAGTATCCTCTGCACTTTTTGCTTTACCACTTATCTTAGTGTCGTCTGCAAACTTGGACACATTGCCCTTGGTCCCCAACTCCAAATCATCTATGTAAATTGTGAACAGTTGTGGGCCCAACACTGATCCCTGAGGGACACCACTAGCTACTGATTGCCAACCAGAGAAACACCCATTAATCCCCACTCTTTGCTTTCTATTAATTAACCAATCCTCTATCCATGCTCCTACTTTCCCCTTAATGCCATGCATCTTTATCTTATGCAACAACCTTTTATGTGGCACCTTGTCAAAGGCTTTCTGGAAATCCAGATATACCACATCCATTGGCTCCCCGTTATCTACCGCACTGTTAATGTCCTTAACAAATTCCACTAAATTAGTTAGGCACGACCTGCCCTTTATGAACCCATGCTGCGTCTGCCCAATGGGACAATTTCCATCCAGATGCCTCGCTATTTCTTCCTTGATAGATTCCAGCATCTTCCCTACTACCGAAGTTAAGCTCACTGGCCTATAATTACCCACTTTCTGCCTACCTCCTTTTTTAAACAGTGGTGTCACGTTTGCTAATTTCCAATCCGCCAGGACCACCCCAGAGTCTAGTGAATTTTGGTAAATTATCACTAGTGCATTTGCAATTTCCCTAGCCATCTCTTTTAGCACTCTGGGATGCATTCCATCAGGGCCAGGAGACTTGTCTACCTTTAGCCCCATTAGCTTGCCCATCACTACCTCCTTGGTGATATCAATCCTCTCAAGGTCCTCACCTGTCATAGCCTCATTTCCATCAGTCACTGGCATGTTATTTGTGTCTTCCACTGTGAAGACCGACCCAAAAAACCTGTTCAGTTCCTCAGCCATGTCCTCATCTCCCATTATTAAATCTCCCTTCTCATCCTCTAAAGGACCAATATTTACCTTAGCCACTCTTTTTTGTTTTATGTATTTGTAGAAACTTTTACCATCTGTTTTTATATTCTGAGCAAGTTTACTCTCAATCTATCTTACTCTTCTTTATAGCTTTTTTAGTAGCTTTCTGTTGCCCCCTAAAGATTTCCCAGTCCTCTAGTCTCCCACTGATCTTTGCTACTTTGTATGTTTTTTCCTTCAATTTGATACTCTCCCTTATTTCCTTAGATATCCACGGTCGATTGTCCCTCTTTTTACCATCCTTCCTTTTTGTTGGTATAAACCTTTGCTGGGCACTGTGAAAAATCACTTGGAAGGTTCTCCACTGTTCCTCAACTGTTACCATAAAGTCTTTGCTCCCAGTCTACCTTAGCTAGTTCTTCTCTCATCCCATTGTAATCTCCTTTGTTTAAGCACAAAACACTAGTGCTTGATTTTACCTTCTCACCCTCCATCTGTATTTTAAAAGCCACCATATTGTGATCGCTCCTTCCGTGAGGATCCCTAACTATGAGATCCTGAATCAATCCTGTCTCATTACACAGGACCAGATCTAGGACCGCTTGTTCCCTCGTAGGTTCCATTACATACTGTTCGAGGAAACTATCGCGGATACATTCTATAAACTCCTCCTCAAGGCTGCCTTGACCGACCTGGTTAAACCAATCAACATGTAGATTAAAATCCCCCATGATAACTGCTGTACCATTTCTACATGCATCTGTTATTTCTTTGTTTATTGCCTGCCCCACCATAATGTTACTATTTGGTGGCCTATAGATTACTCCTATCAGTGACTTTTTCGCCTTACTATTCCTGATTTCCACCCAAATGGATTCAACCTTATCCTCCATAGCACCGATGTCATCCCTTACTGTTGCCCGGATGTCATCCTTAAATAACAGAGCTACACCACCTCCCTTACCATCCGCTCTGTCCGTCCGAAAAGTTTGATACCCTCGGATATTTAACTCCCAGTCGTGACCATCCTTTAACCATGTTTCAGTAATGGCCACTCAATCATAGTCATTCACGATGATTTGCGCCATCAACTCATTTACCTTATTCCGAATACTACGAGCATTCAGGTAAAGTACACTTATGTTGGCTTTTTTACCTCTGTTCTTAATCTTAACACCTCGATCAGTAACCTCTCCTAAGTTATATTTCCTCTTAACCTTTCTCCTAATTTTCCTTGTCGTTGAACCCACATCTTCCTGTAACAACCTGCCGCATCGCTTACCATTAATGTTTTCACTTCCCGTTTTATTTCTTTTAGTATTCCTGGTCCTATTCACTGAGCTCCCCTCAGTCACTGTACCTTGTACTGTCGCCCTTTTTGATTTTTGACTATGGCTTCTCTGCCTCACACATTCCCCCTTACTGCCTTTTATTTCTGTCCCTGTTTTACTACCTTCCAACTTCCTGCATCAGTTCCCATCCCCCTGCCACATTAGTTTAAACTCTCCCCAACAGCTCTAGCAAACACCCCCCCTCGGACATCGGTTCCAGTCCTGCCCAGGTGCAGACCGTCCGGTTTGTACTGGTCCCACCTCCCCCAGAATTGGTTCCAATGTCCCAGGAATTTGAATCCCTCCCTCTTGCACCATCTCTCGAGCCACGTATTCATCCTCTCTATCCTGACATTCCTACTCTGACTAGCTCGTGGCACTGGTAGCAATCCTGAGATTACTACCTTTGAGGTCCTACTTTTTAGTTTAACTCCTAGCTCCCTAAATTCAGCTTGTAGGACCTCGTCCCATTTTTTACCTATATCGTTGGTGCCTACGTGCACCACGACAGCTGGCTGTTCACCCTCCCCCCCAGAATGTCCTGCAGCCGCTCAGAGACATCCTTGACCCTTGCACCAGGGAGGCAACATACCATCCTAGAGTCTCAATTTCGTCAGCAGAACCGCCTGTATATTCCCCTTACAATTGAGTCCCCTATCACTATAGCCCTGCCATTCTTCTTCCTGCCCAGCTGCGCAGCAGAGCCAGCCACGGTGCCATGAACCTGGCTGCTGCCGCCTTCCCCTGGTGAGCCATCTCCCTCAACAGTATCCAAAGCGGTATATCTGTTTTGCAGGGAGATGACCGCAGAGGACACCTGCACTGCCTTCCTACTCTTGCTCTGTCTTTTGGTCACCCATTTACTATCTCCCTCAGTACCTTTCACCTGCGGTGTGACCAACTCGCTAAATGTGCTATCCACGACGTCCTCAGCATCGCGGACACTCCAAAGTGAGTCCATCCGCAGCTCCAGAGCCGTCAAGCGGTCTAACAGGAGCTGCAATTGGACACACTTCATGCACGTGAAGGAGCCAGGGACAGTGGACGTGTCCCTGAGCTCCCACATCGCACACGAGGAGCATGACACGGGTCTGAGATCTCCTGCCATGTCTTAAACCTTCGGTTAACTTGAACAATTTCAATTTCCCCCCCCAAAATTTAACTAAATAAATAAACAATGAAGAAAAAAATATATATATATATATACCAATGAAAAGAAACAGAAAAACAGAAACACTACTTACCAGTCACAAAAAACCCTTCCTCCCCACCCAGCTTTGAATTCCCACCTCGATTCAAATTCCCAAACTCACTCTTAGCTGTGTCTCACTCCTGGCTCTGTCTTCTCTCTGGCTCACTGGGAGTGAGTTTACAAGTGGCTCTTTTTAAACTGTCCTGAATTGACTCCCCTCCCCCACCTGCTTTCAGATCAAAGTAGATTAAAGTGACTGACACTTAACTGCCAACCAGTTATGTGAGTGGGTGGGGCAGCCCTTGTTAACCTACACTGCACAATACTAGCTTAATATAAATTAATTTAAACTCCTGAAATTTAAAAGGAGCTGCCTTACTGATTCAATTTAATTCAATTCAATTCCCACCTCGATTCAAATTCCCAAACTCACTCTTTGCTGTCTCACTCTGGCTGTCTTCTCTGTCTCACTGGGAGAACTCACAGGAGGAGCTCATGGTGTTGGAGGTAATATTCTGGCATGGATAGAGGATTGGCTAACTAACAGGAAGCAGCAAGTAGTGATGAGGGGCCTTTCTCAGGTTGGAGGGCAGTAATCAGTTAAGTGCCAGAAGGATAAGTGCTGGGACTGCAGTGCTTCACAATTTATGTTAATGATTTGGAGGAAGAAACAGAGTGTACTCTGGCCAAATTTACAGATGACACAAAGCTGAGAGGAAGGGAGGTTGTATGGAGGATATAAATAGTTAAAGAGAGGCTAAATGAGTGGGCAGAAAATTGGCAAATGGAATTCAATGCAGGAAAAATGTGAGATTGTTCATTTTGGAAGAAAGAATGAGAGGTGAATTATTATTTAAATGGAGAGAGAAAGCTGTAGCACAAAGGGACTTGGGATTCTTGTTCATGAAACCCAGAGAGCTAGCATACAGGTGCAGAAGGTAATAGGGAAGGCAAATGGAATTCTAGCTTTTATTTCAAGAAGGCTGGAGTATATAAGTAAAGAGGTGTTGCTGCGACTGTACAAGGTACTAGCAAGACCATATTTGGAATACAGGGCGCGATTCTTCAGAAAGATTTCGAAGTGTTGTAGCGAGCGGGAATTGCCGTGAGCTTCCCGGCGCTCTAGCGAGGCTGGCAATCCTATTCAACATTAATTGGACCACTTAACAAGGCATCACGGGCTTCTCGCTGCAAATGAAGGCTTGCCAGCCGATTGGCCAGAACCGCGCTCACCAGCCCTCCGCTAACAAGGTCGAGCAGCACTTAAGCTGCACTTGCTCAGCCAACCCCAGCCAGCTCGCAACAATGGTGTGAGGAGACCAGCCCCAAGATTCGGGGACACTCACCTGTGGAGGCTGCTGGATGGCGTGGAGGCCAGGAGCGATGTCCTGTTCCCCCGAGGGTCCAGGAGGGTGAGCCATAGGGCAGCCAGTGTTGCCTGGGACGAAGTGGCAGCAGCTGTGAGCACCAGGGGTGTGACCAGGTGGACTGGCCTCCAGTGCCGTAAGAAGGTCAATGACCTACACTGGGCAGCATTAGTGAGTAGACATCATCGTCGCCCCCCCCCCACCCCCGAGACCTATCTGCCCCCACGGGAGCATCCAGCCCTCAACTCTCCATTCCACCCACAACCCTCCCTCCACATCCTTCAGACCCCCCAATCCTCCCTTTACACACAAACCCCCACCGCCCCCCCCCCCTCACCACCACCACCACCACCACTGTGAACCGCACGGTGGCTGACCATGCCCTCTCTGTGTCTCCTCATGAAAAGCTCTCCCATAATCACCGCGAGAGGGCCCAGACTGGCAGAGAGGTGCATCGCGGTCTGATTGGGATGCTGGGCAATGACACCCACATGCTACATGCCCCACCCACCCACGGGAACCCACTTGGGATGTGTGAAGTGCTCACTTAACCACGATTGCCAAATCCCTATTAGCGATAGCCTTCAGCCTCACAACCATAGGCCTCGGCAGTCAGTGGAGCTATGGGTTGTCATTGGAGCAGACAGGCAGGGACAAGGGTTGCCCCTGGAATGGGTAACACAATCCAGGGGTTGGCATGGTGGTGCCCCGAGCAGTTGCTCCCCCCCTGGTTGCCCCTCCAGTGCCTCCTCCCTTCCCATGGCAGCTCACCCCTGCGGAGGGTCCCGCCCCCCCAGCCAAGGGTCCCCCAGCAGTAAGTCCCCCACTCCCTGCCATGCACTGGGGTGGCATGCCCAGCGCCCCCAGGACCTTTGCCTGTAAGTAAAGGTGGTTACTCACTTCCTCGTCTCCCCACAGAAGGCCTTCCGCCAGGTTCCCGTTTTTAAAAAGGAGTGCTAATCAGCGCCAGCATGACCACTTGCTGGAAAGGCAACTGAATGACGGGAGGCCATTGGATATGGGGTCGCTCTCGTTGATTGTAAGGAAATGGATCTTAAGTGGAGATAATTGGTTTCTCACCACACTACAGCAAGATCCTGATGTTGCCTACGAGAGCAGGTCGCTTGCACCGCAAACTGTTTGGCGCCTGGCGCGGTTCTCATTTTCTGCCTCTCCCACTATTCACCGGCCTCGTTTCGCTTAAGCGAGATCGTAACGAGGCCGGAGAATCGTGCCAACATATTTAAAGGAAGATATATTATAATTGGAGGCGGGATTGAGGACATTTACCAGTGTGATCTTGGTTATGGAGGGACTGACATATGAGGAAAGATTAAACAGATTGGGTCTGTACTCCTTTGAGTTCAGCAGAATAAGTTCAGCAGGGGCAGCACGGTAGATAGTGGTTAGCACAGTTGCTTCACAGCTCCAGGGTCCCAGGTTCGATTCCCGGCTTGGATCACTGTCTGTGCGGAGTCTGCACGTTCTCCCCGTGTGTGTGTGGGTTTCCTCTGGGTGCTCCAGTTTCCTCCCACAGTCCAAAGATGTGCGGGTTAGGTGGATTGGCCATGCTAAATTGCCCTTCGTGTCCACAAAGGTTAAGTGGGGGTTACGGGGATAGGGTAGATATGTGGGCACAAGTAGGGTGCTCTTTGTCAGGGCCGGTGCAGACTCGATGGGCCAAATGGCCTCCTTCTACACTGTAAGTTCTATGAATCTATGAGAATAAGAGATGATATGATTGGAACATACAAGATTCTTCATGGGTTAGACAGGGTAAATGTTGGGAGGATGTTTCCACTCATGGGCGAGTGTAGGACCAGAGGGCATAGTTGCAGAATAAGAGGGTGCTCATTTATGACAGATTTGAGGAAGAATTTCTTCTCTCAGAGAGGTGAATCTTTGTAATTCTTTACTCCAGGAAGCTGTGGAGTCCGAGTCCTTGAACATTTATAAGGCTGAGATCGATAGGTTTTTGATCAGTCGGGGAATTAAGGGTTACAGAGATAAGGCAGGAAAGTAAACGTAGTGAGTCTTATATCAGCCATGATCTTATGAAATGGTGGAGCAGGCTCAAAGGCTGAGTGGCCTATGCCTGTTCCAATTTCTTATGGTCTAAGTGGCGTGGCCGCACAGTTTGATCTGTCAGCCAGTCCACATGGCAACAGACCAACTTGTAGCTAGATTCATACCACTGGTGGCAGGATGAGGCTCTTAGATGGTCAATAATTGGCCACTTAAAGGCCTCAATTGGTAGCAGGGTGGGATATTCGACCTTGGCCTTCCCACCCAGAACTTAATTCTGATGGAGGAGGAAAGGTGACGGGGTTCAGGAATGTCACCTAATGATTCCGCCCAAGGACTGGGACTAGCTGTAATGCTCTTTGAAAGAACTAGCACACATTGAATGGACTGAATGGCCTGTCCTATGTAGTGCTATTTATTGATCCTATGATTCTGTAAATGTAACTTACCATTGCATCTTGCCTTGGGTCCTAAGAGAACAGCAACATGAACAAAATACGGTTCCAACTCTTTACATGTTAATTATAACACAAAGTAACAGCTGAGGGATGCATAATATATATATAGGAATATAGGAACAGGAGTAGGTCATTCAGCCCCTTGAGCTTCTTCTACCATTCAATCAGATCATGGCTGAGCTGTACCTGAATTCCAGCTGTCCACCTTTGATCCATATCCCTTGATACTCTTACCTATGAAATATTGATCAATCACAGTTTATGAAATTTATATCCACCGCCTTCTGCGAGCAGGTCCCACATTTCCATTACTCATTGTATGAAAAATACTTCCTAATTTCACAATGGTTCATTTTTGGGATGTGTGTTTTGTAACCCACAAGTGTCTTACGGGGTTGGAACAATTAACTTCCCTGTGAACCTTGCAGAATATGAGCTCCCCCGTTTAACGGGGTGAGCGACCTCTAAACAATGTCTAGTTGTATGATAGATAAAGCCGGCCAGTTAGGCACTGGCAAGGCAGAGCCAGTCGGGATCTACCTTATGATGTGTACAATAGTTATTGTACATAAACAAGTTCCTTTGAATTACTCGGTGTGGGCTCCTTCATGGTTGTGTGAGAGCCAAGTTTTTAATAACTGAGTTAAGTATGAGAAAATCTATGGGCCCAAAAGGCAGCGTAGTGCAGCCATTGGTGCCAGGAGATCCCTCTTCCGGAATCTACCCGGTTCGCCATGCCTCCCTAGATCTAATGTGATCTCAGGTAGTCTCACTCGAATATGCTAAGACGTGGAACCTAACCCACATGCCTTGGAGGTCTTGGGTGAGCACCATTCACTGCTGGTCTCCACGAACGGGGACCAGACAGAACAGCACTCGAGGTCTCCCAGGGAATCGGAGGCCCCCAGGTGCTTGCCCTCTGGGCAGGGTGACACCCTGGTAGTGCCACCTAGATGCCAGCCTGGCACTGTCAAGCTTCCCAGGTGGCACTGCCGAAGGGGTTCGGTCAGTAGTTGCAACCTCAAATGCGTACGGGGAAAGTGGATCTGGGACATATAATGAGGGGGCTGTGCTGAGGGCTCTTTTTAAGGCATCCACGGCATCCGTGTGCTGTGGAAGCCATTCCCAAGGTGCTTGTTTCTTGAGAAGTTCGGATAGGGGCGCTGCTTTTGTGGCGATACAGTCGATATGGTTTCTGCAGTAGCCAACCAGTCCTAGAAATGACCGGAGAGCTGAGACATTATGGGGCAGGGGTAATTTGACGATCGAGTCAATTTTTTTCTGCTCAATCTCGTGTTTGCCATGTGTGATTACTGTTCCTAAGTAAATCACTTTTTCCTGTAAAATCTGGGCCTTCTTGGGGTTTACATTACAGCCAATTTGTTGTAGGAGTGCTAAAAGTTCGCGAGAAGCGAAATGTGCTCTCCCTTTGTGTCTGTCTGTAGTAGCAGATCATCTACATATTGGACCAGACAATCGGGTTGGGAAAATTTTGCTAACCCATTTGCCAGCTGTCGGTGGAAAATGGAGGGGGAGTTGTGGAATCCTTGTGGAAGGCACGTTCACGTATATTGCTGTCCCTGGAATGTGAATGCAAATTTATATTGGCACGCTTTATCCAATGGAATGGACCAAAAGCCATTGCTAATGTCCAAAACCGAATTTTCTTTTGACTGTAGCCCCTGTTTGAGCATGGTCTCGGAACTCGTGGCAATGGTGGGGGCTGCTACTGGGGTTACTTTGTTCAGTTCCCGGTAATCAATGGTCAGTCACCATGATCCATCGGGTTTCCTGACGGGCCATATTGGTGCGTTATTTGTGGAGGCTACTGATCAGCGTACGCCTTGATCAAGCAAACTCTGTATTACTTTTGAGATATCTCCCTCTGCTTCTTGGGGAAATCCGTATTGCCTTTGGGGTCTGGGTTCGGGACCTGTAATATTCACTAAGCCAGCGATCTTGCCACAGTCGTGCTTGTGCTTTGCAAATGCTGCTTTGTGTTGCTGCAGGACTTGCCTAACTTGTTTGTTCTGACTAATGGCTCGAGGGTCGAACCAGAAGTCTCCTACTGCGCTGATCCTATTTTCGTACTCTCCAACTGTGAGCGTGGCGGGGGCTCGTGCTGCCTTTGCCATTCTCCATACACATTTATTTACCGGATCAAATGAGAGGTTGTGGGAGCTCATGAAGTCAATTCCTAAGATGTGCTTGGCTGTCTGGGGTAGATCGACCAGAACTACGGGGTGTCTTGTTTTAATGTTCCCTATTTGGATTGCTACAGGGGCTGTGATGTGTCCCTGCTGTAAATGACCTGTAAAACCGCTGAGGGTATTGGTGTCCGTCGTGGGCCACGTGTCTCGCTGAAACATCGTGGAGGAATTGAGCGTGGTGCGGGACCCTCTTGTGTCCCAAAGGATTTCCATGGGGTGTCCCCGGACTGTGCCTGCCACTACCGGTCTACCGGACTTGTCGCAGACCCAAGCTGGGGGTCCCGAACACCGTCGGTCGGTGCCGTTCATATCTGTGTTCTCAGAATGGGCGCTAACGCTGTAGATTGGCTTTGCCCTATTCTTATTTAGGGTGCCTGTCTGTTGGTTTCTCTGCTGCTTCTGGGGCGCATTGCATTCTCGTGCATAGTGTCCTAATCCAGGCCGTACATGGTCGCCTGCTGTTTTACACTTGCAAAGAACTGGTGGGGGTCCGATGTGGGTAGGAACGGTGTAATCTTGTCACACATGTCCTGTAATTGGGTGACGGTTAATGGGTAGTGTATAGGAAATCTGAGTCTCCTTCTGCTGCGGCCCTGCGATGTGTGGTTACAGGGTTCATAGGGGTGTGTTCTGCTTGTGCAGTCGGGGGTTGGGTGCTTTTCGTTTCTTGGGTTTTTCCTGTGTATATATCTATGGGCAGTCTCATTTAACTCCTGCCAATCGGGGCCATTTTCCTGGTCTAACTGGGGTCCAAACATACTCTGAAACCCATTCTGAACAGAAAGCAGAGATTGCAATTCTGCAATTTGCTTCCGGCACTTTTGCATGATCTACCGAGCTCTGCCTTTGTTCCGTTGTGGAAGTGTGGAGTGCTCGTAGAGCTGCTTTAAATCGCTGCACTGTTTCTGCAACTGCTCGACCTGTTGTTCGGTTTCCTGTCTTACCAACACCGCGTGTTGCGTGTCCTGGTAGGCTTTGTCATATTGGGACTGAAAGCTGCTCAAATGGGCGACACAAGACTGGTGTGCCTGCTTGGCATCCTCCACCTCCTTGTACCTCGCCACTAACTGCGCTCTCAGTTCCTTAGTTCTCTCTCTCATATCCGTTCACAACTCCTTCACAACCTTTGTCTCTCTCCTCAATCTCTCTACGGAGCGTCCTAACGACCTCCTCTGTGCCTTGCAATTGTGCCAAGCAGGACACAATTGCAATCGGCTTGCGAGCTTTCCCTAAGCTCTTCTTATGGATCTCTGACAGGTTCTCCCACCAAGTATACCCTATACTCACGGGACCTGTTTCATCATTGGCGCAGAATTCACTCCAAAGGGGCCATCCTTTCCCTTTGAGATATTTTCTGATCTCTTCTCCCCATAGGGGACACTGCCCTACACTACTGGTCGCTGCGACCTCGAATTCCTGGGGGTTCATAAGGCGTTCCATTGCCTTCATTGCCATTTTTCTCTATCTCTGTGGTCTCTATCGAATTTGGAACAGGGGGTGATAAAGTGGTGATGTAAACACGGGTATGACTTACGTTACTTTCCGGCCTACAAAACCCCCGACAGTTTTACGCAACAAAATCTCTCAGGTTTACCTTATATCCCTGTTAGTACGCATGCATGAACACACTTCCGAATCTTGGAGGTTTGATCAGTATCGTTCTTACACTTGTGGTTTTTCTGTTTCCAATTGGATTCCAATTCAAATTTGGGTTCTCTCGGAGTGACTAGGCCACTTCTAGGTCGAGTCCCATCTGGGTCGCCAGTAAATATTGCTCTCTTTGGTTGTTTCTAAATATGGCGCTCAATATGGTCGCCTTCCTTAATTCTAATTACGTTTGCTTTAGAGTCGCCAGGTATCTTTCGATACCGCCGCAAGGTTCAAACAATATCTACTCCTGCACGAAATACTACAGACTAAACTATCACTACTGCTAAAGCCTATATTTAGCTTTGGGCGCCCACTCAGTCATAGGAACAATGGCCGATGTTCGGTTCTGAGGCTGCTGGGTTCAAAGTGGTAGAGGGGAACAGCTAAGGTCGTCCGTCTGGTAGCGAGCATTGACCTTGGACTTACTTGCTTCTGATGTAGCTGGTGGAAGGGTCTCTCCGCTTTGAGAGCCAATTCCAAGAGAGCGATTCTCTTTTGGGGCCTTCTTCTTATACACAAAGGGGTTTTGCGTGCTTTTGGGCGGGCCTTGAACTTGGCCCCAATCAATTGGGCCATTTCTTGATCATTTGCATTGATCCTGACCAATAAAGGGGTGGGTGCCCTGATGGCTGGACGTGTCCTAGGTGGCCGTTGGCCTGCTTTGTTTTCTGCTTTCGGTTTGGGGAACTGGCGCCGCAAGGACTGGGGCCAGATCGGTTACTTAAGTATCTTCCTTTGTTCCCGGAGATGGGCCATCCATATGCTAATGGGCCTAAAGTTTCAGTCTTGTCTGGGAGCTGTTTCTCCAATATGCAGACAGGCTCTGTGCCTGCTTGCTTTCTTAACATTGTCCATTTTTCCCTGCAATCTTTGCAAATGTCCATTTTGTATTCTGGATGTGGCCATCCCAGATGGCTACAGTCTCTGATACTTCACCCTGACAGCCTGATCCCCACACCCCAAGGTACTTCGTGCTGCCTCATTCTTCAGTGCAGAGTATCATTAAAAAATTTGCAGATGGAAGTATTGTGAATTGTGAGGAGGACGACGATATACTTCAGTGGGACATAGAGAGTCTGGTGGAATAGGTGGACACATGTTAGATGAAATTTAATACAGTAAAGTGTGAAGTGGTACAACTTGATAGAAAGAATGAGGAGAGACAATATAAAATAAAGGCACAATCCTAAAGGGGGTGCAGGAACAGAGAGACCTGGGGAAATATGTGCACAAATTATTGAAGGTGCAAGGCAGGTTAAGAATGTGGTGAAAAAGGCATGTGGGATCCTTGGCCTTTATTAATAGAGGCATGCAGTACAACAGCAAAGAGGTTATGATGAAGCTTTGTCAAACTCTGGTTCTGCGGCAACTGGAGTGTGGTGTTGGGTGCTCTGGTGCACAGATGAGCCAACACAGTTGTATGTGGTACAACTCTATTTTATTTTAACTCTTATAATACAGTTCGTTCTGGATACTCTGCACGTGCTGTCTCCCTGAGTGTGTCGTGTAGCAGGTCTGTCCTGGTCCTCCTCTCCAGCTAATACTGACCACCAGGTGTCGTGTTTGTGCTTTTATATCTTTCTGTGATTGGTTGTGGTGGTGTGTGTTCTGATTTGTCTGTTGGTGTGTCTATCATGATGTGTGTGTTTGAATATCATGACATCCCCCCTTTTTACAAAGATATGTGCCTACGTGGTTATAAATATAATCGTGTCGTGAGTGCATCTAAGAGTGTGTGCGTGTGTTGTGTACAGCGTGTGTATTTGACGTAACTATTTACATGGGGCGATGTCGGGTGCGTCACACTAACAAGGTTGTACCATAACAAAACATGAATGCGAGAAAAAAAAACAACTTGAACAGTGGTCCGGTCAGACGATATCTGGAACGATAAACAACAACAGGTTATAATACAGAAGTGTTTGACTTTTTGAACGTATGAACAGCGTTATAAGTCCAGTCTAATGGGTGACCGCCTCAAGAATAGGCTGGTCCTCAAGCCGGTTCAGCTGTGGAGATTTGGGTTCACACTGGTTCACCTTGGACTGTTGGAGGTGATGCTGTTGCCGAAGTCTCTACTTTTCCATTTGTTGTACTTCGTGCAGTGCTTGGTTTTTCATTCGTGCAAATATAACATTCAACATCTTTGTTAGTGTTGCCTTGGCTGTGGTTTGGTTCTGGTGGCGATGGAAGGGGCATGATCCGTGGCATCTCCACGAAGTCATCCTTGGGAACCAGTGGAGGATCCGGCGTGTGCGTACGGTTCAGTTGCGAGCGTGGAAGGCGGCGCAAAGCTCGCTGATTGCGCCTACGCACCAATCCATCCGCCCTGCATGCCAGGAACAAGGTGGAGTCTTTTGTCTTTTTATGTTTGTGGTGGACGGCATCTTGTAGCCGATGGGTCGTTGCCATCGAAGTAGCACCATCACTAATATCATGCAAGGCGATGACTGTGCCAGATGTGGAAGTTGGCCGCGACCGTGCATGCTGGTTCCGGCCACCTGCTGTGCCGGAAGGGCGACTCCGCAGAGAAACGTCGAAGCATGTCGCCTTGGAGAGAGAATTGTTGCTCGCATCAACGTCTGGCGATGGCGCGAATTGGTGTGTCCGTCTTGGACCGCCGGTGCTGGTTGCCACTGCCGACCCAGTGGGACTGCCACGCGATCCATTCCCTGTCGCCGTGGCATCTGCCGTCACCCTGAGCGTGCCATCACCGAGGCCGCGACACCGCCCGTCCGGAGCAAGGTCTGGCGTGCGCGAATCAGAGTCGGCGCTTGGCTGCTCCCCATCTGGAGTCCGGTCTGCCTTCCGTCGAGTCCCAACAGGTTCACTGGAGGCAGCCGAGATTCCCTGAAGCTGCACTTCTGGAGTCGGAACATGCAGGAATGCACCAACCAGTGGAGAGGCTTCAGCCATCGAGGGTGGAAGCGGTGCGCCGCCACCGCAGTCGTCAGTGGTCCCACCGTGATCGTTGAGTGCCTCGGTACGCACTAGGCGAGGTCTGTCACCTTGCACCTTTTGCATGGGAAGTGGGATGCTGTCGTCACTCGTCTCACATCCCGTGGATAGATCCTCATTAGCAGCTTGCTGTTCACTAGGGTTGGGTAAATTGTCAGAGTTTTCATCTGGTGGTGCACACCATGTCGGTGGACTGTCATTGTCTTGCCGTTGTCCTTCATTTGGGCTTTTCTTCTTTGGAATTTTAAATCTTCCCCCAGACATTGCAGAACCTTGTTTATTACCCCCAAATTCTCCCATATGTATGGTCTCGAATATAGGATCCAATGTTTCTATCGACATTGTACTATTTTCCAAAGAACATTCCGTTTCACTTTTCTTCTCAGGTACCTCATATGTATCTTTGTCTAATGTACATGCCTTCATGGTCTCTGGGTCTGATTTTGCTGGGACTGGCATGGTCACAGTCTCTCTTTTACTGTTCTCAATTGCCCACATTATACTCCCCATACATAACTGCTTAATCACTGGGGTTAGTGTGGTACAATGGATAATCGGGTCGACCTTATCTGCATCTTCACCATTAGTGGAAAGCACACTTGGTTCACTTGAAACTGCTGCGGGTTCTAAATTTGTTATCTGGCTACTCGATGTCGGTGTCCTCAGGATTCTTGCTCCAATGTTCTGCTCATTTATCAGTGGAGTGTGTATAGGTTCAATGCAATTAATGTTCCCCTCCAGGTTTGAAGAGTCATTACTGACTAACTGCTGGTCTCTGAAGTTGGGACTTTGCGGCGTTGTGTTGAAGGGAGACATTTGTCCCTGCTGTAGATATGATTCAGGTTGTGTTATTTCCATTACCTGAGGATCAATGTCTTGTCCATTTTTTCGATCTGTACTAAAACACTGGCAATTCTCAGTCTGCTCCTTGCAAGTTAAACATTCAATTAATTTCTTTAGCAAATCCTCAGCATCCTTCTGTGACCGTGCAGCATTATTAATCTCTGTTCGGCTATAATGATCCTGAAGGTCAGCACATAAACCTTTTTTCTTCGGGCTTGGAAGAGGCGATTCCTTTGGCTTGTCTTCAGTTGGGCTTGAACAGTCTTCAGCGCTGTGCCCTTCATTGTAGCATGAGAGACCGTCATGGTCATGCTGCTGTGTCGTGGAGCATGGTCGGCTGTTATAGCCTTCTTGCTGTTCACGTGAGCATGGCAGACTTGCATCGTCTGCCGCTGGTTGGTCAGGAGAGGTTGCTAGACCCTCATGGTCTTGTTCCTGCAAGGACCGCACATTGGAGTCTTGCGTTGCTTCTATCGTGGAGGCTGTCCACGAGCTCTCTGTGGAGGCTTGTGACACTGGAGTCACTTCTTGTTCGTGCAAGGACTGCGCTCTGGAGTCTTGCGTTGCTTCTATCGTGGAGGCTGTCCACGAGCTCCCTGTGGAGGCTTGTGACTCTGGAGTCACTTCTTGTTCATGCAAGGACTGCGCTCTGGAGTCTTGCGTTGCTTCTATCGTGGAGGCTGTCCACGAGCTCTCTGTGGAGGCTTGTGACACTGGAGTCACTTCTTGTTCATGCAAGGACTGCGCTCTGGAGTCTTGCGTTTCTGCAATTGTGGAGTCTGTCCACGAGCTTGCTGTGGAGGCTTGTGACACTGGAGTCACTTCTGGTTCATGCGAGGACTGCGCTCTGGACTCTTGCATGTCTTCTTTCATAGAGTCGGGAATGTTGAGCGGGACGTGGACCACGCTCTGTGTGGCAGCAGGGCGCTCTCCGTGTGCTTGCAGCGCTCCCTGTCTGTTAATGTCAGGCTGCAGCATCATCCGGTACTGATAAGTTGGGACGTCATATCTGCTGGATTGAAGATCCTCAAATCCGAAAAATGAATCCGCATCTGCGTCGGATTCAAAGTGGGGGCCGCCAATGTGCAACACGAAAGGTTCGTCCGAGTCATAGTCGTATAGGACCACGGAGCTATCATTGGGCTCGCGAGGTCCGGAAACACTGTAAAGATCGTCATCGAAGTATTCGAGGTCAGAATCATCGGCTTGTGCGTAGGTAACTGCTTGTCGGAGGGTTCTTCGGAGGTCAAATTCATCTCCTGGGTCAATTTGCGGCAATGTGCTGTCATTCCAGGTGAGGGAAGATTGTTTTTCAGCTTTAACAGATTTTTGTTTTTTTGATTTGGGACGTTTCCCTTTTAAATTGGATTTGGGACGTTTCCCCTTTTAAATTGGTGCGGTCTGGGGCCTCTGACATCCGGACGCTCGGTATGTAGCACGTAGGGAGCGACTGCGCATGCTCAGATCGCTGTTCCTTTACCGATGGCCGTTTTCTTGACTGCGCATGCGCAGCATCTCGCGCATGCGCAAACGAAACTTCCGGTTCTGCGCACTGTTCGCGCAACTGTGCTAGCGTGATACCTTTAGCAAGATGGCCGCCGACCTCGACCCAGCCCTCTCTCAGGCCCGGGATTTTGGCCTCTGGGAATTCGGGCTCCGGGATCCCAACCACGAGGTGAGTACTGCCGCTTTTCTTACCTTTACTTGCCGATTGGATTGCGTTTTCTTCACAGTACTTGGAGAATTTGTCCAGGACTGCCTGGTAATTGTACCTTTGCTGCCTCCTGAAGAACCTGAACCTTGTGAATATTTCTCTTGCCCTTGCACCGGCGATGGTGAGGAGAAATTCAATTTTTTCGCTATCATCCAGGTCTTGGAGTTCAGCTGCCACCAGGAACAATTCGAACACTTGCCGGAATCGCCGCCAGTTTTCGTGGAGATCGCCGTAGCACTGGAGCGGCTGCGGAACCGGGAGCTCTATCATTTTGCCTGGGCACTGCTGGTTGTCTGTGTACACTGAGGTATGCCGGCAGGTATCGATCCACTCCTGTACCATGTGGTGTTGGGTGCTCTGGTGCACAGATGAGTCAACACAGTTGTATGTGGTAAAACTCTATTTTATTTTAACTCTTATAATACAGTTCGTTCTGGATACTCTGCACGTGCTGTCTCCCTGAGTGTGTCGTGTAGCAGGTCTGTCCTGGTCCTCCTCTCCAGCTAATACTGACCACCAGGTGTCGTGTTTGTGCTTTTATATCTTTCTGTGATTGGTTGTGGTGGTGTGTGTTCTGATTTGTCTGTTGGTGTGTCTATCATGATGTGTGTGTTTGAATATCATGACATGGAGTATCGGCGTCTCCTTCTTAGGAAGGAAGTGAAAGCTTTAAAGAGGATTTATGAGAATGGTTCCAGGTATGAGGGACCTTCAGTTATGTGGCGAGTTCAGCAAAGCTGGGGAAAGTTGAGAGGAGATTTGAAAGAAAGTAACAAAATCATAGAAAGTTTGCGACACAGGAGGACATTTGTCCATCATGTCTGCACTGGCAAAAAAAATGAACGACCCAACTGAATCCCACTTTCTAGCATTTGGTTCGTAGCCTTGCTGGTTAAAGCGGTTGAGGTGCCTATCCAGGCACCTTTTAAATGAGTTGAGGGTTTCTCTTGGGACCCAGCCACTGAGACAATCAGAGTCCACAAGCTAGCCAGGTCTCCAGTCAGTTCAGTATAGTGTCGACCCACAGTTAAATATGTATGTTAGTCTATCGTTCAATAAAACCGTGTTGGATCTTCTACAGGTCTGTTTCTCGCATCGCTGAACCAAGAGCAGTCCACACCAAACCGACCTGCCTAACACATCATGGTACCATGGAGTGAAAATGAAAATTGACGGACCTACCTCGAGTGAATCAGCATTGACCAGCAAGCAGCCATCCGGTGACATGGGAAACATCCAGCCTCCTCTGCAGCTCCGCATCTCCGGCAACCTCGGCGCAAATTGGAAGCTCTTCAAGCAAAAGTTCCTCTGGTACATCGAGGCCTCCGACCTCGAAGCAGTATCGGATGCCAGGAAGATCGCGCTAATTCTCTCCACCGCGGGGGACCACGCCATCCACATCCACAACTCCCTCACGTTCGCTGACGGTGAAGACAAAACGAAATTCAAAACAGTCCTGCTGAAGTTTGACAGCCACTGCGACACTGAGGTGAATGGGAGCTTTGAACGGTACGTTTTCCAGCAGAGGCTTCAGGGTAAGGATGAACCTTTTCAGTCCTTCGTCACCCATCTCCACATCCTAGCGCAGTCATGTAACTATGACTTGACGGTTGATTCCATGGTCCGGGACCAGATCGTTTTCATGGTCCACTCCAACTCCCTTCGTCAGCAGCTCCTGAAAGTCAAACAGTTGACCCTCTCTGTCGCTATCGAGACGTGCGTTGTCTATGAGCATGCTAAGAATTGTTACTCCCACATCAGGGCGGCAGAAACTGCAAAGCTGGCCTCCAATTCGAGGCGGAACGGGTACAGGCCATTGCACAAATGTAGGGCCTGAGCATCGAGGAGAGTGGCCGTTTCGCGAGCTTTTCCCGGGACCCTGCGCATGCGCGTCATGACTGAGTGGATGACGAGCCCGACATCCCGACTGCGCAGGTGCGTACGTCGACCGACCGCACTGCGCATGCGCGATGTCGCATGGAACGGACTGACGTCGGCGCCATGACGTGTCCAAATTGTGGCTCCGCCCACTTAAAGCGGCAATGTCCGGCAAAAGGATGCTGGTGTCTACAGTGTGGCAAGCTTGGCCACTATGCAGCCCTTTGCAGATCTGCATAAGATAAAGATGCATGGCATTAAGGGTAAAGTAGTAGCATGGATAGAGGATTGGTTAATTAATAGAAAGCAAAGAGTGGGGATTAATGGGTGTTTCTCTGGTTGGCGATCAGTAGCTAGTGGTGTCCCTCAGGGATCAGTGTTGGGCCCACAATTGTTCACAATTTACATAGATGATTTGGAGTTGGGGACCAAGGGCAATGTGTCCAAATTTGCAGACGACACTAAGATGAGTGGTAAAGCAAAAGGTGCAGAGGATACTGGAAGTCTGCAGAGGGATTTGGATAGGCTAAGTGAATGGGCTAGGGTCCGGCAGATGGAATACAATGTTGACAAATGTGAGGTTATCCATTTTGGTAGGAATAACAGCAAAAGGGATTATTATTTAAATGATAAAATATTAAAACATGCTGCTGTGCAGAGAGACCTGGTTGTGCTAATGCATGAGTCGCAAAACGTTGTTTTACAGGTGCAAAAGGTGATTAAGAAGGCAAATGGAATTTTGTCCTTCATTGCTAGAGGGATGGAGTTTAAGACTAGGGAGGTTATGCTGCAATTGTATAAGGTGTTAGTGAGGCCACACCTGGAGTATTGTGTTCAGTTTTGGTCTCCTTACTTGAGAAAGGACGTACTGGCACTGGAGGGTGTGCAGAGGAGATTCACTAGGTTAATCCCAGAGCTGAAGGGGTTGGATTACGAGGAGAGGTTGAGTAGACTGGGACTGTACTCGTTGGAGTTTAGAAGGATGAGGGGGGGATCTTATGGAAACATATAAAATTAAGAAGGGAATAGATAGGATAGATGCGGGCAGGTTGTTTCCACTGGCGGGTGAAAGCAGAACTAGGGGACATAGCCTCAAAATAAGGGGAAGTAGATATAGGACTGAGTTTAGGAGGAACTTCTTCACCCAAAGGGTTGTGAATCTATGGAATTCCTTGCCCAGTGAAGCAGTAGAAGCTCCTTCATTAAATGTTTTTAAGATAAAGATAGATAGTTTTTTGAAGAATAAAGGGATCAAGGGTTATGGTGTTCGGGGCCGGAAAGTGGAGCTGAGTCCCCAAAAGATCAGCCATGATCTCATTGAATGGCGGAGCAGGCTCGAGGGGCCAGAGGGACCAATTCCTGCTCCTAGTTCTTATGTTCTTATGCTCCACCGTTCAGCAGCCAGCGATCCCAGCTGCGGCACAGAAGTGTCCGCTCAATACAACAAGGCATGTCAGATTGTGATCCCGACAGCCCAATGGACCCTGATGCTGAGTGCCTCAGGTCCCCAT
Source organism: Scyliorhinus torazame (assembly GCF_047496885.1). Classification (NCBI taxonomy): domain Eukaryota; kingdom Metazoa; phylum Chordata; class Chondrichthyes; order Carcharhiniformes; family Scyliorhinidae; genus Scyliorhinus; species Scyliorhinus torazame. The sequence goes on from NC_092724.1 coordinate 45,788,608, forward strand.
ACCGGGTGGGCATCATAACTACACATGCGCTGCGTTCCACCACACCTATGCAATGCCTCTCGATTCTCAGTGTGGATCCCGATGACGAGTGGTCTTCCGTCCTCACAGTGAACAAGGCCCGCATCCGGTTCAAACTGGACACCGGCGCATTGGCGAACCTCATCTCGAAATCCGACCTCGACACCATCCGCGCCAAACCAAGCATTCTTCCACCGGCCTGCCAGCTCCTTGACTACAGTGGCACCGCCATAGCTGCTAGTGGCTTGTGGCAACTGGGGGTATCCAATAAGGCGATCAAGGCGACGCTGCGGTTTGAAATCGTCAGGCCTGACAGAGCATCTCTGCTTGGTGCTCATGCCTGCAAGCTCCTGAACCTTGTTCAACGCGTCCACACCATGTCATCATCACCGGTGACGGCCTCGCCCGATGGAAACTTGCAAGCCGACATAGATGACATCATCATGCAGTACCACAGCGTGTTCGACAGAATGGGCACGCTCCCATACCGATACAAAATCCTGCTCAAGCCGAACGCCACCGCTGTGATTCATGCACCTCGCCGGGTGACGGCGCCCCTTGTTGTTGAAATCTCACCACTATTCTTAGAAGTCCCCCTGTACCAAAAAGAGGCGACATTCTAAATGGTGATCAGGGATTCTCACTCCCTGACTCCTATGCAGGCTTCAGTGGGTGCTATTCAGGTCAAACTATGTTTTCAAGTTATCCCCCGGTATAACCCATACCTTCACCGAAGATTTCATCTACTTACCACTTAGTAGCATCGACCCTGGGTCCCGCATTGCTAAGTAAGTAAAGTAGACTTTGGAATAGCCACTATTTCAGGTTAAATTAAGTTATTTTATTGTTATATTTTTTCTTTTAAAAGCTGCAAATACTTTATTTACAGAAAGGTAAAAAGATCTTGCTTCTGGATCCTTCTGGTTGGTTGAAGGATCCTTCAGGCCCAACTTGACAATCAATCTTTTTAAAATCTGGTCTTCTTTAGATGTATTCGCTGGTTAGCTCAGTTGCTGTGTCCTATCTTTCCTATATACCAAGCTATGAGAGCTGACTCTGCTGGCTGTCTCTGAGCTGACTCTGAACTGACTCTGGCTACTCTTTAAATTCTAGTCTTCCTTGGATGTATTAACTGTTTTAGCTCGGCTGCTTTTCCCTGTCTCTGTCCCATGGCTGAGCTGACTGTAATCTGACTCTGCTTCTCCACCTCTCTCTGAGTTCTGGTTCTGGTTCTGTTTCTTGTCTACTGTTCCCTTTCTTCGGGTTTATATATTTTTCTAACAGTTATCTAGTTTTTATGACTTTATTGTAAAGTAACATTTTTCACTTTGATTGTAAAAAGTATCTTTGATCTAAACTTTCTAATCCAACTAAGTATTCATTTTGACATGACTTCATCTCATAGATCTGATTACATTGTTTCCTTTGTGATGTTCAAAATGCTTTGGTTTCAATAGAGGTGTGAATTTTAATTCTTGTCATTTCTATAGTTTTATTTTCCAATTGTGGCCTCAGCTCATAATTTTGACTTTGATTTTGGCTTTAAATTATGTTTCTAGTCTCCAGTTTTCTTTAATTTACCTGGTATTAGCAAGATTTCACACCTAGAATTCTCACCAAATTCAACTGAACCTCATCCATGCTTTTCCAGATGCTTATTAAGATAGTCACTTTCAATGAAGGTGTGGGCCATTGTTTTTGGCTTCATTCAAAATCCTGTTTGTCTTGTTTGCTAAGCCTGCTTGACCAAGGCTATCTGCATTTTACAATCCTTCCCTGGCAGCTGCTGTTAACCCTTTGTGGGATCTTTCCCTGTATCCTCTCATGTTTCTCTCAGACCAGATATTCCCAGACTTCCATGTTTCAAATGACACATCTTTCCATATTTTCAATAACACCCTCAAGGATCGTCTGAAGAAGCAATTACAGGACCTCCAAGACCAGGGCATCATATCAAAGGTTACAGAGCCCACAGACTGGGTTAGCTCCATGGTCTGCGTCAAGAAGCCGTCAGGGGAGTTTCGCATTTGCATTGACCCTAAGGATCTAAACCGAAACATCATGAGGGAGTATTACCCGATACCAAAACGAGAAGAGTTGACCAGTGAGATGGCTCATGCCAAATTCTTTACTAATTTCGACGCCTCCAAGGGATTTTGGCAAATACAGCTAGACACGTCCAGTCGCAAGCTGTGCACATTCAACACCCCGTTCGGTCGTTACTGCTACAACCAGATGCCTTTTGGCATCATATCTGTCTCCGAAGTATTTCATCGCATCATGGAACAGATGATGGAGGGCATCGAGGGGGTACGAGTGTACTTTGACGATGTCATTATCTGGTCCACAACGCCCCAGGAACACATTGCTCGCCTCAAGAAGGTATTCCAAAGAATCCATGAACATGGTCTTCAGCTCAACAGGGCCAAGTGCTCATTTGGTCAATCGGAGATCAAATTCCGAGGTGACCACATCTCGCAGCAGGGCGTACGGCCGGACACTGACAAGGTCTCGGCGAGCAACGCCATAAAGACCCCGGAGGACAAAAAGGCGGTCCTCTGCTTTCTCGGAATGGTCAATCCTCGGGAAATTCATTTCCAATATGGCATCCCACACCACGGCCCTCCGCCATCTCCTCAAAAAGTCGACGGAATTCCAGTGGCAGCCCACGCATGAAGAGGAATGGCGTGAGCTGAAAGCAAAGCTCACCACAGCCCCGGTTCTCGCATTCTTCGACCCAACCAAGGAAACCAAGATATCAACTGATGCAAGCCAGGACGGCATTGGGGCGGTGCTCCTTCAGCGGGATGACTCCGCATCCTGGGCTCCAGTGGTGTATGCCTCCAGGGCCACGACGCCCACTGAGCAATGGTACGTTCAGGTTGAGGAGTGTCTGCGCCTCCTAACAGGATAGTCAAGTTCCATAACTATGTTTATGGACTGCCGAAATTCACGGTAGAGACGGACCACAGGCCTCTAGTCCACATAATCCAGAAGAATTTAAATGACATGACACCTCGATTACAGTGTATTCTTCTAAAGCTACGCCGCTACGACTTCGAACTGGTCTACACGCCAGGTAAAGAGCTGATCGTTGCAGATGCCCTGTCCAGGTCCATTACCACACCGCATGAACAAAGTTGACTTCATCTGCCACATAGAAGCCCAAGTGCAGTTGTGTGCCTCGAACCTTCCGGCCTCCGATGAACAGGTGGTCCAAATTCGTGAGGAGACAGCCAAGGATCCCCTGCTGCAGCGCGTGATGCAGCACCTCAGCAATGGCTGGCAGAAGGGACAATGTCCCCAGTTCTATAACGTAAAAGACGGCCTGACGGTGGTGGAGGGAATCCTTCTGAAACTCGACAGGATCGTAACTCCTCAGAGCATGCTGGCTATGGTGCTGGGCCAACTCCATGAGGGTCACCTTGGGGTCGGGAAATGCCGACGCAGAGCTCGGGAGGCGGTCTATTGGCCGGGCATCAGCCAGGACATTGCCGACACAGTCCTCAATTGCCCTACCTGTCAGAAGTTTCAACCAGCTCAACACAAAGAAACGTTGCAGCAGCACGAGATTGTGACCTCTCCGTGGTCCAAAGTCGGTGTAGACATTTTCCACGCCAACGGGCGTGACTACGTACTCCTGGTCGACTACTTCTCCAGTTACCCAGAAGTAGTGAAACTGTCCAACCTCACGTCAAAGGCAGTGATCAAAGCCTGCAAAGAAACGTTCGCCAGGCATGGGATACCGCTCACGGTAATGAGCGACAACGGTCCTTGCTTTTACAGCCAGGAATGGTCTGACTTCGCACAGTCCTACAACTTCCGTCACATTACCTCCAGTCCCCACTACCCGCAGTCAAATGGGAAGGCCTAAAAAGGGGTCCACATTGTAAAGCGGCTGCTGTGCAAAGCTGCAGATTCAGGCTCCGATTTTAACCTGGCAATGCTGGCATACAGGACGACCCCACTGTCCACTGGATTGTCTGCAGCGCAGATGCTCATGAATCGCACTCTGAGGACCACAGTTCCAGCCATCCACATTCCCGACCTTGACCACCTCACGGTCCTACAGAAAATGCAGCAGTCACGGGCCCAACAGCAAGCCACGTACGATGCTCATGTCACGATCTGCCCAAGCTGGCCCCAACTGATCATGTTCGCGTACAGTTGCCTGAGGACGGCTGGTCAGTTACAGCTGTTGTGCTCAAACTCCTTGCCCGCATGGCTGATGGCTCCCTGCTACGGCGCAACAGACGGGCACTGCGAAGAATTCCACACCTGCTACCTGACTGGTGTGCCCCGCCGCCTACGATGCCTCCTACGGACGTACCCGACCACGAGGCCACCGATCTACCAGCAATCCTGCTGGTCCACGTGCCCACCGCGATGCCAGCGATCCCGCCTCTCCAAGGCAGGCGGCCTCTGCGGCGATCAACAAGAATTTGTCACCCACCACAAAGACGGAATCTGTAGACTGAGCTTTTGTACATTTTTGTGACTTCACAAATTGGACCTCTGTAAATATTGTTTCGTTTGCCATGTATCTGCACTATCGCAACCTTCCTATGTATATACGTTCGTTTAGACATCTTTCTGTATATAGTCAGGCACATATATATATTTATAAGCATCCACACCTTAGTATTAATTTTTTTTAAAAAGGGGGGAGATATCATAATATCCACGCATGTATATAATGAAGTGCAGACAGGCAGTGATTGACACACAGGATGACCAGTAAGCACATTGCACAATGCAGCCAATCACCAGACAGGACACCACCACTATAAAGCCAGATGGCACTAGGTTTCTCGCTCTCTCGGGACCCAGCCACTGAGACAGTCAGAGTCCACGAGCTAGCAAGTGCAAACACCATGCGGTAGCTAGTAAGTCTGGTCAGGCTAGTACAAGGTCTCCAGTCAGTTCAGTATAGTGTCGACCCACAGTTAAATATGTATGTTAGTTCTATCGTTCAATAAAACAGTGTTGGATCTTCTACAGTGTTAGAGGTCTGTTTCTCGCATCGCTGCATCATGTGCAGTCCACACCGAACCGACCTGCCTAACTCATTAGGGTGCTCTACCTGGCAAAATTATGGTTGACGTTCGGAGGCCGGGAGTATTATTTCGAGATCCCAGAAGCGGCCGAAGACTTCATTAAGGAGCATAAACTGGGGGAGAACTGAGCAGACAACGCTTGGGAACTGGGGTGCTTGCACTATGTAATGGTCGGAAGCATGTTTGAAGTGGGTGTAGGGATTGGGGGATTTTTGCCTTTTTTTGTGTGGGGGGGTGGTTTCTGTTCAATGTTGAGATTGTAAGGAGTTGTAGGGGTGAAAAGTTTATGTGGGGATGGGTGTTTCCATCCCCCCCCCCCCCTCCCCCCGTTTTATGGGACTGTTTGTGCTTATCATCTGTTTGTTTGCTTTTGGAGACTGCTACCTGGAGTTCAGGAGAAGTCCTTGTTTGGGTGGGGGAGGGTAAGGCCAGCAGGAGGCCTTCTTCTTTGAGCTGAGGAGTGCGGGATGGGGGGGGGGGGGGGGAAGAGAGATCATTAGGATGTGCCTTTGGGCAGGGGCAGCCGCGCTAGCAGGTTATGCTGGTGAACGGAAGTGAGGTGGTGGGGGAGAAGGCCAAGAGGGGTGGCCGGGAGCAGGGGGGAAAGGGGAAGTGGGGGGGGGGGGGAAGAAGCGGAAGGGGAAAAGTGGGGGGGGGGGGTTCTGCGATGCGGCAGGGGGTGAGAGATGACATGGTCAAGGGCGAAGAAAGGGGCCATCTGGGACGGGCTAGGTACAGAGTGGAATTAAAGGGACAGGAGTTAAGTGAGGAAGATGACGGACAGTAGAGGGGATTGGAGGCGCAAGCCTCCGGTAAGGTTGGTAACATGGAACATCCGGAGACTGAATGGGCCGGTTAAAAGGTTGCAGGTGTTCACGCACCTCAGGAGCTTGAACGTGGGAGTGGTCTTTTTGCAGGAGACACACCTCCGTGTGAAGGACCAGGTTAGGTTAAGGAAGGAGTGGGTTGGGCAGGTTTTTCACTCGGGGGTTTGATTCGAAATCGAGGGGTGTGCCGATTTTAATGAGCAAAAAAATGGGATTCGTGAGTGCGAAGGAGGTGAGGGATCCAGGTGGGAGATATGGGATTGTGAGTGGGATATTGGAAGGGGCACCGGTAGCGTTGGTAAATGTGTATGCCCCAAATTGGGATGATGTGGGTTTTATGAGGGGGTTGCTGGCAGCAATCCCGGATTTGGCCACTCACCAGTTGATCATGGAAGGAGATTTTAACTGTGTCCTGGAGCCGAGGGTGGATAGATCGAGCCCCAGGTCGATGGGTAGGGTACGAATGGCAAGGGAGCTGGGTGGGTTTCTGGTGAGGATGGGTATGGTGGATCCATGGTGCTTTCAGAACCCAGGGGGAAGGTAGTATTCCTTCTTTTCATATGTCTATAAGGTGTATTCGAGGATTGATTACTTTGTAGTGAGTCAGGAGATTTTGGTTGGGGTGGAGGGGGCAGGGTATGCGGGGATAATTATTTCGGACCATGCACCCCATTGGCTGAATATTCGGTTCAGTACGGGACGAGAGCAGAGGCCGGGGTGGAGGTTTGTCTCAGGGTTGTTGGCGGATGGAGGTTTTGTGATAAGGTGCAGTTGGCGATTAGGGATTATGTGGAGTTCAATCAGAATGGGGAGTGTCGGCGGGCATTTTTTGGGCAGCACTGAAGGCAGTGGTCCGTGGAGAAATTATCTAATTTACAGTTCGTGCGAATAAGGAAAGGAGGGCGGAACATGACTGTCTGGTGAGCGAGATAGTGGAGGTGGACAGGGAATATTCAAGGGTGCCCACCGTGGAGGGATTGGTAAGGAGGAAAAAGTTGCATGGGGCAATTTAACAGGCTGACAACAGGGAGGGTCGGGAGGGCAACTGCGTAGGGCAAGAGGGGTGCAGTACGAGTATGGGGAGAAGGCGAGCCGCATGCTGGTGCACCAGTTGCGGAGGCAGGCTCTGTCAGGGAAATATTGAAGATCCGGACTGGGGCTGGGGATGTGGTGTCAGAGCCAGGGAAGATAAATGAGGCATTTAGAGAGTATTACCAGGGACTTTATGAGGCAGACTCAGGAGGAGAGGAGGGGGACATGAGGCGGTTTCTGGACGAGCTGGAATTTCCCCAGGTGGAGGAAGCAAAGAGGCAGGCATTGGAGGAGCCCCTGGGGCTGAGGGAGGTGCTGGAAAGTATCAGGAGTGTGAAGTCGGGGAAGGCCCCTGGGCCGGATGGGTACCCGGCAGAATTTTATAAGGAATTTGCGGCGGACCTGGCACCACATCTGTTGGGGGCGTTTAATGAATCATTGGAGAAGGGGGAGTTGCCGGAGATGATGAAGCCGGCAGTAATCACACTAATCCCCAAAAAAGGGAAGGATCCGGTGGAATGTGGGTCGCTTAAACCCATATCACTATTGAACACGGATGTGAAAGTATTGCCTAAGTTGTTGGCGGGGAGGATGGAGGATTGTGTCCCGGGGGTGGTTACAGAAGATCAAACAGGCTTCGCGAAGGGCAGGCAGCTCGCGAGTAATATAAGACAGCTGTTGAATGTGGTGATGAATCCGTCAAGAGCTCTGGTACGGGAGGTGGTGGTGTCCATGGACGCGGAGAAAGCACTTGACCGGGTGGAGTGGCGGTACTTGTTCGAAGTTTTGGGAAGGTTTGGGTTTGGACCGAGATTTGTGGCATGGGTGCGGTTGCTGTACGTGGCGCCAAGAGTGAGGGTGAGGACGAATGATATGAGCTCACGAAGCTTTGACTTACACAGGGGTACGAGGCAGGGGTTCCCGCTGTCACCGCTGCTGTTTGCGCTGGCCATAGAGCCATTGGCGATGGCTCTCAGGGGGTCGGCAGAGTGGCAGGGGATAATGAGGGGACAGAGGGAGCATCGGGTGCCACTCAATCCTCTTGCATCGGATGCCGATTACCTCTTGCTGTATGTTCCGGATCCGTTGGAGAGTATGTGAAGGATTATGGGCCTGTTGGGGAGGTTTGGAGGGCTCTCGGGATACAAGCTGAATGTAGGGAAAAGCGAGGTATTCCCGGTGAATGAGCTGGCACAGCGGGCTAATTTAGGGGGGATGCCATTTACGGTAGCAAGGGATAGGTTTAGGTACTTGGGGATTCAGGTAGCGAGGGAATGGACAGGGCTCCATTAGTGGAACTTAATGAAGCTGGTGGAGGAGGCCAGGGAGGATCTTAAGAGGTGGGATACACTGTACTTAATGTTGGCGGGGAGAGTCCAAGTGGTGAAAATGAATATTCTGCCGAAGTTCTTGTTTATCTTTCAGGCTCTCCCGATCTTCATGTCTGATGCACTATCAATTACCACAAAGACGAGAGTAGTGGAGTAATCGAGGCTTTATTGAAAAAGATGTTGTGCCTCCTGTAGCTGGAACCAGAATGGCTGCAGCACCGGCGAGCACACACATTTATACACCGCCTACTGGGCGGAGCCAGCAGGCAGGGATTTACCCATGTACCTCTAGTATATGTGTCTTACCGTAATACATATAATACAGCTAGTGGTGACTACCACAATACCAAAGGCCTTTTTTTGGAAAGTGGACACAATCATCTCTGACTTTGTATGGGCGGGGAAGGTGCCGAGGGTGGGGAGGACCCTGCTACAGAAGCAGAGGCAGCATGGGGGTTGGCGTTGCCAAACTTGCTTCATTATTATTGGGCGGCGAATGTGGACAAGGTGCGGCGGTGGTGGGAAGGAGAAGGGGTAGAGTGGGTTAGGATGGAGGAGGAATCTTGTAAAGGGTCTAGTTTGAGGGCTATGATGACGGCAGCATTACCAATGGCTCCGAGTGGGTATTCAGGGAGCACAGTGGTGCAGTCCATGGTGAAGATATGGAATCAGCTGAGGAGGCATTTTAGGGTGGAAGGGATGTCGGTGCTAACGCCGCTGTGCGAGACTCATGGGTTTGAGCCGGGGGCGATGGATAGTGTATACAGGAGGTGGAGGGAAGTGGGGCTGGTCAAGGTGGAGGATTTGTATTTGGAGGAAGGGTTCGCCAGTCTGGAGGAGCTAAAGGAGAGAGTAGAGCTGCCGACGGGTAGTGAGTTCAGATATCTACAGGTTAGGGACTTTGCACAAAAGGTCTGGAAGGGGTTCCCTAGGTTGCCGGGGTACACTCTGCTGGAGCGACTGCTGCTTCCGGATGTGAAAGGGGAGGGAAGAATTGGGGATATATATAAGTGGCTGGGGGAGCAGGAAGGCGAGCGAGTGGTGAAGACCAAGGAGAAATGGGAAGCAGAGTTGGGAAAGGAGATCAATTGGGGAGTGAGGCACTGCGAAGGGTAAACGGGACCTCCTCTTGTGCAAAGGTGAGCCTGATACAGTTTAAGGTGGCGCACAGGGTGCATATGACTCGGGTGAGAATGAGTGGGTTCTTTCAGGGGGTAGCAGGTGAGTGTGGGAGGTGTGGGCGGGGGCCAGTAAATCATGCGCACATGTTTTGGGGTTGTGAAAAATTTGGAAGATTCTGGGCGGGAGTGTTTGCGGTCTTAGCCAGGACAGTGGAGGAGGGAGTGGACCCGGACCCTTTGGAGGTGATCTTTGAGGTTTCAGAGAAGCCGGAGCTCATGGAGAGGAGGAAGGCCAATGTCTTGGCCTTCGCCTCTCTGATTGCACGGTGACAGATTTTGCTGGCGTGGCGGTCAGCATAGCCACCGGGGGTAGCAGCATGGTTGGGTGACCTGTACGGCTTCCTGCGGTTAGAGAAGATAAAGTATGAGTTAAGGACTCCTTACTAAAGTCCATACCAACTACGTCCACAGCCCTTCTCTCATCAATTTTTTTTGTCACCTCTTCAAAAAACTCAATCAAGTCGGTGAGTCCCCGTACAAAACCATGGTGCCGGTCACTAACGAGTTCATTTTCCTCCAAATGTGCATACATCCTGTCCTTCAGTATCTTTTCCAAAAGTTTAATTTCCTGGATTGTTCCTGCTTCCTTTCTTAAACATGGGAATAACATTGGCTATTCTCCAGTCCTCTGGAACTTCACCTGTGGTCAAAGAGGATGTGAAGATATTTGTTAAGGCCCCAGCTATTTCTCCCCTTGCCTCCCGCAGTAACCTGGGATAGATCCCATCCGGCCCTGGAGACTTGTCTATCTTAATGCAATGTAGGATACTCAACACTCCCTACTTTGATATATTGACGTTCTCAATAATTAAGATCAAGAAATTTGATTTTAGTTCTGGTTCTCCAAGTGAGACCGCACCTCCTTGCTGAACGCAGATCATGAGAATTGGGAGAATCATTAAGCTGTGTGATAGGAAATGAAAATGGCAGCAATGAAAGGGGAAATTAAACTAGTCTGTAGGATGTGACCTGTGTAATCCTCAAACACAGGAAACTTGTCCTTATATTTCATATTTTTGTTTTATTTGATTTTACTCCATTTATTTTTCTATCTTTTTGTTATAAATTTAGAGTACCCAATTCTTTTTTCTTCCAATTAAGGGACAATTTAGCGTGGTCAATTCACCTACCCTGCACATCTTTTTGGGTTGTGGGGTGAGACCCCCACAGACACGGGGAGAATGTGCAAACTCCACACGGATGGTGACCCTGGGCCGGGATCGAACCCGGATCATCGGCGCTGTGAGGCAGCAGTGATAACCACTGCGCCACCGTGCAGCCCCTTTGATTTACTTTCAGCCTGATGAGTTGCAAAGACCTGTTTTTAAGGTTGCCTCACTCGTGGGTGGATAGGTTTTTGATCGGAAACCTTGGACACCAGTGATGTCGGTGGATCTCAAAGACAAACTGGACTGTTAAAAAAAATGACAATTTAAAAATCGTTTTTGTTGGGGCAATCAGGACAAATGATGTTCGAATGAATGAACATCCTCTGTTATTTTAGCATTAACTAAATTTCCTACTGACCTGTAGAAAGGTCAGCAGGCTTTTGAAAGTGAAGGTTAGTTCAACTCCAGAGTGTCCAGGCAGAAATTAAGGAATGTACACACTGGCTGGTCCTTCCAAATCCTACCAACAGCATAGATTATTTTTGTTAGGTAAGGACATTTTGGGCCAAGGTGGGAAAATGGAGTTCAGGTACAAATCAACTATGGTTAAACTGAATTATTGAGCAGGCTTGAGGTGCTGAATGGCATCTCCTGTTTCTATGTAACTTTTGGATTGTTCAAACGCTGCCTTGGCTAAAGATGGAGCAGATCTCAAACCCCTGCAAATGGCAAGCCTTTGCAGAATAGCTGAACGAGCAAGTGGGTTTAGTTACCTGAATGGTTCTACAGACCTCACAACTCTTGGGAGGCCTGCACTTTAATCAGTAGAAGGGCTGGAGACATGTCCTTGTCAAGATCATATTTCCCATGTGAAAAAGTGAAAGTGAAAATCGCTTATTGTCGCAAGTAGGCTTCAAATGAAGTTACTGTGAAAAGCCCCTAGTCGCCACATTCCAGCGCCTGTTTGGGAGGCTGTTACGGGAATTGAACCGTGTTGCTGGCCTGCCTTGGTCTGCTATCAAAGGCAGCGATTTAGCGCAATGCATGGGCTGTTTATCTATTTATCTGCTGTATTTATAGACAGTGCTACAGGATGCAAGACATCAGACAAAGGATGATGTCAAATTGAACTGCAGGGTAGTAATTCTATAGATTAATCTACACACCTCCCCCATTGTCTGCAATACCAGAAATGGATTCCTGTCTATCTACACCGAATTCAAAATACTTTCCTCTGTCGATAAATTAGGCTGCCTGGTGAAGATACCAGAAATATGGGGCGGGATTCTCCGATATCGGTGCAATGTCCGCCGACCGGGACCAAAAACGGCGCGAATCAGTCCGGCATTGCGCCGCCCAAGGTGCGGAAGTCTCCGCATCTTGAGCGGCCGAGCCCTCACCTTGAGGGGCTAGGCCCGCGCCGGGCTGATTTCTGCCCCGCCAGCTGGCGGGAAAGGCCTTTGGTGCCCCGCCAGCTGGCGCGAAACTGACTTTGCCGTGCGGCGCATGCACGGGAGCGTCAGCGGTCGCTCACGGCATCCCCGCGCATGCGCAGTGGAGGTGGTCTCTCCCGCCTCCACCATGGTGGAGACCATGGCGAAGGCGGAAGGAAAAGAGTGCCCCCACCGCACAGGCCCGCCCGCGGATCGGTGGGCCCCGATCGCGGGCCAGGCCACCGTGGGGGCACCCCCCCGGGGCCAGATCACCCCGCGCCCCCCCCCCAGGACCCTGGAGCCCGCCCGCGCCGCCGTGTCCCGCCGTCCCAAAGGTGGTTCAATCCACGCCGGCTGGCGTGTATTGACAGCGGCGGGACTTCGGCCCATCGCGGGCCGGAGAATCGCCGGGGGGGGCCCGCCAACTGGTGCGGCGCGATTCCCGCCTCTGCCGAATATCCGGTGCCGGAGAATTCGGCAACCGGCGGGGGCTGGATTCACGCTAGCCCCCGGCGATTCTCCGACCCGGCGGGGAGTCGGAGAATCCCGCCCATGGTGTCTCCTAGAAAGCCGTGACCGCATACTTTGAGAGTAAATACACTTTTCAAGTCCTTTATCAAGCTCCCCTTGATTATTAAATGGTAAGTGTTCCACGGAGCTGTATTGGGTCCATGGGCGGGATTCTCCGCAATCGGCGCGATGTCCGCTGACCGGCGCCAAAAACGGCGCGAATCAGTCCGGCATCGTGCCGCCCCAAAGGTGCGGAATCCTCTGCATCTTGAGGGGCCGAGCCTTAACCATGAGGACCTAGGCCTGCACCGGACTGATTTCCGCCCCGCCAGCTGGCGGGAAAGGCCTTTGGTGCCCCGCCAGCTGGCACAAAACTGCCTTTGCCGTGCGGCGCATGCGCGGGAGCGTCAGCAGCCGCTCACGGCATCCCCGCGCATGCGCAGTGGAGGGGGTCTCTTCCGTCTCCGCCTTAGTGGAGACCATGGCGAAGGCGGAAGGAAAAGAGTGCCCCCACAGCACAGGCCCGCCCGCGGATCGGTGGGCCCCGATCGCGGGCCAGGCCACCGTGGGGGCACCCCCTGGGGCCAGATCGCCCCGCAACCCCCCCAGGACCCGGAGCCCGCCCGCGCCGCCTTGTCCCACCAGTAAGGGAGATGGTTTGATTCTCGCCGGTGGGACAGGCATTCCAGCAGCGGGACTTCGGCCCATCCCGGGCCAGAGAATCGCCAGGGGGGGCCCGCCAACCGGTGCGGCGCGATTCCCACCCCCGCCGAATATCTGGTGCCGGAGAATTCGGCAACCGGCGGGGGGCGGGATTCACGCCAGCCCCCGGCGATTCTCCGACCCCCCCGCCCCATATTCTGGTCTATGCATGGGGAAGGGTTGGATTCAACACCCATTTGGGGAGAGGAATAAAATCTTGCCGAATCCCCATTCCTGGTCACAATCCAATGTATTCCACTGGCAAGAGCCCATTTGGCTATGCCAGGAGTGGACAGGATCAGACTTGCCTGCAAAGCTCCCTCCTCAGTCGTCAAGTGCTGGCCTGATATTCAGTTGCCACAAGAGTGGGGCAGAATATCAGCCAGCCCTTGCCTGCGACCCTGACCTTGGCCCTTTTCCCGAGAAAGGGTCGAATGCAACTGCTTATTCTATGATTAAACCCAGTAGGAAAAGCAGCCATTTACATTTTTAAAACCTCCTCTAGCAATGCCAAGGTTCGAATGTCAGGAGGTGTATAGTATGATAGTATCTTGACATTCCACCCAATAACTACTCTGGCAGAGAATCCCAGACAGGGCCTCAGGTAATAGGCTGAACGGTACATATCTGATTTTCCACTCCTGCTTGCCATGTTTGTACAGACAGATGTAGCTTGCCAGGAAAATTAGCCTTTATTATCTGGGCTCACTTGTGAAGAACTGTCATTCGGTTAAGATGCCTAACAGCAGCCTGCACTCTGACCTTCACGTGTGTGTGTGTTTGGAATTATAGCAGAAATTTCCATCTCTCTTGATCATGGTACCTTCCAAGGAACCCATGATGGAACAGGCTGATCCTTCTAAACTGCATAGATTTAATCAGGCACACGCTCCCTGTGAAAGTTGTCTATATACAAGTGCTGTGTTTATGTGCTAAAGGATTTTTCACATACTTGCGTTCTCCTTTGTTTCTATATAAAGCTGGGCTCCTTTTATACACATATCAATTCACTTATCCTTGTCTGTTGACTCTGTCAACCTTGAGCCCAATTTGATGAGGCTGCCAGTGTGCCACATACTTTCGCTCTCTCCTCCTGCTTTTGCCAGTGTTCTCACCGCCTCTCCTGAAGACTGTGTCACTTCCTGATGTACATGTTCCACGGATGCCAGCCATTTGTAGTGTACCAGTACTGCCACTGAAACTTGAGTTCTTTATTGCTGGGTGCCTTTTATTGCTACATAAACCAGGCAGCCAGTCATTGAAATTGGGAAGGGATCCTTTGGAAGGACCACAAAGAGTTCACACCAAGTAGACCGAAACAAAAACTTATTTATTTTACAATAACTATTATTTACAGCTCCAACAGTTCACTACTGGGTCTTCACTAGTCGATGCCTTACTAGCCAACTCTTTTATACAAGGCCAAGTATTGTTATGGGTCCCCGGCTCCCCTAACTGGGGGAACTCATATTCTGCAAGCTCGACAAGGTAGTTAACCATAGCCACTCCATAAAACTGGTGCTGGTTATAACATTCCTCCCCCCTCCCCCACCCCCCCAAAGTCTGAAGATCCTCTGAAGACCGTGGCAAAGGAGAGAGCGGGACTCTTTTGGCGTCTGGCTGAGTGTTGGGCACCTGAGGTGCTGGATTGGGTGGCGTGTATCTCGAAGGTGAACACCACTTCCAACACAAACGACGTGGCGGCTGCAATTCCCAAGATTGTGGATCCGAGGGTTCCCCATCGGAGACCTCCTGCATCTCCATCTCCGAGTCCGAGTTGATGTCTTGACCCCTTTGGAGTTTGCTGTTGCCTGAACAGGCAGAAGATGCAGTTTCAGAATATGTTTCCGGGGACGAGATATTTTCCGAAGAAGCGGTCGCCTGGACCCAATATGGTCAAGCTGCTTTTGTATACTTCGGCCTTGGGCTTATACCAGGTAAGAAACCGTCCCTGTCTGGTGAAGGATAACGTTCCGGAGACCCACTGGGCACCGGTGGCGATGTTTCAAACAAACACCGAGTCACCTGGTACAAAGTGCCTGGAAGGTTGACGTTGAATGGGGCAACTGGTTGTGACGCACTATGTCTGGAAAAATCACACTAAGGCTGGTACGAAGTCTTCGGCCCCATTAGCAGTTGCGTGGGGGCCACTCCAGTAACTGCGTGTGGAGTGGTCCTGTAACAAAACAAGAAACATGCCAGCCTAGTGTCCATCGATCCTGAAGACGGCTCCTCGAGGCGCTGTTTAAATGTTTGTACCGCTCACTCCACTATACCATTCAAAGCCAGGTGATATGGGGCAGTACGAATACGCTGCACCCCATTTCTCTTCAAAAACTCGGAGAACTCCTCATTCGTGAAAGGAGTGTCGTTATCATTGACAAGTACTTCAGCAACGCCGTGCGTGCAAAACGATAAATGCAACTTCTCAATAGTCGCCCCGGTCATGGTTCCTGTGATCTAGAACGTAGAACATAGAACATTACAGCGCAGTACAGGCCCTTAGGCCCTCAATGTTGCGCCAACCTATGCAACCAATCTGCACTATTCACTTATCATCCATAATGACCATTTAAATGCCCTTAATGTTGGCGTGTCTACTACTGTTGCAGGCAGGGCATTCCACGCCCTTACTACTCTCTGAGTAAAGATCCTACCTCTGACATCTGTCCTATATCTATCTCCCCTCAATTTAAAGCTTTGTCCCCTCGTGCTAGCCATCACCATCCGAGGAAAAAGGCTCTCACTGTCCACCCTATCTAATCCTCTGTTCATCTTGTATGCCTCAATTAAGTCACCTCTTAACCTTCTTCTCTCTAACGAAAACAGACTTAAGTCCCTCAGCCTTTCCTCATAAGATCTTCCCTCCATACCAGGCAACATCCTGGTAAATCTCCTCTGCACCCTTTCCAATGCTTCCACAACCTTCCTATAATGCGGCGACCAGAACTGCACACAATACTCCAAATGCGGCCGCACCAGAGTTTTGTACAGCTGCAACATGACCTCATGGCTCCAAACCTCAATTCCTCTACCAATAAAAGCTAACACACCGTACGCCTTCTTAACAACCCTATCAACCTGGGTGGCAACTTTCAGGGATCTATGTACATGGACGCCGAGATCTCTCTGCTCATCCACACTGCCAAGAATCTTACCATTAGCCCAGTACTCTGTCTTCCTGTTATTCCTTCCAAAATGAATCACCTCACACTTTTCTGCATTAAACTCCATTTGCCACCTCTCTGCCCAGCTCTGCAGCTTATCTATGTCCCTCTGTAACCTGCAACATCCTTCCGCACTGTCCACAACTCCACCGACTTTAGTGTCATCTGCACATTTACTCACCCATCCTTCTACGCCCTCCTCCAGGTCATTTATAAAAATGACAAACAGCAGTGGCCCCAAAGCAGATCCTTGTGGTACACCACTAGTAACTGAACTCCAGGCTGAACATTTCCCATCAACCACCACCCTCTGTCTTCTTACAACTAGCCAATTTCTGATCCAAACTGCTAAATCACCCTGAATCCCATGCCTCTGTATTTTCTGCAATAGCCTACCGTGGGGAACCTTATCAAACGCTTTACTGAAATCCATATACACCACATCAACTGCTTTACCCTCGTCCACCTATCTGGTCACCTTCTCAAAGAACTCAATAAGGTTTGTGAGGCACGACCTACCCTTCACAAAACCGTGTTGACTATCCCTAATTAAATTATTCCTTTCTAGATGATTATAAATCCTATCTCTTATAAACCTTTCCAAGACTTTGCCCACAACAGAAGTAAGGCTCACTGGTCTATAGTTACCGGGGTTGTCTCTACTCCCCTTCTTGAACAAGGGGACAACATTTGCTATCTTCCAGTCTTCTGGCACTTTTCCTGTAGACAATGACAACATACAGATCAAAGCCAAAGGCTCAGCAATCCTCCCTAGCTTCCCAGAGAATCCTAGGATAATCCCGTCCGGCCCAGGGGACTTATCTATTTTCACACTTTCCAGAATTGCTAACACCTCCTCCTTATGAACCTTAAGCCCGTCTAGTCTAGTAGCCTGTATCTCAGTGTTCTCCTCAACAACATTGTTTTTTTCCTTTGTGTGAATTCTGACAAAAAATATTCATTTAGCACTTCTCCTATCTCCTCGGAGTCCACGTACAACTTCCCACTACTGTCCTTGACTGGCCCTACTCTTACCCTAGTCATTCTTTTATTCCTGACATACTTATAGAAAGGGTACTCATTTCGGGTTATCCTTGATCCTACCTGCCAAAGCCTTCTCATGTCCCCTCCTGGCTCTTCTTAGCTCTCTCTTTAGGTCCTTCCTAGCTAACTTGTAACTCTCGAGCCCCCTAACTGAACCTTCACTTCTCATCTTTACATAAGCCTCCTTCTTCCTCTTGACAAGTGATTCAACTACTTTAGTAAACCACGGTTCCCTCGCTCAACCACTTCCTCCCTGCCTGACAGGTACATATTTATCAAGGACACGCAGTAGCTGTTCCTTGAAAAGGCTCCACATTTTTATTGTGCCCATCCCCTGCAGTTTCCTTCCCCATCTTATGCATCCTAAGTCTTGCCTCATCGCATCATAATTGCCTTTCCCTCAGCTATAACTCTTGCCCTGTGGTGTATACCTATCCCTTTCCATCGCTAAAGCAAAAGTAACCGAATTGTGGTCACTATCACCAAAGTGCTCACCTACCTCCAAATATAACACCTGTCCTGGTTCATTACCCAGTACCAAATCCAATGTGGCCTCGCCTCTTGTTGGCCTATCTACATACTGTGTCAGGAAACCCTCCTGCACACATTGGACAAAAACGGACCCATCTAAAGTACTCGAACTACAGCATTTCCAGTCAATATTTAGAAAGTTAAAGTCCCCCATAACAACTACCCTGTTACTTTCGCTCCTATCCAGAATCATCTTTGCAATCCTTTCCTCTACATCTCTGGAACTTTTCGGAGGCCTATAGAAAACCCCCAACAGGGTGACCTCTTCTTTCCTGTTTCTAACCTCAGCCCATGCTACCTCAGTAGACGATTCCTCATAAAACGTCCTTTCTGCCAGTGTAATACTGTCCTTGACTAACAATGCCACCCCTCCCCCTCTTTTACCACCTTCCCTGAGCTTACTGAAATATCTAAACGCCGGAACCTGCAACAACCATTCCTGTCCTTCCTCTATCCATGTCTCCGAAATGGCCACAACATCGAAGTCCCAGGTACCCAACCCATACTGCAAGTTCACCCACCTTATTCCGGATGCTCCTGGCATTGAAGAAGACACGCTTTAAACCACCTTCCTGCCTGCCGGTACACTCCTGCAACCTTGAAACCTTCCTCATGACCTCACTACTCTTAACCTCCTGTATACTGGAGCTACAATTCAGGTTCCCAGCCCCATGCCAAACTAGTTTAAACCCTCCCGAAGAGCATTAGCAAATTTCCCCCCCCAGGATATTGGTACCCCTCTGGTCCAGGTGCAGACCATCCCGTTTGTAGAGGTCCCACCTGCCCCAGAATGAGCCCCAATTATCCAGGTATCTGAAACCCTCCCTCCTGCACCATCTCTGTAGCCACGTGTTCAACTGCTCTCTCTCCCTATTCCTTGTCTCGCTAGCATGTGGCGTGGTAACAACCCAGAGATAATAACTCTGTTTGTTCTGGCTCTAAGATTCCACCCTAGCTCCCTGAATTCCTGCCTTACATCCCTATCCCTTTTCCTACCTATGTCGTTGGTGCCTATGTGGACCACGACTTGGGACTGCTCCCCCTCCCCCTTGAGGATCCCGAAAACACGATCCGAGACATCACGGACCCTGGCACCTGGGAGGCAAGCATCTTGTGCACTTCCATGTCGCTTCGAATGGATGTTGATCAATAAGAGGAACATGGATCCCTCAAACGGATCAACAAAGTCGGCATGCAACCTTGCCCAAGGTCAGCCTGGCCATTCCCAGTGATTCAGGGGGCGATTGGCGGGAGCTTCTGATGCTTTTGGCAAACGAAGCATTATTGGGCCAACTACTCAACATCCTGGAGATGCCTGGCCACCATACGTATGTTGTGTCTGTAAAACCTCAGACACTTTCAACCAGTGTATTAATCAAATGTTTTATCCAGATGTCATTATTGACAAAGCTGTCTGCCAGCATTGTCGTCTTGGACACACCTGGATAACTGTTGTGGAGGTCTTTTCAAATCAACACCTGTCCTTTGTTAGGGACGTCTATGCGCTTACCCCACAACGGGATACCATCCTCTACAATGAACTCAGACAGCTTGAAGAACATGCCCTTAACTCACCTGGGAGCAGTTGATGCTGTCCACTGTATAAGACCACATGCTGAAACTTTGATTGGATCAGGCCCATCTTTGTCCACTCACAAATCTGTGACGCTGTGACAGGCGACTACCTCGACCATCCTGGGGATTAATAAGGGGCCAGTCGACAAAGCAACTGGCTCAGTGCGTCGGCATTCGCAATTTGTGTCCCCGGCCTATGTTCAAAAGAATACTCATAGGCAGCGGGTAACAAAGCCCAGCGCTGGATTTGCATGGAAGCAATGGGTGGAATTGCCTTATCCTCCTTGAAAAGCCCGAGCAGAGGCTTATGATCCGTAACGCTAGTGAAGTGGCGTCTGTAAACATATAGTTGAAAACGTTTCTCTGCGAAGACCACCGCCAGACCTTCCTTCTCGATCTACACGTACTTCCTTTCCGCTGCAGCCAATCTACGGGAGATGAAGGCGATTGGCCGTTCACTTCCATTCTCCATCTGGTGGGACAAGATGGTCCAATACCATAGAGCGAAGTGTGGCATGTGATAAGCAAGAGTTTGGCGGGATCATAATGGGCCAGTAACCCAGAAGATGACAACTGCTTCTTCACCTGCTGCAAAACTGTTTCCTGTGGCTGGCCCCAGGCCCATACATGATTTTATTTCAGAAGAAGGTGTAATGGAGCCAATGTGGTTGCAAGGTTCGATAGATACTTTCTGTAATATTTAATGAGATCAAGGAAAGAGCGAAGATCTGAGGGGTCTGTCGGGGTGGGGCCTACTGGATGGCACACACCTTCTCCACGACGGGGTGGAAACCTTCGCAGTCCAGCCGATAGCCGAGGTAGACCACCTCTCTCACATGAAATACTCACTTCACACATAAGCAAACACCAGCCTCAGAGAGCCGCTTTAACACAGCCTCCAGGTTGTCCAAGTGTTCTTGCTCAGAGGTTCCCGTGACCAGCAAATTACCTAAATAAACAGCCACATGTGGCAGCCCTCACAGGATATTCTCCATTACGTGCTGGAAAATAGCACAGGTGGAGGACACTCCCAAAGGCAGCCATGTAGACTTGTACAGGCCCCTTTGTGTATTGATGGTGACATATTTGTGGGAGGCAGGGTCCAACTCGAGCTACAAATGCGTGTGGCTCATATCGCGCTTCATGAACGAATGCCCACCCGTGAGCTTCGCGTAGCGATCCTCTTTGTGGGGCATGGGGTAGCAGCCCAACTGGGAAGCCGCGTTTACCCCCAATTTGTAGTCCCCACATAAACAAACCGTGTTGTCCGGTTTCATTATTGGTACCACCAGCAGTGCCCAATTAGCGAAAGTGATGGGCTTGATGATACCCAAGGACTCCAATCAACTAAGCTCTGTCTCCACCTTTTCCAGGAAACCAGGCACGCCTGGAAATACCGTGGCGGGGCTCCCGGGTTGACCTGTATGTGGACCTTGGCCTCTTTTATCTTCCCCAATCCGGGCTGGGATACTTCAGGGTAGTTTCCTAACACCTCGCCCAAACCACCAGAATGCATCTGGAGAATGTGCTGCCAGTGCAGCTGCAGATGGCGCAACCACTCATGGCCCAACAGGCTGGGCCCGTGGCCCTTTATCACAGTGAGCGGAGGGGGCACTGACTGGTGCCCATAAATCACCGGGGTGGCAGTAGTACCTGCGATATCTAACAGTCTGGGTGTCCGTCAAGGTCTGAATCCCCAGTTTAATGTGGTCAAACGTTCTCTGTCCAACATGGAGACCGCTGAACCAATGTCCAATTCCATATCGAGCAGGTGCCCATTCACCCGTATAGGAGCCACCCGGGGGGCTGCCATGCCATTCAATTGCAAGCAGTTGTCTATCTCATCCAGCTCATCTAGGTGAAAAGTACAGGCCCTGGGCTGACATCTGCCTCCAGCGGGGTGTCTGGCCCGCTGGTTCACTCGCGGCCTGTGTTCACGCCAGGGGCGACAATCACAAGCTCCACATCGACCAGGCTCCCTGTCCATGTACTCGGAGAAAGTCTCCCACTGGAAAGGCTCTTATTTGGCCACCAGGTTCAGCCTTTAAAGCGTTCGGTCGAGTGCAAGGTGACAGTTTGGGGAGGGGCCCCTTGATGGGCGTGGGCATGCCCTCGGGCATTTACCATCCCCAGTATTTCCTGCAGCCCTCACTCTGCGCTTTCCCGAGACAGCATAATTTAGATGGCCTGTTGCAAAGTCAGGGAAGGCCCGGCTAGCAGATTATTCTGAGAGGTCGCATTGTTAATGCCGCAAACCAAGTATTTCAGATAAAGCGGTGCAATATTCACAGAATTCTGCAATTTTACATAACCTTAACAAACTCGCCAGGGGTCATTTCGGCAGTATTAAATCGGAAGCATTGTACTATAATGGATGGGGTTGGGCTAAAATGTTGCCCAACTAAAACCACAAGCTCATCAAATGTTTTAGAGCGGGATGCTCCTTCCCCAGGATGCCCAGAATGCATTCACTGATGGGAAGGAGAATTGGGCATTGGGGAAAAATTGGGATCGGTGCTGGTTGCACCCATGATTCTCCGGTCTCCACGGCTAGGAATCATGTGGGCGAGGTTCACTTGTGGTCTCTACAGTTGTGAACCTGACATGGTGGACCTCGCAGTGGGCAAGGCGGCAATGGTTGCCATCCGGAGAGACCATTCAAGGCCCCCCCCCCCCAACACCATTAATCAGCCCAGCCTCTGCACTCACAGCAGCCTACACCCCTGGATTGCTTAGGTGACCCACCCATCCCCATGTTTGGGTGTGACGTGACTCCCCCCCCCCCCCCTTCCAGGTAGCCCAGTAATAGGGGGACCCCCGCCAGGGACCCCTGTATTAGGGGTAACCCCCCCCCAGGGACCCCTGCAACCCCCTCCAGGGAACCCTGTAATGGGGGGCCATCCCTCCAAGGACCCCTGTAATAGGCAGACCTCCAAGGGACCCCTGTAATAGTGGACCTCCCACAGGGACCCATGTAATAGAGGGATCCCCCACAGGGACCCCTGTAATAGGGGGACCCACCCACGGACTCGTAAAATAGGGGAACCCCCCCCCCCCCCATGGAGCCCTGTAATAGGGGGACTCTCACAGGGACCCCCTGCCTAAAGGAATACCCTCCACACACCTATTCCACACACAGACTGCCTCCCCACACAGGCTGCCCCAGGAAGCTAGAGAGCAGTCCAGACAGGGGCTATGGCTATAAGCTGTAATATTTACCTTGCAGCTTCAGGTGTCCATTGCTCGAAGGTGAGCTGCAGTGCCTGCATCCTATTCCCACAGATTCACTGTCTGCAATCCATTCATGGCTTTTGAGTAGTGGTTTGTGATTGACAGCTCGAAAAAAAACATCTGCCGCTTTGATTCATTTATATCCCTTTATGCTTCAATGGTCTAAGTGGTGAAGCCCCAATGATTGTAAACATCGCTCACATCAAAGAGATGAAAGTGCACTAAGTGCATTCCAAACACTGTAGTGTGTGATTTCACTGAACTTATCTCTCTTAGATGTGGGCAATGTTTATAATGTCGGGGACGATTTGCGGTGCTGAGGGGTATTGCCAGCCACGGAACTCTGCTATTGGGCCATCTGCTCGAGATGGTGGCCTGATAACGGATCCCACGGGGATCCCCTCGTACTCCACACCATGCATACATTTGCAGGCATGGAACACTGATTTGAATCCTGCTTTCCGACAGCAAGGGGATCATGAAGCTAGTGCAATTCAGCTCCGGCGAGAGAACATAGTCTACCAAACGGAGAATCCTCCCTTTATTTTTGCTCCCGGCTCAATTATTGGCAGCAGTAAGTTTGGGAGTCTCTCTTATCTGAGGTGTTTGGAAGAAGAGGAGCTATATGAGACATGCCAGGCGATCAGGATTAATGGAAAGATCCCTTTATTCACCACAAACACCCACATGGCCACGTTGACCATGCAGGAGTGAACGTACCACGACTTGGTAGATAATTAGTTCATGAAGTTAGTTTTCCAAAGAAATGTGGCCCAACAGAACAAATGCATGAGTGCTGTATGTAGGATGGCACGCCAGGGCTTTGTGCAATTGTGGAAGACAGTTCAAAGTGAATTACAGCACATTCTACATCGCTCTCCAGTTCATGTTTCTTTTTTAAAAATGTCTTCTTGGGATGTGTGCTTTGCTCGCAAGGCCAGCCTCAACTGGGGTATCATCGTCTTGACACTGGACTTGAGGAAGGATTTACGGAGGATAATTCCAGGGATGAGGATGAAAAAAAACAGCTGGGGATGTTCTCTGTGGAGAAGAGGACATTGGATAGAGGTATTCAAAATGCATGAGGGGTGTGGACAGAAAGGATAGGGAGAAACTGTCCCCATTGGCCGAAGGTCAGAGGACACTGATTTAAGGCAATTGGCAAAAGAAGGAACAGTAACATGAGGAGAATTGGGAGACATGAGGTGTGGTTAGGATCGGGAATGCACTGCCTGACAGTGTGGTGGAGGCAGATTCAACAAAGCCTTCGAAATAGAATTTGGTAATTATCTGAAAAGAAAAAAATTAAAGGGCTAGGGGGATAAAGCAGGAAAGTGGAACTAAGTTGCTCTTGCAGAGAGGCAGAATTGTTGCGAAGGGCAGAATGGTCTCCTTTTGTCTTTTAATCATTCTGTGACCTATTGCCTCTCCCTAATTTCCCTTGAGAAGGTGATGGTGAGCTGCCTTCTTGAACCTCTGCAGTCCATGATGGTGAGCAGTGCAGCTAGGTGGTGAATTCCAGGGTTTTGACCCAATGACAGTGAAGGAACCGCGATAAAGTATGAAGTCAGGATGCTAACTGGTTTGGATGGAAACCTCCAGGTGATGATATTACCATTTGTCTGCACTTGTTCTTATGGGTGATAGAGGTTGCTGGTTTGGAAAGTGCTGTTGAAGGATGCTAGGCTAGTTGATGCGGTGCACCTTGTAGATGGCACATACTGCTGTCTCTGTCCGCTGATGAATCACGGAAAATACAGTGCAGAAGAGGCCCTTCGGCCCATCGAGTCTGCACCGACACATGAAAAACACCTGACCTACCATGAAGGTGGAGGCAGTGAAAGTATAAGATGGTGGTTGGGCCGAACCAAGCAGGCTGCTTTGTGCTGGATGGTATCAAGCTTCTTGAGCATTGTTGGAACAGCTATCATGCAGACATACAAAGAGTATTTCATCAAACTCCTGGAATTGCGCCTTGTAAATGGTAGACATTCTTTGAGAGTCAGGAGCTGAGTTACTCGCTGCAGAATTCCTAGCCTCTCATCTGCTCTTTTAGTTGGAATATTTATATTGCTGGTCTAATTAAGTTTCTGGTCAATGATAGCTCCCAGGATATTGATGGTAACGGATTCAGAATTGATAAATCCATTGAATGTCAAACAGAGATAGTTTCTCTCCTGTTGGAGATGGTCATTGTCTGGCATTTATATGACATGAATGTTACTTGCTACTTATCAACCCAAGGCTGAATGTTGGCCAGGCTTTGCTAATACAGACATAGACTGCTTCAATAGCTGTGCAGTTGTGCATCAGACTGAACACTGTGAAATCATCAATGAATGTCCCCACTTCTGATCTTGTGTTGGAGGAAACGTCATTGATGAAGTATAGGAAATTAGGAACATAGCACGAAGGAACAGGGAGTAGGCCATCCGGCATTTCGAGCCTGCTCTGTCATTCGGTAAGATCATGGCTGATCCAGTTGTGGTCACCAACGCCAACCGCACCCTGCCCCTGCTCCCCCCCCCTCCCCCATTCCATATTCCTCGACTTTCTTGTCTATCAAAAATCTATCTAATTTGATTAAAAAGAAAAACATACAGCTTTCTGAGGGAGAGACCAGTGACATTCTGAGAGAGAGAAATTCTCCTCACCTCTGTTTTAAACTGTCCCCCAGTTCTAGTGTTCCCCACAAGAATAAATATCCTCCCAGTATCCACCCTCTCAAGTCCCCTCAGTATCTTATATGTTTTGATAACTTCACCTCTCGTTCTTCTAAAAGCCAACATGTACAGGCCCAACAGGTTCAACCTTTCTTCACAAGCCCTTCATCCCAGGAATGAGTCGCGTGAAGATGGCTGGGTCCAGGCACTACCCTGAGGACATTCTGCAGTTATGCCCTGCTGCTGAGATGATTGGCCTCCAACAATCACAACCATTTTCCTTTGTACCAGGTATAACTCCAACCAGTGGAGTACCCCCCCCCCCCCCCCCCCACCACCCTCTCCCCAATATCCATTGACTTCAATTTTTCTACGGTTCCTTGATGCTTCATTTGGTCAAACACTACCTTGAAGTCAAGGGCAGTCACTCTCACCTCACCTTATTCTTACTGAAGTCTGCATCTGGAGCTATGAAAATGAGCTGAAGTTGGGAGATTGTGTGCAAATGCTCAATTCCATTAAATCTACATTACACCATAAGCAGGAGGTCTAAGCCAGTGGCAACAAGATATTCTACATAGGAAACATTATAACCAAATTTCACCTTGTCCTCAGCTCACTAATACACAGACACTTTCTAAGAAGGGCACATTAATAAGGATTAGAAGCTTCAGCCCATTTTTTGTTACACTAAAGTTAATTGCAGTACATTGACTGTTGTCCCAGTGTAGATTGGCTAATTTAGCACAGATCAAGGATCAAACCTGGCAACGTCCTGGTATGTATGGCTCAGCTATTGACTCACTGAAGCATTGAGGAAATGTAATTTTGCTGCAAAGTTTTACGAGAATAATACCTGGATTTAAAGGGTTAAGTTACGAGGAGAGATAATAGAAACCAGGGTTGCATCGGTTGTTTAAAAATCAGGGATGTTTTGATCCAAGTTTTTAAGATAGTAAGGGGAACAGATAGAGTAGATAGAGGGGAACTATTTCCATAGGTTTGGGAATCTGTGACTAGAATTAAAATTAGATAAGAATTAGAAATAGATTGGAATTAAAATAAAATTCGAGCCAGGTCTTTCAGGAGCGAAATGAGAAAATAGTTCTACGCAGAAGTAGAAGTTTGGAATGCTCTTCTACAAACAATAATTGGTGCTAGATCGATTGTTAATATTAAATCTAAGGTGTTTGTTATTCAAACGTTTTAAGGAGTAAAGTGGGTGTATGGAGTTCAATGAATGGTGGAACAGACTCGAGAGGCTAAATGGCCTACATCTGTTCCTATGTTTCTAAATGTAGTTGCCTGAGGGAAACAGTTGTCGTGCTTATCTGGTCAGCTATGCTTAAAATCTGGTGTGTAAAGCCAACCAACTATTTAATAAGTCTTTTAAGACCTTAAGAATGATTCTGCATTGCATTAAAGAACCATTTAGCATTAAACAAATTTTACGATTTTGTGCTTTGCAATCTGATGGAAAAATCAATTTCTCTTTGAGAAAGGAGAAATAGGTTTTCCACGGGCAGGTGCATTGGATCCTCCAGTCCAGCAAGGTCCCCTGTTCAATTTGTTTAATTAGCTGATCTCAGCCAGAATGGGAGGAGGGAGTAATTCAATTAGACTCAATGGGATGATTTTAACCCCCACATTGGTCATTTGGGATGGGGTGACATTTAAAAGTTTAAAAAAATCTGAAACCCAACCCAAAGCCACCTTCACCTCTGGGATTAATGAAGTCAAGGGACAGGGGTTGAGTAGTCAGCTGGTTTCCGGGGGGGGGGGGGGGGGGGGGGATTTGGCTACTTCAGTATCATAGACCCCTGTTTGCTGCAGGCATTGCGCCTCCATTTGCTACGGGCGTAAATGGCGAGGGGGAGGTCACAAAATCCCGTGAGAGACAAACATGTGCCGATGAGATCTTGCAATGCGATCATCCCAGCCCCCGCCAGTGACGTTCTCGACATGCAATGATGGGAATTCCATTGGATTGCAATTTTTTTTAAATTTCCAATTAAGGGGCAATTTAGCATGGCCAATCCACCTACCCTGCATATCTTTGGGTTGTGAGGGGGAGACACAGACACGGGGAGAATGTGCAAACTCCACACGGACAGTGACCCGGGGCCGGGATCGAACCCAAGTCCTCGGTGCTGTGAGGCAGCAGTTGGTTAAATTTTAATATCATTGGTGGGCTTCCCCGCTGTATCGCTCCCCCACATTTGGATCTTCCCCTCGCCGTGTGCATGGGAGGATCTTTGGTTGTACTTTTCATTCCTGAGGGCACCCTTTGAAAACGGTGCCCCATTCCATTGTAGGGTAACCACCAGCATGACATCATGGGACCTGCCTCCAGCATTTTGCATCTGAAAATATTGTAAAATATGGTGGGAAAAGCCGTCAATGCAGCTGGCAGGCTGCACACTGCTTTTCTCGCCTGAGCCAAAATTGTTTTTAAAATGTAAAATTCCTGTCTTTCGGAAATCCAGCAACTCAAGGTGGGTGAGGGCAGCTTCGGGGAGAAGGTAAGTGTTTTTCTGGCACTGCTAATGGAGGGGGGGAGGAGGGGGGGGAGGGAAGGAGTGCTACCCCCAGCCCTCAAACTACTTTCTTTCCTGGAATAAGATGTTTTGTGCTCAAGTCTTTAGGGTTGAACTTCAACACACACATTTCTGACCCAGGGGCAGATGCGTCACAAATATCAGGCTTTTGATTGTTGAGTGAACAGAAATATTTGTACTTAGAGCACACTATGGCTGGGATTTTCCACTCCTGTCATGGTGGGCGCCGTCACGAGATTCCATTGGCTTTCGGCTGGGACGGTATGTTCCTGGCAGTGGGCGGGGCTGGAGAATCTGGCCCTATTTTCTGCTCCCATCTGTAGTGTTGTGTTATTCACCTTGGGGTAACACGGACTGCAACTGGATGCAGTTGTACTTGAAAGTAGACTCCAAACTGTGATGTTGGTTCAATACGCTTTATTGAACTTGTTAAGCAGTGCACACAGTTCGCTGTGGGTTTGACACTCTACTAATCTAAGTGTGCTTACTATAACTAACTAGACCAGGCTAGCTCTGAGCCACGTGTAGAAGGTGCTAACTGATATATACACCCTGACTGTCACTACAGTTGTCACCAGTGGAAAGAGGCAGAGTGTTGATGCCTCGTGTGTTTTATAGTGGGAGACCACGCTCTAGTGTTCTGCCTGGTGATTGGTTGTGTTTTGTCCTGTGTGTTGATTGGCTGTACTGGGTGTCTGTCACTGCCTGTCTGTATCTCATTATGTGCATGAGTGTATATCATGACATCTCCCCCTTTTAAAAAAAAAATGTTGGTTGCTTGGAGCATATACGACTGTATTTACATGTGTAACTATTTACATTAAATGGCGAGTGAATGAATATGTACATGAAAGGTGTCTAGCATGCAGATACAGAACAACATTTACAAGATAAATGTCTATAAGTCCAATCTTTGGGGCTTGCGTCTGATCCTTCTCGACCGCCTGAGAGGTGGAGGTCGGGACGACGGCGCCTTGACAGGCGGGATTGCTGCCAGATTGGTGACCTCGTGGTGCGAGGTGTCCTGAGGAGGCATAACAACATATGGAAAAGTAGGATGTGGTGGTGGGCAGGCAACTTTGCGCAGTGCCCTTCTGTTGCGCCTGACAATGGAGCCACCAGCCATACGACCTACAAACGATCTGGGAGCAGCCTGTCGAAGAACAACAGCTGGGGCTGACCAGTGTCCATCAGGTAGCTTGATCTGAACAGCATCTTCCGGAGATAGCACAGGCAAATCGGTAACATGAGCATCGTACGTCAGCTTTTGCCGGTTCCTGAGTTGCTGCACTTTTTGTAGCACTGGGAGGTGATCCAGATCTGGTAAGTGTATGGCTGGAACAGTTGTCCCCAGATCTCTATTCATGAGGAGTTGAGCCGGAGACATACTGGTGGACAGAGGGGTTGCCCTGTACGCCAACAGTGCAAGGTTGAAGTCAGAGGCAGAGTCCGCAGCCTTGCAGAGCAGTTGCTTCACTATATGGACCCCTTTCTCAACCTCCCCGTTGGACTGCGGGTAGTGTGGGCTTGAGGTAATGTGGTTGAATTGGTACGACTTGGCGAAATTGGACCACTCTTGGCTGTGGAATCAGGGACCATTGTCACTCACGACAGTGAGTGGAATACCGTGCCTGGCAAATGTCTCCTTGCAGGCCTTGATGACTGTCCTTGATGTGAGGTCTGACAGCTTCACAACTTACGGTAATTTGAGAAGTAATCTATGATAAGCACATAGTCATGCCCATTGGCGTGAAAAAGGTCGATTGCCACCTTGGACCACGGAGAGGTCACAATCCCGTGTTGCTGGAGTTTTTGTTTTGTTAGAGCAGGCTGGAAACGCTGGCAGGTCGCACAATTGAGGACCATGTTGGATATGTCCTGGCTGATTCCAGGCCAATAGACAGCCTGCCGGGCTCTGCGCCTACATTTTTCGAGGAAGCGTAGTACCGCCTTTTTGTCGTCCAGGGTCTTCATGGCGTTAATGGCCTTGACCTTGTCCGAATCTGGTTGCACACCCTGCTGGAATATCTGGTCACCCAAGAACGTGATGGATGACATGCCAATGGAGCACTTGGCCTTGTTCAACTTGAGGCCGTTTGCTTGGACACGTCGAAAGACTTGTTTGAGACGAGATACGTGATCCTCAGGGGTCGTGGACCATATGATTACATCATCTACGTAGACCCGCACACCCTCAGTGCCCTCCATCATCTGCTCCATTATCCTGTGGAAGATTTCAGAGGCTGAGACAATGCCGAACAGCATACGGTTATAACAGTACCTGCCAAATGGTGTGTTGAACGTGCAGAGCTTCCTGCTGGACTCGTCCAGTTGTATCTGCCAGAAACCATGCGATGCATTTAGCTTCGTGAAGAATTTGGCATGTGCCATCTTGTGTTCCTCCCGCTTCGGGATCGGGTAGTGTTCCCGCATTATGTTCTGGTTAAGATCTTTGGGATCTATGCATATCCGCAACTCTCCTGAGGGCTTCTTCACATAGACCATCGAGCTGACCCAGTCAGTCGGTTCCGTCACTTTGGAGATGATGCCCTGGTCTTGGAGCTCCTGTAGTTGTGCCTTTAAACCTTCCTTCAGAGGAGCCGCCACCCGGCGTGGTGCATGAAATGAAATGAAAATGAAATGAAATGAAATGAAAATCGCTTATTGTCACAAGTAGGCTTCAAATGAAGTTACTGGGAAAAGCCCCTAATTGCCACATTCCGGCGCCTGTTCGGGGAGGCTGTTACGGGAATCGAACCGTGCTGCTGGCCTGCCTTGGTCTGCTTTCAAAGCCAGCGATTTAGCCCTGTGCTAAACAGCATGGATTACAGGCGTGAGTCGGATCTTGTAGAGTATGGCAGCGTACCCATTCCATCAAACACATCCGGATATTGAGCATGGATGTTATCACTGTCAGCCTGAAGATCCACATTGGAAGAAGACATGGCATGGACTCGCTGTACGAGGTTGAGTAGCTGGCATGCATGGGCACCAAGCAGGGATGCCTTATCAGGCTTGACAATTTCAAATCGCAGTGTGGCATTGATGGTCTTGTTGGAGACGGAGAGATGACAAGATCCTAGTGCAGTTATGGCATTGCCATTATAATCGAGGAACTGGCAGGCTGGCGGAAGAACTTTGGGTTGCTTTTTAATGCGGTCAAAATCAGCTTGAGAGATGAGATTGGCAGAAGCACCAGTGTCCAGCTTGAACTGTATGCTGCATTGATTTACGTGTATGACAGCACGCCATTCGTCCGTGGAATCCACATTGAGGATAGATAGGCGTCCTGCTGAATTTGAGGAGGCATATTCACAGGTAGTGATGATGCCCACACGATAGGGGGACTCCAGGCAGTCGTCCTCTGGATCCATAGTGCTACCAGGATCAGGATCCAGTAAATCTTGCTGTACACATCGAACGCGTTTGCGTTGAAATTGGGATCGCTGACCCTTGACTGGTGGTGCAGACCTGCACAAGGCTGCACAATGTCCAGGCTTCCCGCAATTTAAACATCGCCTGCCTTTTGCAGGGCATTGGCGCTTTAAGTGGGCGGTGCCGGAGTTCGGGCACGTCATGACGCTGACGTCGTTACGCTCCGTGCGTCGTCGCACATGCGCAGTGCGGTCAGCTGACGTTCGCACCTGCGCAGTCTGGTTTTCGGCCGCTTCGTTCTCCCAATCGTGTTGTGCATGCGTGGGGTCCCGGGAAAAGCGTGCGAAATGGCCGCTTTCATCCATATTGAGGCGCTGCATCTGGGCGATGGCCTGTACACTCTCTGCCTCGTGGGAGGCACGTTTTTCGTATTCTGTCGATTTGAGACGGGAGTACCGATACACCCTGACTGTCACTACAGTTGTCACCAGTGGAAAGAGGCAGAGTGTTGACGCCTCGTGTGTTTTATAGTGGGAGACCATCCTCTAGTGTTCTGCCTGGTGATTGGTTGTGTTCTGTCCTGTGTGTTGATTGGCTGTACTGGGTGTCTGTCACTGCCTGTCCGTATCTCATTATGTGCATGAGTGCATATCATGACATGTAGGGGGCAGGATTGGCGGCGAGGGCGGGAAATCCTGTGGGAGCCCCAAAACACGGTTTATGTTGGCGTGATTTCCCATGCTGATTGTCCCTGCCTCCCCGAAACAGAGAAACATCGTGGGACCTGCCGCTTAACTATTTTCTTTTCAAATGCCTATAAATATGGTAGAGGAAGCCATCCCTGGGACGAGTGGCTCCTACGCCGATTTTCCCACCAGCTGCGCAACTGTGCCGTGAAATGAGAAAATTCCACGCAGTGTTACTCCTCATTGTAAGTGAAACAATGAAACATGTCACGCCATTAGTAGGCTTACTTACATTTCTCTAGTCACTCTTATTGTTGAACTGAATCAGTTCTCCATAGGCCTAATTTGTTCACTCCTATTTTTTAAAATATAAATTTAGAGTACCCAATGCTTTTTTTCCCAATTAAGGGACAATTTAGTGTGGCCAATTCACCTACCCTGCACATCTTTGGGTTGTGGGGGTGAGACCCACGCACGGGGTGAATGTGCAAACTTCATATGGACAGTGACTCGGGGCCGGGATCGAACCCGGCACCTCAGCGCCGTGAGGCAGCAGTGCTCACTGAACTGAACTGTGCAAGATTTATTCTGTCTCTATTTTATTAACTTGATACTGACCACAAGAGATTGGGTGGGGGGGGGGGCTCGAGGAACTGTAAATCCAATACATTCCCAGTGACTGATTTGCTAGTAGGCCTGTCAATAAGACTTGGGACCACCATACTCCCATGAGCAGCCTCTTGGTTGAGAATCCTGGCTGCACCTTGCAGATCAAGCTGCACCTGTGGAGAAAGGAAGAAATGTTAATGTTTCAGCTTTAATCCTTTGTCAGAATTGGAAGATATTACAGGCGAACAGTTTATAAGCAGGAACTGGGCACGGATAAACAATTGATAAAAAGGCGGTAAAAGGGTTAGATGGGTGTCATAACCCCCATGAGGACCACGGGAAAACCATCATTGATTCTCCGTGGGACTCATGGAGTATAAGCTTCCCAGGTAGGGGGTGGAGACCAACCACCTTGGGCTTGTTATGAACTAACATAAAAACAGGCCCAAAACACGGCCTGGTGTGGTTAGTCCTCCCAGCTAAGATTGCACTGGGGATGATATGCTGCATAACTCAGGCCTATGTAAATAGTGTAAATAAATCTATGTATGTTTACTACCAGCCTCTTCTATGTCATTTTAATAGGGAATAGAAAATGGTTAAATGACAGAAGTGATGATAACATTCGAAAAATTGGGGCATGATGGGACAAAGAGAGGGCAGATAAATTACTCTGAGACCCAGGAAGGAAAATTCAGTCTGGACCAGTATTTCTATTCCCCCGTTTTACTGTTTTTTTCCTTCTGGGTGAGAATAGTTTTAACCGGATAGCTGGGTGGGTAAGACACAGAGTAAAGCAGGCTTCCATTGCCCTGATGTCTTCTGAAAGGAAGAAAAGGTAGGTGGACACCAGGGTCGCAGACCACCTTGGCGGCAGTGAACTCTTGGGGAAATCCCCACCTGAAGAACAAAGGCATTCCCTCCACAATCCATGTAAGCACTGATACACCCATTCTAAATTACCGGTATATACTGTCAGAGCACAGTGGGTAGTATCCCTGCCTCGGAGCCAGAAGCTCCAGGTTCAAGTCCCACCCCAGGACATGATAGCCAAGGAAAGTGTGTTCATAACACGGCCAAACAGGTGGAGTAACAACCTGCAGATTCTTCCAACACATGGCGAACAGTAAGAGCAGAAGGGATTCCTGGCCAGTCATGTAATGTGAAGAAAGTTGGACCCTCAACCTTCACTATCAAAAGCAGACTACAACCTACATGTAAAACTGAATATTGCCACAGAATTGGAGGCCATCCAAAATGAACTTAAACCCATCATCATTGTCAGGGAGAAAAGGGGAGTATGCTTAAGGCTTAAGGTCTGAACTTGTTAAAGTCAAATCTGGGACAGATTTTGTTGTCAAAGTCATGGTGAGGCTAATGATGCTTGCTGTTAATTGTGTATAAAGGATACAGCAACTTCATATGAGAAGCAATTGCTCAATTCAACAGACACATCCACCCAGCTGCTTGTAGTAGACTCTGGGCACGGTCCAATGGCCTTGCTGCACCTGAAAAGCAGCTCGCCGTGGCACAGGCATGGCCGTTGAAAGACAGGAGACTCCGCTCCCGGGATCTAGACAGCTCACAACGATGTGAGATTCGTCACAATCTTGGGAGACTTTTCAATGTGAATCCCGTCCACAATGGGCGGGATCACCTTTTAGCAAATCTGCATATTAGAGTGAGGCAGTAAGGAACTTCCCATATTGCATTTGAGCTGGGGGAGAAGGTCAGGGATTGTTTTGGTGGCCTCAGAGATCGGGACGCCATTTAAAAAAGGCGTCCCGCTCTCTCACTACAATGGAGAGTCCCGGCGAGCAGAGCTCCCCACTGTACAAAATGGGCTATGTGCAGCCTCGGCCGCGTATTCCCAACTCAGACCCCTTATTCAACACAAGTTGCATTGAATATCCATGTGTATCTCGGCACTGTGAGTGGCGGAAAACAAGCGGCTAAATGTGCTCGCTAGGAGACTTTATTCGCTTTTGGGAGAATCGCGCCTTCCATATTTATAGCAGTTAATTTTCAGTGGCAGCGAGGTGGATTGACAGTAAGTAACAACTATTACAACATGGATGGCACGGTAGCACAGTGGTTAGCACTGTTGCTTAACAGGCGGCAGGGACCCGGGCTCGATTTCCGGCCTGGGTCACAGTCTGTGCAGAGTCTGCACGTTCTCCCTGTGTCTGCATGGCCTTCATTCAGGTGCTCTGGTTTCCTCCCCCAAGTCCTGAAAGACTTGCTGTTAGGTGAATTGGACATTCTGAATTCTCCCTCGGTGTACCTGAACAGGCGCTGGAGTGTGGCGACTAGTGTGGGGCTGTTTAGCACAGGGCTAAATAGCTGGCTTTGAAAGCAGACCAAGGCAGGCCAGCAGCACGGTTCGATTCCCGTAACAGCCTCCCCGAACAGGCGCCGGAATGTGGCGACTAGGGGCTTTTCACAGTATCTTCATTTGAAGCCTACTTGTGACAATAAGCGATTTTCATTTCATTTCATTTTCATTTCATTTCACTAGGGGACTTTCACAGTAACTTTATTGCAGTATTAATGTAAGTCTGGTGAAGAAGCTTTGCGCAGGTGAAGTGCAAACTTCATATGGACAGTGACTCGGGGCCTGAGTGAGTGAGACACATCCAGAGTGGGAATTGGAACTTGGTAATTTGGTGCAGAGAGGGAGAAGGTGCTGTTTCCCTACCGTTTTGTTCTCTTTCTTCTGACCTGTAACTGTTAATCTGCAGGGATAGAACCAGAGAGCATCCTGGGAAGGTAAGTGATTTTAATTTTTATTACCTTTTCAAATTGTGTGTCTGGGGGCGGGGTGGACTGTAAGTGACGTCACAGTAAAGCTGTGACCTGATTGGCTGGTTGGGAATCTGTTAAATTTGAAAAATAAATAATATTGCAAAAAAAATCTAATTGATTAACTAGATAGTGGAGTAACTAAACCCGAGGGCAGAGATCGGTATTTAGCATTTAATTTTCCAGTAAAAATCACCTAGCGTCAGGGCCATATAGTTAATTGTAACTCAATCTAACAATAATTCAAGAGTTTATTTTAAGTTAATTAATTAGTGCTTAAATGTCACTCAGCGGGGTGCAGTGCTCCAACTGTGAGATGTGGCAGATCTGTGAAGCTCCCAGCTTTCCGGTCGACTACATCTGCAGCAAGTGTAACCAATGGCAGCTCCTCACAGACTGCGTGGTTCGGTTGGAGCAGCAATTGGATGCACATAGGAGCAGGCAGGTGGCGGAAAGCATCATAAATAGGAGTTATAAAGATGTGGTCTCACCCAAGGTGCAAGCAGAGAGATGGGTGACCACCGGAAGGGGCAGGCAGTCCCCTGTGATTGTCCCCCTCTTGAACAGGTATACCCCTTTGGATACTGTTGGGGGGAATAGCCTATCAGGGGAAAACAGCAGCAGCCAGAGTAGTGGCACCACGGCTGGCTCTGATGTTCAGCGGGGAGGGCTGAAGTGCAGAAGAGCAATAGTCATAGGGGACTCTATAGTCAGGGGCACAGATAGGCGCTTCTGTGGACGTGAAAGAGACTCCAGGATGGTATGTTGCCTCCCTGGTGCCAGGGTCTACGATGTCTCTGCACGGGTAGCGGGCATCCTGAAGGGGGAGGGCAAACAGGCAGAGGTCATTGTACATATTGGTGCTAACGACATCGGCAGGAAGGGGCATGAAGTCCTGCAGCAGGAGTTCAGGGAGCTAGGCAGAAAGTTAAAAGACAGGACCTCTAGGGTTGTAATCTCGGGATTCTCCATGTGCCACTTGCCAGTGAGGCTAGAAATAGGAAGATAGAGCAGCTAAACATGTGGCTAAACAGCTGGTGTAGGAGGGAGGGTTTCTATTATCTGGACCACTGGGAGCTCTTCCGGGGCAGGTGTGACCTGTATAAGAAGGACAGGTTGCATCTAAACTCGAGAGGCATAAATATTCTGGCCGCGAGGTTTGCTAGTGTCACACAGGAGGGTTTAAACTAGCATGGCAGGGGGGTGGGTACCGGAGCAATAGGTCAGAAGATGAAAAGATTGAAGGAGAACAAGGGAATAGGGCCAGTATAGCTCTGAGGGAGAGAAGACAGGGAGATGTTGCTGAAAACAGCGGGACTGGTGGCCTGAAGTGCATATGTTTTAATGCAAGAAGTATAACAGGTAAGGCAGATAAACTTAGAGCTTGGATTAGTACTTGGAACTATGATGTTGTTGCCATTACAGAGACCTGGTTGAGGAAAGGACAGGATTGGCAGCTAAATGTTCCAGGATTTAGATGTTTCAGGCGGGATAGAGGGGGATGTAAAAGGTGTGGAGGAGTTACGCTACTGGTTAGGGAGGATATCACAGCTGTACTGCGGGAGGACACCTCAGAGGGCAGCGAGGCTATATGTGTAGAGATCAGGAATAAGAAGGGTGCAGTCACAATGTTGGGGGTTTACTACAGGCCACCCAACAGCCTGCGGGAGATAGAGGAGCAGATAGGTAGACAGATTTTGGAAAGGAATAAAAGCAACACGGTTGTTGTGATGGGAGACTTCAACTTCCCCAATATTGACTGGGACTCACTCAGTGCTAGGGGCTTGGACAGGGCAGAGTTTGTAAGGAGCATCCAGGAGGGCTTCTTAAAACAATATGTAGATAGTCCAACTAGGGAAGGGGCTATACTGGACCTGGTATTGGGGAATGAGCCCGGCCAGGTGGTAGAAGTTTCAGTAGGGGAGCATTTTGGGAACAGTGACCACAATTCAGTAAGTTTTAAAGTGCTGGTGGACAAGGATAAGAGTGGTCCGAGGGTGAATGTGCTCAATTGGGGGAAGGCTAATTATAGCAATATGAGGCAGGAACTGAAGAGCCTAGATTGGGGGCGGATGTTTGAGGGTAAATCAACATCTGACATGTGGGAGGCTTTCAAATGTCAGTTGAAAGGAATTCAAGACCGGCATGTTCCTGTGCGGAAGAAGGATAAATACGGCAAATTTCGGGAACCTTGGATAACAACAGATATTGTAGGCCTCGTCAAAAAGAGAAAGGAGGCATTTGTCAGGGCTAAAAGGCTGGGAACAGACGAAGCCTGTGTGGAATATAAGGAAAGTAGGAAGGAACTTAAGCAAGGAGTCAGGAAAGCTAAAAGGGGTCACAAAACGTAATTGGCAAATAGGGTTAAGGGAAATCCCAAGGCTTTTTACACGTACATAAAAAGCAAGAGGGTAGCCGGGGAAAGGGTGGGCCTACTGAAGGACGGGTGAGGGAATCTATGTGTGGAGCCAGAGGAAATGGGTGAGGTACTAAATGAATACTTCACATCAGTATTCACCAAAAAGAAGGAATTGGTAGATGTTGAGTCTGGAGAAGGGTGTGTAGATAGCCTGGGTCACATTGAGATCCAAAAAGATGAGGTGTTGGGCGTCTTGAAAAATATTACGGTAGCTAAGTCCCCAGGGCCTGATGGGATCTACCCCAGAATACTGAAGGAGGCTAGAGAGGAAATTGCTGAGGCTTTGAAAGAAATCTTTGGATCCTCAATGTCTTCAGGTGATGTCCCAAAGGACTGGAGAATAGCCAATGTTGTTCCTTTGTTTAAGACGATAGCAAGGATAATCCAGGGAACTACAGGCCGGTGAGCCTTACTTCAGTGGTAGGGAAATTACTGGAGAGAATTCTTCGAGACAGGATCTACTCCCATTTGGAAGCAAATGGACATATTAGCGAGAGGCAGCACGGTTTTGTGAAGGCGAGGTCGTGTCTCACTAACTTGATAGAGTTTTTTGAGGAGGTCACAAAGATGATTGATGCAGGTAGGGCAGTGGATGTTGTCTATATGGACTTCAGTAAGGCCTTTGACAAGGTCCCTCATGGCAGACTGGTACAAAAGGTGAAGACACACAGGATCAGGGGTGAGCTGGCAAGGTGGATACAGAACTGGCTAGGTCATAGAAGGCAGAGAGTAGCAATGGAAGGGTGCTTTTCTGATTGGAAGGCTGTGACTAGTGGTGTTCCGCAGAGATCAGTGCTGGGGCCTTTGCTGTTCGTAATATATATAAATGATTTGGAGGAAAATGTAACTGGTCTGATTAGTAAGTTTGCAGACGACAAAAAGGATGATAGAATTGCGGATAGCGATGAGGACTGTCAGAGGATACAGCAGGATTTAAATTGTTTGGCGACTTGGGCGGAGAGATGGCAGATGGAGTTTAATTCGGACAAATGTGAGATAATGCATTTTGGAAGGTCTAATGCAGGTAGGGAATATACAGTGAATGGTAGAACTCTCAAGAGTATTGAAAGTCAGAGAGATCTCGGTATACAGGTCCACAGGTCACTGAAAGGGGCAACACAGGTGGAGAAGGTAGTCAAGAAGGCATACGGACGGCATGCTTGCCTTCATTGGCCGGGGCATTGAGTATAAAAATTGGCAAGTCATGTTGCAGCTGTATAGAACCTTAGGCCACACTTGGAGCATAGTGTTCAATTCTAGTCGCCACACTACCAGAAGGATGTGGAGGCTTTAGAGAGGGTGCAGTAGATGTTTACCAGGATGTTGCCTGGCATGGAGGGCATTAGCTATGAGGAGAGGTTGAATAAACTCGGTTTGTTCTCACTGGAACGACGGAGGTTGAGGGGCGACCTGATGGAGGTAGTAGGTGCCTGGAACTCGCTGCCGGAGGTGGTGGAAGCAGGGACGATAGTGGTGTTTAAGGGACATCTTGACAAACACATGAATAGGATGGGAATAGAGGGATACGGACCCCGGAAGTGCAGAAGATTTTAGTTTAGATGGGCAGCATGGTCGGCACAGGCTTGGAGGGCCGAAGGGCCTGTTCCTGTGCTGTACTTTTCTTTGTTCTTTGTTCTTTGCCTACTTGTGACACTAATAAAAATTATTAATTTTACATCATTAAAAGGTATACTTAAGGAAATGACAAGAAAGACATCGTTCATGTTTACTTTGTATCTACAACAACTTCACAACACTCAATGCACGGCAATAGGGATCCAGTTAGTTAAACCCAGTTTTCAAAAAGCTAATGGTGAATTGGTGCAACTTGGAACCCAATATTTGTATATTTCCATTTATCCGTGCATCTGTACCTCGGCTCTACCATTTAGCCATGAATAACCACGAGGTGACATTAGCTTCTGTCATGGGCCAGGGTTTAGAGAACCCCAAAGTGTATCATGGAGTTCACCTGACCCACAACTTTCAATAGATTGTGGTATGGGGAGCACACGGCCCACTCTACAGGTTTGGTACAGCAGAAATGGAAAAGTATTTTTCAAGCAAAACAATGTTTATTCTATGAACTCAAGTTAACCTTTTTAAAACATACAGTGAACATCTTAGCAACCATTAATTCAAATACAACCCCCAAAGAATACAACACTACGTAATCCTTAAGCTGTCCTATTAACATCCATAAGCCTTAAACAAAACCTTTAAACAGGTTAAAGTCACTACTGAGAACATTTATAATTCTGAATTCACCAAATGATCAAGAGATAGTCTTTTCATGGCAGAGAGAACAGCAGTACACCTGCTTTGTCTGGCTTCAGCTCCAACACTGAAAACGAAACCAAAAAGACACAGACACACCCAAGCTTTTCTCAAAGTGAAACTAAAAAGCAGAGCCAGAGCTCAGCTCCACCCACACTCTGACATCACTGCAGTAACATGAGCAGCCAAACATTTCTTAAAGTGACATTCTCATGACACTTCACCATTAGGTGAATTGGCCATGCTAAATTGCCCTTAGTGTCCAAAAAGTTTAGGAGGGGTTATGGGGATAGGGTGGAAGAGAGGGCTTAAGTGAGTCGGTGCAGACTTGATCGGCCGAATGACCTCCTTCTGCACTGTATGTTCTATAAATTCTATAAATTACTTTGACAGCAAAATCTGGGCCAATGTTGGCGTGATAAACTCCACAAAGCCCATGGTGAAACAGTTATCGATCTCCCCGTGGGGCATGACGAAGCAGTGCCCGGGGAGTTGGTTGTCCCAAAGGGGACTGTGATTGTGGTTAGTTACTGCCGTGGACAGATTGTTGTAAATAGCCTCATTTTTCACTCTCTCCCTTTTAATCCAATCTTTCATTCCCGCTTTCAATTTCTCTTTCTGCACCTAATTTGACATTTAACTCACTCTAAATCACATTTCCTTCAGTCTTTCCGCTGCTCATTTTTCAATTCTTCAATCTGATTGGTTAAGAAGATATCTTGTCAGTCACCCTGTTCACTCAAGGCCTGCTTCCTGAACTATGACGTGGGCAGCTCGCACTTTCAATAACTTAGTGAGAAAAACAGTTTAAAACTATTTAGAACTGAAGGATTCGGGTCAACTCTACCTAGAAACATAGAATTTGCTGTGCAGAAGGAGGCCATTCTGCCCATCGAGTCTGTACCGGCCCTTGGAAAGAGCACCCTACCTAAGCCCACACCTCCACCCTATCTCCACACCTCCACCCCATCCCCGTAACCCCACCTAATCTTTTTTTTTGGACACTAAAGGCAATTTATCATGGCCAATCCACCTAACCTGCACATCTTTGGACTGTGGGAGGAAACCGGAGCACCCGGAGGAAACCCACGTAGACACGGGGAGAATGTGCAGTCTCCGCACACACAGTGACCCAAGCCGGGAATCAAATCTGGGACCCTGGAGTTGTGAAGCAACTGTGCTAACCAGCTGTGCTAACCACTGTTCTATCTCATGGCAGAAGCTGTCCAATGCCGTGGTACAGAAAATTTGACCAAGTATTTATGTGCCAAAGTGGGGTACTGTATTTCACGTTTGTTGGCAGACACACAATGCTGGTTCAAATGAACAGAGGAGGTCCATTAATAATAGATGGAGTGGTTGTAGCAAGTCCAGAAATAAAATAACAGTTCATTGTGCAATGTGTGTTCGATACGTAACCCATTAACTCCAAAGGCAGCACGGTGGCACAGTGGTTAGCACTGCTGCCTCACGGTGCCGATGACACAGGTTCAGCCCTGGGTCACTGTCAGTGTGGAGTTTGCACATTCTCCCCATGTCTGCATGGGTCTCACCCCCACATCCCAAAAAGATGTGCAGGGTAGATGGATTGGCCGCGGTAAATTGCCCCTTAATTGGAAAAAAAGAATTGGGTACTCCACATTTTTTTTCTAATGTAGAAACTCTTCTCTGTTTCAGCAGCTGAAACAAATAGCTGGAGGAGGATTTGAACCAGTTGAATTCAAGGATACTCAGAGGATGTTGGAAGGACTCAGCAATGGGCAACAAATGCTGGTCTATCCTACAAAGCCCATATTCAATGAAAGAACAAAACAAAGAGCAATCTCAGCCACACGTCCATTTTAATGGGACCCTTTCCTGTGCTGCATGGAGGCTGCGATAATCAGCCCGAGAGAATTGCCTCCTGGACAGCAAATAAATGAAAGAAAAAGGCAATGGGTGGGATTTCCAGTCCCACCAGCAACACTAACTGCAGCAGGCTCGATTGGAAAATGTACAGTGAGGCCGAAAGTCCAAAATTTGCCAGCGGGAAAACAAGTTGCAATTTTCCCCCAGCACTTTCATGGCGGGTTCATGGTGGGTTGTTTTTCCTGCTGGTGAACATTGGGATCGTAATTTGCACGTCACAAATGGTCATTAATGGGACTACAGGTTGGAAGCTTGTGCCCCGGTGAAACTTCTGCCTCGCCAGTAGGAAATCCTGCGTCAAAAGGCTGGATATATTGGCTGGAATTCTCCAATCGTCGGGTTTCACGTTTCCTGCTATCAGCGCACCCCCTCCAGCAGGTTTCTCAGTGGCGTGGGTAGTTTCAAAAGGAAATCCCATTGTCAAGTGGTGGGAGGATAGTATCCCACCACCAGCAAACAGTGCATGGCCGAGAAACAAGTGGCTGGGGGACTGAAGAATCCGCCCATTACAAATGATTTTGCACCTTGAGGGAGATGCAGATCAAGTTTGTTTAATGTAACAAGAATCCAGACACTTTCCATTCACCCAGTTGAAGGGCATATCTTTAGTGTGTAAATCGACAGGTCCCTTTATATTAAGAGGCTCTTTGGCCTATAGCCCTGCAAATATTCTTCAAATTCACAGCAAAATGCCAGCCAGTCATGCCTGCTTTGCATTGGTAGGGTACTGGAATTTTGCTCAGGAATTTTCATCAATCTAAGTTTCCACAATTCCACAATAGATATTTGAATTCTAGATAAATCTCCTGACTGCACCCATGATGCTTTGACTGGAGACCCACGTTCTGTTTCCTGATCTGCGAACGTGGCATGTATCAAGTACATGCTGATACCTGCATGATATCTGCCACTAAACGCTACCTTTGCCATTGCACCGCTCTTTTCCTGGGTGCTGGCAATATATCGCACACAGCATACTGCACACGGAGGAAGAGAGGAAGGGTTAGGAGGCAATGTTCAAGGTGGGTGGAGTCTGGGGAAGGGCAGTTTTGTGAGGGGGTGGGGGGGGTCCCACCAGACATGATAGTCTGGTGGTCAACTTACTGCCTGACCAGCCATGAGATTCGATGTGAACCTTGAAGGTGCTAAACTAATTCACGGAATGTCGTGCGATTCAGCGGGTTTGCTTGCTGTGCTCTCCGACCTCCCGCTTCCATCGTGGGACTTAGTCCCGGAGCAGAACATTCCGCCCAATGACTCATGACAACGCAGCAGCTGAGAGCATGTGAATGGTGGACATCACCTGAAAATTGTGAAGTGGAGGCAGTTCAAAATGTCCCCTGATTTCATACAGCATTGCTGAGAAAAAGCAGAATTCGTACAGTTTAAACTCAGTTGATAGTGGAGGGAACTTGTGCCTAGAGTCTGAGAAGATGGGGGAGGCCCTAAATGCATATTTTGCTTCAGTATTCACAAGAGAGAGAGGGACTTTGTTGCTTGTGAGAACAGTGTGAACCAGGTCAATAGCCTCGAACAGGTTGATATTAAGAAGGAGGATGTGCTGGAAGTTTTGAAAAGCATCAGGATAGATAAGTCCCCTGGGCCTGACGGGGTATACCCAAGGTTACAATGGGAAGTGAGGGAGGAGATTTCTGCGCTGTTGGCGATGATCTTTGCGTCCTCACTCTCCACTGGAGTAGTACCGGATGATTGGAGGGAGGCGAATGTTGTTCCCCTGTTCAAGAAAGGGAATAGGGAAATCCCTGGGAATTATAGACCCATCAGTCTTACGTCTGTGGTGAGCAAAATCATAGATTATCATAGAATTTACAGTGCAGAAGGAGGCCATTCGGCCCATCGAGTCTGCACCGGCTCTTGGAAAGAGCACCCTACCCAAGGTCAACACCGCCACCCTATCCCCATAACCCAGTAACCCCACCCAACAC
Source organism: Scyliorhinus torazame (assembly GCF_047496885.1). Classification (NCBI taxonomy): domain Eukaryota; kingdom Metazoa; phylum Chordata; class Chondrichthyes; order Carcharhiniformes; family Scyliorhinidae; genus Scyliorhinus; species Scyliorhinus torazame. The sequence continues at coordinate 45,832,599 of NC_092724.1, forward strand.
TAAGGGCAATTTTGGACACTAAGGGCAATTTATCATGGCCAATCCACCTAACCTGCACATCTTTGGACTGTGGGAGGAAACCGGAGCACCCGGAGGAAACCCACGCACACACGGGGAGGATGTGCAGACTCCGCACAGACAGTGACCCAAGCCGGAATCGAACCTGGGACCCTGGAGCTGTGAAGCAATTGTGCTATCCACAAGGCTACCGTGCTGCCCCAAAATATTGGAAAGGATTCTGAGAGATAGGATTTATGACTATTTAGAAAAACATAGTTTGATTAAAGATAGTTATCATGCTTTGTGAGGGGCAGGTCATGCCTCACAAGCCTCATTGAATTCTTTGAGGATGTGATGAGACACAGTGATGAAGGTCGGGCAGTGGATGTGGTGTATATGGATTTCAGTAAGGCATTTGATAAGGGTCCCCATGGTGGGCTCATTCAGAAAGTTAGGGGGCGTGTGATGCAGGGAAATTTGGCTGTCTGGATACAGAATTGGCTGGCCGAAAGAAGACAGTGAGTGGTAGTGGATGGGAAGTATTCACATGGAGGTTGGTGACCAGTGGTGTCCCGCAAGGATCTGCTCTGGGACCTCTGGGGCGAAATTCTCCCGAAAGGGCGGGATGTCCGCCGACTGGCGCCAAAAACGGCGCCAATCAGACGGGCATCGCGCCGCCCCAAAGGTGCGGAATGCTCCGCATCTTTGGGGGCCGAGCCCCAACATTGAGGGGCTAGGCCGACGCCGGAGGAATTTCCGCCCCGCCAGCTGGCGGAAACGGCCTTTGTTGCCCCGCCAGCTGGCGCGGAAATGACATGTCGGGGCGGCCCTTGCGCGGGACCGTCAGCGGCCCCTGACAGTTTCCCGCGCATGCGCAGTGGAGGGAGTCTCTTCCGCCTCCGCCATGGTGGAGACCGTGGCGGAGGCGGAAGGGAAAGAGTGCCCCCACGGCATAGGCCCGCCCGCGGATTGGTGGGCCCCGATCGCGGGCCAGGCCACCGTGGGGGCACCCCCCGGGGTCAGATCGCCCCGCTCCCCCCCCCCCCAGGACCCTGGAGCCCGCCCGCGCCGCCTTGCCCTGCCGGTAAATAGGTGCTTTAATTTACGCCGGCGGGACAGGCAATTTATCAGCGGGACTTCAGCCCATTCGGGCCGGAAATCGAGGGGGGGGGGGGGGGGGCCGCCAACCGGCGCGGCGCAATTCCCGCCCCCGCCGAATCTCCGGTGCCGGAGACTTCGGCAACCAGCGGGGGCGGGATTCACGGCAGCCCCCGGCGATTCTCCGACCCGGCGGGGGGTCGGAGAATGACGCCCCTGGTCTTTTTTTATAAATGATTTGGATGAGGAAGTGGAAGGGTGGGTTAGTAAGTTTGCCGATGACACGAAGGTTGGGGGAGTTGTAGATAGTGTTGAGGGTTGTTGCAGATTCCAACAGGATATTGACAGGATGCAGAGCTGAGTTGAGAAATGGCAGATGGAGTTCAACCTTGATAAATGTGAAGTGATTCATTTTGGAACGTCAAATTTGAATACTGAATACAGGGTTAAAGACAGGATTCTTGGAAGTATGGAGGAACAGAAGGATCTTGGGGTCCACGTACATAGATCCCTCAAAGTTGCCACCCAGGTTGATAGGGTTGTTAAGAAGGCTTATGGTGTGTTGGCTTTCATTAACAGGGGGATTGAGTTTAAGAGCCGTGAGATTTTGCTGCAGCTTTATAAAACCCTAGTTAGACCACACTTGGACTATTGTGTCCAGTTCTGGTCGCCTCATTATAGGAAGGATGTGGATGCTTTGGAGAGGGTACAGAGGAGATTTACCAGGATGCTGCCTGGACTGGAGGGCATGTCTTATGAAGAAAGGTTGAGGGAGCTAGGGCTTTTCTCACTGGAGCGAAGAAGGCAGAGAGGTGACTTGATAGAGGTGTACAAGGTGATGAGAAGCATGGATAGAGTGCAGAGCCAGAGACTTTTCCCCAGGGTGGAAATGGCTGTCACGAGGGGCATAATTTTAAGGTGATTGGAGGAAGGTATAGGGGAGATGTCAGAGGTAGGTTCTTTACACAGAGAGTGGTGGGTGTGTGGAATGCATTGCCAGCAGAGGTGGTGGAGTCAGAGTCATTAGGGACATTTAAGCGACTCTTGGACAGGCACATGGACAGCAGTAAATTGAAGGGGTGTCGGTTAGGTTGATCTTAGATTAGGATAAATGGTCAGCACAACATCATGGGCTAAAGGGCCTGTACTGTTCTATGTTCTATGTTCTATGTTTTGTGTTCTAAACTCGATAATAAGTGCCGTGTTATCTTGACTAAAGCTAGGGTGACACTTCAGTGTAGCACTTGAGGGAGTTCTACACTATTTGATGTACTGACTTTCAGCTGGTATGTAAAATTGTGGTCCAATATCTGTACCTTCATCAAGCATGGGTTTCCAGTCAGTGGATTTATCTAAAATTCTAATTATATCTATTGTGGAATTGCAGAAACTTAGATTGCTGAAAATTCCTGAGCAAAATACCAATACTCTACCTATGCAAAGGAGGCAGACTGGCTGGCATATTGCTGTGAATTTGAAGAAGCATTGCAGGGCTATCGGCCAAAGAACCTCTTAATATAAAGGGGGCTGTAGATTTACACACAAAATATATGCCCTTCAATTGATGAATGGAAAGTGTCTGAAATCTTGTTACTTCAAAAAACACTTGACCTGCATCTGCCTCAAGGTGCAAAGCCCTTTATAATATATTTAACCTTTTGACGCAGGAAGTGCAGGCCTCATGGCAGGACCATTTGCTTGAGGTTGCTGTGGTTGTCACGGTGACAGAGGCGTCTCAGCTGCACTATGGTGACTCATCCTAGGCTCAAGTTTCTGGCAGCGTCAAGTGTTCTTATTCATGTGTGTCTACGTCACAACCACACATGGAAAGAAAATACAAGGCGCAGCGATCAAGGGGACAGCATGCATGAGATGCATACCACACTGATCTATTAAAAATACACAGGAAAATCCTCCAGTATCTCAGCTAGATCCAACATGGTGCTGATCCACACAACAATCGCTTCACAGAGGGTAATCCGCGACAAAAATGAATGCTGCAAAGATAGTCAGGTGCCTAAAATTTGGTTTTAAGGAGGGTCTTAAAGTAAGAGGTGATTGGTTTAGAATCACTACAGTGCAGAAGGAGGCCATTCGGCCCATCGAGTCTGCACCAATCCGCTGAAAGAGCACCCTAGTTATCCCTGTAACCCAGTAAGCCCAGCTAACCTTTTGGACACTAAGGGGCAATTTAGCATGGCCAGTTGACCTAACCTGCACATCTTGTGACTGTGGGAGGAAACCAGGATACCGGAAGGACACCCAGACACGGGGAGAACTCCACACAGTTACCCAAGGTTGGAATTGAATCTGGATGCCTGGCAATATGAGGTAGCAGTGCTAACCCCTGTGCCACCATGTCACTATAGGGAAGGAATTTCCGAACTTACGACCTAGACAACTGAAGACTCAGCTGCCAATGATGGGAGAAGGAAGTTGGAGGGGTCGGGTAGCAGGTGAGATGAAAGGCCATGTCTGAAGGAATGTAACACAAGAAGGGTCATGTTCAATTGGCCTTGCATTTCCTTGTCTATGCAGGGCAGAAATCAATCAAATCTTCCATTTCCAATTGGTATTCAGTGATCCAAATGCAGCTAATTCTCACACTTCCAGTTTTATTTATTCATTCACGGGATGTTGACTTGACTAGCTAGGCCAGCATTTACTGCCCATCCCTAATTGCTCTTGAGAGGGTGTTGGTGAGCCACTTTCCTGAACTGCTGCAAGCTACGTGGTGTAGGTACACCCACATTGCCCTTAGGGATTTCTTGGATTTTGGCCCAGTGACAATGAAGGAACAGCGATATATTTCCAAGTCAGGATGCTGTGATTTGGAGGGGAACTTGCAGGTGAGGGTGTTTCCATGCATCTGTTACCTTTGTCCTTGTGCTGGAGGTTTGGAAGGTGCTGTCTAAAGGGTCTTGGTGAGTTTCTGCAGTGCATCTTGTAGATGGTGCACACTGTTGCCAGTATGCTTTGGTGGTGGAGGGATTGAATGTTTAACATGATGGATGGGGTGCCAATCAAACCAATTGCTTTGTCTTCAATGGTGTTGAGCTTCTTGAGTGTTGTTGGAGCTGTACTCATCCAGGCAAGTGGAGAGTACTCCATCACACCCCTAACTTCTACTTTGTAGATTGTGGACAGACATTGGGGAGTAAGGAGGTGAGTTACACTCCGCAGAATTCCAAACCTCGACTCTGACTTGCTCTTGTAGTCACAGGTTTTATATGGTTGATTCAGCTAAGTTTCTGGTCAATTGTAACCTCTAGGATGTTGATAGTGGGGATTTAATGATGGTAAAGCCATTGACCATCAAAGAATATGGTTAGATTTTTATTTCTTGAAGATGATCATTACCTGGCACTTGTGTGGTATGAATGTTACTTGCCACTTATTGGCCCAAGCTTGAATGTTGTCCAAGTCTTGCTGCATATGGACAAAAACTACATCAGTATCAGGAGGAGACATGAATGGTGCTGAACATTGTGCAATCATCAGCGAACATCCCTACTTCTGAACTTATGATGGAAGGAAGGTCACCAATGAAGCAGCTAAGATGGTTGGATGAGGACACTACCACGAGGAACACCTGCAGTGATATCCTGGGACTGAGATAATTGACCTCCAATAACCACAACTATGTATGTCTAAGTATGACTCCAACCAGTGGAGAGTTTTCCACCAATTCCCATTGACTTCAGTTTTTCTCGGGCTCCTTGATTCCACATTTTGATATGATCCAGTGATCCCCCCTGTAATGTGAAGATGTTGGATGAGGACAGAACTTGGCTAGTCCAAGATGCCTTCCCATGGAATAGCACTATAGCAATATTTAATATGCCCTCGCAAAGAAAGGGGCGATTTATGAGGGAGAAATAGTCTGCATGAATGTATTTTCAAGCAGGGGGCACTGGATAGCACTTGGGACTGGGAGCCCCAGCTCATTTTGTTACCACCCCACTATCCCCCCCCCCCCGCCCCCCCCCCCCCCCCTCATCACTAGCTGCCCCTCCCCTCCAACCACCTTCCATTTTAATGCAGGAACACTGAAGTCTTGTTGAAGCCTCACCATTGCCTAAACCAATGGCTAATGTTGACATCTGAGGAGGAAAATAGGAGTCAGAACTGTTTCCAGTCCTGACTCTGGCCTCTGGGGTCAAAAAGGTCACTCTTTGGGATTTGTATAGAGGTACGGCCATAATTGACACAGAGAAGGTTCCATGTCCATTTAAGGGCAGTGGGCTGGTTATCACAGTGGGACAATTAGAAACCTTCCTGCTGAGCTGGCTGCAGTAGAACATAAATAGTTGTGATGAGAATGGAGGAAAAAAACAGGAATTACGCACAAAATATTGGACTGTAAAGAGACATGAGATTTCTCTTTTTAAATGGACAACAACACAAAGATGGCGAAGAGGAGACACACAAGGCACTGGCTTCTCCTACAGGGATATTCTCTAAGGGAAAATAGAATTCTTCTCTGTTTCCAGACAAGGTACTTCTAAAAGCATCCAGAGACAGATTACCATCTCCGATAAAGACAAAGGAACATAATGGTCATTTGTTATGAGCCAGGGCTTAGAAACTCCAAAGTGTACTATGAAGCTCACCTGACCTACAACTTTTATGTTAAATTTGGCTCGGATGAGCACAAGAGTCTTCACTTCAGGTGCGGGATTCTCTGACTCCCCGCCAGGTCAGAGAATTCACAGGGGGTGGCGTGAATCCCGCCCCGCTGCTCCGCACTGGCTGCCATATTCTCCGGCGCCAGACTTTGGGTGGGGGCAGGGATCACGCCACGCCGGTTCGGGGCCGTTGGCAGCGCCCCCCCCCCCCGGCAATTCTCCGGGCACCAATGGGCCGAACGGCTGCCCATTTTTGGCCAGCGTGGATTTGACATGGTCCCAAATGGCGGGACCTGGCAGGTAAGTCGGTTGGTGCGGTCCTCGGGGGGGCATCGGGGAATCCGACCCCGGGGGGGGTCCCCACAGTGGCCTGGCCCGTGATCGGGGCCCACTGATCTGGGGGCAGGCATGTGCTATAGGGCCACTTCTTCCTTCCGCGCCGGCCCCTGTCGGGCTCCACCATGGCCGCCGCGGAGAAGACAACCCTCTGCGCATGCGCCAGACTACGCCGGCCGGTTTGCGCATGTGTGGAACCACGCCCGCGGTTCTGCGCATGCGCTAACTCACGCAGTCCCTTCAGTGCCGGCTGGCGCAGCGCCTACCCCTCCAGCGTCCACCTAGCCCCCGGAAGTGCAGAGAATTCCGCTACTTCTGGTCAGCCTGACGCCGGAGTGGTTTGCGCCGTTTTTGATGCCGGCGCGGGCCATCGCGCCGATTTCGGTGAATCCCGCTTCAGGTGTTATTCATCAGACTTCCTAGGAGCTTTTATCAAAACAAAGTTTATTATAAGAATGTAGTTAACATATATAAAAAACGTAGCAAGAATTTGTTATCAATTACAAACATGAAAAAACACAACAGCTACAGTAATCTATGTATATAACTCTTAATGAATCCCCCTTATCTTTCCAATTCAATACAAAATCCAATAAAACCAAAACCCCTCTCAAGGGCATGGCCCAGCACACTGTAATCTCACTTGAATGGGACTGGTCCTTCCTCTGAGATTCTGGTCCAGTTTCCAACTAGCAGATTCCTTCAGGAAAGCAACTCTAGCTTTACGGTTACCAGGGCAGTTTGCTATATCCAATGTGCTTTCAGTTCACAGGAACAAGCTTTAAAATATAACAGAGAAAACAGGGAAACTTCCTGAAGCTTAACACAGTGCTTCTTCTTCTGCAGTCCAAATGAACAAACCGGAAAATGAAACTAAAAAACTAAACCCCCTCTCACCTGACAGCCACAGCCCAGCTCCACCCACAAATGACATAACTGAAGTCGTGCTACAAGCCATGTGGTAAAACAAAACCTTTCTTAAAGGGACACTCACATGACTCTCATTGCATCTCAAGACATCGTCTGGAATTCTCCAATCCAAGTTCGCTGCATCACTGCTGCCAATGAGAATGGAGAATTTGGTGCTCAGGCAAAACTGCATTCACTGCAGTGGGACTGGAGAATCCCACCAGCATGAACAGCTGGAGAATTTTAGCCATCCTTCCTGTAATGCTTAGATAGAATTGTGGATTCCGCTTTCCACTTGGAATATACAAACAATATTTAATAGCCAGCTGAAAGTGTTGCCCAAGGTTCTGTCTGTGTGCTCCATGACGATAAGCAACTAGAAGTTCTTCACATTGAATGTGTGTGACACAGTAACAGAAGCAGACAGTAGCACCCTGCAAAATAGCCATTTTGGCAGGTATACCTTCAATCTCTCTATCTCTCCCTCACTATCGAAGTCAATTCCAGCCAGAAAAAGAATCACAGCTAGGATGAGACGTGGGAGGTTTCTCTGCTGAACCACAGAACACTGGAATCTTAAAATGAACTATCCGGCGACTAAATAAAGACACGGAGCCAATTATCTCTCCTTCGAGTTTGTAACAATTTGCAGGTATTCCAACTGGACGGTAAAAAAAAAATCGAGGCGTCTAGTCCGGATCAATAACTTTGGGAAACCTCACCTGGGAGATGGTCATAAGAAATTGGAGTGCTTGTCTGGGATTGAAACCAAATTGGGGGCTCGTCCCAATTTTGCCCCTGCAGAGGAGTAACAAATTGGAGACTCAGTGTTGGGGTTTGCTCCCACAGACGGAGCAAACAATTGGAATGGGGAATGTAACTTTTTCCTTTTTAAACCAATTTTAAGAAAGTACAAAAAGACTTTCCAGAGTCTGTTCTGTTAAACTGTAAAGATGTCCATTCGTGATGAAAATGCTTTCCTCGAGGAAGGTGAAGTCATTTTTGAGGATTTAAATGTTCTGTCCCTCGAAGAGTTAAAAGAGCTATCTAGGCACTTAGGAATATAGAGTCCCTCGGATGCGAGATGGATGGTTTTACAAAGCGTGTTTGAAAGATTGCATCACAAACTTAAGACAAGGCCACAAAAATAATAGAATTGCTGAGGACACAGTTAGATCGCCAAGAATTGGAAACAGAGGACGCTCACCAGAGAGAAGGGAGAAGGAGGCAGCTTTCCAGAGAAGATTGCATGAACCAGACTGGGAGATAATGGCATGGAAGGCACACTGTAAAATAATACTCCTGAGCAGTCAGGAAAAATAGCTTGAGTCAAAAGAAACTAATAGGGCTGGAGGGAGCCAGCCAGGAATCTGTAGGCATACAGAGAACGCGGAATGGTTCAAAGTAGAACCAGAAAATGTTGGAGTTGCTAGAAGAGGCAGGGAGCACACAGCCAAATTCTACAACAGGGCAGAGAGCTGGAGAGTGTTCAGGGGGCCCAGAGAAGGCAATAGAGCCAGTGGGGGTTGGAGTTAAGAAACAACTTCAGGAATTTGGAAAGACCACAGTTAGGTCTGTGCACTTACCAAAGGTCCAGGCGATGGCGAATGGGGAAATTTCCAAATAGACCAGGGAAGATTGAGTGTGATGCTCCATTTAGCTGAAAAGCAAAACAATTGTAGCTAGCTCAACCCCTATGAGTGAAGGTATCGCCAAAGATACAGGACAGAACAGTAACACAAGCAGGTCACACCCCAGGCAGAACACTTGAAGCCTTAACCCCTGCAGGGTGAGCAGATGGTCTGGCTGTCTTAATCCTTTTTTTCACTTTAGAAGAGGGGTTGGTTTAGCACAGTGGGTTAAGACAGCTGGCTTGTAGTGCAGAACAAGACCAGCAGCACGGGTTCAATTCCTGTTCCAGTCTCCCGAACAGGCGCCGGAATGTGGCGACTAGGGCTTTTCACAGTAACTTCATTGAAGCCTACTTGTGAAAATAAGCGCTTATTATTATTAAGAGGGATTCCAGAAGAGTCCGCGTACAGAGATAGTTCCCTGGTGACAAAACTACCTTGTCCTGAGTTACATCAAAAGAAACCTGTATCCCTGCTGCATGAGTCTGGGGGTCTGGTTACCCAAACAAAACTTTCCAAATTTGGAGGCAAACCCAAGGGAATCCAAAAGACCCCAGAGCCTGTGAGGAAAGTGCCTCACCCCCGCCCCCAAAAAGCCAAAAGGGAGTGTAGCAGAAGCCGCACTACTACCAGAGGGTAGTGATGTTCTGGAGGACATGGAACATGTTAGGAGAGCACCCACTCAAAAGCCAAAGGTCCACGCCAGGAAGCATTGGTCAATTTTGCTGACCACTGTATGGCAAATTTAAATATGGAGCAGAATAGTTTTCAAATTGGCCTTGAGAGAGTGAGGGTGTTGACAAAAGCTGGAGGAAAAGCAAGAACTGAACATTCATCTGAGGGCAGTAGTGTCCCCGAACATATGGGACAGGTTTGGGGAAGACCCCTGCCTCTTCAAACAAAAGTGGAAGAGAGGAGAGTCCACCCTCAGAAAAGCAGAGTTTGTGGAGATCAGGGGGAGAATAGCAGTGAAACCCATGCAAGGGTATGCTCTGAGAAAAAACATGTAACCCAGCAAGTTCTAGACCTCAACCAGGATTGTGTTGGTGAAAGATTCATTAACAGCAAAGTGCTGGAACCAGAATTTCTACAGGATGTGAATGTCAGAGCTCAAGCCACTAATCTCTTGACAATTAGACTTTTAAAAGTGCCTGAGTTTGAACCTGCCAATTAGGGGTCCAGGAGGCAGGGAAAGTGTTACACCTGACTGGAACGGCTCAGCCCAACAGTCAAGTAAAATGCCCCAAACCTATCGATGATACTTGGTCCAGCGCCACAGCAAGGGATTGAAAGGGCAACCGACCAGAGGTGACTGTAAGATAAAAAACATTGAGGGCGGAATTCTTCTATCTTCTATTATGAGACTAAGTGCCGTGGCAGGGGTGGGAACGCGGAATGTTTTTCGCTGTGGCGGCCAGTGGGAAAACATGCCAAAGTCTCCGGCTCTGACCTCAGTAATTATGCACCCGGGTGTTTTACGCTGTATTCTGTGGTAGGCAGGCTTGAATGGCAATAGTCTGCCATCATATCATGTTATCATATTGAAAAGGCACCGAACATCAATGATCCACTATTGAAAAGCGAACATGAATCTCCTGAAAGTGAAGATAGATCTCTGGGAGTACCCTGGGACTGGATAATGGATCTGCTGAGAATGAAAATGGATCTCCAGGAACATTCTGAGGCTGGAAGATGGACCACCTCCAGGACACTGAATCTGGGAGGACCACCTGCAGATGCACCCCTGGCCCACTGCTATGGTGTTCCAGGGTTGTGGGCGGCCTCCAACCTGAACTCCAGAAGCAGCCCTGGGTATTGTCCAGATGAGGCCCAACATCTACTCACCACAATGTTCTGAACGTGTTTCACGCCAGCGCATTTCCTGCTGGCATCGTGCAGAATGTGGTGGGGGAGGCGGTGGTCGGGCCTTCATCTGCAGCCCCTTAACGTAATACAAATGAGGTTCAAGCCGGCTTCTGGCAGGATGTACAACCTGCCTGGCAGGCACCAACAGAAGATCCTGCTGTAAATCCATGCCGGCATGAAACCAATTTCTGGGCATCCCGCCATATGTTTCCTCCAGGCCCGACATTGAACTCACCGGTGGGGGCTTGGGACAATTCCAATCTGAGACTTTGACACCAAGCTGATCTGTAAACAGCTGCTTGGGAAAGGCAAACAGGTTATCCAGGACCTAAAAACAATTTTGGATCATATGCGTTCTGCCTATTGCTAAGAGAATGAATACATGAGGGAGTGCTTTGTTGTTTTATAAGTTTTTTTCTCTCTTTTGTAATGAAATGAGAATCAACCTAATTTCATTCCGCAGAGGAAGGAAAGTGTCAATATGATGGAGAAAAAAACCCAGGAATTATGCACAAAATATTGAACGTTAAAAAGACCTGGGTTTTACTTTTTTTAAATGGGCACAATCCCAAAGATGGTTGAGAAGTACACACAAGGCACTGGCTTGTACTGCAGGGTGATTCTCTAAAGGGACAATAGAACACCTCTCTGTTTCCAGGCAAGGTACTTCTAAAAGCATTCAGCCAGTGATTACCATCTCCGGTAATCTCAAAGGGACATAATGGCCATCTCATTCGAGAGATCCAGAGATGGATTACCATCTTTGGTAAAGACAAAGGGTGGGATTTACCGACCAATCCACCGCCTGTGTTTCAGCGGCAAAGGTGGCCCGCCATTGTCAACGTGATGTCCCGGTGACCTCGTCACCAGGAAATCTGTGCGCTGGAGTAGAACCGGAATATTCCACTGGAGTGAACAGCCGGTAGATCGCACCCAAAGGGACATAATGGCCGTTGCATCTCAAGGCACCCTGCGCGGGATTCTCCCTTCTGGGGACTAAGTACCCCACGCCCACCGTAAAATGGGCGAGAGTCATTCCAGACTTTTTCCTCGAAGGTCCGGGGTGATTCTCTGTTTTCCAGGGGGCTAGCAGAGCCCCAGTGTCCGTCCGTCAGCTCTGACTGTCGGCAGGGCCCCGCTAGCCAGACTGCGTGGCCGCACATGCGCTCGGCCGCCGCAAGCGGGTACGCGCATGCGAATGGCAGCCGCAAGCGGGTCCGCTCATGTGCGCAGCGGCCCACCTCGGCGCGGGCGCCGCCGACAGGGTGGAGCCACACAGCGGGCCCGCGCAGAGGAAGGTAGGTCCCTCCCAGATCGCGATGGCCCATCAATCAGTGGCCCCCGATCGCGGGCCTGGCCACCCCTGAGGCCACCCCCCTGGAGTCAGATATCCCCGCCCCCCACCAGGTCCACCACCGCGGTTGCGGGTCCCAGCTCCCGCCAGGTGGTACCACATGTAAACCACGCCGGCGGGAGTTCGGCAGGTCGACCGCGGAGAATCGCCGCGGGGGCCTGTTCCGATGGCCCCTGACCGGCGCCACGTCGACCGCCCGCGTGGGACTGGCGGATCCGCGGAGAATCGCGGAAGCGCTGGTTCGCTGGTTTTGTGGAGCGAACGGCTATTCTCCGCCCCCGCGCCAGGCGCGATTCCGGTATGGAGGGTCGGAAAATTATCCATCAACTGTACGCAATCTCAAACCATAATGGCCGCAAGCTTCATCTACTCCTCGTGAGTTAAGAGATATTCCTTATACATTTTAATTTATATTTACTTACTTTGGACTCAATCCTAACTTCTAATCTGTATGAATGTAGATGCATGTGTTTTAACCATTTTTCTCCTTGCCTTTTCAATAGTTAATAAACTCACTCAAGAAAGGCCTGGTTAAATTGGGTCCTTCTAAAATAAAACTCTTGGATCTAGATAGGGTACCCATGGGAAAGGGATCCTTGTTAGGTTAAACCTTGCTGCTATCAGCAAAGAAGGTCTTGAATAAATACACAGAGCTAGTCATCCCTTCTCACCCAGCTTTGTAATAATTTTGGGGTATCCAAGCTAGATGGTGACAAATTAAGAGTGTTATGACCCCCTTGGGAGTCAAGAACTGTGCTCCATTTGATTTCCCTCTTACAGAGCTGAGTATGATCTCCCCCGGTAATTGGGGGCGGGTTTCGCCTTAACATGGGAAACTACTCTGTTTAAAAACCCTGCCCTGGGTACAGGAGGAGGAGGGTGGCCCTTCCGGGAGAGGAGTAATAGTTTTGTTATTTCTGTGTATACCATAATAAACTAGTCATTCATTTCTGCCCTACCATGTGTTCCTGTTGTCTCTCCCGGTCGGGTTCTACAGAGGGGTCTCACCCGGATCATCAACTTTGGGAAACCCCACCTGGGAGGTGGTTGTGACATTATTGAAGAGGGCCCTTCAACATGGGGGACCGTCCTCTCACTAACCTTTCAAAAAGTGACATGAAAATCAAGAGCAGCCAGATCATTGGTGTGGGGAGGAGCTGGAAATTCCTATGCAGGGTGGCCATTGGCTTTGTGGAGTAGTAACTCCCACCCACCTGTCACTGGATACGCACTTCCAGCCAGTTAAACCGCACCCCACCTCATCATGAAACTGAAGCTCGACTAAAAAGTCCCATCAACTGGGGGCAGATAGCCCTTCTGGGATCTGAACCTAGGGCAGCACAGTAGCACAGAGATTAGCACAATTGCTGCACAGCACTAGGGTCCCAGGTTCGATTCCAGGCTTGGGTCACTGTCTGTGCGGAGTCTGCACGTTCTCCCCGTGTCTGTGTGGGTTTCCTCCGGGTGCTCCAGTTTCCTCCCACAAGTCCCGAAAGACGCGCTGTTAAGTGGATTGGACATTCTGAATCCTCCCTCTGTGGACCCAAACAGGCGCCGGAATGTGGCGACTAGGGATTTTCACAGTAACTTCATTGCAGTGTTAATGTAAGCCTACTTGTGACAATAAAGATTATTATTATTATTACCTTGGCAAAATGGTTCGCACCTGGAAAAGGGTCGGGAAACCGGCTGGCTGGCCAGGACCAGTATTTCCAGGTCGTGTCTCCCAACCTCAGCAGGCCACAGGAATCGAACGTGGTCTGTCCTTGCTGTTCATTACCGAACGGATACTTAGCGAGTGAGCGACGAGGGAGGAAGCTCACTCATAAATTGATTCCGTTATTTGTTATCCCCCCTGACTCAAACCTAGGACTTTGGTTATGAAGCAAGTATTTTATCATTTGTGTTTTAGCTAAACTGCTAGTTTTCAATTTGTTTTGATCATGTTATTAAAGCACTTTGCGAAACTATCTGAAATACCTACAGCTAGAACACTGGAGTCCATTCCAGCTCGGCCTTTAGCCGTGTACAGGCAGCCCATTGTGACACATCACTGTTCCAGGGACAAGCCCTGAATGGGCATGTGTGGTTCAATGCACATGATTGATTCATGATCTAATTGAACAAGCACTGATTCAGGAATGGTGCTTCAGCTGGCTGTCAAGCAGCTGACTGAACGGAGAGAGTTTGGAACTGCTGTGAGCTTTTGTTTCTGTAATGCTGGAGTGTTCTCAATTATAACCTTGCCTTCGAGTTGGCAATCCTGCTCACATTCTTAATGATAATGGTTAGAAACAGTCACACCATAGTGGTCAAAAGCAGTGAGCCAATACGCAAAGCTTGTTCAGGCCCTCCCTCGAATAGGAGTGCTGACATTGTCAAGTTCACCCCACTCCATCCGTTTACAGTACTGAGATTTGTGGTCCCCCAGCTGATGTCGCTATTGACAAACTCAAAGGAATTGAGCAGGGCGTTTCCTGGGCTTGTGCCCTGTAGATGGCGAAAGGCTTGGGGAAATCACGAGGTAAGTTACTTGCTGCAGAATTCCTGCTATTGTAACCACAATATTTTTGTGGCTGGTACATATGGTGAAGTTTCTGATTGATAGTGGTGGGGATTTGATCATAGTAATGCCATTGAATGTAAAGAGAAGGTGGATAGACTCTCTCTTGTTGGAGATGGCCATTGTCTAGCTGGCACATTCATTACTTGGTATCGATCAGTCCAAGCCTGCATATTGTCCAGATTTTGTTGCATGCAGGCACGACTGCTTCATTGTCAGAGGAGTTGTGAATGGAGTTGAACAGTCTGAACGATCATCTCCACTTATGACCTTTTGGAGGAGGAAAGAACACAGATGAAGCAGCTGAAGATAGCTGGGCCAATTGCACCATCTTGTGAAAATCCTGCAGTGATGTACTGGGACTGAGTTGATTGACCGACAACACTCATCTTTCTGGTAGGTATGACTCCAATCAGTGGAGAGTCTTCCCTCTGATTATCATTAATTTCAGGAGTCAAAGCGTATAGTAGGTAAGAAAGAAAGTGGAGCTGAGGCCACAATCAGATCAGCTTTGCTGCAACAACTGGCCCACCCCTGCTCCAAATTGATATGTTTCTATATATGTATGGCGTGCACTGCTTGGTGCCGTGTTGGGCCGTGCCATTAGCTATTGTGCCATCAGGAACTTGCCAGTTGGCCATGGAATTTTTTTTCTATAGGACAAATATTCTATTTGTCCCTGACATCAGGAACAAAAAAATTCATAATAAGAACTTCACATCACTCAAAGAAATCATAGAATCCATACAGTGCAGAAGGAGGCAAGTCTGCACCAACCCTCCGAAAGAGCACCTCCCCATAACCTGAACATCCTTGGACACTAAGGAACAATTTAATGTGGCAATCCACCTAACCTGCACGTCTTTGGACTACAGGAGGAAACCGGAGCACCCGGAGGAAACCCATGCAGACACAGGGAGAATGTGCAAACTCTGCACAGCAGTCACCCAAGCTGGAATTGAACCAGGATTCCTTCCACTATGAGGCAGCAGTGCGAACCACTGTACAACCTTGCCACCCATAAACCTCTTTCTTCTGATAATCAGATGCTAGTCAGCTGTTTCTCAACTAAAGAAGGAGAGACCAACAATTGAAAATTGGGGGAGTTGTGGAAACCTTGCTCAAAGGCCGAATGTAATTTTAGACAGGCCTGGTTTTTTTCTTGGTGCAACCAGGAGAATGACAAGTGCTCCTCAGAGCTGTCTAAATGTCAGGCTCACTGCCAACTTTGGGATTTCCCCACATCCCACACCATCCTCCTCACCATGCCCAACCTGCCAGCTGACCCATGGGCGGACGTTGGCTGAGCCGGCAAAGAGAAGCCCATCCTGAGCCGGCAAAGAGAAGCAGGGAGGACCACAGCTGGTCAGCTGATCGCCTGTGGCATGCTTATAGGTTCTAAGCCTCGAAAATGGCTGTGGCCACACGCTGATACGTCAGGGTGGGCTCTGATGGTTTTGGGACTACTCAGGGCTCATGCTTTTATAATCTCCTTGATGAATACTTGCTGAAATCAGGGAACGACTATAGATGCTCATGTACTAACATCGCAGTGATTATGTTTTAAGCCCAACCAAGTATTAAACTGGTGGAGGGGGGAATTTTACAATGTTCATTGATTACCTTCCATCTCTCCTGGAGATGTTCTGATGGCTCACTAAAGGCAATGTCTAGTGTGAGTCTGGCCCAGCCCAATCACATGCTCCGTTTAAGAGAGGAATTTTACGGCCTATCCTGCTGGTGGGATTTTCCAGTCTCGTCCATGGTGACCCCGTCGCAGCAGGTTCCCTGGCAGAGGAGAGTGCAGGCCCTGTAAACCCCATCAGCGGGGCTGGAAGATCCCACTGCCGATCACTGGTGGGCTGCCTGTGCCACCAGAAAACACGCTGCGGAGAAGGTCGGAAAATTCTGCCCATAGTTACAGGCCTGTGCTGAGTAAAAGTGACGGCAAACTATTTGATTTTGAGGGGCAGCTCTGCCCAGTCCCATTCTCTCCTCACCCATCACCATGCACTGAATTTTTGCCCTTTCATAGCAGAGATTTGCTGGGTTTAATAGCAGCACTTCCCCCAACACCCAACTGATTCACCACAGACGAGGATGAAATCTGGTTAATGTGTCTTGGCACCAGTTGATATCTCAGAAAAACAAATCAATCCATTTGTGAACAAATGCAAACATTGTTTGCAGCATTAATATTTATGGACTGGAGGACGCTTACTCATCTGCAAACACTATTCACAAAATGTGCTGACAACATCACAGGAATTTTAAGTCAACCTTTTCTCCATCTTCACAATTTGAACTTAGTATTGCAGGCCTTGAAAATTGAACATGACAATCTGATTTTGAGTCCTCTTCCGAGGAGGCCGGTAGGGGCTAACAGTAGAATCACTGACCTGCTCACCAGTTCTCTTGCTCCATCCCACCCCCTGGGCCATTTTCCCATGGGAGCCAGCAGAGCTATCCGTCCGGGTATAGCGGGAAGCCGATTAAACTAATCGGCCTATTCCTGTTAATGGAGGCCAACTGGAATTTTTCAAAGGACTTTCAGATTCCCAGTGTAGAGTAAAGGGTTAACAACAGAAGCACATGATGCTGATGTAATGATGATGTAACACCACATGATTGAATAGCAGAGATCTAGAGTGAGCAGATGTTTCAAATTGATGCAAAGGTCCTTTTAATAAAGTAAAGTTGCCTTAGTCCCAGATGACCATAGGCTGCCTTCCCCTTTGAGGGGGAGAGTTGACTGGTGGTGATTTGGCCTGAGGATCACCACACCTCAGGCGAGGGACAAGGTTCATGAATAACCTCAGACGGTACAGGAATTGAACCCATGCTGTTGGTGGGGCCAACATAAAGGTGGGGCTTTTATGAATAATCGCAGCCAGTATGGAAATTGAAGCCACACTCTTGGCCTTGCTCTGCAACACAAATCAGCTGTCCAGCCAACTGAGCTAAACCCTTTATGTATATAGTAGTTGGAAATAACAAGTCATGCCTTTAACAAATTACCGTCTCCAAAATTACCGTCTCTTAATTCGGGAGAATAGATAAACCCGAAAGAACCTAGACCTCGAATACACAATGAAACATGGTGGCAGCAGGTAGCGAGTAAAAACACAAAATAATCCAAGAAGCAGCTACAGATCTGACAATTGAAGAAATCATTAAAACAAGGACAAAAGGACCAGATTCAAAACTCATCAAAAAGTTGGAACATTGTAGGCGCAGTAGATGCAAGCTGAGACACAACCTGGAGACTGGACAGCAGTGAGCACAGACCAGAGTGAACAAGCAAAACCATTGCAGCAACAACTGTTCCAGAAGTTGGTAAAGTATGGAATCCACACTACCATTCCCAGATCCATTCCGGAGCACTGAAGGCTCGCAACAGGCTCAGCACTGGGACAACTGGAATAAGAAGGCTTTCCAAATATAGAACCACTTCTGGTTTGCATAACGAAGAACAAAAGGATCAGGTCAGTACATTACTCTATGCAGGGGAGCTATTGCCGATGATGTAACAGCAAGACAAGGAGTCGATGAGACTTCTACTTCTTACAAAGAAGTCCTGCAAGCATTTGATTCATATTTTGGCATTTGTAAAAAAATAATTATAAAAGGGGCAAAATTTAACAAGACCAGATGACATCATGGATTCATTCATCAACAATCTACACAGCCTGACAGAAAGTCGATTATGGAATTTTGAGGGATTAATTAATTCATGATCGCACAGTAGTTGGGGTACTAGATAAAGCTCTATCATATCTCTTGCAAATAAGAAAAGCCTCTAATCAAAGCAGAGACAAACCAAGCTCGGCAAGAAAATAGAGCAGTTGCTCGCGGGCAAGGTGAGGTCCATGGAAACAAATGAGTGAGGCCATTCCGTATGTAGGCCTGAAGAAGGGATGCTCATTGAAGCAAAAGCCTGCAAAACTGGGGCAAAGTGTGCCAACAGCCACCTTAAAACGCTGTCGGTGTTCGTAGAAAACCTGCACATGTGTTAACATAGGGTGGAATCAAAGCTGCAGTTCTGTTTATTTTGTTGCTCATGAAGGTTTATTGTGAGCAGGCCTTGTGGGGTAAAATTGTCAGGGCATTAGTGCATAACGGGCTTATAGTGATTAAGTAACTTGTTTTACACTGCACATGAGTATTTTCCATTGATTTCAATCTTGTACTTTTGTCTACTTACCTGTCATACCTTGTTGCTTTTAGAGTTTGTCGTATTGAAATATTGTGATAAAGTTGTGTTGCATAGTAGATATTGAAAATTTATTGTTGTGAGAAGCAGCAATCAGCAGAATCTTAAGACTCACTGATCAAGAAAACACAGATTCATTTGTAAACCATTCAGTCTTTGTCCTCTGGCTTCTTAAAGGTTGTGTCACAGAGAGACATCTGAGGGCTCCAATACTTCTCCATTGACAGTGAAGACTTCTGTTGTTCAATCATTCCACTTTGTTGGTTAGGTGTCATTTGATCTTTCTACCCTGTGAGATTACTGATAAAATTAAATCCAATTATACCCCTTGTATGAAATAATAATGTTGAATAAATCATTCACCCAGGCAGAAGAAAATCTTCTTCTACTCCTGCAGAACGGAAAAGATTGTGTGCAATTTAGCTAGATTGCAATTTTTTAAAAATTCATTCATGGGTTCTGGGTATTGCTGGCTAGAGAAAACAGGACCAATCGCTTGTATGGTGAAAAACAGAGAATGGACTGTAGGCAAGCACATGGACTACCTCTAAGGCAGAGAGCCCGTGCCAGAGCTGATCCCTCCAGATGAGCAGTTCCCTCATCCCCCTTGTCTATTATCCATTACCAAGGAGGACAACTCTCCAGGGGCCAGGGCCCAGGCCAGCATGGGATGGAAGACTTAGCATCAGATATGGATACGGAATACTCAATATTTTCAGAGGATAGTATAGTCAGAAACGGTCCTGCAACAGGAGACCTCCAATGGTTGATGTGCAAATGATGCTTCCCGATGCATTACACCCCCCAAACCTAGCCCCACATCTGTTGGAAGCACAATCGCGGCAAACTGATGAAAGAGGCTTTCTCTGCATCCAGCGACAGAAGGACCTTCGGACCTCCAGGTGGGGGGAGGGATGTAATAACCCTCATGAGACTCAATAGAATGATCCGATTGATCTCCCCTTGGGATTCGTGGAATACGAGCTTCCCCACTAATAGACGGAAGCCCATCAGCTGGGGCTCATAGAATAAACCTTTAAAACCAGGCCCAGATTGGGACTGACATGATTGGTAGTCAAGTTGGGACCTAAGTGCTGTCTGCTGCGTTGCAGCCTTTCCTCTTGGCTGATAATAACCTGCCATTGTTATTCACCTTCTTGGGTCTCCTGAACTTTCATAAAGGGAAGATTCCAGATTGTGGTTTTCACATGCATCTTCTGCCCTTGTCCTGCTGGTTGGTAGCAGTTGTGGGCTTGGAAGTGGCTGTCCAAGGTGTCTTGGTGAGTTCTGCAGTGCACCCTGTAGGTGGTACACACTACTGCCACTGTGCGTCGGCAGGTGAGGGAATGAATGTTTGTGGATGGAGTGCCAATTAAATGGGCTGCTTTGTCCTGGATGGTGTTGAGTTTCTTGAGAGCTTTTGGAGCTGCACTCTCCCAGGCAAGTGGTGATTATTCCATCAGACACCTGACTTGCACCTTGTAGATTGTGAATAGGTTTTAGGGAGTCAGGAGATGAGTTACTCACTGCAGGATTCCTATCCTTTGGCCTGCTCTTGAATCCACAGTATTTATATGGCTAGTCCAGTTGAGTTTATGGTCAATGGTAAGCACCGTGCCTCCCCCCCACCACTGCACCCCTCCCCCCCCCCCCACCCCCAAGTGATTTCACCCCCACAACCCAAAGATGTGCAGGTTAGGTGGATAGGCCACACTAAATTGCCCCTAAATAGGAAAAAATATATAATTGGGTACTCGAAATTTTAAATAGAAGAGAAAAAAAGAAGTGCTTGTTAGGTGAATTCATAGAATCATAGAATTGAAAGAGCACCCTACCCAAGCCCACACCTCCACCCTATCCCCATCACCCAGTAACCCCACCCAACACTAAGGGCAATTCTGGACACTAAGGACAATTTAGCATAGCCAATCCACCTAACCTGCACATCTTTGGACTGTGGGAGGAAACCGGAGCACCCGGAGGAAATCCACGCACACACAGGGAGAACGTGCAGACTCCGCACAGACAGTGACCCAAGCCGGGAATCGAACCTGGGACCCTGGTGCTGTGAAGCAATTATGCTAACCACTATGCTACCGTGCTGCCGAATTGGACATTCTGAATTCTCTCTCAGGGTATCCGAACAGGCGGAGTGTGGCGACTAGGGGATTTTCGCAGTAACTTAATTGCAGTGTTAATGTAAGCAATCATCATTGAATGTCCCCACTTCTGCCCTTACGATTGATTGAAAGGCATTGATGAAGCAGCTGAAGATGGTTGGGCCTAGGACACTACCTTGAGGAATTCCTGCAGTGATGTCCTGGAATTGAGATGATTGACCTCCAACTACCACAGCAATCTTCTTTTGTGCTAGGTACGACTCGAACCAGCAGAGAGCTTCCTCCCGTGAGCTCCAGTTTTGCTTGGGCTCCTTAATGCCACACTCAGTCAAATGCTGCTTTAATGTCAAGGACAATCACCTCACTTCACCTCTGGAATTCAACTCTTTTGTCAATGCTTGAACTGAGGCTTTAATGTGGCTAGGATCTGAGTGATCCTGGTGGAATTCAAACTGGCCATCAGTGAGCAGCCTATTGCTAAGAAGGTGTCGTTTGATAGTGCCGTTGATGACCCCTTCCCCCACTTTACTGATGATCAAGAGTAGATGGAGCGGTAATTGACCGAGTTGGATTTGTTCAAATTTTTGTAGACAGGACAAAGTTGGGCAATTTTCCGCATTGCCAGGTAGATGCCAGTGCTGTTGCCAGTGGTGGAAATAAGGGACACAGAAACAGGAGCCCATGATTTCTGTCTTTGGCCGTGTCTCCTTCCCAGTGGACCAAGTGGGCAAACACTGCCAGTAGCTGACTACGTCACCACAGCTCCGAATTTCTTCACCTACAGTACCTTCCAAAGATCAGCTAGTGTCATTTGCAGGATTTTACAATCTGTTGCCCACAAGTGATTGACACCATGCTTACCAGAGCCACCACTTATGTCTAGTTTGCTACTAATGAGGCCAGACAGAACAAAGGGCTTTCCCTTTTGCTGCAGTGACAGGGTTCCCACAGTACATGGCATGATAGATTGCGCACAAGGTGCTCTCGGATCAACCAGTAATCTTTGACAATCAGAAGGAATTCCACTGCATCAATGTGATTCTTGGATGGTTTTCATGCATATCTGTGCAAGATATCCTGAAAGATGCCATGATGCCTTCAACCTGCGCACGTCACATAGAATCATAGAATCCCTACAGTGCAGAAGGAAGCCATTCGGCCCATCAAGTCTGCACCAACCTTCTGTAAGAACACCCTACCCATGCCCACTCCCCCACAAACCCATAACACCCAACGTTTGATCACTAAGGGGCAATTGATCATGGCCAATCCACCTAATCTACACATCTTTGGACTGTGGGAGGAAGCTGGAGCACCCGGAGGAAACCCACGCAGACATCGGGAGAACGTGAAAACTCTGCACAGTCTCCCAAGGTCGGAATCGAAAGCAGGTCTCTGGCGTTGTGAGGCAGCAGTGATAACCACTGTGCCACCATGCTGCCCACAGGTCTTCACAGAGTCAGTGTGTAGCTCCTTGGAGACAAGAGTTTCTTCCAGGTGCTCCGGTTTCATCCCACAGTTCAAAGATCCACAGATTAAAGAACAAAGAACAAAGAAATGTTACAGGTGGGGTTAGGGGATAGGATGGGGCAGTGAGCCTCGGTAGGGTTTTCTTTTGGAGGGTCGGGGCACTCTATATGCTGTATGGTCACCTGCACTGTAGGAATTCTATGAATCCAAGGTGCCACCTACTAAGGACAACTAATAGCAGCAGTGACCCATCCTACCACTGATGAAGAGGAATGATACAATCTGAGCCAATTAAGCACAAAGTCATTCAGAGGGCAGGTCATTGGGTTGATGAAAATTCAGTTCTAGGGCGTCATTCTCCGCCGGTGGGAGTCTCCGTTTTGCCGGCGCCCGGGGGTTTCCCGACGGCGTGGGGCTGCCCCACAATGGGAAACCCCATTGACCGGCCGGTGTTACGGAGACTACCGCCGGCGGGTCGGGGCAGAAATGTGGCGGGGCGGGTAGGAGAATTTTGCCCCAGGTGCCTGAACAGAGCTGGGAGTGCTCTTCAGTCTGTACCAGTACGGCTGTCCAGAATGGTACTGGTCTGCCGCAATGCGGGCGTCGCATGCAATTTGTACAATGTAACACTGCAGTGAGGAATAGAGCGACAGGACAAGGAAAATGAGGACAACTCTGTATTTCAGAAGAGGAGAAAGATGAGCCTAATATGCCCAGAGTGCCTGCAGCCATTCACTTATCTGTCAGAGAAGCCAGGATGGATGCATCGAGGCCTAGTTCAGATAACCTGTCTGTGAAGCCTTATGGCACAACAATGCTAAACTAACTGCTACCCCCACCAACATAAAACATTCTCACAATTTACAAGTCCCTCCACCTTATTACCCTTTATTTGTCTTCCATTCTGTTCATAGAATTCTCCTCATGGCTAATGTCCATTTTCCTATTATTTCCAAGTAATGCTGCCCCTGGGGGCTTCAACAGAGCTGGAGGCAGGCTGCTCCCTTGCTTTGTGATCTGTGATGCCCTTAGCTGATGTTTTCTGGGTTTTAGAACCTGTGGGTGTCCTGCAAAAGACAGCCCCACCTGTGAGGGGTAGACTTGGTCACCTGGCAGGAGGCAACATGTGGTGCTCTGACTGGCCAATGGATGAGAAGTGGATCCACCTTGAGCAGAGTCCCCACTTCTTTGTGCTTTCTCTCTCTCTCTCTGTGGTGTGAGGGCCTGGCACATATAGGGTTAATGTCGGACTGGGTACAGTATCATCTACATATGATGTAAGACCCTCACCGAGAGCTAGTGTTGTTCTTGGACGGAGCTGAGTGCAGACCGGAGCTTGGAGATAGCTCCGAGATTGCATTCTTTCTTCTGTATTTGTTATTATAGTTCCAACAGTCAATAAAGACTTACAGTTAACGTCCTTTAGACTACAAAGACTTCATTAAAACCTACATTAAAATGTAACCAACACCCCTCAACACTCTCCATCTTCCTGGATGTGGAAAAGTGTGAGGTTATGCTCTTTGGAAGGAGGAATCTAGGCATAGACTATTTTCTAAATGGGGAAATGCTTCGGAAAGCAGAAGCACAAAGGGACTTGGGAGTCCTTGTTCACGATTCTCTTAAGGTTAATGTGCAGGTTCAGTCGGCAGTTAAGAAGGCAAATGTAAGGTTAGCATTCATGTCAAAAGGGCTAGAATACAAGACCAGGGATGTACCTCTGAGGCTGTATAAGGCTCTGGTCAGACCCCATTTGGAGTATTGTGAGCAGTTTTGGGCCCCATATCTAAGGAAGGATGTGCTGGCCTTGGAAAAGGTCCAGAGGAGGTTCACAAGAAAGACCCCTGGAATGAAGAACTTGTCGTATGAGGAACGTTTGAGGACTCTGGGTCAATACTCGGAGTTTCGAAGGATGGGAGGGGATCTATTGAAACGAACAAGATACTGCGAGGCCTGGATAGAGTGAATGTGGAGAGGGTGTTTCCACTTGTAGGAATTAAATGGACGATCCTTTAGAACAGAGATGAGGAGGAATTTCTTCAGCCAGAGGGTGGTGAATCTGTGGAAGTCTTTGCCACAGAAGGCTGTGGAGGCCAATTCACTGAGTGTCTTTAAGACAGTGATAGATAGGTTCTTGATTAATAAGGGGATCAGGGGTTATGTGGAGAAGTCAGGAGAATGGGCATGAGAAAATATCAGCAATGATTGAATGGCGGAGCAGACTCGATGGGCCAAGTGGCTTAATTCTGCTCCTATGTCTTATGGTCTTCCTTGTCATGATCACGACACGGTAGCACAGTGGTTAGCACTGTTGCTTCGCAACACCAGGGACCCAGGTTCGATGTTCAATTCCTGGCTCACTGTCTGTGTGGAGTCTGGACGTTCTCCCTGTGCCTGTGTGGGTTTCCTCCGGGCGCTCCGGTTTCCTCCCACAAGTCCCGAAAGACGCGCTAGTTAGGTGATTTGCATTCTGAATTCTCCCTCAGTGTACCCGAAGAGGCGCCGGAGTATGGCGACCAGGGGATTTTCACAGTAACTTCATTTCAGTGTTAATGTAAGCTTACTTGTGACACAGACACTGGGCAGCACAGTAGCATAGTGGTTAGCACAATTGCTTCACAGCTCCAGGGTCCCAGGTTCAATTCCCGGCTTGGGTCACAGTCTGTGTGGAGTCTGCACGTTCTCCCCGTGTGTGCGTGGGTTTCCTCCAGGTGCTCCGGTTTCCTCCTACAGTCCAAAGATGTGCAGGTTAGGTCGATTGACGATGATAAATTGCCCTTAGTGTCCAAAAAAGTTAGGTGGGGTTTCTGGGTTACGGGGATAGGGTGGATGTGTGGGCTTAAGTGGGGTGCTCTTTCCTAAGGGCCGGTGCAGACTCGATGGGCCAAACGGCATCCTTCTGCACTGTAAATTCAATGATTCTATGACTAATAAAGATTATTATTATTAGCTGCATTTCCCTGCTGGCCAAGAGCTGGGGGTCACATTGATATATTTCAGTGAGACATTAAGTGGCCAATGTGAAGTCTTCCTCCATCCTGTTTAAAGTGGCAGGCAGTGTGTACAGGGCACTGCTGAGGGCCAACATGCCCTGAGCTGCTTGCTTTATCTGATGCTCCATACAGGTGGTCACATAAGCGCAAAAGCTTGTGTAGCCATGTAAAATGGCCACCTGCAAAGGACTATGGGAATTGTGATCAATTTGGGATACAGACAGATACACAACCCCTGTGTATTGTGCAAAGAAACCAGATTTGGCTGAAACTTGCATCCATTGAGAATTAATTACTATTTGCCCCAAGACAATAGCATTCGCATTAAGGACCATCAACGATAGCAGACTAACCGGCGCCACCCCCCTTTTTTGGAAAGGTCTACGTGCCTGGGACAATGATAGCTAGGACCCGCCCAGTCATCGAGGTATCCGCCCCCTAACTGGCTAAGATCGCTGAGGGTGATCGAAAACCTTATCGATCCATTGGACCTGGAATAAGGACCGTCCAAAAGGGGGCGAAAGAGACGAAGGATAAAAAGCCCTATGCACTAGACATCGGTCTCTTTTGGGACTGGCCTGTGCGCGACCAACTGTAGCAGAACAACCAAGTTCAAGGACCCGTGCTCATCCTGACGGATGTGCCCAGCTGAGCCGAACCCAACAACTTCCAAACGACCATGTGGATCCGGATAAAGGCCTTATCTAGCACAGTGCCAGTCACTCGAAGTTAAGTAAAGGTCATCTTAGTTGTTCGATGTAGTTTAGTACGGAGCCGCGTGTATTATTGCATAGTGTACAAGTCTTGTGTTATTAATAAACTGTGTTTTTGAGCTAACATACTGGTTGTGTGGTCATTTGGTCAATATAAGAAACAGCTTGTGGTTCGCATAAAGGGTAAAAAGGCAACAACTGTACACTCGCTTGATCAGGATGTCTTCCATCTCTCTCCGAGCAGCACAGTGCTTCTGGAAATGCTGACAGAACCTCACACATTTTCTTTTGCTTGTCCACAATTGTCCTCCTCATGAATGACCTCTGAGACTCCGCACCTGCATCAAGCTGAACAAAACTTGAAATGACTTGTGCCCTCTGGCAGGAGAAAGTTCAATTGATGTCACTGTCTCCAATAGCTTTCGTGCTCATTTGTTATGTGTGCCTCACAATGTGACCACCTAGCACTTGCCTTCAGACACCTAGAATATTTTCTCTAAACCCTTTAACTCTACCACACCTCCTCTAACACCCAACTCCCTTGACTGAGTTTTTCTTTGGTGCAGCTTCCATTTTCCTTGTCTCTGCACAATAAAGCCACTTGTAACTTGCCCTCATATAATTAAAGTGAAATATGTAAAAAAGACAAACATGCCTTTCAAGACCTCCCGACTTTTCAATGTGCTTCAGTCAATGAAGTATTTTTGTATCAAAGGCACTTTGTAACATAGGCAAATGAAGCAGCTAATTTGTAAGCAACAAGGCCCACAAGCATTTGAGATAAATCTGTTTCAGTGTTGAGAAGTGGTGTAATGCTACTGAGCGCACATCCAGCATCTTTGATTTCAAGCAGACTTGTAGAATCAATGTGGCCTGTCAAACCTGGACATTCAAGTGACTGATATTTGAAAATTGCTGTGAAGCTACTATGATCCAACCACAGACTGGTTCTTCTGTGCTTTTCTGCTGACGGGCTCAGCAATAAATGAGAGAGAAACCAGTCTGCTAAAGAGCTGCAAAGAGTGGGGAGGTAAGGATTGAAGGTAGGTTTCAGGGCTTGAGGTCATGAGGTATTCAGAGCGGGAATTTGCAGAACCCAGGTGGGGCAGCTGTCACCTCTCATCGTTCGTCTGACCAAACTATATCACTTCACGCTTCTCTCCATTAAATTTCATCTGTCACGGCTCTGCCCATTCCACCAGTCCTGTTTATATTGTCTTGAAGTCTATCACTGCCCTCCTCACAGTTCTGAATACTTCCAAGTTTTGCATCATCTTCAAATTTTGAAATCGTTCCCTGTACACCAGGTCTAGGTTATAAATATAAATCAAGAAAAGCAGTGAACCTCCCACATAATCCCCCAATCAGAGGTAACGTCTCCTGTAATTCATGTTTTAATAGGATTAAATAAAATAATTAAACTGTTGCATAATGAAATTCTAGCTACGTCTCAAAATACCACATGGTTCAAAATAAAATGTCTACTGGGACTAAAATTTTTCACCTAAAAAGCAGAGTTTTACCGATGTTTGGGGACTAAAATGATTAATACATAAGACAACAAAATAGATTTACAAATGATACGGTCAACACATTCTCCTAAGAGTTCCTCCACCTCACAGTTTCCCAGTACACCACGGGCGTTGAAGGATAAATATTGGCAAGAACACCAAAATAATTCTAGCTCTAATGAAGAGTCATCCAGAATCGAAATGTTAGCTCCGTTCTCTCTCCACAGATGCTGTCAGACCTGCTGAGATTGTCCAGTATTTTCTGTTTTTGTTTCAAATTCCAGCATCCTCTTTTACCAAAATAGCTCCCTTGCTCTTCGGACTTAAGGGGCGTCATTCTCCGCCCCCCAGAGGGTCGGAGAATGGCCGTTGGCCGCCGTGAATCCCGCCCCCGCCCCCGCCGAAGTCTCCGAAGGGAGAAATGTCGGCGGGGCGTTAATGGCGCCGCTGCCGCGGAGAATGTCACGGGTCTGCGCAAGGCAGCCGATTTTCGGCCTGCCGATATTCTCCCTTCCGGATGGGCCGAAGTCCCGTCGACGTGATGACCGTTCACGTCGACGTGAATCAAACCTCCTTTTCATCGGCGTGACCCGGTGCTCCAGGCTCACTCCGACCAGCGTGGAGGTGAGTGATGGCTTGGGGGGTTGGCACTGGGCAGGCAATGGCGTGGCCGCAGTCTGATTGCGTGAGGAGAGGTGTGTCTCGGGTTGTGTGTGTGTGTGTGCGGCGGGGGGGGGGTTAGAGTAGGCTGGGCTCCGGGGGAATGCCGGGAGGGGGTCCGTGCCGGGGTGGAGGTTGGGGGGGGGGTCCGTGCTGGGGTGGAGGTTGGGGGGGGTCCGTGCCGTGCCGGGGTGGAGGTTGGGGGGGGGGTCCGTGCTGGGGTGGAGGTTGGGGGGGGGGTCCGTGCCGTGCCGGGGTGGAGGTTGGGGGGGGGGGTCCGTGCTGGGGTGGAGGTTGGGGGGTGTCCGTGCCGTGCCGGGGTGGAGGTTGGGGGGGGGTCCGTGCTGGGGTGGAGGTTGGGGGGGGGGGTCCGTGCTGGGGTGGAGGTTGGGGGGGGGGTCCGTGCTGGGGCGGAGGTTGGGGGGGGGGGGGTCTGTGCTGGGGTGGAGGTGGGGGGGGGGGGTCCGTGCTGGGGTGGAGGTTGGGGGGGGGGGGTCCGTGCTGGGGTGGAGGTTGGGGGGGTCCGTGCCGTGCCGGGGTGGAGGTTGGGGGTTGGGGGGGGTCCGTGCTGGGGTGGAGGTTGAGGGGGGGGGGTCCGTGCCGGGGTGGAGGTTGGGGGGGGTCCGTGCTGGGGTGGAGGTTGGGGGGGGGGTCCGTGCTGGGGTGGAGGTTGGGGGGGGGTCCGTGCCGTGCCAGGGTGGAGGTTGGGGGGGGGGTCCGTGCTGGGGTGGAGGTTGGGGGGGGGGGGTCCGTGCCGAGGAGGGGGATGGGAGGGCAAGTGAGTTGGTCCACCTGGCCAGGTGCCAGCCTCCAACAGTTGGACCCATGCGGTCCATGCCACCCGGCTGGGGGGAGGAGGGGATATGGGCAATGATGACATGTCGTCGTTCCCCTCCCCCCCACCAGGCCGTCATGTTTTCAGATCATCCAGCGATGTTGGCCGCCGTGGTGGCAGCCGCTCATGTCTATGTTGCCCTGGATGAGGAGGAGGAGGAGGAGCGTGCCAGAGAGGCGGCGCAGGCTGCCGCAGAGGGGCAGGCGGCAGCCGCCCAGGCTGGAGGGACACCTGACCGACAGGACGAGGAGGGGGAGGAGGACGTCGCGGCCCCACGGCAACGGAGGCACCCGAGGGCGCCCCGTGTGTACCGGCCCCGGCAGTCATACCAGGACCTCACGGACCGGGAATGCAGGAGGAGACTCCGGATGAGCCGGGAAACTGTGGCACACATCTGCCACCTGCTGGCACACCTGTCACCGCGTGGCACTGGCGGGGGACACCCTCTCCCCGTGTCCGTCAAGGTTACGGTGGCCCTGAACTTTTATGCAACGGGGTCATTCCAGGCACCGAGTGGGGACCTGTCCGGCATATCGCAGACATCGGTGCATCGGTGCATCCGGGCAGTGACAGATGCCCTATATGCCATGGCGCACCGCTACATCCGCTTCCCCATGGACCGGGCCAGCCAAGATGCCCGGGCCGTGGGCTTCTCTGCCGTGGCCGGGTTCCCCATGGTCCAGGGCGCGATCGATGGGATGCACGTCGCCGTGCGGCCACCTGCAGATAACAGGGCCGTGTTCACTAATAGGAAGGGGACCTATTCGATGAACGTACAGGTGGTCTGCGACCACCGCATGATGATCCTGCACGGCTGCGCCCGTCACCCAGGCAGTGTACACGACTCATTCGTGTTGTCGCGGTCATCCATCCCCGGCATGTACGAGGGACGCCATCCCCGGCTGAGGGGCTGGTTGCTGGGCGACAGGGGCTACCCATTGCAATCGTGGCTGATGACGCCTATACGGAGGCCACGCAATGAGGCGGAGAACCGCTACAATGATGCCCATGTAGCGACAAGGGGAGTGATCGAGAGGTGCTTTGGCGTGCTGAAGATGCGTTTCAGGTGCCTGGGCCTCTCTGGGGGCGCCCTCCAGTATCGGTCAGATAGGGTCAGCCGCATCATTGTGGTGTGCTGCGTCCTGCACAACATAGCCCAGCAGAGGGGCGATGTGCCGCAGGCAGAGGAGGGCGGAGTGGAGGAGCAGCAGGAAGAGGCCCAGTCCTCCCCAGATGAGGGGGATGGGGGCAATGGTCAGGGCAGACGGGGTAGACACAGGCGGGTGGCTGTCCACCGTTACTGGCTGGCCCAGCGGGCACGGGACAGACTGATAGACGCCCGCTTCACTGACTAGATGGGCGTGGGAATCGGGTAGTATGGCCACAGACCGCACACCATGGCAACAGGCGACCACCCACACCCCCCACCCATCCACCCACCCAGCACCCTCACCCCCTCCCCAACCCCACCCACCCCACCCGCATGCACATCACCCCCCCCCCCGCCCCCCCCATTGCCGATCCACCTGAGGCACAACGGGCCGGGCTCACACAGTTGCGGGTGGACGCGTGTCTATCGCAGGCCATGGAGGATGATGACAACCCGCCCTGCGATGAGCTCCTGGCTCTACATCGTTGGACTATGTCTGACCCATGGCCACAGTACCACCATCCACCCGGAAAATCCCTGCATGCGGCTGTGACACTGCAGCGCACGGTCCCGTCCTCTGCCCGGGGGATGTTGATGGCGGCCCAGGGGGAAGGGGGCAGACTCACCTGGGGCTGAGGTAAGACCACCCCTCACACACACACTTGCGCTCAACGTACATGACACCCCGGCACACTTTGGACAGAGCACAAAGGCAGCTTCTGTAGGTGTAACATTGACTTTAATAACCAAAGGAGTTCATGCACGTGCCCTAGCCCCTAAAACTCATCTGTGCCCTGCACCCGTGCCAACTTACTCAGTGTCTAATTGTTTGGCCTTACGGGCCCTTTGACTACGTCTACGTGGTTCCCCAGACGGTACAGCAGAACTGGAGGTGGACTCCTGTGATTCCTGCCCTCTGACACTGGATCCCTTTGGCGGCCGTTTCCTGGGGCGTCCTGGCCTAGATGGGCCAGGCTGCGGCCCGGGCAACTGGGATGGCGAGCTGCCAGCCTGTCCTGCCCGTTGCCCACCCGATGCACCTGGGACGGAAGGGGGGGGTCCGAGGTGTCGCGGTGTACCGGGACCTCCCCTACAGAGGGAGCCGGGACGGACCACACCACCTCCTTCTCCCTCGGGGTGCCCGATGGCCCCCAGGCCTCTACATGGGTGGGGGATGCGAATGGACTGGCCATCCGACGCCCCCCCGACATCTGGCGCTGCCAGTCCTGGAGGCCTGTGCTGGTATCGACAGGGGTCTGCAGGTTTGCAGCCATGGAGCCCAGGGTGTTGGCAAACCCTGTCTGTGACAGTGCGACGCCGGCTCGCACATGGCCACTGGCGCCGATGCCCTCAGCGATGGCCTGCTGAGACTGGGCCATGGCCTGCTGAGACTGGGCCATGGCCTGCAGAGACTGGGCTATGGCGTTGAACGCCTCTGCCATCTGGCGCTGGCACTGGCTCATGGCCTCCTGTGAGAGGGCAGCCATTTCCTGGGCCACAGACGCCGCCTGCACGGAAGGCCCCAGGCCTCGCAAACCGTTCCCCATGTCTGACACCGTCGCACCCATTGCCTCCACCGCGGACGCCACCCGTGCGGTGTCAGCCTGGGTGGCACGCATGACCGGCACCACTCCCAGCTCCTGGACGCGGGTGGACTCCTCCACCTGCGACCGGAGCCGCCGCAAGCCGCCCGTCACCCTCTTCGCTCGTCTCCGGGTCGGTGGTTGCATCGGATCTATGTGTGGGTGTGGTAACTGCAGGAACCCGGGATCCATCTGGGCGGCAGATGTTCGCTTGGGCTGGGCTGCCCTCCGACCGCCCGGTCCCTCTGCTGCTCCTACCTCCACCTGCTGTACCGGGACGGCTGTGTTGTGCGCACCAGTGAGTGTACCAGACGCCTCATCACTAAAGTGCCCAACCGTGGTGAGTGTTTCTGCGATGGTGGAAGGTGTTGGTGACAGCAGTGGCGTTGTGTCGTGCTCTTCGTCCCACTCTGAGTCCATGGCACTTTGGGGTGGGAGTTCGTCTCCACCCATCCACTCTGAGTCACTGTCCGGTATTTCGTCTTCCTGGGTAGTGCTGTCCCGGGTAGGGGTGTCCTGGGTAGTGGTGTCCTGGGTAGTGGTGTCCTGGGTAGGGGTGTCCTGGGTAGTGCTGTCCTGGGTAGTGGTGTCCTGGGTAGTGGTGTCCTGGGTAGTGGTGTCCTGGCTCGGATGTGACGGGGGCCTGTGGCTGCCCCCCTCATCGCTGGGTGGTCGCTCCCGCACGTGACGGTGGTGTTGTCTCCCTGTTGCTCCAGGTCTCTCCGTCTCCCGTGGTGTGCGAGGGGCATCCTGCGGGCGTCGCATGCTGGAGGGTCCGGGTCTCTCCGTCTCCCGTGGTCTCCGAGGGGCATCCTGCGGGCGTCGCATGCTGGAGGGTGCGGGTCTCTCCGTCTCCTGTGGTCTCCGAGGGGCATCCTGCGGGCGTCGCATGCTGGAGGGTGCGGGTCTCTCCGTCTCCTGTGGTCTCCGAGGGGCATCCTGCGGGCGTCGCATGCTGGAGGGTGCGGGTCTCTCCGTCTCCTGTGGTCTCCGAGGAGCATCCTGCGGGCGTCGCATGCTGGAGGGTGCGGGTCTCTCCGTCTCCCGTGGTCTCCGAGGGGCATCCTGCGGGTGTCGCATGCTGGAGGGTGCGGGTCTCTCCGTCTCCTGTGGTCTCTGAGGGGCATCCTGCGGGCGGTCTGCACCTGCGGGGATGGGTGCCTGGACGTTTGGTCCTGCGATACACAATGAAGCATGCATGGTTAGACATCAGGCAGTGATCAGGTGATACGGGGAGGGGGATATAGGGGAGGGGGGATATGGGGACGGGCTGTCGGTGGCTCACGTGCTAGTACGCCCCCGACCTCTGCATCAGCAACCTCACGGTCCTCAGGTCCGCCAGCCAGTTCCAGGGCCCTTTCCTCGTGTACGGTCAGTGGCCTCTCATCAGCGGGCCCTCCTCCAGTCCTCACATACTCCCTATTGTTGTGTGCGCACTTCTCCTGTGGGGGGGGGGGGGGGCAGGGGTAAAAGGCAAGAGTGTTAGGCAGGTATATGAATGCACGCCATCGGTTGCGCGTGCATTGCAGAGGTTCAGGTTAGGGCTGGATTCACTTGGGGATATGGGAGAGGGGGGGATATGGGGGTTATGGGGGAGGGGGATATGGGGGAGGGGGGATATGGGGGAGGGGGGGATATGGGTGAGGGGGGATATGGGGGAGGGGGGATATGGGGGAGGGGGGATATGGGGGAGAGGGATATGGGGAGGGGGGGATATGGGGGAGGGGGGGATATGGGGGATATGGGGAGGGGGGTATATGGGGAGGGGGGATATGGGGGATATGGGGGAGGCTCACCCTGCCTGCTCTGACGAGGTCGTTCACCTTCTTGTGGCACTGGGTGCCTGTCCGTGGTGTCAGGGCCACAGCGGTGACGGCCTCTGCCACTTCCCTCCACAGACGCCGGCTGTGGCGTGGGGCAACTCTGCGGCCGTGCCCGGGATACAGGGCGTCCCTCCTCTGCTCCACCGCGTCCAGGAGCGCCTCCACATCGCGTGACTCGAACCTCGGGGCTGAGCGACGGCCAGCCATCCAGTCGGGTGTTGCGGTCGGGTGTTCCGGTCGGGTGTGGGGGAGCAGCGCGGCCTTATGAGCCGTCACGCCGTGCAGCGTGTATGACGCTGCACGGTGTGAACCACTGCGCAAGCGCGGATCCCGTTACGTCACTGCTAGCCCATTTCGGGCCGGAGACTATCGACCCATTTTTCCGACGTGACGCAAGTCGGATTTGCGCCGTTTTTTGCGCCGATCGGCAGACTTTCCGCCGATAACGGAGAATTTCGCCCAAGATCTCATTAGAAAGACAGCACAACTGACAGTACAGCACTCCCTAAATCATGTGCTCAAATCTTTGGATTGTGGGGATTGAATCCAACGCCCTCTGACTTAAACATAACACGACTGACGCTGAGGCAAGGCTGTTGCAAACTCTCCGTCAACTGCGAAGAGTGTTAAGCTTCTAAGGGACAGAGTTCTGCCCCGTTGAGCTGCATTACAACCACAACTAGACCTCCTTTTCTCGCCATTTCCTACATTGCATCACACACACTCGTATCACGTGAAACTGCTGCAGGTCTGAAAATACATATTGTAACTGGCGAGAATGACCACTTTTGAAAAAGTTTGGGACGGAATAGAAGATTTAGCATTAGAAAAACCGTCAGTGAAAGGTTTGAATGGGGGGCTGGGGAGGATATGTTTTTTCAGAAATTCTCTAGGATGATGCAGTTTAAAGATTGCAGAATTTGCTCTTAGCTTTCTGGATTCTGGACACGGATGGTTTGGGGGAGGGGTCCCTGGAATCTACCCTATTTCTGATTTAGGAAAGGAAAGATTCCAGACTATAATTGGTTTGAGGACGGGATGAGTGATGCCAGACAGCTGCAGCTTTAGTGCGCCTGCTCACAGGCCAAGGGCCGGATTGGCTGGCTTGGATGCTGACGTGTACAGGGTAAGTATAATAAGGGAGCAAGTGGCGCCGATTTGTGAATGAAATAGTAGCGGTGAAAGTAACAAATAATCTCAGGTGTGGAAACCGGCATCGAGCTGGGAGCGGACTGTAATATGAAGTACATTATAGGTATCGGAGGGTAAGTATGGCAGGTAAAAGTTTTGTAAAAAGCGAAAGTTATCAGCAGTTCTCGCTGAGAAACGTTTTTATTTTCAATGAACAGACTTACGGCGACAGTGGGAAGGCTTAGAGAAAAACTTGTGTATCTAGTTATCATAGTCATGATCTAATAATTTTTTATATATATATATATATATATATATATATGTATATGTATATATATATATATGTAATATTTTTTAAACAAGATATTTAATCTGTACTTTGAATTTTGTAGTTGGCGACTCAGTTTAGTTTGTAGTTGCCAAGTCAACTTCTTCGCCTAAATTTTTAACTTTTAATTTGTTCTACTTCTTAAATTGGTTTCGAAGTTTTTTTTAGTTTATAAATGCAGATAGAATCTATTCACAGCTCATTTTCTTCCTAAAACTTGCGAGTTTTACCATTAAATTGGTGGCGATTTCCCGCTTCCTGCTTAAAAAATCATATGAGCTGCGTGAGTTTTTTTTTTTGTCTTTTACCAAATGTTTTTTTACCCCCTCTTCCCACTAGTTGCCTGTTGGAAGAGGGGAATGTCCCGCGTTTGTCTTTGTGTTTTGATTCTCCCGCTCAAACTCTGATCCGAGTGGCGCCAAACTCAAAATAAAAACCAGACCTCGGCTATAAATTCGCAGTCGCATATTTCAATTCGGAATCGATTTATTTAATAAATATTTTACATGGGCTTTAAAAAAAATTAAATTGGATTACAATTGTCCACATTGAGAATGTATTTTATTTCTGGCATAAATGCCAATAACCCTCCCACCCCATGTGTTCTCATTACATATTTGTTAATCACAGGATCCCCCTCCATACTGAGTATTTTTGACAAGTTTCGGTTAGAATCTGGCGCCCTTTTTCAAATCCGACTTTTGATCGATTGCGGAAGTTTGCTCAGCCGTCCCATTGACGCCGCTTTCACTCCAATTCCGCCTGTTAATAGTTGTCTTTTGTGCCCAACCTTTTTCAGTGTGACTAACGGTGGGAAAACCACTCTGACGAATAGAATTCGCCAAACATTACCAAACTGCTGTGTCGTACATCAGGATGACTTTTTCAAAGTGAGTACAACTTTTTTTTGTTGTTCGGTTGGGAACGTGTTGTTTTAAAACAAAATATCGAAACGTGAATTGTTTTTATTATAGCTTTTTAAAAATGGGAATTCCAAACCTCTTTCCTAAAATCCTAACTACTAATGTACCGAAGGAGTGAAATGTCTGGGGCGGGGTGCGGTTAAACTCCTTGTAATATTTTGGCAGGCTAACAATATACCTGTTTGTAATTTCTATGAATCATGTTTGGCACTGGGGAAATTTGTGCCTGCACTTGAATTCTGATTCGACGACATAATCTTTCACTAATTATCTCTGTTTGGGTGTGCCTGTGACATTTCACTCTAGTACTCTCGATTGGGACCTGATAGCTGATTAGGAAAATGCGCTACCCTGAGCAGTAGTCTGATGATAATTTCTCCGGAATCTCTATCTCCCTGATGAATACTTTTGAACTTTTTTTTGCTGATGAATGTGGAGTGCTCTAAATTCTTCTGTTTTAAAAAGTCCAGAGATAAATTTTCCAGAAATGCCCAATGATACCTCTTGTATTAAAACAGGTGGATTATGAAGCTACTGCAATGATTTGAAACTTGGTTTAAGTTCTTCTGAAAATAGTTTAAAACCAGCACATGCCAAGGAAGTCACTTGGTTTGACCCCCTGGCTGTACTGCCTGATGTAAGCCAGGGAATGATGGGGCTGCTGCGATTGGCCACGATGCCCCTGAATCCAAGAGTGAGGTGGGTGGTGAAGACTTGCTAAGAATCGGCCATAAAGTTCCTGATTGGTTATCTGACTTGCTGAGAGTTTGCACAGTGAAGGCAGGTTGTGATTGATGGTAAGGGCCTGCTTACACTGTCAGTCCTCATGCAAGGAAATGGCAATTGCTGTGGTACTGGAGAGTGTTGCTGCCAGTCAACAGCAGGAGTCAGGGTTTGGGAGAGTGGGCAAAAGATTGTTTAAATGTATGTTTGCAGCCATGTTTTTATGATCACTATATTTCAGCCACCAGATCAAATTGAAGTTGGGGAAGATGGATTTAAACAATGGGATGGTAAGAATGGTTGTAGGCAGTGACTTTTTTAAAACAATGAACTACGTTGACATTTACTTAACCTTGTCTTAGTCCTTGCGGTAATCTGCTGGGTTCTTTTTTGACCTTCAGTGATCACAGCCCTCGACATGGAGGCGATGATGAGTACTGTCAACGCCTGGATTGACAACCCAGTAAAGTTTGCCCGCTCGCATGGAGTCTCCAGTCCAGTCTCCGATGAGCAGAGCGATCCAGAGAAAGGAGTTCAAATATTGATAGTGGAAGGGTTCCTGTTGTATAACTACAGGTGCAGTTTTCTGGAACTCACTATTTCAGTTTGAGAAAACAGGGTTTATAAAGTGCCTTGAGTAACTTCATGATACCTCAGAGTTCAGTAAAACATAATGGAGGCTGTGAACCTTTTTTTATTCTGCGTCCACTTGAATTGAATCGCCCACCAGTCGGGTTCTGGAGTGAATACTTACTGGAGAGCATATGGACTAAGAAACATTTTGGGGTATAGTATTAGTGGTTACTGGTTTGTCACTAGCAACAATTTGAGGTGATTAAGTGTACTGTCCCAACATTTCTGTACAATATTGCAGTATTTTGGTTTATGATTGTGTGCATTATATATTAACATTGCCTGAAGTAAACCCAGCCACAACACCTCGCTTTTCATGTGTATTGGTATTCCAAGTTCATTGCATTCTGTCTGACCTTGGCCACAAACCTAGACTCACTTCTTTAGTTCCAACAATTGGCTATTGATGAAACATTTGTTTGTTTTATTTACAGTACCTGATTTGACTCCTAAATCTATTCTTTGTTCTGGTGACCAATCATTTACGACTTTAAAATGAATATTGAGTCGTCTTGAGATGAAAGTACTCTTATCAATTTTTAGTTAACCATTTGACTTTTTCTTTCTCTCCCAGGCCATTGCTTAAGATCTTTAATCGCAGTTATTTCTTATACCTTCCGTATGAAGAATGCAAGATCAGAAGGAGGCAAGTATTACTTGCTATTATGGGTGATTCTTCAATCCAGTCTAAGTAATCAAAACTGTTTTGTCTGCCCTAAAATATACAGATTTGACAACACTAACTTGAGTTTGTTATCTTTTTAGTACAAGGAATTATACAGTTCCCGATCCACCTGGTTTGTTTGATGGGCATGTGTGGCCAATGTACTTAAAACACAAGGAAGAGATGGAAGCCAACAATGTTGATGTTGGTAAGTGTCTATGCATGCTGTACTGAAATTAATTGAGTCAACGTTTAAACAATTTTTATTTGAAGGCAGTAATTAGTTAAATTGTGGCAAAGATGTTTTGGCAGTTGGATATGAGCAGGTCTTCGAGAATTAATGTGTGTAATCTGTAGCTGACTGCTTTTCATTTTGTTCTGCTGAATTGCAGGGGGCAAATAAAGGAGGGTATAAGTGGCAAAGAGGATATCTGGGCTGACCATCGACCAATTAGCCAGCCAGCCAACCTATAGTCCTAATCTGTTTTAAGAACAGAATGCTTTGTGTGTGTGTGTGTGTGGGGGGGGGGGGGGTTTGTTTGTTGAGTCAGTTTGGCTCTTCATCAAATCTGTCAGCATTGGGATGAAGGAGCTCCTAGTGTTCAACTCCATTCTGGAGTTGCCCATGTGGGAACTGCTCCAAGCATAACCTTCTTCTAGAATTAGGTTTTAGATTTAACACCAATCCAGACTCATCCATGATTCTTGCAGGGTGGCAAGAACACAACTGATAATTACTCTTTCTCTTTAATTTTCCAGTGTGTTTGAATGGCTTGAAGACAAAAGAGGAAATTTATCTACAAGTATTTGAAGAGATTCAAAATCAAATCCTGAATTGTTCATAGGTAACTATAAAATAGATTATTTCTTAGAATCTTCTGATTGTTTGATCCATTTTAAAATTTGTGTTACTTCCTTCTCTTTCAGGGTCTGTGGTGGACTGAGGAAGAGTAGAAGAAAAAAAACCAAGTTGTAAATAGTTGAAATATCTGCTACCAAACGTGCCCAGTTTCCATTACATTTGGGTTTCATTTTACAGTCCTGTATGTATGTATATAGTTGGACATGGTTTAAATTATTTCAATCTGTCAGTAATGGCAGTTCTTATTGAACTTTAAGTCTAATAGATTTTTTAAATTAATTGTTCAGTTTTATGTAGTGTTTGTAACTTTTTATTTTATGATCCTGTACAGTTTTAATGAATTATGTAAACTGATGTCTGAAGTATTGGCTACCAATTTGTTATTCCACTATACTGTATTGTCATGTTTGGCTGTTTGAAGCCGTTCATCTATGTTGATTTTCCATTGTACACCCTTTCATTTTATATTGTAATATTCCCTTTGGTTTCGATGCGTTGTCCACTTTGCAATACATGACCCATCCCCTTGTCATAAAACCTCCTGGGATTTCTCTGTTCTGATAGTTTGCTATAACTTTGGAAATGCCATTTGTACTTCTGGCAATACACCATCTGAATGAGTGAATCTCCAGCATTGCAATGGGAAAACTTCTTCTTTTAATTGGGTGTTTTAAAAAATATTTAAGGTATCCATTTTTTGTTATTGCCACATTGTATCTGGGGTGATAGAGCAGCAAATTTAATGAGATATGTTGTTGGGCCTAGAAAATTACTGTCTTCATCTTTTGCTTGCAAATGGAAGATTGGCTTCAGAATCTCAGTAATTACAAAAGGTGTTTGTGAAGAGAGGGGAAAAAATTAAATTAAGATCTAGAATAAAAAGCAAAAATGATAGGAGGCAAAGGAAATTGAAGAACATCACCTCAATAGTCTGTTTAAAGTCTGCATTATGTAACTTTAATTGGTCATTTAATCCAAGGTCAAATTTAGAAGTGCTGAACAGCACGAGCTGTTTAAATACCTCCTGAAATTTATAGAACGATCAGCTGGACTGTGATTAGCTGCCAACAGTGGTTACGGTATTTTGCTTCAAGTGATCCTCTTTACCAAAGTTCGGTTAGACTTTAGTGACTCAACCGTGCATAATTTAACACTAAATTGCCAATTTCAGCAGAGTTTTATCTTGTGCTGAGTTCTAAAAGATCACCATTCCATACGACAGGGTCTCAGCACCGCAGGCCTTGTGAATTCTCAAAGCAAGGGTTGTGCAGTGGTCACCTCTGCTGCCTCATGGTGCTGAGGATCTGTCTTCGATCATGGTCCTGGCTCACTGTGGAGTTTGCGCATTCTCCCCTTGTTTGACACCCACATAGTGGATTGGTTAAACTGAAAAATTGGGTACTCATTCCTGAAAAGCAGGAACATGCAATGGTGGAGTTATTTGAAGCTAGCTGTTCTTGGCTGGGCTGAGTTTTTTTAATGGAAAAAAAAAACTAATTTAAGGGCAATTTAGCATAGCCAATCCACCTACCCAGCACATCTTTGGGTTGTGGGAGAGAGACCCATGGAAACACGGAGAATGTGTAAACTTCGCACATGGACAGTGGACTGGGATCCTCAGTGCTGTGCGTCAGCAGTACTAACCAGTCGTGCCACTCTAGTCTGAATTCAGCTCCTTTCACTTGAGTTTTATCTGTTCAGTCAAATATCACATCCTCCTCCCATAAATGCCACTTCAGAGTCTACCCTTAACCTTGATCCCTCCATAGACTCACCCCTGCTGAATCTGTGTTATCATTCACCCTCCAGTATGGCCTATTTCTCTATTCCACTATGTGTTCCTGCGCTCCCTCCTTGTTATCGCAAGATAAGAAACTAGTTTAGCCCCGACTGTTCGGAGCATAAGCTTGTTACTAGTTCAGTGCAAGCCCACACGTCTGGATTCAAACTTGTCATACTGAGGGGAATGCTGTGCTCAGAGGGTGTTTGTCAAAGTAGATATAAATACTGTCAGTGCATTATTTTGAAGGGCCGATGTGTCAGCCCGATATGAAGAAAATTAATAGGCCGTTGTCACATTGCAGGATCTGAGAGCTAGTGGGGTATAAATAAACAGTATTTTACTATATGTAAGTGTACACGTTCAACACCTTCCACTCTGTTCCAAGCTGCCTTTCATCTTTTGAGAGCTGTCTGCCTGTGTCTTGACTACAGCAAAATGCTTGTCACTCCGTTTTGAACTATTTGGTGGAAGGGAACAATCCATGATAAAATTGAGCTGGTGAATAAACAAAGCCGGGCTGGTTCACAACCACCAGGCTAGGTTTGTTCCACGCATATGGGCTGGATTCTCCAATTTTGATACTAAGTGGTGACATGTCTTTTACACCAGGAAAACGCATCAAAAGGACACTTATTCCCCGTTTTGCAGGGAGCCATCGTAGAGCTCGCAGCTATAGCTGCCGATACAGCCCCCTGCAGCGGCTGTGCCATTCTCCATGGCGGACCAGTAGTGCCTCGCATCGGCTGCTCGTGTGCCCCGGACTGCCACCCCACATTGCACCGAACGGAGTCCTCCCCTGCCCACCGATTGGCCCTCCCAACTGGCAGCCCGGACTGACTCCGCAGCCGCCACGTGAGGGTCCCGGACAGTGTGAGCACCCGTGACCAATGCTGTCGGGAATTTGGCCAGTCAGCAACGGAGCATTGTGGGGTGGGCTTCAGGCAATGGCCTGAGGTGGTGGTTGCTCAGCGCAGCGCACTCCAGTATGCTGATTTCAGGGGTGGAGAATTGAAAAATCGCTCCTGATTTCAGCGCCAAAAAGGATTCTCCACCCTGTCACCGGATGCGATTTTGGTGTTGGGGAGTGGAGAATCCAGCCCATTGGGTTTCATTACTGCAAAGGATGGCTTCTCCAACTGTAGGAAAGATTAGTAGGGAGTGTCAGTAGGGCCCCATGGACAGGATGTGAGCACAGCGTCAGGAGTGTGAAGGGCAAGTTTAAGATAGCTGCAAGAATGTCTACACAGCAGGTAATAAATAACAAATCGCTCGGGAAGAGTTGCTAAGGCTGGGAGTCATTTATAGAACCGGTGGATTCAGTTAATGAGTAGGCAGGCTGAAATCAGTTTGAAGGGCTTTCATTGTCTTGGTGGTTGGATGACATAGTACACAATGATTCAACGGCATACAGAGCTGTTACCCCCATTAATGGATAAATACCCTGGTAGTTTAATAGGGAATCCTGCAGATCAGTAAGATTGTGGTTTCCCCCTTTGCTCAGAGTTAGATTATCTCAGATGGGGTGGTGATGAGCACAAAATCCAGAAATGGGAAAAGTAACCCTAGCCTAGCAGAATAATACGCCGTGTGAAAAGGTGCAACCTGAAATGGAACAGATGGCCTTGGTGGAAAGGGAAAAGCAAGATGGAAAGTGGGATGAATGGATCAACCTTTGTTCTGTCAGTAACGTTCTGATTGAATGTGCCACTATTGGCACCCTTAGCCATGGTAAGCAGTCTTCCACCACCAGGTTAAAGTCCAACAGGATTCTTTGGAATCACTAACTTTCGGACATTCCCTTTGTTTTTTTGGCCATTGCATGTTTGTCAATCCCTAGCTGCTACCTATCACTGCCTCTCTCCAGATCTTATGGCTCCAGCCCCACTACAGTATCAATTTTAAAAAAAAATCTTTATTGTCACAAGTAGGCTTACATTAACACTGCAATGAAGTTACTGTGAAAAGCCCCTAGTCACCACATTACAAAGTCATAGTTCTCTCTATGTTCTCTCTAGCTCTGCTGAAGAGTAATCCAGACTTGAAACATTGGCTCTCGTTTTTTATTCATTTACGGGATGTGTGCATTGCTGGTTAGGCCAGCATTTATTGCCCATCAGATGGTGGTGAGTTGCCTTGAACCACTGTAATCCTTGAGGTGTAAGTACACCCACTGTGCTGTGTGGGGGGGAGGGAGTTCCAGAATCTTGCCCCAGTGACTGAAGTAACGGCGATATATTTCCAAGTCAGCGTGGTGACTTGTAGGGAATACTCCAGGTGGTGGGGTTCTCAGGCATCTGTTGCTTTTGTCCTCGATGGTAGTGGTCGTGGCTTTGGAAGGTGCTGTCTAAGGGTCAGAAGGTGAGTTACTCACCTAGCCTCTGACGTGCCCTGGTAGCCACCGTATTATAGAATTTACAGTGCAGGAGGCATTTGGCCCACAGTGCACCGGCCCTTGTAAAGAGCTCCCTACTCAAGCCCACACCTCCACTCTATCTCTGCAACCCAGTGATCTCACGTAACCTTTTTCTTTGGACACTAGGGCAATTTAGCATAGCCAATCCACCTACCGTATACATCTTTGGACTGTGGGAGTAAACTGGAGCACTTGGACGAAATCCATGCAGACACGGTGAGACCGAGCAGACTCCGCACAGTGACACAAGCTGGGAATCGAACCTGGGACCCTTGAGCTGTGAAGCAACAGTGCTAAACACAGCTACCGTGCCGCCCCTGCTAGTCCAGTTCAGTTTCTGATCAATGGTAACCCCCAGGATGTTGATTGTGGACGATTCAGCAACGGTAATACCATTTAATATCAAGGGACATTGATTAGATCCTCTCTTGTAGGAGATGGTCATTGCCTGTCACTTGTATGGTGTGAATGTAACTTGCCACTTGTGAGCTCAAGCCTGGATATTGTCCAGGTCTTGCTGCATTTGGACATGGACTGCTTCATAATCTGAGGAGTTGCAAATGGTGCTGAACATTGTGCAGTCATCTGCAAATAACTCCACTTCTGACTTTACGATGGCAGGGAGGTCATTGATGAAGCAGCTAAAGACGGTTGTGCCTAGGACACTGAGAAACACCTGCAGTGATGTCCTGGAGCTGAGATGATTGACCTCCAACCACCACAACCATTTTTCTTTATGCCAGATATGATTCCAACCAGTGGAGAGTTTCCACCCCTGATTCCCATTGACTCCAGTTTAGCTAAGGCTCCTTGATGCCAATGCTGCCTTGATGTCAAGGGCAGTCACTCTCATCTCACTTCTGGCATTGCTCTTTTGCCCTTGTTTGAACCAACAGATGCTGTCAGACCTGCTGAGATTTTCCGTTTTTGTTTCAGATTCCAGCGTCCACAGTAATTCACTTTTATCTTACTGTTTTATATCTAACATTTGCACTGGATCTGGCTTAGCTGTATATCAGACAGATTCATGGTATTCACCGCCAAGCGTGAAATATTAGATAGGTTATTAGAAAACACCTAGGGTGGGATTCTCCGGTCGCAGATGCTGAAATCGCGATCAGCCAGAGAATACCCAATTCGGACCAAATAGTGGGTGGCGATGCTCCGCCCCTCCAAAGCGGCATACTTGCCGAGTACGCCGCAACACAGCGATGGCCTCAGGACATTGCCTGAGGCCCGCCCCTGACTGGCCGCGTTCCCGAAGGTGTGGGTCACATGTGGCCTCACCTGTCAGGAACTCGCCGTGGTACCTGCGGACTCAGTCCAACACCACCACAGTCGGGAGAGGGTTGATCTGGGGGGGGGATACTGTGGGGGGAGGTTTGTGGCGCACGAGCCAGCCGAAGGGTGCACTATTTTGCGGCCTCCACAATGTAGCACGGCGCAGCT
Organism: Scyliorhinus torazame; assembly: GCF_047496885.1. NCBI lineage: Eukaryota > Metazoa > Chordata > Chondrichthyes > Carcharhiniformes > Scyliorhinidae > Scyliorhinus > Scyliorhinus torazame. The sequence continues at coordinate 45,876,964 of NC_092724.1, forward strand.
GCTGCAGGCCACCGCTGTGCACATGCCGTCCTGCTAGTCCCCAGCAAAACGGGGAATTGGTGGCCATTTTGCGCCATTGTTTCCGGCGTAAAACATCACCATTCCCATGCTGGCGTGGGGGCTTAGCCTTATAATTGGAAAATCCAGCCCCTAGTGTCTGGAAATTGGACCCCAGTTGCACATGAAGCTAGGTCACAGGGAAAAGCTAATCTGACAGGGACTAAGGACCATGGGACAGTGAAAAAGAGACATGCCTGATATTGCCTAACCTTGGGACTGCTTGCTGGGACTGAATGATCTTCACAATGTATCAAACTCCTGACCTTGAAGAGCTTTGTATAAGCTTGAAAGGCAACACACATGTTGCTTTGTTGGGTGCAAAAATATACATAGATAAACAGCAAACCTAATTTATGACATTAACTTTATATACTTTAAACAATGAGGATGAATGTGATGAAAATAATTAATCTTTACCTCTAAGGATTGGGAGAACTGCCTGAGCAACAAGAACCAAGGGGGATTCCAAAATTTTATCCATGGCCTTCTGGGTTAGTTAGCAATAGGTGTGCCTCAATTTCCATCAACATTCTGGGGGAATTTCCATCAACCAGAAACCTAACTGAACCATCCACATTAAAACTGGCTACAGAGGCTGGGAATTGTGTGGCGAGTAACTCAGCTGACTTTCCAAAGCCTTTCCACCAGCTACAAGTTGAGAGATTGCTCTTTACTTGCTTGGATAAGTGTAGCTCCAACAGTATTCAAGAACAAGGATAGCACAGGCATGGGAACACCACCACCTATAGGGCCCCCCCCCCCCCCCCCCCCCCATCAAGTCGCAAATTATCCCAACTTGGAAATATATTGCAATGCCTTTAATGTTGCTGGGCCGAAATCCTGGAATGTTCTCTAACAGCACTGAATGTGCCTATGTCATACAGGTGGCAACATTTCAATAAGGTGGCTCCCCACCATATTCTTGAGAGCAACTAGGGATGGGTAATAAATACCAATGATGCTCACATCCCATGAATGAGTACAAAAAAAATCTGCCGCAGTGCTTCGGGAGAAAAACTAGCCAAGATCATGTTCCTGAATACTATCCGGTGACTGCTCGGGTTAAGGAAATATTGGGCTCATCAGCAATTCCTCCTGCATGCTGATACAACCAAAGTTCATATGTGAAAAGTGGCTGTTTGTTTGAGGAACCATGGAAATGTCCCCCAGCAGTTTCAGGACAGGAGAGAATCAATTGCTGCTGGAATTAGAAATTGAACCTAGATTTATCATGGGTCGGTCCTGTCATGCTGAGTCTGTTACGGTTGAAGTTCAGGCCTCTTGTTTTATCAGAGAAATCCATGATGGCAGATGTATCTTGGGGATTGGATTACACCAATGGAATTTAAAGGCTTCATATCATCCAAAGCACATTCAGACTTAGCTTTGCAATGCGAAGCATAGTTGATTTTTTTATACAAGGTCTATGACAAGGTGCCTAGAAAAATAATGATATCAGTAAGTTCATTGACTGTATTGGGAGGGATAGGGTGCTTCACTGCCCCAAAGGGAGCATGTGGCAACTGTTCAGATCAGAAATTCCCAAAATCAGTTCTTGGTCTGCTGAACGAGCTGATCACAGTTGGAGGTGCAACATAGTATTTTGCAAATATCCAATTCTCTTTGAAATGATGCAGTCTCTGGTTCAATAGCCACTTGTGATAAAATGGTCTGATACCATTTTTTAATAACCCAATTATTATTTCTACAAAGACTATCCCGAGTGTTATTCCCGTGATAGCAAATCCCAATCTGATGAAACAATCTTTCACTATATTCTTAAGTAGCAACAGTTCCTCAAAAAAATACACGTATCAATTATTTTGTGGCATTTTGACACAAAAAGAACCAAAGTGACCTGGTCAATCAATATTCATCCCCCAACAACACCTAAAATCAGGTTGCCTTGGCCATTATTACATTGCTGTTTGTGGGACCTTGCCGTGCAGAAATTACTGCTATCTTTCTTACATTACAATAGTGAGTAGACTTCAAAAGTGCCTAATTGGCTGTAAAGTGCTTTGGGACATCTGACATCATATAATATAAATCAAAGAATCATAAAGGACCAAAGGACGCCATTGGAAATATTCTGCCTCTGTTGGCTTGTTCAAAGACCTATCCGATTCACTGCACGCCCTACTTCTTTCTCCATTGTTCTGTATCTTTTTATTTTTAAGGAGAAATCTACTTTCTGTTTGAAAGTCACTATCAAATCTATTTCCATCACACTGTCATGCAATACATTTCCAGATCGTAACAACTTGCTGTGCGAAAGCAATTCCTCCCGGCTCCAGGTTACTGTCTATATGGAGTTTGCACACTCTCCTCGTGTCTGCGTGGCTCTCACCCCCACAGTCCAAAGTTTAATAATAATTTTTAATAATCTTTTATTGTCACAAGTACACTTACATTAACACTGCAAGGAAGTTATTGTGAAAAGCCCCTAGTCGCCACACTCTGGCGCCTGTTTGGGTACACAGAAGGAGAATTCAGAATGTCCAAATTACCTAACAAGCACATCTTTCGGGACTTGTGGGAGGAAACCCACGCAGCCATGGGGAGAACGTGCAGACCCCCCCATCGACAGTGACCCAAGCTGGGAATCGAACCTGGGACCCTGGTGCTGTGAAACAACCGTGCTAACCACTATGCTACTGTGCTGCCCATCATGTGCAGGTAGGTGGATTGGCCACACTAAATTGCCCCTTAATTAAAAAAAAGAATTGGGTACCCTAAAATTATTTTTAAAAAGTTAAAGCAATTCATCTCATCTCCCCTTATCTTTTTGTCAATTGCCCTAAAGCTGTGTTCTCTGATCACCAACCCTGCTGCTGGTGGAAAAGGTTTCTATCTACCCATCAAAACTCTGGTGGGATTCTCTGTAGCCCGACGCTGAAATCGAGCACGGTGATCGGGTGGAGAATGGCTCCCGATGCCGAAATTGGGACAGGCGCAGATTCACGATGCTCCACCCCTTCCAATTCGCATCATCGGGCTGCACGCCACACACACTCTCAACCCCGTTGAAGCGTCATCAGCCAGCCTACCCACAATAATCTGCCTCTGATGGGTCAAGTTCCCAATGGCGTGGGCACGTGTGATCCCAGCGGTCGGGAGCCTGGTGTGCCGGCTGCGGACAGTGTCCAGCAAAGGTGGTGGGGATCCATATGTCCAGCAAGCCTCTGCCAGTCTGGGCCCTCTCCCGCTGATTGTGGTAGAACTCCTTTGGAGCCACAGAGCGGGCTCGTTGGCTGCACATGTGGTTCGCAATGGTAAGAGGGGTGTTTGTGTGAAGGGAAGGTTGGAGGGCGTTGAAGGGAGAGGGGTGTGAAGGGAGGGTTGGGGGGCACTTGGTGTGTTGGGGGGGGGTGGATGCTCGCATGCGGGCAGAAAGGTCTCGGGCAAGGGGTCAGGGGTATTGGTGTCAACTCACCCATGCTGCCAGGTGCAGGCCGTTGAAATTCTTACGGCACTGGAGGCCAGTCCTCCTGGTCACACTCCCTGAGCTTATGGTTGCTGCCACCTCATCCCTGGCTGCCCTGTGACTCACCCTCCAGGACCCTCAGGGGAACAGGAAATCCCTCCTGCCCTCAACCACATCAAGGAGCCTCCCCAGGTCTCCATCGCTGAATCTTGGGGCCGGTCTTCTCAGCGCCATGTCTGGCTTGCAAGTGCAGTTCAGGTGCTGCTCGACATTGTTGGCAGGGGGCTAGCGAGTGCGGTCCTGGCAAATCGGCTGGCGAGCCTTTATTTGCGCCGAGAAGCTTGTGGGGCCTCGTTAAGTGGACCAATTAATGTTGAATAGCATTGCCGACCTCGCTGGGCCGAGCGCTGGGAAGCTCGCAGCAGTTCCCGCTCGCTACCACACTGTGAAATCTTTCCGGAGAATCGCGCCTTATATCCCAAGTGTCGCCGAACTAAGGTTCAATACAGCTGCAGCATGACTTGTCAATTTTTATACTCAATGCCTCAGCCGATGAAGGCAAGCATGCCGTATGCCTTCTTGACTACCTTCTCCATCTGTGTTGTCACTTTCAGTGACCTGTGGACTTGTACACCCAGATCCCTCTGCCTGTCAGTACTCTTAAGGATTCTGCCATTTACTGTATATTTCCCACCTGCATTTGACCTTCCAAAATGCATGACCTCACATTTGTCTGGATTAAACTCCATCTGCCATCTCTCTGCCCAAGTCTCCAGCTGATCTATATCCTGCTGTATCCTCTGATAGCCCTCATCGCTATCTGCAATTCCACCAACCTTTGCGTCATCTGCAAGCTTATTAATCAGGCTAGTTACATTTTCCTCCAAATCATTTATATATACTACAAACAGCAAAGGTCCCAGCGCTGATCTCTGCGGAACACTGGTCACAGCCATCCATTCAGAAAAGCACTGTCCAACTGCTACCCCCTGTATACTATGACCAAGCCAGTTCTATATCCAACTTGCCAGCTCACCTATGATCCCATGTGACTTCACCTTCTGTATCAGTCTGCCATCAGGGACCTTGTCAAAGGCCTTATTGAAATATCAACATTCACTGCTATACCTTTAATCATCTTCGTCACTCCCTCAAAAAACTTGATCAAGTTAGTGAGACATAACCTCCCCTTCACAAAACCATGCTGCCTCTCACTAATACGTCCACTTGCTTCCAAATGGGAGTAAATCCTGTCTCGAAGAATCGTCTCCAATAAAAAAATGAGCTTGGGTTGCTACTTCTGACGGAATCTAGTTATGCCGGCTGAAAAGTCCAGAAGATTTTGGAAAATAATGGGGCGTCATTCTCCGGCCCCCCGCCGGGTTGGAGAATCGCCGGGGGCTGCCGTGAATCCCGCCCCCGCCGGTTGCCGAAGTCTCCGGCACCGGATATTCGGCGGGGGCGGGAATCGGGCCGCACTGGTCGGCGGGCCCCCCCGCTGGATTCTCCAGCCCGGATGGGCCAAAGTCCCGCCGATAAATTGCCTGTCCCGCCGGCGTGGATTAAACCACCTCTCTTACCGGCGGGACAAGGCGGCGTGGGCGAGCTCCGGGGTCCTGGGGGGTGGCGCGGGGCGATCTGACCCCGGGGGGTGCCCCCACGGTGGCCTGGCCCGCGATCGGGGCCCACCGATCCGCGGGCGGGCCTGTGCCGTGGGGGCACTCTTTCCCTTCCGCCTCCGCCACGGTCTCCACCATGGCGGAGGCGGAAGAGACTCCCTCCACTGCGCATGCGTGGGAAACTGTCAGCGGCCGCTGACGCTCCCGCGCATGCGCCGCCCGGAGATGTCATTTCTGCGGCAGCTGGCGGGGCAACAAAGGCCGTTTCGGCCAGCTGGCGGGGCGGAAATTCCTCCGGCGTCGGCCTAGCCCCTCAATGTTGGGGCTCGGCCCCCAAAGATGCGGAGCATTCCGCACCTTTGGGGGGGCGCGATGCCCGTCTGATTGGCGCAGTTTTGGGCGCCAGTCGGCGGACATCGCGCCGTTTCGGGAGAATTTCGCCCATGATGAGTATGATAATGTTCAATAATTTCCATACCACTCACCTTCCTGTAATTTCCTGGATTATCCTTGCTACCTTTCTTAAACAAAGGAACAACATTAGCTATTCTCTGGGACCTTACTTGTAGCCAATTCGATCACTTTGGGCTCTTTTTCAAATAAAACAAACTCAACTTCCTTAACCTCTTATAAATTAGATTAATGGCACCTTAACCACCCTAGTTTTTGTCTCTACCCACTCAAGCCAATATTGTACTTGTGTTTAACATGGGTCTACAGAAGTACATCTTCAGAATATTTACTCATTTATTTTTGAGAATAGAAACTTTAAGCAAATAGTGAAAGGAAATACAGACCTAGATTTTTAAAACACCTTAGTCACATCTTCCACCTCTTCTCAAAGAACTGACATACAACTAAGTACTTACAAGTGCAATGGTTATTATGTAGGGAAACATGGCAGCCATTTTGCACATAACAAGATCTCACAAAAAGCCAGGCGATGAATGTCGATATGTTAATATGTTTTCGGCAATATTGGTGAGGAAGGAATGATGCTCAGGACTGGAAGAACGTGCAAATCTGTGCCAAATGTACCTGAAGTGGTAGACAAGTCCTGGGATGTTCCACTCTATTGCCCTTAAAGAGACAATGGGACAATCACCAAACCCACCCAAAAGGCAGAAACTGACAAAGCAGTGCTCCCTCAGTAACACACTGAAGTATCAACCTAGGTTGTGACCACAACTCCTTAGCTTGGGATATGATAAAGAAGCAACGTTATTTCCAACTAAGCCAGCTAAAGCTTTAAGACTTACATGTACATGGCATTAGCGGGGGTATTTTCATGGTCTCACGGATTATTGAGAGTTATTTTAATTTCAGTTCTAATCTCAACGAACTGGAGGAGGTGATAGGGGCTACAAAGTGAAAAAGGAAAATGAGCTTGGGTTGCTACTTCTGATGGGATTTAGTTATCCCGGCTGAAAAGCCCAGAAGATTTTGGAAGACAATGATGAGTATGATAATGTTCAATTAACATCACAAGCTTTGACAACCTGCTGAGCTTATGTTCGGCTTCACTGAAATCCACAACCATCTCACAAGCTACATCATTGCAAACGTAACCCGGGCAATAGACAAATCTGCCCTCAGACCAGCTTGCAGGAGAAGATCTCTTGGTGCTTTCTGGATCTGTTATCCCTCTGGTCAGTCACTCTGAATCTGGGCCCAGTAACTGGAGTCAACCAACAAGAGGCTGTTGTTTTGCACGTGGCTCCAGCCGAGGTCCTCAAAGGTCTCACAACAGGAGCAACCACAGTGACTGATTTGGCAACAGACTCTTGGGAAATGGAACCTGATTATCATTTGTGCCTATAGTTGTGTATCGGCTAGTGGTGTTTGCCAAATGATTAATCAGGAAAGTGGGTGCCCACATTAATCTATTGATGTAAAATGGGCCAATACTAAATCAGGAGAATTTTAAAACAAAGTGACATGAATAAGTGATATTTCAGCATATGGGCCTCATCCCGTTCACTACTGTAAGTGTAGCGTGACTCGACAGCCAAACCAGTGGATTATATGCGTGTGGAGATATATTTACCCTTGACACAAGAAATGTTGAGTGCCTGAACAAAAATAGTACTATATCCACTTGATCCCAAGGTACTGTATAGTCTGACTGTGCATGTGCTAGAAATAAATATTGGCAAAAAGCCAAGTCACTCCACTTATTTGATCCTAAAAATCCGTGAAGATTACTCACAAAAATTAGATACACTATCCACAATCAGAAACAGGGGGACCAATTTCAAACAGCAACATAATGTACCCACCAGATGTATTTAAGACTTCAGAATCACAGAATAATACAATGCAGAAGAGGTTCTTTGACCCATCATGTCTGCACCGACGCAAGAAAGGTCCTAACCTGCCCATCTAATCCCACTTTCCAGAACTTGCAGAATCAGTTGGGGCCTATCCAATTTTGGAGTCTAGTTTCTAAATGGTCGACACACTCTGTTCCTTTTAAAAAAACAGAACTCTGTTTACCCTCATGTCAGAAAGCTATTGGATACCGTGTGGGCAGCAAAGAATATGTCAGAACTCTAGCCACAGTCCCTCCACCTCCCCTGATCATGTCCCAACCTGTTCTCTGCCCCATGCTCTGCCGAGGTCCTATTCCACAGAAGGCCTGAGGTCCCAATGCAGGAATGCCATTCCGTTTTATGTGGAGGATAAGATTTCTGTACTGAAAGGAATATCAGTGAGATTGGGAACACATGCTGTGGAATCTTCAGTGAAATCTTCACTTGAAACCCTTCCAATCCCCAATTCACACTCACCCTAAGGAATCACACTCACTAACATTTTATGATAATGACATTGAAATAAACTTGCATTTACAAGAAGACTTTCACAGCCTCGGCATATGTCATAGTGCTCTGTAGCGAACTAAGTATTAAAAAATAATAGATCCTGGGTTATAATGTATACACCACACCGCCAACATGCTGACACATGAACAGCAATGGGATCAATGGCCAGATAATCTGTTTGAGTGATGTTGGCTGAAGAATAAATATTGACCAGAATACTGGGGAGACCTCTGTTCTTTTCCAGATGGTGTAAAACATTCACCTGAGCGGACGCATAGGCCTCTGTTTAATGTCTCATCCAAAAAGCAAAACAGCTGACAGTGCAACTCTCCACCAATATTGCACTGAACTGTCAGCTGGGACTATGAAGCCAAGTCTTTGCAGTGAACTCACAACTTCCTGACTCACAAGGGAGGGAACTACCACTGAACCAATATAGTGGAACCTTCAAAAGGTTAGGTGGATTGGCCATGATAAATTGCCCTTAGTGTCCAAAATTGCCCTTAGTGTTGGGTGGGGTTACTGGGTTATGGGGATAGGGTGGTGGTGTTGACCTTGGGTTGGGTGCTCTTTCCAAGAGCCGGTGCAGACCTGATGGGCCGAGTGGCCTCCTTCTGCACTGTAAATTCTATGATCAGCTTAATCTCCTGGTGACTGATGAAAGTTGGTGGAAAACTGAGAATTTCAAATTTTGGTAATTTGGCGTTGGAATGAACAACATAATTTATACTCATACAACACCTTCATCGGTGAAAAACATCCAGTGGTGCAAATGAAGACAATCTTTATGAAATGATAATGTTATGGTGGATAATCAGGAACGCTGATACAATAATCTTTATTGTCACAAGTAGGCTTACATTAACACTGCAATGAAGTTACTGTGAAAAGCCCCTAGTCGCCACATTCCAGCGCCTGTTCAGGTACACTGAGGGAGAATTCAGAATGTCCAATTTACCTAACAGCATGTCTTGTGGGAGGAAACCGGAGCACCCGGAGGAAACCCACGCAGACACTGGAAGAACATGCAGACTCCGCACAGACAGTGACACAAGTCGGGAATTGAACCTGAGACCCTGGCGCTGTGAAGCCATAGTGCTAACCACTATGCTACCATGCTGAGATTTGCAATATCCCACTTTACTGCTGTATGTTACACCAAACATACCAAATGCACTGTATTTGCAGAGCCCTTTGACAGTGTAACAGCACTAAAACTTGCTGGCTGCCGAATGAAAAGAAGTCAATGTCCTGAAACACCCTGTTCCCACACCGCAATTGCCCCCAGACCTGCTGAGTATTTCCAGCATTTTCTGTTTTTATTTCAAAGCTTAAGTATCTGGAACATTTTATTTTGCACAAGGGCAGGATTCGACTGAGAATGATGGAAGAGACAGAGGGGTGAAAGAATCAGCCAGAGCTTGTGCAGTTGGAGAGTGTGTGTGGCCAGACAGTGAAAAAGGACAGGATCAAATTCAGCCCTTGCACTATTCCAAGCATTAAAGGGCGCGTTTCAGCCACTGGGTTGAACCCGGCGCGATGGGTGAGTTGCGGGAGAGGCCCAAATTGGGCTTCACCCCAGTCGCTGAGCCAATCGCAAGTCAGCCAACTCATGGCGCCAGGCTCGATCTGGATCACATCCTCTCCAGGCATGAACCAGATAATGGTATTTAAACGAGCCATTAGGCCACAACTGGGCACCAATTAATACTGATCTCCACAAGTAGAGACCAATCGTGATGGCCACTCAGGGGTCTTGGAGGCTATTGGAACACCTCAGGTGGTTGGGGACAGAACAGGGAAATACACTGGCACCTGGACACACTGGCAGTGCGAACCTGGGGTGACCAGGGCACTATCAGGGTGCCTGGGTCAGGTTGGCATTGCCAAGGGTCAGGGCCTGAGGGGGGGCATTCCCATGAAAGATAATGAAGGGTGAGGGGGTTGAAATGGAGGAATGAAGGGGTCTCATAAAGGTTGGGGGGGTGAAGGGGGCCCCTGAAAGAGGATGGCCTGAAAGGTTAGAGGGTGGGGGAGCCCGAAAATGGGGCCCATAGCAGGATATCCTCATTTGGGGGGGTTAATGCCCATGTCTGCGAGGGGTGGCAGTCAACAGGCGTGGGGGACCCGCAAGCTCACTTAGAGAGCATGTTTAGCCGTGTGTTTCCCGGTGCTCGTAGCGCTGAGAATCACATGGCAAAACAACGCGACTCACATTATAAGGGGCCTCAGTGGGGAACGCGCAGCTGAGGCTGCACGTGGACCTAACTGGTGTACTGGGAAGCACCACTCGCCCCCCTCAACACCCAGTCAGGGCACTTCCAGCACACGCACAATAAATGCCAGCTTAGCAGGGCCAACCTTTCACCCTCCCTACCAGCTGGCAGTGCCACCTGGGCATCTTGGAAGTGCCAGGCTGGCACCCAGGTGCCACTGCCAGGCTGGCAGTGCAGGGCACCACCCTGCCCAAAGGGCATGCAGCTGGGGCCCTCCGATTCCCTGGTAGACCCCCACAGGTATTGTTCCATCTGGTTCCAGTTTGTGAGAACCAGTGCTGATTAGCACTCACCCAAGGTCCCCGGGGCAAAGGGGATGAATCCCAAAGCCTCAGGTACCTCGGGAATCTGCGCATTGGAGTAAGACTAGGCGCGCGATTCTCCGGCCTCTTTTCACTCTCGTTCAAGTGAAACGAGGTCGCTGATTAGCGGAAGAGGCAGAAAACGAGAACCATGCCAGGCAGCAAACAGTTTGCGATGCAACCGACCCGTTCTCATAGGTGAAATCGGGTTCTCGCCGTAGCGGGGCGAGAAACCAATTATCACTACTTAAGCCACATTTGCACACAATTAATGCGAGCCACCCCTTATCTGATGGCTTCCTATCATTCAGTGGCCTCTCCAACAAGTGGTCACGCTGGCGCTGATTAATACTCCTTTTTAAAAACGTGAACCTGGCAGAAGGGCTTCCATGGGGAGCCGCGGAGGTGATGAACCATCTTAGGTCACAGTGTTCGGCGGGGGGTGGGGGACCCACGGCTGGGGATGGGGGACCCTCAGTAGGGCTGGGTTGCCATGGGAAGATGGGGGGGGCACGTGGGACACAATGGAGGGGGGGCAACCGCTCACGGCACCACCATGCCAACCCCTGGATCGTGTTTACTCATTTCGGGGACAACCATTGTCCCTGCCTATCTAAAATAAATAAATAATCTTTATTGTCAAAAATAGGCTTACATTAACACTGCAATGACGTTACTGTGAAAAGTCCCTCGTTGCCACACTCTGGCACCTGTTCGGGAACAGAGGGAGAATTCAGGATGTCCAAATTCCCTAACAGCAAGTCTTTCGGGACTTGTGCGATATATAGACCGGCCACCTGTGGGCGGCACTCATTTGTACAGCAGACACTTGCAGGCAAGTTCCTGGATAATAAAACCTTATGTTCACTTGTTCTCACAGTCTCGCAGTGAATTGATGGTGTAGCCACCTGGGTTGGCCACTTCCCGATTTAAAATGGAGTTCCACAAAGAATGCAGGTAAATTCAGTCAAACGCAGGAAAAACAAACAGGTGCAAAGTTTCCTGTAATCAGAACTTGCAGGAACCCAGACAGCACTGAAACTAACAACCATCTACAGATTAATGAGCGATCCCCGGGAACAATTGGAAACAGTTAAGGTAAACAAGGCCAAGCCAGACTCCTCGGCGCCAGCAGGAGCCAAGACAAAGGAAGGCCAACGGACACTTAGGAACCACCCAGTGATCAGGGGACAGCTCCAGTATTGGAAAAATCGATCCAAGTGATCAGAACTTAGTCCAATCACTTGGAACCAGGTACGGGGTCTGCCCCGAATGGCGCGGAGCCCCTGGGGACTATAAAATAGAGTCCCCAAGTTCAATTCGTCCTTCTTGGCAGGGTCTCTCAGCAGCTCGAAACAACCCTTGATCGTGACCTCCCTAGTAGCTGCACCAACCAAGTAAGTCTCCAGTCAACGCATGATATGAGATAGGCGCTCCTAGCTACCAGTCTATACCAGCTTTGAATCCTGCAGACTCAGAATCGAACAAAAGGCCATTTGTTCCCCTGACCTGGTGGGCCAGTTCCAAAGCTAAGTATAGGCCTTTTAGTGTTAGAGATAGTCTAGTAAGTAGAGTTTTATGCATGAGTAGTGATTGACTGTGTATAATAAATGTGTTTTGATTTGAATCTTACTAACTGGTGTATTGAGTTATTGATCAGCACTTGAACTTGAACCTCGTGGTGGTATCATAAAGGTACCTGGCGACTCTAGAGCAAAGGTTATAGAAGAAGAGCAAATTAAGTAAAGACACAACAAGCAACATTTAAGAGCCAACCAAAAGTTAGCAACATTTACTGGTGAACTCTGACGGGACCCGACTTAGGAGTGGCCTAACCACTCCAGGAGAACCCAAAATTTGAACTGAGAATCCAATTGGGAACAGAAACATTCACAAGTGTTCAAGCAGTTCTGATCAATCATCATATTTCGGAAGCATGTTAATGCATGCGTAACAAACGGACTATAAGGTAAAACTGATAGATTTTGTTGCGAAAGACTGTCGGGAGTTTGTATTCCGGAAAATAGTGAACGCCGTACCCATGTTTACAGCACCGTCTTAGTATCCCTCGTTCCAAATTTTAAAAGAGAGCATTCGGATAGGAAAAATGGCAATGAAGGCAATGGAACGCCTCTTGAACCCTCAAGAAATCGTGGTCGCAGCGACCAGCAGCAGAGTAGGTCAGTGTCCCGTTTGGGAAGTTGAGATTAGAAGGTACCTCAAAGGGAAGGGATGGCCCCTTTGGAGTGACTTTTGTTCAAATAAAGAAACAGGTCCCGGGAGTATAGGACATACTTGGTGGGAGAACCTGAGCGAAATACATAAGAAGAGCTTCGGGAAAGCTCGCAAGCCGATGGCAACCGTGTCCTGTCTGGCACAATTGCGAGGCACAGAGGAGGTCGTTCGGACGCTCCGCAAAGAGATAGAAGAGAGACATCGAATGAGCAAGGTCGATGTTAGTGAGATCGAGAGAGAGAATGTGGAATTGAGAAGGAAGTTGGCAGCAAAGGACGGCGAGGTGGATGATGCCAAGTGGGCACACCAGTCTTGTCTAGCACATCTGAGCAGCTTCCAAACCCAATACAATAAGGCCTATCAGGACACGCAATATGCAGTCCTGGTAAGAGAAGAGACAGAGAAACAGGTAGAGGCAGCGATCTAAAAACAGCGTTAAGAGCACTCCATGCTGCCACCACGGAGCACAGACAAAGCTCAGTGGATCATCCAAAGTGCCGGAAGCAGATTGCGGAACTGCAGTCTTTGCATCCAGTGCAAAATGGGTTTCAAAGCACCTTTGGATCCCAATTAGATGAAGAAGACGGCCCTGATTGGCAAGAACTAAACGAAACTGCGCATAGATATGTACAGGGAACATGTGCGCAAGGAAAGCCCCAAAGGAGAAAAGCACCCGAAAACCCCCACAGAGCAGATAGATCAGGCACCCATGAATCCAGTAACTACCCACCGCACAGTCACATCGGACGGAGACGCGGAAATCCTTTACACCACCCCCTTAACCGTGACCCAATTAAGGGACGCGTGCAAAAAGATCACACCGTTCCTCCCCACCTCAGACCCTACCACTTCTTTGCTAGAGTGAAGCAGCAGGCGACCATGTACGGCCTGGATGAGCGTGAGCAAGTGAAGCTCACAGTTTTAAGCTTAGACCCTTCTGTTGTTGCAGCCCCTCCATACCCACAGAATGTAGGAGGAGGCACCCTTGCAGAGATGCACACGGCGATCCTAGACACGATCGGTTATAACAGAGGTGACCCATAGAAGGCCTGAATAAGTGCAGGCAGAAGAAAACAGAACACCCCACAGCGTTTGCTGGACGCCTGTGGATCCATTTTACAGCCATTTTAGGAAACCTAGACCATGCCCATTTGTCCCCAGACAACATGGTCAAATGGACCCACACCCTTATCTCCCATGCCACAGAGGCAGGACAAAAGGTTTGTACTAATTATGACCCCTCGGAAGAAGCGCACAACGAAAAGTGGGTTTTAAAAAGGTTTTCCCGCTCCTGGGAGCAATCTGTCCACAACAAACCCGCGATTAGAAAACCCGAAGAACAGCAGGCAGAGGCAGATATTCAAGCAGTAATGTGCACCAGAACCCTGCCTGGGTAAACAAAGGCATGAACAGCCCCTCACAGAAACCACAGGAGTGTTACAATTGTGGACAATTAGGTCACTTTGCACGAGAGTGCAATGCCCCATGAAAGCCACAGAGAGCCCAGCAGGCAGGCACTCTGAATAGAAACAGGACAAAGCCCATACATAGTGTAAGCACCCGTTCAGACCAGACAGACATGAAAATGAATGAAATGAAAATGAAAATGAAAATCGCTTATTGTCACGAGTAGGCTTCAATGAAGTTACTGTGAAAAGCCCCTAGTCGCCACATTCCGGCGCCTGTTCGGGGAGGCTGGTATTGGATTTGAACCGTGCTGCTGGCCTGCCTTGGTCTGCTTTAAAAACCAGCGATTTAGCCCAGTGTGCTAAACCAGCCCCTGAACGGAACTGACTGACGGTGTTCGGGCTCCCCCACCTCGGTCTGCGACACCCTTTGGGATAGGTCCGGCCGACCAGTCGTTGCAGCGAAAATACGGGGACAGCCCATCGAATTTCTCTGGGACACAGGAGGGTCCCGCACCACATTTAATTCCTCCACCATGTTCCAAAAAGACAAGTGGCCCACTACAGCCACAATCACCCTCAGTGGCTTCACAGGCCACTCACAACAGGGACACATCACAGCCCCTGTACCCATTCAAATTGGCAACATTACAACAAAACACCCCATAGTTTTGGTTGAGCTGCCCCAAACAGCTGAACACATTTTGGGCATCGATTTCATGAACTCCCACAACCTGTCATTTGACCCAGTAAATCAATGTGTCCGGAAAATGACAAAGTCAGCAAGAGCCCCCGCAACGCTCACAGTAGGTGAGTATGCTAATGAGATTAGCACCTAGGGAATTTTCATTCTTCTCGAATCGACTTTTTCATTTTGAGTAGGGCGCTGATAGCGAGAGTAGAGGATACCGAGTATTCGGCAATAGCCATTTCGGACCACGCCCTGCATTGGGTGGACTTGGAGATGGGGGAGGAGAGGGACCAGCGCCCGCTGTGGCGCTTGGAGGTGGGGCTGTTGGCGGACGAGGAAGTGAGCGAGCGGGTCCGAGGAAGTATAGAGAGGTACTTGGAGACCAACGACAACGGGGTGGTCTGAGTGGGGGTTGTATGGGAGGCACTGAAGGCGGTGGTGAGGGGAGAACTGATCTCCATTAGGGCCCACAAGGAGCGGAGGGAGCGGGGGAGAGGGAGAGGCTGGTGGGGGAGATGGTGAGGGTAGACAGGAGGTATGCAGAAGAGCCTGAGGAAGGATTGTTGAGGAAGAGGCGCAGCCTCCAGGCCAAATTCGACCTGGTAACCACCAGGAAAGCGGAGGTGCGGTGGAGGAAGGCCCAGGGGGCGGTCTACGAGTATGAGGAAAAGGCAAGCCGGATGCTGGCGCATCAGCTTCGGATGCGGGACGCAGCTAGGGAGATCGGGGGAGTTAAGGGCAGGGGAGGGAGCGTGGTGCGGAGTGGGGTTGGCATCAATGGGGTCTTCAGGGATGTCTACGAGGAATTGTACCGATCCGAGCCCCCAAGGGAGGAGGGAGGGATGGGCCGTTTCCTGGACCAATTGAGGTTTCCAAAGGTGGAAGAGGGACTGGTGGCGGGACTGGGTGCCCCGATTGGGCTGGAGGAGCTGATCAAAGGGATAGGAAGCATGCAGGCGGGGAAGGCACCGGGGCCGGACGGTTTCCCGGTCGAGTTCTATAAAAAATATATGGACCTGTTGGGCCCGCTGTCAGTTAGGAATTTTAATGAGGCAAGGGACGGGGGGGCTTTTCCCCGACGATGTCCCGGGCACTGACCTCCTTGATCCTGAAGCGGGACAAGGATCCCCTGTAATGTGGGTCTTACAGACCGATTTCCTTGCTAAATGTAGATGCCAAGATGCTGGCGAAGATCTTAGCCACGAGGATTGAGGATTGTGTGTCGCAGATCATCCATGAAGACCAGACGGGGTTTGTGAAGGGGAGGCAGTTGAACACAAATGTGCGGAGGCTTTTGAACGTTATCATGATGCCGGCGAGGGAGGGGGAGGCGGAGATAGTGGTGGCGATGGACGCTGAGAAAGCCTTCGATAGGGTAGAGTGGGGGTACCTGTGGGAGGTGCTGAAGAGGTTCGGGTTTGGGGAGGGGTTTGTCAGGTGGGTTAGGCTGTTGTATGAGGTACCGATGGCGAGTGTGGCCACAAATAGGAGGAGGTCCGAGTACTTTCGGTTGCACCGAGGGATGAGACAGGGGTGTCCTCTGTCCCCGCTACTCTTCGGACTGGCGATTGAACCCCTGGCTATGGCACTGAGAGAGTCGAGGAACTGGAGGGGGTTGGTGCAGGGTGGGGAGGAGCATAGGGTGTCGCTTTATGCGGACGACCTGCTGCTGTATGTGGCGGACCCGGTGGGAGGAATGCCAGAGCTAATGAGGATCCTTAGGTAATTTGGGGACTTTTCGGGGTACAAGCTCAATATGGGGAAGAGTGAGCTGTCCGTAGTTCAGCTAGGGGACCAGGAGAGGGGGATTGGCGAGCTCTCACTAAAAAGGGCGGAGAGGAGCTTCAGATACTTGGGGGTCCAGGTGGGCAGGAGCTTGGGGCCCTGCACAGGCTTAACTTTACAAGGCTAGTGGAGAAAATGGAGGAGGAATTCAAGAGGTGGGATGCATTGCCGCTGTCCTTGGCAAGTAGGGTGCAGTCAATCAAAATGACGGTGCTCCCAAGGTTTTTGTTCCTGTTCCAGTGCCTCCCCGTGTTTATCCCGAAGGCTTTTTTCAGGCGGGTTAACAGGAGTATAATGGGGTTTGTGTGGGCGCAAGGGACTCCGAGGGTGAGAAGGGTGTTCCTGGAGTGGAGTAGAGATAGGGGGGGGCTGGCGCTGACCAACGTCTGTGGGTACAACTGGGCCGCCAATGCGACGATGGTGCGCAAGTGGGTGATGGAGGGGGAGGGGGCTGCATGGAAGAGGCTGGAGACGGCGTCCTGTGTGGGTACGAGTCTGGGGGCGCTGGCAACGGCGCCGCTGCCACTCCCTCCAAGGAGATATACCACGAGCCCGGTGGTGGTGGCGGCCCTCAAAATTTGGGGGCAGTGGTGGCGGCATAGGGGAGAAATTGGGGTCTCGGCGTGGACCCCATTACGGGGGAACCACCGGTTCGCCCCAGGAAGAACAGGTGGAGGGTTTTCGGGGCGGCACAGGGCAGGGAAATGAAAGTTGGGGGACCTGTTTGTGGACGGGATGTTTGGCTCCCCCGGGGAACATCTTCAGGTACTACAGGTAAGGGCGTTTGCCAGACGGCAGGTGGTGGAATTCCCGCGGCTATGACACACACAGTACAGGACAGGGTGCTCTCAGGGGGGTGGGGGGGAGTGGCAAGATCTTGGAAACTTACCAGGTGATGCAGGAGGAGGAGGAGGCCTCGGTGGTGGAGTTGAAAGGTAAGTGGGAGGAGGAGTTGGGAGAGGAGATCGAAGAGGGGACGTGGGCAGATGCCCTAGGGAGGGTGAACTCTTCCTCTTAGTGCGCGAGGCTCAGCCTCAGACAGTTTAAGGTGCTGCACAGGGCACACATGACCGGGACAAGGATGAGCCGGTTCTTTGGGGGTGAGGACAGGTGTGTTAGGTGCTCAGGGAGCCCAGCAAATCACACTCATATGTTCTGGGCATGCCCAGGCTGGAGGAATTTTGGAAGGGCGTAGCGAGGACGGTGTCGAGGGTGGTACGATCCAGGGTCAAACCGGGCTGGGGGCTCGCAATATTTGTGGTGGCAGAGGAGCCGGGAGTGCAGGAGGCGAAAGAGGCCGGAATTCTGGCTTTTGCGTCCCTGGTAGCCCGGCGAAGGATTCTCCTTCAGTGGAAAGATGCGAGGCCCCCAAGCGTGGAATCCTGGATCAGCGATATGGCGGGGTTTATTAAGTTGGAAAGGGTGAAATTTGCCTTGAAAGGGTTGGTATAAGGGTTCTTTAGGCGGTGGCAACCGTTCTTAGACTTCCTGGCAGAACGATAAACATTGGTCAATGGCAGCAGCAGCTCGGGGGAGGGGGGGGGTTTACTTTATTTTTGTTTATGTTATTTACACTGGAGGGTCTGAGGGGGTGTATACACCTGTTGTCTTAAGTCGGGGTATTAATGTTAATTTACTATTTATGTACAGGGGGGGAGGGGTTTGGGGGGTTGCTTTTTTAGATTGTGATTTGTACTTAACCCTGTTGGGTTCTTTTTTCTTTCTCATTTTGTTATTGATATTTTCTGAAAACCTTTAATAAAAATTATTTTAAAAGAAATAAGATTAGCACAGTCGGCGATTTTTGGTTTGACCCGACCACGATTAGGGCAGTTCTACAGAAAAACAGGACCGCATTTGCAAGTCATAAACATGACTGCGGCAGGATGGCTGGTTCGGTTCAAATAACAGGACCTAACCCTTGACCCCAGAAGCAATATGGATTTCCCCAAGAGGCAGAGGGAGAAATTGCAAAAGTTATCGACAGCTTATTAGAGCAGGGCGTACTCAGATCAGTAGCCTCCACTAATAAATAATGCCCCGATTTGGCCAGTGAGAAAGCCTGATGGATCATGGCGACTGACCATCGATTACCAGGAACTCAACAAAGTCACCCCCGCAGCAGCCCCCATGGTAGCAACAAGTCCCGAGACCATGCTCAAACAGGGACTCAACTCACGATATTTTACGGTTTTGGACATCAGTAACGGATTCTGGTCCATTCCATTGGCAAAAGCGTGCCAGTGCAAATTTGCCTTCACTTTTAAAGGTCAGCAGTACACGTGGACATGCCTTCCACAAGGATTCCACAACTCCCCCTCCATTTTCCACCGACAGCTGGCCAATGGTTTATCAAAATGTTCTCGCCCCGAATGTCTGGTCCAGTATGTAGACGACCTATTACTGCAGACAGACACCAAGGCAGAGCACATCACGCTTCTGTCCGAACTCCTGGAACTCCTACAGCGAATTGGATGTAAAGTGAACCCCAAGAAGTCCAAAATTTTGGGAAAAAAGTGGTATATTTGGGAACGATTATCACGCATGGTAAACACGAGATCGAGCATAAAAGAATTGACTCGATTGTCAAATTACTCCTTCCCCAGAATGTTTCCGCCCTCCGGTCGTTTTTAGTACTGGTTGGCTACTGCCGAAACCATATTGACAGTTTTGCCACCAAAGCAGCACCCCTCTCGGAACTCCTAAAGAAAGGAGCCCCTTGGGAATGACTTCCGCGGCACACGGATGCTGTAGATGCTTTAAAGCGCGCACTCATTGCAGCCCCCGCACTACAGGTTCCGGACCCGCCTTCCCCCTATGCTATAGAGGTAGCTAGCACAGATCGTACCCTTTCGGCCGTGCTCTTCCAGGAACGGCACAAACAGTTAAGACCCGTGGCTTATGCCTCCAGAGTTTTAGATCCTGTGGCGCAGGGATTTTCGGCCTGTGAAAGGCAGCTGCTCGCAGTATTCTGGGCAGTTCAATACTTTTCATATATCACCGGACTAAACCCCATCACAATCCTCACGGAACACCCCCCCACCCAACTTTTACTAGACGGACGACTTAAGGACGGTACAGTCAGCCAGATCAGAGCAGCCAGATGGACCTTTCTTTTGCAGGGACAGGACATCACTGTTAAAAGGACCAAGATCCACACTTTCCTAGCCGACAACCTTCAGTACCCAGGCACCCCCCCCACGAATGTGAAATCAGCTCACCGCACCACGACACAGGCCCCTTTATCGCGAACCCCCCCCAAAAAAAGATAGGTAGTTCATCCCAGAGCCCCCAGCAAACAGACACGTGCGCACCCTTGAGAATATATGTGGATGGTTTTTCCACGATATTAAACGGGAACGCATTACAGGATGCGGCATCTATGTTGAGGACGCGCAAGGACGCGCCCTAGAAGAAATCTCGTTAAAACTGCCAGGACACTTAGGCGTGCAGGCTGCAGAACTAGCAGCCATTGCATACATTATAGATCACCCAGATTCTTTCCCCAGCCCAGCAGACATATACTCGGACAGCCTCTATGTCTGTAACAGCCTCACAGAATTCCTACCCCTGCGGAAAGCAAGAGGATTTGTTTCCGCGGACGGAAAACCCCTCCCTTCAGCCCCATTGCTCCGGCACATTTTGGACAAAGCACAGGACAGGATATTTGGCATTATTAAAGTACGAAGTCACCACCGTTCCTCCCCACCTGGAAATGTAAAAGCCGTTGCACTGGCTAAAGCAGGTTCCAGACATGGACATTTTTGGAACCCCCCCCCCCCCCCCCCCCCCGAAAGCGCCCCAGTGAATGCAGTTCAGGTCTCACAGACTAATATCGAGGATTTAGTGCAGGCCCAGAAGCAAGATAGTAATCTCAGGGAGATTTTAAAAGGAAACTTTCCAACCCCATATGATAGGTTTAAAAATGCACTGACCACACATGACGGTGTGATCCTAAAAGACACCCTTCATGTGGTTCCTGAACAGGACAGGAATCAGCTCATTTGTTTGTTCCACGATAGTCATGGGCATCAGGGAATTGACCCCACTACAGCCCACCTCAGGCAGCTCTGTTGGTGGCCGAATTTAAAGGAAGACGTCACACACTATGTTGAAAATTGCCTTATCTGTGCCCAAAACAATCCGGACAGATATGCGAAGAAAGCTCAGCTTAGCCACACCCGCCCCGTTAATGGCCCCTGGACTAACCTCCAGATTGATTTTATAGGACCATTGCCCCCTTGCAGGAATGGTCACAAGTATGTGTTAGTTGTTATAGACACGTTTACAAAATGGGTAGAAGCATTCCCATCTAGAACAAACACGGCAAAGACTACAGCTAAGATTTTAACCCACCACATCTTTACGAGATGGGGACTCCCCCGCAGCATTGAATCCGACCAAGGTTCCCATTTTACGGGACGTGTCATGAAGAACGTCCTCACAATATTTGGCATTACCCAAAACTTCCACATCGCATACCACCTCCAGTCAAGTGGTATTGTGGAGCGAATGAATCGGACCCTAAAAGCAACCCTCAGGAAAATGGTCCAACAAAACAGCACCACTTGGGATTCAGTCCTCCCTTTTGCACTAATGTTTTTGTGTAACACTGTTTCCACATCCACAGGATACACCCCACACACTCTCATGACCGGACGCCCATGAAAGGCACAGAAGTTTTATTAGGACTTGACTTGACCAGCCCCGAAGTGACGGCCCACACACACAAGAACGCAGTGAAACAATTAGTAGAATGTAAAAACGGCTCAGCTAGCAGCCGCAGTAAAATTAGGCACCAGGAAGAAACAGAGCAAGGCCTATTTCGACAAGACAGTGATTGCGACTGAGTTTGATGTAGGACAGCAGGGCATGCTCTCCATTTACAACCCCAGCACATTCCTGTCACCTAAGTATTCGGGTCCGTACTCCATTGCAGACAAAGTAAGCCCCTCCGTTTATAAGATTAAGTACCCCAATAGGAAGACCGCATGGTTTCATATTAACCAGCTCAAGGCATATGGCTCTCAGTCTAACCATACACACCACGCCATGCTCGCCGCAGCAGACCACGTCCCGCCCACAGTCAACGTATCCCTACCCTCCCCCAACACGTCCACCCCATCCACGGACTCGACCTCGACTCCACCCCCGAACTCTAGGCTCCGCCCCGGTACACCCACAGACAGCAGCAGCAGCGACAGCGACTGTGACACAGACGATAGCCACAGCACGCCTCCCTACTATCCCCATGCAACAGGACCCACACCCAGCGAATCTGAACACGATTCGAGTGATCCCTTCCTGATCACATTCCTTAACAAACCTCACCAAAGACCAGCGCCCTACGATGACGACCCCGACTCCATCTCCCCAGAATTAGACACGACTATTTGGTACAGGCTCGTCCGAAACGACGAGATGGACCCTAAGTCACACCATGCAGCTTTAGCAACCTTCATCCATTCAAGAGTCTGGCATCCGGGAGAAGATGATGGCATTGAGTCTGACTCCCAAAACGAGAACCCCTTTGCGACCCTGTTCGCAACTGATAACTGAGGTGTCCAGATGATGTTTTAACAGGAACCACTTGGGAGAAACGGTGTCCTTTCTGATGGAACCTGCACCATGTTTGTTCAATGTTTGTTCGTTAAGGTTATCGTTAAGTGTTGTGTGTAAACTCGGAAAGTTTTTCACAGCCCCACATCACCAGTCCTTTAACGCCCCCCGGCTGTTAATAGAACACGTTTGTCCCAGACAATAGTTCAGAGGAACTAGTCTGTCGACAGAACCCGACTCATAGTTGCTCTCCTAATTCGAGAGGCAGCCCCCCACGCCACCCACATTCTTACCCGTTCTTGCCGGTTGCTCAGGCAGTGGAGAAACGGCATTGGTCTTCGCCCTGCCTGAGGACCCCCCTCTGGTCAGCGACGCTCGGGTAGAGCACATACGGCATTGATCACGTCCTACCCAGGGATTCCATCCAAATCTTACCCGCCACGGCCCATACGCACCCCATTTTGGCTCATTACGTTCAAAGTTCTTTTGTTTGGTTTTTGCAACCCAAAGGTTACTTCCCTATGCTATTTACATCCTCAAACACTGGGATGGTAAATCACACAGGCTGCGAGACGGCACACAGTACGGCAATATTTTCTTAGATGTCTAGTCCAAATAATCGTTTTGTTTTTTTAAAATGAGGGAGTCACACATGGTGACCAATTATAAAGGGAAATTGGCACTAAAGACAGACATGCTAACGTACAAGATATTAAACAAGATAGTAACAGAAACTATGCTTGATCCACAGAATTCCAGAAGCTCCAGGAAGAGAGAAGAGACGAAAAGGAAGAGAAGAGAAGAAAGAAGAGAACAATGAAGACACCGTACGTGTTTTTCGTTATCATCATAATTTGTATTCGGTTACCCGCGAACGCGAACCCCCTGACCCCAACCCCCTCGGCCGTCAATGATTCACTTCCCCATAGCACCCAGAGCCCAGTGACAAGTAACAACACACCATCATGGTGTGATAGGTTTATAACGTGGTACTCCCTTTCATCCGTAACTGAACCCCTTTTAGCATTGGCGACATTCTGCAGCATCGTGCAGACTATCCGCATGAGAAAATGGTGAAGGAGAGCCTACCGCTCTCGCACCCCGGTATACAGGATGAGATCCCCTATTTTCAGTTTTCACCAGGCCCCCGAACCCCTTGATCTATAATAAAGGACATTTGTTTTGCGTCATTTGTGAATAAAGACAACTGAAAGATAGTACAACTCTGTGCTTGACCGCCAAGCCAGAGGGAAATGTGAATGCTGCTGTTATTTTTGTATTGTTAGGAAGTTAGCATGATCGGATGTTTAAGTGAGTGTAGTTTATGGAAGAAAGTTAGAGGTACCATTTTAAAAATATGTTGTACTGCATGTCCCTGTTGTAGCATAGCGCCACTTAGAATTGTCAGTTAAAAGTTTATTGCATAGTTATGGTCAGTGTAGAGGCCATGGAAGAGTGCTCGCTGGGTCAGGGAGTGAAGACGACGCAGTTATGTGATCCTTCACGCTTCGCGTTAGGGATCACAAGGAGGGAGTGTAGCCAAATGGGTTGGCCACTTCCCGACTTAAAATGGAGATCCGCAAAGAATGCAGGGAAATTCAGTCAACGCAGGAAGAACAAGCAGGTGCAAAGTTTCCTGTAATCAGAACTTGCAGGAACCCAGACAGCACTGAAACTAACAACCATCTACATATTAATGAGCGATCCCCGGGAACAATTGGAAACAGTTAAGGTAAACAAGGCCAAGCCAGACTCCTCGGCGCCAGCAAGAGCCAAAACAAAGGAAGGCCAACAGACACTTAGGAACCGTCCAGCGATCAGGGAACAGCTCCAGTATTGGAGAAATCGATCCAAGTGATCAGAACTTAGTCCAATCACTTGGAACCAGGTACAGGTTCTCCCCGAATGGCGCGGAGCCCCTGGGGACTATAAAATAGAGCCCCCAAGTTCAATTCATCCTTCTTGGCAGGGTCTCTCAGCAGCTCGAAACAACCCTTGATCGTGACCTGCCTAGTAGCTGCACCAACCAAGTAAGTCTCCAGTCAACGCACGCTACGAGATAGGCGCTCCTAGCTACCAGTCCATACCAGCTTTAAATCCTGCAGACTCAGAATCGAACAAAAGGCCATTTGTTCCCCTGACCTGGTGGGCCAGTTCCAAAGCTAAGTATAGGCCTTTTAGTGTTAGAGATAGTCTAGTAAGTAGAATTTTATGCATGAGTAGTGATTGACTGTGTATAATAAATGTGTTTTGATTTGAATCTTACTAACTGGTGTATTGAGTTATTGATCAGCACTTGAACTTGAACCTCGTGGTGGTATCATAAAGATACCTGGCGACTCTAGAGCAAAGGTTATAGAAACAGAGCAAATTAAGTAAAGACACAACGAGCAACATTTAAGAGCGAACCAAAAGTTAGCAACAATGGTATATCAATTTATTATCCAGCGACATCACCATGGAAGCCGCTCAAAAGCCAGATAAACTCGAACTCGACGCACGAGCAACAGAAGCTAAGGAGATCTTCTCCCACTGGCTTCGCTGTTTCGAGGCCTACCTCGACTCCTCCGCAATGCCTCCCTCCGAACCCCTCAAGCTGCGTCTCTTCCACGCATGGGTGAGTCATCGAATCTCTGTAATGATAAAGAAAGCTGCCACGTACGAGGCGGCTGTCAGGACTCTGAAGGCGCATTTCGTGAAGCCCGTAAATGAGGTGTTTGCACGGCACCTCCTCACTACCCGGGGAATCGCTGGACGAGTACCTAGAGAACCTGACCCTACTCGCAAGGAACTGCAACTACCAGGATGTGAAGGCCGAGGAGCACATGAAGCTGCAGATCCGGGACGCCTACTTGGCTGGGGTCCGGTCTAACAACGTCAGGCATCGCCTGCTGGAAAACGGGGCCACCGACCTGCAGGACACGGCGAAGTGGCTACCAGAGCCTCAGCGCGTTCCCTGCAGACCCAGTGAACCCCTCGTGGGCACCACCGAGGCGGCCTCCACCAGACCCGGCTACGTCACAGGCCTGTGCCGCGCGGCTGCCCGTTCTGACCGGGGAACCGCCTTGCTACTTCTGCAGCCAGGGTCAACACCCCCGGCAGCATTGCCCAGCCCGCACAGCGACGTGCAGTGACTGTGGCAAAAAGGGACACTTCGCCAGATTCTGGCTGGGCCGACCTAAAGCCCAGAAGGCGTAAGCTTACAGGCCCGACCCATGGACTCACAGACCCGCAGACCCCGCAATGTGGCTCGTGCCTGCTGGGAACGCCCCCTCCAGACGCGTCATCAGCCTCGTAGGACTCGTCGGGGCGGCCATCTTGGCCGCCGGCTTCTACACCGACCGACCGACATGTGCGACCGATGGGGGCGGCCATCTTGGTCGCCATCTTCGACTCAGCCCGACACGTGCGACTCGTGGGGGCCGCCATTTTGTGACCCCGATACCTCCGACCACGCAGGCTACCCGCAGCTTGGCGCACACACCCTCGACCAGTCGCGGCCAAAGCATCTGAAAAGTTCTATGATGGTTGTCCGGGTCAACGGGCACGAGATCCCCTGTCTTTTCAACTCCAGGAGCACAGAGGGCTTCGCTCACCCTGACACGGTAAGGCGCTGCTCCCTTCACATCTACCCAGCATCCAAAACAATCTCCCTTGCCTCCGGATCCCATTCGGTACAGATCCGGGGTATTGTATCGCTAACCTCGCGATGAGGGCTCTGAGTACGCCCATTTTAAACTGTACGTGCTCCCTCACCTCTGCGCCCCCTTACTGCTTGGATTAGACTTCCAATGCAGTCACCGAAGCCTGACCCTACAGTTCGGCGGACCCTTACCCCCGCTCACGGTATGTAGCCTTGCGACCCTTAAGGTCACCTCCCCTGCTCCCCCCCCCTCCCCCCCCGCTCTTCACGAACCTCACCCCCCGACTGTAAGCCTGTCGCCACATGGAGCAGGCGGTACAGCGCGCAAGACATGATTTTTATCAAGTCAGAGGTCCAGCGACTCTTGAGGGAGGGAGTCATCGAGGCCAGCACCAGCCCCTGGAGAGCACAAGTGGTAGTTGTCAGGACCGGGGAAAGGAACCGGATGGTGGTAGACTACAGCCAAACCATAAACCGGTTCACGCAACTGGATGCGTACCCCCTCCCCCTCATTGCGGAGATGGTCAACCAGGCAATCCACGGTGGATCTGAAGTCTGCCTACCACCAGCTCCCAATCCGCCCGGAAGATCGGCAGTACACTGCTTTTGAAGCAGCCGGCTGACTCTTCCACTTCCTCGGGGTCCCTTTCGGCGTCACTAATGGGGTCTCGGTCTTCCAGAGAACGATGGACCAAATGGTGGACCAGTACAGGCTGCGGGCTACATACTCGTACTTGAACAATGTTACTATCTGCGGCCAAGATCAGCAGGACCACGATGCCAACCTTGAGAGGTTCCTCCAAATCGCCCAATCCCTCAACCTCACATATAACAAGAAGTGCGTTTATCCGCACAACCCGGCTAGCCATCCTCGGCTATGTCGTGGAAAACAGAGTCCTAGGGCCCGACCCCGACCGTATGCGCCCCCTCACGGAACTTCCCCCTCCCCACAGCCTCAAGGCCCTCAAACGATGCCTGGGGCTATTCTCCTACTATGCCCAGTGGGTCCCCAACTATGCGGACAAAGCCCGCCCACTTATTAAAACCACCACATTTCCCCCGACGGCTGAGGCCCGCTCGGCCTTTAGCCGCATCAAGGCCGATATCACTAAGGCCACAATGCACGCAGCGGATGAGTCCATCCCCTTCCAGGTAGAGAGCGATGCGTCAGACGTCGCCCTGGCCGCCACACTCAACCAGGCGGGCAGGCCAGTAGCATTCTTCTCTAGAACCCTCCACGCTTCCGAAAACTGACACTCCTCGGTCGAGAAGGAAGCACAAGCCATAGTCAAAGCTGTGCGGCACTGGAGGCACTACCTAGCCGGTAGGAGGTTCACTCTCGTTACTGACCAGCGGTCTGTTGCCTTTATGTTTGACAACGCACAACGGGCAAAATTTAAAATGACAAAATCTTGAGGTGGAGGATTGAACTCTCCACCTACAATTACGATATCAAGTATCGTCCTGGGGAGCTCAACGAGCCCTCAGATGCCCTGTCCCGCGGCACATGTGCCAGCGCGCAAGATGATCGACTTCGGGCTATCCACGATGACCTCTGTCACCCGGGGGTCACTCGGCTTACCCACTTTATTAAGGCCCGCAACCTGGCCTACTCCACCAAGGAGGTCAGGGCCATGATCAGGGACTGCCAAGTCTGCGCAGAGTGCAAACTACACTTCTATCGGCCAGACAAGCCTCACCTGGTAAAGGCCTCCCGGCCCTTTGAACGCCTCAGTATTGACTACAAAGGGCTCCTCCCCTCCACCAACCATAATATATACTTCTTGACCGTCATTGATGAGTACTCCCGCTTCCCCTTCGCTGTCCCCTCCCCCGACATGACCTCGGCCACTGTTATAAAGGCACTGCACAGCATCTTCACCCTGTTCGGTTTCCCTGCGCATGTCTACAGTGACCGGGGCACATCGTTTATGAGCGATGAGCTGCGACAGTACCTGCTCAGTAAAGGCATCGCCTCGAGCAGGACTACGAGCTATAACCCGCAGGGAAACGGGCAGGTGGAGAGGGAGAACGCGACGGTATGGAAAGCCGTCCTTCTTGCCATCCGGTCTAGAAGTCTCCCGATCCTCCGCCGGCAGAAGATCATTCCTGCGCACTCCACTCCATTAGATCGCTCCTCTGCACAGCCACGAACAAGAATCCTCACGGCTGTTTGTTTGTCTTCCCTAGGAAGTCCATCTCCGGGGTCTCGCTTCGATCCTGGCTAACAACTCTGGGATCTGTCCTCTGGAAGCATACGAGGAGCCATAAGACCGACCCCCTGGTCGAGAGGGTCCAGCTGCTGCACGCCAACACCCAGTACGTCTACGTCGCGCACCAGGGCGGACGGAAAGATACGGTCTCCCTACGGGACCTGGCGCCAGCTGGTTCCCCTGCCAACGCGCCCCCCCCATAGCCTGCCGCCACCCCCCACGCCCTTTATGCCCCCCTGGGTCTCCTGTATTGTCCCACGCCTGCACTGCCGCCACCCACCACCCCACCACCCCCCTGCCTACCCCCACCCCTCAACCGTCTCCGACACGCCGGACTGAAGCTCCTGACAACACGCCCCCGGAGTCACCATCTGCAACAACCGTGCCCGCCGCACCGCCAGAGCTGAGGAGGTCTAAAAGAACGATCCGGGCTCCAGACAGACTGAATATTTGATGACCCCACGTCACCCCCGCTGGACTTGATTTTTTTCAACAGGGGGTGAATGTGGTGGATGTATTCACCTGAATATGAACTGTTTGTATAGTACTGTGACCTATCACCAGGAAATGATAATATGATCTACTGTACTGGGACCCCGGTGGGCTCCGCCTCTGGCTCCGCCCTCCAAGGGGCGATATATAGACCGGCCACCTGTGGGCGGCACTCATTTGTACAGCAGATACTGGCAGGCAAGTTCTTGGATAGTAAAGCCTTATATTCACTCGTTCTCACAGTCTCGCAGTGAATTGATGGTATATCACGGAGGAAACCCACAAAGACACGGGGAGAACGTGCAGACTCCTCACAGACAGTGACCCAAGCCGAGAATCGAACCTGGGACCCTGGAGCTGTGAAGCAACAGTCCTACCCACTGTGCTACCGTGCTGCCCACTACCCATCTGTCCCAAACACCACCCATAACCCCCACCGACTGCTGAGGCCTCAGGACTTGCGGCTGACAGCTATCGCTAATAGGGAATTAGCAGTCGTGGTTAAGTGAGCACCTCACAGAGCCCAAGTCGTTCCCCATGGGTGGGCAGGTCATGTAGCATGTGGGAGTCACTGCCTAGCAGCCCAATCAGACCGTGATGCCCGGCACTGTACTTGAACACTGCGGGCAGCAACACCACCCACGCAGCAGACAACAGCTGAACACCCAGGGAATGGAACACAACACCAGGATATGTCCACTGCCGGAGGGTGGGTGAGTGCCACAGGAAGGGGACTATCACCAGATTCCAGTGACGTTTCAAGCGGGTATCCAGGGTACAGGATGTGGGGTCCTGCTGCTGTGGCCGGACGTGCAAGGGCAGGGTGTTCCTGGTTGAGGGGGGGGGTCAATGGCAGAATGGAGAATCCTGAGGTAGGAGACACCACTGTTTGTCAGTCTAACACCCTCTCCCAATTCCTTGAATGCTATGGCAGGGATATTTGTCGCAAAATTTGCCCTAATGGTGCTGCTGCTAGGCTGGGCGGGGCAGACACCGGAGAGGACAGCAGCAGCAGCGTCAGCAGATGCTCAAAGCTGCGGCCCATGTGCTGGACACTGCCCCACATCCTGAGGACCTGTCTGCTCATCAGGCCAGGGAGGGTCCCAGAGGGGCAGTCCTGCAACGGTCCAGGGTATACAGGCTTCGCTGGTCCTTTGAACAAATGATAGTCAGTGTGTGCCGCAGGAGGCTCTGCCTCAACAAGGAGATGGTGCGACACCCGTGCCATGACTTTGCGCACCTGGCACCACATGGAGGAGGAGGACATATGCTCCCGGTGGCCGTCAAGGTCACCGCAGCTCTGAACGTTTACGCCTCGGGATCATTCCAGGGCTCGAGCGGGGACCTGTATAGCATCATACAGGCCACAGCCCACAGGTGCATCCGACACATCACGGATGCCCTATATGCCCGGGCGGAAAACTACATCACCTTTGACATGGACCAAGACCAACAAGGTGCCCGGGCAGCAGGTTTCTCCACCATTACCACGATGTCCCAGGTCCAGGTCCAGGGGGTAATAGATGTCACGCATGTTGCCCTGCACTCACCGGGCCATCTGGGGGTGCCCACTGTTACAGAAAGGAGTTCCAATCCCTCAACATACTGCTCGTGTGCGACCACCACATCAAGATAATGCACATGTGTGCCCGCTTCCCTGGGTGTGTGCATGACAGCTACATCCCCGGCATCTGCGAGAAGCACCCCAGGATGGGTGGCTGGCTCTTGGGGGATAAGGGTTAGCCGCTGAAGACTAGGCTAACGACACCAGCACGGAGGCCGGAGACCGAAGTGGAGAACCGATACAACGAGGCCCATGTAGCCACCTGGGATGTGATTGAGCAGTGTTGCGAACCAGGTAAATCCTGGCAATGAGGTCTTCTGGCTTTCATCGGCCATCCTGCGCCATGGCGAGCTTGTTTTCAGGTGCAGCGTGGCCATTGGATTCCACCCTAAGTGTGGGCTAGACCGGGAAGAAACTCCCCAAGGCCCCCAAAAATGACTAAGGGCAGGATTCTCCAGCCGCGTTCCTCTGGCGACCGGAGAATCCCGCCCGAGGTCAATGGAGTTTTCCATTCTATGCAACTCGCCCGTGGTGCTCTTGCGGTGGGCGGGGCGGGAGAATCCAGCCCTAAGTGTGGGTGAGTCCAGGTCTGGATCTCACCCAAAGAGCTGGTGGGAAACACCCCGCCAATCTCACCTTAAACGACTCTTAGAACATTTTTGGTTGAATTGCGTCCATCGTCTGCTCAATGACAGGTGGGACTGAAAGTCTGCAGGAATTCCATCGGTCCTTGCTGTAACTCCTGCAGGAGACTGGCAGATGTTGCAAAATGGTGAACATGCCCATTTATATTGTTTCTTTGAGAGATTCATCAGTCTACCACTTCACTGGATGAGTGTAACTCCAACAACACTCACGAAGGTCAACACCATAGAGGAGAAAGCAGTCTCTTGATTAGCACCCCATCCACCACTCCTTTCACACTGGCGCACAATAGCAACAGTTTGCATCGTCTAGACGATGCACTGCAGCAACTCACCAATGCTCCTTCAACAGCACCTCCAATCCTGTGGCCTCCACCACATTGAAGGACAAGTGCAGTAATGCATGGGAACACCACCACCTGCAAGTTCCCCTCCAAACCACACACCATCTTAACTTGAAACTATATTGCCGTTCTTTTAATTTTGCTGGATCAAAATCCTAGAACTTCCTCCCTCACAGTACAGCGGGTTTTACCTACACTTCGTAGACTGGTTCTGCAAGGTGAATTCTATGAGTTTCAGTGACCAAAACAGAAAGCAATACTCCTAATGGGATTTGACCAAAGGTCTGTCAGCTAAAGTATCACTGATGCAAACATTGTGAGTCCCTTCCTCATTTTGTATTCCAGCCAATTTGAGATAAAGTTCGTTTTTTTGAAAGCAACAATTTTTATTTGTCTAGCACCTTTAACATAGAAAAGTGGTCAAGGCATTTCACAAAAGCTCAATCAAAGACAACCAAGATAAAGGAGATTTTAGCAGAGGTGGTAAATTGTTTAGTCCAATAGTTGGGTTTTCAGGAGGGTCTTGAAGGTAAATTGAGGAAGGGAATTCTGGAATTAAAGGGCATAGTTTACAAAAACAGAGGGATCAAGGAATGGACATTTTTGAAGCGGGGTAATGTTTGGTAATGAAAAGACAGCACTAGAAATGAGGGAACCATTTGTAATATCAGTGGCTCGGGGAAGACTACACCTTTGACAGTGCATTTCTCGACAAGCACTGTGGTATTTGGTTACCATTGTTTACCGTATAACGCAAGACAGTAGCCATGATTTTAATTGCTTCCATCTCATGAGAACAGGATGTGCAGGGGGTTAAAATATACGCAGTGTGGTGGAAGTGGTTCTCATGTGAAAGAGGCCTCGGCGTCATGTTAGTAAGCGTGGCACTTGCCCCATCAGACCTATACTCACTCAACACTCCAGATAAGTGTATTTGACATTGCAGTAAAATCTGGTCATCTCTTTAGTCTTCAATAGGAAATTAGATGCATACGTGAGGGAAATAAATTTGCAGGGCTACGGGGATAGAGCAGGGAAATGGCACTAATTCACAATACTGAGGTATGCCAGCAGCGATTAGAAGGAGATCAATGTATTCGACTGGAATTCGCAAAATATAATGAAAAAGGTAAGAAACAATGGTTGCCTCCATGGTCAGATTAATCAGTAATATCATAGACAGATCTGTCAAACCTGTGAATAAGTCCACAGGCTGTGGCTGAGATCAGTCGTTAACTTCCCTTGATTCATGAACAGATCAAATTGTTACATTCCAGTGACGAAGTGATATTTGAATATTGTATGTACAATAAATTTTCAGCTGCCTTTACTGAGACCTATGACTCATGCAGATATCTGTGACAGATGGTCAGATATTCTTTCATTCTTCTCTTATGAGAAGGCTACTGCCCACCCATTCTCTCCTCCCCCTCTCCCGAAGTATTGCAACTAGCTGGTGGTTGCAAGTTTCATGGAAAGCAGAATGCACAATAATAATCACTACCAGTGAGACTGCATCACCAAATATCTGTGATGAGCAAGCAGATTCAGCTAATCCTAGTTTATCTATTTCGAAGCTTTTGCCTCTGTGGCCTATCCTGAAGTGTGTGTCACGACCTAGAAATTGCAAAGTTTGGCATAGATTCATTACACCACAGAAGGAGGCCATTTGGCACATTGCATCTATGCCTGTTCTCTGTATAGCAATCCAGTTAGTGCCATTTCCCTGCTCTATCCCCGTAGCCCTGCAAATTTATTTCCCTCACATATGCAGCCAATTTCCTATTGAAGTCTGTCATAGAGTTCTATTATTATGCATCTTCTTATTTAAATCCATTGCTGATGTCATCACTAAGTGCTGTGATGTAATTAGTTGTTGTTCTAACTTATGTTTATTCATAATTATCTGCTGTTAGTTCTAATTCAATTTAGTTACTATTATTTCGATGTTAAGCTGGTTCTTCCCATTTTGGGGTCCATAATGTATTTTAAACATTGTTACTTCTTTATATGAAAAATGATTAACTTTATCCATTAACTTTATTAACAATGAGTTTCTACTACCTTTTGGTTGCCAAGTTACTGAAATTCTTCATTATCTCCGCTTCCTGTGGAGTGTCATGTGAGTGTCCCTTTAAGAAAGGTTTGGTCTCTTATCATGTGACTTGTAGCACAGCTTCAGTGATGTCCTTTTTAGGGTGAAGCTGGGCTGTGGCTGTCAGGTGAGAGGGTTTTTGTTTTGTTTTCAGTTTTCATTTGGTTGCTTTGGACTGCAGAAGGAAAAAGAAGGATTTTCCCTGTTTTTCTCTGTTTTTATTTTAAAAGCTGTTCCAATGAAAAGCGCATTGGGTGTGGCAAACTGTTTTGGTAACTTTAAAGATAGAGTTGTTTTCCAGAGGGAGTTTGAAACTGCTGGTTGAAACTGGATCAGAATCTCAGGGAACGGACCAGTCCCAGTCAAGAGAGAATACAGTGTGCTGGGCCAGGCTCTTGAAAGAGTTTTGGTTTATTGGATTTTGTTATTGAATTGGAACAGCTAAAGGGGGATTCATTATGTGTTATATACATAGAGTACTGCAACTGTTGTGTTGTCTTTATGTTTGTAATTGATAAAAAATCTTGCTGTGTTTATATATATATATATGTTAACTACATTCTCAGAATAAACCTTGTTTTGATTAAAGTGCCTCGGAAATCTGATGAATCACACCTGAAGCAAAGGCTTTGTGCTCATCCTAGCCAAATTCAACATAAAGGTTATAGGTCAGGTGAACTTCATAATGCATTTTGGAGTTTCTACGCCCTGGCGCATAACAGCAAGTTCCAGCCTATTAACATTCACTGAATAAAAAAGTTCTTCCTCGGGCATTATGTGATGTGAGTGTAGGAGCGATTGTGTTTTCACGAGCTCTGGCTCTGCTTGTCTTTTAATCCTTTGTTTTATTCTGGTGTACATTTCACATTTGTTTTTTCTTGGAATACATGGCTTGCGCTCTGCCCCTGGAGAATCCTGATTGATGTTTTACAAAGAAGAGCCGATATATATTGTAAAAAACCTTGTTTGATCGTGGCGGTCAGAGTGGGCTGGGATGGGGCCTAGGGTGCAATGGTGTTGTTGGGGGTGAGCTGGTTCCAGCCTCCGGATGATCACTTTGAAGATTTGCGAGATATCCTTAGGAGAACAATGGAGGTACATAAAAGATTATTTGCATTCGAAAGAGCACTTTCCTTGGTAAAGGCCTGCCTCCAAGTTGTCATAATCCTGCTGCATGGTGTGTCGTTTACATTGACGGGCTCAGAAGGTAGGGCCTGAGCAAGGTGTGTCCGGGCACCCAGTCCCTAGTGAGAGGTGGGAGGCGAGTTCCCAATTGAGCTTGAACATTGGCTGCCATGCTTTAATAATCTTGATTTGGAGGCCGGAAATGCATCAGATTCAATGGAGCACAACGTATCTGGTCCTCGAGGCTAGGGGTCAGTTGGGCCCCGCTGATCACTAGTCCCATATTGTCCTGTTCTTGATGCATGACATAAAGGGTTGGAGATGGCCAAGCAGGTTGAGTCATTCCCCCCGTCCGGGGCCTAGGCTGTGGGTCGCCTGGGCGTTGGAGCAATGGCATGGTGGACGTGATGGTGCTTTGTTCTTTGGAATCCTTGAGAGATCCTG
Organism: Scyliorhinus torazame; assembly: GCF_047496885.1. Taxonomy (NCBI): domain Eukaryota; kingdom Metazoa; phylum Chordata; class Chondrichthyes; order Carcharhiniformes; family Scyliorhinidae; genus Scyliorhinus; species Scyliorhinus torazame. Next base: position 45,911,710 of record NC_092724.1, read on the forward strand.
AGGAGTGTTTGCTATTGTTTTTTAGACTGTCTTCTCGAGCAATATAAATGGTGTCATCGTCCTGCGTTTCTTCTATAATCCTGGATGTTACTCCTTTGTGATTATGTTGTTGTTTATTTATTGTTACTTTTTTCCTGTCAGGGCCTGCAAGATGTGTGTACGAGGGCAAAGTTCGAGCAAAATCATATTGAGCCAGTTATGTGAAATGTAGTGTGTGCATAGCTTTACTCCTTTTTGCCATTAATGAAGATGAGTTGATTCGGTGGAGGGGGGGGGGGGGGGGGGGGGTGAATGGTGGATAGTTGGGGACGTTAAGGTTAGTTCAGGCCTCACTGAGATTGAGGATAGCCCTCCAGTTAGAGCTAATCCGCTTCAAGTTTTTATTTAGATTTGTTTTTCTATTATTTCCAATTTAAGAATCTGTGTTTTTCCTTTGATGGCCTGGGCAGACAATATAGCCTGGGGAGGACTGGGTTCCTTCTGATTCCTCTTTGAGGTTGTAGTTTCGCCTACGGACCTCTTTTCTTCTCTTTAGAGCTATTAGAGTGAGAGGATTTGAGTAATGGCATAAGCTGAGGTGAGGTTGGTTAATCTGTGGTTGGCTTATTGGAGGTGAATTGCTCCTTTCTGTAATGACGGAGAATGTGGGGTGATGATGGATCTTTCTGGGTCAGTTTGGGCGCCCTCTCTTGGATGATTCTTTCTTTCTCTCTCCATCCGGGTGAGCAGAGTGCTGTTTCTAATCCTGGTCCGGTTGCCCTGCTTGTACTGGAGAGGAAGGAATCAGTTCTCCCTCCCAGGGCAACCAATTGTTGGGTGTCTTGACAATTCTCCCTCTCGTCGGTGATGGGGTCTCCCCAGCTGGGGCTGGGGTAATTATGCATGTTTCTTCCTAGTACAAGTGGGGGCAGTGCATTGCCCTGGATGTGGGTTGGAGAAGTTTGGCTAGGGTGTAGGTTTTGCGGTGTGCTGGAGGTCCTGGAAGTGTTGATTCCTGTGTGTCAGGATGTACTGGGCTAGTCCAGGTCCTGTGCTGTGGCTGGTATACTGTTGCCCCTGAGGGCGTGGGGTGTCTCTTCTCAAAGGCATTTATTATGGGACATCCTGAGAAGTTGGGTTTTGCTTATTCGGTGCATGGGGGATGAGCCGAGTCCTGTACCTTGGTGAATATCCTGTTGCCCTGCTGTGGGTGGGGGGATGCTTTCTTGTTTGAATGAGCTACCTGTTCTCTCTTTAATTACTGAGTGTTCAGCATGTGTCAGAGAAGTATGGAAACAAGGTCGAGTCCTGATTCTTTGTTATCCTGTGGGTCACTTCTGGTGGTTCTAGTTCATCCTCCTTTCTTTTTCCTTCTTGGGTGGCCCTGAAGGCTCAATTATAATCCTGCTGCTGTTGTTGATGCTGTTGCCCATCCTCTCTGCCCAAATGGACGGAATGATGTATGTTCTGTGCTGGGCCTGAGATTGGAGTTTAAGTTGTGTTGCGTAGTATATATGTAACTCCTCTTTAGAACTGGGGCTTTTGCGTATTTCCTTTTTTTTCCCGTTCTTTTTCTTTGTAAGGTTGGTGTGGTGAATCCGTGATTGGCTCCTGCATGGGTGCAGATGGGTTTGGTATCTGAGGAGTGGAGGCTGAGGCAGGCCTTGGTGCTGCTAGAGTTGAGCAAGATATATATTGGCGAGTGCCCGAGAATGGCGTGGAAAATTTATCCTAAACTCTTGTGGTAATTGTGAGCATGGAAAGGTGTGAACCATTTTACCATGTTTCATGGCTTCATCCAGCTTCTCATATGGTCTCTTAGGGCTATAGGGATATCTAGCTATATCGAATGATTGTATTGAGCCAGTTGTAATGTTGCTCTCCTGTTCCCCTCTCTATTCATGTATGTTGAGGTTTTTTCCTTTGCTTATGGCGGGCGATACATAGTTAAAAAAATTCTTCCTCACATTCTTTGTTCATCTTTAGCCTAAAACTATAAATCTCTGTCCCTTAGCCCTTGTACAATCAACCAATGGGAACAGCTTTTCTTTGTCTGCCTTATCTAAACCTGTCTAATCTGGTGCACCTCTATCCAATCTCCCCTCAACATCCTTTGCTCCAAGGAGAATGTGGGTGAACACTGAAGAGATTTGTATGATGTTTCTTCCTGCAATATTTTAATGGAAATATTTATTTGAAATAGTTATTCTTCTGTCAAAATGGCAGACAAAGTGATGCCAGATGAACCAAGTAAGTGTTCATCAATATCTAAACTCCAATATGCAAATCACTTTTTGTGTCAAATATTTTCCGATACTCTTTCCTAAATTTGCCTTGGGCTAGTTTGACCCTGTGTCTCCTTGCCCTAGTGTTTGAGTTACCTCTTTTGCAGCACATATTGTCCTATTTACAACAGTCCTTTTAGTCCCTCCAAGTGCCTATAACTATCCAACCCTCCAGGTGAGGTCACACAGAGCTCGGAACTATCGCACTTCAGAGAAGTACCAGCCTTAATGGAGCAGGCTGGTGCTGCAGTATCTCCACGGGTGTGCTTGAGAGACTTGAATCCGGTCCATTTTGGATGGAATCTGAGCCAACTAAAATAGCGACTTGGAAAAGGGAACTGAGCTCTTTGAGGCATCATAAACACTTACCATTCTGTTTAGAGTGGGAGATCCTGGTCAGCTTCTTACAGAATATCTCAGACAGACATAAATCCCTGGAGGGAATATTCATTTTTCGAATCAAAAGGAATTGAAAGCAATAGAGTGGAAGGAAACATGATCATACTGGTTGGAGTACTCTCAGGTCATATGTAACAGGGGATGAGGGGGAACAGCCATAGGAGCTGTGAATTTTGTATTGCTTGCAATCCCAGGTATTCAGGCCAACTGCAGTCCTTTTGAAAGGAAAAATAATATGGTATTCAGATGAAACAGCCAACAGCATTTTCTCAGATGAAGTAATTTCTCCATTCATAAAAGCTCAGTAGAGGTTGTAGCACAAAATGAGGAAGCCAGGAGAGAGAGATTTACACAGAATATGCCAACTGACTTTCTGTTATCTTCTGGTGAGAACATTCTGCACACTGCCAGTTAAATGTTTTCTAGCAAGAGTCAATGAACAATGGTGACAGTAGAAAGCCTCGCCATTTATCTATTGGCTGGTCAGATTAATGAGAAAGTTTGGTGCTTATCGAGTACTGACTGAACAATTGGCAGAACAATGAGACACACCTTGTTAGAGGGAACAATAATCGGCACTTGGCACCTGGTATTGAGAATTTTCCAAATCTGGAACATACTATTGGGAACAAGGATTCACACCTGGAGCTGTTATTGGAAGCAGTAACACACATCTGGAATCTATTATTGGGAACAAGGATTCACACCTGGGGCTTTTATTGGAATCAATGGTACACATCTGGAATCTATAACTGAAAGCACGGATTCACACCTGGAGCTGTTATTGGAAGCAATAACACACATCTGGAATCTATTATTGGGAACAAGGATTCACACCTGGAGGCTTTTATTTGAAGCAATGGTACACATCTGGAATCTATTATTGAAAGCAAGGATTCACACCTGGAACCTGTTACTGGAAGCAATGATACACATCTAGAGTCTATTATTGGAAAAAAGGATTCACACCTGGAGGCTTTTATTGGAAGCAATGGTACACATCTGGAATCTATTATTGAAAGCAAGGATTCACACCTGGAACCTGTTACTGGAAGCAATGATACACATCTAGAGTCTATTATTGGAAAAAAGGATTCACACCTGGATCTACTATTGGAAGCAATGATGTACATAATAATAATAATCTTTATTAATGTCACAATTAGGCTTACATTAACACTGCAATGAAGTTACTGTGAAAATCCCCTAGTCACTACACTCCGGTGCCTGTTCGGGTACACTAAGGGAGAATTCAGAATGTCCAAATTACCTAACAGCACGTCTTTCGCGACTTGTGGGAGGAAACCGGAGCACCCGGAGGAAACCCACGCACACACGGGCACGTGCAGACTCCGCACAGACAATGACCCAAGCCGGGAATCAAACCTGGCACCCTGGCGCTGTGAAGCAACAGTGCTATTCCACTGTCCATCTGGAATCTATTATTAGTAACAAGGATTCACACCTGGAATCTGTTATTGGGAACAATGAAACCGATCTAGAATCTGTTATTGAGAGCAATAATATCCATCTGGAACATGTAGCAGGAACAAGAATACATTCCTGGAGTCTGCATTTGTGAATAACAATACTATCTGAAGCCTGTTATTAGGACCAATGATTCACACCTGGAACCTGTTATCAGGAACAGTGAAACACATCTGGAACCTGTTATTGGGAAGAAGGGAGCACACCTAGAATCTGCCACTAGTCACACTTGAAATCGCCCCTTGAGTTATTTGATGGACCTGAAACCTGCTCTTGTCATCAGTTACAATTGGAACCTGAGATGAGATCTCTGGGGCAAACTGGAATCTGTCATTAAGAACACAGAGCCCCATCATAACTCATTATTGGGAACTATGAGATATACTCAAAACCTGTCTTTTTCAATGGTAGGAGACACCCATAATTTGTTAAAGGTTACAAGGCAACAAAACTGGAGTATAAACTAGAACAATGGGTACACAGTTGGCAAAAAGTGACAAACTAATTTCAATATATGTAAATGTAAAGTGGTGCATTTTGACAAGAAGAATAAGGAAGCCATATGTTGCTTTGAAAAAAAGAATCTAAATGGGGTAGAGGAACAATGGGGTCTATAGACATAGATACACAAATCACGAAAAGTAACAATGCAGGTTATACAAAAGATTATGCAGATTGTACAGAAATTGTCATTCAGTCCAACTGGTCTATACCAATCTCAACATGACTGTACACTTATTTGAACACCCTTCTATTCCTTTCTCCCTCATATCCTTGAGAAGCTTCACCTCAAATGCATCTTTGCTATGTTTGACTTAAGTATTCCTTGTATTGTGTGATCCAACTTTTGCCACTCTTTGGCTAGAGAAGTTTCTCCTAAATTCCCTATTGGATTTATTAGTGACTATCTCATACTTTTGGTCTCCATTTTGTGGTCTCCCCCACAAGTGGAAACATTTCCTCCACAATAGGAGGTTGTGGAAGCAGATACATTAACGGCGTTCAAAAGGCATCTTGACAAACACATGGACAGGATAGGTGTAGAGGGATACGGCACAAGGAAGTGCTGAGGTTGGTATCATGACCGGTACAAGCGTGGAGGGCTGATGGGCCTGTTCCTGTGCTGTATTGTTTCTTGTTCTTTGTTTGTATTACCATATCAACCCTTTCATTATCTTAAAGATCTCTGTCAGGTCATCATCCAACCTTTCTCTATAGAGAAAAGCAACTCGGATTGCTCAATCTTTCCAGATACTTATAACCCACTCAGTTCTTGTTACAATTCTGGTGAAACTCATTTCTACCTTCTCCAATACCTTTGTGTCCTTTTTATGATCTGTAGACAGAACTGTGAAACTGCCCCAAGCATGGTTTAACCAAGGTTCTAGATACGTTTAACACAACTTCTCTCATTTCCAATTCCATCCCTCTAGAAATGAACACTGGTGCTTAGTTTGTTTTTCCTGGATTTATTAACCAGTTTTACCACTTTTAGTGATTTGTGTATCTGCACCCCTAGATTGCTTTGTTCCTCAATCCTGTTTGGACTCTTGTAATCACAGCAGTGTGTGGCCTCTTTACTGGTCTCTGTTGGGCAGTAGCTGTACCATAGTTGTCATATGATCCCTTTTGGACAGTGCATCTTTATGACATCAAGAATGTCCATGATGTTTGCTTGGTAAATAGACGGAACCGTTGATTGCCAAAGACCATGCATTAAAAAATAGCTCTTGGGCAAAACACCAGAACAACAACACCAACAAGGTGAAACAACATGCTACTGACTCCCAGTAACATCACATTGGGTAGAAAAGGGAAGAAATGTTGTTGTCTTTAAACAAACAATTCTCGAAAGAACGAATCATGCAGACCGTGAACTTTCAATGATTGAATCCAAATTCTTGATTTTTGAAGAATCCCAATGTGCCTTTGACCATCAAATCCATTGACAAAATTATAAATATCAGATCAGATATTGGCTTTTGAGCATATTATTTCACTGCTTCATGTTGAAGAACACTGTAAAAGAAAGTATATATAACACTTACCTGAATTGGGGAAATCCTCAGACGCGCTGACTCTCTTGCTTAAAGTGCTGAAGCTTGGCTGCTGTGTTCCTGGGCCAGCTGAAGGCCCTCTTTAGAGTGGTACAGGGCCCTACTGTTCCTTGAAGGCCACTTTTTAAAAAGATGTTCTTTCTCCAATTTACACCCATGTTTTTAAGTCGCTGATACTGGTCCTGCGTCCTTTAGTTTCCCAGCACTTTAGAAACTTTGTGACTGGGTACTGAGGTCAAAGCTGTTATGATGCCAAAAAAGATTCATGTTTGTACTTGGTGTGCTTTTTAATTATACAATTTAGTTCTCTGTAACTTGGAGTTCCACATGAGTACTCTTTTGTCTCCATTTTCTGCCCTTTTCTACTTTCTGTGTAATAAAATTTTATTCATTCTGCAGGTGAAGTGATTCAGTACACCAGTAAACTTGAATCATTTTAATTCACCTTTAAAAGGGTCCTTTAACTTACTGATGCGGAGAAGTGCAGATTAAGTAGGCTTGAATATTCCATATCACCAGCTCAGTGGTAAATATGAAAACTGACCAATGCCTTTTACCTGCAACGCCACTGGCAGTGAGACCCACCTAGATATTATCTTTACCAGTACCTCTGGAGGCAACATGAATCACCGAAAGACGTTACTTGTCCCAGAACCTTTGGGCTGAAATACCACAAGGGGAAGATATTAACATTGCAACCAGAGAGAGAGATGGAGGCAGAGAAAGCATCATCTTTTCTGGCAGAGCACTTAAGATCGCCTGTACAGGCCAGTGTTATTTTTTTTTTTCACTTCTCCCTCAGCAGTTATTTTCCCCCTAGCTGTTAGGGAAAGTACACCAGCCAGAAAATGAAACCACAATTTGCAATTATAGCTGATCCTTTTGGGATTGACAGAATGGCCTTGTATCAATTTCACTGCTTGTGGGGCTTCAGCGGAACTAAACCGGCCAGACCCTCGGCTTGGTGTGAGGCGGCCTCATAAGAACAAATAGGTTTTCCAAGTGGTGACCCTTAGTGAATCTGGCAACTTTACTTGAGTCCAACACATCATCCCACTGAGACAAATAGCTCTTTAAACATTCCTATGTACACAACTGTTTACCTTTCATCCTGATGTTGTCTGACTCCAAATGGGAGGGAATTAAGGATCAGTTTGAACACAGAAGTTGGGGGCATGTTCTTGGATGTGAGAAGTAAACTTTTCACAATAAGGTTCTTATCAACTGCATCATAACATGAGTATTTATGTGTAAGGCTTCAGACTTTTGGTACAGATTTGTGAGGGTTTGGTATCCAGAAGAGGGTGTCGTATTTGGATTTGAAGAGATTTATGGGGTTGTGAGTGGGTGGGTGGGGGGTGGGGGGGGGGGGGGGGGGGGGGAAATAAAAGCAAAATGCAACTTGAAAAGCACACTATGCTGCAATATAACATTTTACAATCTGTCTGACCAGCTGCTGTTTTGTTAAAATAACAGTCTCTATTCTGAGGGCTTCCAATGATTAGATTCAGCCCACTTGTGAATTTATACCGCTTTGCCACGTTCAACATTGGGCTGAAGCACAAGAGCCCAACAGTCAGCAAAATGTCTGCAGCAACAGAGTAAAAATAACTTGAAGAGAAGACGATCAGTGCAGAATCATTTTGGACATTTAACAGTGAGTGTGGCGCAGGACGGGGGTGGGAGTAAGAATCAATCATTTAATCATCGAGTTGCGTGAAAGGGCCTTGAATCAGAAACGTTAAACTGGACAGAGAAAACAAAGCAGTAAAAGGAATTTCTGAGCACAATAAAAAACTAAATTTATACATTTCAGTCTTGCTACTTTGAAGAAAGGATGCAGGCATGTGGATTAATAAAGTGCTCATTTAGGGTATTTAAAAATTAATTTTGTTCAAAATAGTTAAGCCTCAAAGACGCCAGGTCTGCCCAATCAGTCAGGACCAAACAGTACTGTATATAATTTAGAATGGAAACATTTTATTGATCTTTCTCTATTACAGGGAAATACATTCCAATTATTTCTGGGATTTCAGTTGCAAGTTTCTTGAAAAAGGTTGTTGCGTCAAAACCGTTTACAAAACCAAGTTCGAGAAGTTTGACAGAAGTGAAAGAATACACAGACTGAACATCAAAGTATATTTGTAACAAACACACATTGGTTTAATGATCCTTTATTATAAAAGATCTGATTCTTCCCCAAACTACTTTTCATTATTGCTCACCTTTCGATCTTGCTTTTTATTGAGACATGTTTATGAATTATTCATCTTGGAAAAAAATCAGACCGATCTCTAATACTTAAAAACTTGCCCCAAATCATGCAAAGTAAAGCACTTTCACTTGTGGAGAGGGCTGTAACTTTTCGGTGTCAGTTTCAGAAAATAAGTTAACTTCACGTCAAGAAAACTGTTGGTTTACTTACTTTTCTTTTGATTAGTGTTTGTATTTAGTGTTCGATCTGTTGTAGAAATCTTGTGCCGTTTTAGAGTGAGCGTGTGATACAGTTATAGGCAGGACATTCACTTAGACAGTCTATTGATAGAAAGGGGATCAATCTCTGCCCACATATGGCTAAAACCTCAAGACTGGCACCAGTTCAAGATATTTGTATCAGCTGCTCAGTACAGCACAAGCCACTCAAGGTCAGGGCCTTACAGCAGGGCTTTACTCATAGACATCAGAGTTTGCTCGACATATCTTTTTTGCCGCTTTTGTGGTTAGGAAGAGTGGTGCCACAGAGAATTAGAGGAAAGAAAAAATAGGCTTTGTGGGGAAAATTTGAATAAGGCCTGAAATTAGCGATTGTGATTAACCCCCTGCCTACATTCTTTGTGTGGTGTGCCCCAGTGCTGAACATACAGCTAAATGGCTGCATCCCTCAGCAGGGTACAATTTTGTCTGAGACTAGCATCACTGTCATAACCTGCATGGGTTGGAAACAATTGTATTCCCTGTGACGCTTGCGAAATATGAGCTTCCCCGCTAAGGGGGGCGAGGGAAGGTCAAGTCACATTGTATATAAGGTCGGTCAGTTTGGGACTGACCTGCTCAGTTCCAGTTGAGTACTTTTGGGAGCAGTGCACCTTAAGTGTGGTCCCTCAGTTGGTGGAAGTCCTGACCTCAAGAACTGCCGACCAATCTCATTGATTGGCTGTCTCGTAGCCCTGCAGTGTCAGAACTCAGTAGTGGGTGCTGCTGGGACTGCAAGCTGGCCCCAGGATGAAGAAGACATGGATCCCAGAGTAAGGTAAGTCAGGAGTACTGAATGGGGAAGGATGAGGGATGGGCATGGGGATTACGTCCAGCCTCCACTGCGGGCGCTGCCCCCCCCCCCCCCCGCCCACCCGGCCAATCACAAATCCACCCAGTGTGGCCTGAGACCACAATCGCTCAGTACACCAAATCAACCAATCCCGCCTATAATGCCTTGTCGACCACATAAAAGTCAATCCGGGAGTACACCCTGTGCACATGGGAAAAATACGAAAATTCCTTCGCCCTTGGCCTCCCCACCCTCTACGGGTTCACCCCCCCAGACGCACCATTAATCCCTTCAGCTCCTTCGCCAGAGCCGACACCTTCACTGACCTCAAGCTCAACTGGTCCAAACTTGGCTAAATGACCGTGTTCAAATCCACCCCATGGTCAACCAGTGCGAGTACAGGTGAGGAATCTTCCCCAGAACCCGCCTCCTAAATTCCACATCATCCCAATTTGGAGCATAAACATTTACCAGGACCACAGGCATCGCCTCCAGCTTCCCACTAATCATCACAAACCTCCCACCCGAATCTGCCACAATGTTCCCCACCACAAACACCACCCGCCCATTCACCAGCACCGCCACCCCCTCATCTTCATGTCCAGTCCCGAATGGAACACCAGTCCTACCCATCTTTTCCTCAGCCTTGTCTAATCCCCTATCTTTAAGTGTGTCTCTTGTAGAAAAGCCACGTCTACATTCAGACTTCTCAGGTGCGCGAACACACGTGACCATTTGACCGGCCCATTCAACCCCCTCACGTTCCATGTGACCAGCCCCTTTCTGATCAACCACATCCCTTTTTGGGCCAGCCCGCAGCCTGAGGCACACAAACCTCCAGGCCCACCCTGTCATCACTCCCTTTCCAACTGCGCCACACCAACCACACCCTTGTCAGCAACCCCCTCTCCCAAACAAAACAACAGTCCCATCCCCCTCCCCTGTACCAACCACCAGACCAATCTCCTGTTAAGTAGTCTGCCCAGCTAGCATGGCAGCCCCCGCCCAAGGCCTCCAAATCTCCTACCCCCATGATTCCTCTCCCCCCGTCCACTCCCTCAAGAAACAAAGAAACAGAAAAAAGGCGCTCTCACCCTAGAAAGCACCCTGCCAGCAAACCCAACAAAGAATTTCCAAGAAGAAAAAGTTCTCCAAAAACAACCAAAAGAAAACACCTCCTCAAACGTTCTATGGCTTCCTTCTCCTGCCAATCCATTGTCCCTCAAAAACTCCATCACCTCCTCCTGGCAAACGTTTATGCCCCAAATTTGGATGATGTGGAGTTTATGAGGCGGGTGCTGGGTTCCAAAATAGTATTCTCGATTCTGGAAAGTCACGCAGAGACGGGCCGGGTACATCACTCCAAACTCAAAACTTCACCCCCTTCTTGAAGAGGGCAGTTTTGACCCGATTAAATCTGGCCCTCCTCTTCGCCAGTTCTGTGCCCAGGTCTTGGTACATCCGCAACTCATTCCTCTTCCAGGTGCACTTCCTCATCTGCCTCGCCCATTGAAGAATCTTCTCTTTATCCAAGAAGCGGTGCAACTGCACCACCATCGCCCTTGGCAGTTTGTCTGCCTGCGACCTCCTCATCAACGTTCCATGCACTCGGTCGACCTCCAGAGGCCGGTCAAAGGCCCCTCCCCCATCAGCTTCTCCAGCAATTTGGCCACATGCGTGCTGGCCTCAGCTCCTTCGAAACCTTTGGGCATCCCCACGATCCGCAGATTTTGCCTTCTGGAGCGGTTCTGCAGATCCTCCACCTTTTCCTTCAGCCTCTTTTGGGCCTCCCGCATCACCCCCACCTCGGCCACCAATGAGGCGAGCTGCTCCTCATGCTCCCCCACTGCCTCCTCCATGTTCTGGCCTCTCTGGCCCTGGGACTCCAGCCTCTGCTCCACTCGGTCAATCCCTGCTTTACTACTTGGCCAGGTCCTCCAGGACTTCCCTTCTCTGCTGGCTGAACTTCTCATTTAAAAAGTCCACCAACTGCTCCGTTGACCACTGGGCGGGCAGATCAGGCCCTTTTGCCCTCTGCCATCTTGATCTGTGGCGCACAAAGTCTCTCCTGCTCCATCAGTTCCCTTCTTCGCGGCCTACTCCTAGTCATGGATACATCCATCAATCACACCAGAGGGGTTACACCTGTTTCCATCCACAGTTCCACCCCTCAAATGGGGAAAGGACCGAGATATTCCACCTTGAACAGCTGCTACCAAATGTGCGACCGCTCAGTCCATGGCCGCCACCGGAAGTCTCCCTTATTGCCCTTGAGAAGGTAGTGGTGAGGTGGTGGTGATAGGTAGATAGAAGTTGTTGCGAGTTATGAGACAGGCTGACGATTTTGGATACCTCATGTTTGCAGAGATTTGATTGTAGGGGGCCAGCCTGCATTGGAATAGTCCTGGGACTCCAGCCTCTGCTTCACTCGGTCAATCGGTGAATAACAAAGGCATGAATGATGAGCTGATAAAGGGCAAAGTCAGATAGATCTTCTGAAGGTTTTTTTTATTTGTTTATGGGACATGAGCAGATTGGGCCAGCATGTATTGCCAATTCCTAATTGCCCTTGAGAGGGCAGTTAAGAGTCAACCACATTGCTGTGAGTCTGGAGTCACATAGAGGCCAGATCAGGTAAGGATGGCCTACATGATGGCAGAGTTCCTTCCCTAAAGGGCATTAGTGAACCAGATGGGTTTTTATCACAATCGACAATCATCATTCCAGATGTTTTTATTGAATTAAAATTTCACCATCTGCCACGGTGGGATTCGCACCCGGGTCCCCAGAGCGTTACCCTGGGTTTCTGGTTTACTAGTCCAGTGGCAACACAGCCTCCCCAGGAAGAAATAGGCAGTCTTGGTATTGGCATGAATATGAGGTTGGAAGTTCATCTCATGGTCAAATGCAGCAGCCAGGTACTGAACAGACATGTTTGATCTCAGACCGTTGCTGGGGTAAGGGATGAACTTGGTAGTTAAGGAATGGAGTTTGGAACAAGGGCTAAAAAAGATGGCTTCAGTCTTCCCAATACTTAATTGATGGAAATTTCTGCTCATCCAGTGCTGGATGTTAGATAAACAACCTGGCAACTAAGCAACTGTAGAGTTGTCAAGAGAGATGGTGGTAAAGTAGAGCTGCTCATCAGTGTACGTGTGAAAAGTAATGCTGTGATTTCAGATGATGTCATTGAGAGACAGCGGGTATGAGAAATAGGAGGGGCTAAGGATAGATCGCTGGGGGTCACCAGAGGGAATGATGTGAGCAGGAAGAGAAGCCACTGATTAGGAAGATGAGAATAGCCAAGGACAGAACAGTTCAATGGACGCACTCACCTTCACAAACCTCAGCACTGCCCCATGCCCACAAGTCTCAGCTTCCACACATTGTCAGCTGTTCAACTATGATAGGCACATCACCAAAACCCACTTCGGTACACCCACCGACACACTTCCCTCTCTCTTGTAGGACAAGGTGGCATACAACCCGAGGCAACAACGCTTAACCGGTGGGGCACAGGCATGTCCTTACCTCCAAGAAGGAAACTGTACTCACCATCCTTGGGGCAGCCAGAACAGAGGCCATAGCTGACAGTATGTTCCTATTTAATCCATCTTCCCACATTCCACTTCCCTTCATCCCACAATGTCATCTGATGGATAAGCTGGAGATGAAAATACGCACCTCTTACTTCCTCCCCTTGTCCTCACTGCAAATCTCCCATTATGTTTTTCTTCTTTCAGTTACCCAAGATCTGCTATCTGGTGAAACACTGGAGCAGGAACATGAAGTGGAAGAGGAGCAGAAAATTGAAGACGAACATCACCACTCAGTTTCACATTTGCAATTATCAGCTCAGATACTGGCACTGTGAAAACCTCAGAGGGTAGCATAGAGGCCTCTTCCATCTCACGGATCTTCGGGCCTCCATCCACTGCTCTATCCTCTCCAAGGTTAACCAAAGGGGGGGGGGGGGGTCACTGCTTCCTTATTGTTCTGGAAAATCTTCCACCATTGACTGCCTTTGCTTAATGAAACTCCTCATAAGGAATTCCATCAATTTCTCTGTTGGTTGCAGGGAAGGCATTGACGATCTGGAAGGGTCTGCCATTTTTTTTTCTCCCCACCACAAGATACTGCTGAATCTGGTGTGAAACCTTTAGTCTTCTGCCTGGTTTTACCTTCTGCAGGCATCCCACATCAAAGGATGATCGACGATCTCGCCTCGCTGCGGGCTTGGCTACCAGGCTATTGCCTGCCCTGACCTCCACATCCCTGGTCTTGGTGTCAAGTCGCCCCCTGCTCCCCTCAACGATGGCTTGGTTCCAAATCCCAAACAGCTGCCTGGCTTTTTTCAAAGAAGTTAGTTAAGTAAACACAGGGAATCATCACCTTTACTGCTGCCTCTCTTCCTCTTAGTCACTTCAATGTTCATCAGAGGTTTCCCGCTCTCAGGGGACTCGAACAGAATCTGGTGTTGCTCTGTTGATAGATCAACCTATCAGGCTCTGATTGGTGCCCACAGACACAGGCTGGCATGGGCCCCTCCCCTGTGCCTATGCATGGTATGTTTCATTGTAAGTCTGCCTCTGTCTGAAGATCAGTAGGGATGATGAATCACTGGTGACACAGTATTAGTCCATCTTATATGGTCAGTTCATCTCTGATGGTGAAGAATGTGAGGAACCCGTGGGAAAGCTCCCTTGAGGATTCTGGCCAGTCCCTCATGATGACACGATGCACACGGTCGACGAGACCCTCCCCTTTCAGGTCGAGAGCAATGCATCGGACGTCGCTCTGGCCGCCACCCTCAGCCAGGCAGGCAGGCCCGTGGCATGCTTTTCCCGCACCCTCCATGCCTCCGAAATTCAGCAATCCTCTGTCGAAAAGGAGGCCCAAGCTATCGTGAAATCTGTGTGGCATTGGAGGCATTACCTGGCCAGCAGGAGAGTCACTCTCCTCACTGACCAACGGTCGGTTTGCCTTCATGTTTAATAATACACAGCGGGGGAAGATCAAAAATGATGAAATCTTAAGGTGGAGGATCGAGCTCTCCACCTACAATTACGAGATTTTGTATTACCCTGGGAAGCTCAACGAGCCCCCTGATGCCCTATCCCGAGGTACATGTGCCAGCGCACAAGTGGACCGACTCCAGGCCCTACACGATGGTCTCTGTCACCCAGGGGTCACCTGGTTCTTTCACTTCATAAAGGCCCGCAACCTGCCCTACTCCATTGCGGAGGTCAGCGCTGTCACCAGAGACTGCCAGGTCTGCGCGGAGTGCAAACCGTACTTCTACCGGCCAGACCGAGCGCTCCTGGTGAAGGTCTCCTGCCCCTTTCAACGCCTCAGCATGGACTTCAAAGAGCCCATCCCCTCCACCGACCGAAACACGTACTTCCTGAACGTGGTTGATGAATATTCCCGATTCCCTTTCGCCATCCCATGCCCTGATATGACATCTGCCACAGTCATTAAAGCCCTCAACAGCAGCTTCGCCCTGTTTGGTTTCCCCGCTTACGTCCACAGCGACCGGGGATCCTCCTTTATGAGTGACGAGCTGCGTCAGTTCCTGCTCAGCAAAGGCATCGCCTCGAGCAGGACGACCAGCTCAACCCCCGGGGAAATGGGCAGGTGGAGAGGGAGAATGGGACGATCTGGAAAGCCGTCCTGCTGGCTCTGCGGTCATAAACCTCCCGGTCTCCCACTGGCAGGAGGTCTTCCCCGACATGCTCCACTCCATTCGATCGCTACTCTGCACTGCGACTAATGAAACCCCCCGTGAACGTCTCCTTGCCTTCCCTAGGAAGTCCACCTCCGGGCTGGCAGCTCCAGGACCCGTTCTCCTCTGCAAACATGTGCGGATCCATAAGACAGACCCATTGGTCGAAAGGGTACAACTACTTCATGCGAACCCGCAGTACGCCTACGTGGCATACCCCGACGGCCGCCAGGACACAGTCTCCCTCAGGGACCTGGCACCAGCTGGATCCCCACTCACGGCCCACCACCACCCGACCCCCCCCCGATCGCCCCGGCACCACTCACCCTCCCCTCAGCGCACCTCACCAGAGCCCCCGCCCCAGAACAATCACTCCTCCCACTGGTTCCACCCGGGGATGGTAATGAGGACAACACGCTCCTGGAGTCACAGGTGACCAAGTCGGTGCCTGCATCATTTCACATGATCAATGGCATTCTCTCTTGCAGGACAGGGAGGCTGAAGTAGACCATTCAGCCCCTCGCGCCTGCTCTGCCATTCAATAAGATCAAGGCTGATCTGTTTGGATTGAGATATACATTCCCATATATTCCTAATAACCTTTGATTCCTTTGCCCAACAAGAATGCATTTATCTCTCCCTTAAAAATATTGAGTGAATCTGCTTCCGCCGCCTTCTGAGGCAAAGAGTTCCAATGTTGCACAAACCTCAGAGAAATAAAATGCTCCTCATCTCTGTTCTACAAGGGTGACCCCTAATTTTAAAACAGTGCCCCTAGTTCTGGACTCACCAATACGATGGGATATCATTTCCTTGTTAATACCATTCAGGATCTGATATACTTCAATGAAGTCATTCATCACTCTTGTAAACTCCAATGGAAACAAACCCAATCTTTTCAATGTATCCTCATAAGACAACTCGCTCATTCCAGGTATCAATCTAGTAAACCTCCTCTGAATCAGTTCCAATGCATTTACATCCTTTCTTAAATGAGGAGAACAAAAACGGCACACAATATTCGAGGTGTGGTATCACCAATGCCTTGTATAACTGAAGCATAACAATTCCTCTCATAAGGAAGGAATGCATTCTATTAGCCTTCTTGATTACATATTGCCCCTGTATACTAACTTTGAAGAAGCCATGTGACTTGATCTGACACTTGGACTTGGACTTATTTTGGGGTGGCACGGTAACAGTGTGGTTAGCACTACTGCTTCATAGTGCCAGGGACCTGGGCTCAGTTCCAGCCTTGGGTGACTGTCTGTGAGGAGTTTGCATCTTCTCCCCGTGTCTGCCTGGGTTTCCTCCGGGAGCTCCAGTTTCCTCCCATTATCCAATGTTGTGCAAGTTAGGTGGATTGGCCATGCTAAGTTTCCCCATAGTGTTCGAAGATGTGGTTAGGTGGGGTTACTGGAGATAGGACAAGGGAGTGGGACTAGATAGAGTGCTCTTCCGGAGGGCCGGTGCAAACCTGATGGGCAGAATGGCCTCCTTCTGTACTGTAGGTATTCTATGGACTTTACCAGCTTATGAGGATGGGCTGGAAGGTGGGAGTGCTGGTAAGAAGGGTGCAAAGCATCAGGAGGGGAGCCTGACGTCTTCCTGCTACCCTCCATAACCAGTACTGGGAACCTCAGCGGTGGGGATACCCGTCAGGTGACCAATTTCAAGGAACTCATGAATAAAACACTGGGATTAGCAATAGTAGATACATTGAAAAATATATCTCTCTCCAAAATGAAATTACTTAGTGCTTGGTTTATATTGTTTGGCTGAAATTTGACCATGTAACCCATCCCTCAGGAAACTGTACAATATACAGCAGCTCAGGAAACTGCTTTGGTAACAAGCATCACCGCTATGCCACCTGGAGGTCATAGGCCCTATTCACTGCCATATGTCTTGAGTCTCAGCATGAACTTGACATTGTCTCGACTTGAAGGTTGAATCACAGGCTGGGTGGGGCCCATATTGCAGGGTTCAAAAGAAATGTGACAAATCAAGAAGTCATTATTCTCTGTAAAGTGGGCAAATAGTTTCAACTTAACTGACTTGGCAAATCTTTACTTTCTCAATCACAATCGTGAATTATGCCTGTCGCTGTGACAGAGAGTAATGGCTTAAAGTGATTACATTTAAAATACTGTTGAAAGGTTTCCAGACATTTCTCTGGTTTTATTCCCTGCACTGGTTCCCTCGTCGCCTGAAAGCAATGACTCTCGCAATGGTTCAGTTTGACGGGATACGATCAGCTCTGCCTCACTCATTGGCCATCCTTCATACATACACCTCGATGATGAATGCTAGCAGATCATATGACAGTGGGAGGAGGAAGCAAATTGCCTGATCTCGTCTCTACTGGATGTCCATAAACACGCCCTGTGTAGGAGGGGTCACCGGATAGCAATCTCTCTCATACCATCCGTGCTTCCTCTCGAGTGCCTTACGAGTTTCAATCATACTCAAGTTGCACAAAGAATCTTTAACTTTCACACCGAGGAATTCAACAGTCGCTTGTTAACCCCACCAGTCCTGAGTTGGCATAACATAGATGTGAGAAAGTCAGTAACAGTAAAAATCAAATTCCAATGTTGTAAACCTCAACTGGAGGGCTGGGAGTTGGGGAGTACGGTTAGCTTAGTTGGCTAGACAGCTAAAATATGGTTCTGAATAAAGCCAACAGCGTGAGGTTCGATCTCTGTTCCAGCTGACGTACGCTTGGGGCCTACCTCCTCGCCCCACCCCATTGCACAATGTTGCTAACTTTTGGTTGGTTCTTAATTTGGCTCTGTTTAATCACGTTTGCTCAAGAGTCGCCAGGTATCTTTCGACATCGCCACAAGGTTCAGAACCGAATACTGATCAATGACTCGATACACCAGTTAGTAAGTTCAAAAGCAATGCTCATTTATTTACACACAGTCAAATCTACTCATGCTTAAACTCTACAAACTAAACTATTACTAAAGCCTGTTTACAGGGTAGCAACTAGGAGCATCTATCTCGTAGCGTGCGTTGACCTGGAACTTACTTGGTCTGCTGTAGCTGCTAGGCTGGTCTCGCTCTTCGCTCAGAGCCAAAGCCAAAGGAGAGCGTTCTCCCTTGGGGGATACCTTTTATACCCAAAAGGGCTTCGCGCTCTTTTGGGCAGGCCTTGAACTTGGCCTCAACTAATTGGGTCTTTCCCAATCATCGGTATCGATTTTCCTCCAATAAAGGGGTGGTTCTCTGATCACTGGGCGTGTCCTGGTGACTGTCAGTCAGCTTTGTCTTAGCTTCTTCTGGCGCCGGGGAGTCTGCCTTAACATTGTGTATCTAAATGTTTCCCTTTTGTCCCCGGAGATGGCTCATTAGTATGTAAATCGTTTGGTAGTTTCTGTCCTGTCTGAGCGTTTAAGGTTCTAATCAACAGACAGAGCTTGCACCTGCTTGTTTCTTAGCACTGTCCAATTTTCCCTGCAGTCTTTGCAAGTGTCCATTTTGTAATCGGGACGTGGCCATCCCAGATGGCTACAACAATTACAGCATAAGTTGTGGTTCGGCAACCCGAATAATCAAGGATGCTACCTAGAGAAGAAAATAAATCTCAACAGAGCAAAGCTCTCACTTCTAAGTTAAAGTTGTGCACTCAAGCCCCAGAGATTTGAGCAGATAATCCAGGCTAATATGTCAGAGCTGGTCTGTCAGAGGTTGCGTTTTTAGATGAGATGATAAAATGCCCTCTCAGGTGAACGCAAAATGTCCCAGGGCATTATTTGACGAAAGCGCAGAACTGTTTTTCTTAGTGTCCTGGTTAACCGTTATTCCTCAACCAACATGGCAACAAATAAATTATCTGGTCATTTAACCTTTGCTATTTGTGTGTCTGCGTGGTCCTCCGGGTGCCCTGGTTTCCTCCCACAGGTCCTGAAAGACGTGCTGTTAGGGCATCAAAGGCAGCAGGCTGCCTCCAGCTCTGATGTGCATCCTGGGGACACACTTAGGTGTAGCAGTAGACCACGGACGATGAAGAAGAGTGAAGAGCACTGAGTGGGCATTCTGGGGTGGGGGAGGTGGAAATGGGGGTTGGGAGAATGGAAATCTGTCACGATTAAAACATACCAGATCTCATACATGTGAAGCCTCTGTTACATTAATCCTCACAGCGGGCCTGCCTGCATCGGGGGGCGGGGGGGGAGTGAAATGGGAGGTTGTTGAGCTGATGGGCAGAGCCTCGGCCAAGGAGAATCTGGAGGCGATGAGGGCTTCCCTGGTTCCCCCGACATGTTTGGCCCTTACCGCCTCCGGTCCTCCATTCTCCGGCTCCTCTTTGGGCTCATCCTCCAGCCTCTTCTGGAGTGCCTCATCCTCCCCCTGCTCCTCCAGCATGTTGCCCTGGTGCTGTGCCAGAGAGCACAGCTGACCACCATCAAGTCGGAGACCCTCAGGGGGGTGTACTGCAGGGCACCGCCAGAGAAGTCAAGGCATCGGAATTGCATCTTGAGCAGCCCAATGCATCGCTCAATGTTAGCTCAGGTTACAATGTGGGCCTCATTAAATCAGGTCTCCACCTCAGTCTCAGGCCTCTGCATTGGTGTCATTAGCCATGACTTCAACGGGTATCCTTTGTCCCCCACAAGCCAACCTGTCATCCTGTGGTGGTCCACGAAGACAACGGGATCTCCGAGTGCCCCAGGATGTAGCTGTCATACACGCTCACACGGTAGTGGGCACACATGTGCATGATTCTGAAGTGGTGGTCACACGTTCTGAACATTCAGGGACTGGCACCCCTTCCTGTTAATAGAGGGCACTTCCTGATGCCCCAGTGCTCACAAGGTGACATGCGTGCCATCGATCACACCCTGGACATGGGGTATCTCGGCGATGGTGGCAAATCCTGCAGCCTGGGCATCTTGGTGGGCCTGGTCCAAGTCGAAGGTGATATGGTCTGATGCCCGGGCATACAGAGCATCCGTCACCTCCCAGATGCACCTGTGGGTAGTTGACTGTGATGTGCCTCACAAGTCCCCACTTGAGCCTTGGAATTACCGGTGGCGTAAAAAGGTAGAGCAGCAGTGACCTTCACGGTCACCAGGAGTGGGTGTCCTCCTCCGTAATGGGGCCCTGTGCCCGCAAGGAAGTGGCACAGATGCCACACTGTCTCTCTGTTGAGACGGAGTCTTCTGCGGTATATACTGCCCATCAGCTAATGGAATGACCAATGACGCCTGTCTACTTTGGGTTGTCACTGTCTTCCCTTTTTGCATCCTTCCTCAGCCTGATGGGTGCCAGGTCTTCAGGGTGTGAAGCAGCCTCCTGCCTTTTACAGCATCTGTATGCCTTGGATGCCACAAGCAATGTGAGAGCAGCCCCCGCAGGATCAACACCAGCAAACTTTGCTCTATCTGGAAGGAATTGGAGGAGAGTGAGGGCTTCCAACCCACGACCCTCAAATGCCCAAGCTTCCTCCAACTTTACCCTGACTGTCCCGCCTTCTCTCGCCATAAAGTGAGCCAGTTGTGCTGGCAAACCTTGTTCTGAACACTCAGCCCCGGCAACATCAGGAGCCCATAGACCCCCAGACCTTTGCTGGGAACATTAGAAAAACTGTGCACAGCTGCCCTTCGCTCATCAGAAACTTACACTTTGGCCGTGAGAGGATCCTCAGTGGTGAAACTATGCTCTTTAGTGTTTATTGTTGGCAGCTGCCTCTATGATGCTGATGCTCCAAGTGTTCAGGCACACAGTTCAGGCATCAAAGCTTGTTGGACATGCAGTGTGCTATCAACCTCTGAGACATGGCACATGTGCCTTCGAGGAGGCACTTGAGAGTTTAGGAGCGTGAAGTGAATGGATAACGAAGGTTTTCCAGGCCACTCCCAAGGGTGCATCGGAGTAGCAGGTGGGGCCTTCTGGTGCTTCTTAATGTCCGAGTCTATCCCGGGCCACTAAACATAGCTGTGGGCAAGCATCTTCATCTTGGATACCCCCAAGTGTCCATTTTGGAGGTCTTGTAGTAAAGGTGCACAAGCCCGTTCTGCGACGACCACCCTTGTCCCCCACAATAAAACGCTGTCCTCCACGCGTAGCTCCACGAGCTTCATAGCAACGGTCTGCAGATTGTTCGGCAGGGCTCTGTGTTGGGCCCCGCGCTGGACCACATGTCGGACCAGGGATAATTGTAGGGTCATTCTGGGTCCACTCTTCGATGCAAGCTGCTGTAACTAGCAAACAGTCCGTTAAGTAGAGGGCCGCTATCACTTCTGTGGGTGTTGGTGGAAAGGGGCTGGCTGCTCAATGCGTTGGCACGTGGGATCCATGTGCCCTGGCAGTGTTCCAGTGTATACTGTATGCCGCTAGGAGTAACCCCCACCGCTGAATCCTGGTGGATGCGATTGGAGGAATCACCCAATCCTCTTTGAACAGTCTGAGCAGGGGCTTGTGGTCCATATAGACCATGAATGCGTGGCCATAGACGTACTGGTAGAACGTCTGCACGCCAAACATGACAGTCTGGCCCTCTTTTTCGATTTGGGTGTCGTTCCGTTCCGCATCGGCAAATGTGCGAGACGAAACCTATCGGCCGCTCCGATCTGTCGGGCATCCGCTTTGCAAGAAAGGCCCCAACGCCATAAGAAGCGTTGCATGTGAGGAGAAGTGTTTTTTCTGTGTCAAAATGCATCAACAGCTTCTCGGATGACAGCCGCCACTTGACCTGTTGGGACCTCTTCCGGTGTGGGGACCTCCATTTCCACTGGTGTCCTTTCTTCAATAATTGGTGGAGCAGGCGAAGCAACGTGGCTAAGTGGGGGGTGAATTTCCCGAAGAAAGAGCAGAGCTCGGTCAGACCTTGATGGATGGGAGCCTGTGGGATGGCCGCACTTTGTCTTCCACTGGGTGAATGCCATGCGCGTCTACCTGCTACCCCAAATAGATGACCTTGGGGGCATTAAAAATGCACTTCGCTCTGCGGAGGCGGCGCTGGCCATTTCAAACCACCGGTGAACTTTGGCCAGATTCTCCAAATGCTCCTAAATGGTCCTTTTCTGAGTCCCCAGTGATAGGTACGTCATCCAGGTATATGGCCACCCTGGATAGGTCCTGCAGGATGTTTCCATCATGCAGATGAAACTCCGAATGGCAGCCGGGTGTATTTGTACAACCTTCTGTGGGTGTTGACTGTGCCGAATCTCTGGGAGCCCGGATCTAGGGCCAGCTGTAGATATGCATGGCTCATATCGATTTTTGTGAATGTTTCTCCCCCCGGTGAGTTTGGCGTACAGGTCCTTAATGCGAGGGACCGGTTAACGGTCAAGACGAGAAACCCGGATCACTGTCATCTTGTAGCCCCCGCATAGAAGCATGGACCCATTGGGTTTTAACACTGCCCACTGGCGCAGCCCATTTGGCGAAGTGGCTGGGGTGGATGATGACCAATTGCTCCAAGCGATCTAGCTCTGCATTGACCTTGGGGCGTAGTGCGTATGGTAATGGGCGAGCGCGGATAAAGGGTTGTGCATTTTCATCCACACTGATTTTGGCCACTGTGCCTTGTACCATGCCCCGGACTTCAGCGAAGACTCCAGGAAATTTCACCAGCACTCCTTCTGGGCCGTGGGAGTATATGCCACAAAAGTGTTGCCAATCCAATTTTAAATGGCGCAGCCAATTGCAGTGCAGTAAACTGGGTCCTCCACCACAGACCACCACCGAGGTCAAACATGTTGGCTGGTGCTTATATGTCACGGTCACGTGGGTGGTGCTTCAATGGCCAAGGGCTTTCCTGTGTATGTAGTCAACCTGGCATCAGTGTCCTGAAGGTCCAAAGTCTGGAGACTGGCCCAGATCATGGCGAACGTCTGGCGGCTGATCAACAAGACTGCTGCTCCGGTGTAAAGCACCATGTCAATGGGTGTCCATTTACCTTCAATACAATCTGGATGGGCATGACCCGGGGGCTGTAACATAATGCAACTGCTGGTATGCGTCCTCCTGGTCCTTGGCATTATATGTTTGGCCCCTTGGGGGGGGGGGGGGGGGGGGGGCGAAAAGCCTGGGAGATTGGCGGAGAATGGCGCCTTCAGCGGCTCATCTGGCATCCCGGCCCTGGTCGCGTAGCTCAGCCGGCTGCCTGTGGCCACCATCTTGCTGCTCCGGTTCAGGGAAATCGTATCGTCTCGATTGCACCCAGGCGCGTCATGGCAATGGCCTTAGATCCTGCGGTTGGTCCTTTGTGGAGGCTCGCATCTCTCGGGTCCGGTTGACTGTCGCTCTGGCGACCGAAGTTCAGGACCGCCAGGCCCTGCAACTCTTGGACCCCGCACTCTGCGCTCCTCTGGGAAATGGCGATGTCATTAAGTGGGGTTAAGTTTCCTCTGGCATCGGCGCCTCCAAGTCCACATAACGATTCGGAGAGTGCCACCCCAAACTCACATGAGGCAGCGAACGTCCTTAAGTGCGCCAAAAAGTCGCGATTGGATTCCCCTTGGGCCTGCGAGGCCATGTGAAAATGGAAGCGGCGGACCATTATTAGGGGCTGCAGGTTTAGATGTGCCTTGACCAGGGCCACCAACACAGCAAAGGACTTGAATCCGGCCTGTCTGGGTGGATGAGGCTTTTTGTTTTGTGGGTGAGGCTTTTAATGAGCGCATAGGTGGGTCCTCCAACTGCGGTCAGTAGGATAACGGTTTGTTGCTCATCCCCCAACAATTGTGTTAGACTGAAAAAAATACTTTACCCGCTCTACGTACTTGACCCAGTCATCGGTACCAGTATCAAACTGTTCAAGATTTCCGATGTGCGGCATCTTGGAGGCCTCTCTGGGCCTGGACAAAGTGGGTTGGTGATATAATGCATGATGGCTGCAGCAACTCCACTTTGCCCTCGTTGCCAGTGCAGAATCCAACAGAGGAGACACAGGAATAGATGGTAGGACAGGAATGAACAAAAGGTTATTTCAGTATACACAGTAATTACAACTCCTCTCCCTGAAGGGCCACCCTCCACGACCTGCACCCAGATTGGGGTTTTTGTGGATGCAATATCCCCAGTTAAGGCCAGACTAGTGTTTTATGCATTTAAGATAATCTCCTTGCTTTTGTACTCTCTGCCCCAGGTAATGAAGCCTAGGAAGCTGTATGTTTGTTAACCACTCTCTCAATCTGTCCTGCCACCTTCAATGATTGATGTGATTATGCTCACATCTCTGCATCCACTTTGAAATTGCACCCTTTATTTTTTATTGCTTTTCCATGTTTCTTCTACCCGAATGAATTTCATTTATGATAGTAATTTATCCCCCATACCACCAACTTCTCTCAAGTTCTACATTTTCCTCCTTATAGTTCCCAATACTTTCATATTGTCTGCAAATTTTGAAATTGTGTCCTGTACGCCATGGTCTCAATCATTTATATATATATTAGGAAGAGTGGGGGTCTCAATAATGACCCCCCTAGGGAACTCCACTATAAATCTTCCTCTGAGAAACATTGATTAACCACTAATTTTTATTTCCTGTTACTCAGCCAATTTTGTATCTATATTGTTACTGTTTATTTCATTCCACGGGTTCAAACCTTGCTCTCAAGTCTATTGTGTGGCACTTTATCAAATGCCTTTTGGAAGTCCATGTACACCACGTCAACAACATTACCCTCATCAATTCTCTTTGTCACCTCATCAAATTAGTTAGTCAAACATGATTTTCTGGGTTCTCGTTGAGATGACTGATGCAATGACTGATGCAAGTATCGACAAAAACACTGTCAAACGCTGTAGAACTGTGAATAAACTGAATGAGACAGAATATGTTGCTTCCTGGCCTGCTGGTTAATAATGACTGAATTGATCAAATTCTGCTTTTATTATACTGGATTAAAGGATTTCCTGGTGTTTTAGGAGTTTGTTTTCCAGAATTCCATCTCTTTTCTTGTGAAAACACAAGGCAGTAAGCCCGGGACTGGCTTAACCTTGTTTCCATCCTATTCCTTCACCACTTTCTCTTTGTGATGCTTGACTGCTTTTGTCTATTTTTACAAGGAGCGAGGATTGACAACCTGAGGTAAACAAGGGTGCTATAAATGCAAGTCTATTTTTAAACATCTGCTCCAAAGCTGGCCTTGCGTTCCTACTTCACCAGGCCTCAGTGGCAAGACAGTCAATGGTTCTTTAATGCTTCTTCTTCTTCACATGCTTTGTAAAACCACAGTCTGTCAGCTTCTGATGAATTCCATTTACCTTGGTCTGATAAAATATAAAAGGACAGACTCAGGGCAGGCTCCTCGCATTTTCTTACCAGGGTCCAATGCACTCTCCATTTATCAATCTGTGACTGGAGTGAGCTTTCTGTATGCCAAACACTAACCCTACAATCTGACGTTCTATGTTCACTAGCAATATTCTGTGACTGCAGACTTCTTCATGATTTATGGCTGTTTTTGTTCCTTAACTTTCATTTCAGTTTGGATTTCTGCCCCATCCCCTTCACCAATTTTTCAACCCTTGCTCTCTTGTTGCTGTGGAGAAGGTCACATAATTGTCATGACTGATCCAGTGGATGTTACTAAGAGCATCAGTCCCAGGCCTGATGTTATCTTCACATGATGTCTCCACGCACATGTCAAAACCACTCGACCATGAATAGGCAACATTGCCAACAGAATAAGTGACTAATATTCAAGAGTGGGAATCCTGACTGATTCTTCTCCTTGCTAAACAGAGAACCATAAAATCCCTACAGTGCATAAGGAGGCCACTCGGCTCATCAGATCTGCACCAACCCTCTGAAAGAGCACCCACCTAGGCCCAATCCTCCACCCTAACCCCACCTCGGGGCAATTTACCATATCCAATTCACCTAACCTGCACATCTGCGGGAGGAAACCGGAGCACCCGGAGGAAACCCATGCAGACATGGGAGAATGTGCAAACTCCACACAAAGTCACTGAGGTCACAACCAAACCTGAATCTCTGGTGCTGTGAGGCAGCAGTGTCTCTGTGTCACTGTGCCACCCTATGGGGACTGAGGCCAAATCCAACACCTAAGTGATATTCCAGCTGAGAGGAGTTAACTCAGCACTGATTAGGGACTGAAGCAGGACCTCTTCTGAGCTATGTGGCTCACTACCAGACTAAACAATGCATTTACTCACAGAGCCATCAGGGGAACTACTCTGTCTTTGACTCAAATGAAAAGAAACGTTTTTTCTGAATGGAGCTTTACCCAGAAACAGATTCAGGCACGTGGTCTGTCATTTTCAATGGTAAAGACTCCACAAGTGCAAATTTATAAAATAACCACAAAAATACCTTAATGGGCAGAAAATCACGTAGTAATTGCCCCTGAATTCATGATGAGGCCTGCTGTTGTCATGGTAGGAGCATGAATTTGGAAAGGAAACCTCTACAATCCATCATGGTGACTCACAACATACTGTACATTAATTTTAGCTTGTTTAAATCACAATCAGGAACAGAAACACAATGTGGGAGCACCGAAGAAACTATTTAGTCAGGATATCTGACGTGCTCGATTTATTGACTGTCTCTCCGAACACGAGTTCAGTTGAAGGCTTCAGTTGAAATCTCTGTGCACTGAAAACAGCTGTTTGATCACAGTGATACACTAAACCAACTGCAGAGACTTTAACCTGAGACTGTCTAACCCATATACACAGAGCCAAGATATAGCAAACACTTAATACCAGCAGTCTGCAGCAGTCACTTGCCAGATGCGATGGCATTTGGCTATTGTGTGAAGCCAGTGAGTCGGTGCCAGAAAAAGCAGTTCCTGACAGACATTCCCCATTAAGCAGAAGTCTTGCTTATTCACAATCTAGTTAGATGACTTCTACTGTACTATTATGATTGCTAATGAAGAATAGTGGTTCTGTTAGCCCAGCTAACATACATTCTTTATAGATGAAAGGTTATTTGAGCTTTTTGCCAATGAGAAACATAATTCAGGCAGTTTTACATAGTGTATGTTAACTAATTGTTATGGGTGAAAGAATAAGTTTGAATCTTGTCTTCTATTGTAAGCAACTTGTTATAATCCTCGCGGAGGTCACAACATGAGAACAGGATCAGATTCGCCGTAACCTCCACAAAGTACGAACCTCCCCGGTAACCGGGGCGGGGCTTCCCCTTAACAAGAGAAAAGCTCACTAGTATAAAAACCCTACCTGGGGAGTGGAGATTCTTGTATCGTGTAAATAAACCTTCCTTTTGTTTTCCACCTGCTTGGTCCATGCGTGCTGCTTTGGCGGATTCTACATTGGCGATGAGAATAAAGTGGAGCTGCTGTCGGCAACAGTTACTATGCTGGAGCTACTTTGTCTAGGCCTAGAGAGGCCTCTCAACCATCTGTCAAAATGCCGCAGATTGGTTAGCTCGAACCATTTCAAGCAGGTATCGATGACTGGGGGAAGTGTGTGGAACGATAGCAGTATTTTTTTCAATCAAGCGGGGACGAACGGCACACTGTGGTATTGCTGGCGTCCTGCGGTGGGCCTACGTACAGCCTCATAAAAAGCCTCACCCATAAGACCATAAGACATTGGAGCAGCATTAAGCCACTCGGCCCATCGAGTCTGCTCTGCCATTCAATCATGGCTGATATTTTTCTCCTGAGCTATCTCTTTTAGAACCCTGAGGTGTTATCCATTTGTCCAGGTGATTTATCCACCTTCAGACCTGTCACCCACCTGAATGCATCGGATTCGTGGTTAATTGCTGCATTGGTGGTCCTGGCAGGGGAGCATTTTGACCCAAATCTGCCATTAATCATCAGGTATTTATGATTTCATATGGCCTCTCAGACTCAGGCCCAGTCAGATTCGATCAACAACTTCCTAGCCCACCTCTGCAAATCGGCTGAAACATGTAAATTTGGTGCCTCGCTCAACGAGCCGTTGCGAGACAGGGATGAAATGAAAATCGCTTATTGTCACAAGTAGGCTTCAAATGAAGTTACTGTGAAAAGCACCTAGTCGCCACATTCCGGCGCCTGTTCGGGGAGGCTGGTACGGGAATTGAACCCGCGCTGCTGGCCTGCCTTGGTCTGCTTTCAAAGCCAGCGATTTAGCCCTGTGCTAAACAGATGTGCGTGGAACCTTGGATACCGACATGCAAAGAAAACTGCTGGCTCTGACTGACCTGTCCTTGCAGTGCACCATGGTAAATGGCATTTCCCGAGAGAGGGCGGAACGAAGAGTCCAAGAGCTCCAAGGGATGTCAGTGCTGTATGTCGGCCGCCAAACTGCATGCTGCTCAGATCCTGCCCAGGAAGCAGGACCCTGGCAGTGGGACGCCTGCCGCAAGGACACGGGCCGCCGCCTGGGCCCAGAGTGCCACCAAATGTCTCCCCTGACCGCGAGGACCCAGAGTACGGGGTCGACAGGTGGCTGCTGGCTGTACAACACTGGAATGCAGCCAACCCAGAGAGGACGTATCTCTCCACCACTACGCCACGCTCTGTGGTCAGCTGCTGTACATTCGACCGGATCCAATCCGCCCTTCCAGACTCTTACCCTCGGGGGCACCAATGCCCGCCCACTACGTATACTGGAGAACCGTTGGTAATTGCGGGTACCTCAATGGTTCCAGTCGAATACGGGCAACAAGTGGCACACCTATCATTGGTAGTCGCCCATGGCAACGCTCCGCGTATGTTGGGATGTGACTGGCTGCACCATCTTCGATTGGACTGGCAAAGGATTTGCCTGATGTACCCACATGGTCGTGAGAGGTCCTGGCTAGGGTTCTGTCTGTCTTTTAGGAGGGGTTAAGAGCAATCAGAGGGGCCGTGGCCTGCAACAGCATTGACCCAATCACTCAACCGAGATATTTTCACGCCCGACCTGTTCCGTATGCTTTACGGTCGAAAATGGGCGCAGAGTTGGACTGTCTCGAAGGTTGAAGGTAATATGCCCCCGTCCAGTTCTACGACTGGGCAGCTCCGGTCATGCCAGTGATGAAGCCTGATGGCTCCGTCCGCCTCTGTGAGGACTATAAGATGATCGTTGACCATGTCTCCCATTTGGATCGCTACCCCATCCCTCGCATTGAGGGCCTGTACGCGAAATTGAACATGAGCCAAGCGTACCTCAAGCGGCCTTTGGCCGCAGACCCAGGTGATTTATGATTATCAACATACACCACGGGCTGTATGAGTATAGTTGGCTGCCTTTCGGAGTTTCTTCTGCTTGTACCATCTTCCGACGGGTGACGGAGAACATCCTGCGCAGACTCCCGAGAGTAGCGATATACTTCGACGATACTGTGGTAGTCACCACTGTTGTATTATATTGTATATACTGCACTGCTTAAGAGGGTATTCTGGTAAGGCCCCTGTACTACAGGTACGGGGGTAGATCCCTGCCTGCTGGCTCCGCCCAGTAGGCGGAGAATAATGTGTGTGCTCTCCGAACTGCAGCCATTTCGGCAGCAGCTGTAGGAGGCCACACATCTGTGTAATAAAGCCTTGATTACTCTCTACTCTCGTCTTATCGTAATTGATAGTGCATCAATTTATTACACAGAGATTTTACAAAAATGGATCTCTGCATCAAGCCAGATCGCCTGCAGCTGCATCCTCAAGCAGACAACGCCAAAAAGGACTTTGCACATTGGCTAGCTTGCTTTGAAGCATACATCGGATCTGCGACAGACCCAATCTCAGAAGCACAGAAGGTCCAGATTCTGTACACGTTGCTGAGCTCCGATGTCTTTCCCCTCATCCAGGACGCGCCTACCTACGCAGAGGCCATGGCGCTACTGAAGGAGAACTACGCTCAGCAGACCAACAAGATCTACGCCAGGCACCTCCTGTCCATGCGGCACCAACTTCCCGGTGAGTCTGTGGAAGATTTCTGGCGTGCCCTGCTCGCCCTGGTGAGAGACTGTGATTGCCAGGCCGTTTCAGCCGCTGAACATTCTAACCTGCTAAGGAGGGACGCGTTCATTACGGGCATAGGGTCGGCCTACATCCACCAGTGTCTTTTAGAAGGGGCTACGCTTGACCTCGCAGCGACCAAGAAACTAGCGCTCTTGCTCACAGTCGCCTCACGCAATGTACAGGCGTATGCCCCCGACCGCACGGCCCAGTCCTCCTGGGCATCGTAGACCCCGCCAGCGGCCACCCCATCATGGACCCCATCAGCGCCAGCCCCCAGCCAACCCCACGCCTGTGCCGCGCGGCAGCTAACCAACGCCAGGGGACCCAAGTGCTACTTCTGCGAACAGACAAAACGCCCCTGGCAGCGCTGCCTGCTGCGGAGCGCGCTCTGCAAGGCCTGCGGCAAGAAAGGACAATTTGCTGCAGTGTGGCAGGCCCGCTCAATCGCTGCTATTGTCCCTGTACCCACCGCGTGCAGTAGGCGCCGCCATCTTCCTCCCCTCAGACCACGTGCGGCCCGTAGGCACCGCCATCTTGCTCCGCTCACAACACGTGCGGCCCATGGGCGCCGCCATCTTGCTTGCCTCACAACCAATGGGCGGAGCCATCTTGCCTGCCCCAGGACATGTGCGGCCCGAGGGTGCCGCCATCTTGCCTGCCTCAGGACATGTGCGGCCCGTGGGCACCGCCATCTTCCCCGCCTCAGGATCCCTGTCCATCGGGCACCTCATTGGGCCACTCATCACCTGCAAACGCTGACGACCAGCCGCGTCTCACCTCCGTCATGATCGACCAGTCCCAACCGCACAACCTTGCGACCGCGTCGACAAAGGTGAAGGTCGACGGGCATGAGATATCCTGCCTTCTGGACTCCGGGAGCACTGAGAGCTTCATCCACCCCGATACGGTAAGGCGCTGCTCCCTCGCAGTACACCCCATTAACCAAAGAATCTCCCTGGCCTCCGGATCCCACTCCGTGGCGATCCGGGGGTGCTGCATCGCCACCCTCACCATCCAGGGCGTAGAGTTCAGCGACTTCCGGCTCTTCGTCCTCCCCAACCTCTGCGCTGCCTTGCTACTCGTCCTGGACTTCCAGTGCAACCTCCAGAGCCTAACCCTGAAATTTGGCGGGCCCCTACCACCCCTTTCTGTGTGCGGCCTCGCGACCCTTAAGGTTGACCCGCCTTCTCTGTCTGCAAACCTCACCCTAGATTGCAAACCCGTCGCCACCAGGAGCAGACGGCACCGCGCCCAGGACAGGACCTTCATCAGGTCTGAGGTCCAGCGGCTGCTGCGGGAAGGTATCATCGAGGCCAGCAACAGCCCCTGGAGAGCCCAAGTGGTAGTGGTCAAAACTGGGGAGGAAAACAGGATGGTCGTTGACTACAGTCAGACCATCAATCGGTACACGCAGCTCGACGCGTACCCCCTCCCACGTATATCTGATATGGTCAATCAGATTGCACAGTACTGGGTCTTCTCGACAGTGGACCCGAAATCTGCCCACCACCAGCTCCCCATTCGCAAGGCGGACCGCCAGTACACCGCGTTTGTAGCGGACGGCCGCCTTTACCAATTCCTTGGGGTTCCCTTCGGCGTCACTAATGGGGCCTCAGTCTTCCAACGGGAGATGGGCCGAATGGTTGACCGGTACGGACTGCGGGCCACGTTCCCGTACCTGGATAACGTCACATCTGCGGCTACGACCAGCAGGACCACGACGCTAACCTTTCCAAATTTCTCCACACCGCCAAACTCCTCAACCTAACCTACAACAAGGAGAAGTGTGTGTTCAGCACGAACCGATTAGCCGTCCTCAGCTATGTGGTTCAGAACGGAGTTCTAGGGCCCGACCCCGATCGCATGCGCCCCTCATGGATCTCCCCCTTCCCCACTGCCTCAAGGCCCTCAAACGATGCCTGGGGTTCTTTTCGTACTTCGCCCAGTGGGTTCCTAACTATGCGGACAAGGCTCGCCCACTCATCCACTCCACCGGTTTCCCACTGACGGCCGAGGCTCACCAGGCCTTCAACCATATCAAGGCCGACATCACCAAGGCCGCAATGCACGCGGTCGATTAGACGCTCCCCTTCCAAGTCGAGAGCGATGCATGAGACGTCGCTCTGGCCGCCACCCTCAACCAGGCAGGCAGGCCCGTGACATTCTTTTCCCGCACCCTCCATGCCTCTGAAATTCGGCACTCCTCCGTCGAAAAGGAGGCCTAAGCTATCGTTGAAGCTGTGCGGCACTGGAGGCATTACCTCGCCGGCAGGAGATTCACTTTCCTCACAGACCAACGGTCGGTTGCCTTCATGTTTAACATCACACAGCGGGGTAAGATCAAAAATGATATGACCTTGCGGTGGAGGATCGAGCTCTCCACCTTTAATTACGAGATTTTGTATCGCCCCGGTAAGCTCAACGAGCTCCCCGATGCCCTGTCCCAAGGTATATGTGCCAGCGCACAAGTGGACTGACTCTGTCACCCAGGGGTCACCCGCTTTTATCACTTTATTCAGGCCCGCAATCTGCCCTACTCCATCGAGGAAGTCAGGGCTATCACCAGAGACTGCCAGGTCTGCGTGGAGTGTAAACCGCACTTCTACCGGCCAGACCTTGCGCGCCTGGTGAAGGCCTCCCGCCCCTTTGAACGCCTCAGCATGGACTTCAAAGGGCTCCTCCCCTCCACCGACCGCAACACGTATTTTCTCAATGTGGTCGACGAATATTCCAGATTCCCCTTCGCCATCCCGTGCCCCGATATGACGTCTGCCACCGTCATCAAAGTCCGCAACACCATCTTCGTTCTGTTTGGTTTCCCCGCCTACGTCCACAGCGACCGGGGATCCTCATTTATGAGCGATGAGGTGCGCCAGTACCTGCTCAACAGGGGCATTGCATCGAGCAGGATGACCAGCTACAACCCCCGGGGAAACGGGCAGGTGGAGCAGGAGAATGGGACGATCTGGAAGGCTGTCCAGCTAGCCCCACGGTCCAGAAATCTCCCGGCCTCTCTCTGGCAGGAGGTCCTCCCCGGCGCACTTCACTCCATTCGGTCGCTCCTGTGCACAGCGACTAACGAAACTCCCCACGAACGTCTCTTTGCCTTGCCCAGGAAGTCCACCTCCGGGGTTTAGCTCCCAACGTGGCTGGCAGCTCCAGGACCCGTTCTCCTCCACAAGCACGTGCGGCTCCACAAGGTGGACCTGTTCGTTGAGAGGGTACAGCTACTCCATGCGAACCCGCAGTACGCCTACGTAGCGTACCCCGACGGCCACCAAGACACAGTCTCCATCAGGGACCTGGCACCAGCTGGGTCACCACACACCCCCGCCCTCTGCCCCGGCACCACCCTCCCTTCCCCCAGCACACCCCACCACAGCCCCCGCTCCAGGACAATCCATCCTCCCCTTGGTCCCACCCGGGGATGAAGAGGATGTCGACATACTCCCGGAGTCACCGACGACCGAGCCGATGCCTGACTCGCCACCAGCACTGTGGCGCTCTCAACGACGGATCAAGGCGCCCAACCGTCTAAATTTGTAACCTTCTCTGAAATTTTAATGAAAACCTGTATGTAAATAGTTTTCCACCACCCCCGCTGGACTCATTTTTAACAGGGGGTGAATGTGGTAATCACCACTGTTGTATTATATTGTATATACTGCACTGCATACGAGGGTATTACGGTAAGGCCCCTGTACTACAGGTACGGGGGTAGATCCCTGCCTGCTGGCTCCGCCCAGTAGGCAGAGTATAAATGTGTGTGCTCTCCGAACTGCAGCCATTTCGGCGGCAGCTGTAGGAGGCCACACATCTCTGTGTAATAAAGCCTCAATTACTCTCTACTCTCGTCTCGTCGTAATTGATAGTGCATCAGATACTTTGATCATGGGTCGTCTGACTGCGAGCACCTGGACAACCTAACTGAGGTCCTCCAGCGCTTTGAAGAGGCTGGGGTCCGCCTCCGCAGGCAGAAAATTGTTTTCAATGTAGCTGAGGTCACCTACTTGCGTTAACGTGTGGATCGCCATAGAACATAGAACATACAGTGCAGAAGGAGGTCATTCGGCCCATCGAGTCTGCACCGACCCACTTAAGCCCTCACTTCCACCCTGTCCCCGTAACCCAATAACCCCTCCTAACCTTTTTTTTTTGGTCACTAAGGGCAATTTATCATGGCCAATCCACCTAACCTGCACTTCTTTGGACTGTGGGAGGAAACCGGAGCACCCGGAGGAAACCCACGCAGACATGGGGAGAATGTGCAGACTCCGCACAGACAGTGACCCAGCAGGGAATCGAACCTGGGACCCTGGCGCTGTGAAGCCACAGTGCTATCCACTTGTGCTACAGTGCTGCCCCACGGGTTGCATCCCGTAGAAGAAAAAGAACAGGCCATCTGTCAGGCCCCAGAAACTGAAAAGCACAAGAGCTTTCCTCACAGCGTGTTACCGTCACTCTCCTGCTTTGTATATTGACTTGTTGACAGTGCCGACACAGGCCCATCATCCTGGAGTGGTTACACAGACACTTGGAGGGTGGAACAGGGTGGAAGGAGGGAAATGGGGGATTAGGGGAGGATTGGAGAGGGAGGAGGAAAATGGGGGGAGAGAGGGTATGGGAGTATTTGAGCTGACAGGCATAGCCTTATCCTCGGAGGATCGGGTGAGGATGAGGGCCTCCCTGACCTAGCCTCATCCTTTGAGTATCTGGTCTCCGGGCATGTCGAACCCTTGCTGCCGCTTGTCCTCCATCCTCCGACCCCTCCCTGGACTCATCCTTCAGCCCCTCCTGGTCCAGCTCCTCCTCCTCAGACAAGGTTGCATGCCAGTCCTCCTCAAGCATGTCACCCCCCCCCCTTTTGCTGTGCAGATTGTGGGGGGCACAGAAAACCATCACAAAGCACATGATCCTCTGGGGGGTGTACTACAGGCACTACCAGAGCGGTCCAGACTTTGGAACCGCATTTTAAGCAGTCCGTTGCACTGTTCAATGACAGCACGGGTGGCAGCATGGGCTTCATTATGTCGGGTTTCCACCTCGGTCTCAGGCCTCTGCATTGCCATCACAACCATGACCTCAGTGGTTATCCCTTGCCTCCCCAAGAGCTAACCTGTCATCCTGCGGTCATCCTGGAAGATGCCGGGGATTTCGGAGTGCCCCAGGGTGTAGCTGTCATGCACGTTCCCTGGGTAACGGGCACACACATGCATGATACGAAGTGGTAGTTGCACACAATCTGAACATTCAGGGAGTGGAAACTCTCCCTGTTAATAAAGGGCACTCCCTGATGCCTTGGTGCGCGCAGGATGACCAGCTTGCCTTCTAGTGCCCCCTACACCTGGGGCATGCCAGTGATGGCAGATACCCCTGCAGCCCGGGCATCTTGATGGGCCTGGTCCAGGTTGAAGTCTGATGCCCAGACATTCAGGGCATTGTGAGCTCCCAGAGGCACCTGTGGTCTGTAGATTGAGAAACAACACACAGGTTCCCACTCGAGTCTTGGAATTAACTGGTGGATTCAACGTTCAAGACTGCGGTGACCTTCACAGCCACCTGGAGCGTGTGTCCTCCTCCATGGGGTGCCAAGTCTGTGAAGGTGTGCCACACTGTCTCACACCTGAAGCGGGGTCTTCTGTGGCACATGCTGTCCATCATTACATTGAAAGACCAACGCTGCCTGTACACTTTGGGCCATTGCTGGCCTCCCCCTCGGGGTTCCTCCTCAGGCTGATGGGTGACCAGATCTTCAGGGTGTCCGGCAGGCCCCTGCACATGGGGTGCCGCCTACAGCCTGCATTGTCACTGCAGCCGCCTTCTGCGCTGTTTCCTGCCTCGGATGCCACCAGCAGCGTGAGCGCAGTTGCTGCGGGACCAACATCACCACCCATGTCTGCAAGGAATTGGAGAAGGAGAGAGAGACCGACAATCAGTTGGGGTTTCCATCCCCGGGACCCTCAAATCCTACAAGCCCTCACCCCCACCCTTGGCATGACTGTCTCGCCTACTTTCAGAGTGCCATCCAGCAAGCCAGTTGTGTTGGCAAATTTTTCTCTGCACACTCAGCCCCGGCCACATCAGGAGCCCCTAGTTCCCAGACACCAGACCTCTGCTGAGGACATGAGGGAGACCATGCTCAGGAACGTTCCCCCGATCCACACACTTACCCTTTGGTCATGAGAGGATCCTCAGTCCTGAAGCCCTGTTCTTTAGTGTTTGATTGTTGGCAGCTGCCTCTCTGGTGCTGATGCTCCTCGGGTTCAGGCACACTGTTCAGGCTTCAAAGCTTCCTTGAAATGCTGTGCACTAATCGTCCTCTGAGACATGGCACATCTATCCTGGAGGAGGCACTTGAGAGTTGAGAATGTTTTGTTTATTGTACGGTTAACACTACAAAGATTTGAAAATCAACTACACAACATTCCACATATCACACTAACCATTAAACAACAAGGAAACATCACCGCTCCATATCGGCAACAATACAAAGCTGTATCTGCTCACTAACACAAAAACAAACACACGGTGTCACCCCTTGCAGGTTCCTCAACATAAATGGAGGATAAGCCTGAAAATGTTGTATCATGCCCAGAACTTTATCGTAGAAATGATCTGTCCATCAATGTGTTATTTGTTCAACGCATCAGTGCCATTCTCCGTCCAGGATCCACAGCTTTGCAGGCCCTCCCGCATGGCCCAATCTCACCGGAACTAAATCCTGGCATTCACACATTCCACTGCCGCTCAAGGTGCAGTTGAACATCGTTGACGTCCAGCATGTTTCACCCGTGATGACATGCCAGTTACATACAGCACTCACCACACCGGCAACGAAAGCATCAGCAATCTGCGAAAGCATTTCTTCGACGGTGTTAGCAAGTGGCCCATTTGGAACAAGGTCATGCACCAGGTCCCGCAGCGTCTTCTTGCTTCAAACCGGATTGCCTTCTGGACTCATCCGTCCCCTTGAGCCCTGTGTTCCAAGCCCAGGTACCCCAGAAAGAATTGTTCTTCTTCCCGGTTACAGAAAAGGAAGGAAACAGCAACAGCAGCCTCCAGGCATCTGCAGCCACCAGCAGGAGCAAGCAGCAAACACAACCTGCAAATATTTTAGTTTATTGACAGTATCAAAATGCAAAGGACAATAAAATGAGGACATCAATCACTTGGCACCCAGAACACATTCAGTTCCGCCCCCCTCCCACCCCGCCCCCTCAGGGGAAAGGCTCACCAGCCCAGCCCACCAGAAAATGCCACTCCAAAACGGAGCACGGCAGAGGAGAGAGAGAAAACCATTCCACCCCTCCCAAGAGTGGTCCAGTTGAGTCCGGAATGGGTCGGCACATTATAAACAAAACCAAATACAGAGCAATCACTGAAGAAAAACACAAAACAGGCAGGAAGACAATGAATACACCAGCAAAGCTCAACAAAGAACAAATGAACAATGCCACCTGCTGCCGAGTCAGCGTGGCCACCCTGCGCCTCCCCTCCCCCCCCACCGCAGCCCCAGCAGCAGACCTACATCGGTGGAAAGATGCCCAATGCGTCTACAGGACAGCATGTGTGTGAACGCCAGTGTGCGTATATTGGCGAGAGTGTACATGCATAAAGCATATAGACGTGAGTGAATGACTGCACGTGCGTACAAGTTAGAGTGCGCAAGTGTGAGAACGAGCAGCACAGACCACTGGAAAAGGTCACACCAAGGTGTGACATAAGGAGAGAGAACACCCTACACCCATCTCCAGCACTGGTAATTTGTCAGGTCCAGGGCGTAGAAGCGAGAAGGGTCGCGCCAGACAAGCACACAGCAGCCTGGCAAAAGAGCAATACACTGCCAACGCTACAAAAATGACCCCCACCCACCCCCCCCCTTGCAGCCCTCACAGTGGACCTGCATTAGTAAGCCAACCACCAGAAGGTCTCACTGACCTGGAACAAAGCGGAGGAGGGAAAGAGAGAGAAAAACCATCTC
Source organism: Scyliorhinus torazame (assembly GCF_047496885.1). Classification (NCBI taxonomy): domain Eukaryota; kingdom Metazoa; phylum Chordata; class Chondrichthyes; order Carcharhiniformes; family Scyliorhinidae; genus Scyliorhinus; species Scyliorhinus torazame. The sequence goes on from NC_092724.1 coordinate 45,949,777, forward strand.
CTCCTCTCCAGCACTGGCAGCATCTTGCAGTGACTCCCAGGCTACAGAGACAGGAGGGGTTGCAACTAGCAAAAAGATAATCCACGGTTACATGGCATCCATCATACAATTCCACCCCGCGCACCCCACCCATCCCCCACCACAAACATGGACCAAACACAATGCAAAAGGAAAGCAAAGAACACCAGAAACCCTCACAGCTCCCATAATGAGAGCAGCAGATGGCTACTGAATATAGAAAGTCACTGGTAGTTCATGAGAGTATCCTGGTGCAACCTCTGGGCTGCGCAGTCAAGCCGGGCTGCCACCCCTCCTGCAGTATAGGCGTCTGATCTTCCATCACCATCCTGTCTGAGGACCAGGCCACAGGAACACAGGGGCATTAACAGGTGACCCACAAGTCCAGAACAGATAAACAGTCAACACACAAAACAGGCCTTTAAAAACATGCACAGACTGCTCTGGGAAGCCCTCCTGCATCCTCAGCTCTGTAGTAGACCTGCCAAAATCCTCCTTTCGCCGCACTCCAGTAAAAGAGACCAAAAGGCAACAATCTTCTTTCTTTCTTCCCTTCATCCAGAAAGCAGCAAGTAAGCCCAAGGGGAAGAGGCAGAAGGCAAGCTGAAAAGGCAGCAGCAAGCAGCAAACAAACTCTCAGCTACAGCAGCCTCCAGGCATTTGCAAGTCACCAGCAGGAGCAAGCAGCAAACACAACCTGCAGCTGGGAAGTGGTCTCACAATTAACAAGGCTAATTCATCATTTACAATAGCATTCAGCTGTGAAGCTAGAGGCTGGTCACAGTCAAAGGGAGTGAAATTGATTTTCAGCCACAGCTAGGCTCTGTTTGGAAGGGTTGGGAGTGACAAACCCACTGTAGCTTGCCCCTGTCATGGGTCTCCACAATATTTAAAGATAGCTTGAAGGCCTCACATTTGCATAGCCCCTCACCACCCCCCGTCCCATGAATGACCCCCAACCTGGAACGCTTCAGCCCCCCAACCATGCCCAGCCCCTGAGGGCCCCAGCCCTTGAACTGCATGCAGGAAAATGGAAATGGCTTCTCACCTCCTAACTCCCTCAGAAGCTATCAGGCCAGCTTCACATTTTTAAAAAGTAGTACTAAATGCTACCTGCATGGTTTCTTGTTGGTGAGTCAGGTAATTCCCAGGAAGCTGCTGCATTCAACTTCAATGAGATTGAAATGAATACAAATAAGAGTTAATGATATACTTGCTATTTTGGGCGAGATCTGTAACTCGCCATTGGGAGCGGGCCGGGTGAATTGCAAACTGGGTCGCGCCTGCCACAAATCTTGATTTTGGTCTTTCATTCTATTTACCCGGCGCACCCATCGGGCACAACGCGGAGGTTAAATCACGCCCTAGATCTTTGATAAGGATTCCATTAATAATAATAATCTTTATTAGTGTCACAAGTAGGCTTATATTATCATTGCAATGAAGTTACTGTGAAAAGTCCCTAGTCGCCACACTACGGCGCCTGTTCGGGTACACTGAGGGAGAATTCAGAATGCCCAATTCACCTAGCAAGCACATCGTTTGGGACTTGTGTGAGGAAACCGGAGCAGCCGGAGGAAACCCACACAGACTGGGGGAGAATGTGCATACTGATAATAATTAACAATCTTTATTGCCACCAGTAGGCTTACATTAACACTGCAATGATGTTACTGTGAAAAGACCCTAGTCGCCACATTCTGTCGCCTGTTTGGATACAGAGGGAGAATTCAGAATGTCCAATTCACCTAACAGCACGTCTTTCAGGATTTGTGGGAGGAAGCCGGAGCATCGTGAGAAAGCCCACGCAGACACAGGGAGAATGTGCAGACTCCGCACAGAGAGTGACCCAAGCTGGGAATTAAACCTGGGACCCTTGCGCTTTGAAGCAATAGTGGTACCCACTGTGTGCTGTCCTCCACACAGACAGTGACCCAAGCAGGGAATCGAACTCGGGTCCCTGGCGCTGTGAAGCAACAGTGCTAACCACTGTGCTACTGTGCCACCCATTACCTTCCCTCCCACCAACGTTGAGCAAATTGATCTCTGAAACTTTCTATCTTCATACTTACAGGGAGTAGTACTGTATCATTTTATAATCCTGTACCATCCCATTTCACTACTTTCTCCCATTGCCACAACTGAGCCCTATAATGTCTCTGAGGACTCTCTTGCTCTGTTTTTAATGAGAAACCTTTGAGGTTTTTAAACATTTGCGGAATTCAGAAGGTTCTTCCTGTGCTGCTTGCAGTGCAAACACAGATGAGATTGCCAAGTTCCTGTCTAAACAAGAGAACAATTTGAAGCTCTTTCCTCACTTGTTGTATTATGCGGAGGTTGGGATTGGACCACCGACTGCTTCAGCAACAGGAACGTGTGAACTTCCACTGATCTTGAGGCCCCTGTGCTTTATTTTAGAGTTGCCCATCTCAGAATCAATATCCAATTTTGCAATGCTTGCGACTTTTGGCAGTAGTTAGTTTGTGGAACAACAAACAAACCTGCTTGCGTCAGAGTTCAGCCTTCTGAGACTGGGAAGAAATTGTCATGTTACTGTTAAGTGATAGTGTGTGTCTGGGAAGGATGGATGAGTGGGGATCTTTTTAAAGCTATGTTGTATGGGCTTTTGTCAGCAATAAGATGATCCATGCAATATGATCTAAAATGATCCTTTATTGATCAACAATACAGTTCAAGTTGAGAATGCCTCCAATTGCCCATTACTTCAACATTAGTATACATCCCTGAATTCTGCTCCCCTCTCAACCCCTTGGCTAGGGGGACTACTCCAGTGGATGCTGATGACCTTCCAGAGTCTTTCACAAATGTTCATTTTTTCTTGTTGGAACGTAGACAGGGGGCGCGATTCTCTGAAATGGAGACAGAGTGTTCGTGCCGTCGTGAACGCCGTCGAGGTTCACGACGCGCGAAACGGCCCCTATCCCAACCGATTCAGGGCCCGAACATGGGCTAGGAGCGGCGCCGCGTCATTTACGCGCGCCAGGCCTTGGCGCCGCGTAAAGGCGGTGCCGCATACATGACGCGGCCGGCGCCGCATAACTGGCGTCACCCGCGCATGCGTGGTTGCCGCCCTCCCCGAGTCCGCGCCGCAAGAAGATGTCCGACGGATCTTGTGGGGCTGCGGAAAAAGGAGGTTCTCCTTCAGAGAGGCCAGCCCGACGATCGGTGGGCATCGATCGCGGGCCAGACCCCATTTGAGGCCCCCCCCCGGTGCCGGATCCCCCCTGCCCCCCCCCCGCAGGCCGCGTTCCCGCGCTGTTCTCGCCGGCAGCGGCCAGGTGTGGACGGCGCCGGGGGGAACCCGCCATTTTGGGTAGGCCGCTCGGCCTATCCGGCACTGAGAATCGCGGGGGTACCGGTGAATCGCCATTTTGGCTGTCTCGGGCAAAACGCGATTGTGCCGATCTGGCCGCTTCCGTGAATCGCGGGAGGGCGTCGGACCGGAGTCGCGGGAAAATTTGGCGACCCAGGCGATTCTCTGAAAGGGTGCGGGAGCAGAGAATCGTGCCCAGTGTGTCGGCAGGTTATTCAACTGGGGAGCCATCACAGCTGAACGTAGTCCAGCCCTTACTTTGCACCCACACATGTCCATATTCCAGCATGGAGAATCGCTGGAAATTAATGAGGAGTAGGAGCCTTAGTGAACTATTTCCTTCCCTCGCTCGAGTGTGGAGCAGACAAATGTGAACGTCTGTGGAGGTGTTCATGGAGGCCCTGCCGCCTTACCTTGCCTGATGCTTGATGTGGAATGCTGCCCCTCAGGGTATGTAACCCATTGGTAGCATTGTGGATAGCACAATTGCTTCAGAGCTCCAGGGTCCTAGGTTTGATTCCGGCTTGGGTCACTGTCTGTGCGGAGTCTGCACATCCTCCCCGTGTGTGCGTGGGTTTCCTCCGGGTGCTCCGGTTTCCTCCCACAGTCCAAAGATGTGCAGGTTAGGTGGATTGGCCATGATAAATTGCCCTTAGTGTCCAAAATTGCCCTTAGTATTGGGTGGGGTTACTAGGTTATGGGGATAGGGTGGAGGTGTTGACCTTGGGTAGGGTGCTCTTTCCAAGAGCTGGTGCAGACTCGATGGGCCGAATGGCCTCTTTCTGCACTGTAAATTCTATGAAATTCTATAAATTGTCTGTCAGAGAGATGTCTCTGGTCCTTCATAGACTATGGCTGATTACAATTAAAGCTGAGAATCACTGCACCCAAGTGTCTTCTTATTCTAAGGCAGTCCCGTGTGATCGAGAATAACTTGCTTTGACTTTGGTTTAATTCAATGTTTTTTGCCCAGGACTCATTTTTACCAAACAACCAACCTTCGGGAGCCATGCCGGCCAACGTTCGCGACCCATGCCGGCTGACCTTTGCGACCCACCATCTTCTCTTACCTTTAATGTGAGAGGTGAGCCTGGGCTTATATTCTATAGTCTAGAGTAGCGAAGAATGAGAAATGACCTCAACTCGTATTTTTAAAGCCGGTACCGACCGTCATTTCTAAAGCTGCTCGCAGAAGGCATTTTTAAAAGCCGGCTGTTGCACCTGAATTCGCGCGATCGGGAACATCGCAATGGATGGCACCCCGACCCTCCCGACACCCGCCCGCGACCCACCCGCAGGTCGCAACCCCCACTTTGAAAATGCCTGGTTTAATGGCTTTGCAGATGATTGATAATGTGCAATCTGCAGACTCTGCCACATGGGGGGGAAGGAGGGGGGAGGCGGCAGGTGATGCTTGAAGGATTAGGTAGATGGGTTGTTTGGAGGTTGTTTCCGACTCCTCAAGTTGCCAACGTGTGTTCCTGATGACGTCTCTCAATATGTTCAGTGCCCTCCTGATTACAAAACGATTAGTGCATCAATGCCGGGCAAGTTGGTTTGGGAAAGGATACTGCTCTGGAACTAACTTTCTTGCTACATGACTTGGAACATTCTATCAAGGGACAGCTGGTGGTACTTGTCCACTAACTTGAGGTGTCTGCTGTAGATTGTCCAAATCCCCAAAGAATATCGAAACAGGGGGTTCACTGCTGCCCCATAAACCACAATCTTGGTATTAGGTTTGAGATCCTGGTCTTCAAGTCCTCTTTTCCTGAAGGCTGAATTGGCACATTAGAGGCAATAATGAATCTCATTGTCTGCCTGCCTTCGTCAAGGGGAGGCTTTCAAAATCGGAAAATGATCGACATTTTTCAGGATCTCGCCATTGATTTTAATCATCACTCAGAGTTGATTAAAATCTGTAATAGTGTTGCCTCTAAGGCTGACAGCTCTGAGAGGCAGGCTACTGTCCTCAGTTTGATGGTGGTTCAGGTGGTGTCCTTAATTTACTGGCGCTAGAAAAATGCTTCCCAAGGATCCAGCCGTAGGTCAGAAAAAATCGGTGCTCTATTCCAGTCCTGGAACAGGACTTCTTTCCTGCTTGACAGACTCAGGCCATGGTTTCAAAAACTTGACCAAATTGCATGATTTACTTGGGAATTTGGGGAAGTGTGACATGAAGTACTGTAAGCCAAACTTTTTCTCATAAATCTGAAAGGGAGGAACCAATGAGTCAAACTGTATTTTGCATTGGATAAATCACACTTTTGATCATTGAAACCTGTTCTAATCATCAAGATGCAAGAGAGGTATTTCAGAACTGAGAAGCTGATTCCGAGTGTCAAAGTTCTCAGAGAAGGAAAAGCATTCATGTATGGATTAAAATTACAGAATAGTGGAGGAAGTGGAATTTCTTAAGAATTGATTGGATTAATTGGGGACTTCGGAATATTTCTGGTTGGATGAAGTAAGATGCGCCGAATGGCCTTCCAGCAATTATTTTGTGTGCTTGCGATGTTTACAGTTAGCAACAGCAATAGTTAGCAATAGTTAAATATTTGTTCTGTGCTTGATCCTATTATAAAAGGTACATGATGGAGTCATGGCTGTTCATTTGATTCCCCACATCATCAAATAACCATGGCAGCTGCCAACTAAATGTTAGTCCAATTAATATTACTATTTTATTAAGGCCAATTTAAATTGTCTATTGAAAACTGTCTCATAGTAGAGTTCATTTGCATACTTTGGCTTTGGACTAAAGAAGGAGTAGGCAATAGCACTGATTACCAGGTTACTTAAAATCTCACAGGTAGGCTGCAAAAGAAAAGATTGGCAATACATAAAATGCCAGGTCTGCTGAAGGTCACATGTGAAATGGAGCTGTAGCCATTTGGGATGGCTACTTACAACAGGAAACATGGACGTTCGCAAAGCCGAAAGGGAAATATGGACAATGTAAGATTCAGGCAGGCACGGAGCCTGCATGTATATTTGTGAGCAGAGAATCCAGACAGCATTGAAACCCCAAACCGAATAGCATTTAATGGCCCATCTCCATAAGACAAAGAACTGATACTCAGGTAACCGATACAAGCCCAGACATTTCGGCGCCACTCCCTTTACTCAGGAAGCATAAACAGCAAGGTCAATGACTGCTTAGGACATGCCCAGCCATCAAGGCACCCGCCCCTTTATTGGCTCAGATCAAAGGCAGTGATCGAGAACTGCCCAATTAATTGGGTCCAAACCTAAGGACCACCCAAAAGAGCGCAAACCCTCCCCAAGGATAAAGAGAGGCACTGCCATGTGTTCGATTTCTTTTGGACCTGGCGCTCCGGCAACATCCATCTCCAACTGCAGCACCACGACCCGAAGCAAGTTCAAGTTCGACGCTCGCTACAGACGGATGATCCTAGCCGAACCGCAGTTACTTCTCCAGATCCAGCCGATCCAGATTCGAACAAAGGCCACTGTTCCTCTGACCTAAGCCGGGTGCCTGAAGTTAAGTACAGATTGTCTTAGTTGTTAGGTGTAGTTTAGCTCGTAGTATTTATGTTGCATGTGTAAGTTAATCTTGTGTGTAAATAAGTACCATTGATCTTGAACTAACTAACTGGTTGTTTGGCTCTTTGATCGATACCCGGTTGAACCTTGTGACAGTATCATTTGATACCTGGCGACTCTAAGAGCAGATCATATCACTATCTAGATAAAAGGGCAACCTTATTAACTGCCATATTTATAGCAAGCAAAAAGGCAACAGAGCTGGCTATGAACAGTTCCAGTCTGTATTACTAGTACCTGTTCTATCACTATCACAGGCATTGTATACTAAAAGGACTAAAATTATACAGTCTACGAATGTGCCATGTTCAATCTCTGCTCTATCCTTAGTTAGTTGATCCCTATCACAGCATTAGGAGAGCTACAAATGGTCAAGGTGTTCCTGGGTTAGAGAAGGAAGGATTTCCAAGGTTTCCACTCCTAATGGTTATGGAGTGAGCCTTGTTGGAATGTTATCTGAAATCAGGATTCACCTGGACCCCTCCATGGTCAAATACTCCTATGATACTTACTGATTGGCTTGTATGCGATGAATAGCCATTTGAATGAGCCTGCTGGCTACGGAGGCGGCACAGTGGCTAACACTGCTGCTGCACAGCACAGCACCAGGCTCCCAGGTTCAATTCCGGCCTTTGGTCACAGTCTGTGTGGAGTTTGTATGTTCTCACTATGTCTGCTTGGGTTTCCTCTGGGTGCTCCGGTTTCCTCCCACAGAACAAAGATGTGCAGGTTATGTGGTTTAGCCATGCTAAATTCCTCTTCGTGTCTAGGTATGTGCAGATCAGGTTATAGGGTTATGGAGGTAGGAGAGAGTGGTAATGGGTGCATCGAAGGGTCAGTGCAGGCACGATGGGCCGACTGGTCTCCTTCTGCTTTGTAGGGATTCTATGGTACTCAGAAAACTGTATTGCAATGAGGGAGGTAATATCTGTGACAAGGAAAGCAAGAGGATTCAAGTACAGGAGCAAGGATGCCTTGTTGCAATTATACAGGGCATTGGTGAGGCCACACATGGAATATTGTGTGCAGTTTTGGTCCCCTTATCTGAGGAAGGCTGTTCCATCTATAGAGGGAGTGCAGCAAAGGTTTACCAGACTGATTCTTGTGATGGCAGGACTGATGTATGAGGAGAAATTGAATCGGTTCGAATTGTATTCGCTATAAAATTCTAACACGACTAAACAAGGTAGATGCAAGAAAGATGTTCTTGATGGTAACTGTGTCCAGAATCAGGTGGCACATTCTGAGGATACGGCGTAGACCATTTAGGACAGAGATGAGGAAAACAGTGCCTTTGATAGCTCAACTGGTAGAGTAGTGCACTGTAAAGATGAGGAAAACTTTCTTAACCCAGAGAGTGGTGAGCGTATGGAATTTGTTACCACAGGAGGTAGTTGAGTCCAAAACTCTCTGGGTTGTATGGTTTCAAGAAGCAGTTGGATATAGCACTTAGGACGAAGGGGATCAAAGGATATGGGGGAAAGCGGGATTAGCCTATTGAGTTGGATGATCAGCCATGATCATTATGAATGGTGGAGAGGGCTTGAAGGGCCGAATGTTTCTATGTTTCTAAAACTGGAAGAAAAAAAAAATGGACTGAAATTCAAGAAATTTCAAAGTTTTAGAGACACCCGATTATTTTCAGCCTGGAAGACACAGCTTGTGCCTGACTGCTGGACAAAGTTTCCCAAGAAAATAGGATAAAATTAATTGTGAAATGTAAACCTAATATTATATTACTTCAACCTCTCAATTTAAATTAAACTTCACAACCAGTCCCAATAGTTCTCTGCTTCTCCCGAAAATGTATTGGATTGTGCTCAGGTGCAATGCCATGGGTTGTGGCCAACTTCTGTTATCTTTGAAGGTCACGTTAAATTAGAACAATTGGAACGGTTGTTTTTTTGCTTCAGTGGTGCAAGGGCCTGACTCGGTAACACTCAGTGGGAAACATGAGTCTACTGTGTGAGGGAATTACACCCATGTATGATCAGTCCAGTTGTGGCATTGCTGAACATGACTTTCAAGCAAGCACTGGATGGAATTGTGGTCATCAGCACACAGCGAGTAAATAATATAGATCTAGAATAGCAGATAAGAGAAGCATTTGCTTCTGTCGGGGACAAAAGATTGAACAGGGAGAATCAAACTGATTTGTCTTGATACCATAAGGGGTATTCACTGTTAACAGTTTTGTTTATTTTGTATTAAAGTTCATTGAGTCAAAAGTTTATTTGGTTGGATTGGATGGTGCTATGTCTCTACCCTTCCACCTCTTGTTCCATATTCCTGGAAAGAATTGAGGCAAGACAAACACAACCACTGAATAGCAGCCAAATTTAATTGTTCTAATTGACTTCGTCTTCAATATCAAATATTAGACAGGGACCTTACTCCATAGGGTCTGAGCCATTTGAATTAATTATTTGTTTTCCCCATTTAGAATCTGCATTGATTGCTGGTCAAGAAATTCTGGACTATGCTTCCTATTAACATTAATGAAGAAATAACATCAGGATGTTTTTCAATAAATGAAAACTGCAAACTTTTCAAAGTTTGGTGCCACTGAATTTAGCTTTACAACAATATGAATCCTCATGCCTATGGAAAGCATTAATTTTTGCTGCAGGTATGTTTCCACGGGTATCAATAGCTCTCGGTTACTTTGCAACCACATGTCAGCACAGCTGCACCCAAATCTGTTCTCACTTGATGTCCACACATACCAGCAAGTGTATTACAACTGAAATTAATGGCTGGTGAAAGTAACCTTTAAATGGCAGGGATGCGAAGCTGGTATTCTCCCCTTCCATATCCCTCCTGCCTTTCCATTCTCCTGCTCCACCCTTTTTATTTATTATCACATTTATCTTGCAGGTTTGCAGAGCAGCGGACACCCTGCAGCCGTTTAGTTTAGCCAAACAGGCGCCAGAATGTGGTGACTAGGGGCTTCTCACAGTAACTTCATTGCAGTGTTAATTCAAGCCTACCTGTGACAATAAAAAAAAGATTATTATAAATCGTCCGTTTGATTGACTTAATAACTGCATATGAGGTCGCTTTTCTCATTTAAAGAAGCATTAACTATCTCAGCTCACGAGTGAACTTGTTATCTCTCAAGATTGCTTCCAGAATTATCGGGTACATCAAATTAATCAGGCCCTAAACAGCAATACATTGTAATCCCCAAAAATAACTAAATGCCTGTAAATAACGACACCTCTTAATTCTGTGACACGTGAGCCCACTGGTGCAGATGAAGGAAGCCTTTTTAAGACCTCCATCGGGCTGTTTGCAAGACACAAATGCTCATCGTTCACTTCTTCTCGTTTCCAACCTTTCTCACTGCAGCACTCCGTCATAATAAATACTGCACCGGAGGTTCCGCGCCTCCTATCGTCATGCGAGCTAAATCCAGACATTTTTCGTAAATACACAGGTTGAATTGGTTAACTAATTTTAAACAGAGAAAAAAATACCCTATACTGGGGGCCGTGGATTTTGTATTACACAAAGGGGGGGGGGGGGGGGGGGGCAATTCAGGAGTAGAAAGCTTGAGAAAGTCTGCACTGGGGGGGAGGGAGGCTGAAGGGGAAATTCACAGACATTTAAGCAATTTAATCTGCTCCACGCGCCTTTGGAAACAATTTTTTTCTCGCCCAGGAAAATAAGCTTCAATTACTAAATTCCCGGGCGAATGGGAAGAAATGTGTCATCCCCACCATTGGAGAACAATTTGATCAGCAGGAAATCCAGGGCTGGCGCTGGGCCGGGCGTAGAAAGAGTGCGGATCAATTAACCCGTCAAGTGACAAATAAAACAACAAACGTTTACAAATAATGTCTGATACTGAGAATAGCTTTTAAGTAAACCAACACTGTATGGGATATCTATAGCCCGAATTGATCTTTCCTCACGGAAAACCTGTGGTACTGCCAGAAGGAATGTGCGGATTTACAATGACAGGAATGTTAGAGCAGGTAACATGTTTTTTAAACTATATGAATTTATGGGATGTGGCCGTCACTGGCTAGGCCAGCATTTATTGCCCATCCCTAGTTGCCCTTCAACCGCTAGTCCCTGAGGTGTAGGTACATCCAGAGTGCTGTTAGGGAGGGGAATCCAGGATTTTGACCCAGCCACAATGAAGGAAGGAATTCTGCTTTAAGGAACAGCCTGAATGGTGGTCTAATTGCTGTAATATTCTGAGAGCAAGGAATTGCTGAGCAATGCCACCGTCCAGATTAAAAGGAGCTACGTTGGGCGGTCAGGGAGGATTTCTGCATCACAACCGTCGCACAAAGCCTGACCCTGATTTTACACTATTGGAATTTTTTCTAACCGGAGACTCCAAGCTGGACAAGCCACGTGGTAAACGATTTGGAACGATTTTACACAGAGCATTAACCTGCGAAACCTGAATTTGAGAGTGCTGAGTTTACATGAAGATGCACTGGCTCGTTTTCGCCAAGTGGGCGATAGCTGCTAAAGTACTTCTGTGTTTAAAGGGTTAAAATATCTGAGCGCATCAGTCATGAGGAAACATGAGGCAAGATACACAAACTTTTTTTTAAAAAACTGTCTGCCCTCGCCTCCGCTCTGAAAGGTGCAGGCGGCAGCCCAAAGTGGCTCCAACTCGGAGATCAGTAACTTTGTGATTTTTTTATTTTAAAGAAAGTTGTCTGACAGCGAAATGAGAGGATTCCTCACCGTTTGTCTGTATGTCCTTTCGACCAGGGGGACGAGTGATGTGGATGGGCAGGAGGAACCGAATGGGCAGTGGAGGCAGAAGATCCGATGGGAGAATAACGGGCAGGTGTACAGCTTGTTGAACAGCGGGACTGCTTACCGGCCGGCAGCCCACCGCAGCGGCGCGCAGCAGCAGAGTGTGTACCTGAGCAGTGATGGGGAGAGGCGCACCTCAGCCCAGCTCCGACCCCGCCAGCCCCCAGGCCCCGGGAGGACAGTGGCAGCCCGGCAGCCGCTCGCCCTGGCTGTCAATTTCACCCGGGGGATTCCCCGGGCTGCCAGCCCCCTGCCCGAGGGCAACCCCGGCGCCCGGGGGTCCCCCGCCGGCAGCTCAGCTGAAATGCAAGGGGACGACCCGCGGAATCCCTTCAAGAACCGCAACAGCGTGTTTTACAATGTCTACTCCTCATCCTCACGCTCATCCCGGCCCGTGGTCGGCAGGAGAATTGGCCTTGGGAACAGGTACTTCCAAAGCGGTAAGCCTACCTCATGCTGACTGGGTGCGGAATGTGCTTTGGGTGGTGGAGGGGTTGTTACTGTTAAAGAACACTTTGGGTAAGAGACGAACAAGAACAATACCCCCCCCCCCCCCCCCCCAGTCACCACCCCCTTTCAGAATCTTTTCCATCTCTACCTCTGGGCAACCTTTGATCGCTTCAATGAATCTCATCGATACGTATCCCGTTCACCAACCCGGACTTGAATGTACAGGGACATTTGGGCAGGAAATTCATCAGGTCCATTGTGAAAAATACCTAGTGAGTGGGGCAGCACGGTAGCCTTGTGGATAGCACAATTGCTTCACAGCTCCAGGGTCCCAGGTTCGATTCCGGCTTGGGTCACTGTCTGTGCGGAGTCTGCACATCCTCCCCGTGTGTGCGTGGGTTTCCTCCGGGTGCTCCGGTTTCCTCCCACAGTCCAAAGATGTGCAGGTTAGGTGGATTGGCCATAATAAATTGCCCTTAGTGTCCAAAATTGCCCTTAGTGTTGGGTGGGGTTACTGGGTTATGGGGATAGGGTGGCGGTGTTGACCTTGGGTAGGGTGCTCTTTCCAAGAGCCGGTGCAGACTCGATGGGCCGAATGGCCTCCTTCTGCACTGTAAATTCTATGATCTATGATGAGTGCTGGTGGCGTTTCTGATTAGCAATCCAGTGAGGGAGTCCTGGCTGTGTCCCTTCCACCCCGCTGGGAACAGCTCTCTCAGCACCGAGCGGGAAATTAAACCTTTCCTGGGTCCCTATAGTTTGGCCATCAGACCAGAAAACACATCTGGCCCTGAGTATCTGAGCCCTGAGCCAAAGGGCAATGGTGTTATACTGTTCTAAGACGAGCACTTATTGTTTTGTGAAATACAACGTGTTAGGAAATATTCAGTAGTTTCCATGCAATGTAAACTGATCTCCAACTCACTCTTGTAAGCAATTACATTTTTGCACAGGTTGACAAATTGAATTATGATATTACTGCTATAACAGAGACCTGGCTTAAATATTCCTAGATACATGGTATATATGAGAGACAGGAAGGGAAGGGGAGGGGGCGGCAGAGTGGCAGTATGGATTAATGATTGTACTAAAGAGAGAGAGAAGATGTTCCAGAGGGGGTCAAGGACAAACTTTCTCTAGTTACTCTTTGTAGAGGAATGAAGTTCCTCTTCGTTCACCTGAGGAAGGAGCAGTGCTCCGAAAGCTAGTGTTTGAAACAAACCTGTTGGACTTTAATCTGGTGTTGTAAGACTTCTTACTGTGCTCACCCCAGTCCAACGCTGGCATCTCCACATCATTGATATAGTATATAGACCACAAACTAGTGGAAAGGATGTAGAGAAACAGATCTGCCAAGAGCTTACAGGGAGCTGCAGAAAGAGTAATTATAATGGAAGACTTCAATTATGCACATATAAACTGGGATAGGAATAGCGCAAAGGGGCAAGAGTTTGTGGAATGTGTTTCAGATAATTTTATGCAGCAGTGTGTTTCTGGTCCAATGAGAGGGCAGGCACTGTTGGACCTGCTTCTGGGGAATGAGTTGGCCCAAATAGATGGAATATCAGTGGGAGAGCATTTAGGGGACTGTGACCATTGTATCATAAGGTTTATAAGCTGAAATGCAAGGGGACGACCCGCGGAATCCCTTCAAGAACCGCAACAGCGTGTTTTACAATGTCTACTCCTCATCCTCACGCTCATCCCGGCCCGTGGTCGGCAGGAGAATTGGCCTTGGGAACAGGTACTTCCAAAGCGGTAAGCCTACCTCATGCTGACTGGGTGCGGAATGTGCTTTGGGTGGTGGAGGGGTTGTTACTGTTAAAGAACACTTTGGGTAAGAGACGAACAAGAACAATACCCCCCCCCCCCCCCAGTCACCACCCCCTTTCAGAATCTTTTCCATCTCTACCTCTGGGCAACCTTTGATCGCTTCAATGAATCTCATCGATACGTATCCCGTTCACCAACCCGGACTTGAATGTACAGGGACATTTGGGCAGGAAATTCATCAGGTCCATTGTGAAAAATACCTAGTGAGTGGGGCAGCACGGTAGCCTTGTGGATAGCACAATTGCTTCACAGCTCCAGGGTCCCAGGTTCGATTCCGGCTTGGGTCACTGTCTGTGCGGAGTCTGCACATCCTCCCCGTGTGTGCGTGGGTTTCCTCCGGGTGCTCCGGTTTCCTCCCACAGTCCAAAGATGTGCAGGTTAGGTGGATTGGCCATAATAAATTGCCCTTAGTGTCCAAAATTGCCCTTAGTGTTGGGTGGGGTTACTGGGTTATGGGGATAGGGTGGCGGTGTTGACCTTGGGTAGGGTGCTCTTTCCAAGAGCCGGTGCAGACTCGATGGGCCGAATGGCCTCCTTCTGCACTGTAAATTCTATGATCTATGATGAGTGCTGGTGGCGTTTCTGATTAGCAATCCAGTGAGGGAGTCCTGGCTGTGTCCCTTCCACCCCGCTGGGAACAGCTCTCTCAGCACCGAGCGGGAAATTAAACCTTTCCTGGGTCCCTATAGTTTGGCCATCAGACCAGAAAACACATCTGGCCCTGAGTATCTGAGCCCTGAGCCAAAGGGCAATGGTGTTATACTGTTCTAAGACGAGCACTTATTGTTTTGTGAAATACAACGTGTTAGGAAATATTCAGTAGTTTCCATGCAATGTAAACTGATCTCCAACTCACTCTTGTAAGCAATTACATTTTTGCACAGGTTGACAAATTGAATTATGATATTACTGCTATAACAGAGACCTGGCTTAAATATTCCTAGATACATGGTATATATGAGAGACAGGAAGGGAAGGGGAGGGGGCGGCAGAGTGGCAGTATGGATTAATGATTGTACTAAAGAGAGAGAGAAGATGTTCCAGAGGGGGTCAAGGACAAACTTTCTCTAGTTACTCTTTGTAGAGGAATGAAGTTCCTCTTCGTTCACCTGAGGAAGGAGCAGTGCTCCGAAAGCTAGTGTTTGAAACAAACCTGTTGGACTTTAATCTGGTGTTGTAAGACTTCTTACTGTGCTCACCCCAGTCCAACGCTGGCATCTCCACATCATTGATATAGTATATAGACCACAAACTAGTGGAAAGGATGTAGAGAAACAGATCTGCCAAGAGCTTACAGGGAGCTGCAGAAAGAGTAATTATAATGGAAGACTTCAATTATGCACATATAAACTGGGATAGGAATAGCGCAAAGGGGCAAGAGTTTGTGGAATGTGTTTCAGATAATTTTATGCAGCAGTGTGTTTCTGGTCCAATGAGAGGGCAGGCACTGTTGGACCTGCTTCTGGGGAATGAGTTGGCCCAAATAGATGGAATATCAGTGGGAGAGCATTTAGGGGACTGTGACCATTGTATCATAAGGTTTATGTTGGCCATGGAAAAGGACAAGGAGTAATCCATAGCAGGAATAATTAGTTGGGAGAAAGCCAACTTCAATGTGATGACAATGCATGAGTCGAGTGAGTTGGGATCAAATATTGGCAGAACAAATGGTGGCTGAGCAAAGAAAGAAGTATTGCAGGCTACGTCAAGGTATACCACCTCGAAGGGCAAAGGTAGGGCAAAATATTCTAATCATGGAATAAAAGGGAAAGTAGGCACTTGAATAAGAAATTGGCTGCATGACAGGACGCAGAATTGTTGTTTTTCAGAATGGAATGTCTGTAGTGGAGTTTCCCCGAGATCAGTATTGGGACCCTTGCTCTTCCTGATTACCGAGACTGTGGTGTTCAGGGAATGGTTTCAAAATTTGCAGAAGATATGAAGATTTGAAAAGTTGTCAACTGTGATGAGGATAGTCATGAACTTCAAAAGGACATGGACATGTTTGTGGATTGAACAGACAAGTGGCAGATAAAGCTCAATGCAGGTAACAGGCGGCACAGTAGCACAGCGGTCAGCACTGTTGCTTCTCAGCTCCAATGTCTCGGGTTCGATTCCTGGCTTGGGTCACTGTCTGTGCAGTGTTAGCACGTTCTCCCCATGTCTGCGTGGGTTTCCTCTGGGTGCTCTGGTTTCCTCCCACAGTCCAAAAGTGTGCAGGTTAGGTGGATTGGCCATGTAAATTGCCCTTAGTGTCCAGAAAAGCTTAGGTGGGGTTACTGGGTTCCGGGGGTAGGCTGAAGTAGGGCTGGTGCAGACACGATGGGCCAAATGGCCTCCTTCTGCACTTTAAATTCTATGATAAATGCGAGGTGGGGGGCGGAAGGCTGAGAGGAGACTTGATTTAGGTATTCAAGATGCTGGAGTGTGTGGACAAGATAAATAATGAGACATTGTTCCTACTTAAGACAGCATTATGAACTAGAGGGGACAGATTCAAAATAATGGTCAAAAGGAGTAGAAGTGATGTGAGAAAAAACATTCCTGGAATGGACTTGCTGAGAGAGTGGAAGAGGCAGGTTCGATCGAGGTATTCAGAAGGGAATTGGATTGCTATCTGAAAAGAAAGAATGTTGAAGGTTATTGGAACCAGTGGAAATAGTTTATCTTTATCTACCCTGTCTTTCCCTGTTAATATCTTAAATATGTCAATCACATCACCCTCTAACCTAAATTGAAGTGAAAACAGGCCTAATTTGTGTAATCTCACCTCATAACTTAAGCCCTGTAGTCAAGATATCATTTTAAAAAAACCTATATAGCACTCTCTGCAAGGCGAAACTATCCTTCCTAAGGTGTGGTACCCAGAACTGCTCACAGTCCTCCAAGTGGGGCGTAACTAGGGTTTTGTATAGCTGCAGCATAACTTTCTAAAGGAAATTCCTGCTCATCTAGTGCCGGATATTACACAAGCAGTCAAACAATTTAGGGGAGTGGAAGGTTCAAGAGAGATAATGGGAGAAATGGAAAGGGTGGCAGTGTTTTCATGTGAGCAGATAATTATTGAGTACAATCAGCTCCACCACTGACAACCCCAGCTCGGGCATAGTGTATGATAGTAATCTGAACAAATTATAGTAATAAAACACAGAAAGAGGCCTTTCACAACCAGTGAATTAGCCAATTTGCATAAAGCAAGACTGCTCAAGCAACAGAAAAAAAATGAATGACAAGTTAATCTATATTGTTTTGGTTCTGTTGGGTTAAGAGGAATATGGACCAGGAGGTTCAAAGAACTCCCTAATCACCTTGAAACAACACCCTGGGTTACATGGATAATGTCCCACATCGGAAGCTTTTTATTTATTTTGGGTTTTATAACAATCGCTTTTGAAGTATAATTGTAATAGTGCTGGGCCAGAAAATCAATTGTTTCTCAGTGGTGTATTTGGCAGTTGATCAACTGAAAACTGACAGAGAGACTGGGCACCAAAATGATAATTCTTGGCCTGTTATCAATTTCCCCATTCATCTCAATGTCCCATGATACAGATGTATTAGCTGTTAAGATTTTGACAAATTTTAAAGATCGACAGAACCAAATTTCTGAAGTTGAGCTATACTGCCTGTGTCCTACCCCTCTTCTATCCTGCCTCCTTTTTTTGACTTGGAATTGGATACCAAGATAGTATCCCTACACCCCAGAAACATCTGTTGGCAAATGGGAGGCACCGGAAATTTTTATTTTTGTTCAAGGTTTAACTGAGAAATGGTAACTCACATTAGCTATTGGTCTTGTCCCTTTCTGTAGCTGGGTTCTGTAGCTACAAGTTCCAGCTGTCTGTGAGATTTATAAAACCTCAAGACAATTCCAATAGCTTAGATAATGTATTTTGTACTCCAGCTATGTTATGTTACAGCTGATTATTAAATCTTAATGCAAATATGCTTACATTTCTTTTTCAGGGCTTCCTGACTTGATACCTGATCCATATTACATTCAAGCTTCCATGTATATCCAAAGGATGCACATGTATGCATTGAGGTGTGCAGCTGAGGAGAACTGTCTCTCAAGGTATAACCCATGAATTATGGTAATGAACCAATAGATCGAGAGATCAAAATGACAACTATACACCTCGGATATAATCCTCACTCAGCTTTAATGGGGCAGCATGGCAGCACAGTGGTTATCACAGTTGCTTCACAGCGCCAGGGTCCCAGGTTCGATTCCGGCTTGGGTCACTGTCTGTGCGGAGTCTGCACATCCTCCCCGTGTGTGCGTGGGTTTCCTCCGGGTGCTCTGGTTTCCTCCCATAGTCCAAAGATGTGCAGGTTAGGTGGATTAGCCATGCTAAATTGCCCTTAGTGTCCAAAAAGGTTAGGTGGGGTTACTGGGTTATGGGGATAGGGTGGAGGCGTGGGCTTGGATGCTCCTTCCAAGGGCCAGTGCAGACTCGATGGGCCGAATGGCCTCCTCCTGCACTGTAAATTCTATGATTTCATTAGGAGCGCTTACTGCTACTCAAAAATTGAGTTCAGACATTTTATCTGAATTTAATGTTTAAATGTAGTTCAGGATTATATAATATTCTGTTAGTACTGTACATAGGATAGAATGCAATATTATTAACATTTAAATCATTTCATTTCACTCAAATATATTCTGTAATTTGCATGATCTTATGCAAGACTATATATTTTCTTTCTATAATTTCCCTCAAGTCCATTGTGATGTTGGGGATGGAGGTTAAAGGACACATTGGTTATTACCCATAAAAGTAGATGCGCAGAAATAAAAACCTGTCTGTTAACTGTGATATAGGTTTTTTGAGAGGGGATGAATTTTAGATTCTTCTACATAAATGCAAGTCTGTCTTTCGTCCGTAAGCATTTTCTTATTAAATTGAAGATTGTACAGGCCCATTAGCCTCCAGAGCTTACTGTGATGAATATTCTATATATAATATGAGTGAGAAGCCCATTGAACGTTGTTGTCAGGGAGATGATCGAAAAATTGTTATTTTCCAAATATGAACTGAGGAAAGATTAACTGATGGTTGTTGGAACAGGAAACACCCATTAGGCTTTATTTGTCTCTCCTTCTCGATCTTCTGCTAACTCACCTTCTTTCCATAACCCCTCTACTTCCAGAAATGTACATATATTTCTGATGAATCACTTTGTACTGTCTGGGAATGGTCAGTGTGCTGGGTACTATACCTGGGCTTGTCCAGTTGTGTTGCTGCCATGTAAATCAAACAAAGGCAAAATAATGAACAAAGAACAAGGAACATTACAGCGCAAGAACAGGCCCTTCAGCCCACCAAGCTTGCACTGACACAGATCCTTATTTAGACCTGCTACTTATTGTCCAAATGATCTGCATCCCTCCATTCCCCACCCATTTATGTGTCTATCAAGATGCATCTTAAAGTTGCAATCATGTCTGCCTTCACCACCTCCACTGGCAACGCATTCCAGGCTCCCACCACCCTCTGCGTGAAAAACGTGCCCCCTTGTAATTGAGTCTTCCATTCTTGGAAAAAGCTTCTGACTCTTCACCCACCCCATCTATACCTCTTGTAATTTTGTAAACCTCAATCAGATCTCCCCTCAGCCTCTGTAGGAACTCTTGTTTTGCCTTCTAATACGACTCGATTGTTCGGTTGATTGAAGTTGCGAAAATACAACTTTATTGCTAATTATTCACTTTAACACACTTGCACGCAAACTAAATCAAAACTTTGAAATGAAATATAAAACAATACATGAGTTGGTCAAATACACGGCAGACAAAATCATTAAACATAAACGCATAAAGAAATCACTTTTAAAATAAACAAATAGGATGATTCAAGAATTCAGGAAGGCAGGAGGCTGACCTTGGCCACGAGGTCTTACTTTAAGGGAATCCTTATCGATGGTCTAATCCCTCCTTTACTCTCATTGGTTTCTAATTCTCAACTGAGACCTCCTGATTTGTTCAAATATTTCTTACTTATTTCTTAATCAAACAAGGGCCATTACTTAAGATTGACTGATGTCCATCGGGAATGATTCAGTGTCTACATGCAGAGCCTCATGAGAATAGGTTTCTCATGCCGCTGCTGACCATAGATCTTGCTGTAACTAATTAGTTGATACATTCTTATTGCTAAATGCACTGAAATACAAAAGTCTATTCATAATATGAAACATTCGTTGAAACAATGTCTAGGTTTCTACAGACAAGACACTAGAGTTCAATAGTTAATTGATTCTCTGAAACAATGATTGTTTTTTCACAGTCATGGCATTTTGAATAATTCCACTCTTTAGCTATGCATTCAATTAGTACCTCAAAACATCAATAAATCAATGAATCAATAAATTAATCATCTATCAACCTCCGTCTTTCCTATCAAAACAATCCGAGTTTATTCGACCTCTCCTTATAGCTAATACTCTCCAGATCAGGCAACATCCTGGTAAACCTTCTTTGCACTCTTCCAAAGCATCCACATCCTTCTGGTAGTGTGGGGACCAGAACTGAACGCAATGTTCCAAATGAGGCCGAACTAGTTTTCTACAACTGTAACATGACCTGCCAACTCTTGTACTCAATGCCCTGGCTGATGAAGGCAAGCATGCCGTATGCCTTCTTGACCACCTTATCCACCTGCATTGCCACTTTCCTGGAACTATGGACCTGAACGCCCAGATCCCTCTGTATGTCAATGCTCCATTTACTGTATAATTCATACCTGAATTTGTTCTTCCAAAATGCATCACCTCATTATTTGTCAGATTGAACTCCATCTGCCATTTCTCTGCCCAACTTTCCAATTAATCTATATTCTGCTGTATTCTCTGACAGTCCCTTTCATTACCTGCAACTCCAGGTATCTTAGGGTCATCTGCAAACTTGCTAATCAGACCATCTACATTTTCCTCCAGATCATTTATATATATATATATATATATATATTACAAGCAACAGTGGTCCGAGCACTGTTCCTTGTGGAACACCACTAGTTACAGATCTCCATTCTGAAAAACTCCCTTTCACGGCTACTCTCTGTTGCCAAGCCAGTTCTTTAGCCATCTAGCTAGCACACGCCACATCCCATGCAACTCTAACTTTTGTACCAGTCTGCCATGAGGGACCTTGTCATATGGGCAGCATGGTAGCACAGTGGTTCACACTGTTGCTTCACAGCGCCAGGGACCTAGGTTTGATTCTCGGCTTGGGTCACTGTGTGGAGTCTGCACGTTCTCCCTGTGTCTGCACGGGTTTCCTCCGGGTGCTCCGGTTTCCTCCCACAAGTCCCGAATGATGTGCTTGTTAAGTGAATTGGATATTTTGAATTCTCCCTTAATGTACCCAAACAGGTGCCGTAGTGTGGCGACTAGGGGATTTTCACAGTAACTTTATTGCAGTGTTAATGTGAGCCTACGTGTGATACTAATAAAGATTATCGTAAATGTCTAAAATCAGAAACTATCACTTTACCTGCCAGCAGGACCAAGGAAATTTCCCTCGTCTTGGGTTGATCAGGTTTGTCTTTTGCTCCTTACACCATGGCACGAATGCTTAACGTGACAATGAAACAAACATTGCTAGTACTGTATTAAATCTATTGAGGTAGATCTTGACTTTGTGTGATGATGTAAAATGGATATCAGTGATTTAACAGCCCATTTTCCATCTCTCTGTCAGTTGCTGACTCATTGTCAGCCATTTTACATCATGTGCAAAGTCAAAACCGACTCGTTGAACTTTAATGTTGAAATCTGAAATGCTAACTACTAATAAAAGTATAATTTAAAAACGTGTATACATCTGCATCTGCTGCTCTCTCAATATATTTTCCTGCGTTCTTTCGTATTTCATTAACCATTATGTTTTTCTTGAAGTAAATGACTTCTTAAAAACTTGATTCCCTTGTTTCATAGAACATAGAACATACAGTGCAGAAGGAGGCCATTCGGCCCACTTAAGCCCTCATTTCCACCCTATCCCCGTAGCCCAATAACCCCTCTTAACCTTTTTGGGCACTAAGGGCAATTTATCATGGCCAATCCACCTAACCTGCACATCTTTGGACTGTGGGAGGAAACCGGAGCACCTGGAGAAAACCCAGCCAAACACTGGGAGAACGTGCAGACTCCGCACCGACAGTGACCCAGCGGGGAATCGAACCTGGGACCCTGGTGCTGTGAAGCCACAGAGTTAGCCAATTGTGCTACTGTGCTGCCCGTGCTACCGTTTCCTTTGCCTGATTTCATTTCCTCCCATTTCTCCTGCCCCTGGAGAGGGAAAAGTCATATCAGGCTTCTGCCTTACCTATCAGGCCCACAAAGGCATTGGAGGATGCGTAGAAACAAGAAATGTGGCCCAGGGAGAGATCAAAAAAATAAACACTATAGGCTGGCATGCCAACAACATGAGGAAGGTCTGGCTGTCTGAGCAGCAGTTGCACTTAAAGATTGGCAGTTGTGGGTATGGTTGGCATTAATTCTGCACAGTCGGGGGTTTGTTTTGGCATCAACCAACAGGGCTGAGCATTGAGGACTAAGATGGAAAGCAAGTACTTGTCTTATGGCCAAACCAAATGTATGTTTCTTCTTCCAAAACCTTGCTAAAGGCAATGAAAGATGTTAGGCCATCTAGCACTGAATACAAAATAAAGTGTGTTAGAGGTGTGGTGAATCAAGGCTATTTTTTTTTTTTTTATACGAATACATACCCAATCCCTATCATTGATGTTGAGCTATCAAATACACTTCTTTCTGTTGTTACCTCCCTTAAACTTTGCTGGGTTACAAGTTCAGTCCCTTATTTAAATATGTATGAATTTAGATTGTGAGTGTCAGCCAGCTATTCAGCTGCAGGGGATTGCAGCTGAGCTCGATCCTGCCCTCACTTGACATCCCAAAAAGGCTCGTATTGCCAAAGTTTAGGAATGGGCTGCCTTAACCCATTCGTTCCTACCCAAATCCAATAATGCTGCAGCTAATTGTATTACTAATTGCCACCCTGACCAAAATCAATTGATAGCAAAAATTAGGGTTAAGGTTGGGGCTTTTTCTGTTATATTCGGGTGAGTCACTTTTGTGCTTGGATCCGTTAACATATTTAAATGCCATGTGAAATAGTTCAGACAAAGAAGAACATAAAGTTCTGTTGCTAGTTTTCTTGGTTCCAGCAGTACCATTCTGGTCCAGTAAAAGAAAGGTTGGAAAAAGGCTCTGGGAATTAAAGGACAGTAGGAAGATAGCTCCTTGTTGAGGTCTAGCACCAGCATATGCATAACTTGTCCAAGTTGCTCTCCACATAGTTATGTTGAATTCCTTCTATGTTGTAGTTTCTATGGAAGTAATATTTTTGAGCCAGTTCAATCACATAGCAGTACAGCGGTGGTCTTGGTCCTTTAAGAAAAAAATCTGGTCTTTTTTAAAAGCCACAGAGAAGTGTGGTGACATTTCATTCAGTACCACAGGTTACAAAATTGAAAAAAAACCACTGGAATGTAATGATGACCTGGCAATAGTAAGACTAGAAAAATATGGCATGATGAAGAATATACTATTTATAAAAATTGATATACTTCATATGTGAGACTTGGCCCAATTAGTTTGACGTGATCCAAATCGATTGAAGTAGGAAGTAGCAGACGTCTTCAATAGCCAAGCTTCACTTGTGATACTGTCTGAAATGAAACAGTCCTAAAATATTTGCCCTGGGGGAGCACAGTTACTAATTTGCCCCGCATCACCTGCTCCAATAGTGTTTTTTTTGTTACTGAGAAGTTTGGCTGGTTGGCTAATCCCCATAGCGTGAGACCTCACCAACCTTAAAAAGAATAGGTGATAAGCTGTGAACCAAGTCGGGTCGGTTTGATGCTGCCAAGCTTAGTTTTAAAAGCCTGTTGATTGTGAAGAAAGAACTTCTTGCAACCACAGATTGTTCCCAAAGCCAATTAAATAAGTCAAATCAGTTTATGCATAGCCTCGTTTCCCTTTCAGCTATGAAACTTCTGTAGCTTCACCTGTCTCAGTCTCCTATCATAATCTCTATGGCTGTGGTGTGTTCACTTATCCCAGATTGACTGCCAATCCCTGACTTTCTTTCCAGTGAGAAGCAATGAAGGAGTATTATGGGAGGAAATAGTTTTTATAGCACCCACAAAGCACATAAGAAAGACCTATTGAAACTCCTGTGGGGCTAACTGTCCTATCATTTTTTCCCCCATTCTTGAGGAAAAGATCTAGCAGCTCAAAACAGGGCATCAATGAGACGTTTTGGACCATGGGCAGCAATAGAAATGAATGAAATGAATATCGCTTATTGTCACAAGTAGACTTCAAACGAAGTTACTGCGAAAAGCCCCTAGTCACCACATTCTGCCGCCTGTTCGGGGAGGCTGTTACGGGAATGGCATTCAACCACAATTTGTCAGTTCATGGTCTGGCATATCCCTCACTCTTACCATTACCACCAAGCCAGGGGATCAACCTTGGTTCAATGATGAATGCAAGAGGGCAATTCAGGAACAGCACCGGACATTCCTTAAAATTAAGAGCATAGAACTACACGTATCTAAACAGTGGAAACAGCATGCAATAGACAGAGTAAAACAACCCCACAACCAACAAATCGGATAAAAACTCTTTAGCCCTACCACATCCTGTCATGAATGGTGGTAGACAATTAAACAACTAGGAGGAGGAGACTCCACACACATCTCCATCCTCAATGATGGGGAAGCCCAGCCCATTTGTACAAAAGACAAGGCTGAAACATTTGCAATCAATTTCAGCCAGAAGTGTCATGTGAGTAATTCATCTCAGTCTCCTGATATTCCAGTATCACCTACGCCAATCTTCAGCCAATTAATGCATTCCAAGTGATGTCAAGAAATGATTTATGACACTGACTACAGAAGGAGATGTGGGTATTGACAACATCCCAACTGTAGTACTGAAGATTTGTAGTCTAGAACCAGCTGTTCCCCTAGCCAACCTGTTCCAGTACAGCTATAACAATGGAATCTATCAGACAATATGGAAAATTGTGCAAGTATTGTTCTGTCCACAATAAACAGAACAAATCCAATCTGGAAAAGTACCACCCCATCAGCCTGCTCTTCATCATCTGCAAAATGATGGAAAATATCAGATAGATATAATGCTATCAAATGGTAATTACTATGCAGTAAACTCCCAGATGCTCGGTTTGCTTTCTGCCAGGGTCATGCAGTTATAGATCTCATTACAACCTTGGTCCAAACCCGGACAAAAGAGTTGAATTCCAGAGGCAAGGTGAGAATGACATCAAGGCAGTATTCAACTGAGTGTGGTACCAAGGAGCTCTAGCAAAATTGCAGCCAATGGGAATCAGGATAAGCTCTTCGCTGGTTGGAGTCATATCTAGCCAAATGTAAGTTGGCTTTGATTGTAATTGTAATTGTTAGAGACCAATTATCTCAGCCCCAGGATATTGCTGCAGGAGTTCCTTAAAACAGTGTCCCAGGCCCAATCATTAACTGCTTCCTCAATGACCTTCCAACAAACATTAGGGTAGATGTTTGTTGATTGCACATTGTTTGGTAATATTCACAGTTTCTTTGATAGTGAAGCAGTATGAAATGAAATGAATGAAATGAAAATCGCTTATTGTCACAAGTAGACTTCAATGAAGTTACTGTGAAAAGCCCCTAGTCGCCACATTCCGGCGCCTGTTCGGGGAGGCTGGTACAGGAATTGAACCCACGTTGCTGGCCTTGGTCTGCTTTACAAGCCAGCTATTTGTCAAGTAACATTTGTGTCAGGCAATGACAACAAGAGAGTCTAACCATTTTGCCTTAATGTTAAACGACATTACCATCACAAATTCCCCACCACCAACGTCCTGGGAGTTACCATTGACCAAAAACTTAACTGAACCAACTACATAAATACTGTGGCTATATGAGCAGTTCAGGGGCTGGGAATGTTTTGGCAAATAGCTCCTCTCCTGACTCCCAAAAACCTATTCACCACCTACGAGGTACAAGTTAGGAGTATGTTCTCCACCAGCCTGCATGAGTGCAACTCCAACAATGCTCAAGAAGCTTGACACCATCCACGACAAAGCACACCGCCTGATTGGCACCTGTCAGGAAATAGAGACAGTAGATAATAGATCTATGGCTGTTTTGTTGTATGTTAAAAATAAGCTTTAGATTTAAGTGAATTTAATTTTCTGTGCTCTAGTTAGATTCATGTTGAACAAAGGTGTTTGCATGTATGGGGTTTTTTCATTTTGGTTCAAACTGTGGTTGCATTGTATGAGAGAGTTTACGATGTGAAAAGTAAGCATGATCTTGGAGAAAGAATGAGAGGTTGCTGAGCAACCAGGAGCCACCTTAGGAAAGGCAGACCTTATGATTTAGCTGAATTCATAGCTGACGGGGCGAGGAAGCTAGAGAGGGAACAGCTCTCAGTTCTGCCTGAGGCAGGACAAGGAAGCTACAAAAAGAACACCAGAAACTAAAGAAGAGGTTGTTATGGGAAATAGAGATTGAAAATAGATGTTCCAGGAAGTCTGAAGTCTAAGGATCAAATAGAAACCGGAATTGGAACAGGGCCTTGTTCATTGAAGCTAAAGATGGAGCTGAAAAGTGAAGAAATTGGTGAAGGTGGCTGGAAGGTGAGTGATATCTTACTACAGCCTTTGAAACAATACTTGAAGCAGTTGGTGGCTGGAACTCTGAGCATTTGTGTTAAAGTTTGAAAGCATTCAAGACAGAGGAATACTGAAATGAGTTGTAAAACCTCTGTTGGGAAGAGTGGAGGGAAGATTTTTTTGAAAGAAGATTCAAAAGCATGTCTTCTTGAGAGTGGAGTTGGAATCACTTGTGGAAGCTGGAGTCCAGTGAAAGGAAGTGGCTCATGGTGTAAGAATCATCTGGGGGTGGGATTTGAGGAGAAATCCACAGAAGTTCACTTGGTTTTAGAGTGGAGTGTGTCTGACCACAGTCAGCATGTGGGCTTAAAGGGATTATGTATTTACTGAGACCATTATATCGTAAGATATATTTTGTAAGCCATGTTATCCTTTAAATCTGTGTACATTGTGAAGATAAGTGGGAATGAAGGAGTATTGTATCATCGTCAAACTTATTGCGTTTAATATATGTTTTTGTTGTTCAAAGTGAATTGGTAGCCCTGTGACTCCATTCGTCCATATTGTCTAAAAAAAAAAGTAAAAGGTACGGTCTTTTGAGTCAGGATTCCATTTTGCGATCTTCCTGCCCAGTAGTAACATCAACTTGAATTATTACACACCCCATCCACCATGTTAAACATTCAATGCCTTCACCACTGATTTACATTGACAGCAGTGCTTACCATCTATAAGATTCAATATAGCAACCCATGAAGCCTCCTTTGACAGCAGCTTCCACAACCCATGACTTCTACTTTCTAGAACAGGGTTTTTCAATCTGCTGGCCACAACCCGCCGGCAGGGCGGGTGTCGGAACGGTCGCGCAGCAATCGGTTGTGGTGTCCCCCATTGGCGGGACAAGCATCCAATAGCCACAACTGACTTTTAAATTGAGAATGCCGGCCGCCACCAGCTTTAAATGCAAACAATGTGGTATTCCAGCCAGAAGCAGCGGCAGAGAGCAGGTCACGCGCCCGGCACATACACTGTGTCACGCGTGCCCTGTACATCCGTGCTTTTGGTGTGAAACCACTGAGGAGAGATTCCTCCATTTTCTAGCTGTGAGCAAGGAAGGCAATAGGATTGTGAAGAACTGAAGGTCGATTGTTTTGGTATGAGGAAGAGAGGACCAGAGACCCAAACAGGCAGTGTACCTCCTGGTCAGGAACTCACAACTGAATCTGCTGAAGAGAACTGCCCAGGAGAGTCCACGTCAGGATAAAGCAGTGCTAGTATGAGCTGTATACAGACAGAGCTCCAGGACCTCTGGTGAACAGCCTACTAGAAAAAAAAACCTGAAATCCAGAACAAAGCAGTAAAAAGATGATTTCTTGAGGTATTGGTTGGTCTGGTTTGCCACTGCAAATCAGGATGCAAAGCCGATGTGTGTTATATGTAGGAAAGGCTGGCAAATGAGAGTTTCACACCCTCAAACCGTCAAAGGCATTTGAAGAGTAAGCATGATGTGTTCGAGGACAAACCTCTGTTTTTTTTACAAAGGATGCAGCGAGAACTTAAATAATCAACTGAAGTCCTTAGCAGAAAGAAATGTAACATTGAATAACAAAGCAAGTGAGATTCTGAGGACCAAGTGGGCTCACGTCATGAAGGTCGGCCAGCAGGGGTCGCGAAGATCGGGCGGTTGGTGAAAGTGGGTCCCGGTAAAAAAGTTTGAAAAACACTGATCTAAAAAGACAAGGGTAACAGCCACATGGTATCACCACCACCTGCAAGTTAACCTCCAAGCCACACACCATCCTGACATGGAACGACATTATGGTGGCTCCTCTGTTCCTGGGTCAAAAATCTGGAGAGCTCCTTTGCATCAGCACTGTGAATACATCACATGGACTGTAATGATTCAAGAAGCTGGCTTTGGGCAAATACTGGCCTTAGCAGCAATGCCCACACCAAATGAGTGATTTCTTTTTAAAGTGCCTAGCATCTACATAGGTCAATGTGGAATATTGCAGGTACTATGTGTGTTCTCCATCCAATGTTATTGGAGCATGGCAGACAGTCTTTAACCAAGTTTTGATTTGTGGGCTTCAACAAAAGTTGGCGAACAGCACTGCTGTAAACATACCAACTACAAGTAACTTTGCCTTCCGAGTGCACTTCCAGACCACTACTACTTTCTGCTTCATCTACTGCATCTCCTAACCACTATTCTCTGGACATAGTCCCATCCTCAACCACAGTGGCTGCAAGATTATATTCTCCACAAAGCTACTCTTATTGTATTTACCTCTCTTCACAGTTGCCAACCCAACATTAAGTGTTGGCTCAATATTGGGG
Source organism: Scyliorhinus torazame (assembly GCF_047496885.1). Taxonomy (NCBI): domain Eukaryota; kingdom Metazoa; phylum Chordata; class Chondrichthyes; order Carcharhiniformes; family Scyliorhinidae; genus Scyliorhinus; species Scyliorhinus torazame. Next base: position 45,978,756 of record NC_092724.1, read on the forward strand.
AGGGTGATAATGCCTGCTATGTAATCTTGTGGTAGCAGGGGGAAAAATCACCATCACTTTTCTATTTAAGATTAAAACTAACTTAGATTTTTCCTTTTAAAGAAACCAGAGAGCTTTTCAAAACAAAGTTGTTTTTCTTGGTTGCTGAAGCAAATTAGTTCTCTTTAGATACCCCAAATCCCCACTCTCAGTGATCAAAATATGTTATTGCCCAAATAACAATAGTGAATTAAAAAACTTTTTGTTAGTTTGTGTTCACATCAAGGAGTGAGATTTATTAGTGCTGAGGAATGGAACATTTATCCAAATGAGCCCCTCTGTAACAGGAGCAAACACTTACAAATCAAGTACAGTATGGGTTAGATAGAGTAAATCTCCCTCTATATTGTCCCCTTAAGTACTACCAGGACAGGTACAATTTAAGCTAGATGCAGAATAAAGTTCCCTTTTAGGCTGGCTCAAGCACTCTCATATCAAGTACAGCACAGGCTGACAGCAGAGTAACGCTCCAGTTCCTTTGGAAGAGTGCTAAATAGTGAATCTAGGAATATTCTTTGAGTACTATAGAGTGCATAGTATGGCTTGTATGTCTACTATTTGGAACTTGTATGGTGCACTGCCTTTTGAAACTGTAGCCAATTCAAGTCGTGGGTTCAGTGACAGCACTGTAACCTGAGGTGTTGCTGTTGCTTGCAGTAGAGTGAGACTCACCTAAAAAAATTAGTTGCCGAAGCTCACTTTAAAAAGTAGTTGCCTTTGGAAGGAACAATGTCATGGAAACTACTGGGAGCCATCTTCTCCGACCTGAGGCTAATAGAGTTCCTCCGAGCTCCTGTACTTAGAAGCAGATGGGCCTGGATTCTCCGAAAATGGGGCTAAGTCCCCATGCCCGCCGGAAAATGGGCGCAAATCACTCCAGACTTTTTTCAAAAAGTCCAGAGTGACTCTCCGACTTCAAGAGGGATAGGAAGGCCCCAGCGTGCGCTGCGCAGCTCCTGCTGCCGATACGGGGCCCTGCACTTCCGGCTGCAGGTCCGCGTTTTCGCGCCGGCCCCCGCGCAACATGGCGGAACCACACAGTGGGCCGGTGGGGAAGAAGTTGGGCTCCCCTGGATCACGTGCTCCAGCCGATCGGTAGTCCCCGATCGCGGGTCTGGCCATCGTGGTGCCCCACCCCCCCCCCCCCCCCCCCCCCCCCCGGAATCTGATCGCTCACCCTACCACCAGGACAGCTAACGCGGCCGCGAGACCGAGCTCCCGCTGGGTGAAACCATATGGGAACTACGCCGGCGGAACTCGGCCGGTCGACCGCGGAGAATCGCTGCGGGGGGCCTCTTTCAACGGCCCCTGACCGGGATTGCGTCGACCGCGCGTGCGACTAGTGCCGTTCTCCGGTCGCCAGAGAATTGCGTCCCGGCATCGGAGCCGATCGCAGGTCTGAGACCCCGAGCGCGATTTTGGTGCGGAGGCTCGGAGAATCCCGGATATGGGGCCTCCTTCTCCGACCCCCCGCCGGGTTGGAGAATCGCCGGGGGCTGCCGTGAATCCCGCCCCCGCCGGTTGCCGAAGTCTCCGGTACCGGATGTTCGGCGGGGACGGGAATCAGGCCGCGCCAGTTGGCGGGCCCCCCCGCTGGATTCTCCGGCCCGGATGGGCCGAAGTCCCGCCGATAAATTGCCTGTCCCGCCGGCGTGGATTAAACCACCTTTTGAACGGCGGGACAAGGCGGCGTGGGCGGGCTCCGGGGTCCTGGGGGGGGCGCGGGGTGATCTGGCCCCGGGGGGTGCCCCCACGGTGGCCTGGCCCGCGATCGGGGCCCACCGATCCGCGGGCGGGCCTGTGCCGTTGGGGCACTCTTTCCCTTCCGCCTCTGCCACGGTCTCCACCATGGCGGAGGCGGAAGAGACTCCCTCCACTGCACATGCGTGGGAAACTGTGAGCGGCCGCTGACGCTCCCGCGTATGCGCTGCCCCGAGATGTCATTTCCGCGGCAGCTGGCGGGGCAACAAAGGCCGTTTCAGCTGGCGGGGCGGAAATTCCTCCGGCGTCGGCCTAGACCCTCAATGTTGGGGCTCGGCCCCTAAAGATGCGGAGCATTCCGCACCTTTGGGGCGGCGCGATGCCCGTCTGATTGGCGCCGTTTTGGGCGCCAGTCGGCGGACATCGCGCCGTTTCGGGAGAATTTTGCCAATGGTCTGACTAGGTCTAACCACACAGAACATAAAACTTTTAAACAACTTCACATAAGTTGAGTAATGTTCAGTGTCTCATCCCACTGTCACTCTTCGTTCGTGGGTTCACCAATCAACTGGTTTTAAATTGGATAATCCAATTTTCACACTGTAATTTTCAATGGGTCCAGTGGGAAGAAAATTTGGCAGAGTCCACAATGGGCGAGGGATCCACTTTGCCAGGTCGCTGTCTGAGATTTGATTTTGAAAATTACCCCAGTGTGTGCTGCAATTTCCGAATATTGCATTGTCCAAATTTTAATTTACCCTGCTGCCTCATGATGTGGAGAAGGTAGTTTTTCAGGTTTTCAATTTGCTCTCATTAGCAAAGGTGAAAAATCAAACCACAAAACCCCTCCCTGCCCTATTCTGTCTGCATCTGGATGCCTTTGATATTCTGTACATTCTTGGTTCTTGTACAACTGTTGTCATTTCGCTAAGAATAATTACATTGGAAGGCAAATACTTGGCTCAAAATTATCCGACTCATATAACTGTTGTTTTTTGAGAAATAATTCCATGCTTAAAGCATGTCTGTCTTTTTGCTTCAGGTCTGCCTATAGTCCTAGAACGAATGACCTCAGCATTCGGGTGCTTCTACGTTTTCCTCAAAGAGTCAAAAATCAAGGGACGGCTGACTTCCTCCCAAACAGGCCACGGCACACCTGGGAATGGCACAGTTGTCACCAGTAAGTACAACAAATGTGAGTTTGTTTCCAGGCAGGAAATTAATGGCCAGTGTGATTGAAACATGTCTATTACATTCTGTTGTTCTGATTGTGGGTAAAAATAAGTCAATTTGACCATATTATTACTGCATTAACTTATCAAGCATCATTGCCAAACATGATTGTGCCAACTGCACAGTCAAAATAAGATGCAACATATTGCATTGTGGAAAGCTGCATCAGTTTCATATTTCCTGCTCTGAAACAGTTGTTCTGAGCAATGGAAAATGGCATTTCACAACAGAAAGCACTATTGGTGCTACAGGTCAACAGTACCCTATTACTTCTGCTGATGTTGGATAGCCTTGCTTCATGAAAGCATTCCTTTGCTTTACTTTAGTGAACCGAGAACAGGGACTAAATCCCAGTTTTATCAACCTCCCAAAGTCAGGCAATCTTTAAGCCCAGAGCCATATGAAATAGAATATCTGTGAGCGGCATGGCAAATGGCCCAGGCTGTAAACATAAATACCGTTATTTAAGACCAGAATCGCACCCTCTTATATCCACACGCATTTATCAGAAAGACCTCAAGATTCTGAAACATGGCAAACATTTAATTGATTTCTTTAATTCTCCACTTTTTATCTCGCAAATTCCTTCTTCACCTGGGCAGTTGAACCTTGGATTAATTTTATGACTGTATCTAATGATGCCCTAATAATTGCCTTGCAAGGATTGGTATCAAGCTAGGTGAGTGCATAGGCCTCAGTGTATTGTGAAATGTTCGCAATGCTTCCTGACCTGGGCTTCTTGATGTGTTTGAATAGATCTTCTCAATTTAATCACCTAATGTTGTTTTCTGGGGGGTTTTGTGTACTTGGAGCTTTCGCATCACAGCTTCATCCGTACTCCTGTGAAAACTCCAAACCAGTGGTGGTCTTGTTCATGGGCTGTTGTCAATGCATCAGCAATTGCATCCTTTGGAAATTGCATTGTTAAGCTAATTGGATTGTTAAAGATAGATGATAGAATCCCTCCAGTGCAGAAGGAGGCTATTCAGCCCATCAAGTCTGCAACAACCCTCTGAAAGAACAACTTGCCTGGGCCCATTCCCCCACCTTATCCCTGTAGCCCCACCTAACCTGTGCATCTTCGGATACTAAGGGGCAATTTTAGCATGGCCAATCCACCTAACCTGCACATCTTTTGACTGTGAGAGGAAACCAGAGCACCCGGAGGAAACCCATGCAGACACTGGGAGAATGTGCAAACTCCACACAGGCTGTCTCCCAACGTCGGAATTGAACACAGGTCCCCGGGGTGCTGTGCAATAGCTGTGCTAACCACTGTGCCACCATGTACAACTATAAGTGGACACAGCTGGAAGAGTTGGGTGTGCGGGAACAGAAAGAGGCTATCACTCTGCTCAGCTGGCCTGAGAATAAACTTTTTTAAGGTAAAAGATGAGCTTCAGATTTAACTCCAATAATTATATATGGTGTGTGGTGATATGCCTGTGCACAGTTTTGTATATGTTGTCTATCAATGTATATAGTTATCGATGAGACCTCCAACCAGCTGGTGGCGATAGAGATCTACCATGTGACTCGAGATATCTGACAGTTGGTAGTAAGTCGTACAAGAAAATAGTCGTACTAGAAGTAGCTCCAGGAGAATTCACTGAATTCATTTATTTGTTACTGTTTCTATCATAATTTGTTAGTTATCTTTCCACATGTTCATCTCGTTAATAAATCTTCTTACTAGTCAAAGAACTAGATGTTCTGTGTTGTTCTTTACTACGGCCATAACATGGTGAAGGAATAAAGCTGTTCTATTTCTCTTCTAGTCTCAGGATAGTTTGGGTTAAGTGATCATTTCAAAGTAGTGGTGATGCCATATATTGTCCAACAAAGGACTCTTTATGTTCACTTGGGTCCGTCTCTCTGTTAGTTCTTCCTCTGTTCGTGATGCATCATTGTGCAACTGCAAGAGATTATAGCTAGTTCAGCTAGGGTCAAACAAAGCTCATTCACCGAGATCAAATACTCCACAATTTCAAAGCGGTCTTGCCCATTGTGATTTTAACCATGGGTTTTGGCATTCTCATATTAAAACACTTGGGAAGAAAAATGATCCTTCATACATTACAAATATTTAAGCATTGAGTTCTGAGAATGAGCAGCAGTGTTTGGGTGAGCAGCATTACCAAGGTAGTGTGGGAGGGTTGACGGGCCTTTTTCTCAGACAATTGAAAAATGCAATATTTTGGGCACATTTCAGTTTTGAGCTTTTCTCAGCATACATGTATGTTGTTGTTCTCTTAAAAAGTGAATAACTATGCAGTACTGGTCCACTAGTATCACTTTTTTGTACATTTATGTTAAATGGTACGAAAAGTCTTTCATACAAAGTCGTTTCCCTATCTTCATGGAAGAAAGTGTGTTTGTTCAAATCTTTGTTGTGTTTTTAAAATCGAATTCGTTTCCACCATTTTTGCATCTCATTACTTGTAGGGTTGCTCTGGTGACAACATTGATAGAGAAAGGTCACTGATACTGATAGAGAATGGTTACCTGTGTCCTCAAATAACTCCATTTATTTGATCAGAATTGCACATTCAGATTGGTCTACAAGTTGATTCAAAGCTGTTTAGCCCTGGGGCCTGGGAAACCTTTAACCTCCCCTTTAAATTCACGAGAGACCTCCGTTTGTGTTGTAAGAGCCATGATCTTTGCGCATCTTGAATAAACCCCACACAAATTAAACACTCTTTCATTTCATGTACTCATTAGTAACATCAACTATTCTGCAGTCATTGTTTGATTGATTGATTGATATTTATTGTCACATGTACCGAAGTGCAGTGAAAAGTATTTTTCTGCGGCCAAGGGAACGTACACAGTACGTATAAAATAGACAAAAAATAATCGACAGAGTACATTGACAAATAGTACATCAACAAATAGTGATTGGTTACAGTGCGGAACAAGAGCCAAACAAAAGCAGCACAGGGTGTCGTGAATAGTGTTCTTACAGGGAACAGATCAGTCCAAGGGAGAGTTATTGAGGAGTCTAGTAGCTGTGGGGAAGAACCTGTTCCTATGTCTGGATGTGCGGGTTTTCAGACTTTTGTATCCTCTGCCTGATGGAAGGGTCTGGAAGAGAGCAAAGCCTGGGTAGGAGGGGGTCTCTGACAATGCAGTCTGTCTTCCTGAAACAGTGGGAGGTATAGACAGAATCAATGGGAGGATGGCAAGCTTCTGTATATAGAACAATGCAAAACTCTTTCATATTTCCTTAATCTGAGCCTTACAAAAACAGCCCGACTGCACAAGTGTCTGGTTCCGCTGCAAATTGACTGTCCTGGGGTTTACTTGGGGGAGGTTGCTAATTTATGACCAATTTGTGCTGGATTAAATTTATTTTATGGCCTTGTGCCACCAGAAGTTGCGCTGAAACTGGGTGAAGTGTTTCCTTTCTATACTCGCCTCTCCATATTAGGGTACAATTCCATGGTGAATGGAAGCTCCAGCATCATATCCACATGATCATTGAATGTGAATGTTTGGACCAGGCTATGCATCCATAATGGTCATCACAGAAAAGTCCAGCTAAGCCCATACTTGAAATTCATGTACCCACATTTTCTAACTTTAATCATTAGACAGGGATCAGGAGCAGAAAGCATAGTTCTTTTGTTTTCTCTCTTGGGGGCACTGAGGCCAAGTGTGGTGTCCTAACATCTGTCCAAGCACACGGCTAACTTGGCACAGCGTTTTGAAATTCCAGTCAGCTATCATGGAGCATCCATTTCTAGATAATAACACATTGTCTATGAATTTCTTTTACTTCAGGCACTATCACAGTATGGATCAGTTTAGCCATTACGATCTGTTGCAGGCCAGCACACAGAGGAAAGTAGCTGAAGGACACAAAGCTAGCTTTTGTCTAGAAGACACTATGTGTGACCCTGGTATCCAAAGAAGATATGCATGCACAGCACATACTCAGGTATGAGAATGCAATGTCAACAATATATGGTGGTGTGGGTTTAGACATGTACCAATGTATTGTCAGATGAGTTAAAACAGACAGCCTGACTTATTGAGCCTTGTGTCATAACAGAAATAAATCATATGGTACCAGAGAAGACTTTCATGTGGCAACAGTTTGTACCCCACCCCACCACTTCAAAATCTCAAAGAACTACAGCCCCAGCCAAATGTTTCTTGAGGTCCAACTTGAATTGGATTTTGACTCATGGATTTAAAAAAATCCTCTGCAGGCAAGTCAATCATTCAGGCTTCATGTGCACAATCAGCATTTTATCTGCATAATGAATAGCAGTGTCACTCCAGGCTTTGCCTCTTGGCATGTCCTGAGCTCCTCCCTTCTGTACTTCTCCAGACTCTGACTTCCTGCTGTTGTTGCAGTTGTTGACTAGCATTGAGAGAATTCAGAAGTTCCCCTATATCAACAGAAGCTTTTAAACTGCTGTAGCAAAAGCAGCAGGAGTTAGGAGATGGGAGATGGTGAATAGAGGGGAACGGGAGTTGGATGGAGGGGAAGGGGTGGAAGGAGGGCAGTGGATGGAGCGGTTTTGGGGGGAAGGGGTGAGCTGACAGACAAAGCTTCATCCTATGAGAATCTGGTGAGGATGAGGGTCTACCTGGTCCTGCGAGCATGCCCTCGACGCTGCCGCCTGTCCACCATCTTCCGGCTTCTCTTGTGGCTCCTCCCCGGGCTCGTCCTCCATCTCTTCCTTGCCCACCTCCTCCTCTTCAGACGAGGCCGTATGTCACATAGATACATAGAAGATAGTTGCAGGAGGAGGCCTTTTGGCCCTTCGAGCCTGCTCCACCATTTATCACGATCATGGCTGATCATCCAACTCAATACCCTAATCCTGCTTTCTCCCCATAGCCTTTGAACCCATTCTCCCCAAGTGCTATATCTAGCCGCCTCTTGAATATATTCAATGTTTTAGCATCGACTACTTCCTGTGGTAATGAATTCCACAGGTTCATCACTCTTTGGGTGAAGAAATGTCTCATCATCTCTATCCAAAATGATTTACCCTGAATCCTCAGACTGTGACCCCTGGTTCTGGACCCACACATCATTGGTAACATCTTCCCTGCATCTACCTTGTCTAGCCCTGTTCGAATTTTATAAGTCTCTATGAGATCTCCCCTCATTCTTCTAAACTCCAGCGAGAACAATCCTAACCTAGTCAATCTCTCCTCATATGACAGTCTCACCGTGCCTGGAATCAGTCTGGTAAACCTTCGCTGCACTCCCTCGAGAGCAAAAACATCCTTCCTCAGAAAAGGAGACCAAAACTGCACACAATGTTCTAGGTGTGGCCTCACTGAGGCCCTGTATAATTGCAGCAACACATCCCTGCTTCTGTACTCGAAACACCTCGCAATGAAGGCCAACATACCATTAGCCTTCTTTACCACCTGCTACACCTGCATGCTTACCTTCAGCAACTGGTGCACAAAGACACCCAGGTCCCGCTGCACACTCCCCTCCCCCAATTTACAACTATTCAGGTAGTAATCTGCCTTCCTGTTTTTGCTTCCAAAGTGAATAACCTCACACTTATCCACATTATACTGCATCTGCCATTGATTTGCTCATTCGCCCAACCTGTAGGATCCCTGCATCCTCGTCACAATTCATCCCTCCACCAACTTGGTATCATCTGCAAGCTTTGAGATGTTACATTTTGTTCCCTCATCCAAATCATTAATATATATTGTGAATAGCTGGGGTCCCAGCACCGAACCCTGTGGCACCCCACTAGTTACTGCCTGCCAATTTGAAAAGCATTAATCCCTACTCTTTGTTTCCTCTTTGCCAACCAGTTTACTATCCACCTCAATACACTTCCCCCAATCCCATGCGCTTTAATTTTGCACAATAATCTCTTACATGGGACTGTACTTTTTCAAAAGATTCCAACAGATTTGTCAGGCATGATTTCCCCTTCATAAATCCATGCTGACTCTGACTGATCCTGCCACTGCTTTCTAAATGTTCCGCTATAAAGTCCTTGATAATGGATTCAAGAATTTTCCCCGCTACCGATGTTAGGCTTACTGGTCGATTATTCCCTGCTTTCTCTCTACCTCCCTTTTTGAATATTGGAGTGACATGAGCTACCCTCCAATCTGCAGGGACTGTTCCAGAGTCTATAGAATCCCGGAAGATGACCACCATCCTGTTCCTCCTCCTCAGCGTGTCGCTTTGCTGCTGAGGATCTCGAACCCGGATCCTTAGCGCCGCAGTCCTACTGCTAACCACTGTGCCATGTGCCGCCTACCGTGCCATGTATACACAGACACCTTTTCGCTATATAACATTGGTACAAACACATAGCTACAATGATGCAATTATACAAAGAAAACCAAATATACGTTAAACATTAAACAGTCAATGAAGTCACTAGCATCCAAATCAACCAGCCACTCTTTCCCCTTCCTGCAGCCCCCAGCAGTAGACTCTCATCAGAGGAAAATTGCTCTGGGGTTGACGTAACAATATACTGGAAAGTCACACCTACACAGGGCATGGCGGAAGAGGGAAGGAGCATCCCCTTGCCCCTCTCCAGTACTGGCAACATGTTCCTTACTCCAGGCCACAGAAGCAGAAAAGGCTGCAGCGGAGAAATATATGGCCTCCAAGCATTAAACACTACACAGTCAACAGCACAATAACACTTTTATCCCACCCACGTCCACACACCCACACACACTCTCGCAGCTCCTAGCAGTAGACTCACATCAGTGGAAAATCGTTCGGGGGTGAGCATAACAATACACCAGAAAGTCACCGATGTAGAGAATGGTGGAAGAATGAGAGAGTACCCCTTCCTCCTCTCCTGCACTGGCAGCAGGTTCCTTGTTCCATGCCACAGAAGCAAAAGAAGCTGCAACAGACAAACACACAGCCTCCAGATTTTAAACAGTCAACAGTACAATAACACTCTCCCCCTCCCGCAGCTCTAGCAGTAAAGTTGCTCGAGGATAGCGTAACAAAACACCAGAAAGTCACCGACATAGAGCATGGCAACAGAGCGAAAGAGCACACTTTCCCCATCGCTAGCAATGGTAGTTGGCCATCTTACTGCCACCCTTCTCCTTGCCCCAAGCCACAGAAGAAAGAGCTGGCATCAGACAAGCGCAGAGCCTTCAAGCACTAAACAATCAACAGCACAATAGCAAACACAAGGCTGTTGGACATTAAATATTGAACAGTCAACAGTACAACAAAGTCACCATCAATCTGCATGACTTCCAGATATTAAACAATAAACAGTCAACAACAGTATATCGACAAGACCTTCAGCAAGTTCCTCAATTGAATCCACTTGCCACCTTTCCCCTCCTTCAGCACTGACAGCAGGTCACCTGACCTACTTGCTCCAGACCACAGAGGAAAAAGAGGCTGTAGCAAGCAATCAAATGGCTTCCAGGCATTAAACATCGAACAGTCAGCAATACAATACAATCACCAACAATCTGCGAGAGCATTTCTTCAATACCTTCAGCTGGTTGCTCAGTTGAATTGGGCAACTACCCGTCTACTCCTCCAGCAATGGCAGCAGATAATTTGACTTATGGTATTATAGTCTTATGGACTTTCCCCTTTGCAAGCCCGAGGCCACAGAAGCGAAATAGGTAGGAAGGAGCAAACACACAGCTACAAGACATTAAACACTGAACAGTCAACAGTGCAATAAAGTCATCAGTAAGTTGCTCAGTTGAATTGGTCCGCTCCCCCTTCGCCTTCTCCCAACACCAGCAGTAGGACATCTTACTCCCTCCCTTTCCTTGCTCCAGGCCACAGAAGGAAAAGAGATGGCAGCAAACAGACACACAGCCTCCAGGCAGCTGCAGTAGAATAAAGAACAATACAGCACAGGAACAGGCCCTTCCATCCTCCAAGCCTGTGCCGATCACATGTCCTATCTAGACCAACCACCTGTATCCTTCTATACCCCATCTGTTCATGTGCCTGTTCAAATAAGTCTTTAAGGCCGCTAACTTATCGGCCTCAACTGCCTCACTTGGCAGTGCATTCCAGGCTCCCACCACCCTCTGTGTAAAAAAACTTCCCCTGCCCATCTCCACTGAACCTTTCCCCCCTCACCTTGAACTTGTGCCCCCTTGTAATTTTCAATTCCGCCCGGGGAAAAAGCCTCCAACTTTTCACCCTATCTATGCCCCTAATAATTTTATAAAATTCTATCAGGTCGCCCCTCAACCTCCGTCCCTCTAGGGAGAACAATCCCACTTTATTCAATCTCTCCTCATAGCTAATATCCTTCATACCAGGCAACATTCTGGTAAACGTTTTCTGTACTCTCACCAAAGCCTCCACGTCCTTCTGGCAGTGTGGTGACCAGAATTGGACACAGTATTCAAAATGTGCTAACCAACGTTCTATATAACTGTGACACAATTTGTGAGCTTTTATACTCTATACCCCATCCTATGAATGCAAGCATGCCATATGTTTCTTTATCACCATTTCCACCTGTGCTGCCACTCTTACGGATCTGTGGGCCTGCATGCCCAGATCTCTCTGTGTCTCTGCTCCTGGTGGTTCTGCCATTTATTTTATAGCTCACACCTGAATTAGACCTACCAAAATGCATCACTTCGCATTTGTCCGGGTTAAATTCCAGGTTTAATATGAAGCTGCAGCTAGACATGAGCTGGAAGCCATCAACCCAGCAGAGAAATTGAATCTGACAGACAAGTGCCTTACTCAAATCAAGCGAACTATCAAACAAGATGAAACTCTTAGTGATGAAAGAATGGCCTGAGCATCAAGGACACCATTGTGGCCATAAGAGCATATTGGGCATATCAAGGTGAATTGACAGCCCAAAATGTCATCTTGTACTAACAAATTTGTCATCATCTCCTAAGGAGATGAGAGGAGAGATGCTGAAACTGCATCCATGCAAGCTGTCAGGGAATTGAATCAAGTCTGAGAAAGGCAAGAGAAGTGCGCTACTAGCCAAACATGAGTAATTATGTTAAAGAACACATTGGCCAGTGCAGTGCTTTTAATGAGTACCAAGCTAAAGAGAGCTATTGATGAGGCATGACATCCCAGACAAGACCATGGATGAAACTGGGAGTAAACCTCTTCATTTTGGCAGGAACTGATTATCTTGTCACTATCTACTACTATTCAGGCTACTGGGAGTTAGACCAGCTGACTTCAATGATGATAGGAGTGACAGCAGAATGCCTGAAATCACATTTCAGCAATTGTGGCATTCCAGACATTATGATGAGTGACAATAGCCTCAGTTCACAAGTGAAGAATACAGCCATTTCACAAAGGATTGGGAAATTCAGAACCCCACATCTCGCGTCACTACCACCAGTTGAATGGAAAGAATACTAGAATCATAGAATTTACAGTGCAGAAGGAGGCCTTTTGGCCCATCTAGTCTGCACCGGCCCTTGGAAAGAGCATCCCACTTAAGCCCACGCCTCCACCCTATCTCCACCCAGTAACCCCACCTAACCTTTTTGGACACTAGGGGCAATTTAGCATGGCCAATCCACTTAACCTGCACATCTTTGGACTGTGGGAGGAACCCGGAGCAGCGGAGGAAACCCTTGTAGACATGGGGAGAAAGTGCAGACTCCACACAGACAGTGACCCAAACCGGGAATCGAACCTGGGAACCTGGAGCTATGAAGTAATTGTGCTAACCACTGTGCTACCATGCTGCCCTATAGGGAAAGGCCGAGACGGCAGTGAAAATTGCCAAGGAAACATTAAGGAATCAAGCAAATCCAGCACTGATGTACACAAAGCAATCCTCGCAAGGGAAAACACATTGACTGAAGGCATGGAAATTAGTCCAGTTCAAAGACTAACATCACGCTGCATGTAAGCTACTCTTCCAGTCACAATAAAAGCTACTGAAGCCATAAGTAGCAGCAGGTACAAATGAAAAAAATCAAGGTGAAATGACAGAAAGCCAAATTTCACTTTAACAAGTCTGCCAACCCATTGCCAGAGCTGAGAACCTGAGAGCTAGTCAGGGTGCAAACTTTCAAAACTCTCAACAGGAGTTACTCCACGTGGAAATGTGGGACATGCGTAGAGAAAGGCAATCAAAGGCAGATATGCACAAGTTGTGAAACTGTTCCTTCACAGCTTGTTAGTGTTTGAAAATAGTGGGTAAATTGAGCAACTTATAGTTACACATGATTATGTGAGCAAATTTATTTTGCAGGAAAAGGGCGATTTTGGTATCTTGAAATGCAATAGAACTATATGCCTTATCTACCTTGCTGCAGTCAGCTGACCTCTGCCATGAGGCACTCAGCTTTGTATGATGCCATTTTACATTTGTTCAATAAATGCACCTGAAAAAGCACTGCAGCCTTTGAACAGAAACACTCCCAATATGTCTGCAGAAAGATGCAGATCTACACACTTTTTCAAAGCAGATCACTATTGCATAGTAATCAGGATCTGAAAAAAACTATTTTTTTCCCTTTTCTGCTTCCCTATTTCCTTTCCCCCCTCAACATACAGCTACTTGCCAAAATTCATAAGATTAACATACTTCAGAATTGTAACTGATTAAATTTCCACTTTTTCCATTTTTCCAATAGGGATTAGGTCCTGGTTGTTATGACACTTACAATGCAGACATCGACTGCCAGTGGATTGATATAACAGACGTTGTTCCCGGAAACTATATACTGAAGGTAATCCTTTCTATCGCTGGAACTGCATCATAAAAACTGGTTACAAGCAAAAACTTGTCTGGCAAATGATCCTTCTCTCACCTATAGATGGAAATACTCTTTTTGTGTCTCACTTTCTCCCTCTCTCTTTGTCTCTTTATCTCAACAGACTACTGGCTGTAATTGTATAGATAAACTATATGTTATATTCCAGAAAGGCAACTGGTGAAGGATAGAACAGAAGCCAGTCTTTATATATTTTTTTCATTGGCTTTATTTCCATAGGTACACATTACAAACATGTGTCTCTTAACCCAATCGCCAGTTTTATTCTGTTCCTATTTAAAGGAGAACAAGATAATCCCTAGTTAATTCCCATTACCTGGTTACATTTAAACACAATTAATATTGCAAACTTTCCTCTTTGTTCCTCCTCACCTTTAATTTTCCTCCTTCAATTATCCTATCCTAAATTACACTTTCTCTTCTGCATTGTTATTGCATTTTAATTCAAGAGCAATTTAAAAAAAAATATTCATTCATAGGATGTGGGTGTTGCTGGCTGGGCCAGCATTTATTGCACATCCTGAATTGCTTTTGAGAGTGTAGTAGTGAGTCGCCTTCTTGAACCACTTGCAGGCCACGTACATCCAAATTGCAGCTAGGGAAGGGGTTCCAGGATGTTGACTTAGTGACAGTGAAGCAACATCAATAAAAGGTGGGCAGACTATCGTGAGCCAAGAAGTGAGTTACTCTCTGCAAATTTCCCAGCCTCTGACCTTTTTCTGTACACATAGTATTTACTGGCTGTGTTCAGTTCAGTTTCTGGTTAATGGCAACTTCCAGAAAGTTGATAGAGGGGTTTTCAGCAATGGTCATGCCATTGAATGTTAAGGGGCGATGGTTAGAGTCTCTTTAGTTGAAGATGGTCACTGCTTGGCACGTGTGTGGCACAAATGTTACTTTTCACTTGTTAGCCCAAATGTACATGTTGTCCAGGTCTTGCTGTATATGGAGACTGATTGCTTTCATATCTGAGGAGTTGTAAATGGTACAATCATCAGCAGCCATCCCCACTTCTGACCTTCTGATGGGTGGGGAGGGGGGGGTGGGGGGCATTGATGAAGCAGCTAAAGATGGTTGCGCCTAGGACATTTACCCTGAGGAACTTCTGCATCATGCCCTGGGACTTCCACCAACCACAACCATCTGGATCTCAAATAGTGAAACCGTTCAACTCTCTATTTTCTGTTATTCCTACAATCTTTCGGCTTTCAAAATACATGCTTAATGGAATCTAATCACAATGGCGGTCGACAAGGTGTTGGTGAGGCCACATCTGGAGTATTGTGTTCAGTTTTGGTCTCCTTACCTGAGAAAGGACATATTGGCACTGGAGGGAGTGCAGAGGAGATTCACTAGGTTGATCCCATAGTTGAGGGGATTAGATTATGACGAGAGGTTGAGTAGACTGGGACTGTACTCATTGGAGTTTAGAAGGATGAGGGGGGGATCTTATTGAAACATATAAAATTATGAAGGGGATAGATAGGATAGATACGGGCAGGTTGTTTCCACTGGTCAGGGAAAGCAGAACTAGGGGGCATAGCCTCAAAATAAGGGGAAGTAGATTTAGGACCGAGTTTAGGAGGAACTTCTTCACCCAAAGGGTTGTGAATCTCTGGAATTCCTTGCCCAGTGAAGCAGTTGAGGCTCCTTCTTTAAATGTTTTTAAGAAAAAGATAGATACCTTTCTAAAGAATAAAGGGATTCGGGGATATGGTGTACTGGCCGGAGAGTGGAGCTGAGTCCACCAAGATCAGCCATGATCTCATTGAATGGCGGAGCAGGCTCGAGGGGCCAGATGGCCTACTCCTGTTCCTAGTTCTTATGACAACGCCGCCAGGGCTGATGGCCTGGCTAGGGGACCTGTATGACATCCTCCGGTTGGAGAAGATCAAGTTTGAATTGAGGGGATCAGCGGAGGGCTTTGAGATACAGTGGGGACTGCTCATGACCATGTTTGAGGAATCGTTCGTCGCAGGGGGGGGGGGGGGGGGGTGGGGGTGGGTGGGGGGGGGGGGGGGCGGAAACGAGAGAAGGTGAAAAGGGAGAAAAACATGTACAAACTGTAAATCATGAGATGTGGAGAATGTTCTCTGGCTTATTTATGTTTTTGTACTTCTGAATATATTTGGAATAAAATTCATTTTTTAAAAAAATGAATGAGAGGACAGATTTAAAGGGTATTTGGTAAAAGAAGCATAAGCAATGTGAGAAAAAACTTTTTCATGCAGCAAGCGGTTAAGGTCTGGAATGCACTGTCTGAATGGGTGGAGGCAGGTTCAATCAAGAAGTTCAAAGAGGAATCGGACTGTTATCTGAAAAGGATGAATGTACAGAGTTATGGGAGGAAGACAGTACTAGGGGAATTGTACGAGGCTCATTTGAAGAGCCTGTGCAGACCTAATGAGCTGAATGGCCTCCTTCTGTGCGAGAACAATTCTGTGATTTCAATGTGGCTGGACTGCAGAGCTTTGATTTGATCTGTTTTTGGGATCATGTGGAACGGCCTATTGCATGCTGCTTTCACTCTTTAGCATACATTTGGTCCTCAGGCCATGAGGTTACTGATTGTGGTTCATCTCTATCTGCTGATGGGCCACAGTACCTCATGGGTGCTCAATTTTGATCTCCTAGATCTGGTCTGAATCTATCCAATTTAGCATGGTGGTAATGCCACACATGATGGAGGGGTGTCCTCAATGAGAAGATGACTCTTTAACTGCAGAGGACTGTGTGGTGGTCACTCCTATAAGACAGATGCATCTACAACAGGTAGATTGGTGAGAATGAGCTCAAGTAGATTTTTTCTGTTTGGTTCTCTTACCATCTGCTGCAGATATTTCCTTTGGGACTCCATTAGTGTGGTGCTCCTGTGCCACACTTGTTGATGGAGATTTGTTCCCCACCCAGAGTACATTCTGTGCCTGCTATGCTCAGTGGTCCTTCCAAGCGGTTTTCAACATGGAGAAGGACTGATTCATCAGTTGAAAGAGAGTTCCAGGTGGTATTCAGCAGGAGGTTTCCTGCCCATGTTTGACCTGATGCTGTGAGACTTCATGAGGTCAGGGGTCAATATGGAGGACTCCCAGGGCCACTCCATCCCACCTGTACAACACTATGCCACCACTTCTTGTTGGTTTGTCCACCCAGCAGGATGGAACATACCTGGTGATGGTGAAGCTTGGGACATTGGGTGTACTGTATAACTTGGTGAGTATGACTGTGTCAGGCTATTGCTTGACTAGTCTCTGGGCAGCTCTCCCCATTTAGGCATAAGTCCCCAGAGGTTCGTGAAGAGAACTTTTGCAGGCTTGTCTGGGCAGGATGTGCCTTTATTGTTTTCAGTGCCGAGATTGATCGGGTGGTCCATCTGGTTTAATTCTTGACTTTTTTGTAGTGATCTGGATTCAACAGAATGGTTTGAGGGCAGTTGGGGTTAACCAGATTGCTGCGGGTCTGAAGTTACACATAGGTCAGACTGGGGAAGAACACTAGATTTTCTTCCCTGATGAACATTAGTGAACCAGATGGGTTTTTATGACAATCTGGTACTTTGATCATTACTGAGAGAACTTTTTTATTCCATATTTACTAATTTAATTTGAATGTTTTTGGCTTGGGATTATAGCAGCACAGCTGTTCTCAGACCTTCTAAGAAGCAAGATACAGGAAAAAGGGAAAAATAGCCTGCTGAAAGTTGCAGTAGACTTTTGATTGGCATTCACAGGCTGCTGCAGACTGCTCGACATGGAGCCTGAGGAATTTCACATTGGCTATCCACATCTCTGCCTACAAAAATGTGGAAAAGGCATCAATGAATGCCAGTTATTTTCATTTTGATTCTTTTCTGTTTTCTCTATTCTCCTAAGGAGTGGATTCTGCCTTTGGTGCAGGTTCCAAAGGTGCTGGCTGGCTTCCAGCCCAGGCCCAAATGATCATTCATCACATATGGGCGTATGGACAGTGAAGGCTGGCAGCGTTTCCAAAAGTGGGTGGAATTGTGTATGAGGCTGATTCCGTCCTTGCGTGAGTTCCAGGCACAATTCCAGCTGCAAATACTGGACAGTGATCAAGAGTGGGAATGTTGGCTGATCCTTGTGCAAATATATACTTATTTCCCACTCAATTATGGGACCCTAAATAATGATGGCTGATAGCGACAATGGATTGCCAGTCTTTCTACTTGTGACATTAACATTAATATTATTTAACAAGCAATGAATAAGCTGATTTCCATTGAAACCTTGTCCTGGAAATTGACAATGTATATGCTTTGTGGAATGCAAAAGAGGATCCCAACTCTCCAGTATGGTGGATGACATATGTGCTCATTCTTGGCTGGATGTGTGCTGCCCACCATATTGGTTGGATCTCCTCAGTCGCCATTCAGCATTTGTACCTGTGTTATGGGCCAGGGTTTAGAGAACCCCAAAGCGTATCATGGAGTTACCTGACCCACAACTTTTAATAGATTGGGGTATGGAGAGCACACGGCCCATTCTACAGGTGCGGTACAGCAGAAATCGCAAAGTATTTTTTAAAGCAAAACAATGTTTATTCTATGAACTCAAGTTAACCTTTTTAATACATACAGTGAACATCTTAGCAACCATCAATTCAAATACAACCCCCAAAGAATACAACACTAAGTAATCCTTAATAACGTCCCAAACAACATAGAACATACAGTGCAGAAGGAGGCCATTCGGACCATCGAGTCTGCACCGACCCACTTAAGCCCTCACTTCCACCCTAGCCCCGTAACCCAATCACCCCTCCTAACCTGGACACTAAGGGCAATTTAGCAGGACCAATCCACCTAACCTGCACGTCTTTGGACTGTGGGAGGAAACCGGAGCACCCAGAGGAAACTCACGCAGACACGGGGAGAACGTGCAGACTCCACACAGGCAGTGACCCAGCGGGGAATCGAACCTGGGACCCTGGTGCTGTGAAGCCACAGTGCTATCCACTTGTGCTACCGTGCTGCCCTAACATCCAGAAGACAAAAGAGACACCTTTTAACAGAAGCACATTAGGTTTACATTCACTACTGAGAACATTTATAATTCTGAATTCACCAAATGATCAAGAGACAGTCTTTTCATGGCAGAGAGAACAGAAGTACAGCTGCTTTGTCTGGCTTCAGCTCCAACACTGAAAACAAAACTAAAACACACCCTTCAGCAAACAGCCTAAAACGAAAGTAAAACGCTGACACAGCCCAGCTCCACCCACACTCTGATATCACTGGTAAACACCCATTTCTTAAAGGTACATTTCTTAAACACCCATTTCTTAAAGGTACTCTCACATGACACCTGAAACTGGCGCATGGCACAAAAAAATCATTGGGTTAACTCTTGTTTCAGGTCCCTTTGCCAAATTGGTCTATGAATAACTGAAGCATGCACTGTGAAACCTGAAGTATGTTTCTTAAGCTGCTCATCAGTCAAGTGGTCCTTATAAGTGTCTACTAGAAGCTCTCACTGGAATGTTCCGGTTCACGTTCTTCATTTGCCATATTTTGCACTGAGAAGTGCAAGGGTGTTCCTTTCAGGTCCTTAAACTGAGGTCAGCTGCTACTGATTGCAACTGATACAAACCCTCCCAGCCTCCCCTGATGCCTTTTGACTGATGTTTGAGCTGACCAATATTGCTGCCCTCTCGTGATCAACATGCTGCACTTGGGTGCAAAAATATGGTGTCAGCAACAAACTGCTACTATTCTAATGAGCTAACTGCACTGGGATCAAAACATGATTCAGGCTCACGCCTATTTCAAGACAGTTGATTATTGAGGTGCACACCACCTTTAGGACCTTACATGAATGACTATCTTTTATGTGTGATGTTAGACATTGGGAGGCTAATTTTAATCTAACCCATTGGGTAGGTTCAGGACATGCATCTGTTTTACACCTCACCCAATTTTTCTCTCCATTGGCTCGACAGGGTATAAAATGGTTGATATGACCCAAACCTGTTCAGCAGGTTGCAATTACTCCTGAGTATGAATGAAATATCATCGCTGAGGCTGATCCATGTTCTTTCCTGAAATGTTCGCTTTACAGTGTAAGGGTCCTTCCTGATGATTCTCTTATTTCCCCTTTCTTTATTTTTTTGCTGATATCATTTTGATCCGTGGAGGTTTTTTGTATCTTTAAGTTAAGCAGCAGAGAGAATGAGGAATTAAAAAATTTTAAACAGAGTATATGGGCTAGTTTTCGAACAACAAGGCCGAGATTCCCCGACCACCCGCCGGGTCGGAGAATCCCCGGGAGGCGGCGTTAATCCTGTCCCGCCGCTCCGACGCCGGCTGCCATATTCTCTGGCGCCAGTTTGCAGGCGGGGCCGGGGTTCACGCCTCGCCGGTCGGGGGCCGTTGGCAGCGGCCCCCCGGCAAATCTCCGGGTACCGATGTGCCAAGTGGCTGTCGGTTTTTGGCCAGTCCCACCGGCGTGGATTAGACATGGTCCCACACGGCGGGACCTGGCAGATAAGTCAGCTGGGGTGGTTCTCGGGGGGGGGGGGGGGCGCGAGGGGATCATACCCCGGGAGGGGCCCCCATGGTGGTCTGGCCCACCGATCTGCGGGCAGGCCTGTGCCGTGGGGGCACTCCTTCCTTCCGTGCCAGCCCCTGTAGGGCTCCGCCATAGCCGGCGCGGACAAGCCACCCCCCTGCCCATGCGCCAGAATACGCCGCCGTTTCCGCGCATGCACGGGGTCACGCCGACCCTTTGGCGCCGCCTGGCGTGGCGCCAACCCCTCCAGCATCCACCTAGCCCCCGGAAGTGCGGAGGATTCCGCTAAGTTATAGTTCAGGCCTGTGGGGGTGTTGAATTCCTGAGACTGAAGGGCCGGAAGGCAGGCCAAGAACTGAAAGCGAAGTTTGATAAACGGGGACTCTGCCTCTCCAGGGAAATTGTGAATACAGTCTGAAAAACAAAGACTGTAATCTAGCGGCTTACTGTGAAAAAAGCATGCTGAGAACCATCATCTGAAGCAAAGATTAGTTTATCTTTCACTTACATTATTTACCCCTTTTCCACCCCTCTGTTTTTCTGTTTAGTGTGTGTGTGAAGAGGATGGGGGCAAGTTAAAGTGAGAGTTAGATTAGTTAATAGTTAACCAACTGTATCTGCTGCATGTTTCATTATAGTTCTTGTTATAAATAAACAGTCATTGTTTCCAAACTTCCAAACATGGTGGCTGTAATTATTGGGCAGCCAAGGGCCAAAGGTTTCGGGTTCTTCTTTAAGAATTATTGGTTGATTCACTTGTGTTGTGACTTGGGTACGGTGGGGCTGGAATTGATGCGCACTTCCCCAGGGTGTCATATTAATACCTTCCTCACTAAAAATGAAATGTCAGGACATGGACATATCATCATGAGATTTGCGAAACATAAATCACAAGCAGATCCAATCTATTCCCATTATATAAATTCCCAGGGCGGGCAGCACCAGTTCGCCCACTAACATGGCCTTCAATCTCTCAAACTCTACTTGCCGTTCTGTGGACCACAGCGTTTTCATTTGGTTTTGCAACATGTCCAACATGCACTGTATTTCAATCTCTAACTGAGCCTGTCGCCAAGGTTTTAGTTGGAAAAGATGTGGCTTTATTGGTTCACAGTTTCTTATGTCCACATCTTGATTAGTTAACGGAGTGCCCCCTGGTGTTTCCCTACAACTCTGTCTATTCTCTTTCATGATGTGGAGATGCCGGGAAGTTATGCTGCAACTGTACAGGACCTTGGTTGGACCACATTTGGAGTATTGTGTGCAGTTCTGGTCGCCTCATTATAGGAGGGATGTGGAGCCATTGGGTGGGGGTGGGGGGGGGGGGGGGCAGAGGAGGTTTGCCGGGATGCTGCCTGGGTTGGAGGGTAGGTCTTATGAGGAAAGGTTGAGGGAGCTAGGGCTTTTCTCATTGGAGCAAAGGAGTATGAGAGGTGACTTGATTGAGGTGTATAGGATGGTGAGAGGGATAGATAGAGTGGACGTTCAGCGACTTTTTCCTCAGGTATATAGAGGGTGGGGGCAAGTTAAAGTGGGGGATTAGGAATTTGATCACCGTTAACCAGTTGTATTTGCTGCATATTTCATTACAGTTCATGTTGTAAATAAAAAGTAATTGTGTTTAAATGTATAAACCTGGTGACTGTAATTATTGGGCAGCCAAGGGCCAAAGACTTTTGGTATTTTTCTAATTCAATTGCGTTGTGACTCCGCATCATGGGGAGGCAGGAATTAATGAATTATTCACACTCTTTTACTCTAATTCTCATGTAGGTTTCAGTGAATCCAGGTTTCTTGGTTCCAGAATCCGTAATGACGAACAATGTGGTCAGATGTGATATTCTCTATACAGGGAGCTATGTGTCAGCCAAGAACTGCAGAATTACGAGGTTTGTATTTGTTTGCTAATTTGCAGATGATGCTCTATGGACTTTGAAGCCCAAATTGCTGCAATAGGACTTTCTTTACAATGTATTCAATGGTTCATATAAATGGGGACCAGCAATATGATCAAAGAACATTTAGAAAGCAGCTATTTGGCCCTGTGTGTTTGTGCTAGCGTCAGCTCCCTAATTGGAGTTGTCTAGTATAATCCCATTTTCGCAAACATTTTAAATATTATTTTCCTTTTAAACTCCTTTTTAAATGCTGTTACTGACTTGGTTCCAGTGACCACTTGAGATAACACACATTCCATGATCCGATAATCCGTTGTCTGAAGATAATTCCTTCCTGTTCCTCGTACTGAATCTATAATGTTGATTCACTGACCAGTGAAAATAATCTTTCACTATTTAACCTTACTTAAAATGCTCTTTGAGCATTTGTTCGATTTCCCCCTCCACTGACCTGTGGGCCTCAGCAGCTCCAAGTGTTTATGTCTTTCCACCCACTGGCTGACAGGTCCACCTAGTAACTAGCTTGGATTTACTACTTCTGCCCTAATAACTCAACCCTCTTCCTTATGCAATGATCCAAGGCAGTCATACTTGGATTAGGTATTAAAGACCATTGCAGTATCCTTCCCTTTGAACCATCATGCTTGGTGGCTCTGTCAATCATTGAAGGCAATGGGATGTTGCCTGAGGTGTGATTCAGTGCTGTTTCCTTTCCTCTTGATATCCAGTTTATAAGAAACAATGAATATTAGGAGGTAGGCCTATCTCTGAATCCATTACTACGATAACAGGGTCTATTAAACTATGACCTACAGTTATAATGCAATTACCTGTTCATCTTCCTATATGGTAGTCCCTCCTGTATTTCGCACAGTGGACTGATTTGAAATTAGGAGCTCATTTAATTTTGGGCCCAGATTCAGCCTATCACTTCATGCTTCAATAATTTTGACACTGGCCTTTAAGCAAGATATTGTCCCTTTGGGGAAGGAAACCAAAGTCTGGACTGTTCCCAGATCCCAAACTCACCCATTGGGAGAACAGTCACTCTTTGGGGTTTTTGGTGGAGGAACCCCTTAATTGGAGTGGAGCCAGGTTAAGGGCAGTGGATGGGCGCTCTAAGCTTGAGGGTCATCCTGCTTGAGAGGAGCAACAGGTTTTAGTAGAGGGTAAGAAACTGAGAGGGTGCTTTGATGTGGAGGTGTTCTCTCATTTCATTTCATTTCATTTCATGACTTGAATAAAAACCGATTTGTTAGCCAGTTCGGTACTGTGGCGGGTGGAGGGGGTGAGGGTGGATGTTGAGGGAGAATCTCTTTACTCGGCAAACTTTGGCTACATTGTACTCAGACAGGCAGGGGCCTATAAACCTGCTGGAGCACTGCCCCCACCCCTCCACCCCACAGCCTGCTACTAGAACGTTGCCCTAGCAGTTAGTATTCCACATCGGGTGGGAACTGGAGGCTGACTGTAAAACGGTGCTTAATGAACCTACTGGTGCCTGCCAGTCTCAAATCTGCCTCGGCAAAAATAGTTGCCTTCAGAAATGGGGGCAGGAACTTGGCCCGTGCTGGCATTGCGTGTCTCCGTTCCTATCCTTTACAGGACAATTTAGTGCATGGACCAGGATTGTGACCTTGACACAGACAATATTATTCTAGGCTGATTTCATGAGGAGCATTCATTCCAATGCAATTATATTTTGAAACATTTTCTCTCAACAGATACTAAGGATGGAATATCTGAGTGTCACATGGTCAATTTCTGGGCTCTATCGTCGGTCAGAAGTGTGTGTGTGCTCTCCAGTTTTTTGTTTTAGTTTTGCTATTATATTTAACAGCTTTGTGGAGAAAGTCAGTGATTTTAGGCCTGCTTTAGGCCCACAACATAGTGTTTTCAGTTTAGAATAATCGTGGCACATCTGCAGGGAATTTTGTGATAATTCAAACACAACTTTGAGGCCTCCATGATCTATATTCCTGTCCTTCCCTTCCACACTCTCTCCATTTCCTCCCCTCTCCTTCGCAATTTAGTTCTTCTGAAACAAGGGGCTGTTAAAGTCAGAGTGAGGCCTGACTTGACATACATTTTTAGTAAGTTAGGGGAAATATAGTTTTGCTGGAATTATAAGTTAAATACATCTTTCTGCAATTTTGTAATGTATTTCCTGAAAAGCTTGTAGAATGTAGGATGATGAGGAAATAAAGTCCAAACATCTAAAGGGATGGATTAATCATCAAAAATGAAGAAAAAGATCTGAAAAAAATTTCAGGACACTGCAACATTGCACAGCACAGAAGGCCATTCAGCCAGCTGTGTCTATATTAGTTCTCTGGAAGAGCAATTCACCTCGTCCACTCCTCTGTCCTTTTCCTGCAGCCCTGAAAATCCTTTCGCTTCAGATAATTATCCAATTCTTTTAGAAGGCCATGATTGAATTGCCTCCACTCTCAGGCAGCACATTCCAGATCCTAACCACTTGCTGTGTATTTTGAAAAAAAAACATGTCGTCGTTGGTTTTTCTTTTCTCAATCACTTAAACTGGTGTTCTCAATCCTTCTGCCAATGGGAAATTTCTCCCTATCTTCTTTGTCCACATGTTTTTGAACACTTCTATGAGAATAGCTCCACCTTCTCAATCCTATCCATGTAACGAAAGTTCCTCATCCTTGGAACCATTCTCGTAAATCCATTTTGCTCCTTCGCTAATGGTTTCATATTATTCCTGAAGTGTGTTGTCCAGAATGGAACAAAATACTCCAGCTGAGACCAAATCATCTGGTTGTGCTTCTTATTAGTGCCCTTGAGAGATGGTGGCAACACCACAGCCGGCCCAAGAAGATCCAATCGGCTCATTTCTGCAATACAAAACCATTTGGTCTGCGCCATTGTGCTTCTCGGTGGCACTTGGAATCAGGGGCTCACTGTAAAAGGAATAGCAAGTGCATCACGAAGTCTTTGAACTTGGCTCTCCCACAGTATTTCCAAATTCTTTGAGCTCTTGGTTTTAAGTGTGATACCCATGGCAGTTGTTGAATGGAGACTGGGTCCTTCCCTGCAGGAAGGAGCTATGGAATTGTCAGTTATGTTAAAAATGAGCTACACGCATGACTGGTTTAAGAAGTTAAGAATTTATAGGAAAGTGTTTGACTGTACAGTATGATGAAATATTTCTGACTATCCTCACCCGAGCACCCAATTAAAATTTACTTCTACCAAGCATTCGATATTGTACTTGCGACCTATATCCAGCTTTGTGAATGAATCATTACACAATGTTTCCTCCACTGATGGAAAGAACAAAGTTTGACAAAGAAATAATTAGGTCTTCTTGAATAAGTTGCGGTGAAACGTCTGGCTGCTCAAGGACCCTGGTAAGAAGAACCACTTGATGTTGCAGTGTTCTGAAATGATTCCTAAATCCTTTCTTTCTTTGCTGTCTGTTTATCAATTTAGAAGTATTCTCTTGAACTTTTTCTCCCTGACACTATAATCTTGAAGCTTTCAAAACCCAAGGTTTTTGTCATTTTGCTGATTTATCTCACCTTCACTCACACATCCTGCGCCTTTCAATTTAAACAAAGTTATATATCAGCTGATTTTCTACTGGACAATCCACACCCACGAAGTTCTGTAAGAATATATATTTTATGCAATGTCTTTCAGAAACAAAATCAAAATTATTCTGAGCCTTTAGCCCAAACACATTGCAATTAAAGAACACATTCACTTTTATATTTTTACTATTGATCCCATGACTAGCATGTTGAGCATGGAAGAGGGAGCCTGTTTGTAACATGATGGAGTCACAAATGAGATTAGAAGAAATCTGCTGTAGATATGGCGCAGGCCTATAGGAGAAGTGATAAATTTTGTGTTTTTTCAGAAGAAGCAGGATTAATATTTGGGAATGAGATTGCTGAGGATAAATATAGATTGAGATGATGGACACACAATGAATATTTCTTTGCTGAAATAATTCATTACACCTCTTGAGATTTGTGGGAGCACTTTGAGAAGTATTTAAAAATCTGAAAGGTTGTCATTGACTGGTATAAAGGATGTTAGTGCATGCTCTAGCATGTCAGGCATTAGGGATCTTTCCTCTGGTAGGAAATTGTAAAATGCAGTCTATTTCAACATAGAATTACTATTGGCAAGATGTTAAAACAAATAGAATATACTGAAATGGCCAGGGAACGGTGAGAGACATTGCCTTTTAACAATATTAAACACGATGAACTGTCAAAATAAATGTCCTCTCTTTTTTTAAACTGGAGTTTGCTTATGTTCTACTGAAACAGTTTGGTCCCCAGACATGGGTTTATTTTTGTTAGGAGTGTTTTGCTGAATTTTATACTTTAATTTTGCTGCACGAGTTCAACAATAAACTGAGACTTCAAATGTTTGAAAGTCCACAGTTATGTTTGCACTAAGAGCAGAAATCTGCACTGAGCTCCCACTGTTCAAGAACACAAGTATGCACGAGGCAGATGGAAGGAAATCGTAAAAAGAATTAAGATTCTGAATTTCATATATTGAAAGCCCAGTCACATTAATTGGATGGATATTACTTAGGGGTTCCAAAAATTAAATTACATAGAAAGTATGGACTAGGAAAAGTATTTTTGACTAAATTTGGGAAAGAGGCCTTAATATTTAAGGTTTCCTTGATGTCCTGAGAACTAGCTCCAAATGTTTTTCGAAACCTTGTATGGTGTGGTCTGCTCTTGCCAAATTATTCAAGAGCTCCTATAAAAGATGCTTTGTACTTTTAATGGAACTTTTCAAGGTCAACTATTCAATGACCTTTCAGCGTGATATTTTAAGATGATTTGCAACATATTCGTTGTTGGCTCGCTTTATTTCTCCATCCAAGAAGACATATCCTCTGACTTGCTCTGACAATACTATGAGAGATTTGCTAATATTTATAAAATTAATCCATTTAGATATTTTACTCTCGCCAACACTATCCAAGTTTGGGTCTCCTTCACACCAAATTGGTTTGAAGACCTTACACAACCAGTTTGGTTAGCTGGGGGGTCAAGGAGCTCCAACTCAATGCTCAGGCTAGTCTGAAGATTTAGCTTTCATTAAATAATGGAACTTGCTACTTGGAAAGAAAGAGACCTGACATATTTTTGTACCTCAGAGGGAAGTAGTGGAAGATTATATTCGAGACTGAGATTGGTAGATTTTGGGCAAGGGAATCAGACGATATGGGGTAAAGCAGGACTGATTATATCTGGATTGAAACTGTTCCAGCTAATTTCATATCAGCCCTCTACAGACAACAGACAGGAGACAGTCATACTAATAGTCTGGCTGGTTTTAGATCTCGCCCCCAGAGGAAAAAGGTCAATTTCTCACCTAATGAACACCCTAAGAAATTGAGTTATGAACATGAAAAAATATTTTAGATAACCGTGTGGAGTTTGCACATTTTCCACGTCTGCGAGGGTCTCACCCCCACAACCCAAACATGGCAGGGTAGGTGAGTTGGTCACACTAAATTGCCCCTTAATTGGAAAACTTTAAATTTAATAAAAATACATATATAAAAATTTCAGACAAAAACAAATCACATTTTACTCTTTAAATTTCTGCACTGCACTACTGTTCAACCTGACATGACCGGTTTATTGTAGGTAGCTAAGGCAAAGACTTGAAGTTCCTTAAAGCTTTTTGTACTTTCTCTCCCTAGGTTTTTAAACTTGATATGGTGCGATTTTTTAAACTGCTTTTTCTTATTTTTAAGTACTAGTATGAAAAATGTTTGTACAAATATGATTAATTGTGTAGAATAAAACCATTTAGAGAAAGCACTGTGCAGTTACTTCCTGTCCGCAACATCAACATGGTATTCTACACCATCAATACATACATACATGAGAAAGTTAACTAAATTTGATCATCAGTTTAAAAGTAGCATACAACTCGAGAACAGCCCTGGTATTTTTCCAATTAGTTCTTGGGATATGGGCTTCGCTGGCTAGGCCGGCATTTATTGCCCATCACTCATCAGCCTTGAGAAAGATGTGGCGAGTTCCCTTCTGGAACCGTTGCAGTCTGTGTGGTGTAGGTATTGCTATAGTGCTGTTAGGGAGGAAGTTCCAAGATTTTGACCTAGTGACAGTGAATGAACGGTGATACATTTCCAAGTCAGGGTGTTGGGTAACCTGGGGGATTTCTAGGTGATGGTGTTCCCGTGTATCTGCTGCCATTGGCCTTCTAGATAGTAGTGGTCGTAGGTTTGGAATGTACTGTATAAGGAACCTCGATGAGTTCCTGAAGTGCTTCTTGTAGATGGTACACACTGTTGCCCCTGTGTGTCAGTGGTGCAGGGAGTAAATATATATGGATGGAGTGCAAATCAAGCAAGCTGCTTTGTCCTGGATAACGTCAAGCTTCTTGAGTGTTGTTGGAGCTGTTCTCATCCAGGCAAGTGGAGAGCATCCCATCATATTCCTGACTTGTATCTTGTAGATGGTAGACAGGATTTGGGGAGTAAGGAGGTGTGTTACCCGTTAAAGGAAATCAGGCACTGAGCATCAGTGAGCAAGTTATTGTGAAGTAAGTGTCGCTTAATAGCACTGTGATGACGACCCCTTCCATCACTTTCCTGTTGACCTAGAGTGGGCTACTGGGGCAGTAATTGGTAGGATTGGATATGTCCTGCATTCCCTTTGGGTAGAGAATATACCTAGGAATTGTTCACATTGTCAGATAGATGCCAGTGCTATAGCTGTACTGGAACAGCTTGACTGGGGGCTTGGCAAGTCTGGAGCTCAATTCTTCAGTACTATTGCTGGAATGTTATCAGAGCCCATAGCCATTGTAGTATCCAGTGTTTTCAGCTGTTTGTTGTTATCACATGGAGTCAATTCAATTGGCTGAAGACTGACATCTGTGATGCTGGGGACCAGGATGGATCATCCATTTCAGGCTGGAGATTTTTGCAAGTGCTTCAACTTTTTCTTTTGCACTGATGTGTTGGGCTCCCCCATCATTGAGGATGGGGATATTTGTGGACCCCCTTCCTCCAGTGTATTTTTTAATTGTCCACCACCATGCATGACTGAGTGTGATAGGATTGCAGATCTTAGCTATGATAGTTATGGAATTGCTTAGCTCTGACTATTACTTGCTGCTTATGCTGTATGGCTCACAAGTATTCCTGCTTTGTAGCTTCACCCCCTTACTGTTAGATTTACCTGGTGCTGCTCCTGGCATGCCTCCTGCACTCTTCATTGAACCAGGGTTGATCCCCTGGCTTGGCGGTAATGGTAGAGTGGGGATATGCCAGACCATGACGCTACAGATTGTGATCGAGTACAATTCTGCTGCTGATGACCCACAGCGTCTTGTGCTTGCCCGGTCTTGAATTGCAAGAGCTGTTCAAAATCTATCCCATTTAGCATGGTGGGAGTGCTACACAACACAATAGAGGATATCCTCAATGTGATGACGGGATTTTGTTTCCACAAGGACTGTGTGACGGTCAATCCTACTGATATTGTCGTGGACAGATATATCTATGATTTGTGTAAGCAACTACTGCAATTAGATTGGCCTTTTAACTAGCAATATTCAACTATTCCTTTACTTGTATTTGAGGCAAAAACATGTGTGTTTGGAAGCCTTAATTAAAAAGTCCAAATAAACTTGTGGTGCCTTTCTACAGAAAGTCCAGAGGCATGACTTTCATAATCAAACTAATACATTTTGTTTAATTTTAAAACACTTTTCTACTTACCAATTCTTTTTTTTCCAATTAAGGGGCAATTTAGCGTGGCCAATTCATCTACCCTGCACATCTTTGGGTTGTGGGGGCAAAACCCATGCAAACACGGGGCAAATGTGCAAACGCCACACGGACAGTGACCCAGAGCCGGTATCGAACCTGGGACCTCGGTGCTGTGAGGCAGCAGTGCTAAACACTTCGCCCCCGTGCTGCCCCATTGTGACTTTTTAATATAAACATTCTAAGGCTAGGAGGCTAGGGATTTCCTTGGAGATGTTCTCCTTTCACTATCATACCTTCATTGGCACAGCAATTCAAGGAAATTCCTAGCCTGGATTTCGAAGAAATCAAGCAGATCATCACATCCCCAAAAATGATCTAATCGATCACTCTCAGTCATCCACATGACTCGCCGACCAATGTAGTTCAAAAGCACCCTGATCCCAACAGCCCCACATTATAGTTTCTGTTCCATTAAATTCTTCCACAGATGAACTTTCTGCACCAAACACCTCGGTTCATGCTGGCCTTCTTCTACACCCCCTCCTCAACCTAATGTGGCTGCTTTTTCCTTTCTTCCTCCCATCCTCCAAATTATTTCTGTCATATTAGTCTCCTCCAGCCTAGTACAAGCTGTGCTTTTATTTACCCCTTCCCCTCTGACATCTCTATACAAGTTGATACTCTTTTGTTCCCAGTTCAAAGTGGCACATTTTTCCGTCATCTAAAACTCTTGGTTCCAGCTATCATATTTTCCCCTTTGCTCCAGTTTAAAGGCAATGTTGGCTTGCACATAAAGAATGCTCCCCATTGCACGAGTCTGCAAAATATCAAGCAGTCCTCTTTGTGTTAATGGGATTTGGGGAAATAATTGAATGTGCAATGCTATTATTTTCTCATCTGTGACTCAATGCATGCCAAATGTGGCCCCTTGTGACTGCTTCTGGATTGATCATATTTTTCTATGAAATTATCCATGAAAGCTTGGAGACATGCTCATATGGCCAAACCAGACAACGCTTCAATGTGCTTATGTTATGCCAAGTACAAGATTCAGGATGTGAACCTGATCAGCAGTTTACCCACATTAGCATTTGATCCAGGCCACTTGCACCTTACAATGGTAGCAATGCTAAATCTGAAGAGTTTGATTTGCTCTGTAGCAACTCCATCATATACAGGCCAAGGTTCACAGTTCATCTCTCCTTCAGCACAACTGTGCCCCACGTGACTCAATAATTCCATTTCATTAAATCATAAGATATTTGGGGATAGCTAATTGGCCCATTCTAATTAATTCCCGTCACCCCCTCCAAACCACTGTCATATTGCATTGCTTCTTAACTAATTTGTTTTTTTTTCTCTATTCTGCTCAGAGGTCCATTCCAAATATTGATCACTCCCTGTATGAAGCAGAACCTCCCGAGATTTCTTATAATTAGATGATACCTAGTATGAAAGCAAACCTTAAGGTTAACTATGATGGTAAATTGACGTTCTCTGGAGACATCGAGACTAAGGGATGTGTCTCACCCTGGGCTAGTGTACGGTCAGTTCCTGCCCCAAAGGCCTCACAGTCACAACACAAGTGGATTAACCAATAATATTTCTAACAATTCTCAAAATCTTTGGCCCTTGGCTGCCCAGTAATTATAGCCACCAGGTTTATAAGTTGAAACACGATAACTGTTAATTTATAACAGGAATAAAGATGAAATATGCAGTAATTACAGCTGGGTAACAAGCAAACTAACTTCTTACTACCCCCTTTAACTGTCCCACCCTCTACCCACACAAAAGACAGACATGGAGGGAGGGATAAAAATAATAAGGACCAAGGTGGAAAGATAACAGTTCTTGCTCCAGGTGATGAGTTTTTCATTGTACCCTCTTCACAGTATGAGGGTGGTTTAATATCTCCGGCTTACAGCCTGTAATGATTTTCTCCGAAGTTCAGCAGTCTATCTTACTAACAGCTTTTCAAGGAGAGGCCTCTGGCTTCACATTGGCCTGTTCTTAGAGAGAGTTATCAGATCTGGTCTCTGCTTGTACAGCCATTTTTGCAGAGAGAGATGGTTCTCACTGTGGCCTTTTGGTGAGAATCAACTGGATATTCCTGGAGTGAGTTAGTTAGATTCCTCCATCCAGCCTGTAGAATCAAAAGTGAAACTACAATGGAACCTCATGGCTCTGAGAAACATTCTGGTGAGATAATATCTAATCATCACCTGTTACCGGGCAGAGCACAGCCTCCTGGGCCCATTCATTTGCCACCAGCCACATCAATCAATCAGAGTCATTACTGATGTCAGTCTAAAACAGCACAGCTTTCTGCTTGAATTAAATGCACATATCCCTTTCCTTAAAGTCACATGTCTATAAATCATCCATGGATCAAAAATGTAACAGCAAAAATAAAAGAAAGGTGAAATAACAGAATAAACAGGAACAAACAGGAAGGACCCTTACAGATTATCTAAGCAAAGTGATTAAAATAACAAAGGGAATTGGCAGGATAGGACTGGAATGAATGTTCCCTCTTGACGCGGGATCCAGAAAAAGTGAGAGAATCTTAGAATTTGAGTTACATCTGACAAAAATATATTCAGGAAATACTATTTCACACAAACAGTTAATGTGGAACATAATGCCCAGAAGGCTACAGATTCAGAATCTACTAATATATTTAAGGGAAGGAGGGAGAAACTTGGGAAGCAAATATATTGGGCGGGATTCTCCCATCCAGCGGCAAAGTGTCCACGCCTTCGTAAACGACGTCGCGTTTTACGATGGCGTGAAAGGGCCGCTGCCAGGAGTAATTCTGGCCCCTACAGGGGGCTAGCATGAGTCTGGAGCGGTTTACGCCGCTCCAGCTTCTGATCCCGGTGCGAACTGTACGGCGCGGGATCCGCGCATGCGCAGTGATGCCGGCGCCAACGTGCGCATGCGCAGTGGCAGCCTTCAACGAGCCAGCCCCAACGCAACAATGCGCAGAGCTACAGGGGCCAGCGCATGGTAAAGGAGGCCCCCAGCCAGAGATGGGCCCCGATCGCGGGCCAGGCCAAATCGGTGGCTCACCCCTGGGTCGGACCCCCCCTCCCTCCCCAGGCCGCCACCCGATCCTTCAACGCCGAGGTCCCGCCGGCACAGAGCAGCTTAGAACGGCGCCGGCGGGACTCGGTTTTAGTCTTACGGCCGCTCGGCCCATCCGGGCTGGAGAATCGGTGGGCCGGCCGCGACCGGCGCTGCACAAACCACGCCGGCGCCAATGGCGCCAAGAATCGTGTGCTGGCGTCGGGGTGGCGTGGGGCGATTCGCGTGGCCCGCTGGCGATTCTCCGACCCAGTGGGTGGGATTTGCCAGGCGGAGAATCGCCGGGACCATGCCGCCCCAAAGCCGGCCCACTGATTCTCCGAAGAGTGGAGAATCGGCGCTATTGGCGCCGGTGCGGTCGGCGTGGCGCCAGTCGGGGGCTGTTCTATGCAGCCCCCCCCCCCCGGTGATTTCATGCCCGTGATGGGCCGAGTGGCTACTCTAAAAAAGCCAAGTCCCGCCGGCGCCATCCACACCTGCTCTTACCCGACGTTATCTCGGAGTGGATGCATCTAGGGGTGGCCTGGTTGGGGGGGGGGGGGGCCTCTGCTGTGGCCTGGCCCGCGATCGGGGACCACCGATTGGCGGGCCGGCCTCTCGGGCTGGGGGCCTCTTTTGTTCCGCGCCGGCCCCTGTAGCCCTACGCCATGTTGCATCGGGGCCGGCGCGGAGAAGATAGCCACTGCGCCTGCGCGCATTGGCGCCGGTCCCACTGCACATGCGCAGACCTGCGGCGCCCGTTTGACTCCGGGGATCGGCAGCTGGAGCCGCATGGGTTGCTCCAGTGCCGTGCTGGCCCCCTGTAGGGAACAGAATTGCTGCTCCTGAGGCCATGTTGAAGCCATTTCTCAATGGCGTTTACGACGGCGTCAACGCTTAGCCTCAGGATCAGAGACTCCCGCCCATTAAGAAAAAACACATGGAATTAGGGTTGAGGAGATACAGAGCTGCCATCATTAACAAAATAACAGAGACTCAGAAGGATATTTGTGTTTGTTTACAATCTCAGATAACCCAATAAAGATGCTTTTCTGTTTCTTGGGCGAATTATTTCAGCATACTGGTTTAGAGAAAATTGCATTGCATGTTAACTTAATGACGTTGTTATAGACTGAGCATACAGGAATTTCAAAACTTTTGTGTTCACTGGAACCAAACAAGCCAAGAGATGTGGGAAAGTTACGGAGCCCAATGCCATTCTCTCTGTTCATTTCTATTCCTTTGTTATTTGCTTAACCTGGCCCAGTGTCCATTTTAAAAAAAAAAGTGATTTATTTGGGACTACATGTCATGATCAATTGGGAATCAGACTCACTTGCGACAAGACTGTTTGTGGGAACAATGAAGGAATCATAATTGTCAGTTTTGTTTGGGTGCATAGTCACTGTGGCGCACAAA
The DNA here is from genome assembly GCF_047496885.1 of Scyliorhinus torazame. Lineage (NCBI taxonomy): Eukaryota > Metazoa > Chordata > Chondrichthyes > Carcharhiniformes > Scyliorhinidae > Scyliorhinus > Scyliorhinus torazame. Next base: position 46,013,123 of record NC_092724.1, read on the forward strand.
GACTCCGTGAGACAAACAGAGTGAAGTCGATGAGGCTTTATTAAGCGTGTCTGTTCCCCAGCAGCCCGATAGTAAACTGGCATGCGGGGGAAGGCACCGGCTTCTTATACTTCGCCTTCAGGGCGGAGTATGAGGTCAACGGCCAACCAGGACCCGGGATCTGTCAGCCAATGACATTAGGGCTTCCAGTCCCACATGACCCCCAATACATACTACCACAGTCACAATGTAAGTATTCGCTATTTATTTTATTTGGCTGGGAACAGCTTCCGGCTGTGGAACAGATGGGTTTATTCTGCAGCATCAGGATCAAGTGAATTCATATCTAATGCTGAATAAAAAACTCAATACTTTGCAGTTATCAGAGAGTTAGTCAGGCTTTAATTCAAGTAGAAAGCTGTGCTGTTTTAGACTAACGTCAGTAATGACTCGGATTGATTGATGCAGCTGCTGGCCAATGAATGGGCCCAGGAGGCTGTGCTTTGCCGGTAACAGATGATGATTAGATATTACCTCACCAGAATGTTTCTCAGATCACAGCACATGCAATGGCCACTCATACTCTTGACTCTAATTGTCAACCCCTAATTTGTTACATCTTTTCTTTTCAACTTCACTTTATCAAATTTTAAAATGAGCTTAAGTGGATGAAGCAACTGAAGACAGTTGGGGCCAGGACACTGCCCTGAGGAATTTCTGCAAACTATCCAATATAATGATAGAGTGCTTTCCTTCATTTTGGGTTGGTGCGATTCTGAATAATGGAGAAGACTAAAGAGGCATCAGAGTGGAAGTGGGACAGATAATTGAACTGTCAAGTGACAGGGAGCTTATGACTGCACTTACTGACAGAATAGTGGTGTTCCACAAAAAAAGTAAAGGAAACTACACCGTGAGTAGCGAATGCATTCTACTTATTTGTAGGAAGTACATGTAAAGTTGTGTGTCACTCTAGCACAAACTGATAGTGATGTGACAGGAGATAAAAAGGCAGGTTTTACATCTCCTGTATTTGCATACAAAGGTGGCAGAGGAATGAAATAATGAACCAAGGTATCTTGGAGAGAATGGTCTTTTGAAAAGGGGAGAAGGATAGCGAAGATTTCAGTGGTCTTGCTGAAATAGAGAGAAAGACAAGAAAGATTGTAACAGAAATAGCAGGAAAGATTGGAGGTGGACATGAGAGAGGGACATGCCATCAGAAACAAATTGTATATTGATTAATATAACTCTAATCTTTTCTCTGTTCCATTTTATGAGCATTTGGTATCGGATAGGCTGTGTATACTTAAAATTGATTAGGAATCAGGACCAGATAAGATGCAGCCAAGGGAAGTGAGAGTAGAAATTGCAGATGCACTGGCCATGATTTTCCAGTCTTCCTGAGGCTCAGGGGTGGTGCAAGAGGAGTGGAGAATTGCAAATGTTATACCCTTGTTCAAAAAAGGATGTAAAGATACGTCCAGCAACTATATACTAGTCAGTTTACTTTCGATGGTGGGGCAGCTTCTAGAAACAATAATTTGTCACAAAATTCATAGTCGCATGGGCAAATGCAGATTAATTAAAGAAATCCAGCATGGATTTGATAAAGTCAAATCATGTTTAACTAACTTTCTGGAGTTTTTAGATGAGTTTAATGGTCTTGAAGTGGTTGACATGGACTTCAAAAAGTACTTAGTTCAGTGCCAAACAGACTTGGTGTGAAGCTCATGGAATAAAAGGAACAGTAAACATGGATGCAACATTGGCTGAATGATAGGAAACAGAATAGTGGATAACGGATGGCTTTTGGACTGGGGGGGAGGTTTGTCGTGGACTTCCCTAGGAATTGATGTTGGAACGCTTGCTCTTCCTTATGTATATTAACAACCTAGATTTTGTTGTATAGGGCACAATTTCAAAAATGATACGACGATATGAAATGTGAAAACATTGTGAACTGTGAGGGGGATAGTGTAGAAGTTAGGAAGGGTTTCGACAATCTGGTGGAATGGGCAGGTAAGTGGCAGATGAAATTCAATACAGATACGTCATTCATTTTGGTAGGAAGAATACCATATAAAAGAGACAATACAAAATAAAGGGCACAATTCTGAAGGAGTTACAGGAGCTGAGGGATGTGTAAGTCATTGAATGTTACAGGACAGGCTGAGAGCATGATTAATAAAAAATACAGTCTTCCAGGCTTTATAATTGGGGCACTGAGTACAAGAGCAAAGAGGTTATGTCAAACCTGTACGAAACACTGGTTCGGATTCAACCGAAGAATTGCGACCGGTTCTGGGCCCCAGGCTTTAGGAAAGATGGGAGAGACTGCAGAAAAGATTCATTGCAATGGTCCCAAGGATGAGGGGCGGGATTCTCCGACCCCCCGCCGGGTCGGAGAATCGCCGGGGGCTGGCGTGAATCCTGCCCCCGCCGGTTGCCGCATTCTCCGGCACCGGATATTCGGCGGGGGCGGGAATCGCGCCGCGCCGGTTGGCGGGCCCTCCCCGGCGATTCTCCGGCCCGGATGGGCCGAAGTCCCGCTGCTGGAATGCCAGTCACGCCGGCGTGGATTAAACCACCTCTCTTACTGGCGGGACCAGGCGGCGCGGGTGGGCTCCGGGGTCCTGGGGGGGCGCGGGGCGATCTGGCCCCGGGGGTGCCCCCACGGTGGCCTGGCCCACTATCAGGGCCCACCGATCCGCGGGCGGGCCTGTGCCGTGGGGGCACTCTTTTCCTTCCGCCTTCGCCATGGTCTCCACGATGGCGGAGGCGGAAGAGACCCCCTCCACTGCGCATGCGCGGGGATGCCGTGAGCGGCCGCTGACGCTCCCGCGCATGCGCCGCCCGGCAATGTCATTTCCGTGCCAGCTGGCGGGGCACCAAAGGACTTTCCCGCCAGCTGGCGGGGCGGAAATCAGTCCGGCGCGGGCCTAGCCCCTCAAGGTTAGGGCTCGGCCGCTCAAGATGCGGAGGATTCCGCACCTTTGGGGCGGCGCGATGCCGGACTGATTTGCGCCGTTTTTGGCGCCGGTCGGCGGTCATCGAGCCAATTACGGAGAATTCCGCCCGAGGATCTTCAGATTCGTAGATCGTTTGGAGAAGATGGAACTCTTTCCTTGAAGAGAAGGTTGAGAGCAGATTTGATAGAGGTGTTCAAAATAATGAGGGGTCTGGACCGGGTTCCTTGGGAAAAACTTTTCCCATTGGTGAAAAGATTTAGAATGAGAGGATACAGGTTTAAGGGGTGGGATTCTCCCCTACCCGGCAGGGCGGGGGTCCCAGCGCCGAGGTGTGGCGTGAATCACTCCGGCGTCGGGCCGCCTCAAAGGTGCGGAATCCTCCGCACCTTCAGGGGCTAGGTCCGCCCCGGAGTGGTTTGCGCCCTGCCGGCCGGCGGGAAAGGGGCTTGGCGCCACGCCAACCGGCGCCGAAGAGCCTCCGCCGGCCGCCGCGAGTTGGCGCATGCGCGGGAGAGCCAGCGTGTGCTGGCGTCATCCCGGCGCATGCGCAGGAGGGTTCGTCTCCGCATTGGCCATCGCGGAGGACCACAGCAGCCGATGCAGAGGAATAGAGTGCCCCCACGGCACAGGCCCGACCGCGGATCGGTGGGCCCCGATCGCGGGCCAGTCCACCGTGGGGCACCTCCCGAGGCCAGATCCCCCCGCGTCCCCCACGAGAACCCCAGAGGCCGCCCGCGCCGCCAGGTCTCGCCGGTAAGGACCTACTCCAATTTACGCCGGTGGCACTGGCAAAAAACAGGTGGGCCTTCGGCCCATCGCTGGCCGGAGAATTTGGGCAGCCCCGGGGCCCATTGAGTCGCGCCAGTCCTCGCCATTCTCCGAGGCGGGCGGTTCGATTCACGGCGGGGCAATTTTTGGGGGGCTGGAGAATTTGGAGGACGGCGGGGGCGGGATTCACGCCGCCCCCCTGCGATTCTCCGACCTGGCGGGGGGTCGGAGAATTCCACCCAAGGTATTTGGCAAATGTGTAATGAGGAAATGGTTTTTCATTGTCGAGTGCTTAAGATTTGGATTGTGCTGAGTGTGGAGGAGGCAGTTTCAGCGAGGCATTCAAGAGGAAACTGAATTATTGTCTGAAAAGGAAGAATGTGCAGGGTTATGTTCTGGCGAGAAGGAGGGAAAATGGCACTAAGTGAATTGATAAATCAGAGAGCTGGCTCTGACATGGGAACATAAGACCTAAGGACAGGATTAGGCTGTTCAGCACATTGAGTCCGCTCCACCATTCAACAAGATCCGGCTGATCGGGTTGAGGTCTCAAGTTCGCTTTGCCGTCTGCCCTTGTACCCATGACTCCCTTGTCTTTCAAAAATTGGTCTTACTCAGCCTTAAATACGTTCAATCAACAAGCTTCCATTGCTCTCTAGGGAAAACAATTCCACATACTAACGAACCTGTGAGAGAAATAAATTCTCCTCATCTCAGTCGTAAGTACTAGGCCTCTTATTCTTAAACTGTGTCACCTGATTCTAGTCTCTCCAACAAGTGGAAACATGCTCCTGGTATCTACTCTATCAAATCCACTCATGATCTTATATGTTTCAATAAAATCACCTATAATTCTTCTAAACTCCAATGGATATCGACCCATCCTGTTCAATCTTCTTCATAAGATAAGCCCCTCATCCCAGGAATGAGTCATGTGATCGTTCTCTGAACAGCTTCTAATGCAATCATATTTTTTTCAAATAACGAGACCAAAACTATACACAGTACTCCAGATGTGGTCTCTCCAATGCACAGTACTCCAGATGTGGTCTCACCAATTTACTGTTAAGTCCTCGCTACTTTATATTCCATTTCCCTTGCTATAAATGTTAACATTCCATTTGCTTTCCGAATAACTTCATGTACCAGGACACCCTGATCCTTCTGTACCATCAAGTTCTGCAATCCCCTTCCACTTAAATGGTATCCTGCTTTTCTATTCTTCCTGCTGAAGTTCAAGACAAGTGTTCTGGAAGACCCTGTCAAAGGCTGGCTGTCCAGATAAATTCATCAACATCCTTTGACTCCTCCACGACAAGATGTCAGTGACAGTCCTCACCGATGGAAATATGGCAGAAACATTTGAGGTCAAGACTGGAGTCAAGCAGGGGTGTGTCACATTTTCATCGCCACCATTAGAACATAGAACATACAGTACAGAAGGAGGCCATTCGGCCCATCGAGTCTGCACTGACCTACTTAAGCCCTCACTTCCACCCTATCCCCATAACCCAATAACCCCTCCTAACCCTTTTTTTTGGACACTAAGGGCAATTTAGCATGGTCAGTCCACCTAACCTACACATCTTTGGACTGTGGGAGGAAACCGGAGCACCCAGAGGAAACCCACGCAGACACGGGGAGAACGTGCAGACTCCGCACAGACAGTGACCCAGCAGGGAATCGAACCTGGGACCCTGGTGCTGTGAAGCCACAGTGCTAGCCACGTGTGCTACCGTGCTGCCCATTCTTCACCTTATTCAGAACAAGCTTCCCCAGTGGATTGGACATCATCCACAGGATAGACGGAAAACTTTTCAACCTCAATCAGTTGAAATCCAAAAAGCAAAATACACGTATGTCGCTTGTGGAACTTTAGCATGTGGATGACACCGCCATCCCCCTGCTCTCGAAAGAAAATCATAAAAAACAAAATCATACAAACAATTAACCAAGGTTACATAATAAAAGAACAAGATTAACAATCAAATGCACATATTGACTTAACCCCAAAAAGCTAAACTAAACTACTTAACAGTAGATGTCTCCTGCACTCCCGGCTCGTCCACTACTCCAAATATTGCTAGCCCCCAGCTTGGTTTGACCCGGACTTTCACCACCTGAGATATTGCGCCCACCACTCCTCTCCAGAACCCCTCCAGTGCCGGGCATGACCAAAACATATGGGCATGGTTCGCCGGGCTCCCTGAGCACCTTCCACATCTGTCCTCCACCCCAAAGAAACTACTCAACCTCGCCCCCGTCAAGTGCGCTCTGTGAACCACCTTACATTGTATCAGGCTGAGCCTGGCACACGAGGAGGAGGAATTAACCCTACCTAGGGCATCAGCCCACAGACCTTCCTCAATCTCATCCCCCAGCTCCTTCTCCCACTTACCCTTCAGCTCCTCTACCAGCGCTTCCCCCTCTTCTTTCATCTCCTGGTGTATTGCCGACATCTTGCCCTCCCCGACCCATACACCCGAGATCACCCTGTCTTGAATTTCTTGTGCCGGGAGCAACGGGAATTCCCTCACCTGTCGCCTCAGAAACGCCCTCACCTGCATATATCTAAAGGCATTTCCCGGGGGTATCTCGAACTTCTCCTCCAGTGCTCTTAGGCTCGCAAACGTCCCTTCAATGAACAGGTCCCCCATTCTTCTAATCCCCGCCCGATGCCAGCTCTGAAACCCCCCGTCCATCTTCCCCGGGACAAACCAGTGGTACCCCTGATCGGGGACCAAACCGAGGCTCCCATTGCACCCCTGTGCCGTCTCAACTGGCCCCAGATCCTTAGCGTTGCCGCCACCACCGGGCTCGTGGTGTACCTTGTTGGCGAGAGCGGCAGCGGTGCCATCACCAACGCCCCCAGGCTTGTTCCTTTACAGGACGCCATCTCCATCCTCTTCCATGCCGCCCCCTCTCCCTCCATCACCCACTTGCGGATCATCGCCACATTTGCTGCCCAGCAGTAGCTCCCTAGGTTTGGCAGCGCCAACCCTCCTCGGTCCCTACTGCGTTCCAGGAACCCTCTTCTTACCTTCGGGGTCCTATTCGCCCACACAAACCCCATTATACTCCTACCTACTCTCTCGAAGAAGGCATGAAGTTGACCCTGTGAAGGACCTCACTCCATACCTCATCACTCAGAATGGGACCCAACTCACCCTCTCATTTGGCCCTTACCTCAATCAACATTGGCAGGAAAAGGTGGTTATTGCAGATAGGAGCTAGTGAAAACAGGGAACAGAGCTTAACATGCTGCCTGAACTGCTTCCAGATTCTCAGAGTGGCCACCACCACTGGATTCAGAGAAAATCATATCAGAGAGAAAGGCAAAGGTTACTATTGCACCAAGGCTAGAAACCATGCAGGAGCTCGCTTCCATTTGTCCCCACATGGAATCGATGGGCGCAATTCTCCCGAAACGGCACGATGTCCGCCGACTGGCGCCCAAAACGGCGCCAATCAGACGGGCATCGCGCCGCCCCAAAGGTGCGGAATGCTCCGCATCTTTGGGGGCCGAGCCCCAACATTGAGGGGCTAGGCCGGCGCCGGAGGAATTTCCGCCCCGCCAGCTGGCGAAAACGGCCTTTGTTGCCCCGCCAGCTGGCGCGGAAATGACATCCCCGGGCGGCGCATGCGCGGGAGCGTCAGCGGCCGCTGACAGTTTCCCACGCATGCGCAGTGGAGGGAGTCTCTTCCGCCTCTGCCATGGTGGAGACCGTGGCGGAGGCGGAAGGGAAAGAATGCCCCCACGGCACAGGCCCGCCCGCGGATCGGTGGGCCCCGATCGCGGGACAGGCCACCGTGGGGGCACCCCCCGGGGCCAGATCGCCCCGCGCCCCCCCCAGGACCCCGGAGCCCGCCCACGCCGCCTTGTCCCGCCGTTCAAAAGGTGGTTTAATTCACGCCGGCGCGACAGGCAATTTATCGGCGGGACTTCGGCCCACCCGGGCCGGAGAATCAAGTGGGGGGGCCCGCCAACCGGCGCGGCGTGATTCCCGCCCCTGCCGAATCTCCGGTGCAGGTGACTTCGGCAACCGGCAGGGGCGGGATTCACGCCAGCCCCCAGCGATTCTCCGAACCGGCGTGGGGTCGGAGAATGACGCCCAGGATCACTGAACCACAACAACTACTTCTGAATATTGGCTGCCCAATAATAAAAAATAAATTGGATAGAGCCAAGCCCCTAACTGCCTAACTTTTTGGAGCAAAGCTTCATGAATCCTTGGAGTCTTACCTGGCCAAGTAAAGGAGGACATTAATTTGCTAACTTTGACAAAAAAGGACTTGGGGAGAAAAATGGGGAGGTATTGAAAAATAAATAAAAATCTCAGGAGTAAATTCATCGGAATAGTCTAAACCCTGCATGCCAAGGACAGGGGGAGGTTATCCCACCTATGTAAGTCTGACTTGGCACTATCAGCCAAACTAGTGTAATTTAGTTTAAGAAGTGAGGTCCAATTGTTGGCCACCTGGACCCCCAGATAACAAGGCGAACAGGTAATCTGTGTGTATTGGGCCTACCATCCCCTTGGGCAGCCACACAATTTGAACGTTTTGCCTCCTGGACCGATTCTCTGAATCATTTACCTTGGCCTTCAACGATTTATTTGCTTCAGCAACCAGAGACATCTCGATTTCCCGTGAGGCAATCGGATCACTATGTCTCCAATGGGCCATTTCCATGTCTTTTATTGTGACTCCATGGGTTTACATGGTTTCGTAGATCTGCTCCAGGGCCACTCAGATGGGGGACAAGGCCTCCTTCATCGACATCCGGACGTTCTCCGAAACAACCCGCCAGCATTTATCAAATTTTTTCACCAAGGTACTCAAAAGTACCTCGGTTGTTAGTGGAGTGACTGGACCCCCAGAGATTGCCGACACCAATTTTTCTGCCGACGAGCTCTGGGAGGCCTCTAATTCTGTCGACGAAATTCTACTGTCTGCCTTTATTTCCCTGACTTTTCTGGGCATTTCACCAATATAGAATCCTTATCCCATTAATTATACTAGTTTTCAAAAGAAAATATCCCCTGAAACTAAGAGAAAAGGGCATAAAGTATAGTCCTCTAGCAGGAGCCACTTTATGCATGTCTTCCCCCTATTTAACGCCAGTGGAAGTCATCCTCCAAGCTATGGTTGATGCCTTTGCGGAAGCATATCAAAGAATTGGTCTCAGCCTCAATCTCAAGAAGACTTGAGTTCTTTAGCAACCCGCAAAGAGCAAGATCCAGCCTCTGCCTCCGTTAAGACCAATGGTGAAACCCTCCCAAATATGGCACATTTCCCCTACCTGGAGAGGTACCATCAACGATGTCCGAGACGGATTCTCTGCATCAGCTGGGAGGACAGGCGTACTAGCATTAGCATCCTGAAGCAGACATGAGCACCAGCTTTGAAGCCATGATCAACTGAAACCAACTCCACTCGGCCGACTGCCAAAACAAATCTTCTTCACCCAGTTCAAGGAAGGCACTTGGGTATGAGGAGGCCAAAGGAAATGCTTTGAAGACACCCTAAAGGCTTATCTCAAGAAATGCAACATTGATGTCAATGCCTGGGAGAACCTCTCTCAGAAAAAAACCTAGCTGGAGGAAGTCCTGATTGAAGGGACACAATTTTTCGAGAACATCGGATGGTAAGAGGAAGTCTGGAAAAGGAGCCTGAGACATGAATGCAAGTGTTCACATTACATAGACCAATTCCACCTCTTGGAAAAACCCGCCAAGTGTGTGGTTGCAGATGGGGCTCTAGGATCGGGTTGATCAGCCACGCAAGGATCCATAGAACCCATGATCAGAGACAAGGATTTCTTGGGGTTCTCAATCATACTCGTTACTGAGCGATCGCCAACAAAGATCCTGCTTTTCTATTCTTCCTGCCAAAGTTCAAGACAAGTTCACATTTTCCTCCATTATACTCGACTGGGTGAATGATCTCCTTCTGTGCTGTAACAATTCTGTGATCTTAAGCACATCCTCATCATGCTAATGGCTTGTTCCATCATATGACATTTATTGGTGGTCATCTGGCATTAATATAGCGCTCTTGAGTTTCATTGTTCTGTGAGGTGTCATGAACCAAGTTTGAAATCAGAATTCTTTTAAGCCGTCCCTTAAATCTGCTGACATCTCCAAAAGCATCAGGGAGCTTGGACTGCCAAAGGATAAAAAGCATTATTGATGTGTTGGGTGCTCGGGATCCGTGGAACACATACAGGCTACCAACACTTAAAATAGTGCAACACTATTTTATTAAGTCAGTAACTGTTGAACATACTTTCACTGTGGGTTAACACGATATTAGATTGAACTAAAGACCTATGCCTTGTCCTAACCAGTCGATGCACTCAGCACATGGTGAAGATCTGTGCTGCAAGCTGTAAGCTCTGTCCTAATAGCAGGCTGCATCTCGAATGAGTGGGAACTCTGATGGCCCCTGTCTTTATAGTGCGTGTGCTCTAACTGGTGATTGGCTGCGGTGTTGTGTGTGTTGATTGGTCCCGCTGTGTGTCCATCAGTGTGTATGTATCTGCACCATGATGCACTGGTGTGTATTATGACATCCCCCTTTTATAAAAGAATGTATGTGTGTGGCAATAAATAATGTCTGGTGAGAATGTTTCTAACTATGTGTGGGGTGCGAAGACATATTTACAGGACTACGTACATGAGAACAAGCTATTTACATGGGAAGGTGTCTGGTGCAGAGAAGCAGTATGCAACAAGAATAACGAGATCAACACTGTATACAAACCAGGGAAACGATCAAACAAAGCAATGAAACAATTCAGAAAGTCCATAAGTCCGCAAAGTTCATAAATTGGGTGGGCGACGAATTCTGGTTGACCGCCTCAAGGGTGGGTTGAGAGCCGCCGGTTCAGGAGCGGGCTAGACTGCATCTGAGTCAGGGGGATGCAGAGTGACAGGGAGTTCTGCATAGTCCGTGGCAGGGTCAGCTGGAGGGCGAGGCGACAGTGGAGGATAAGGTAGTGAGCGTGGAACGAGACGAAGGGCGCGTTGATTGCGGCGCAGAATGGAGCCGTCCGGTAGATGAACCAGGAATGAGCGGGGGGGGGGGGGGGGGCACCTACCGAAGGACAACAGCGGTTGCGGGCCAGCCACCATCCGGAAGATGGATGCGGACGTTGTCATCTGGAGCCAGAGCAGGGAGATCAGCTGCACGGGAGTCTTGAGCCGCCTTGTGCTGTGCACGAGACAGCTGCATCCGGCGAAGGACCGGAACGTGGTCGACGTCTGGGACATGAATGGACGGCACTGTCGTCCTCAGGGTACGACCCATGAGCAACTGGGCTGGCGACAGGCCAGTGGACAGTGGGGCGGAGCGATAGGCAAGCAAGGCGAGGTGGAAATTGGACCCAGCATCGGCAGCCTTGCAGACGAGCCGTTTGACTATATGTACTCCCTTCTCTGCTTTGCCGTTGGTTTGGGGGTACAGGGGACTGGATGTCACATATTGTAGCACCATCGATCACACACGAGGCGAGACGTAGAGAACTTCAATCGAGGCTTTATTGAGCAGACTTGTTCAGACATGTTCCCCAGCAGCTCAGTCACAGAATGCAGCTGCGGGGAGTAAACCGGGTTCTTATACCCCGCCTATCTGGGTGGAGCCTAGTAGGCGGCAGATCCACTCGGGACCCAGCATCTGTCCTCCAATAGCTCCTCGACATTCAAGGTGTACCGTATGACCCCTAATACATACCACCACATTCTCCCCTTGTTAAAAAGGAACCCGGCGGGGTGGTGGGTGGTATGGTGGGAGGGGTTTACAGGGTCGGTGCCTTAACCATTGAACTATATACAACCATGCCGCTTTTACTGGGCCACCGAATTATTCACATTTTACCCGATTAGCAGCGTTAACTCTTGACAACAATGCCGCTTGTAGGGTGGGGTTACTGGGTTATGGGGATAGGGTGGAGGTGTGGACCTTGGGTAGGGTGCTCTTTCCAAGAGCCGGTGCAGACTCGATGGGCCGAATGGCCTTCTTCTGCACTGTAAATTCTATGATTTACTGGGCCACTGAATTATATACATCTTAATTCAACTCGATGAGTCGAGATGGTGCTCTGGTCATCCTCTCCGATCGTCTCAGCCCGGGTGGTGGTGCTGGCTCGGGTCCGGTCGACTCTGGGAGCATCGCGCTGTCCCTCTCTGTTTCCTCACTCCTGGGCGGGCCTGGGAGGAGAACCGATCCCCCCGGGAAGGGGGCGGCTGTGGGGTGCACCGGCGGGAGTGAGGGGGTGGTGATTGGTGTTGGGGAGTGTGGGGAGCTCCGGCGGGCGCCAGGTCCCACAGAGAGACCATGTCCTGTCGGTCGTCTGGGTACGCCATGTAGGCGTACTGCGGGTTGGCGTGGAGTAGATGTACCTTTTCCACCAGTGGATCTGATTTGTGCGCCCGCACATGTTTCCAGAGCAGGATGGGTCCCGGGGCTGCCAGCCAGGTCGGAAGTGACGTTCCAGAGGCGGACTTCCTAGGGAAGACAAGGAGGCGCTTGTGAGGCGTTTGGTTCGTGGTTGTGCACAGCAGGGACCGGATAGAATGAAGGGCATCCGGGAGGACTTCCTGCCAGCGGGAAGTTGGGAGACTCCTAGACCGTAGGGCCAGTAGGACAGTCTTCCAGACCGTTCCGTTCTCCCTCTCTACCTGCCCGTTCCCCCGGGGGTTGTAGCTAGTCGTCCTGCTCGAGACTATGCCCTTGCTGAGCAGGAATTGACGCAGCTCGTCACTCATGAATGTATCATGAGTGACGCTATGGATGTAGGCGGGGAAACCGAACAGGGTAAAGATGGTGCAGAGGGCTTTAATGACTGTGGCCGCGGTCATGTCGGGGCAGGGGATGGCGAAGGGGAAACGGGAGTATTCGTCAACGACGTTAAGAAAGTACGTGTTGCGATCGGTGGAGGGGAGGGGGCCTTTGAAATCCAGACTGAGGCGTTCAAAGGGACGGGACGCCTTTATCAGGTGCGCTCTATCTGGCCTGAAAAAGTGCGGTTTGCATTCTGCGCAGATTTGGCAGTTCCTGGTGACTGTTTGGACCTCCTCGACGGAGTACGGGAGATTGCGGGCCTTTATAAAGTGGTAGAAGCAAGTGACCCCCGGGTGGCAGAGGTCCTCGTGGAGGGCTTGGAGGCGGTCCACTTGTGCGTTAGCACATGTGCTGCGAGATAGGGCATCGGACGGCTCGTTCAGCTTTCCGGGACGGTAGAAGATCTCATAGTTGTAGGTGGAGAGTTCGATCCTCCACCGCAGGATCTTGTCGTTCTTTATCTTGCCCCGCTGTGCACTATCGAACATGAAGGCTACCGACCGTTGGCCAGTGAGGAGAGTGAATCTCCTACCGGCCAGGTAATGCCTCCAATGTCGCACAGCTTCCACTATGGCTTGGGCCTCCTTTTCTACTGAGGAGTGGCGAATTTCTGAAGCGTGGAGGGTCCGGGAGAAAAAGACCACGGGTCTGCCCGCTTGGTTAAGGGTGGCCGCCAGAGCTACATCGGATGCGTCGCTCTCGACTTGGAAGGGGAGGGACTCGTCGATGGCGCGCATCGTGGCCTTTGCGATATCCGCTTTGATGCGGCTGAAGGCCTGGCGGACCTCTGTCGACAGGGGGAAAGTAGTGGACTGGATTAGTGGGCGGGCCTTGTCTGCGTACTGGGGGACCCACTGGGCGTAATAAGAAAAGAAGCCCAGGCAGCGTTTCAGGGCTTTGGCACAGCGGGGAAGAGGGAACTCCATGAGGGGGCGCATGCGTTCAGGGTCGGGGCCTATCACTCCATTATGCCCTACGTAGCCCAAGATGGCTAGACGGTCGGTGCTAAACACGCATTTTTCCTCGTTGTAGGTGAGGTTGAGGGCGTTAGCGGTCTGGAGGAATTTGAGGAGGTTGGCGTCGTGGTCCTGCTGGTCGTGGCCGCAGTTGGTGACGTTGTCGAGGTACGGGAACGTGGCCGGTATACCGTGCTGGTCAACCATTCGGTCCATCTCCCGTTGGAAGACCGAGACTCCGTTCGTGATGCTGAATGGAACCCTTAAGAAGTGGTATAGCTGTCCGTCTGCTTCGAAGGCAGTGTACTTGCGGTCACCTGGACGAATGGGGAGCTGGTGGTAGGCGGACTTAAGGTCCACGGTGGAGAAGACCTTGTACTGTGCAATCCGATTGACCATGTCGGATATGCGGGGAAGAGCTGCATCACGCAGCATCTAGCTCCGTGTACCTGTTGATGGTCTGACTAGTCTACGACCATCCTCTGCTTCTCCCCTGTCTTCACTACTACCACCTGAGCTCTCCAGGGACTATTGCTGGCCTGGATTATGCCTTCCTTCAGCAGCCGCTGGACTTCGGACCTGATAAACGTCCGGTCCTGGGTGCTGTCCCGTCTGCTCCTAGTGGCGACGGGTTTGCAATCCGGGGTGAGGTTCGCAAACAAGGAGGGCGGTTCGACCTTGAGTGTCACGAGGCCGCAGATAGTCAGTGGCGGTATAATGCCGCCAAATTTAAATGTTAAGCTCTGGAGGTTGCATTGGAAGTCCAACCCCAGGAGAGTGGGAGCGCAGAGATGGGGGAGGACATACAGCCGGTTTTTTTGAACTCTCTCCCCTGCACCGTTAGGTTTGCGATGCAGAACCCTTTGATTGCAACGGAATGGGACCCAGCCGCCAGGAAAAATTTTTGGGTGCTTGGCCGAATTACAAGGGAACAGCGTCTTACCGTGTCCGGATGACTAAAACTCTCCGTGCTCCCCGAGTCGATCAAACACGGCGTCTCATGCCCGTTCACCAGCACCTTTGCCGTTGTCGTCTGGAGCGTCTGGGGCCGCGACTGGTCGAGGGTCACCGATGCCAAACGTGGTTGGTGCATCAGATCGTTGTCTTCAGGAAGTGTGGAGCCGTCCACGCTGGGGTCCTTGCCTGTCAGCCAAGATGGCGGCATCCATGGATCGCACGCTGCCGGGAGTGGACAAAATGGCCGCTCCCATGGGTCGCACGCGGCTGGGGGTGGACAAAATGGCCGCTCCCATGGATCGCACTCGGCCTGTGGGTAGGAAGATGGCGGCGCCTGTCCCCCCCTCGAGGTGTCTGTGGTCCAAAATGGCGGCGCCCGTTGGCCGCCCGTGGGTCGCTGGGGGGGGGGGGGGGGGTTGAGTCCGTGGTCCCGTTTCTTCCCCGGACCCCGGAGATAGCGGCGACCCCACGGGACTGGCACACCGCTGCGTAGTGCCCCTTTTTGCCACAGCTTTTACAGGTGGCCGAGCGGGCCGGGCAGCGCTGGCGGGGGTGTTTCGGCTGCCCGCAAAAGTAGCAGCGGGGCCCCCCCGGGTGGTCTGGGATTCTGGCCGCGCACGCTTGCGGAGGGGTGGGGGGTGCCGGGGGGTCGGTTGGGCGGGGGTCCACGGAGCCCAAGGGGCTGTAGTGCGGTCGGGGGCGGAGGCGCGGGCGTTTTGGGAGGCCATGTCGAGGGAGGCTGCAAGGGCCCGTACCTCTGTGAGTCCGAGAGAGTCTTTCTCTAAAAGTCTCTGGCGAATTTGCGACGATGCCAAACCTGCTACGTAAGCGTCTCTGATCAGGAGGTCCGTATGTTCATTCGCCGTTACCGCTGGGCAGTCGCAGTTTCTTCCCAAGATCGTCAGCGCATTGAAGAATTCGTCCAGCGATTCCCCGGGGATTTGTCGTCTCGTCGCGAGCTGGTAGTGTGCGTAGACCTGGTTGACGGGCCTAATGTAGGTCTGTTTCAGCAAGTTGATCGCCGCTGGGAATTCTTCCGCGTCCTCGATGAGTGCGTGGATTTCGGGACTCACTCTGGAATGCAGGACCTGCATCTTCTGGTCTTCCGTTGGTCTGCCGGGGGCCGTTCGGAGGTACTCCTCAAAGCACGCCAGCCAGTGTTTAAACGCTGATGTTGCGTTAGCTGCTTGGGGGCCGATTCGCAGGCACTCCGGGCGATTCGAAGCTCCATATTCCTTTTTAAGTCTGCTCAATAAATTGTAGCACCATCGATCACACACGAGGCGAGACGTAGAGAACTTCAATCGAGGCTTTATTGAGCAGACTTGTTCAGACTTGTTCCCCAGCAGCTCAGTCACAGAATGCAGCTGCGGGGAGTAAACCTGGTTCTTATACCCCGCCTATCTGGGTGGAGCCCAGTAGGCGGCAGATCCAATCGGGACCCAGCATCTGTCCTCCAATAGCTCCTCGGCATTCATGGTGTACCGTATTACCCCTAATACATACCACCACACATGGGCAAAATTGTACTGCCTGGCAAAGTTGGACCATTCCTGGCTGGCGAAGCAGGGGCCATTGTCCGACATAACCGTGAGCGGGATGCCGTGCTGAGCAAAGGTTTCTTTACATGCACGAATGACTGCAGCCGAGGTGATGTCGTGTAACCGTATCACCTCCGGGTAATTCGAAAAGTAGTCCACGATCAGGACATAGTCTCTACCCAGCATGTGGAACAGGTCGATGCCCACCTTGGTCCATGGTGACGTGACCAACTCATGGGGCGGCAGGGTCTCACGCGGTTGGGTCGGCTGGAAGCGCTGCCAAGTGGGGCAGTTGAGCACTGTGTTGGCTATGTCCTCATTAATGCCGGGCCAGTACACTGCATCTCGGGCCCGTCGGCGGCACCTTTCCACGCCGAGGTGGCCCTCGTGTAGTTGTTCCAGGACAAGCTGGTGCATGCTATGCGGGATGACAATGCGGTCCAGTTTTAGAAGAACCCCGTCTACTACCGCCAGATCATCTCTGACAATATAGAACTGAGGGAATTGGCCCTTGAGCCACCCGTCTGTTAGGTGGCACATGACACGCTGTAGCAAGGGGTCAGCCGCTGTCTCGCAGCGAATTTGGACGAGGCGTTCATCCGTGGCAGGCAGATTGGAGGCCGCGAATGCCACATGGGCGCCAACCTGGCAGACAAATCCCGCTGGGTCACATGGAGTGTTGACTGCCCTGGAGAGAGCATCAGCAATGATGAGGTCTTTGCCTGGGGTGTATACCAACTGGAAGTCATATCGCCGGAGCTTGAGAAGAATACGCTGGAGGCGAGGCGTCATGTCGTTCAAGTCTTTCTGTATTATATTGACCAGCGGGCGATTGTCGGTCTATATGGTGAATTGAGGAAGTCCGTAGACATAATCGTGAAACATAACCACACCGGTCAGAAGGCCCAGGCACTCCTTTTCTATCTGCACGTAGCGCTGCTCCGTGGGGGCCATGGCACGTGACGCATATGCAATGGGGGCCCATGATGAGGCCTCATCGCGTTGCAGGAGCACTGCCCCAATGCCAGATTGACCGGCATCGGTCTAAATATTTGCTGGATCAAAGAAATCTAAGACCGTGGTCAGTTTTGTTTTGAGTTCTCTCCATTCACACTCGTGGGCAGGGAGCCATTGGAAGTCTGTCGTCTTCCTGACCAGGTTCCTGAGAGCAGTGGTATGAGAGGCGAGGTTAGGGATAAACTTCCCTAAAAATTGACCATGCCCAGAAATCGGAGGACCGCCTTCTAGTACTCTGGTGTTTTCATAGTTGTGATAGCAGCTACCTTGTCCGCATCCGGCTGCACACCCAATTGGGAGATGTGGTCCCCGAGGAACTTGAGTTCCGTCTGACCAAAAGAGCATTTGGCCCTGTTGAGGCGGAGACCATGCTCATGTATACGTTTGAATACGCGCTGGAGGCGACTAACATGCTCCTGCGGGGTGGTGGACCAAATGATTATGTCGTCGGCATAGACGCGAACACCTTCAATGCCTTCCATCATTTGTTCCATAATCCAATGGAACACTTCTGATGCAGATATGATCCCAAACGGCATCCTGTTGTAACAATATCTGCCAAAGGGGGTATTAAATGTGCAAAGTTTCCTGCTGGATTTGTCGAGCTGGATTTTCCAGAATCCTTTTGAGGCGTCGAGTTTGGTGAAGAGCTTGACGCGAGCCATCTCACATGTGAGCTCTTCGCGTTTGGGAATTGGAAAATGCTCCCTCATGATATTGCGATTTCGATCCTTGGGATCAATGCAAATTCTCAATTCGCCGGAAGGCTTTTTTACACATACCATGGAACTGACCCAGTCGGTCAGTTCCGTGACTTTGGAAATCACTCCTTGCTTCTGGAGGTCCTGCAGCTGCTACTTGAGGCGTCCCTTAAGGGGTGCTGGGACCCTGCGAGGTGCGTGCACCACAGGCGTGGCATTCTGTTTTACTACGATCTTGTAGGTGTATGGGGAGCGTGCCCATGCCCTCGAAGAAGTCGTGGTGCTGGTTGATAATGGCGTCGAGTTGCGCCCTGAAGTCGGTGTCCTGAAAGGCAGACGTGTCAGCAGGAGAGAGAGAGTGAACTCTTTGAACTAGGTTCAACTGCTTGCATGCCTGTGCGCCAAGCAGGGAGGCTTTCGAGGAGCCCACGATTTCAAAGGGAAGGATGGCTTTGCGTGACCTGTGCGTCACTTCAAGTTGGCATGAGCCGCTGGCAGCAATGGCATTACCATTGTAATCTAATAGCTAGCAGGCTGATGGAAGGATGGCTGGTTTGACACGAAGGCTTTGGAGGTCAGACCGCGCAATGAGATTGGCGGAGGCACCAGTGTCCAGGCGGAATCGTATTTGGGACTGGTTGACTGTCAGGGTGGCACACCACTCATCGTCTGGATCGATGCTGTATACCGATAGAGGCTGGATTCTTTGCTTCGGGGACACCCTGTTTTATGTAACGATACCGACTCGAAAAGGCGCCTTCGGGTCCTCGGTGTCAATGTTGGGTATTAGGTCCGCATCGGACTCGGTTACCGTAGGTTGAATGGCCCGGACATTTCTGCGAGGCTGGCTGAAGCGATATGAGTTGGCAGGCTGAGCTGCTCTGCATAAAACAGCATAGTGGTCAAGTTTGCCACATCTCAGGCATTGTCGGGATTTGGCAGAGCATTGCCGCTTTAAATGTGCGGAGCCACAGTTGTCGCACGTCATAGCGTCAGTTCGTTCGCTGCGCCACTGCGCATGCGCGGTGCGGTCGTACGTGGTGCGCGCCTGCGCATTACGTTCGTTGCATCGCCGTCCCCTTGTTTGGTGCGCACAAGCGCAGGAGTCCGCGAAAAGCACGCAAAATGGCCGCCCTCATCCAGGCTGAGGCCCTGGAGTTGCTCGATTGCTTGGACCCGTTCTGCCTCGTGGGGACCTTGCTGCACCGTTTCTGCCGCTTGGATGTGGGAATACCGACTAGTGGCGTTTTCGTGTAGCACGCAGGTCTCAATGGCGGTCGCTAGGGTGAGCTGCTTTACCTTGAGGAGCTGCTGGCGTAGAGGGTCTGACTGAACACCGAAAACGATCTGGTCACGTATCATGGAGTCGGAGGTGGGCCTGTAGCTACAGGACTGCGCAAGGATGCGGTGGTGGGTGAGAAAGGACTGGGAAGGTTCATCCTTACCCTGCAAACGCTGTTGGAATACATAACGCTCAAAACTTTCATTCACCTCTATGCTGCAATGAGTGTCAAACTTGAGGAGGATTGTCTTGAACTTTGCTTTATCTTCACCATCCGCAAAGGTGAGAGAATTGAAAATGTGAATGGCATGGTCCCCGACCGTGGATAGGAAGAGAGCGATCTTCCTGGTGTGGCTTCAAGGTAGAGCTGGAAGCGTTGTTTGAATATCTTCCAGTTGGCCCCTAGGTTACCGGTGATGCGGAGCGGCGGGCAGACGCTGTCCATTTTGCAGGATGATGGTATGCTGGTGGAAGGCAGATCACTTGCAGGTAGGTCTAAGAAGTTCTAATAGCCCTCAACTCCTGGTATCATGATGTGTTGGGTGCTCGGGATCCGTGGAACACATACAGGCCACCAACACTTAAAATAGTGCAACACTATTTTATTAAGTCAGAAACTGTTGAACATACTTTCACTGTGGGTTAACACGATATTAGGTGAAACTAAAGACCTATGCCTTGTCCTAACCAGTCTCTACACTCAGCACATGGTGAAGATCTGTGTTGCAAGCTGTAAGCTCTGTCCTACTAGCAGGCTGCATCTCGAATGAGCGGGAACTCTGATGCCCCCTGTCTTTATAGTGCGTGTGCTCTAACTTGTGATTGGCTGCGGTGTTGTGTGTGTTGATTGGTCCGGCTGTGTATCTGCACCATGATATACTGGTGTATATTATGACAATTATGACCATTCCTTAGAATCTACTGCACACCTGAAGAAATATCTTTTTATAATTGTACACCTGCAAGGGCGGCACGGTAACACAGTGGTTATCACTGCTGCCTCATGACGCTGAGGACCCCGGTTCGATCCGGCCCTGGGTCACCGTCCGTGTGGATTTGCACATTCTTCCCGTGTCTGCGTGCATCTCATCCCCACAATCCAAAGATGTGTAGGGTAGGTGGATTGGCCACGCTAAATTGCCCCTTAATTGGAAAATTTTAAAAAATTTTAAAAAATGATTGTACACTTGCTATGCATTGTTGAAGTAGAAGCCTTACCATTGATGAACATTCCTGGTCACCCGGATCACCATGCGTTGACAGTCGATGGATGATGCCATACACCTAGAAAGCTCCCCAGAGCCATAAATCCAGGAGCCTTTATGTTCCCATTTGAACTAAAACAACACATTTCAAAACAACTTCTTTTATTGCTTTATGTAATTTTTTACTGAAGTTTCTCTTGGCTTACTAACATATTAAAACCACTTCTTGTTGTTGTTTTAGACCCTTGCAGTCACTCTGTCTTTTAATCCACTTACAACATCCTCCCCAGCCTGTTTTCCAATACATGAGTAATATGACAGTGATATTACAAAAAGAAAAATGTTATAATTCCTTGTTTTGCTGACACCTATCTTATCCATATATAAAGACTGCATATATCTGCAGCAGGGCTCTGGAAGGAGCAAGATGCAAAAACGTCGAGGGTGATGATGCATTGGTAGCCACAGTTAATACATGGCCTTCAGGTCTATTAAATGGTCTCCTTTTGTAATTGTATCATTCTTTGATTCCACATATGTTGCAGGTCAGCAGTGAAATACATTTTGCCTCAATGAAAAAGAGGCTCACCTCTGCAACAACACATATTGAAGTGTAAAGTGGGTATCAAACCAGCCAATGGAATATATATAAGAGACTATCTCCTGATCTCACTTCATTTTAAGAAGTAATGAAGGTAATGAAGGAGCTGTGCTCCGAAAGCTAGTGATTCGAAACAAACCTGCTGGACTTTAACCTGGTGCTGTAAGACTTCTTACTGTGCCCACCCCAGTCCAATGCCAGCATCTCCACATCATCGCTTCATTTTGCCATTAGGGGCAACTGTAGTGTAACTGAAACTACGGTAAGGCAAAGTTTAACAAGTTCACCACATTTTTTTTCAGAATCGCTGAAATAGGGAAGTGTAAATTAGGCAGGATCTCTGCTCTGAAGACCGTGTAATGATCTGTGTTGACTGTCTGTTTTGGATTCAGCTCCAATCCTCTCCATGATTAGATATCTTGCCAATGCTCACTCCTGCCCACTTTGATAAAGCACCAGAAACCTATCAACCAACAAGACTATGCAACCTATCCGAGAAAGATCCAGTGTACAGAGAATTATACTCCAGCACGATTCAGATCAGAATGAACTGTACTCTGGGAGAAGCATTGCATAGACAACCTCTCTCCAACCAGAGTCAGTAACAGGGCAAACAAGAATCAGTGCCCAGCGAACTAATCCCCAGCTAAAAGCAGCACCCCAACAAATTAATTGCCCCAGGAGCTGTACTCCAATTTGCATCGACACCTTGTGAACTGTACCTTAGTGAGAAGCAGCACTTTCAGGTTGGGAAAAGAAAAAAGATAAATGGAAGGGCCAAAAAAAAGACAGAATTTACAAGATAACCTAGATTCACTTCATAAAAATTCCTTGGTACATTAACAACAAACTGACAGAAAGGCTTAGCAGATAATGTCTTGGATTATTTTAAGCACATAAATAGAAGTAGGGTTTTCTGAGCAAATTGTCTGAAGGTCAGCTGTCAAATAAAGTGGGCTTTTGGCTTCAGAGTTTTGGAACCATCCATTCCACACTCAGAGGCACTCTCCACCATCACTGTATTCCAGTTATATGGGCCAATCAAGGAGAACCCTTAGGCAATTTCCACACAGTAAAGTTTAAATTCATGTTCTCAGTAATTTGCACATATCTCAGAATGCTAAAATGAATAGATCTTTGGGTCCCGCACTAGGGTTTATTCACCTCTGAAGCAATAATGTAAAGAATAGCCCTTTCGAAGTCTTCAAGCTAGATAATTCAAACAGGACAAACCAAGGTCTAAAAAATGTAAAAGCAAACAGGCAAAAAACTCGCTGCCAGATGTTCTGGGGTCTATGCCACAATCTTAGCCTGAGCCTCAGGTGGGCCTGACAATCACAATGCTCCAGAGAATATTCCCATACCAAGTCTCCAGTACTGTCCACTGTATGGTGATTTACACTTTTAGCATCATCTGGGTTGTTTGTGAATAAGGCTGGAACCTGGCATAATCAGGTCCAGACCTAATTTTTAGCTGTTCTGGCGGACTCCCTACCAAGATATGGGGGGGCGGGGATGTTGGAATAGGAGATATTTGTAGCCACTCCATTATTTGTCATCTTATTAAGCATTGTCTGAAAATCCATATACACCATGAGGGGGATTCTCCGCCGGCGGGATTCTCCCACAATGGGAAACCCCATTGACCGGCTGGCGTAATGGAGAATCCCACCCACGGGACGAGGCTGAAAAGTGGCGTGGCGAAGAATCCAGCCCCATGTTCTTACATTCTGTGATTTGCTTGAAAATTTCAATTAAAGTGGTTAAAGCTCAATCATTGAGCATGTTCAAGATAGAAATCGATAGATTTCTAGAGACTAACAACATCAAGGGATATGGAGATAGTGTGGGAAAGTGCCATTGAGATATATGTTCAGCTGTGTCTAACTGAATGGTGGAGCACGCTTGATGGGCGGAAGGCCTACTCCTATGAAATAAACTGCCTTTTGCAAATCTATAATATGTATATGGTACTTTGCACTTTGCAGTCATACTTGAAAAGATGCAGTTATTGGTGCGACTTAATCATTCAGGTATCATTAATGACACTGCTGCGTAGGGGTAAAGTGCATTGTCATGCTATAGAATGGGTAATGGATTGAGGAAATGTCCGTGCATTTGAAAATGGGGAGAGGTGGTGTCAGAGGCAAACATTGTTACACAGAAGAGCAAATTTACATAGATACATAGAAGATTGTAGCAGGAGGAGGCCTTTTGGCCCTTCGAGCCTGCTCCGCCATTCATCACGATCATGGCTGATCATCCAACTCAATAGCCTAATCCTGCTTTCTCCCCATAGCCTTTGATCCCATTCTCCCCAAGTGCTATATCCAGCCACCTCTTGAATATATTCAATGTTTTAGCATCGACTACTTCCTGTGGTAATGAATTCCACAGGCTCACCACTCTTTGGATGAAGAAATGTCTCCTTATATCTGTCCGAAATGGTTTACCCTGAATCCTCAGACTATGACCCCTGGTTCTGGACACACCCATCATTGGTAACATCTTCCTTGCATCTACCCTGTCTAGTCCCGTGATGAAGTGTGCTTTGTCGTCCCTTGCAGCAATCACTGAGGACTCCTTGGAGTGTTGGTCATCACAAGGCTCACTGCCATTTAGTTTTGGATCCAACAAATCAGCAGCTCATCTTGTAAAGGGCATAAATAGTTGTAATTAACTTGTGACACACATACTGCAGATTCATTCCAACATATCTAGACAGCAAAAAATATCCCTTCAAGATCCTGTAGGCGGAATAGCAGAAAATACAAACAAAATAATTTCCCAGCTGCAGAAATTGCAACTAAACTCTTCCAACTCAGAAACTCACAGCTTCCATTTGCATTGATTGATCCCAATAGTTGATGTGTCCCATAACTCTCAATCCAAATTACCTGGAGTCCCCTTTGGTTAGGTGGGGTTATGGGATTACAGGGATTGGGCGGGGGAGTGGGCCTAGGTAGGGTGCTCTTTTAGAGGGTCACTGCAGGCTAGGGTGACATGGAAGCACAGTGGTTAGCACTATTGCTTCACAGCGCCAGAGTCCCGGGTTCGATTCCTGCTTGGGTCACTGTCTGTGCGGAGTCTGCGGGGGTTTCCTCTGGGTGCTCCGGTTTCCTCCCACTAGTCCTGAAAGACATGCTGTTAGATGAATTGGACATTCTGAATTCTCCTTCTGTGTACCCAAACAGGCACCGGAGTGTGCCGACTAGGGGCTTTTCACAGTAACTTCATTGCAGTGTTAATGTAAGCCTACTTGTGACAATAATAAAGATTATAAAGATTATACTTGATTGGCTAAATTGCCTCCTTCTGCACTGTAGGAATTCCATGTTTCTATATGTAAAAACTAGGAGCTGCAGCGCCATTAACTCTCATTTTGATATAGACAAACTATGTCAGTTCAGGTGTGATCGATTGTTCAGAGGAATGGAACTCCAAGGAAACGATTTAATTGCGGAAATTGAGAGGTAACGACTTCTGATTTTCTTCTCTGAATAAATTTCCTGTACGGTTTATGCACCACTTAAGCATTGCAATTCATCCCCTAAGTGGTTATTTCAATAGTCCTGACAAAACAGACAGACAAGAAAGGTTGTGACAGCAATGGAGAGCTTAACTGCTCAAAGAGAAGCTTCATTGTATGTTCTAGTCATAATTTCAGTCAGAGCTGTTATTTATCAATTTTTGCTTTTCTTGGATACACAGACAGAATAATTAGAAACACAGTACTGAAAGTTCAGCCACACTTCCTCTAAGCACTTGGAACAGGTCATTTTGTGGGGTTATAACCAAGCATTTTCCAATTCCAGTATAACATATACAAGTTATTTTATTATCCTCTGAAATGTAATCTCTTGTTAATCTCAAAAAAATGTGGATTGTTTTCCAGTGGATTCTGCATTCCACAGCTTTGTGATCTGGTATACTGTTGTGATTTTGCTACTTTGATATTTTTATATATTACAGAGCCACTCTGCAATCTGGGGTGAGAAGTAGGGGGCATTGTCAGTGGCAGCAGTATGGTTAAACCTGTTTACAGTACATTGCAGGATAGACTAAGAGCAGCACGGAAGCACAGTGGTTAGCACTGTTGCTTCACAGCACCAGCGTCCCAGTTTCGATTCCCGGTTTGGGTCACTGTCTGTGCGGAGTCTGCACATTCTCCCGCTGTCTGCGTGGTTTTCCTCCGGGTGCTCCGGTTTTCAACTCACAAGTCCCGAATGACGTGCTGTTAGGTAATTTGGACATTCTGAATTCTTCTTCTGTGTACCCGAACAGGCGCCGGAGTGTGGCGACAAGGGGATTTTCACAGTAACCCCATTGCAGTGTTAATGTAAGCCTATTTGTCACAATAAAGATTAATATTATTATCGCGCAGCACCATCAATTGGAAATAATAGTACATCCCTCTGTCTATTTGGCCATGGGAAAGTGCAAATTTGCAGAAGTTTTGTCAAGACTGGATTGAGCTTATCGCTAATTATTTCCATAGTTGAACAGCCTCGGTGGCTAAGTTAGACTTGAAGGCAAGGCCGCATTTGTCCATGGGGCCGTACATCAGTAAAGAAAGGTAAGTATATGCTGGAAAACTAGGCATTCTCTTTGTATATCATCCCCACCTAAACTGCATTCTCAGTACATCCCCCAACCTTTCTCCCCTAAAGATGTATTTCAGGTAAAAACCAAGAATTAGAATTTGCTGGAGCAGGGAATCTCATGGCATGCCTTGTTACACATGCTCATGAATGTTCAGGTTTTGAAATATTTTGTCCACAAAGCTGTTGGAAGTGTGAGTTGGAAATGGTTTAGTGAGGGCAATAGGGCAACTGGACCAGTGTATCTATCTCCTTAATAACGAGAGTTAAGGATTGAGAAATAAACGGAGGAATGATTGAGAAGGAGAGTAATGCGAGTGATTGTCAAATCAGGTACATGGAGAGAAATAAAGAGAGTGAACGAGTTAAGAAAAGAAGAAAGGAAAAGTAAAAAAGAATTAAAATCACCTAAAATAATTCTAAACTGAAGGAATGGGTATAATTGTTTACTCTCTGCACTGGACAGGTTTATTGACAATCATTAACAATTATCATGATATTAAAAGGGTACTTATGCTGTTAATTACTAGTTGTAACTTTGGTGAGTTTAATGAACAATGAATGTTCAATATAGCAACCTCACAAAACACATAAGGAGGTTAAAGAGGAGATACTGGGTGCAATTTACCAGCGTGTCTCGCTGCAATCGGAATGAGACCCCGCAAGAGGCCTCTCCTGGGATTCCCAATGGTTATTACACCTCACAAGATCTAATGAGATACAGACTTGCAGATTTAAGTGAGTTTAAAAACTCACTTAACTTTGCTGGCGCCATATCGAACCGACTCTCTGGATCTACTGGCCTTGCTGAGGAGACACCTGCTGGGCACCATTCAGCACTGTTCCCTGCAAATGGGGAGCAGGTGGAATGGCACTTGGGAGGGTCTCCCAGGTGATCGGAGGCCCTAAGGTGGCTGGTATCTGGGCAATGTGGCACCCTGGCACTGCTGATGCCACCTGGGCACCATAGCAGTGCCAGCCTCGCACCCTGGCACTGTCACCTTGGCACCCTGACAATGCCAACCGGCTGCCAGTCTGGCACTGTCAGGGTGCCCTGGGTGGCAGAGGCACTGCAAGCATGCCAGACTAACAGTGCCAAGGTGGCATTTTGTCCTTGCTGGGGATTGGGCCCGGAGTGCTCTGCCGTGTAAGGTGGGGTGTGGGGGGCTCGAGGTTCCCCCAACAGGTATGTTGAGGTGTTGGGCTGATCCGGGGCTCACATTCCGGGGTCGAGAGATTGGGGTGCCATTTCAAAATGTGGTCCCGATGTCTTCCTGCACTGAGGAGCCCCGCTCGTTGGATCTCCTCAGTGCAGGAAATGTGGCTCAGTGCGGCCTCAGTGTGAGGGTTCCCTTCGAAGCCTGAAAAAAAATCAGAGTGCCGTTAGATAGCGGGGGCGAACTCCTCTAATCCCACCCAGAACGGACTCTTTTTTTTTTGGCTAGATCGCACCCGTGATTTTTGTGAAGCTAATGGCAAAGTGGTGCAAATTGGTCAGTAACTTGTCGTGATTCAAAATTTACGTGGCATCTCTTCCTTGCTAAAAGTTGCTGACCACTTTTCAAATTGAGAGCAACTTTTAAACAAGTCACGCCATTGTTTTTCTGCAAAATCTGTTTCTGTGTTGTATTCAATTTACGTGGTATCCCAGCTTTGACATATTCCGACATCCTCTTTCTTTTCCAATAATGGTACCATAACACATGACAAACTGGAAAAGCTTTGCATCAATGAAGCAAATTGGCAACTGAGTGATATGAGAAGAGACAGGTAGGCTTGAACAGTACGATGAGCAGGTAGGTAAGTCGGCTTGACAGAGATGGTGAGATGGCGGTTAAATGGGTTTATTTGTCAGATAGTGATAAATTTGTTGGAAATTAAGATTTTCCCAGCTCTTAAGACTTCTTATATAAGAACTTGGCTTACAAAATGATACTTCCTTAATTAGCGTATTTGCCACTCATTGGAAATCTAGCAACTTGCCTAGTGATTGTGAAAAATCATTATAGCATGACTGAGCATGTCATGATAGAAATGCTATACCTTTATGATCTGTTAAGAGCGTAATGGCTTATCTCTCACTTTCTTCACTCTCTCACACCCATACATGTCACTTGTAAGCCTATCCTCACCACACAGAGTCATAGCAATCCCTCTGTACCCTTCATGCCAAGGGTCAGCAATCCAGACTAAAATAACTTGCTGTGTTTGTTTAACATCTCTTTAAACAAACTTTCGCTGTGAATAAGGGACTGTTATTTGCCTCAGCCGTGCAGACAAACATGAATCTCTAAATGGCTAGACAGGATCTTTAAGGAATTACAATTTATCACAGTTTGGAAACCTAACAAAGTTTATCCATGTGTTCTGCAAAATTCCAGCAACAGAACGGATTCATTCATTACAATTTCCACATGGACATGCACAAGATTTTATAGAGATCGGGAATCAACTTAAGCAAACTGCCTCAATGGCCGAGCTTGCACTGACAATAAGACATCCAGACTGGGAAGGTCATTGGTTCAATCCCTGGTCTTTGCTGACTTAGCCATCAGGTTTTAGTTAGATTGACAGTTGGAGCACTATAATTGACCCCCGTGCATCTGCTCAAAGGAAGGGAAAAAATAGAGTCAGGGTTCCACTTTCATTCACTAACCAATGGCTCCAGTTCGATCATTAATATGCGGATATTTAGTAGTGAGAAAGGTGAGGTAGAAAAGTTGATTTTGGGTGTGAGTCTTCTTCATAAAACTAATTGGCCATCAAGAGTTAACCTTTAACAGTGTCAGCTGCCCACAGTCTCAAAGTCAAGAAAACTCAAAATAGTTCAAAGTCAAGGAAAATTGGTTGAACTTAAAGTAGTTCAAAGTCAAGGAAAGGGATGAGTACTCAGGGTTGGTTGCGCGGGATCAAGAGGCACTGGACTCGTTTCTGTGCAGAACCCCAACACCAGTCAGTCAGGATCCATTATCCCCCCAGGTGGTCAGCACCGTCCAGTTGATCCTGCTCATTAGGGTTGTGCAGGTACTTCTCCCTCCTGTCAGAACCCCTAGTATTAGAGAGCATAAAGGAGGGGAGAACCAGACGGGAGCACAAAGGTGAGTCTAAGTGGGTGAGGCAAAGGCCAATGGGAACAGTTAATGAAGCCAGATACACCTAGCAGACACTCAACATTTCCTGTGAAGGACCAAATAATCCCATTTTGAAATGTATCAGAAGTTTCTGAAATGAGAGATCAGAAATATGGTTACCTAGTCTACAACAGTGTCTGCAAGAAATTTTAATCAAATTCCTTTCTGGGAATATGCAAAGAGAAAGTTTAAGAACTGGTTTTGCAAGCCAGGCACAGAGAGAAGTCATCAAAGTCATCTGTAAAACTGCTGAAAGATGCAGTAAGGAATCTCTTCCTCGCTCTCATACTGTCACCAGTAAAGTGCTTCATTAAACTCCAGGATTTTAAAGGAAACCAGCTAACTTCAAATGGTTGCAATGCTCAACAAACTATACCTCAGGACAAGCAAAGTATTTAATCGTACATTCTTTCAACTTTTATTTGGACTCTAACTTTTCTTATTTCTGAGATCTGTGTGTGTGTGTCATTGCGCCTTTTATTATTTTTTCTTGGGTTTAATAACTAATAAACTTAATCTTTCATTGACTCCAGAGAACCTGGTTTGATTGGCTCCAGTTTAGAAAAATATATACATTTGGATTTGAGAAAATAACTTTTTTAAAACATATGTTGCAACCAACCGAGTGGGCTGAATAAAGGGGAGCCAGTTCACTCATCCTCAAGCAGTCTTAACAAATGTAGATAGTTAAAGATATTGGGCAGAATTTTCTGATTTGTTATTGCCCACCATATTTGTTCACACTGAGGCAAAAGAAATCCTGGATGCCGATCACATGTGTTATGCTGGCAGGGCGGTTCATTCAGAGATTGGGATGCCGTTTTTAAAGGGCACACCACTTTTTAAAAATTAAAGAAAAAGGTTCCCCTTCATGGACACAAACACCCCCACACCATGCACATGGCTCCCTCACAGGTGATCCCTCCTGCCGCACACATATCTTTTACCACCCCCCCAGAATTCCCCCCCACAGACATGGTGAACCCTCCCCATAAGCACACGGGGAAACCACCCCATGAACCTCCCTATTGGAAGTCCCAACTCCCTGGCAGTGCCCGGGCATGACACACTGCCTCCTGGGGGCTGTACCTACCTGTGCAACCCTGGTGAGGACTGTTCGCCAAGTTCACATTTGTCAAAAGCTGTTGTAAATCCACCCCAATGTGAAGTCACGATGATGGTTACAATGAAAGTAAAATGAATGTAATGAAGTTCCCGTCCTTTCATGGCGGAAATCCCATAATGTCATGTCATTAGTGGGGGTTCAGGACAAATGGAATGGGAAATCCTAACAATGAAAAAATCCTTTGGGGACTCTTGTTGGATTCTTCACCCCTGCCACCATTCCCGTCCACCAAACGCCTGGATGGAAAAGTCAAGTCTGGGGAACGTATTTTCCTGGTCCAGCAAAGATATTTAAACTGCCTTTATGAAAGTTTCAGCATGATCTTGGCTCTAAGACTGAGCTACTAGTCTAGGCTCCTGGCTGTTAGTTTGGAGACTGGCCTCATGGGCTGTTAGAGGTAAAGTGGCCTCTCTGGTTGTTATGTGTAAACGTCCTCTCTGCTTCTTGATGATGCATGCACCTATATATATAACATTTGTCTAGAACCCTGCACCTCGTTACTTTTAAAATTGCATCTCACTATGCCTTTTGAATGTTGGTTACTGCTGTCGCTAGGCATATTTCTACTTGTGGCTGGGCAGACCCATGACACCTGTTACTGGGCAGATAGCATCCCATCATGCTTTGATACATTTGAGTTACTGCTGTTACTAGGCAGATTTCTACCTGTTGCTTGACAGACCTGTTTCTGGGCAGATCCATGACAGGATAGAGTGAGCATTAATTACACACTTAAGAACCTCAATTGGTGGTAGGGCGGGAATGAGGGCCATGAATCATTCTGCCTGGACTTCATTGGGACAGAAGTGGGAAAGTGGTGAGGCCTACCCCCAACCTGACAATCTCCCATTCGACTAAATGCACCCCCAAAGTTGTCTTGGGGTAGGGAATTAAATTCACCCATTGCGTGAATTAAGTTTGGCCATTCTCAAGCGTGTTGCTGATCGGCAATGGCCCACAGCAGGTAACTGTCATTAATTATTAATTTACAGAAGCTATAGATTGGTCACACTGATACAGTGCGGCTACTTTTCTGAGGTTAGGAGATGTTAAGTCATAGCAATGGGAGCTTTATTCTGTATCCAATCCGTTCTGTGCTAACTTCGGAGTGTTTGAAGGGGCAGTATATAGGAGCCAGTGGAATTTTCTCTTTTTTCTTCTCAGTGCTGGCTCAGGGGAGAAAAGTGGCTTCTGCCACCACTTTGCACAACACTTAGGAAATCTGGAGGCATGGCACAAGCCATCACGTTGGCAGGGCCAGGAAAAGCCAGCAACATTGAAGGCTGCCCCAATCTCCGGTTACAAAAAGAGGAAACCCCACCTTCCCACCCAGCACATGGAGGACCCCCCCACCAACCACAGGACCGCCCACCTCTATGCACACAAATAAAACAATTCCCCCCCCTCACCCTCATGGAGCACCCCACAGGGCATGTCCCTCCCTGGGGACTGTACTTAACCATGCACCTTCGGCAGGTTCACTTTGTCTGGTTCCTTTTTGAAAGTCAGTTGTAAACCTCGCCGACTTGATGTCACATCGGTGAGGGGGGGAGGTCCCAATGTGGGGGGACGATATGGTGGGGAAGCCCTTTAAGTATATGTTAATGAGGGTCCCACCCTTATTATGTCAATGGTAGAGTGTGTGAATAATCATGCAGGCAAGTTCTCACTGGTGAGATTCTCGTTTTTTGACTCTCACAGAATTCTGGGTCCACATCGTTGTTTGCTCCCGCGGAAACCCCAGCCAATCCTTGCAGTACCCTAATCCTGGGAGAGTTCAATGTGAACTTTTTAATGATTAAACCTTAAAATGTAATAATTTGTGTGAAGGGAATTATATGAATGTTACATTTCCTCCTGATGACTTGTTACCTGAAATGGTAGTGGAAGCAGAGACAATCAATGATTTCAAAAGGAAATTGATTGCACACTTGAGGGAGATAAACTTTCAGAGCTACGGGGTTAATGCTGGGGAATGGGTCCGACTAGATTGCTCTACAGAGGGATGGCATGGAGTCAACAGGCCAAATAGCTTCCTTCTATATTACAACAGTGACTACACTTAACTGGCTGTAAAGTACTTTGAAATATCTGGTGATCATGAAGAGCACTGTAGTTTTTCTTTTTTCCCTTCTGTGTCATAATGACTCCTCAGAGAGGAGAGCTAGCAACGCAATTTATACTGTCAGTTATTGATATCAAGGAAAATATATTATGGTGTAAATGACAATGTTTGAAAATTTAATCCAAAAAGCCACTTCATAAGAAGTTATTGTTCTCAATGTAACTTGCTGTTACGTAGTTTATTACTGGCCCCTTGTGGTTCATAATGGAATGACAATTATATTACACACAAAGTTAATTTGGCTGGAGGGCAATTTAATGTTTCAGTGGTGATGAAAAGAGAAAAGGATTATAAACTTCAAATGCTAAAATATTTACCAATGAACTGTGTGTTTGTACTATTTTGCCAAAGTTATATTGCACAATTCCCATTGACGGTAAAAAGATCTATATTTGAATTGCTGTAATTTTATGTTATTTTAATAAGAATAATCTTTATTGTCACAAGTAGGCTTACTTTAACACTGCAATGAAGTTACTGTGAAAAGCGGCGAGTCGCCACATTCTGGCGCCTATTCGGGTACACAGAGGGAGAATTCAGAATATCCAATTCACCGAACAGCAGGGGCGGGATTCTCCTTTCGCGGGACTAAGTCCCCACGCCGGTGGGAAAACCAGTGTGAACCACTCCGGCGTCAACAGCCCCCGAAAGTGAGGAATTCTCTGCACTTTCAGGGACTAGGAGGACGCTGGAGGGGTTGCCGCCGCGCCAGCCGGCACCGAAGGCAAGTCCGCGCATGCGCCAAAGGGCCGACATGATCCCGCGCATGTGCAGGCCGGCCGGCATATTCTGGCGCATGCGCAGGGGGTTGTCTTTTCCGGGCCGGCCATGGCGGAACCCTACAGGGGCCGGAACGGAAGGAAGGAGTTCCCCATGCAACAGGCCCGCCCGCAGATCGGTGAGTCCCAATCGCGGGCCAGGCCACTGTGGGGGCCCCCCCTGGGGTCGGATCCCCCCGTGCCCTCCCGAGGACATCCCCAGCTGACTTACCTGCCAGGTCCCGCCGTGTGGGACCATGTCTAACCCACGCCGATGGGATTGGCCAAAAACGGACAGCCGCTCGGCACATAGGGGCCCGAAGAATTATCGGGGGGGGGGGGGGCTGCCAACGGCCCCCGACCGGCATGGCGTAAACCCCACCCCCACCCGAAAACCGGCGCCGGAGAATACAGCAGCCGTCGTCGAGGTGGGACCCGCGCCGCCCTGGGGGATTCTCTGACCCAGTGGGGGGTCGGAGAATCCCGATGCATGTCTTTTGGGACTTGTGGGAGGAAACCGGAGCACCCGGAGACACGGGGAGAACGTGCAGTCTCCGCACAGTTGCAAAAATTAGATAAGTAGTGAGACCAATGGGCAGCTGAAGGTAGGTGCTGCAGTGATGAAAATTGGGGATACACAACAAGACAGAATTAGAGGAACGCAGAGAACGCGGAGAGTTAGAAAGCTAGAGGTGGTTACAGTGAAAGGGAGGACACAGCATTAAATGACAAAGAGGATGATGGTGTAAGATAAAAAGAGGTGATAACGAGACAATTTAAAACAAAAATTCCAATTATGGGGCAATTTAGCGTGGCCAATCCACCTACCCTGCACATCTTTGGGTTGTGGACACCCACGCAGACACGGGGAGAATATGCAAACTTCACACGGACAGTGACCCGGGGCCAGGATCGAACCGGGATCCTTGGCGTCATGAGGCAGCAGTGCTAACCACTGCACCACCAGTAACAAGACAATGAAAGGCATAAAAGATGGATCCAGAAAATATATAACTGGTTAGAACAGGATCATTACCAGTAGCTTTCTAGTCCTTACTTAAGTATAAAATTGCATTAAAGTAGTTTAGAGAAGGTTCACTTGATTGATTCCTGGGATGAAGAATTATGAGGAAAGGTTAGTTACTAAATCCGGTGAATCCATAAAATTCCTACAGTGCAGAAGGACGTCATTCGGCCCATTGAAGCTAGACCGACCCTCTGAAAGAGCACCCTACCTAGGCCCACTCCCCCACCTGTAAGCCCGTTAAACCTGCACATCTTTGGGTTTCCTGCGCAGGTATCTATTGAAGTTTAGAAGAATGAGAGGTGGGCTCAGTGAAACATATAAGATCCTGAGGGGACTTGACAGGGTGGATGTTGAGGGGATGCTTCCCCTTATGGCAGAGACCAGAACTTGGGAACATAAAAATAAGGAATCTCCCAAGAACAGTGGAGGCTGGGTCATTGAATATTTTAAAGCTGCATTAGCTAGATTTCTGATTGACAAAGGATTCAAAGGTTATTGGGGTAGACAGGAAAGGGAAGTTGAAGTCACAATCAGATCAGCCATGTTCTTATCAAATTTGGAATAGCCTACTCCTGCTCCTAATTCATATGTTCGGAACAAAAAGGGAAGTCAGAGATAAAGACAGACAGAACTTATGAAGGAACTGACACACATTTATCGAGCTGCATATCACTTAACTCAAAAATACCCCAAAAGGCTTCACATTTACTGAATTACTGTTGGAAATCTGCGGCGGGATTCTCCGTTTCTGAGACTAAGTGTTGACGCCAACGCAGAATTCATGGACTTTCACGACAGCAAAACTGGTGCCACACCTGGACCGATTCCGCTACTGTTAAGGAGCCAGCACCGGCGCCACGTGGAACACAATCGATTCTAATGAGAAATGGTGCCGGATTCGCTGGTTTTGCAATTGACACTCAGGAGGCTGACAACCTGCAGCCGCACATACACACTTCATTCTCAAGACATTATCCCAGTCAACAAGATGCAGCAAGTAGAGCAGCACCATGCGTCACCGATACCGAGTTGGAGACCCTCGTTCTCGGTGGAGGAGAGGCGCTTCACCCTGTACCCCGGCCCGGGAAGGAGGCTGCAAGCCGCCGCCATTCGTCATTCCTGGGCGCAGGTGGCAGAGGCGATCAGCGCCGTGGGAAACATTGTCCGGACCAGCTAGCAGTGGCGGAAGAAACTACATGACGTCCTCAGGGCAGCCAGAGTGAGTAGGCAGCAATGTTCCCCAGGCACTAACCCCCGTCCCACACACCCGTAACCCTAACCCCCAACCCAGAGCACGGCCGAAGCCCCACCCTGCCCCACATGCCGGCACCAGCGGCATCGGACTGATTAACACTGTCGTTTTCTTTCCCCCTCCAAGTAAAAGGTCGCACACAAACGCCGGGAACAGGAGAAGACAGGTGGGGGACCACCAGGCATGCGGCTCCTCACCATAGAGTCATAGATGTTTACATCATGGAAACAGACCCTTCGGCCCCGCTTGTCCATGCCACCCAGTTTCTATCACTAAGCTAGTCTCACTTGCCCGCATTTGGCTCATATCCCTCTATACCCACCCTGCCCATGTAACTGTATAACTGCTTTTTGAAGAAAAAATCGTACCCACCGCTACCACTGCCTCCGGCAGCCCGTTCCACATGCTCACCACCGTCTGTGTGAAGATATTTCTCCTCTGGTCTCTTTTGCGTCTCTCCCCTCTCACCTTAAATATATGCCCTCTAGTTCTAGACTCCTCTACCTTTGGGAAAAAATGTTGACTATCTACTTTATCTATTCTCCTCATTATTTTATAGACTTCTATAAGATAACCCCGAAACTGCCTACGCTCCAGCAAAAAAAGTCCAAGCCTATCCAGCCTCTACTTATAACTCAGACCATCAAGTTCTGGTAGCATCCTCGTAAATCTCTTCTGCACTCTTTCTCGTTTAACAATATCCTTTCTAAAATAGGGCGAGCAGAACTGAACACAGTATTCAATGTGTGGTCTTACCAATGTCTTGTACAACCTCAACAAGACTTCCCAACTCCTGTATTCAATATTCTGACCAATAAAACCTAACATGCTAAATGCCTTCTTCACCACCCTGTCCACATGCGACTCCACCTTCAAGGAGCTATGAACCTGTACCCCTAGATCGCTTTGTTCTGTAACTCTCTCCAACTCCCTACCATTAACTGAGAAGGTCCTGCCCTGATTTGATCTACCAAAATGCATCACCTCATATTTATCCAAATTAAACTCCATCTGCCATTCACGGCCCACTGGCCCAATTGGTCAAGATCCTGTTGCAATCTTATATAACCTTCTTCACTATCCACTATGCCACCAATCTTGGTGTCATCTGCAAACTTATTAACCATGTCTCCAACATTCTCATCCAAATCATTAATATATATAACAAATAATAGTGGACGCAGCACCGATCCCTGAGGCACATTGCTGGTCACAGGCCTCCAGTTTGAAAACAACCCTGCACAACCACTTTTTGGCTACCTTACCCTGGATTCCATGAGATATAACCTTTGCAACAACCTACCATGCGGTAATTCGTGAGACATGACTTTTCCCTCACAACGCCATGCTGACTTTCCCTAATTAGCCCTTGCCTGTCTAAATGCCTGGAGATCCTGTCCCTCAGAATACCTTCCAACAATTTACCCACTACAAAAGTAAGGCGCACCGGTCTGTAGTTCCCAGGCTTACCCCAACAGCCCTTCTTAAACAACGGCACATTTGCTATCCTCCAATCTTCAGGCACCTCTCCTGTGGCTGTCGTTGATTCAAATATCTCAGCTAGGGGGCCGACAATTTCCTCCCTAGCCTCCTACAATGTCCTGGGATACATTTCATCAGGCCTCGGGGATTTATCTATCTTGATGCGCTTTAATACCTCCAGCACCTCCTTCTCTGTGGTATGTACACTCCTCAAGACATCACTTTTAATTTCCCCAAATTTTCCTAACATTCGTGCCTTTCTCAATAGTAAATACAGGTGAGAAATATTCATTTAGTACCTCTCCCATCCCTTGTGGATCTGCACATAGATGACCTTGTTTATCCTTAAGAGGCCCTACCCTCTTCCTCGTCACCCTTTTATCCTTTGTGTATCTGTAAAAGCCCTCTGGATTTTCCTTTGCCTTATCTGCCAAAACAATCTCATGTCCCCTTTTTGCCCTCCTGATTTATCTCTTAATTCTAACCCAACAAACCCTATACTCTTCAAGGGATCCACTTGACCCCAGCTGCTATACATGTCATATGCCTCCTTCTTCCTTTTGACCATGGCCTCAATATCCCGAGTCAACCAGGGTTCCCTACTTCTACAAACCTGACCCTCCACCCTAAGAGGAATGTGGTCACCCTGAACCCTAGTTAATACCCTTTTGAAAGACTCCCACTTTCCAGCTGTCCCCTTGCCTGTAAACAGGATCCCCCAATCAACTTTTGAAAGGTCCCATCTAATACCCTCAAAATTGGCCTTGCCCCAATTTAGAATTTTAACTTTTGGGCCACAACTATCATTCTCCATAGCTATCTTAAAACTAATGGAATTATGGTCACTGGTCCCAAATTGATCCCTCGCTAACACTTTCGTCACTTGCCCTTCCTTATTCCCCAAGAGGAAGTCAAGTTTGCCCCCTCTCTAGTCAGGCCATCCATATATTCAATGAGGAATTCTTCCCGAATACACTCGACAAATTTCTCTCCATCCATACCCCTAGTGCTATGGCTGTCCCAGTTAATGTTGGGAAAGTTAAAATCCCCTCCTATTACCACACAATTTTTCCAGCAGCTATCTGTAATCTCCTTACATATTTGCTTCTCGATTTCCCACTGACTATTTAGGGGCCCATTGTGCAATCCTATCAAAGTGATCTCACCCTTCTTATTTTTCAGTTCTACCCATATAGACGCAGTGGGTGAACCCTCGGATATATCTTCTCTCTGAGCGGCAACCTTCAAACACTGGCTGGCATGCTTCAACGGGTACCTCAGGAAGGCCACAACTGCACCCACGAAGGACCAGAAGATGCAAGTTCTCCACTCGAGGGTGAGCCCAGAGATCTACACCCTCATCGAGGCCGCGATGGCCCTGTTGAAAGGACACCACATTCGCCCAGAAAACCAGGTTTACGCCCGACATCTGCTAGCGACAAGGCGACAAATCCCAGGGGAAATCGCTGGATGAATTCTACCGCGCGCTCCTGCTACTAGGTAGGAACTGTGGCTGCCCGCAAGTTTCAGCCAGCGAGCACACAGAACTTTTAATCCGGGACGCATTCATTGCAGGTATGCTGTCCTCCCAAATCAGTCAGTGGCTGCTGGAGAAAGAGACACTAGGCCTCAAGGAGGCACGGGCCCTTGCTAGCTCCCTGGACGTGGCCTCCCGAAACGCCCGCCCGTACGTCCCCGACCGCGCGTCAGCCCCTTGGGCACCGTGGAACCCACCCGCGGCCGACCCCGATGCATCCCCCCACAAGCTTGTGCCACGCGGCTACCACGCAACCCTGGGGGGCCTCGCTGTTATTTTTGCAGGAAAGCCAAGCACCCCCGGCAGCGCTGCCCAGCCCGCTCCTCCACCTGCAACGGTTGTGGCAAAAAGGGCCATTTCGTGGCAGTATGCCAGGCCCAGACGGTCGCTGCTGTCTCCAGGGGCGAATCGGGGCCGCCACCACAACTCTCTCCACGGGTCATGTGCGGGCCGCGGGCGCCGCCATCTTCATTTTCCCGAGCCACGTGCGGGCCCCGGGCGCCGCCATCTTGCCCACCCCAGCCATGTGCGACCCATGGGCGCCGCCATCTTTGCTGGAGTCTCAGGACCCCGATTCGGATGACCACACACTGCCCAAGGAAAATCTTCAACTTTTACCACGCCTAGCCTTGGTGACCCTGGACCAGTCTCGGCCCCGAACGCTCTCGACTGCGACGACGACCGTGTTCATCAACGGACGCAAAACATCCTGCCTGATCGACTCCGGGAGCACAGAGAGCTTCATACACCCCAATCCCGTAAGACGCTGTTCGCTCCTCATACACCCAGTTAACCAAAGGATCTCCCTGGCCTCCGGCTCTCACCCTGTAGAGATCAAGGGGTTCTGCGTAGTGATGAGACCATCAATTCACTCAAGGACTCGTGTCGGAGTAAAACAGTGGTTTTA
Source organism: Scyliorhinus torazame (assembly GCF_047496885.1). Lineage (NCBI taxonomy): Eukaryota > Metazoa > Chordata > Chondrichthyes > Carcharhiniformes > Scyliorhinidae > Scyliorhinus > Scyliorhinus torazame. The sequence goes on from NC_092724.1 coordinate 46,051,892, forward strand.
ATTAACTATTAACTTTGCCTGCCTGCGACTGGTACATACTGAGGACAGTCTCACAGGCCAGCTACTCTTATACTCCTTCAAAGGGGCGGAGCCATGGGCGGAGCCCGTACATGCTCCAACATCCTCCAAAATCTCCCCCTGTGGGTGAAGCCATACAATGGCCCACAGATTGTGGTGAACCACTGTAATAGGAGATGTAAGGTAGGACCTGCACTACAGGTTCGCCGGTAGCTCCTGATGGCTGGCTCCGCCCACGGAGAACGGTATAAATATGTATGACCTCCAGTGCCCTGCCATTTCGCCAGCTGCAGCAGGAGGCCACACATCTGACTGTAATAAAGCCACAGTTGTACCCAACTTTAGTCTTTGTGCAATTGATCGTGCATCAATTTATTACAGTCAGATTTTCCACAGAATGGATATCCGAATTAAGCCCGATCGCCTGCAGCTGGATCCGCACTCGCCCGACGCCAGCAAAGACTTTACTCACTGGTTAGCATGTTTCAAGGCTTACATCAACGCGGCGGACCCCGCGCCAACGGAGGCTCAGAAGATAAACGTCCTGTGCTCCAGACTGAGCTCCAGCGTGTTCCCGTTGATCCAAGACGCCACGACTTACACAAAAGCAATGGAACTCCTCAAAGAACACTATGCCCAGAAGGCGAACACTCTCTTCGCCAGGCATGTACTTGCCACCCGCTCGCAACTACCTGGTGAGTCCATCAAAGACATCTGGCGGGCCCTCATCCCACTCGTCCGGGACTGTGACTGTCAGGCCGTCACGGCCGCCGAACACTCAAATCTCCTCATGCGTGATACCTTCATGACGGGGATTGCGTTGGACCGCATCCGAGAACAATTGCTGGAAGGGGCCACCTTCAAACTGGCGGAGACGAAAACCTTGGCGCTCTCCATGACGGTCGCGTCCCGTAACGTTCAATCGTACCTCTCCCACCACGCTGCTCACCCTTCTACTCCTTCCTACCCCTCCTGGACCCTGCCGACGACCTCCTCAGCTGGGGCCCTGCCTTCGCAATATGCCTGTGCCGCACGCTGATCCGCGGACCCCGGGGGTCCCCGCTGCTACTTCTGCTGTCAGCAGAAGCACCCCTGCCAACACTGCCCGGCCCGCACTGCCGTTTGTAAAGCCTGCAGTAAAAAGGGCCACTTCGCGGCAGTGTGCCAGGCCCGCGCAGTCGCTGCGATCGTGCCCGCTATCGCCACCTCCCCCACGCCAGACACACAATGGGAGCTGACATCTTCTCCTCAGGGGTCCATGTGCGACCAATGGGCACCGCCATCTTGTCCCGACCCCGCAATGTGCGCACCATGGGCGCCGCCATCTTGTCCCGACCCCGCCAATATTGACCCAACCAGACCACCCCCCTCTCCCCTTTTCCGCACAAGAGGACGAAGAGGACTTTGGCACGCTCCCGGAGTTCCCCGATGACTGGCCAGCATCAGCACCGCCGCCACCGCCATCGGTACCACCTCCACCGCCGCCAGCACCGACTTCGCTGCCACCGTTACACCGTTCCCAACGAAGCACCAAAGCACCGGACCGGCTGAACCTTTGACGGACTCCGGACCGTCAACATGGACTTTTCTTTCCTGACCACTGTATATAATTGCACTAATTGTATATAGTTTCACGTCACCTCCGCCGGACTCATTTTAACAGGGGGTGAATGTGGTGAACCACTGTAATAGGAGATGTAAGGTAGGACCTGCACTACAGGTTCGCCGGTAGCTCCTGCCGGCTGGCACCGCCCACGGAGAACGGTATAAATATGTATGACCTCCAGTGCCCTTCCATTTCGCCAGCTGCAGCAGGAGGCCACACATCTGACTGTAATAAAGCCACAGTTGTACCCAACTTTAGTCTTTGTGCAATTGATCGTGCATCACAGATAAAATCCACACGGTCAATAACATTTAACATAACTGGTGAATTAACTGTATTTACAAACATAGAACATAACTGGTGAATTAACTGTATTTACAGTCACCACATTCACCCCCTGTAAAAAAATAAAGTCTGGTGCGGGTGATGGGTCACAAGTTCAGCCGCTCCGGCGCCCGGATCGTACACTGTGACCGCCGAAGCACTGGTGTTGCAGCCGCTTCAGGTGGCTGGGGAAGTGGGTCCGGTGCAGCCCCAGGGGTGGACTCCGGGAGCGGCTCTTCCTGAGCTTCATTCCTGCGGACTGGTGTGCCGGGTGGAAGGGAGTGCGGGAGCCAAATGGGCACAAGGGCACTGGGCATGGGAGAAAGAACGGGGTACAGCGCGGGGAGTACTGTGGACGTAGTGGTGGCGGAGCCTGTGGGCGCAAGGTCTCGGAGGGAGACGGTATCCTGTCGACCATCGGGGTGCTCAACATATGCGTAGTGCGGGTTTGAGTGCAGGAGCGGGACCGTCTCTGCCAGGGGATCGGTCTTATGGGTCCGAACGTGTTTCCGGAGGAGAACCGGACCCGGTGTCATCAGCCAGGGTGGAAGTGAGGCCCCTGACGTAGTCCCCTTAGGGAAAATAAACAAGCGGTCATGAGGAGTCTGGTTTATGGCCGTGCAAAGGAGGGACCTAATAGCAGGGAGCGCATCAGGGAGGACTTCCTGCCAGTGGGAAACTGGAAGATTCCTGGACCGTAGGGTCAGCAGGACGGTCTTCCAGACTGTCACGTTCTCCCTCTCCACCTGTCCGTTTCCCCAGGGGTTGTAACTGGTAGTCCTGCTCGAGGCGATGCCTTTACCGAGCAGGTACTGACGCAGTTCGTCGCTCATGAACGACGAGCCCCTGTCGCTGTGGACGTAGTTGGGGAAACCAAACAGGGTGAAGACACTGTGCAGGGCTCTGATAACAGTGGGGGCGGTCATATCGGGGCACGGGATGGCAAACAGGAAACGGGAGAACTCATCAATAATATTGAGAAAGTAGGTATTGCGATTATTCAAGGGGAGGGTCCTTTGAAATCGATACTGAGGCGTACAAAGGGCCGGGACGCCTTCACCAGGTGGGCCTTATCTGGTCGATAGAAGTGCGGTTTACACTCCGCACTGATTTGTCAGTCCCTGGTTACAGCTTTGACCTCCTCGGTGGAGTAGGGCAGGTTGCGGGCCTTGATATAATGGGCGAGCCGGGTGACCCCCGGGTCGCAGACGTTGTCGTGGATAGCCCGTAGACAGTCTTCTTGCACGCTGGCGCATTTGCCGCGGGACAGGGCATCTGGGGACTCGTTGAGCTTCCCAGGATGATATACTATATCGTAATTATAGGTGGAGAGTTCGATTCTCCACCTCAAGATCTTATTGTTCTTGACTTTGCTCTGCTGCGTATTGTCGAACATGAAGGCTACCGATCGTTGGTCGGTGACGAGGGTAAACCTCCTACCAGCGAGGTAGTGCCTCCAGTGCCGCACGGCTTCCACGATGGCTTGAGCCTCTTATTCGACCGAGGAGTGTCGATGTTCAGAGGCGGTGAGGGTGTGTGAAAAAAACGCAACCGGTCTGTCTGCTTGATCGAGAGTGGTGGCGAGAGCGACCTCTGATGCGTCGCTCTCCACCTGAAAGGGGACGGACTCGTCCACCGCGCACATCGCGGCTTTGGCCATGTCCGCCTTGATGCAGTTGAAGGCCTGGTGAGCCTCGGCTGCCAGAGGAAAAAGGGTGGCCTTAAATATTGGGCGGGCTATGTCCGTATACTGGGGGACCCACTGGGCATAGTAGGAAAAAAATCCAAGGCACCTCTTTGTGGTAAACCACTGTGTTCCTGTATTAAGGGTTGTACGGTAGAACCTGCACTACAGGTTCACCTGGGCCCATGTGTGCTGCTCCGCCCAGGAGCCGGGTTATAAATATGCGTGGACTCCAGCTCGCAGCCATTTCATCAGCTGCTGTGGGAGGCCACACTTCAGATAGTAATAAAGCCTCAGTTTGAATTCAACTTCGTCTCCAGCCAAATTGATCGTGCCTCAATTTATTAGTATCTGATTCAGAAGATGGACCTCCGGATTAAACCAGATCGACTGCAGCTGGATCCACACGCAAGCGACGCCAGAAAGGACTTCCAGCACTGGCTAGCTTGTTTTGAAGTCAACGCGGCGCTGACCCCTGTTCCAGAGGCTCAGAAGATTCAAATCTTGTACTCCAGCCTCGACTCTAAAGTCTTCCCGCTGATCTAGGGTCCACCTGCTGCATGCCAACCCCCAGTACGCCTACGTAGCGTTCCCCGACGGCTGCCAAGACACGGTCTCCCTTCGGGACCTGGCGCCCGCCAGAGCACCACGCGCGCCCGCACCATTGCCTCCACCGCCCCCCCCCCCCCCCCCCCCGCAGCACCTGACCGGAGGGTCAGTATTGCCGCCGGAGCCCCTACCCAGCGCCGAACAGGCACCGATGCCCCCTACAGGCGCCCCTCCCCCTGCCCACTTTTAGCCCCAACAGAGCCGCCTAGGGGTGACGAAGCTGCCTGGGAGGAAGACACCACATTCTCGGAGTCACAACCGGCGGGACCCTCACCAGGATCGCCGCCGAAACTCAGACGCTCCAGAAGGACGACCAGGCCACCCGGTCGTCTGATTGCTGCACCATAAAACAATACAAACTTTCTCTGTTACCCTCAACATCATGGTACCTGCAATTCCTGGTCCTACCATGGAAAAGGCGACAGTAACACTGGCCATCACCCCGCTGGGTTCTTTTTTAACAGGGGGTGAATGTTGTAATACCAGGTATCGCAGTACCTGAGAGGTGAATGACCATTGGCTAGACCGAGGGGTCTACCATTGGATAATGTACATATCCCCGTCCTGAGAGGCGGGGTATAAGAACCAATGTCATCCCAGCAGCCTTCACTTTCTGTATCATCGCTGCTGGGTACAGTTCGAGCTGATTAAAGCCAATTAGATATGACTCCACTTTGTCTCGAGAGTATTGATTGTGCATCATGCGGAAAACGCTTTTCTCCTTATTATAGGTGAGATTAAGTTTTTGGGCGGTTTGGAGAAATCGGTGGAGGTTGGCGTTGTGATCCTGCTGATCATGGCCACAGATGGTGACATTGTCCAAGTACGGAAACGTGGCCCGCAGCCCGTACTGGTCCACCATTCGGTCCATTGCTCGTTGGAACACCTAAACCCCGTTCGTGACGCCAAAAGGGACCCGGAGGAAATGAAAAAGGCGGCCGTCTGCCTCAAACGCCGTGTCGTGGCGTCCTCCGGACGGATTGGGAGCTGGTGGTATGCAGACCTCAGATCCACCGTGGAGAACACGCGGTAGTGAGCGATCTGATTGACCATGTCTGCAATCCGGGGAAGGGGGTACGCATCAAGTTGCGTAAACCGGTTAATGGTCTGGCTGTAATCAACCACCACCCGGAGCTTCTCCCCGGTCTTGATGACCACCACCTGAGCTCTCCAGGGGCTATTGCTGTCCTCTATGACTCCTTCCCGCAAGAGACACAGGACCTCAGACCTAATAAATATTGTGTCCTGAATGCTATATCGCCTGCTGCGAGTGGCTACTGGCTTGCAATCAGCGGTGAGATTAGCGAAGAGGGAAGGAGGGTCGACTTTCAGAGTGGCTAGGCTGCACACAGTGAGTCGGGGCCGGGGTCCGCCAAAGCTAAGCGTCAGGCTCTTGAGATTACATTGAAAATCGAGCCCTAAAAGGAGGGGAGCGCAGAGGTCTGGGAGCACGTACAGCTGGGAACTAGTGTACTCAGCACCCTGTACCGCTAAGGTTACCATAGTGCACTCTCGGATTTGTACTTGCAAGTGCGACCCGGAGGCGAGGGAAATTGTTTGTTGCGCCGGGAATATCGGGAGCTAGCAGCGGCTTACCAGATCCGGGTGGATGAAACTCTCGGTGCTCCCGGAGCCGAACAGGCAAGGTGTCTCGTACCCGTTAACCCGGACGGCCATCATTGAGCTCTTGAGGTGCTTGGGTCGCGACTGGTCCAAGGTGACTGCGCTGAGTTGAGGGTAACTGGCGGCGTGGTCGGCTGTGCTGGGGCGGTCCCCCAGTGACTGTCCGAGCAGGTCGTACGCGTCAAGCGGCGTAGCAGATGGCATCCAAGATGGCGGCCCCCATTGATCAAGCGTGGCAGGCGCCGAGGAAGATGGCATCCAAGATGGCGGCCCCCATGGATCGCACATGACCGGCCGCGTGGGGGAGCATGGCCAAAATGGCGGCCCCCGTGAGTCGCATTTCCTGTGCGGAGTCGGAGGGCATGTGCCACATTGCGAGGTCTGCGGGCCTGAGAGTTGGTAGTCCGGGTCTGAGAGTTCGCGTGCTTTGGCTTGGTGAGGCAGACCTTGGTGAAGTGCACTTTTCGGCTGCAACTGTTGCAGTGTGCGTTGTGGGCCGGGCAGTGATGTCGAGGGTGTTGAGGCAGGCCGCAAAAATAACAAGGCAACCCCCCATGATGAGCGGGTGGGCGCGGAGCACAGGCCTGGGGTAGTCTCTGGTCGGGAGCCCACAAGGGGGTTGAGTGTTCGGCTGGAAATGCAGTGGGGCTCTGGAAAGCGACCTCCAGTGAAGTCGCCAGTTTCACCGTCTCATCCAGGTCCTGGGCCCCTTTCTCGGGCAATCGCTGCCGCACGTAATTTGATCTGACCCCCACAACGTAGACGTCTCGGACGGCGAGCTCCATGTGCTGAGTGGCCGTAACAGCCTGTTAGTTGCAGCAGCGTGCGAGGGCTTTGAGGTCGTGCAGATAGTCGTCGAGTGACACCCCTGGGCGCTGGCGTCGAGTGGTGAGAATATGTCGCGCATAGACCTCGTTCACAGGCCGCATGTAGATGCGCTCGAGGATTGCGAGAGTGGCAGTATATGACGTGGCCTCTTCGAGTTGCACAGAAATGCGGTGATTCGCCCGTGCGTGGAGGAGACTCAATTTTTGTTCGTCCGTGACGGATGGCTTCGACGACGCGGCAAGGTAGGCCTTGAAACACCGCAGCCAGTTAGAAAAAATTTCCTTCGCCTCCGCGGCCTGTGGATCGAGCTCCAGTCTGTCAGGTTTGAGGGCTGACTCCATAATCGTTTTTGTTCAGATAGTTAATTAAATTGATGCGACCATCAATTCACTCAAGGACTCGTGTCGGAGTAAAACAGTGGTTTTAATTAACTATCAACTTTGCCTGCCTGCGACTGGTACATACTAAGGACAGTCCCACAGGTCAGCTACTCTTATACTCCTTCAAAGGGGCGGAGCCATGGGCGGAGCCCATACATGCTCCAACATCCTCCAACATCTCCCCCTGTGGGTGAAGCCATACAGTGGCCCACAGATAAAACCCACAGGGTCAATAACATGGAACATAACTGGTGAATTAACTGTATTTACAAACATAGAACATAACTGGTGGATTAACTGTATTTACATTCACCACATGTAGCGAACCTCATGGTCCAGGGAAGAGAATTAAAAAATTTCCGACTCTACGTCCTCCCTCACCTCTGTGCTGCCACGCTCCTGGGACTGGACTTCCATTGCAACCTCCAGAGCTTAACCTTTAAATCTGGCGGCCCTATACCTCCCTCAAGGTCGACCCACCTTCCCTTTTTGCGAACCTCACGCCAGATTGCAAACCCGTCGCCACCAGGAGCAGACGGTACAGTGCCCAGGATCGGACCTTCATTAGGTCGTAAGTCCAGTGGCTAGTGAAGGAAGGTATTGGCGAGGCTAGCAACAGCCCCTGGAGAGCTCAAGTAGTGGTTGTAAAGACCGGGGAGAAGCACAGGATGGTCATCGATTATAGTCAGACGATCAACAGGTATACGCAGCTCGACGCGTACCCTCTCGCCTGCATATCTGATTTGGTCAACCAGATTGCACAATACAAAGTCTTTTCCACGGTGGACCTCAAATCCACCAGCTCCCCATTCGCCCGGGCGACAGCAAGTACATAAGAACATAAGAACTAGGAGCAGGAGTAGGCCATCTGGCCCCTCAAGCCTGCTCCACCATTCAATGAGATCATGGCTGATCTTTTGTGGACTCAGCTCCACTTTCCGGCCCGAACACCATAACCCTTAATCCCTTTATTCTTCAAAAAAGTATCTATCTTTATCTTAAAAGTATTTAATGAAGGAGCCTTTACTGCTTCACTGGACAAGGAATTCCATAGATTCACAACCCTTTGGATGAAGAAGTTCCTCCTAAACTCAGTCCTAAATCTACTTCCCCTTATTTTGAGGCTATGTCCCCTAGTTCTGCTTTCACCCGCCAGTGGAAACAACCTGCCCTCATCTATCCTATCTATTCCCTTCATAATTTTATATGTTTCTATTATATCCCCCCTCATCCTTCTAAATTCCAACGAGTACAGTCCCAGTCTACTCAACCTCTCCTCGTAATCCAACCCCTTCAGCTCTGGGATTAACCTAGTGAATATCCTCTGCACACCCTCCAGTGCCAGTACGTCCTTTCTCAAGTAAGAAGACCAAAACTGAACACAATACTCCAGGTGTGGCCTCACTAACACCTTATATAATTGCAGCATATCCTCCCTAGTCTTAAACTCCATCCCTCTAGCAATGAAGGACAAAATTCCTTTTGCCTTCTTAATCACCTGTTGCACCTGTAAACCAACTTTTTGCGACTCATGCACTAGCACACCCAGGTCTCTCTGCACAGCAGCATGTTTTAATATTTTATCATTTAAATAATAATCCCTTTTGCTGTTATTCCTACCAAAATGGATAACCTCACATTTGTCAACATTGTATTCCATCTGTCAGACCCTAGCCCATTCACTTAGCCTATCCAAATCCCTCTGCAGACTTCCAGTATCCTCTGCGCCTTTTGCTTTACCACTCATCTTAGTGTCGTCTGCAAACTTGGACACATTGCCCTTGGTCCCCAACTCCAAATCATCTATGTAAATTGTGAACAATTGTGGGCCCAACACTGATTGCTGAGGGACACCACTAGCTACTGATTGCCAACCAGAGAAACACCCATTAATCCCCACTCTTTGCTTTCTATTAATTAACCAATCCTCTATCCATGCTACTACTTTCCCCTTAATGCCATGCATCTTTATCTTATGCAGCAACCTTTTGTGTGGCACCTTGTCAAAGGCTTTCTGGAAATCCAGATATACCACATCCATTGGCTCCCCGTTATCTACCGCACTGGTAATGTCCTTAACAAATTCCACTAAATTAGTTAGGCACGACCTGCCCTTTATGAACCCATGCTGCGTCTGCCCAATGGGACAATTTCCATCCAGATGCCTCGCTATTTCTTCCTTGATGATAGATTCCAGCATCTTCCCTACTACCGAAGTTAAGCTAACTGGCCTATAATTACCTGCTTTCTGCCTACCTCCTTTTTTAAACAGTGGTGTCACGTTTGCTAATTTCCAATCCGCCGGGACCACCCCAGAGTCTAGTGAATTTTGGTAAATTATCACTAGTGCATTTGCAATTTCCCTAGCCATCTCTTTTAGCACTCTGGGATTCACTCCACCAGGGTCAGGAGACATGTCAATCTTTAGCCCCATTAGCTTGCCCATCACTACCTCCTTAGTGATAACAATCCTCTCAAGGTCCTCACCTATCATAGCCTAATTTCCATCAGTCACTGGCATGTTATTTTTGTCTTCCCCTGTGAAGACCGACCCAAAAAACCTGTTCAGTTCCTCAGCCATTTCCTCATCTCCCATTATTAAATCTCCCTTCTCACCCTCTAAAGGACCAATAGTTACCTTAGCCACTCTTTTTTGTTTTATGTATTTGTAGAAACATTTACTATCTATTTTTATATTCTGAGCAACTTTACTCTCATAATCTATCTACTCCTCTTTATAGCTTTTTTAGTAGCTTTCTGTTGCCCCCTAAAGATTTCCCAGTCCGCTAGTCTCCCACTAATCTTTGCTACTTTGTATGCTTTTTCCTTCAATTTGATACTCTCCCTTATTTCCTTAGATATTCACAGTCAATTTTCCCTCTTTCTACTGTCCTTCCTTTTTGTTGGTATAAACCTTTGCTGAGCACTGTGAACAATCACTTGGAAGGTTTTCCATTGTTCCTCAACTGTTTCACCATAAAGTCTTTGCTCCCAGTCTACCTTAGCTAGTTCTTCACTCATCCCATTATAATCTCCTTTGTTTAAGCACAAAACACGAGTGTTTGATTTTACCTTCTCACCCTCCATCTGTATTTTAAATTCCACCATATTGTGATCGCTCCTTCCGAGAGGAACCCTAACTATGAGATCCTGAATCAATCCTGTCTCATTACACAGGACCAGATCTAGGACCGCTTGTTCCCTCATAGGTTCCATTACATACTGTTCTTGGAAACTATCGCGGATACATTCTATAAACTCCTCCTCAAGGCTGCCTTGACCGACCTGGTTAAACCAATCGACATGTAGATTAAACGCCCCCATGATAACTGCTGTACAATTTCTACATGCATCAGTTATTTCTTTGTTTATTGCCTGCCCCACCATAATGTTACTACTTGGTGGCCTATAGACTACTCCAACAGTGACTTTTTCGCCTTCCTATTCCTGATTTCCACCCTAATGGATTCACCCTTATCCTCCATAGCACCGATGTCATCCTTAAATAACAGAGCTACACCACCTCCCTTACCATCCACTCTGTCCTTCTGAATAGTTTGATACCCTCGGATATTTAACTCCCAGTCGTGACCATCCTTTAACCATGTTTCAGTAATGGCCACTAAATCATAGTCATTCACGATGATTTGCACCATCAACTCATTTACCTTATTCCGAATGCTACGAGCATTCAGGTAAAGTACACTTATGTTGGCTTTTTTACCTCTGTTCTGAATCTTAACACCTCGATCAGTAACCTCTCCTAAGTTATATTTCCTCTTAACCTTTCTCCTAATTTTCCTTGTCGTTGAACCCATATCTTCATGTAACAACCTGCCGCGTCGCTTACCATTAATGTTTTTGTCATGTTGGGTGTTCCGCTATACAAACGAACCAACACGGTTGTAGATGGTACTACTCTGTTTTATTATTCTGGAGAACAAGAACTGTAAATTTCTGGCTGTGGTTCGTACTTCACCCGTGAACCTGTGGACCCAGCCCGAGCACTAACTTAGAGAGGCACTCAGCACATGGTGTATGTCTGAGTGGCACGCTGTGAGCTCTGTGCTGAGCTATCTCCTGCTGGAATCAGCGGGAACTGTGGTGTTCCCTGTTTTATAGTGCGTGTGCTCTCACTGGTGATTGGCTGTGATGTTGCGTGTGTGTTGATTGGTCAGTCGATCTGTCCGAGATTGCACCATGATATGTTAATATAGATATCATGACAGTTTTTACTTCCCGTTTTATTCCTTTTAGTATTCCTGGTCCTATTCACTGAGCTCCCCACAGTCACTGTACCTTGTACTGTCGCCCTTTTTGATTTTTGACTATGGCTTCTCTGCCTTACACATTCCCCCTTACTGCCTTTTGTTTCTGTCCCTGTTTTACTACCTTCCAACTTCCTGCATCAGTTCCCATCCCCCTGCCACATTAGTTTGAACCCTCCCCAACAGCCCTCGCAAACACCCCCCCCCCCCCCTATATATGTACATACATATCCTTCTCTGGCTCTGCATCAATCACTGTGTTAACATCCCTGTGAAGTGCCTTGAGACGTTTCCAGTGTTTAAATATGCTATATAAATGCAATGTCACATTACGGAACATGGAGCAACGACAATGGGGTGGAGGGATGTCACACCTTGAATTCGGGAACTCCGCAGTCTCCCATGCTTGTTGGTGATTGTGGAGTCTCCCTCGGCAATAAAAAAAGCTGCCGAGAACATTTCGAGAAACGCGCTCCACCGGTGTGGCGCAGGGAGGGACCCGTCGGTAAGAGGGCGGCTGCGCAGTGAGGCAGCCGGACGGGTGGTGCGATGGAGCTTGCCGGGCGCGCGCTGGTGGTTGTTATTTTGATTTGCGCGGCCGGCTCGAGCGGCGCGGCGGCGGAGCGCTCGCGCACCGGGGAGTTCGACGTCAGGCCAGGGGGCCTGGTCCACTCGCACAGCGAGACACTGGTGAGTGAAACACCGGGGAGCCAAAGGGCTGACACGGGGAGCGGGATCGGCCAGGTCCCCGAGGCAAGGAGCCGCCACGTCAGCCTTGTACCCCAACGGCCTGACAATGACCGCGGGAGCCCCGCACTACAGCCAGTTACCGACGGTGTCCCGAGAGTCACCTCAAACACGAAAAGGACGACTTGAAAGACAGCACCGGTGACAATGCGGCCTTCCTCCCATACTCTGTTGGAATGTCATTGAATCCCGACAGAGCAGGAGGAGGTCATTTGGCCCACCAAGTCTGCACTGTCCCTCCGAAAGAGCACCCTACAGAGGCTCACGCCCCCAAACTGCCCCAGTAACCCCACTTAACCTTTTGGACAGGAAGTGACAATTTAATATGGCCAAGCCAGTAACCTGCATATCTTTGGACTGTGGGAGGAAACCGGAACACCCAGAGGAGACACTGGGAGAATGTGTAAAGTCCGCACAGTGACAGAGGTCGGAATCGAACCCGGGACCTGGAGTTGTGATGCAGCAGTGCTAACTACAGCCTTGATATTTGTGGAGTGGGATTTGAAGCCACGACTTTCTGACTCGGGTGGGGTGGGAACGCAACCAGTGGAGCCACTTCTGACACCTAAAACAGCTCACTACCAAGCAAGTGGGAAATGGCACCGCTGCAACTAGTGGAAACACCTGACTGGTCTGCAGAGGGTTGGCAGGCAGTGGAGGAGGTTGCAGATCAGCTATGATCTTATTGAATGATGAAACAGGTTTGAGGGCCTGATTAGCCTGACCCCCTGCTTCACTAAAACCCCTTGCACATCTTCATTTGTGAACATAAAGCTCTTGAGTGTCCTGTTAAAGGGATTTACAATTAAGTTTTGACAAGGCTCATACACACTGAACATCAATGTGATTGGTAATAGGACTATAAAGAGTTTCTCCCAAAAGGAAATGGGGAGGGTACAGGCCCAAAATGCTCCCTCTAGAGTGATAGGAAGGAGTAACAAGCCCAGAGAACCATGGATCACCAGCGATATTAGGATACAATGAGAAGTAAAAGAGAGGCTTTTAGTGAGTACAAGGGGAGCAAATCAGTAGAGACATACATGGAGTACAGAGTGCAGGATGGAGCTTAAGAAAGCAATTAGGAGAGCAAAGATGGCATATGAGAAAGCTCTGGCTGGTAAAAGTAGGGAAATCTCAAGATATTCCAAGTTTGTCAATGGGAAGAGGATAACCAGGGAAAGAGCAGGCCCATGAGGGACCAAGGGCCCAATCTGTGAATCGACCCAGAAGACATTGGTAGGATGTTGAATGAATACTTCATATTTGTCTTGGAAGAATTGGGATGTAGTTATGGAACTTGGGGGAGAGAGACTGAGATTTTTGAGCAAATTGACATAGGGACTGACATTGTATTGGAGGCGTTGGCAGGCTTAAAAATGGACTAATCTCCAGGTCCAAATGAATTGTATCCCAGGCTGCTGTATGGGAGGAGATTTCAGGGGCTCTGACCTTTTGTGAGGGCCACGAAGAATCCAGCACGAGTTTCAAGGATACAAAGAAATAACGTTTATTTACAATAACATATATATGCACGCAGCAGCAGCCTCGCTTGCTGCTTACTCCTTCCTGCTGGTTCCAAACTGGCCAGCTTTATTTATACAGGGAGTCTTCTAATGATTTCTCCGCCTCTTTCCCCCCCCCCCCCTCCCTTCCCCCCCCCCCTCCTCCCTCCCTCCCCTCCAGGTGTGCACCAGGCATACCTGGGATGGCATGGTAGCACAGTGATTAGCACAGTTGCTTCACAGCTCCAGGGTCCCAGGTTCGATTCCGGCTTGGGTCACTGTCTGTGCGGCGTCTGCACGTCCTCCCCGTGTGTGCGTGGCTTTCCTCCGGATGCTCCGGTTTCCTCCCACAGTCCAAAGATGTGCAAAGATGTCTGTGGTAAATTGCCCTTAGTGTCCAAAATTGCCCTTAGTGTTATGTGGGGTTGCTGGGTTGTGGGCATAGGGTGGAGGTGTTGACCTTGGGTAGGGTGCTCTTTCCAAGAGCCAGTGCAGACTCGATGGGCTGAATGGCCTCCTTCTGCACTGTAAATTCAATGTAAATTCTATGTGGGACTTTATCAAAAGCTCTCTGAAAATCCAAATACACCACATCCACTCGTCCTGCCTTATCTATTCTGCTTGTTATGTCCTCCTGTTTTGTAACCATCCTGTGTCTATGATTATGGTGCAGTCCCAGGTGCCTGACAGGATGAAATTAATCTCGTAGTAGTAGAAGATTTAAAAAAAGTAAAGACTTCCCCTGTTCTCCAAACAACATACAGTTATAGTTAACACACACATCAGGGATGATACTCAAATCTAGGAACAGTCTTTTTACTAGTCCAGCGGATATATTTCAAAACAGCTGTTACAAAGAGTTTCTCCAGTTTATTCCAGTGGCACCTTTATATTACACTCTCCATTTTTAATCAACAATGAGTTGGTCCTGGTTCTTGAATCTATGGAAGTTTTGTACTGGAATAACAATTTTTGTTAACGCAAATGCTAAAATGAATTCACTGGTATCTGCAACAAAAATGTCAGTCCGATTAACATCTTGGATGCAGGCTGATGTGGGCAGTTGAAGGGTTCATATTGGCATACTGTGTTTCCAACATTTCTGATTCGAGCAACTTTAAAAACTGTTAGTTTGCTAAGAAAACCATATAATGCAACGGTCTGAGGCAAAAAAAATCACTTTTCTAAACAGATGAATAGTTTTTGCTGGGATACTGTCATGAGGCAAGCTGATGTTATCTGCAAGGGTAACCCAACTTGGAACACCGGTTAGTGGGGATATATAGTTTTATTTCATTTTGGTGCGAGGAGACAAATGAAACCCCAGTGAGAACGAATAGCTCTGTTGTAGTGTAATATTTATTAAAGTAAAGAAAAGACAAATACATGCAAACGGGACTGCTCTACTCTCACACAATTAAGATATGATTTAATAAATCAGTTTCTGTCAAATGTAACAATATATCTACGACACTTGCAGTCTGTAAGACTTCCCCCTGTTCCCAAACAACATCCAAATTGAATAACCAGCTACAGTGACCACACGATACAGGGATGATACTTGAACGTGGGAACAGTCTTTATCCTGGTCCAGCGAATATATTTCAAAAAAACTGTTATGAAGGTTTTCTGCTCTGCCTTGGCTCTAAGACCCTCCATGCTGGTGGTTTGCTGCAAACATGGCCTTCAGGCTTTGTGGCTGAAAACTGAGACTGCTAGATGGCAACTGTCTCTCCTGGCTTCACAGGGTCTGGGCTCAGCCTGTATCCAAGATGTTAATTGGACGTTATCTTTGTCGTTATTTGATTGTTCCTTCTGTACTGATATTTGATGATGCCTTTTTGTGTAATCAGCTGTCTGTCCCTATTCATCTCCTTTTTTTTTTTTTAGCAAACAATTTTATTGAGGTTTTTTAGGCATATAGAAAAAGTGACATTGTACTGTACAAAAAAAAGTCAAGACACAAATTAAACATAATGCAAACCACGGCTCTGTTCACACAAGGACCTGCCTCGATATCCCCATACTCTACCCTAGCCCCCCCTTCTTCCCACACCCCCTGCTGACGCTTACTACTCTGCGAGGAAGTCAATAAATGGCTGCCACCTTCGGGCGAACCCTAGTAGCGAACCTCTCAAGGCGAACTTGACTTTCTCTAGGGCAAGAAAGCTTGCCATGTCCGATAGCCATACCTCAGCCCTCCGGGGCTTTGAGTCCCTCCATGCTAATATTTGTTGCCGGGCTACCAGGGAAGCAAAGGCCAGAACGTCGGCCTCTCTTCCTGGACTCCCGGGTCATCCGAAACTCCAAAGATTGCCACCTCAGGGCTCATTACCACCCCAGTTTTCAATACCCGGGGCATGACATCTGCGAATTCCTGCCAATACCCCCTGAGTTTAGAGCACGACCAGAACATGTGTACATGGTTAGCCGGCCTTCCGGCGCATCTAGCACACTTGTCCTCCAGCCCGAAGAATTTGCTCATCGGGGCCACCGTCATGTTGGCCTGGTGCACGACCTTAAACTGGATCAGGCTGAGCCTGGCGCATGTTGCGGTCGTGTTTACTCTGCTCAGGGCTTCTGCCCAGACACCGTCCTCCATCTCTCCCCCGAGCTCCTTCCCACTTAAGCTTCAGGTCTGCGTATCCTCAGCTCCCATTAGTTCCTTGTAGACGTCTGAGACTCTACCCTCTCCCACTTCTCCCCTAGAAACTACCCTGTCCTGCCTCCCCTTCGGCGGGAAACGTGGGAAGGACGGCACCAGTCTGTGTACAAAATCCCAAACCTGTAAGTATCTAAAGTTGTTCCCTCTCGCCAGCCCAAACTTCTCCAGCGCCCTCGTGCTCGGAAAGCTCCCTTCCAGGAACAGATCCCCATCCTCACATTCCCCACCCTCCTCCACAGTCGATACCTCCCGTCCGTGTTCCCCGGGGCAAATCAGTGGTTGCCGCAGATTGGGCTCCACACTGATGCTCTTACCTCCCCTACATGCCTCCTCCACTGGCCCCAGATCCCAAGAGCCGCCACCACTATCGGGCTGGTGGAGTACCGTGCCGGCAGAAGCGGCAGAGGCGCCTTGACCAGGGCTGCTAAGCTAGTGCCCCTGCACGAAGCAGCCTCCATCCGCTCCCACACCGACCCCGCACCCACCATCCATTTCCTTATCATCGCTATGTTGGCCGCCTAGTAATCGTTGCTGAACCCCCTTCTCCTCTGTTCCTTTCAAGCATCACCTTCTTCACCCGTGGGGACTTCCCTGCCCATACAAATCCCAGAATAATTTTATTCAGCCTCTTAAAGAAGGACCGCGGGATAAAGATGGGAAGACACTGAAAAACAAACTAGAACCGCGGGAGAATCGTCATCTTAACAGTCTGCACCCTCCCAGCCAATGACAGCGGGAGCGCATCCCACCTCCGGACCTCCTCCCTCACTCGTTCCACCAGTCGTGACAGGTTGAGCTTATGCAACTTGCCCCAGTCCCGTGCCACCTGAATCCCCAAATATCGGAAATTCTCCCCCACTAGCCTGAACGGCAACCCCTTCAGCCTACTCTCCTGCCCCCTCGCCTGAATTACAAACAACTCGCTCTTAGCCATGTTCAGTTTGTATCCAGAGAACAGGCAAAATTCCCATGATCAGCTTACGCGAGTCCAAGTCTGGGATCTTCCCTAGCATCCTCCTAATAAAATCCCAATTAGGGGCATACACACTGACCAGGACTACTCTCACCCCTTCGAGCTTACCCCTCACCATAACGAACCTGCCACCCCCATCTGCGACTGTGCCCTCCGCCTCAAATTGTACCCTTTTATTAATCATGATCGCAACCCCCCTTGTCTTAGAATCAAGCCCCGAATGAAGGACCTGACTGACCCAGCCCTTCCTTTAACCTAAATTGGTCTGCCACTTTCAGGTGCGTCTCTTGCAGCAAGACTATGTCCGCCTTCAGAACCCGCAGATGCGCAAACACACGTGCCCTCTTCACTGGCCCATTTAACCCTCTAACATTCCAGGTGATCAGCCTGGTTTGGGGGCACATTGCCCCCTCCCCCCTTTGCTGATCAGCCATCCCCTTTCCTTGGCCAGCCCCCCAGCCATGTGTCGCGCTTCATCTGGCCCGCCTCCTGACCGGCTCCACCCATGACCTCCTCACTGTTTCCATGCCCAGTTTCCATCCCCGTCCGCAGAACGCCCCCCCCCCCCCCTTCCCCCTAGTAACACCATCCTATCACCTAACCCCTGATCTAATCTAACTATATGCACACCCTTCACCTCTGCTTCCGTTGACTAGCCCCACTCAGCTAGCCTGGGGCTCCCAGCCTCGGCGCCAGCGCGTCTCCCAGCCATTGTTCCCAGTCACTCCTCCCCGACCCATCCATACCACTTCCCCAGATCAGCCCTACTTAAGCAAACACCCTATACAAGTCATAAACAACCCCCACAATAGCACAATTCAAGTTAAACAAGAAAAAAAAGAGATAAGAAATAACAGGCACTCTCAGTCCTTCCCATACAGACACAGAAAAAGATTGCACAAAGTACCCCTGAAGCATCCATTTTAACCCAACCCTATTAACTGTTTTCTTTATTATTTTCCCTCCAGCCAAACTCCAACTAATCAAAGAGCCCAAACAAGAAACATTCAGGTAAACCACGCAAAAAAACCAACCCACATCCCTACCACTTTCTGACACCATAAAAAGGTTGAAAAAAGAAACGACAAAAACGGACCCAAACATGCAGGCAATTTTCAAAACAGGAGAGACACCACATAGAACTTTTAAGTATATAACATTAGTCCAAACGTCCTCAGCTCAGGGCCAGCCCTTGCTTCTTAACAAAGTCCATCGCCTCTTCGGGTTCCTCGAAATAGTGATGCTGACCCTCGTACGTAACCCACAGTCACGCCGGAAAAAGCAGCCCGAATTTCACCTTGTTTTTATACAGTATCTCCTTCACCTGCCTGTAGCCTCCCCTCCTCCTGGCCACCTCAGCGCTCAAATCTTGGTAAACACGCAGGGTGGTATTGTCCCAAGTACAGCTTTGTGTGCTCTCTGCCCATTGCAGCACCCGTTCCTCGTCCAGGTACCTGTGAAAGCGTACCACCAACGCTCGTGGGGGACCCCCTCGTCGTGGCTGCCTGACCTGCACTCTGTGTGCCCTGTCCACCACCGGCGGGCGCGGGGACACCTCGTTCCCCAGCAACCTCTGAAACATGCCCTCCACATACGCGGCAGCGTCTAGCCCCTCTGCCCCCTCTGGGAGGCCCACGATTCTCATGTTCTGCCGGCGAGATCTGTTGTCCAGGTCCTCCAGCCTTTCCCGAAGCACTTTTTGCTGGTCCCTCAGCCTCCGAATCTCCACATCCGCCACCGTTTGAAAGTCAGCCTGCACCTCCACTGACTTCTCCAACTGTTGGAGCTTCTCAGCCTGATCATCCAGCCTTTTTCCCATCCGGTCAATCGACTTCTGTAGCGACTCCAAGTTGTCATGCTTCAGAGCCAAAAAGCCCTCCTGCATAGTCTGCAGCAGCTGCTCCATTGTGGGCTGGACTGTCGGCACCTTGCTCTGAACACCAGCCATGCTGGTCTCTCCACTGTGTCCTTACTCGACCACTTCTTCTGCTGTTTACGGCCCATACAATTCTGTATGGGTCCTGTGTCTAAGTACCATTGCTTTCCAGTTCCGCACTCGAGCGCAAAAAAGTCGGGGGAAAAGGTCCAAAAGTCCGACTGAAACGGGAGCCACCAAATGGACTCCCTCATAGCCGCCACTCGGAAGTCATCCCTATTCACCTCCTTGTTGATTATCTAAATTGCCGTTCTAAATTTGTTCCCAGGAGAGTCGCATACCAGTTGAGGCCCTTTGAATACAGTCTACTGCTGTCTCCAGGTGGATTCATAACAATATATAAAACATTTTTGATTATTTGCTTTGAGTAAAGGTGGACAATCAGTGGAACAAACTCTGCCTAATGCTTTTGGTTCCCATTGGAAGATCAGATGCGTGTCACAGAAAAATATTTTTCTGTAAGTGAAGCAAGGATTCTTGCTGCTGACCTCTAAGAAAGTTACCAGAAAGATCTAGTGATTTGCGGGGCAGGAATTTCCCCTTTCCCAACAGTAGTTTAAATCTAATGCCAAGCCAAAGAGATGTCTTCGTGTACAACCGCAATGGCATCAGCAGAAAACCAAAGTTGAAGTATTCATGCACAAGAAGCAATGAAGTAAAAAGCACTTGTTTTAAATTAAAAATTGAACTTTTTTTTCAGATAATGAAATGTGACTGTATTAAGACAGAAGCTAAAGTAAAGATAAACAGACTTAATTTTTTTTCAATAGGGATCTTTTTTATCATTGTGGATAACATTCCACAAATATGCAATTAGCTTTTCTGGGCCACTAAGGGTGTTTAGCCATAATTATGAAGTTAGCTGATAACCCAGTTGCACCGTAGTCAACCAGGTGTAACTTTTCCAAGTGTTTTAACAGCGTAAAAGTGGAAGTTCTTATGAATTCATGATTGCAGTCTGTGGGAATCTCTGCAATGCACTGTGGATAGTCTCATTGGCAGTAAATTCTTATTTTCCATGTTATGCTCCACATGCCTGGAATCCCAAAGGTGCAGTAAGTTTTAGTGGAGTAATGATGACAATCACTGACAGTTTTTGTGTCAACATTGCAACATAATCCGGGCCTATGTGTTGATGTGTAGTGGTAAAAGAGCCATTTGAAAATAGTCTTGTCACTGCAGAAACATCCTTGTTGCATGTTAATAATTGCAAACTGCCAGCCTGAAATGTTTTCCTCAGTGGATTTGAAATGCAGCTAACATCACTGAAGCTGGGCAGCATTAAATTGGGCCTAGCATGGGTGTGGTTTCTGCATTGCAAATGAGGCTGCTAATTTTAATTAAATTTACCTAATGAAGCTTGTGTCAGATCTGAGGATTAAAGCTTTGTTTAGTGTATTATCAAGCTCTTATCAAGGGTGTAGCTAATTCCTGGTCATGGATATTTCTAATAGTGATGGAGCTTGCACCATTCCTCCTAAAATATTTAGTTCTTCGCTTCAGTAAAATTCTATGAAGGTTTAAAAGTGCAGAACCAACCCAAGAGAGGTCATTGTTCTAGCACATGCATTTTAAGGACGAGAGACACATTTTCTTAAAAGTTATTGCATTCTTAGATAATTTTGCTGTAGAATCTTACACTGCCATTAGTTGGAAATTGTGCTTTTTAAAAAATTTAGTGTACCCAATTATTTTTTTCCAATTAAGGGGCAATTTACCATGACTAATCCAGCTAACCTGCACATCTTTGTGTTGTGGGGGTGAAAACCACGCAGACACGGAGAATGTGCAAACTCCACATGGACAGTGACCTGGGGGCCAGGGTCAAACCCGGGTCTTCAGCGCCATAGGCAGCAGTGCTAACCACTGCGCCACCTTGCCGCGCTGGAAATTGTGCTTTTAAAAACTGTTCATGTACTTTGCATCCAAACTGAATATTGGACACCCAGTGAGGACATTTAAAAACTGTTCCGCAGCTCCAAATTATTATTATTCATTGAGCTTTGATATGTGATTCCCAGTTAAAAGCTTAATTAACTAAACTTATTTTCCCTTTTGTCTCTCCCTTATACATTTTTAATTAAATCTGTTGTATTTTATGGACCCAAGTGCTTAATTTACATAATGAATTGCCATATCTCTAAATTGTTTAAGTGTTTCAGATGCAGTGAATTACTTTGGAGTAACTGTTGTACAAGAATATATGTCAGCATGTAAACAGCATGTTTTTGTGGAGTTGGCTCAGACGTTAAAGCGACATTGATTCTAAAAATGCCACTGGTCTACTCTTCAGGTTTAATCCTTTTACTCCTTTTTTCAAAAAATCAAGCCGCTGATTTAAGAGCAGGAATGGGCCATTCGGCCCCTTGAGCCGCCTTCGCCATTCAGTTAGATCATGACTAATCTGATTGTGCCCTCAACTCCACATTCTGCCTCTATTACCTCGTCGCTCTCTTTCCCCCTGCTCCCGTAATCTTTGACTCCCTCGTTAGTCAGAAATCTATCTACCTCTGCCTTAAAAAATATTCATTGACCCCGCTTCCGCTGTACTCTGGAGAAGAGAGTTCCAAAGACTTTCAATCTTCTGAGAGTAACGATTTCTAACCATCTCCATCTTAAATGGGCGACTTTATTTTATAACTTGTTCCCTAGTCCCAGTCTGTCCTATAAGAGGAAATCTCCTTTTCAGCATCCACCTGTCAAGTCTCTTCAGGATCTTGTGTCCCCCTTCCTCCCCCCATCCCAGGTATCAGTTGAATGAAACTTCTCTGAACTGCTTAGAACGAAATAGGCAAAATGTATCCAGTACTCTGGTGTACAAACACCTTGTGCAACCGTAGTGAAACATCCTTACTTTTATATTCCATTCCCCTGGCAATAAATCTTCTGTTTTTAAAAAAAAGTATTTTTATTTGACAGATTTTCACCACTTTTGCCGTACAGAAAGAAACACCAGCAAAAACAATCCCAACCAGCACTGACCCCCCCCCCCCCCCCCCCCCAACACTCAACGATAACTAACTCCCAAAAGTGCATGATGAACAAACCCCAATGAATATAGAACTCCTCCTTCGCCCCCCCCCCTTCAGTTCGAACTTAACCTTCTCCATGATCAAAAACTACAGCAGGTCCCCTCGCCATGCTGAGGCACAGGGTGGAGAAGCTGATCACCACCCCAACAAGACCCGCCTACGAGCGATCAGCGAGGTGAATGCTTGGACATTTGCTCCCACTCCTGCCTGCAACTTGGGCCGGTCCGATATCCCGAATATGCTTCTAGGGGACCGGGCTCCACATCGATGCTTGCTGTACCCGCGTACTAACTTTTCCTGATTCTTGTACCAGGATACCCAGATCCCTTTGTATCACAGAGTTCTGCAATCTCTCTGTATTTTGTCATAGAATCATAGAAGTCAACAGCACAAAAATGGTTTCGGCCCATCACCTGTGGGCCAGACAAAAACAACCACTTTTTCTCCCATTTTTCAGCACTTGGCCCTTAGCCTTGTATGCCATTGCATCGCAAGCGCACATCTAAGTACTTCTTAAATGTTATGAGGTCTCTGCCTCCACCACCCTTTTAGGCAATGAGTTCCAGCCTCCCGCCGTCCTCTGGGTGAAATGTTTTCCCTCACATCCTCTCTGAATCTCCTGCCCCTTGCCTTAAATCTATGTCCCATGGTCATTGATGCCTGCACCAAGGGGAAAACCTTCTTGCTGTCTACTCTATCTATACCCGTCATAATTTTATACATTTCAATCATGTTTTCTCTCCGTCTCCTCTGCTCCAAGGAAAACAACCCCAGTCTGCCCAATCTCTCTTCATAGTTAAAACTCTCCTGGCAGCATCCTGGTAAATCTCCTCTGCATCCTTTCCAGTGCTATCACATCACTCTGATAATGTGGATTTCAGAACTGAACACAATACTCTACCTGTGGCCTAACCAATGTTTTATACTGTTTCAGCATAACATCCCTGCTCTTAAACATATGCCTCAGCTAACAAAGGCAAGTATATCATATGCCTTCTTAACCACTGTGTTTGCCTGCTCTGCTACCTCAACGGTGTACATGCACACCAAAGTCCCTCTGATCCTCAGTGCTTCCCAGGGTCCTACGGTTTATCATGTATTCCCTTGTCTTGTTTGTCCTGCCTAAGTGCATCACCTCAATATGCTCCTTTTCTAGTCTTCCTACCAAAGCGGACAAATTTATTATCCACAATATGGTCCATCTGCCAAATTTTTGCCCACTCATTTAAGGAGTCTACAAAGGGGTATAGGTTATGTCCTCTTCACAACTTGCTTTGCTACCCATTGTTGTCATCAGCAAATTTAGCAACCATACATTCGGACCTTTCATCTAAGTCATTGACATAAATCATAAATAGTTGAGGCCCAGCAAGTGTGGCACTCCATTTGTCACATCTTGCCAACCTGAAAAATAACTTTTTATCCTTACTATCTGCTTATTGTTAGCTCATCAATCCTCTATCCATGATAATATCTCCTCTCCCACACCATGGAATTCTTATTTTGCAATGTAACCTTAGATGAAGCGAGAAGAGTTTTCCCCCATTGCTTGAGTGGCTTCCTCTCTCTTACTTTTAACACTAGTATATTTAGATTTGATCGAGACTATCAATTAATGCTAAGCTGAAACAACAATAACTGGATTGATAACTCACACATCTGTGACAGAGTAGAATTCTATATCAGTAGCCACTACTGGATTTGACCATGAATCTCGCAGATGAAAGATGAAATGTTTAATCCACTGCGCAACCAATATTCCTTATGGAGGAAAAATATCGAAGATCAGTCGGCTCTTGTATTCTATTAAGCAATCATGGTGAAGTGACTGGGAGAAGATCTGAAGATTTGGATGTGGTACATAAAGGGTCTGGAATAGGAGAGGAAATAACATAACTCCTGCCTCCTTCTCTTGCCTCCACTTACACCACAGTATTTGAGTAAATGCTGTGAATGTTTCTTTTCGGTAGTATTTTACAGGCCAGATCTATTAATAAAGTAAAGTCACCACAGTCCCAGATGACTAGAGGCTGCTTTCCCCTTTGATGGGAAGAGCTGATTGGTGGTGATTTAGCCTGAGAATCGTCAGACTTCCGGTGAGGGGTAAGGTTGGGCCTTTAAGAATAACTTCAACTGGTACAGGAATTGAACCTGTGCTGTTGGCCTCGCTCTGTGTCACAAACCAGATGTCCAGCCAACTGAGCTAAACCTTAACAAAAAGTATAACTTTTTCATCTTGATTGACAACACTAAGGAAGATTACTATTGGCTTGCATCTTTCTAAAATATACAATACAAATTTAGGTCTAATGTAGGTCGAGTCTTTAAAGGACAGTTGCGGCACTTTTAAACAGTATTGCTCATAACATTTGATTTTCTTGTCTTCTAGTTTTCAAGATTGAGATTGTGAGAATCATTTACTTTTTAACTTGCAGAATATTAAATAGAAAGAAGTTGTTGAATGCTGTACTCTTTATTTTTCAAATGATTTTTTGTTTTCATTTTCTAGCTGAAGAATGGTAGGACTAGCTCCCAGACCTTTGCTGTTACTGTCAATTTGGCCAGGAGGTGGTGTGCACAAGCTATCTCACTTTTTACTTTTGTTCACATGAGCTCTGTCTCTCTTCATTTGTCACTGCATACCATCCAGTGCTTTATTTTGCAATTCTTATGTTGGAACTATTTGCTGGGTACACTATTGAGCTGTGTAATTTTAAAGCCTCTGGTTTTCTCAGTGAAGATAATCCTTTGTTTCTTGGATTATTTTCGATTGTCACAGTACCAAATGCATTAAGAATTAAATTTTAAAAATATATAGTTGTCAGTCAGTCATGTTTATTTCTAAAAAGATGGGCCAATAAAAAATAAAAATCATATATAGATATTTAACACTGCAGTGTGAAAAACAGAATTGGCACACGTGACGATTTCTGTAATTTTCAGTGTATTCTAGAAATCATAGAAATTAAAGCATGGAAAGATGCCATTTAGCCCATTATAATAATAATCTTTATTGTCACAAGTAGGCTTACATTAACGCTGCAATGAAGTTACTGTGAAAAGCCCCTAGTCGCCACATTCCAGCATCTGTTCGTTATGGAGGGGGAATTCAGAATGTCCAAAATTACCTATGTTTGTGCTGTCTCTTGTAGGTTGTGCCTTTTTAATAAACATTTTATTGAGGTATTTTTTGGTTTTACAACTAAAGCAAAATAAACATGAATCTATAAACATAGTGTAAAAGCCATCTTCCTCCCTTACAGGTCCCAGCTTTATTAACCCCCTACTCTAAGCTAAACTACCCCCCGCTCTGCAATTTTCCGCAAAGTAGTTGACGAATGGTTGCCACCTCCAGGTGAACCCTAACATTGACCCTCTCGAGGCAAACTTGATTTTCTCCAAACAGAGAAAGCTAGCCATGTCCGATAGCCAGGTCTCCGACTTTGGGGGCTTTGAGTCCCTCCAAGCTAATAATATCCGTCTCCGGGATACGCAGAACGTCTGCCTCTTTCTCCTCCTGGATTCCCGGATCTTCCAACACCCTGAAAATCGCCACCTCTGGACTCGGTGCCACCCTTGTTTTTAACACCGTGGACATGACATCTGCAAACCCCTGTCAGAATCCCCTAAGCTTTGGACATGTCCAGAACATGTGGACATGGTTCACTGGCCCTCCCGCACACCTATCTTCTACCCAAAGGACCTGCTGATCCAGGCCACTGTCATGTGAGCCCGGTGAACGACCTTGAATTGTATGACTGAGCTCAGCCCATAGACCATCCTCTATCTCTCCTCCCACTCCTCTTCCCACTTACGCTTTAGCTCCCCAGTCTGCGTCTCCTCTGACCCCATAAGTTCCTTGTAAATGTCAGCGACCCTCTCTTCTCCCACCCACCCTCTGGAAACAACCCTGTCCTGTATCCCCCATGGTGGTAGGAGCGGGAAGGTTGAAACTTGCCTGCGTAGGAAGTCCCGCACCTGCAGGTACCTGACTTTGTTTCCCCTCGCCAATCCAAATTTCTCCTCCAGCTCCCTCAAGCTAGGAAAGCTCCCCTCTATAAACATATCCCCCATCCTCTCAATCCCTGCTCTCTGCCAAATCCGAAACCCCCCATCCACCCCCAGAATCCTGATGATTTCTTCCATCTCCCCCAACCAGCCCCTTGAGGCTCTCAGTGCAATTGCCAGCGGCTCTATGGCTAATGCGAACAACAGTGGGGAGAGGGGGCACCCCTGTCTCGTCCCCCGATGCAGTCTAAAATAGTCCAATGTTGTCCTATTCGTCTGTACGCTCGCCACAGGAGCCTGATTCAGCAACCTGGCCCAGTCAATAAAGCCCCGCCCAAATCCGAACCGTCCCAGTACCACCCACAGATATTCCCATTCTACTCAATCAAAGGCCTTCTCTGCGTCCATTGCGACCACTACCTCCACCTCCCTACCTTCTGGGCGCGTCATGATCGTGTTTAATTGCCTTCTTACATTGGCCACCAACTGCCTTCCCTTAACAAACCCCGTCTGATCCTCCCCAATAACGTCTGGAACACAATCCTCAATCCCAGCGGACAAACGTTTGGCCAGCAGTTTGGCGTCCACATTCAGTAGGGATGTCGGCCTTTAGGACCTACACCGCTCCGGGTTCTTGTCCCTCTTCAGGATCAGCAAAATCGTGGCCTGTGACATCGTCGGGGGAAGCACTCCTATCTCCCCTGCCTCATTGAATGTCCTCATCAACACCTGCCCCAATATCCCAGCAAACTTTTCATAGAACTCCACTGGTTACCCGTCCGGCCCCGGGGCTTTTCCCGACTGCCTGGCCTTCAGACCCTCCGCTATCTCTTTTATCCCGATTGGGGCCCCCAGCCCTTCTACCTGCTCCCCGTCCACTTTCGGGAAATTCAGCCCCCCTAGGAAGTGCCTCATCCCCTCCGGCCCCGTTGGGGGTTCCGACCCATACAGCCTACTATAAAACACCTTATTCACCCCTGCTGAGTCTCCAACCAGGCTCCCATCTCCATCCTTTACTTTCCCTATCTCCGTGGCTGCCTGCCTCTTTCTAAGCTGCTGTGCAAGCATTCTGCTGACCTTCTCTCCATGCTCATAAATCGCCCCCCTCGCCTTTCTCAGCTGCACCACCTCTTTCCCTGTGGTTAACAAGCCGGCCTCCGCCGTTCCCTTAAAAGTCCTGCCTCTGGGGTCTCCGCATACCTCCTGTCGATCTGTAGTATCTCCTTTACCAGTCGGTCTGTCTCTGCCCTGTCTACCTTCTCCCTGTGGGCCCGTATCGAGATCAGCTCCCCTCTAACCACCGCCTTCAATGCTTCCCAGACCACCACTGCCGAAGTTTCCGCCGTGTCTTTGACTTCCAGCCCGCACACCTCTTTGTCAGCTAAAAGACCCACGTCTAACCTCCAGTGCGGATGCTGGTTACTGTCTTTACTAACCTGTAGGTCAACCCAGTGCGGGGCATGGTCTGAGATTGTGATCGCCGAGTACCCCGTGTCCACCACCTACGTCAGTAAGGCCCTGCTCAGAATAAAGAAATCAGTCCGGGAGTACACGTTATGCACGTGTGAGCAGAAGGAGAACTCCTTCACCCTCGGCTGCCCAAATCTCCATGGATCCACCCCCCCATCTGCTCCATGAACCCTTTTAGTTCTTTTGCCATTGCTGGCAACCTGGCCGCTTTTGAGCTTGACCAGTCTAAACCAGGGTCAATAACTGTGTTGAAGTCCCCTCCCATGACCAACTTATGCAAATCCAGGTCCGGTATTTTCCCCAGCATCCTCTTTATAAACTCTAATCGTCCCAATTTGGCGCATACACATTTACTAGTACCACCTGCACCCCCTCCAATTTCCCACTGACCATAATGTACTGGCCTCCCACATCCAAAACTATTCTTCCCGCCTCAGAAGATGGCAACCGCTTGTTGATCAGGATCACGACCCCTCCAGTCTTCGAGTCCATTCCCGAGTGAAAAACCTGTCCGACCCAACCTTTCCTTTAATCTAATCTGGTCAGCTACTCTAAGATGCGTCTCCTGCAGCATTACCACGTCCGCCTTCAGTCCTCTCAAATGCGCGAACACGCGTGCCTTCTTGACCGGTCCATTTAGCCCTCGTACATTCCAGGTGATCAGCCTAGTTGGGGGCCTCATCGACACCCCCTTCGCCGCTCAGCCATCACCTTTCTTGGGCCAGGTTTCCAGCCCGTGCCCCGCACTGCCACCAGTCTGCCCCAGGCAGCCTCCGCCCCCGACCTCCTCTCTGTCCCTCAGCAACAGTCCCTCCCTCATCAGCAGAACATTCCCCCCCCCCCCCCCCCCCCCTTCCTAGTAACAGCACAATGTAAATCGACCCCTTTGATAAGCTCAACATCTGCTCACCCCCCACTACGCTTCCGTGAGCTAGCTAGCCTGGTGGCCCCCACCCCTGGCACCATACATTCTCCCACCTATTCTTCCCTTCCCACCTATTCTTCCCTCCCCACCGTCCCGCCTGCTCATACACACACATTCAAATGGCAAACAATCCCAACACAATTGCCCGACAAAAAAAAACGCTAAACAAAGAAAAGATCAAGCAAGAGATCTAGCATCGGAACAAATACACCTCCATCCCCCGACAGTGCAAATGCAAACTTTAACTCACTCAGCTCTGCAACTGGCACCAAATCAATACAGAAGGCATTACAAATAGCGTCCACAAAACGAAAAAACGAGAAGTTTTTTTTAAACATGGAACGTTGCAGCAAAGTTCAAAAGTTCTCAGTCCACCACCACCCCTTTCCTTTTCGCAAAGTCCAGCGATTCCTCAGGTGACTCAAAATAAAAATGTTGCTCCTGGTACGTGACCCAGAGACGGGCTAGATACAGCAGTCCGAACTTCACCTTTTTCTTAAAAAGGGTCGACCTGATCCTGTTAAACCCCGCTCTTCTCCTGGCCACCTCCGCACTCGGGTCCTCATAGATCCGCAGGATACTGTTCTCCCATTTACAGCTCCGTGACTGCTTGGCCCACTGTAAAATACGCTCCTTATCCAAATACCTGTGGAATCTCACCACCATTGCCCTCTGGGGGGGGGTAAGTCTCCCATTTGTGGCTTCCTCGAGGGGGGGGGGGGGGGGGGGGGGGGGGGGGACGTCTCCCATTCGTGGCTTCCTCGCGAGTGCTCTGAGAGCCATGTCCACCTCCAAGGGTCGGGAAGATGCCCCATCCCGCAACAGTTTCTCGAACATGTCCGCTATTTATGCCCCAGTGCCCGTGCCTTCGGACCCCTCTGGGAGCCCAGCGATTCTCAAGTTCTGCCGGTGGGACCTATTCTCTAGCTCCTCCACCTTCTCCAGGAGCCTTTTCTGATGGTCTCTCAGCATCCCCACCTCCAGCTCCATCGCAGTTTGATGTACCTCCTGGTCAGCCAGCGCCTTCTCTACTTTCTGGATCGTCCGATTTTGGGCGTCCAATCTAAGCTCCAGCCGTGCAATTGACTCTTTAATTGGGTCCACGCAGTCCTGCTTCTGCTTGGCGAAGCCCTCCTGGATAAATTGCATCAGCTGCTCTGTCGACCGCTGGGTCGACAAGCCAGAGGTCCGGTCATCCGCTATGCTTTCTCCCCATGCAGCTTCAGCCCAAGCCTTCTCTGTCCGTCTGTTTCTGCCTTTGCCAGCACTTCTAGTCCTCATCTCCATGCTATGGGAATCCAGTACCCAATTGCCCCTGTCATCGATTTTTCAAATCAAGTCCGGTAAAAAATCGGGGGAAAAGGTCCAAAAGTCCTACCCGAGCGGGAGCCACCTAATGTGCGACTTACTCCTTCTTAGCCGCCACCGGAAGTGTAGGTTGTGCCTTTTAAAAGGATTTAGATTTGGGGGATATCCTAAAGATGCACCAGGGCATCCCTCTCGGAAGTCGTCAGATGTGCAGCAATTGTCCAGAAGTGCTAATCTGTGGACAATTGTACTGTGCTGTGGACTGTCGACAAAATTATTTGAATTGCTGACTTTGGATGGATCTGCCAGCATTATGCTAACTGTTACTCTGAAAAATTTAGAAGACAGACAACCGCTTCTAACTTCAGCGTAACTGTTTTAAATACTCAGGCCGGTGGACTTCACCCATTAAGCAACCCCCCCACCCCATGGCAGACCAACCTGCACCCACCTCCGATGTCCGATCTAATAGTCCAAAATCCCTTCCGCTTACTTTGCACACTTCTCCTTGGCCTGTTCTTTTCAGTGGACCTTTAATCTCGCCTGCATTGTGGCAGATAGTGCTAATAATAAAAAGGGTGTGTCCTCCTTCGCGCCGCTTCTTTTAGACTCCACACTGGAGCTGGGGACCTGCTACGCTGTCTGGATCTCGTCTGGGCTAAGGTTGGCAAAGACGTGCACTGAAGAAACTTAGTGCAGCTAAGTGGGTACGGAGTGGGCTAAGTGGCAATTCAGCACTGTTAGCCACTCCGAAGAAGTTATGCCCAATATTTCAGTCCCTACCCTGTCGAGTTCCTTCAAAATCTTGTGTGTTTCAGTAACATTGCCTTTCATCTTTCTAAATGTCAGCGAATATAGGCCTAATTTACTCAGCTGGTCATCCCTGGGACCTTAAGTGGCGACTAAGATACTGAAGCAGTCTGCGTCCATCTGCAGCCCTGGGCAACGTTCTGGCTTGGAGCTGACTAGTTGCAATTAACATTCCCACCACGTAAGTGCAGGACGTGACCAACATGAGAGAATCTAACCATCTCCTTTGACATTCAAGGGCATTGCCATCACTGAATCTCCCTCCATCAACATCCTTGAGTTTACCATTGGCCAGCAACGGAACTGAACTAGCTATATTACTGTTGTGGCTACAAGATCAGAGGCAGGAAATTTTGTGGTGAGTAACTCATCACCTGACTCCCCAAAAAGCCTGTCCAAGTCAGAAGTGTGATTGAATACTCTTCACTAGGCTGGATGAATGCAGTGCGAGCAACACTCAAGAAACTTGACCCCATCTAGTCCACGGCAGCCCAGTTGATTGACACCCCATCCACCATTTTCAACATTCGCTCCTTCCACTGCCGATGCATAGTGGCAGCAGTGTGTACCATCTACAAGATGCACTGCAACAACTCACAAAGGCTCCTTTTACAGCGCCTAACATACACCACTACCACCTAGAAGAGCATTGGTAGCCGTTCACTCTTGCTGGGTCAAAATCCTGGAATTCCCCACCACCGTTATGGGTGTTCCTGCACCATATGGACTACAGCGGTTCAAGAAGGTGTATTCTCTCCACCGCAAGTGCCGTTAGGCATGGGCAATTAATGCTGGCCTAACCAGTGATATCCACAGCCCATGAAATTAATTAAAAAAACTTAAACCACTTGAAACTTACAGAATGTATAATAGTATTACAACAGTCTGTATCCTACATCGTTAAATGGCTTCCTCAAAATTTGAATGGATATTAACTGAGGTTTTTATATTTGAAATGTCAGGCCAGATAGATTGATCATCTCAATATAGCTGGGAGAGCAAGTACGCCAGGATGAAGGTTTATTTCTTCTTGCAGATATAAAATTATTATGCAGAGTAAACCAGTTTAAGCAATGAAGTCAGGTGCACATTTTAAAAAAGCATCCACTGTCATGCTTCATTGCCCTTGGTTTCTTCGACTATGTTCCCCTCTTGCTTCACGCTTTTCTCTTGACAAGTCATTTTTGTTAAAGTTGAACAGGTTCTGGGATAGTTAGTGGAAAAAGTCATATAGCCAAGATAACTTCATTGGTTCTGTTTTTCATGGAACATTTAAAAAAAAATTAAGTGCATCTTAAATTCTGAATAAAATTATCTTGGAATTACATACATAAGTTACTTTTAAACACTTAATGGTACAATTATATATAGCTATATGTAATATATATATATATATAATGGAACATTTTGGACATACTCAGCAGATCAGACAGCAGCTGTGGTAAGAGAAAAACATAGGGTGAGATCTACCAGCCATGTTGCAACATAGGGTGCAATTTACCGGCTGCATTGTGTTCTCGCTGGTAGAGGCCTCCTGCGCACTTCCCGTGTGGCATCAAAATCAGAATCCCATCCAAAGGGGGCATGATAAGTTTTCAACCTACTTGGGCAAGCTTACCTGGGATCTACCAGCCTCCCAGGATTTACCAGCTTTGCCTGGCCCTTTCCATGGAACTGGGGCACCTTGGCACTGCCTTGATAGCCCCTTGGCACTGCCGAGCTGGAAAGAGCACTGCCAGGGTGGCAGTGCAAGGGTGCCTGGTGCCAGAGTGGCACTGCCATAGGTCATGGCCTGAGGAGGACCATGCCCATGTAAGGGGAGGGGGGGGGGGGAATAGATTGGGGGGGGCGGTGCAGGGCAGGTAGATAGGGGCCTCTGAGAGGTTGAGGCAATGGGTGGGGGTCCTGGAAGGGGGGACTGTAAGATGTGTGGGGGTGGCCAGGGACCCAATGGCGGCGTATCCTCCCTTTGGGGGGGATGGGGTAATGCCCATGTGTGTGGGGTGACATTGCCCCTGGGTGGGGGATGTGGGGACCACTAGCTCACTTAGAGATCAGGGCATCCTTTCAAAATGGCGGCCCGATCTCTGAGTACAGCCACCCAGTGCTGAAAAAATTCTAAGGCCGTAAACCAATGGCCATGCTGCGCCTCAGCGAGCTACATTTCTGGCGCAGCATGGTTGTTGAAAGCCGGGAAACCTCGCTCCCGGGATCTAACTGGCTCGCCACGACTTGCGGGATCGAATGCGATCTCGTGAGATGTTGCGATATAAATCCTGCACACAATGGGCGGGACCACGTTTCGGCAAATATGCATATTGGAGCGAGGCAGGGAGCCTCACTCTAATATGCAGATTCCCGAGGTACCTGAGGCTTTGGGATTCAACCTCTTCACCTCAGAAACCTTGGGCGAGCGCCGTTCAGCACTGATCCCCACAAACTGGGACCAGATGGAATGACACTCATGGGGGTCTCCCAGGGGTACGGATGTCCCAGCTGCATGGCCTTTAGGCAGGGTGGTGCCACCTGGCATTTTTGCGTGCACCCGATCAGTCCGGGTTTGCCCGGCGTGGGTCGGAGGGGGTGGGGGGGGGGGGGGGTTGTGGAGGGGGCCGGGGACACTCCCATCGTGCGTTCGGGCTGATAGGGAGGACAGAGATCGTTTTGTGGGCCTCGGAGATCGGGACACCATTTAAAATTGGCGTCCCAATCTTGTTACACTGGGAGTTCTGGCAAGCGGAGCTTCCCACTGTACAAAACGGGGCTATGTGCGGCCTCGACCTGGAAAATGAGGCTGGAGAAGTAGTAATAGGAATGAAAGAAATGGCAGAGGAACTGAATAGTTGCTTTGCATCGGTCGTCACGATGGAAGACACCAGAGAGATACCAGAACTCCAGGAGAATCATGGGGCAGAGGTGAGTGTCCTGGCCATCACTAAGGAGAAGGTTCTGGGGAAACTGAAAGGTCTGAAGGTGGATAAATCACTGGAAGGACTACACCCCAGGTTTCTAAAGGAGACCGGGGTGGCATGGTGGTGATCTTTCAGGAATCACTCAAAGCAGGGAGGGTCCCAGAGGACTGGAAAATGGCAAATGTAACACCCCTGTTTAAGAAGGGAGGGAGGCAGAAGATGGGAAATTGTAGGCTGGTTTGCTTGACTTTGGTCATTGGTAAGAGTTTAGAGTCCATTATTAAAGGTTAGTTTGCGGAGTACTTGTAAGTGCATGCTAAAATAGGACTGAGTCAACACGGCTTTATCA
The DNA here is from genome assembly GCF_047496885.1 of Scyliorhinus torazame. Taxonomy (NCBI): domain Eukaryota; kingdom Metazoa; phylum Chordata; class Chondrichthyes; order Carcharhiniformes; family Scyliorhinidae; genus Scyliorhinus; species Scyliorhinus torazame. Next base: position 46,085,869 of record NC_092724.1, read on the forward strand.
AGGGGAGGTCATGTCTGGCAAATCTGTTAGAATTCTTTGAGGAGGTAACGAGGTTAGACAAAGGAGAACCAATGGACGTGATTTAGAACATAGAACATACAGTTATTTAGATTTCCAGAAGGCTTTTGACAAGGTGCTGCTTGGGAGGCTGTTAAATAAGTTACGAGCCCATGGTGTTAGGGTAAGATCCTGGCATGGATAGAGGATTGGCTGACTGGTAGATGGCAGAGAGTGGGGATAAAGGGTTTTTTACAGGATGGCAACCGGTGATTAGTGGTGTGCCTCAGGGGTCCGTACTGGGATCGCAACCTTCACAATATATATTTGACTGCTAAGTTTGCAGATGATACAAAGATATGCAGAGGAACAGGTAGTATTGAGGAAAAAGGGGGCTGCAGAAGGACTTGTCAGGCCATGAGAGTGGGCAAAGAAGTGGGAGATGGAATACAATGTGGATAAGTGTGAGGTTAAGCACTTTGGAAGGAGGAATGGAGGCATAGACGAATTTCTAAATGAGGAAATGCTTAAATCAGAAGCACCAAGGGACTTAGGTGTCCTTGTTCAAGATTCCCTCAGGTTAACGTGCAGGTTCAGTCAGCAGTTAGGAAGCCAAATGCAATGTTAGCATTCATGTTGAGAGGACTAGAATACAAGAGTAGAGAAGTACTTCTGAGGCTGCATAAGGCCCTGGTCAGATCCCATTTGGAGTATTGTGAACAGTTTCCGAACCTGAGGAAGGAAAGGGTCCAGAAGAGGTTCACAAGAATGATCCCTGAAATCAAGAGCTTGTCATATGACGAGCGGTTGAGGTTTATGGGTCTGTACTCATTGAAGTTAGAAGGATGAGGGGGGATCTTATTGAAACTTACAGGATACTGCAAGGTCTGGATAGAGTGGACGTGGGGAGGATGTTTGCACGAGTAGGAAAAACTAGAACTGGGGTCACAGCCTCAAACTGAAGGGACGATCCTTTAAAACTGAGATGAGGAATTTCTTTAGCCAGAGGGTGGTGAATCTGTGGAACTCTTTGCTGCAGAAGGCTGTGGTGGCCAAATCACTGGGCGTCTTTAAGACAGAGATAGATAGATTCTTGATTCATAAGGGGATCAGGGGGGGGATGGGGAGAAGGCAGGAGAATGGGGATGAGAAAAATATCAGCCATGATTGCAAGGATAATCCCGGGAACTACAGGCCGGTGAGCCTTACTTCAGTGGTAGGGAAATTACTGGAGAGAATTCTTCGAGACAGGATCTACTCCCATTTGGAAGCAAATGGACGTATTAGTGAGAGGCAGCACGGTTTTGTGAAGGGGAGGTCATGTCTCACTAACTTGATAGAGTTTTTCGAGGAGGTCACTAAGATGATTGATGCAGGTAGGGCAGTAGATGTTGTCTATATGGACTTCAGTAAGGCCTTTGACAAGGTCCCTCATGGTAGACTAGTACAAAAGGTGAAGTCACACGGGATCAGGGGTGAACTGGCAAGGTGGATACAGAACTGGCTAGGCCATAGAAGGCAGAGGGTAGCAATGGAGGGATGCTTTTCTAATTGGAGGGCTGTGACCAGTGGTGTTCCACAGGGATCAGTGCTGGGACCTTTGCTTTTTGTAGTATATATAAATGATTTGGAGGAAAATGTAACTGGTCTGATTAGTAAGTTTGCAGACGACACAAAGGTTGGTGGAATTGCGGATAGCGATGAGGACTGTCTGAGGATACAGCAGGATTTAGATTGTCTGGAGACTTGGGCGGAGAGATGGCAGACGGAGTTTAATCTGGACAAATGTGAGGTAATGCATTTTGGAAGGGCCAATGCAGGTAGGGAATATACAGTGACTGGTAGAACCCTCAAGAGTATTGAAAGTCAAAGAGATCTAGGAGTACAGGTCATTGAAAGGGGCAACACAGGTGGAGAAGGTAGTCAAGAAGGCATACGGCATGCTTGCCTTCATTGGCCGGGGCATTGAGTATAAGAATTGGCAAGTCATGTTGCAGCTGTATAGAACCTTAGTTAGACCACACTTGGAGTATAGTGTTCAATTCTGGTCGCCACACTACCAGAAGGATGTGGAGGCTTTAGAGAGGGTGCAGAAGAGATTTACCAGAATGTTGCCTGGTATGGAGGGCATTAGCTATGAGGAGAGGTTGAATAAACTCTGTTTGTTCTCACTGGAACGAAGGAGGTTGAGGGGCAACCTGATAGAGGTATACAAAATTATGAGGGGCATAGACAGAGTGGATAGTCAGAGGCTTTTCCTCAGGGTAGAGGGGTCAATTACTAGGGGGCATAGGTTTAAGGTGAGAGGGGCAAGGTTTAGAGTAGATGTACGAGGCAAGTTTTTTACGCAGAGGGTAGTGGGTGCCTGGAACTCACTACCGGAGGAGGTAGTGGAAGCAGGGACGATAGGGACATTTAAGGGGCATCTTGACAAATACATGAATAGGATGGGAATAGAAGGATACGGACCCAGGAAGTGTAGAAGATTGTAGTTTAGTCGGGCAGTATGGTCGGCACGGGCTTGGAGGGCCGAAGGGCCTGTTCCTGTGCTGTACATTTCTTTGTTCTTTGTTCTTTGATTGAATGGCAGAGCATACTCTAATTTAACGTGGATAAGTATGAGGGCATGCATTTTGGTCGGGAAAATGGGAAGGCAACTTATTATCTAAGTGGAAAGAGACTTCGGGGTGCTCCGTTGCAGAGGGATCTGGGTGTCCTTGTTCATGAGTCACAGAAAACTAGCATGCAGGTATAACATAATAAAGCAAATGGAATGTTGGCATTTATAGCTAAAGGCGTAGAGTATAAAGGGAAGGAAATATTGTTGCAACTATATAAGGCAGTGGTTAGACCACACCTGGATTATTGTGCACAGTTTTGGTCCCCTATTTGAGGAAAGATGTAGTGGCATTGGAGGCAGTTCAGAAGGAGGTTCAATGGCTTGATTCCAGAGATGAGGGGTTTGTCGTATGAACAGAGATTAAACGGTTTAGGCCTATTCTCTCTAACGTTTAGAAGAATGAGGAGAAATCAAATTGAGGTAGACCAGATGATAAAAGATATGGATAAAGTAGACATAGAGCGGACGCTTCCTCTTGTGGGGAATTTTAGAACAAGAGGTCATAGTCTTGGGGTAAGAGGGAGCAAATTTAAAACCGAGTTGAGGAGAAACAGGTGCCGGAATGTGGCGACTAGGGGCTTTTCACAGTAATTTCATTGAAGCCTACTTGTGACAATAAGCGATTTTCATTCATTTAATTTAATTTCAACTAGTTCTCACAAAGGATTGTGAATCTGGAATTCGCTACCCAGAGTGCGTTGGATGCCAGGAGAGTGTGTAAATTGAAAGAGGAGTTAGACAGATTTTTAATTGGTAATGTGGTGAAGGGTTATGGAAAACGGGCAGGACGGTGGAGTTAAGGCCAGCATGAGATCAGCCACGAATGTATGACAGAGCAGACTCAATGGGCCAAAATGGCCTAATTCTGTAACGGAGTCATGGACAAAAAGACTACAGGTTGATGTACGTTCTGTACAAGGCAGCTCATCTCTTATTGGGATGGCAGTAAATGTGCTTGGCTCTGTAGTACCATTCAGTAAGACGATTGTGTTCAAATTGCTACATGACTTGAATATGCGGAACAGAATAAACATGTTTGGGTCAAGTGACAGTGTTAAAGTCTGAAAAATGTATTTCCTGATCCAGACCCATCTTCAACCTGACCATTTCCAACTTAACTGAGTCATGAGTGGGTGATCAAATTGGGCAGCACGGTAGCATTGTGGATAGCACAATTGCTTCACAGCTCCAGGGTCCCAGGTTCGATTCCGGCTTGGGTCACTGCGGAGTCTGCACATCCTCCCCGTGTGTGCGTGGGTTTCCTCCGGGTGCCCCGGTTTCCTCCCACAGTCCAAAGATGTGCAGGTTAGGTGGATTGGCCATGATAAATTGCCCTTCGTGTTGAAAATTGCCCTTGGTGTTGGGTGGGGTTACTGGGTTATGGGGATGGGGTGGAGGTGTTGACCTTGGGAAGGGTGCTCTTTCCAAGAGCCGATGCAGACTCGATGGGCCGAATGGTCTCCTTCTGCACTGTAAATTCTATGAAACCAGGGACGCGGGTTAAAACTTAAAGTACGATAATGAGGCCGAGGTGCATGTCATTTGTTGACTTTGAATGTCATTGGTCTGGTTTTCCGTGTGGTGATAGCTTCATCAAGGCAAGAGTTTGTTGGATTCAGAAGGTTAGGCGCTTTGACAAATACCACTCTAATCCAGATGGCTAGCCTGCAAAACCTCCCATGATTTGACCTCACCAGCTTCCCACCAAATAGACCTTTCTGACACACTAGTGTTTTAACTCCACAGCATTTGGGACAGTTGTGGGTTCTTAAGATTTTCTGAGTGATCCTAGTCCCTGTAGATCAGGTAAGTAAAATTTCTCCTCGTAATGTAGACTGGCATGTCGGTGCACTATCAAAGGAGTGCTACGTGATTGGGAGGCACGTCTAGATGAGAGATTTAAACCAAGGCCCCATATACCCATTCAGCAAGACGGAAGTATTTGAAGAGACGCTCCCTTGGTGTCCGGTTCACCTTTTATGCCTCAACTAATGCTGCCGAAACAGATTAATTTGTCATTTTCCTTGCTGCTGTTTATGAAATTCTGCAGTGTGTAAATTGGCTGTTGCATTTGATTACATCAAAATGATTGAACTTTACTTCATGTCAATTAAATTATTTTAGATTTGGGTTGGCCTGAAGATACAAAATGCTCCTTATAAATACATAAGTGCTTTTAGGTTTGGGGTAATGGGGAAGGTAAAATCATTACAATTCTCACATGATTTCTATCCAATATGTCCTGGAATATGAGTGTGAGAATATCTAGGAAAGATGAAAGTGGGAACAACAATATTCTCTCTGTCAGATTGACTATACTGTCTAGTTACTAGCACTGCTGACTCGCGGCACCGAGGACCCGGGGTTTGATCCCAGCCCCGAGTCACTGTCCATGGGGAGTTTGGAAATTCTCCCCCTGTCTGCGTGGGTCTCACCCTCACAACCCAAAGATATGCAGAGTCGGTGGATTGGCCATGTTAAATTGCCCCTTAATTGGAAAAAAAGAATTGGGTACTCTAAATTTATATTAAAAAAGACTATACTGTCTAGTTACAACAGTTCCACCATATTTTAAGTCGCTGGCAATAAATCCAGATGCTTGCACTATTGTGTTCTGTTATTGGTGTATCCTTATCTAACTTCTAGTTCAGGGAACTGGGGAAAAATAATGTTTGCAGTACAAACTGATATTTTTTCTTGACTTAACATTGTGTTCGGAGCAGAACTCCAAAAATGTGAGCAATGTTCTTGGCTTAACAATGTATTCTGGAGAAGGAGCTACCAGTGGCTGTCGGCTGCATTTGGGTTGAGTAGGACTTTGGGGAAAATGTGGTCCATGGTTGTCACTTTTTCATTTTCTCCCAATCAATCATGCTGCTTATCAACATCCTGCTCCTTTCAAATCACCCCCGCCCTTTCACCATGCCACGACCTTCTCCTTACCCTTTAGGTTAAATGTTCAACCCCTCTCTATACCTTTTTTCCCTTTCTCTGATATCATTCCCATCACCTTTACCCCGTCTTGATTACCAATTGCCATTTGCTTTCTTTCCTCATCCAACATTACCTAAATTAGGTTAAAGCCCAGGTTAAAAGCCACTCATCCTCCACCTGTTTCCTTCCTCCTGCCCGTCTTCCCCAGTTGCTTTTGATGCCTCTTTTTTTTTTTTTGCGATCCTTGGGCTTTGATTGCTTTCAAAGTTCAATTTGCAAAAACATTACACTGAGGAATGACTTTTCCCTCTATCTTTACTTGGTAAGTGTTAGTAATTTGGATTTCTGTCTCATGGACCTAAGGAATTGGCAGTTACCTCTACCAAATGTCATTAAACATGTATGTGATCAGTTGATTTCCGAATTCACTTGCTTTGGAAAAATGCATAGGGAGTAACAAAGTCGGTTTCATCCCTTTTTTCCTACCCACTCTCTCCTAGCATATAGCAGTTTCCATGGAGCATAAAACAGATGTAGAAGCCATTACCTTTCTCTTTGTTCTCTCATGCAAACATATGCTGCCACACACTCAGATGAACATGGGCATTTTCCTTAAAAAAAAAAGTCAAAATTTGGTCTCTTAATCACAGTGGACATACTGAGCCCGCACAGTCAAATTTAGCAAGAGTCATGGCTCTGGGCAAATTTTTCAAAGTTCAACCCAGACTTATGAAAGTTAAGGCCTTCAAGCATAAGACAACTCTGAATAAATTATCATTCTGTGAAGTTAGTTTGAACAGTTATTTTTGGCATTAGAAATGACTTCTGAGGGAAGAAAAATTTAAGTGAGAGTACATCAAATTAAGATTATTTCTTTCGTGCTGTGAAATTTAAAAAAAAAAATATATATATTTATTAAAGTTTTTTTAACAAAATTTTTTTCCACTTACAAACAATAACCCCCTCCCCCCCCCCCCCGTAACAAAATAACACAAAATCACACTGAACAAGATATATACATGGCAAAATGGTATATTTACATAGCTTTATACACTGGCTCTCTCCCGCACGTGCCAGCTTCCCCCACCCTTCATGCTATCTCCTGCTCATCCATCCCCCCAAGCAATCCCCCATTCTCTCACCACCCCCCCCTTCCCAAGACGTCCCCCCCCCAGGGTTGCTGCTGCTGACCGACCTTCTAACGCTCCGCGAGATAGTCTAGGAACGGTTGCCACCGCCTGTAGAACCCCTGCGCAGACCCTCTCAAGGCAAACTTAATCCTCTCCAGCTTTATGAACCCAGCCATGTCGTTTATCCAGGCCTCCACGCTAGGGGGCTTCGCCTCCTTTCACATTAGCAAGATCCTTCGCCGGGCTACTAGGGACGCAAAGGCCAGAATGCCGGCCTCTTTCACCTCCTGCACTCCCGGCTCGTCCACTACTCCAAATATTGCTAGCCCCCAGCTTGGCTTGACCCGGATTTTCACCACCTGAGATATTGCTCCCGCCACTCCTCTCCAGAACCCCTCCAGTGCCGGGCATGGCCAAAACATATGGACATGGTTCGCCGGGCTCCCTGAGCACCTTTCACATCTGTCCTCTACCCCAAAGAACCTACTCAACCTCGCTCCTGTCACGTGCGCTCTGTGAACCACTTTAAATTGTGAACCACCTTAAATTGTATCAGGCTGAGCCTGGCACACGAGGAGGAGGAATTAGCCCTACCCAGGGCATCAGCCCACAGACCTTCCTCGATCTCCTCCCCCAGCTCCTCCTCCCATTTACCCTTCAACTCTTCTACCAGCACTACCCCCTCTTCTTTCATCTCTTGGTGTATTGCCGACACTTTGCCCTCCCCGACCCATACACCCGAGATCACCCTGTCTTGAATTTCTTGTGCCGGGAGCAACGGGAATTCCCTGACCTGTCGCCTTGCAAAAGCCCTCACCTGCATATATCTAAAAGCATTTCCCGGGGGTAACTCAAACTTCTCCAGTGCCCGTAGGCTCGCAAATGTCCCGTCAATGAATAGGTCCCCCAACCTTCTAATCCCCGCCCGATGCCAGCCCTGGAACCCCACCCCTGTCCATCTTCCCCGGGACAAACCGGTGGTTACCCCTGATCGGGGACCACACCGAGGCTCCCTCTGCACCCCTGTGCTGTCTCCACTGGCCCCAGATCCTTAACGTTGCCGCCACCACCGGGCTCGTGGTATACTTTGACGGCGAGAACGGCAGCCGTGCCGTCACCAACGCCCCCAAGCTCGTCCCTTTACAGGACGCCATCTCCATCCTCTTCCATGCCGCCCCCTCGCCCTCCATAACCCACTTGCGGATCATCGCCACATTTGCTGCCCAGTAGTAGCTCCCTAGGTTTGGCAGCGCCAACCCTCCTCGGTCCCTACTGTGTTCCAGGAACCCCCTCCTTACCCTCAGGGTCTTATTCGCCCACACAAACCCCATAATACTTCTACCTACTCTCTTAAAAAAGCCCTTGGTGATCACGATAGGAAGGCACTGAAACACAAACAGAAACCTCGGAAGGACCACCATTTTGACCGACTGCACTCTACCCGCCAGCGAGAGCGGTAACATGTCCCATCTTTTGAAGTCCTCCTCCATTTGGTCCACCAACCTCGTCCGATTCAGTTTATGTAGGGCCCCCCAACTCCTGGCTATCCGGATCCCCAGATACCGAAAACTCCCCGCCGCCCTCCTCAGCGGTAGGTCCCCTATCCCTCTTTCTTGGTCCCCTGCCTGTAATACAAAGAGCTCACTCTTCCCTACATTGAGCTTATAGCCTGAAAACTCCCCAAACTCCCTTAGAGTCTGCATGACCTTCACCATCCCCTCCATTGGGTCCGCCACGTACAGCAACAGGTCATCCGCGTATAGCGACACCCGATGCTCTTCTCCCCCTCGGACCACCCCCCTCCATTTATTAGACTCCCTCAATGACATGGCCAAGGGTTCGATCGCCAATGCAAACAGGGGGGGACAGGGGGCACCCCTGCCTCGTTCCTCGGTACAGCCGAAAGTACTCCGACCTCCGCCGGTTCGTCACTACACTCGCCACCGGGGCTCTGTAAAGGAGCTTAACCCCGCTGATAAACCCTCCCCCGAACCCAAACCTACGCAGCACCTCCCAGAGGTACTCCCACTCTACTCGGTCAAAGACCTTTTCCACGTCCATAGCTGCCACTATCTCCGCCTCTCCCTCCTCCGATGGCATCATTATCACGTTTAAGAGCCACCGCACATTATTGTTTAATTGCCTGCCCTTTACGAATCCCGTCTGGTCCTCATGGATCACCCCCGGGACACAGTCCTCAATCCTCGTGGCCAGCACTTTTGCCAATAACTTAGCATCCACATTGAGGAGCGAAATCGACCTGTACGATCCACATTGCAGTGGGTCCTTGTCCCGCTTTAGAATCAAGGAAATTGTCACTTCCGACATTGTCGGGGGCAGGGTCCCTTCCTCTCTTGACTCGTTAAAGGTCCTCACTAGTAGTGGGGCCAACAGGTCTACATACTTTCTGTAGAACTCCACCGGGAACCTGTCCGGCCCCGGGGCCTTCCCCGCCTGCGTACTCCCCAAACCCTTGCTCAGCTCCTCCAACCCGATTGGTGCCCCCAAACCAGCCACCTCTTGCTCCTCCACCCTCGGGAACCTCAGTTGGTCTAGGAATCGTCTCATCCCCTCTTCCCCCACTGGGGGCTGGGATCTGTACAGCTCTTCATAGAAGGCCTTGAATACCTTGTTTATTTTCGTTACACTCTGAACCGTGGCTCCCCTTCCATCTTTGATTTCCCCCTATTTCCCTTGCTGCCGTCCTCTTACGGAGCTGGTGTGCCAGCATCCGACTAGCCTTTTCCCCGTACTCGTAGGTCGCCCCCTGCGCCTTCCTCCACTGTGCCTCCGCCTTCTCCGTGGTCAACAGGTCAAACCCCATCTGGAGTCCCACACATAACATGAGAATTTGCTTTGAATTTGGGCTGGAGAGCTTATTTATTACATTTGTTGCTTAATGGATTAAAAACTGGAAGCAATAAAAGTGAAGTAATAATCTTTGATTTACTGTACATAGTTTTAGCTGCCCTTTGCCCTTTTAAATTTGCACAGTGGGTAGGTGGAGGTTTTTAATCACTGTTCTCACTGATTTGCAATCTAGTTTTGATATCCTGAATGATTTTTCTAATTTACTAAAAAAAAAATTGTAATTTGAGCTAAAATTGTGCATTGCAAGCAATAAGTATAATTTTAGGTTAAATTACCTTATCCATAATTGATTTTTGTTTCCATTTAGGGTGAACACGTGTGCACATTCACCTATGCATCTCAAGGAGGAACCAATGAGGTTAGTAGTGAATAAGTGAAACTGATATTATGCTTAAATGTGTGGTTAAATTTATTAATGCATATGTTTGGAGTGGAGCCACTCAAAATATTTAAAGACGGTACAGTCATACAATACCATTGAGCAGTGCAAGCAGATAACCTAAAGTACTGTGTTATGTAGAAAAGTGGATCTCAATAAATGTGAACACAGCTCGTTAAACATTTAAGCACCAATTACATCATTCTTATAATTGGAAAGCAGGATTGCAGTCTTGCATGACCACCTGCTCGCGGTGGTATGCTGAATTGGCCACAACTATGCTACTCAATGTTGTCAGTATGATGTAAAGGTTATGTACAACATCCAAAATGTAGTACAGATGTCTAATCCCTTTCTCTCCTTCAAGTGATGCTTATGAAATGGGAAGATTTGCCTCAAGAGTTTCCAGTTACTGCAATAAAGTGCAAATTCCCCACATTGCTCAACAATATATTCTGTTTTTGAGGAACAAAATCGCAAATCTGAGAGCAGTTATACCTAAAACTACCATAAACAGCAATTTATACACTTCGCTATAAATCTGGCAGCGTTTGTCCCATTTATTTGTGCGTTAGGCAGAATTTCCTGATTTAAAGATTGCTATTAGGTTACTATTTTAGTGGACTTTGCTCATTCTTTGAATCCTTTATCCTTCACAATTTCACTATTTGTTCTGTATAAAGCAGTGATAACAATTGTTTTACTTATACAAACACTCTCTTCAATGTTTCTACTTCAAAAGTACTGTACCGTAGAGAAGTGAGATTTTACTGGTGCTTTGGGGATTGCATACTACTCTTTCATCATAATGTAGGTTTATCTATTCCCTTACAGATATTGCTTGTGAATTTGAAACATTATCTTTTTTTCCACTAATTCATCTTTTTTCCCATTTATTTTCCCCTGAAACCTGAAAGCAAGCACATTATCCATGACCAAATTAGGAACATAGGGCAGGCGTAAGCTATTTGTCCCCTTGCACTGATCTTCTATTCAACTTGATCCTTTTTTAAATCCATTCATGAGTTGTGGGCATCACTGACTAGGCCAGCATTTATTGTCCATTCTTAATTGCCTTGTGAAGGTGTTAGTGAGCTGTGTTCTGAAACTGCTGCAGTCCATGTGATGTAAGTATACCTACCGTGCTAGGGAGGGAATTTCACAATTTTGACCCAGTGACAGTGAAGGAATGACTATATATTTCCAAGTGATTGGCTGAAAGGGGTACTTAAAGGTGTGGTATTCCTATGTGCCCTTCTAGATGGTTGTGGGTTTGGAAGGTGCTGCCTAAGGAGCTTTGGTGAGTTCCTGCAGCGCACTTCTAGATGGAATATGCTGCTGCCACTGTGCATTGGTGGTGGAGGGAATTAATGTTTGTTGATGGGGTGCCATTCAAGTAGCTGATTTGTCCTGGATAGTGTCAAGCTTCTTGAGTGCTTTTCAAGCTGCACTCATCAACTAAGCGGAGACTATGCTGTCACATTCTTCTGCCTTGTAGATGGTGGACAGGCTTTGGGGAGTCAGGAGGTGGGCTATTCTTCAGAATTGTATATGGCTAGTCCAGTTCAGATTCTGATCAATGGTAAGCCACCAGGATGTTAATAGTGGGGGATTCAGTGATTGCAACCTGCACAGCAATAACCTGCTCACTGACGCTCAGTTTGGGTTCTGCCAGGGTCATTCAGCTCTTCATCTCATTACAGTCTAGGGTCCAAACATGGACAAAAGAGCTGAACACCAGAGGTGAGGTGAGAGTGACTGCCCTTAACATCAAGGCTTAAGTGGCTAGTGGCTTAGTATGCAAGCCATTTGGCTTAAGTGGGTCGGTGCAGACTCAATGGGCCGAATGATGACCTTCTGCACTATTGTTGCTCTTATTAGCCTTAGTTTTATTAGCTCTAATTCTGTCACCTTTGCTCACGAGTCGCCAGGTATCTTTCTGATACCGCCACGTGGTTCAAGTTCAAGTTATGATTAATAATGCAGCACACCGCTTAGAATTAAATCAACGGTCATTTATTATATGCAGCAATTAATACTTATACAATAATGCTACTTCTAGACTAATACCTACAACTAACAGGCTAATACTTAACTTTAGGAATGGCCCACCAGGTCAGGGAAACAAATGTTTTTTCCGAATTGGTCCTGAGCCCGTGGGATTCAAAGGCTGATAAAGGTCGATGGTTAGGAGTGTCTATCGGGTAGCGATCGCTGGAGTCAAACTTACTGTTTCTTTGTCGAAGGTTCTTGCGAAGGTTGCGAGCAGGAAGAGAAGGGTCGATCTGAACTTGGCCCCTATTTTTATAGTTCCTAGGGGCTTCCCGCCTCTCGGGGCGGACCTTGACCCTGGTTCCAAGTGATTGGACTTGGTCCCAATCACTCGGTTCAATATGCTCCAATAATGGGTCATTCCTTGATCGGGGGGTGGTTGCCCACCTTTCTTTGTGTTAGCCTTTCTTGGTGCCGAGAGGTCTGGAGTAGCTTTACAAATGTTAATGTATAGCAATTGTTCCCGGGGATGGCTGTTTACTAAGCAGATGGCTGGATTGTTGTGATGTTAATGGCTGCATGATTTGATCTGCCTGGCTTCCTCCAGAGGCGAATACACTGTTTTACCTGCAGCCGTCCGTTTGAGACCTGTTGGCTGATTTTCCCATCAGCCTCTGCCGTTCGCCATTTTGGATCGGGATTTGACCAATTTAATCGGGAAGCAGCCATTTTACGTGGCTACACTATATGTTCTATGTAAGGCAGCATTTGGTAAGGGCTGCATCAAGGAGCCTGAGCAAAACTGGAGTCAATGGGAATCGGAGGAGGTTGGTGTCATACCGAGCACAAAGGAAGATGGTTGTAGTTGTTGGAGGTCAGGCATCTCCGTACTGGAACATCGTTGTAAGAGCTCCTCGGGAGTGTGAGTGTGTCCTCGGCCCAACCATCTCCACTTGCTTCATCAATAACCTTTCTTCCATCATAAAGTCAGAAGTGGGGCTATTTGCTGGTGATGGCATGTTCAGCACCATACATGACGACTCTGATACTGAAGCATTCCATGTCCAGGCTAATGTCCTGACATTCTCCAGGCTTGTGCTGACAAGTGGCAAACAGCATTTGCGCCACACAAGTGGTAGGCAATGACCATCTCTAACAAGAGCAAATCTGGCCATCACCCCATGATCATCAAGGCTGAATCCCCCAGTATCTCAATCCTGGGAGTTGCCATTGACCAGAAACTGAACTGAATTATCCACTTAGCCTCCAGAGCAGGCCAGAGGCTAGGAATCCTGTGTCACTTAACACCTCCTGACTCCCCAAAGGCTGTCCACTATCTACAAGGCGTAAGTCATGTATGAGATGGAATACTCTCCACTTGCCTGGGTGAGACAGTTCCAACAACGCTCAAGCTCAACACCATTCCGGTGTTACGGGCGAGGCGTTTTCAGAACCCCAAAATGTATCATGGAGTTCAACCAACCTCTCCCTTTAATGGATTTGTTGCTTTTCCTAGCACACGGCTTTTTCCCTAGGTGTGGGATTACAATTATGGACACGTGGGTTTTTAAACACAAAACACTGTTTATTCCATGAACTCAACTTAACATCTTAAATAAACATTGGATCTCTTAACACCCCTTACTTCAAAGATAACTCAGAAAATATTGCAACAGTAAATAATTCCTTAAAATGTTCCTTCAAACTTCCAAGAGACTTAACACCTTTAAACAAAATCACATCAGGTTAAAGGCTTTACTTTAAATCACCCAAATGCTCCAGAGATAGTCTTTCATGGCAGAGATCCAGCTCACTGCAAAACACAGACACACACGAGCTGCTTTTCAAACAAAACCTGCAAAACTAAACTGCAAAATGGCTGACCTGACCTCCGCTCCACCCACTCTCTGACATCACTGTTTTCTTTTTTTTAAAAATAATTTTTATTAAGGTTTTCATAAAATATCAATAACAAAATGAAAAAGGAACCCAACAGGGTTAAGTACAAAACAGTCACCACCTCAGACCCCCCCAGTGTATATAACAAAAACAAAAATAAAGTAAACTCCCCCCCCCCCCCCCCCCCCCCCCCCCCCCCACCCTCCCGAGTTGCTGCTGCCATTGGCCAATGTCTACCGTTCTGCCAGGAAGTCTAAGAACTTCTGCCACCGCCTAAAGAACCCTTGTACCGACCCTCTCAAGGCGAATTTCACCCTCTCCAACTTAATAAACCCCGCCATATCGTTGATCCAGGATTCCACGCTTGGGGGCCTCGCATCCTTCCACTGCAGAAGAATCCTCTGGCGGGCTACCAGGGACGCAAAGGCCAGAATACCGGCCTCTTTCGCCTCCTGCACTCCTGGCTCCTCTGCCACCCCAAATATTGCGAGCCCCCAGCCCGGCTTGACCCTGGAACCTACCACCCTCGGCACCGTCCTCGCTACACCCCTCCAAAATTCCTCCAGCGCTGGGCATGCCCAGAACATATGGCCGTGATTCGCTGGGCTCCCCAAGCACCTAACACACCTGTCCTCTCCCCCAAAGGACCGGCTCATCCTTGTCCCGGTCATGTGTGCCCTGTGCAGCACCTTAAACTGTATGAGTCTGAGCCTCGCGCACGATGAGGAAGAGTTCACCCTCCCTAGGGCATCTGCCCACGTCCCTTCCTCGATCTCCTCCTCCCACTTACCTTTCAGCTCCACCACCGAGGCCGCCTCCTCCTCCTCCTGCATCACCTGGTAAGTTTCCGAGATCTTCCCCACTCCCACCAACCCCCCCGAGAGCACCCTGTCCTGTACTGTGTGTGGCAGCAGCCGCGGGAATTCCACCACCTGCCGCCTGGCAAATGCCCTTACCTGTAAGTACCTGAAGGTGTTCCCTGGGGGGGGAGCCCGTACTTCTCCTCCAGCTCACCCAGGCTCGCGAACTTCCCGTCCACAAACAGGTCCCCCAACCTTCGTATCCCTGCCCTGTGCCACCCCGAAAACCCTCCATCTGTTCTCCCTGGGACGAACCGGTGGTTCCTCCGTATTGGGGTCCACACCGAGGCCCCAACGTCTCCCCTGTGCCGCCTCCACTGCCCCCAGATTTTGAGGGCAGCCGCCGCCACCGGGCTCGTGGTGTACCTCCTTGGAGGGAACGGCAGCTGCGCCGTTGCCAGCGCCCCCAGACTCGTACCCACGCAAGATGCTGTCTCCAGCCTCTTCCATGCAGTCCCCTTTCCCTCCATCACCCACTTGCGCACCATCGTCGCATTGGCGGCCCAGTAGTACCCACAGAGGCTGGGCAGCGCCAGTCCCCCACCTATCCCTACTCCACTCCAGGAACACCCTTCTCACCCTCTGAGTCCCTCGCGCCCACACAAACCTCATTATACTCCTGTTGACCTGCCTAAAAAGGGCCTTCGGGATAAACACAGGGAGGCACTGGAACAGCAACAAAAACCTTGGGAGCACCGACATTTTGACTGACTGCACCCTACCCGCCAAGGACCGCGGCAACGCGTCACACCTCTTGAACTCCTCCTCCATTTGCTCCACCAGCCTTGTGAAATGAAGCCTATGCAGGGTCCCCCAGCTCCTGGCCACCTGGACCCCCAAATACCTGAAGCTCCTCTCCGCCCTTTTTAATGGGAGCTCGCCAATCCCCCTCTCCTGGTCCCCTGGGTGAACCACGAACAGCTCGCTCTTCCCCATGTTGAGCTTAGACCACGAGAAATCCCCGAATTCCCTGAGGATCCTCATTACCTCTGGCATTCCCCTCACCGGGTCCGCCACATATAGCAGCAAGTCGTCCGCATAGAGCGACACCCTATGCTCCTCCCCACCCGCACCAACCTCCTCCAGTTCCTTGACTCCCTCAGCGCCATAGCCAGGGGTTCAATCGCCAGTGCGAAGAGCAGGGGGGACAGGGGACACCCCTGCCTTGTCCATCGGTGCAACCGAAAGTACTCAGACCTCCTCCTGTTCGTGGCCACACTTGCCATTGGGACCTCATAAAACTGCCTAACCCATCTGACAAACCCCTCCCCAAACCCAAACCTCTTCAGCACCTCCCACAGGTACCCCCACTCTACCCTATCGAAGGCTTTCTCAGCATCCATCGCCACCACTATCTCCGCCTCCCCCTCCCTCGCCGGCATCATGATAATGTTCAGAAGCCTCCGCACATTCGCGTTCAACTGCCTCCCCTTCACGAACTCTGTCTGGTCTTCGTGGATGACCTGGGGCACACAATCCTCAATCCTCGTGGCTAAGACCTTCGCCAGCACCTTGGCATCTACGTTTAGCAGCGAAATCGGCCTGTAAGACCCACACTGCAGGGGATCCTTGTCCCGCTTCAGTATCAAGGAGATCAGTGCCTGGGACATCGTCGGGGGCAAGCCCCCCCCCACCCCCCCCCCCGCCTCATTGAAGGTCCTAACTAGCAACGGGCCCAGCAGCCCCCCCCCCCCCTGCCTCATTGAAGGTCCTAACTAGCAACGGGCCCAGCAGGCCCATATATTTTTTATAGAATTTGACCGGGAAACTGTCCGGCCCCGGTGCCTTCCCCGCCTGCATGCTCCCTATCCCTTTGGTCAGCTCCTCCAGCCCAATCAGGGCCCCCAATCTCGCCACCAGTTCCTCCTCCACCTTCGGAATCCTCAGTTGGTCCAGAAAGCGGCCCATCCCTCCCTCCTCCAGTGGGGGCTCGGACCGATACAGTTCCTCATTGATGCCAACCCCACTCCGCACCACACCCCCTCCCCTGTCCTTAACTCCCCCGATCTCCCTAGCTGCGTCCCGCTTCCAAAGCTGTTGCGCCAGCATCCGGCTTGCCTTTTCCCCATACTCGTAAATCGCCCCCTGGGCCTTCCTCCACTGCACCTCCGCCTTCCTGGTGGTCACCAGGTCGAATTCGGCCTGGAGGCTGCGCCTCTTCCTCAACAGTCCTTCCTCGGACACCTCTGCATACCTCCTGTCTACCCTCACCATCTCCCCCACCAGCCTCTCCCTCTCCCTCTGCTCCCTCCTTTCCTTCTGGGCCCTAATGGAGATCAGCTCTCCCCTAACCACCGCCTTCAGCGCCTCCCATACCATCCCCACTCGGACCTCCCCGTTATCGTTGACCTCCAGGTATCTCTCGATGCTTCCTCGGACCCGCTCACTCACCACCTCGTCCGCCAATTCCCCACCTCCAAGCGCCACAACGGGTGCTGGTCCCTCTCCTCCCCCAGCTCGAAGTCCACGCAATGCGGGGCGTGATCCGAAATGACTATCGCCGAGTACTCCGTATCCTTTACTCTCGCTATCAGCGCCCTGCTCAAAATAAAAAAGTCGATCCAGGAATAAGCCTTATGGACATGTGAGAAGAATGAAAATTCCCTAGCCCCCGGCCTTGCAAATCTCCAAGGGTCCACCCCTCCCATCTGGTCCATAAACCCCCTCAGCACTTTAGCCGCTGCCGCTTCCTAGACCTGGAGCGATCCAGTGCCGGATTCAACAACGTGTTAAAGTCTCCCCCCATTATCAGGCCCCCCACTTCCAAGTCTGGGATCCAACCCAACATGCGCCGCGTAAAACCTGCATCGTCCCAGTTCGGGGCATACACATTGACCAGTACCACCCTCTCTCCCTGCAGCTTACCACTTATCATTACATACCTACTGCCATTGTCTGCCACAATGCTTGACACCTCGAATGACACCTTCTTTCCCACCAACATCGCCACCCCTCGGTTTTTGGCATCCAGCCCCGAATGAAACACCTGACCTACCCACCCTTTCCTCAATCTTACCTAGTCTGCCACCTTCAGGTGTGTCTCCTGGAGCATAACCACATCCGCCTTCAGGTGCGCGAACACGTGGGCCCGCTTGACCGGCCCGTTCAGTCCCCTTACATTCCAGGTTATCAGCCAGATCAGGGGGCTACCCGCCCCCGCTCCCCCGCCGACTAGCCATAACCCCTCCTCGGCCAGCCACGCGCCTGCACCCCACGCCCAGCCCGTTGCCCACGGCGGCAGACCCCTGTCTCGACCCCCCCCCCCAACTCGCTCCAGCTCCCCCTTGACCTAGCAGCAGCAACTCGACACCCCCCCCCCCCCCCCCCCCCCCCCGCCCCCCCCGGCTAGGACCCATCCTAGCTGCTTTATTCTCCTCCCCGCCCCCCATTGCACTTCCGCAAGTCAGCTGACTCCTGCTGACCCCGGCCACTCCCGCCTCCCCTTAGTCTCTTCCCATTGTGTGGCACACCCTCCTCCTCCATTCCTCATCCGCAGGCTCTCCCCCTCCCCCTTCCATCCCAAGCACGGGAAACAGCCCTCGCTTCCCCGCCCCCTCCAGTCTTCAGCGCGGGGGAAAACCCGCACTTTCCACCTACCCGGCCCCGCCACCTCTGACGCAGCTCCTTTTACAGGCCCAGTCCCCTCACCCCCGACTCTGACCTCCCCCTCCTCCGTGGGGCTCCATCTCACTGCCGGCCATCCACCCCTGTTCCATTTGCTTACCCCCATCCAAGAGCCCCCCCGACTAACCCAACCCAACCCAAACTGTGCCCAACCCTCCCTAACCACCCTCACCGAACCGGAAAGGAATGAGAAAAACAAAAGCAAAGGACCCCCCCTCAGAAAGTAACATATCAACCGCAATCCCCAAACGCCCATTCCGACCCTCAATCTGTGTCCAACTTCTCGGCCTGAACAAAGGTCCACGCCTCCTCCGGAGACTCAAAATAATGGTGTCGGTCCTTGTAGGTGACCCACAGTCACGCTGGTTGCAACATGCCAAACTTCACCCCCTTCCTGTGCAGCACCGCCTTCGCTTGATTGTACCCGGCTCTCCTCTTCGCCACCTCCTCACTCCAGTCCTGGTATATTCGAACCTCTGCGTTCTCCCACCTGCTGCTCCTCTCCTTCTTGGCCCACCTGAGCACGCACTCCCGATCAGCGAACCGATGAAACCGCACCAGCACCGCCCGCGGAGGCTCGTTAGCTTTGGGCCTCCTCGCCAGCACTCTATGTGCTCCTTCCAGCTCCAGGGGTCCCTGAAAGGACCCCGCTCCCATCAGCGAGTTCAACATGGTGACCACATAGGCCCCCACGTCCGGCCCCTCCAGCCCCTCCGGGAGGCCCAGAATCCGCAAATTCTTCCGCCTCGACCGATTCTCCATCTCCTCGAACCACTCCTGCCATTTCTTGTGGAGCGCCTCGTGCGCCTCCACTTTTACTGCCAGGCCTAAGATCTCGTCCTCGTTGTTGGAGATCTTTTGCCGGGCCTCGTGGATCGTCACCCCCTGGGCCGTCTGTGTCTCCAGCAGCTTATCGATAGAAGCCTTCATCGGCTCAAGCAGGTCTGCTTTAATCTCCCTGAAGCAGGTCTGGATAACCTCCTGTTGCTCCTGCGCCCACTGCATCCACTCTGCCTGGTCTCCGCCCGCCGCCATTTTGTTCTTCTTCCCTCGCACCTTCTTCGGGTCCACCACCACTTTTGTAGTCGCCCCGCTCCTGGTAAAAGCCATATACTGTCGTGGAACTATTGTACTCCCCTTCCCACTGCGGGAAACGTCGAAAAAGTGCCGTTGGGGGCCCTGAAAAGAGCCCAAAAGTCAGTTTTTTGCGGGAGCTGCCGAATGTGCGACTTAGCTCCGCATAGCCGCAACCGGAAGTCTCCAGCACTGTTTTCTTAAAGGTACATTGCTTAAACATCCATGTCTTAAAGGTACTCTCACATGAACCGGACAAAACAACCCACTTGATTGGCATCCCATCCATAAACACGCACTCCCTCAACCACAGATGCACAGTAGCAGCAGTGTGTACTTCAGGATCTTACCAAAGCTTCTCAACAGCACCTTCCAAATCCATGACCGCTATCGTGTGGAAGGATGGGGTAGTAGGTACATGTGAACATCACCACATGGAAGTTCCCCTCAAGTCACTCATCATCCTGACTTGGAAATATATCGCCGTTCCTTCACTTCAGTGTGTCAAAATCCTGGAACTCCATCCCGAACAGCACAGTGGGTCTACCTACACCACATGGACTGCAGCGGTTCAAAATGGCAGCTGACTACCACCTTCTCGAGCATAATTAGGGATGGACAATAAATGCTGGCCTAGCCATCGGTGCACACATCCCACAAATTAATTTTTAAGAGCTGTCCAGAGCCCTTGCACTAGGTAGGCAACAGTCTTCTGGACTGTTCTCTTGGTTGCAGAAAACTGTGTCTATTCACGTGACTACACTGTCCTTACTACCATTACAGTCCTATTAACTATCCCACTGCTTAAATGGCTTCCTGTGCTACTGTACCATGATCCGTTCTCTCATCCAGCCTGCGAACCTGCTTTAGGCTGCAAGAACTTTGAACCTGACGGACAGTTGCAGAGGCTTCTCTACATCTATCCTCATGATCCTCTTACCTGCCCCCCACCTCGCCTCTCACCATGGATCCAATCAGACAATCCTATTCTAAGGGGTGTTACCACCTCCTGGGACAAAGTGTTCCGATAACTTTTCCCGTCCCTGATGCATCACAGAGTCTGCAGCTCAACTTGAATGAGCAGAAGTTTCTGCAGCCGCAGATACTCACTGCAAACATGTTTAACTTGGATCTCGCAAGTGTTACTGAGTTCCCACATTCTGAAGCTGCCACACATCACATGACCTGCCATTTCTGTAGCATTGAATTAATTAAATAATTGTTTTTATTGATTAATGTCTCCAGCCCTGTATCTGCTTATATTCTTATTATTTCAATATGTCTTCTACTCGCCCTGATTGGAATTCCCCAGTTAAAGTAAATAGGAAATATTCAACAGTCAAAAATAAGTTTGACCACTATTTGTAAACCTTCTACTACTATTAAAATCTTGTAATTAGTAAAGTTAACTGAGTTTTGAAAGCCAAATGAGAAAAATATTTGCCAATACTTGCATCGACTCTCACAAACTTATACAGATGTGCCATAGAGAGCATCCTGTCCGGCTGCATCACAGCTTGGTGTGGCAACTGCTCAGCCCAAGATCGCAAGAAACTGCAGTGTGTGGTGAACTCAGCCCAATGCATCACACAAGCTTGCCACCCACACATTGATTCTGTCTACACCTCCTGCTGCCTCAGGAAGGCAGACAGCATTATCAGAGACCCCTCCCACCCAGGCTTTGCCTTCTTCCAGACCCTACCATCAGGCAGAAGATACAGAAGTCGGAGGACCCGCACATCCAGACATAGGAATAGCTTCTTCCCCACAGCTACTAGACTCCTCAACAACTCTCCCTCGGACTGATCTGTTCCTTGCAACAACACTATTCACGACGTCCTATGCTGCTCTTGCTCATGTATTTGCTTTGTTTGGCCCTTGTTCCGCACTGATCACGGTTTGTCGATGTACAAAGAACAAAGAACAAAGAAATGTACAGCACAGGAACAGGCCCTTCGGCCCTCCAAGCCCGTGCCGACCATACTGCCCGACTAAACTACAATCTTCTACACTTCCTGGGTCCGTATCCTTCTATTCCCATCCTATTCATATATTTGTCAAGATGCCCCTTAAATGTCCCTATCGTCCCTGCCTCCACTACCTCCTCCGGTAGTGAGTTCCAGGCACCCACTACCCTCTGCGTAAAAAACTTGCCTCGTACATCTACTCTAAACTTTGCCCCTCTCACCTTAAACCTATGCCCCCTAGTAATTGACCCCTCTACCCTGGGGAAAAGCCTCTGACTATCCACTCTGTCTATGCCCCTCATAATTTTGTATACCTCTATCAGGTCGCCCCTCAACCTCCTTCGTTCCAGTGAGAACAAACCGAGTTTATTCAACCGCTCCTCATAGCTTATGCCCTCCATACCAGGCAACATTCTGGTAAATCTCTTCTGCACCCTCTCTAAAGCCTCCACATCCCTCTGGTAGTGTGGCGACCAGAATTGAACACTATACTCCAAGTGTGGCCTAACTAAGGTTCTATACAGCTGCAACATGACTTGCCAATTCTTATACTCAATGCCCCGGCCAATGAAGGCAAGCATGCCGTATGCCTTCTTGACTACCTTCTCCACCTGTGTAGCCCCTTTCAGTGATCTGTGGACCTGTACTCCTAGATCTCTTTGACTTTCAATACTCTTGAGGGTTCTACCATTCACTGTATATTCCCTACCTGCATTAGCCCTTCCAAAATGCATTACCTCACATTTGTCCAGGTTAAACTCCATCTGCCATCTCTCCGCCCAAGTCTCCAGACAATCTAAATCCTGCTGTATCCTCAGACAGTCCTCATCGCTATCCGCAATTCCACCAACCTTTGTGTCGTCTGCAAACTTACTAATCAGACCAGTTACATTTTCCTCCAAATCATTTATATATACTACAAAGAGCAAAGGTCCCAGCACTGATCCCTGTGGAACACCACTGGTCACAGCCCTCCAATTAGAAAAGCATCCCTCCATTGCTACCCTCTGCCTTCTATGGCCTAGCCAGTTCTGTATCCACCTTGCCAGTTCACCCCTGATCCCGTGTGACTTCACCTTTTGTACTAGTCTACCATGAGGGACCTTGTCAAAGGCCTTACTGAAGTCCATATAGACAACATCTACTGCCCTACCTGCATCAATCATCTTAGTGACCTCCTCGAAAAACTCTATCAAGTTAGTGAGACACGACCTCCCCTTCACAAAACCGTGCTGCCTCTCACTAATACGTCCATTTGCTTCCAAATGGGAGTAGATCCTGTCTCGAAGAATTCTCTCCAGTAATTTCCCTACCACTGAAGTAAGGCTCACCGGCCTGTAGTTCCCGGGATTATCCCTGCCACCCTTCTTAAACAGAGGAACAACATTGGCTATTCTCCAGTCCTCCGGGACATCCCCTGAAGACAGCGAGGATCCAAAGATTTCTGTCAAGGCCTCAGCAATTTCCTCTCCAGCCTCCTTCAGTATTCTGGGGTAGATCCCATCCGGCCCTGGGGACTTATCTACCTTAATATTTTTTAAGACACCCAACACCTCGTCTTTTTGGATCACAATGTGACCCAGGCTATCTACACCCCCTTCTCCAGACTCAACATCTACCAATTCCTTCTCTTTGGTGAATACTGATGCAAAGTATTCATTTAGTACCTCGCCCATTTCCTCTGGCTCCACACATAGATTCCCTTGCCTATCCTTCAGTGGGCCAACCCTTTCCCTGGCTACCCTCTTGCTTTTTATGTAAGTGTAAAAAGCCTTGGGATTTTCCTTAACCCTATTTGCCAATGACTTTTCATGACCCCTTCTAGCCCTCCTGACTCCTTGCTTAAGTTCCTTCCTACTTTCCTTATATGCCACACAGGCTTCGTCTGTTCCCAGCCTTTTAGCCCTGACAAATGCCTCCTTTTTCTTTTTGACGAGGCCTACAATATCACTCGTCATCCAAGGTTCCCGAAAATTGCCGTATTTATCTTTCTTCCTCACAGGAACATGCCTGTCCTGTATTCCTTTCAACTGACACTTGAAAGCCTCCCACATGTCAGATGTTGATTTGCCCTCAAACAACCGCCCCCAATCTATGTTCTTCAGTTCCCGCCTAATATTGTTATAATTAGCCTTCCCCCAATTTAGCACATTCATCCTCGGACCACTCTTATCCTTAAGAGTCAATGTACTCTGTCGATTATTCTTTTTTGGTCTACTATGTACTTACTGTATACGTTCCCTTGGCCGCAGAAAAATACTTTTCACTACTTCGGTTCATGTGACAATAAATCAAATCAACCAATCAAATACCTGTTTTCCTGTAACATCACACTTGATTTTCTCAGAACCTGGCCAGTCACCTCTGGAACCATGGATTGAGTTAGCTTTTATGAAGCCTCCTCGCCCGCTGCTCTCTTATGAAGTCTCTTTGTAAGGTAGCCACTTAAGAGAACAGCATCTCCTCCCTCACTGCACCAAATTCCTTCACTGCATCAACTTCCCAAGTGCACACTGTGTATTTATCATCATTCAGTGAAGAGCTGGTGTCCTTGCTTACTTTTCTCACTTGCTTGAAGAAACTATAGATGCTTTTAATATTTAATTTTGAATCTTAAGATTGTGAGGATTAAACCTGTTAATATTTGCCTATCATTCATCCCTTTACATATAATTTCAATGAATATTCCAGTGCCAGTTTGTGTTTTTTTTGTCTTATTTAACATCTCCCCCACAAAAATTTGTTTCAGTATGCTTTTTAGGAACCTTCTTTGAAAGGCTGCAGTTTTATTTTCAAGGCTTGTAGCTGCTGTGATTGTTGTAAATTAACTGACTATAGCACAGCAATAATGAAGGTTTTCTTTTATAAACGTTTTTGTTTGATAAAACATAATTGCTTTCTCCCTGCAGCGATGGCATATGAGTGTAGGCATCAGTGAGGACAACAAGCTATTCTCTTGCTCTGTCTGGCGGTAAGTGAATAAGAATTTATGAATGCTTTGAACTGTTACATGAAGTAGATGCAGTTAAGCCTATTTGGAATTAATTTAATAACTGAAGCTCCTTGAGCAAGCTTAGAAATAATACAGAGTATCAGTTATTGCTACTTTCTGTAGCATCAGGTTAACAATATAAATCAGAACTTCCATAGGACTAATTTTTTCCAGGAGGGAAAATAAAGTTTATGTTTTCCTGTTTTCAGTTTGCATTTCGGTAAGATAACTATGGGGGTAAATATTTTTATGGACTTATTTTGATAACAAACAAATGCAGCATCTGGCGTATGCATTTATTTCTGAATTAACTGAGCAGAAATATTGACCTTGTACGGAATATTTTTAGTATGCGTTTCCCTAATCTGCACAAAGGTTCAGCAATTCCACAATGTTTCAGAACATAGATAATGTCTACACATTTTGCAGATTTATTAATATTGAATTACTGAAATAGATCCAGAAAGAATATCTTTATTTGTGCGTTCTAAATAAAAATCCAAGTCCTCTCAAATCGCACCTGCTCCTACCATTAGTGGAAGACCGATGCCTGCCAGTGTTTCTCTCAGTTCAAAATGCTCAAGAGATGATCAACATTTGGAAAGACAAAATCCTAATAATACTGATGACCGTTTTCCACAGTCCAAATGGTCATTTCACACAGTCACCTTCTTCAGCCACCTACTTTGCTGCAATTTTAATGATCACGTGGAGAACTAGGCTGTATGTTTGTATCTCCTGAGCTGATTGCCGACAGGCATTGGTCTTGGAGCTCAGGGGTGAAACTCTCCCGAAACGGCGCGATGTCCGCCGACTGGCGCCCAAGATGGCGCCAATCAGACGGGCATCGCGCCGCCCCAAAAGTGCGGAATGCTCCGCATCTTTGGGGGCCGAGCACCAACATTGAGGGGCTAGGCCGACGCCGGAGGAATTTCCGCCCCGCCAGCTGGCGGAAACGGCCTTTGTTGCTCCGCCAGCTGGCGCGGAAATGACATCGCGGGGCGGCGCATGCGCGGGAGCGTCAGCGGCCGCTGACAGTTTCCCACGCATGCGCAGTGGAGGGAGTCTCTTCCGCCTCCGCCATGGTGGAGACCGTGGCGGAGGCGGAAGGGAAAGAGTGCCCCCACGGCACAGGCCCGCCCGCGGATCGGTGGGCCCCGATCGCGGGCCAGGCCACCGTGGGGGCACCCCCCGGGGCCAGATCGCCCCGCGGCCCCCCTCCAGGACCCCGGAGCCCGTCCACGCCGCCTTGTCCCGCCGGTAAGGTAGGTGATTTAACTTACGCCGGCGGGACAGGCAATTTATTGGCGGGACTTCGGCCCATCCGGGCCGGAGAATTGAGAGGGGGGGCCCGCCAACCGGCGCGATTCCCGCCCCCGCCGAATATCTGGTGCCGGAGACTTCGGCAACCGGCGGGGGCGGGATTCACGCCAGCCCCCGGCGATTCTCCGACCCGGCGGGGGGTCGGAGAATGTCGCCCCTGATGTCTGCTTTTTTTGTGCGTTAGGAATAATGTCTATTCCTTTATTGGAAATGGGTAGGATGGAATCTAAGGGAAGATCTAATTTTAAAGGGAAAAAACTGTATAAAAAAAAAAACAATTGGGAACAAGAATTCCTCAAGTTTGGTACTTTTGAAAATAACTTGGTGGTGACTATGGATAATTTTGACTTTTGTTTTCCTTTGCAGACCTCAGGGAAAATCCTACCTGTTCTTTACCCAGTTCAAAGCTGAAGTTACAAATGCTAAAATTGCATTTGCAAATGGTTTTGTAAGTGTAATTAAATTTGTTTTGTTTGTTTTTTGTTTTTTTTGTTATTGTTGTTTCCTTTTGTAAAATGGTAATATCAGCTGTTATTTCAGGCTCTAAATCCTTGTTCAGACGCTGACTAATGCCCAGCAGTGGCTATTATTCTCTTGTGGTACTGGGACAAAAGCAGCTGGCCACTCTTTAGAGTGGAAATTTCTCCCAAATAAGCCAAATCTATGTATATACATAGATGCGGAAATCCCACTCTAAATCAATTAAAGCTTCCTACAGGCTTAGATTGCTGCATGGCAGTTAGGCTTCTGTCCAGCGCAGTACAATAGACTCTTCGGTGGCAGGGGGGAGGGGTTGGCTGTTCATTTTTCTTTCTTTCCGAACAATCTTGTCTAGTTTGAGAGTTGCCAGGGAGAGGGATGGAGTTGGTAGCAAGGGAATCGGGTTTGTAGTGGAGACCAATAATAACAGCTTCCCAATGTTTAACTGCGAGTCACCAGCACGCGTGCAAACTGATGCTGCGATTTCAGGTAGTGTTGCTGAGGCAGTGTGGAGATGAAAAAGAGAAGAGGGGCCAAGGAATAGATCCTCGGGAGACACTTGAGGTAATGGTGTGGGAGCAGGAAGAGAAGCCATTTCGAGTGACACTCTAGATAAGATTAGATGGATAAGAATGGAACCAGATGGCACGGTACTGCCCAGCTGGACAACAGTGGAGAGATGTTAGAGAAAAATTGTGTGGTCAACTGTGTCAAAAAGGACAAGGAGGGATAATTTACATATGTCATGGTCACATGAAATGCATTTGCTACTTTGATAACCATTTTGATATGTAGTAGGGACAGAAAACTAAAACATACTTATAAACTGTTACTTTTTATTTATTTAACCTTGATTCTTGTATTTTTTTTAATAAATATTTTATTGAAAATTTTTGGTCAACCAACACAGTACATTGTGCATCCTTTACACAACATTATAACAATACAGATAATAATGACCTTTTTTTTATATAAACAAAAAACAACAAATAAATAAATATTAAATAACAAAAATGAAAACTAGCCCTAATTGGCAACTGCCTTGTCACAGGCTATACCCCCCCCCCCCCCCCAAGTCCTGGGCTGCTGCTGCTGCCTTCTTTTTTCCCCCATCTATCTTTCCGCAAGATATTCGACGAACGGTTGCCACCGCCTGGTGAACCCTTGAGCCGACCCCCTTAGGACGAACTTAATCCGCTCTAGCTTTATGAACCCCGCCATATCATTTATCCAGGTCTCCACCCCCGGGGGCTTGGCTTCTTTCCACATTAGCAATATCCTGCGCCGGGCTACTAGGGACGCAAAGGCCAAAATATCGGCCTCTCTCGCCTCCTGCACTCCCGGCTCTTGTGCAACCCCAAATATAGCCAACCCCCAGCTTGGTTCGACCCGGACTCCTACTACTTTTGAAAGCGCCTTTGTCACCCCCACCCAAAACCCCTGTAGTGCCGGGCATGACCAAAACATATGGGTATGATTCGCTGGGCTTCTCGAGCACCTCGCACACCTATCCTCCACCCCAAAAAATTTACTGAGCCGTGTTCCAGTCATATGTGCCCTGTGTAATACCTTAAACTGAATCAGGCTTAGCCTGGCGCACGAGGACGACGAGTTTACCCTGTTTAGGGCATCTGCCCACAGCCCCTCCTCGATCTCCTCCCCTAGCTCTTCTTCCCATTTCCTTTTTAGTTCGTCCACCATAGTCTCCCCTTCGTCCCTCATTTCCCTATATATATCCGACACCTTACCATCCCCCACCCATTTCTTTGAGATGACTCTGTCCTGCACCTCTTGTGTCGGGAGCTGCGGGAATTCCCTCACCTGTTGCCTCGCAAAAGCCCTCAATTGCATGTACCTGAATGCATTCCCTTGGGGCAACCCATATTTCTCGGTCAGCGCTCCCAGACTTGCGAACTTCCCGTCCACAAATAGATCTTTCAGTTGCGTTATTCCTGCTCTTTGCCACATTCCATATCCCCCATCCATTCCCCCCGGGGCAAACCTATGGTTGTTTCTTATCGGGGACCCCCCCAATGCTCCGGTCTTTCCCCTATGTCGTCTCCACTGTCCCCAAATCTTCAGTGTAGCTACCACCACCGGGCTCGTGGTGTAGTTCCTCGGTGAGAACGGCAATGGGGCTGTCACCATAGCCTGCAGGCTGGTCCCCCTACAGGACGCCCTCTCTAATCTCTTCCACGCCGCTCCCTCCTCCTCTCCCATCCACTTACTCACCATTGAAATATTAGCGGCCCAATAATACTCACTTAGGCTCGGTAATGCCAGCCCCCCCCTATCCCTACTACGCTGTAAGAATCCCTTCCTCACTCTTGGAGTCTTCCCGGCCCAAACAAAACCCATGATGCTCTTTTCTATCCTTTTAAAAAAAGCCTTCGTGATCACCACCGGGAGGCACTGAAACACAAAGAGGAATCTCGGGAGGACCACCATCTTAACCGCCTGCACCCTCCCTGCCATTGACAGTGCTACCATATCCCATCTCTTGAAATCTTCCTCCATCTGTTCCACCAACCGCGTTAAATTTAGCCTGTGCAATGTGCCCCAATTCTTAGCTATCTGGATCCCCAGGTAACGAAAGTCTCTTGTTACCTTCCTCAACGGTAGGTCTTCTATTTCTCTACTCTGCTCCCCTGGATGCACCACAAACAGCTCACTCTTCCCCATGTTCAATTTATACCCTGAAAAATCCCCAAACTCCCCAAGTATCCGCATTATTTCTGGCATCCCCTCCGCCGGATCCGCCACATATAGTAGCAGATCATCCGCATATAAAGATACCCGGTGTTCTTCTCCTCCCCTAAGTATTCCCCTCCATCTCTTGGAACCTCTCAGCGCTATCGCCAGGGGCTCAATCGCCAGTGCAAACAGTAATGGGGACAGAGGACATCCCTGCCTTGTCCCTCTATGGAGCCGAAAATATGCCGATCCCCGTCCATTCGTGACCACACTCGCCACTGGGGCCCTATACAACAGCTGCACCCATCTAACATACCCCTCTCCAAAACCAAATCTCCTGAACACCTCCCACAGATAATCCCATTCCACTCTATCAAATGCTTTCTCGGCATCCATCGCCACTACTATCTCCGTTTCACCCTCTGGTGGGGCCATCATCATTACCCCTAACAGCCTCCGTATATTCGTGTTCAGCTGTCTCCCCTTCACAAACCCAGTTTGGTCCTCGTGAACCACCCCCGGGACACATTCCTCTATTCTCATTGCCATTACCTTGGCCAGGACCTTGGCATCCACATTTAGGAGGGAAATTGGTCTGTAGGATCCGCATTGTAGCGGATCCTTTTCCTTCTTTAAGAGAAGCGATATCGTTGCTTCAGACATAGTCGGGGGCAGTTGTCCCCTTTCCTTTGCCTCGTTAAAGGTCCTCGTCAGTACCGGGGCGAGCAAGTCCAAATACTTTCTGTAAAATTCAACTGGGAATCCGTCCGGTCCCGGGGCCTTTCCCGTCTGCATGTTCCTAATTCCTTTCACCACTTCTTCTACCGTAATCTGTGCTCCCAGTCCCACCCTTTCCTGCTCTTCCACCTTGGGAATTTCCAGCCGATCCAAAAAATCCATCATTCTCTCCCTCCCATCCGGGGGTTGAGCTTCATACAATTTTTTATAAAATGTCTTGAACACTTCATTCACTCTCTCCGCCCCCCGCTCCATCTCTCCTTCCTCATCCCTCACTCCCCCTATTTCCCTCGCTGCTCCCCTTTTCCTCAATTGGTGTGCCAGCAATCTGCTCGCCTTCTCCCCATATTCATACTGTACACCCTGCGCCTTCCTCCATTGTGCCTCTGCAGTGCCTGTAGTCAGCAAGTCAAATTCCACATGCAGCCTTTGCCTTTCCCTGTACAGTCCCTCCTCCGGTGCTTCCGCATATTGTCTGTCCACCCTCAAAAGTTCTTGCAGCAACCGCTCCCGTTCCTTACTCTCCTGCTTCCCTTTATGTGCCCTTATTGATATCAGCTCCCCCCTAACCACCGCCTTCAACGCCTCCCAGACCACTCCCACCTGAACCTCCCCATTGTCATTGAGTTCCAAGTACTTTTCAATACATCCCCTCACCCTTAGGCACACCCCCTCATCCGCCATTAGTCCCATGTCCATTCTCCAGGGTGGGCGCCCTCCTGTTTCCTCCCCTATCTCCAAGTCTACCCAGAGTGGGGCATGATCCGAAATGGCTATAGCCGTATATTCCGTTCCCCTCACCTTCGGGATCAATGCCCTACCCAACACAAAAAAGTCTATGCGCGAATAGACTTTATGGACATAGGAGAAAAACGAGAACTCCTTACTCCTAGGTCTACTGAATCTCCACGGGTCCACACCCCCCATCTGCTCCATAAAATCCTTAAGCACCTTGGCTGCTGCCGGCCTCCTACCAGTCCTGGACTTCGACCTATCCAGCCTTGGTTCCAACACCGTGTTAAAGTCTCCCCCCATTATCAGCTTTCCCGTCTCTAGGTCCGGGATGCGTCCTAGCATTCGCCTCATAAAGTTGGCATCATCCCAGTTCGGGGCATACACGTTTACCAAAACCACCATCTCTCCCTGTAATTTGCCACTCACCATCACGTATCTGCCCCCGTTATCCACCACTATAGTCTTTGCCTCGAACATTACCCGCTTCCCCACTAATATAGCCACCCCCCTGTTTTTCGCATCCAGCCCCGAATGGAACACCTGCCCCACCCATCCTTTACGCAGCCTAACCTGGTCTATCAGTTTCAGGTGCGTTTCCTGTAACATAACCACATCTGCTTTAAGTTTCTTAAGGTGTGCGAGTACTCGTGCCCTCTTTATCGGCCCGTTGAGCCCTCTCACGTTCCACGTGATCAGCCGAGTTGGGGGGCTTCCCACCCCACCCCCCTTGCCGGTTAGCCATCATCTTTTTCCAGCTTCTCACCCAGTTCCCACGCAGCTGTATCACCCCCAGGCGGTGCCCCCCCGCCCATCCTCTCCCGTACCCACTCCCCCCTTTCCCCAGCAGCAGCAACCCAGTAATTCCCCCCTCCCACCCCCCCCGCTCGCATAATTACTCCCCCCATGTTGCTCCCAGAAGTCAGCAAACTCTGGCTGACCTCGGCTTCCCCCAGTGACCACGGCTCGCACCGTGCGACGCCCCCTCCTTCCTGCTTCTCTATTCCCGCCATAATTATCATAGCGCGGGAACCAAGCCCGCGCCTCTCCCTCGGCCCCGCCTCCCATGGCCAACGCCCCATCTCCTCTCCCTCCCCACCTCCCCCCATCACCACCTGTGGGAGAAAGAAAAGTTACCACATCGCAGGATTAGTACATAAAACCCCTCTTTGCCCCCCACATTCGCCCCACCACTTTGTCCAAACGTTCTTTTTCATACTCCACTCATTCCAGTTTTTCTTCTACAATAAAAGTCCACGCTTCATCCGCCGTCTCAAAGTAGTGGTGCCTCCCTTGATATGTGACCCACAGTCTTGCCGGTTGCAGCATTCCAAATTTTATCTTCCTTTTGTGAAGTACCGCCTTGGCCCGATTAAAGCTCGCCCTCCTTCTCGCCACCTCCGCACTCCAGTCTTGATAAACGCGGATCACCGCGTTCTCCCATTTACTGCACCGAGTTTTCTTCGCCCATCTAAGGACCATTTCTCTATCCTTAAAACGGAGGAATCTCACCACTATGGCTCTGGGAGTTTCTCCTGCTCTCGATCCTCGCGCCATCACTCGGTACGCTCCCTCCACCTCCAACGGACCCGTCGGGGCCTCCGCTCCCATTAACGAATGCAGCATCGTGCTCACATATGCCCCGACGTCCGCCCCCTCCACACCTTCAGGAAGGCCAAGAATCCTCAGGTTGTTCCTCCTTGCGTTGTTTTCCAGTGCCTCCAACCTCTCCACACATCGTTTCTGGTGTGCCTCCTGTATCTCCGACTTCACCACCAGGCCCTGTATATCGTTCTCATTCTCGGCTGCTTTCGCCTTCACGACCCGAAGCTCCTGCTCCTGGCTCTTTTGTTCCTCCTTTAGCCCTTCGATCGCCTGTAGTATCGGGGCCAACAACTCTTTCTTCATTTCCTTTTTTATCTCCTCCACGCAGCATTTCAAGAACTCTTGTTGTTCAGGGCCCCATATGAAACTGCCACCTTCCGACGCCATCTTGGTTTTTGCTTGCCTTCCTTGCCGTTGTTCCAAAGGATCCGCTGCAATCCGGCCACTTTCCTCTCCTTTTTCCATCCGTGTCCAGGGGGAACACCCTCCTGGTTTACCGCACGGTGTTTTTAGCCGTTATAATTGCCGTTGGGGCTCCTATCAAGAGCCCAAAAGTCCGTTTCACAGGGAGCTGCCGAAACGTGCGACTCAGCTGGTCATCGCCGCACCCGGAAGTCGCCGACCTTGATTCTTGTTAAGATCAAGGTTAAAGCATCATTTGGATTCCAGTCTGTGCAATCATGAGCAAGGCTCATAGATCCATTTTTCCTCGTCAAAATGCAGAGGTATCAGCATAACTTGTTTTTGCTGGCGCTGGCTCTGACTAAACATGCACTGGTCACAAATTGCTAGGTTTTTAGTATAATAATTCTCTTGTGAATTTTTTTAAATATAAAAAGTATACTTGTAATGTGCCAAAAAGTTAAACCCAACCAAGTTTCTATCAAGCATTGTATATCCGTATGATTAGCGGTGTTATGTGTCAGTTTTTTGTGAACACTTTCTGAAATCCTTTTGGTGTATGGATGCTCTTTTGATGTATGGATGGTACCTTTACCCCCAATGGATCTTCTGCATATTTTTCTTTTCTCTGGTATTTTGTCAATTAGGTTGGTTGAAGAAAAATGAAATATTTAACTTGTGAACAAGTCTGTGGGTGCAGTAATTAAAGTGATGTGCCTTACAGGAAAATAAGGGTGATGCTTTCTTCTAAATTGCTAAAACAACAGACAATTGACTGTTTCTATCATGTTTTAGAATTTCACCAGCTGACACTCTGATTTTAGCATGCTGGTGAGAAATCTTAACATTCTCATAAATCAAACTTTAGTGCATTTCAGAAGAGATAATTGTCACTGTCCATATCGTGTTTAAACTCACTTCAGTATGATGATTAGGCAGATGGGAAACTGTAAAAATAAAATTAGTTACATCTTTCACTCAATTTAATGGTTTCGGTCTAGACTTCTCAATGTTCCAGTATTTTGAGATTAAAAGCAGTAGCATCCATTACATGAATACACAAATCAATTGTTACATATGTGACATTAATTTTAAAAAGACATTTTGGTTTGCTATCTCTGCTACTTTAAATATAATTGTAAAAATGACTAAAGTAAAAACAAAATGGAAACCATGGTAATTTTGTTAGATGAATGCAGATTCATTGTTGGAATTCTCACTTCTGAATGGAAGGTTGTGAATTCATGCCTCACTTTTAGATGGAGGCTCTGACCCAAATTTTTTATTCCACTCTGGTCACAGAGGAGGTAGCAGAGGATTGGAAGACTGTTAATGGGTTCCCCTTTTCAAGAAGGGTGGTAGAGATAAACCAGTGAATTACAAACCAGTGAGTCTCACATCAGTGGAGGGAAACTTGTATAAAATTCTGAAGGAGAAAATTAATCTCCACTTGGAGAGGCAAGGTGTTATCAGGGATAGTCAGCATGGCTTTGTCAGAGGGAGGTCATGCCTAACTAATTTGATTGAATTTTTCGAGGAGGTGATTGGGTGTGTAGATGAGGGTAGTGCAGTTGATGTAGTTTATATGGATTTCAGCAAAGCCTTTGAAAAGGTCTCGCATGGGAAACTGACAAAGAAGTTAAAGCACATGGGATCCAGAGTAACTTGGCAAGTTGGATCCAAAATTGGCTTAATTGTAGGAGACAGTGGGTGTTGCCAGATGGCTGTTTGTGTGACTAGAGACTGGTGTCCAGTGCCATACCACAGGGATCAGTGCGAGGATCCTTATTGTTTGTGATATATATAAACAATATAGATGAGAATGTGGGAGGGGAGGGGATGCTGAGTAAGTTTGTGCAAGACACGAAGATTAGTAGGGTGGTTAATAATGAGGAAGAAGGTCTTAAGTTGCAGGAAAATAGTGACAGATTGGTCAGATAGGCATATCAGTGGCAGATGGAGGTTAACCCTGAAAAGTATGAGGTGATGCTCTTTGGAAGGAGTAGCAAGACTCAATGAATGGAAGGACACTAGGAAGCACAGAGGTACAGAAGGCGCTTGGGGTGCTTGTCCACAGATCCCTGAAAGTGGCAGAACAGGTTAGTAGGGTAGTTAAGGCATACTGGACACTTGCCTTTATCAGTCGTGGCATAGATCAAAAGAGCAGGAAGGGTATGTTTGAGCTGAGCCTAAATTTTGGTTAGGCCACAGCTGGAGTACTGCGTGCAGTTCTGGTCACCTCACTATTGGAAGAATGTGATTGCACTGGAGAGAGTACAGAGATGATTCACCAGGATATTGCCTGGGATTGAGCATTTGAGCTATGAACAGAAGCTGCTTAGGCTCGGGTTGTTTTCTTTAAAGCAGAGAAGGCTGCGGGCGGGACCTGATAGAGATGTACAAAGTTATGAGGGATGTGGACGGTGGATCAGAAGCAGCTGGTCACCTTGGTTGAAGGGTTAATAACGAGGGAGGATAACTTTACGGTGAGGGACAGGAGGTTTAGAGGGGATTTGAGGGAATGTTTTTTCACCCAGAGGGTGGTGGGTGTCTGGAATCACAGTCTGGGTGGGCAGTAGAGGCCGGAAACCTCACAACCTTTCAAAAAGTACATTGATGAGCACTTGAAATGTCATACCTTGCAAGGTTATGGACCAAGTTCAAGAAAGTAGATTGGTGTAGATTTAGTGTTGTTTTGTCAGGATAGACTTGTACTATATGATTCAATGATATCAATGAATGATATAATGGCCTGGATCTTCTGAGGAGCGGCAATCATTGTTGGACTGCCACTCTATTTGAGCTTTCCCTGATTTGATGCTGCTCTGTACTTCTTGCTGAGTGTCCCAAGCCAGCTTGACCAGAAATCAGGAGTGTAACGTTCCTTGAAGAGCTCTGTTGCAGCAGAGTAAAATTAGGGGGAAGACAGGACACACGCCGATTTTACGCCAAGCTGCCTTATGGTAAGTTTAAAGATCTAGTTTGTGGTAGTGGATGAATGGTAGTGTAAGGATAAGATGGGTGAGGTAAGTGTAGGGTGGTGAGGTGGTAGTTGGGGGTGGGTTATTGTCAGTGATTGGGGTGTCAGTTATGCAGGAGTTAGAGTACGTTTTTTCTGTGACATTTCTTGTATAACTATTCAGGTAAATAAATTGAAACTCTCTGAAGTCTCTGAGATATTTGGGAGGCGCCTAGCGAGCAGGGAACTTGTCCAGTGGCAGTTAAAACATCCAGGCAATAGATATATATGTGGTCAATTTAGCCTGTCTTAAATATGTACAAATCAATTATTGCTGTTGTAGATTTAATTTTACCTTTTTGTGTGGTGATTTGACTTACAGTTAAGGACTATGTGTCATTCATCTTTGCTTACTTGCCAACTTCAGTCTGCATAGGTTTCAAAAGTAAAAGGGTACAATGATGCAACTCAAAGAATAGCAACAGGGCCAAGCAACCAGTTTAAAATAAGCCCTTTGTAGCTTTATCTTTTAAAGTGCATATTGTTGACTTCTCCAATGAGTAGCTGAATTTAAGAAGTATCCTTATCAGAGTTTTCCATAAATTACACTCCCTTTAAATCGGACAGACTTCATTTGTACGCCAGGAGAATATGTGATCTGTTATCTTCTGACATGTAGAATATAATGTGGATCATAAACTGTGTTGTATTTATACTCCAGTTTATTATGGAAACTTAACCCGAGGGGCATTGTGGTTTTGTGTGGTTTACTGTAAATGATAACTTACTGCTCCATGCAATAAATAGCTCAAACATAAGCTGCTGTATAAAAAGAAATCTCAATTTTTCCCTGGTCATCTTTTCCTGTTGATCCCCCTTGCGGGTGTCAATTCCTCCTTGGTGTGCTTTTTCTAACTGATCATGTGTCACCAAACTATTTCATCATGGAAAACATTAAAGCTGACCACTATATAAATAAAATAAATAAATAACCTTTATTGTCACAAGTAAGCTAATATTAACACTGCAATGAAGTTATTGTGAAAAGCCCCTAGTCGCCACATTTTGGTGCCTGTTAGGGAACACAAAGGGAGAATTCAGAATTCTCAGCTGGTATGGGACGTGAACCCACGCTGCTGGCCTTGTTCTGCATCACAAACCAGCTGTCTGGCCCACTGAGCTAAACCAGCCCCTCCCTTCTACGTACACCTGCATTTTTGTGCACTGGACGATGATCGGCTTTAGGAATCATGCCTGTATGTTAATGTACATCCCTTTAGGAGGTAGTAACCTCACAATTAAATTTTTTTTCAAACCTTTCTAATGTGACACTTGTTCTGGTAGAATGTTGAGGACGTATTTGGAACATAGCAAATAAATCCTGAAACATATCAGGTTAAGTAAGAAAACTAAAATAAGCCATTTATGTATGAAACCTAGATATGATTAAATTGATTTTTCCTGGAGAACGTGCTCCATAACATAGCAGATTTCTAAAGTTCATAGCCATTAACCAGGATTTGTAAAGCAATCTTTTGTTGTTGAAGAGAAAAACTTTCCTGGCAATATATTCATCTGAAATTGGGTCCTTCTAATCTGCTGCCAACATTAAATTGAAAATAGAAACCTCTAAGATAAATCCACAAGTTTAAGTTTAGTTAACATCAACATGAATAGTTCAAAATCATTACACACTGGCTATGTCATAAATCATTTGTTGTAAGCACCAGGGCATATTATATTAAGAGCTGAGCATGTGTTCTCTCCCAGTTCATGCTGGACATGGCTTAGTCTGTGATTATTTGCAGCACATTTTTCTGGGTTGCGCGTGGGGTAATGAAACCATATACTGTTGCAGCAGAAAAGGAGGCCGTTTGACTCATTGTTTGTGCCTGTTCTTTGTTCGAGCAATCCAAATTAACTGCTCTATTCCTATGGCTCTATATCTTCCTCTGCTTCAAATATTTATGCAGTTTTCCCTTTAAAATATGATGTAGCCTCTGCCTCGGCTCTGCAGCAAAGTATGCCATGCACATAAAACTTTTGGTGTCAATAACTTTCCTCTAACCCTCCTCCTCACCCTTTTAGAAAATGTCATAAATTGATGACCTGTTGTCATGACACCCAAACTAGAGGAAATCATCTTTTCATATTCACAATTAAAGCTCCTTGCCTTTTTGCACTTCATGAATTACCCTGATATTTTAAGTTTTTTCCTTACAATGATAGCTTCCCATTCCTAGCTTCATCCTGATGAATCCACATTGTGAGCTCTTTATGGCTTTAATGGTCTTTCTCTATGGGGGTGCCATCTGTGTAAGTTGTTGCATGTGCAGTCGAACCAATATTTTGTGTGAAACACCAACTTGTATTTATTGCCTTTTAATGTAATAAAAATCCCAAGGCACTTCATAGGGGCATTAAAAAATACATTTGAAACTGTCGTGTAAGGCAATATCAGGGTTAAAAGCTTGGTTAAAGAGAGACGTTTTAAGGAACATCTCAAAGAAGTAAAAAGGCACAGAGGGGTTTAGGGTAGGAATTCTAGAACTTGGGCCAAGGCAGCTGAAGATGGCCACTAACGGCGGAGCAATTAAAATTGGGGATGCTGAAGTGGCCAGAGTTAGATGAGCACAGATATCTTGGAAGCTTTTGGAGCTGGAGGCAATTACAGAGATGGGAGGACAAGGCCATGGAGGGTGAATTTTTAAATTGAGGCATTGCTTGATTGGAAGGCAATGTAGGTCAGCAAGCGCATAGTTAGTGGCTGAATGGAATTTGGCAGAGGACAAGGACAATCGTCTTCATTGACTGACATTTACAGAGTAGAAATTGATACTGTGCTTTGAAATATTCAAGTTTAGAGGCAACAAAGACTGCATGAGGGTTTTAGCAATAGATTAACTAAGGCAAGGGCATAGTCCGGTGATGTTACAGGAATGGAAATAGGCAGTCGCAGTGATGTCACAGTTACCATTACTTCTTTCATACTGTTTTAGAGGAGGCAGTGACGCAGTGGTATTGTTGCTGGACTAGTAATCTAGAGACTCAGGGTACTCCTGGGGACCCGTGTTCAAATCCCACCGTAGTGGATGGCGGAATTTAAACCCAATAAAACATCTGGAATTAAAAGTCTAATGAAAGACCATGAAATCATTATCGATTGGCGTAAAAATCCAATTGCTTCACTGATGTCCTTTTAGGGAAAAAAGCTGCCGCCCTTATCTGGTCTGGCCTACATGTGACTCCAGGCATACAGCAATGTGGTTGACTCGTAAATGCGCTCCTGAAATGGCTGAACAAACCGCTACAAAGAAAACACAAAGGAATGAAACCGGACAGACCACCCTGCATTACCTAGGCACTGAAAACTGGAAAACCCAACCCTGTCGACCCTGCAAAGTCCTCCTTACTAACATCTGGAAGCTTGTGCCAAAATTGGGAAAGCTGTCCCACAAGATGAGTCAAGCAACAGCCTGAGTCATACTCTCAGAATCATAGCACGCAGATAATGCCCCAGACACCACCATCACTCTTACTGGGTATGTATCAACATCAGGACAAACCCAGCAGAGATGGTGCAACATAGTATACAGTCGGGAGGGAGTTCTCAACATCGACTCTGAACCCTATTAAGTCTCATGGCACCAGGTCAAACATGGGCAGGGAAACCACCTGCTTATTATCGCGTACTGACCCCTCAGCTGATAAATACTCTTCCATGTTAAACGCCACTTGGAGGAAGCACTGAGGTTAGCAAGGACTCAATGTATTCTGGGTGGGGGACTTTAATGTCCATCACTAAGAGTGACTCGGTAGTGCCGCCACAGACCAAACTGGCCAGGTCCTAAAGGACATAGCTGTTAGACTGGGATTACGACAGGTGTTGAGGGAACCAACAAGAGGGAAAAACATACTTAACCTTGTCCTCGCCAACCTGCAGACGCATCTGCCCATGATCGTATTGGTAGGAGTGATCACCGCACAGTCCTTGTGAAGATGCAGTCCTGTCTTCACGTTGAGGATACCCTCCATAATGTTGTATGACACTATCATCTTGTTAAATAGGATAGACTTTGAACAGATCTCAGATGGGGCTTCCATGAGGCGCTGTGGGCCATCAGCAACAGAATTGTACTCAACCACAATCTAATCTCATGGCCTGGTATATCCTCCACTGCACCATTACCACCAAGCCAGGGGTTCAATCCTGATTCAATGAAGCGTGCAAGGGGCATGCCAGGAGTAACATCAGGCATACCTAAAATAAGGTGTCAATGTGATGAAGCTACAACACAGGACTATTTGTGTGCCAAATAGTGTAAGCAGCAAGTAATAGCCAGAGCTAAGTGATTCGGATCAGGGCTTAGCTCTGTCACACCCAACCTGTCACACCCAACCATGATTGGTGCTGGACAATTAAACAACTGGCTGGAGGACTTCCGGGTGCGGCAATGACCAGCTGAGTCGCACGTTTCGGCACCTCCCGTTGGAACAGACTTTTGGGCTCTTGATAGGAGCCCCAACGGCAATTTAAACGGCCAAAATCACTGTGCGGTAAACTAGAAGGGAATCCCCCCGGATACACATGGAAAAAGGAGAGGATAGCGGCCGGATTGCAGAAGATCCTCTGGAGCAGCGGCAAGGAAGGGAAGCTCGAAGCAAGATGGCGTCGGAAGGTGGCCGTTTGTTATGGGGCCCGGAGCCACAAGAGTTCCTGCGGCGCTTTGTGGAAGAGCTGAAGAAGGAGTTGAAGAAGGAGGTGTTGGCCCCGATATTACAGGCGATTGAAGGGCTAAAGGAGGAGCAGAAGACCCAGGGGCTGGAGCTTCGGGTCGTGAAGGCAAAAACTGCTGAAAGCGAAGATGAAATACAGGGCCTGGTGGTGAAGACCGAGACGCACGAGGCACAGCACAAAAGGTGTGTGGAGAGGTTGGAAGCACTGGAGAATAATTCGAGGAGGAAGAATTTAAGAGTCCTGGGTCTTCCCGAAGGCGCAGAGGGGGCGGACGTCGGGGCATATGTAAGCACGATGCTTCACTCGCTAATGGGATCGGAGGCCCCGACGGGCCCCTTGGAGGTGGAGGGAGCCTATCGAGTTCTGGCGCGAAGACCAAAGGCTGGAGAAATACCTCGAGCTATAGTGGTGAGGTTTCTCCGCTACACGACAGAGAGACGGTCCTCAGATGGGCGAAGAAAACTCGGAACTGTAGGTGGGAGAACGCGGTGATCCGCGTATACCAGGATTGGAGTGCGGAGGTGGCGAGAAGGAGGGCAAGTTTCAATCGGGCTAAGGCTGTGCTTCACAAAAAGGTTTAATTTGGAATGTTGCAACCGGCGAGACTGTGGGTCACACACCAAGGGAAGCACCACTACTTTGAGACGGCAGAAGAGGCGTGGACATTCATTGTGGACGAGAAGCTGGAATAGTCTGGCGAGAGAAAGAGCTTCTGGGATAAAGTGGTGGGGCGAGGAGGGGGGAGGGGATGATTTTTCAATTTGTTAATTCTTCGACCCTGTAACTTTTCTCTCTTCCCCACGTTTGGGGGGGGGGTGGAGTGGAGTATGAGGAACTGTGGGCGCCGGTGGGAAGGAGAAGGGACATGCGCCATTAGGGGCGGGGCCGAGTGGGAACCGCGGGCTTTGCACCCGCGTTATGGTAATTGTGGCGGGAACAGGGATGCAGGAAGGAGGGGGCCTCGCACAGTGAGGGGCCGAGGGCAAAGGGGGAAGCCAAGGTCAGCCAGAGTTCGCTGACTTCTGGGAGCAACATGGGGGGTGCAACTACGCTGGAGGGGGATCAAGCGGGTGAGGGTGGGGGGGGGGGGAAGTTAACTGGGTTGTTGCTGCTAAGGAGAAGGGGGAGCTGTTATGGGACGGGGTGGTCGAGACGGGGGGGCACCGTCGGTGGGGTATACAGGTACGTGGGAACCGGGTGAGGAGCTGGGTTAAAAAAGGGGATGGCTAGTCGACAAGGGGGGGGTAAAAGAGCCCCCCAACCCGGCTGATCACGTGGAACGTGAGAGGGCTGAACGGGCCGATTAAAAGGGCACGGGTACTCGCACACCTAAAGAAATTAAAGGCAGATGTGGTTATGTTGCAGGAGACGCACCTGAAACTGATAGACCAGGTCAGACTACGTAAAGGATGGGTGGGGCAGGTGTTTCATTCGGGTTTAGATGCGAAGAATAGGGGGGTGGCTATCTTAGTGGGGAAACGGGTACTGTTTGAGGCAAAGACCATAGTGGCGGATAGTGGGGGTAGATATGTGATGGTGAGTTGCAGATTGCAAGGGTTCTGGTGAACGTATATGCCCCGAACTGGGATGATGCAAACTTTGAGGCGTATGTTGGGGCGTATCCCGGACCTGGAGGCGGGAAAGTTGGTAATGGGGAGAGACTTCAATACGGTGCTTGATCCAGGGCTGGACCGGTCGAGGTCCAGGACCGGGAGGAGGCCGGCAGCGGCCAGGGTGCTCAAGGACTTCATGGAGCAGATGGGAGGAGTAGACCCCTGGAGATTTATTAGGCCTAGGAGTAAGGAGTTCTCATTTTTCTCCCATGTTCACAAGGTATATTCATGGATAGAGTTTTTTGTCTTGGGAAGGGCACTGATTCCGATGGTGACAGGGACGGAGTATACGGCCATAGCCATTTCGGACCACGCTCCACATTGGGTAGACCTGGAGGTAGGAGAGGAAAAAGAACAGCACCCACTCTGGAGAATGGATATGGGCTTATTGGCGGGTGAGGGGGTGTATCGAAAGGTACTTGGAGCTTAATGACAACGGAGAGGTTCAGGTGGGAGTGGTCTGGGAGGCGTTGAAGGCGGTGGTCAGAGGGGAACTGATATCCATAAGGGCACATAAAGGGAAGCAAGAGGGTAAAGAAAGGGAGCGATTGTTGAGAGAACTTCTGAGGGTGGACAGGCAATATGCAGAGGGACCGGAGGAGGGACTGTACAGGGAAAGACTAAGGTTACATGT
Organism: Scyliorhinus torazame; assembly: GCF_047496885.1. Taxonomy (NCBI): domain Eukaryota; kingdom Metazoa; phylum Chordata; class Chondrichthyes; order Carcharhiniformes; family Scyliorhinidae; genus Scyliorhinus; species Scyliorhinus torazame. Next base: position 46,128,126 of record NC_092724.1, read on the forward strand.
GGAATTTGACCTGACCACGGGTAAGGCAGAGGCACAGTGGAGGAGGGCACAGGGTGTACAGTATGAGTATGGAGAGAAGGCGAGTCGGCTACTGGCCCACCAATTGAGGAAGAGGGGAGCGGCGAGGGAGATAGGTGGGGTGAGAGATGAGGTGGGAGAGATGGAACGGGGAGCGGAGAGAGTGAACGGGGTGTTCAAGGCATTCTGGAGGTTATATAAGGCTCAGCCCCCAGAAGGGAAGGAGGGAATGATGTGTTTCCTGGATCAGCTGGAATTCCCGAAGGTGGAGGAGCAGGAGAGGGCGGGACTGGGAGCACAGATTGAGATGGAGGAGGTGGTAAAGCGGATTGGAAGTATGCAGGCGGGGAAGGCCCTGGGACCGGATGGGTTCCCGGTGGAATTTTATAGGAAATATATGGACCTACTGGCCCCACTTTTGACGAGAAGCTTTAATGAGGCCAGGGAAAGGGGGAAGTTGCCCCCGACTATGTCAGAGGTGACGATATCGCTACTTTTGAAGAAGGAAAAAGACCCGCTGCAGTGTGGGTCCTACAGGCCTATTTCCCTTTTGAACGTAGATGCGAAGCTCCTGGCCAAGGTGATGGCGACGAGGATAAAGGATTGTGTCCCGGGGGTGGTCCACGAGGTTCGTTAAGGGGAGACAGCTGAACACTAACATACGGAGGCTGCTAGGGGTGATGATGATGCCCCCACCAGAGGGGGAGGCGGAGATAGTGGTGGCGATGGACGCCGAGAAAGCATTCGACAGCGTGGAATGGGACTACCTGTGGGAAGTGTTGAGGAGATTTGGCTTTGGAGAAGGGTTTATTGGATGGGTACAGCTGCTATATAGGGCCCCGGTGGCAAGTGTGGTCACGAACAGGCAGAGGTCTGACTACTTCCGTCTTTATAGAGGGACGAGGCAGGGGTGTCCCCTGTCTCCGTTACTGTTTGCATTGGCAATTGAGCCCTTGGCCATAGCACGGAGGGGCTCCAGGAAGTGGAGAGGAGTACTCGGGGGAGGAGAAGAACACCGGGTATCATTGTATGCAGATGATTTATTTCTGTATGTTGCGGACCCGGTGGAGGGGATGCCTGAGATAATGCGGACACTCGGGGAGTTTGGGGAATTCTTGGGATACAAATTGAATATGGGGAAGAGTGAGTTGTTTGTGGTGCATTCGGGGGAGCAGAGCAGGGGAATAGATGATTTACCGCTGAGGAAGGTAACAAGAGATTTCCGGTACTTAGGGATTCAGATAGCCAGGAGTTGGGGAACCTTACATAGGCTTAATCTAACACGATTGGTGGAATAGATGGAGGAGGATTTTAAGAGATGGGACATGGTGCCCCTGTCACTGGTGGGTAGGGTGCAGGCGGTCAAAATGGTAGTCCTCCCGAGATTCCTTTTTGTGTTTCAGTGCCTCCCGGTGATGGTCACGAAGGCTTTTTTCAAGAAAATCGAGAAAAGTGTCATGAGTTTTGTGTGGGCTGGGAAGACCCCGAGAGTGAGGAGGGAGTTTTTGCAGGGATAGGGGGGGACTGGCACTTCCGAACTTAAGTGAGTACTATTGGGCCGCCAATGTCTCAATGGTGTGTAAGTGGATGGGAGAAGGGGAGGGAGCGGCGTGGAAGAGATTGGAGATGCCGTCCTGCAAAGGAACCAGCCTACAAGCACTGGCGATGGCGCCGTTGCCGTTCACCCCGAAGAAATACACCACAAGTCCAGTGGTGGTGGCTACTCTGAAAATTTGGGGCAGTGGAGACGACATAGGGGAATTACTGGAGCCTCGGTGTGGTCCCCGATAAGAAATAATCATAGGTTTGTCCCGGGGAGAATAGATGGGGGATTTAGAGCATGGCTGAGAGCTGGGATTGTGCAATTGAGGGATCTGTTCTTAGACGGGACGTTTGTGAGTCTGGGAGCACTGACGGAAAAATATGGGTTGCCCCAAGGGAATGCATTTCGGTACATGCAACTGAGGGCTTTTGCGAGGCAACAGGTGAGGGAATTGCCGCAGCTCCCGACGCAGGAGATTCAGGATAGAGTGATCTCAGGGACATGGGTGGGGGATGGTAGGGTGTCAGATATATACAGGGAAATGAGAGACGAGGGGGAGATCATGGTGGATGAGCTGAAGGGAAAATGGGAAGAAGAGCTGGGGGAAGAGATTGAAGAGGGGCTGTGGGCAGATGCCCTACGTAGAGTGAACTCTTCGTCCTCGTGCGCCAGGCTTGGCCTGATACAATTCAAGGTTTTGCACAGGGCGCATATGACCGGAGCAAGGCTCAGTAAATTTTTCGGGGTAGAGGATAGGTGTGGGAGATGCTCGAGAAGCCTGGCAAACCACACCCACATGTTTTGGTCATGCCGGCACTGCAGGGGTTCTGGGTGGGGGTGGCGAATGTGCTTTCAAAGGTGGTGGGGGTCCGGGTCGAGCCAAGCTGGGGGTTGGCTATATTTGGGGCTGCAGAAGAGCCGGGAGTGCAGGAGGCGAGAGAGGCTGATGTTTTGGCCTTTGCGTCCCTAGTAGCCCGGCGAAGGATATTGCTTCTGTGGAAGGAAGCCAAACCCCCGGGCGTGGAGACCTGGATAAACGACATGGCAGGGTTTATAAAACTAGAACGGATAAAGTTTGCACTAAGGGGTTCGGCGCAAGGGTTCACCAGGCGGTGGCAACCGTTCATTGACTACCTCGCAGAACGATAAAGGAAATGGGAAGGTAACAGCAGCAACCCGGGGGGGGGGGGTTCGGGTGGGTCCTCAGGGGTGTTTATGTATAGATATTTGTACTTGGTTATGTATATTGGATTGTTTGATTTTATTATTTGGGAGAGTTATTTTTATTATGGCAGTTGCCATTTAGTATATATAATATTTACTTATTTGTTAAAAAACGGTCGCTGTTATTTATATTGTTTTGTTGCTGTAAAAAGGGAAAAACCTTTGTACTGTTTTGTTTGGCCGAAAAATTTGAATAAAATATATTTTTTTTAAAAATACAACTGGCTGGAGGAGGAGGCACCATAGATATCCCATCCTCAATGATGGAGGAGCCCAGCTCATTTGTGCAAAAGGTAACACTGAAACATTCGCAACAATCTTCAGCCAGAAGGATGATCCAATCTCTGCTTCCTCTAGAGGTCGTCAGCATCAAAGTTGCCAGTCTTCAGTCAATTCGATCCACTCCATGTGATATCAAGAAACTGCTGACGGCACTGGATACTGTGAAGACTATGGGCCCTGACAATTTCCAAAATAGTCCTGAAGACTTGTGCCCCAGAACCTGCTGCGCCCATAGCCAAGCTGTTCCCACACATGCTACAACACTGGCATCCACCCAGCATTGTGGAAAATTGCCTAGGTATGTACTATGCAGAAGAAAAAGGACAATCCAACCTGGTCAATTACTGTCCCATCAGTCTACTCGATCGTCAGCAAAGTGATGGAAGGGGTCATCCTCAGTGCTGTCAAGCCACACTTACTCATCAATAACTTGCTCATGAAGACACAGCTCGAGTTCGGGTTCGGTCACTCAGCTCCTGACTTCATTACAGTCTTGGTTCAAGCATGGACAAACGAGCTGAATGCCAGAGGTAGCGATGAGAGTGACTGCCCTTGGCATCAAGGCAGCATTTGACCGAGTATGGCATCAAGAAAAACTGGAGTCAATGGGATTTGGGTGAGAAAACCCTCCTCTGGTTGTACTTGTATCCAGCACAAAGCAAATGGTTGTGGTGGTTGGAGGTCAATCATCTTGGATCCTGGATTAGTTTATTGTCACCTGTACCGAGGTACAGTGAAAAGTATTGTTCTGCATGCAGCTCAAACAGATCATTCTGTACATGAAAAGAAAGTACATAATAAGGCAAACATAAAATACACAATGTAAATACATAGACACAGGCATCAGGCGAAGCAGACAGGAGTGTAGTACTACTCTGTAGAGAAGATGTGTGAAGAGATTAGATCAGATTAGTGTCCTAGGCCCAACCATCTTCAACTGCTTTATCAATGACCTTCCTTCCGTCATAAGGTCAGAAGTTGGGGTGTTCACTGATGACCGCACAATGTTCATGTATCATTTGCGACTTCTCATACTGAAGCAGTTCATGTACAAATGAAGCAAGACCTGGATAATATCCAGGCTTGGGCTAATGGGTGGCAAGTAACATTCATGCTACGCAAGTGCCAGTTAATGACCATCTCCAACAGATAATCTAACCATTGCCCCTTGACATTCAATGGCATTATCATCGCTGAATCCTCCACTATCAATATCCTAGGGGGTTACCATTGACCAGAAACTGAATTGGACTTGGCTGTATAAACACTGTGGCTTCCAAACTCACACCATTACCATCCAGTCCACATCCTGTAAATGAATGAAAAAAACATGTAATCCTTTTTTATGGCTTTATTGACCTCTATTGAAAATTTGAGGGGGCGGGGGGGTGCTCTTTATCCAAAGATTCTCCACAAAGAAACTCATTGGCCGCGATTTAATGGCCATGTTGGGGCACTGGGGTTGTTGCCCTGGTGCCTGGAGGAGCAGCCTCGGTCGGGGTGGGCTGCCATCGGGGAGATGGGGGGAGTTGCGGAGCAGGGAGGGTGGCAGCCCATGGTCTCGCCTTGGGAGGGGGTGGGGGGCGGGAGGTCTGACGTGCCAACCCCTGGACTCTGTGGTCCTGTTCCAGGGGCAACCGCAGCCCGTCTGCCCCACCAATCACCCACAACTCCCAATTGATTGCGGAGGACTCTGGCCGCGCGGCTGAAGGCTATTGCTAATTGGGAATTGGCAAGCGCAGTTAAGGGAGCACTTCACCCCATGCAAGTGGATCACTGTCGGTAGGCGTAGCATGTGGGAGTTATTGTCTAACATCCCAATCAGACTGATGCCTGGACACTCAGAATCACAGAATACTACAGTGCAGAAGAGACCCTTCGGCCCATCAAGACTGCACCGACGCATGAAAGGCCCTGACCTGTCAACCTAATCCCACTTGGCCCATAGCCTTGAATGTTATGGTGTGAAAAGTACTCATCCAGGTACTTTTTAAAGGATGTGAGGCATCCCGCCTCTACCACCCTCCCAGGCAGTGCATTCCAGACCATCACCACTCTGGGTTGAAAAGCTTTTTTTCAAATCCCCTAAACCTCCCATCCCTCACTTTGAACTTGTGTCCCTTGTAACTGACCCTTCAACTAAGGGGAATAGCTGTTTCCTATTCACCCTGTCCATGCCCCTCATATTCTTATACACCTCAATCAGGTCACCCCTCAGTCTTTGCACCAGAGAAAACAACCCACGCCTATCCAACCTCTCTTTATAACTTGAATGTTCCATCCCAGGCAACATTCTGGTGAAACTTTTCTGCCCCCCATCCAGTGCAATTACATCCTTCCTATAATATGGCGACCAGTACTCCAGCTGTGGCCTCACCGAAGTTCTATATAGCTCCATCATGAACTCCCTGCTCCCGATTAATAAAAGTGAATGTCCCCGCATCTTTTTCACCCCCCAATTAACCTGCCCTTCTGTCTTCAGGGATCTGTGGACGAACACGCTAAGGTCCCTTTGTTCATCACCTAGTCTCACTGTCATACCTTTCATAGTATACTTCCTTGTCAAATTACTCCTTCCAAAGTGTATCACCTCACACTTTTCAGGGTTAAATTCCATCTGCCACTCATCTGCCCATTTGACCATCCCTGTAACCCAAGACACTCACCTGTTTTAAAAAAATATTTTATTCAATGGATTTTCATATAAACAAACAAAAGCAGAAGAAAAATAATATAACATTATAAATGACCAACACCCCCCGCTCCCCCAATATCGCCCCCTTCTCCCATCCTGTCTTCCCCGTTTCAACCCCCTTACTCTCTTTTCCCCCCCCCCCCCCCTTTGCTGCCCCCTCAATCCTCCTTAAAGTAGTCAATAAACAGTTTCTACCTCTGCGTGAAGCCATCAACTGACCCCCTCAGGTTGAACTTGACCTACTCCAGCCTCAGGAATTCCACAAGGTTGCTCACCCACACCCCTGCTTTTAGCGTCTCCGAGTCCCAAGCAAAAATCATCTCCAGGCTGTTAGGGAAGCAAAGGCCAAGACATCAGCCTCTCCCGCTCCCTGGACTCCTGGGTCTTCTGACACTCCAAATATCGCTACCTCTCGGGGACACCTTCACCCCCAGCACCTCGGACATTACGTCTGCAAACTCCCACCAGAAGCCCTTCAGCTTTGGACCTGCCCAAAACATGTGAACGTGATTCTCGGGCCTCCCTACGCACCACCCATATCTATCCTCTTTCCCTCTCAAAAAAGCCTACTCATTAGTGTTACCATCGTATGTGCTCTATGAATTACTTTAAACTGAATGAGGCTTGGCTTCGCACACGACGAGGACACATTCACCCGCCGCAGGGCCTCGGCCCATGTCCCGGGCTCCACCTCCCCTCCCAGATCCTCCTCCCACTTACGCTTTGTATCTCCACCAGGGGCCCCTCACAGTCCATCAGCTCCTCGTAGCTTCCCTCCCCTATCACCTCCTTCGACAGTACCTTATCCTGGCAGCCCAGGAAAGGACGGCACCTCTCCTCACAAAATCTCGAACCTGCAGGTACCCAAAACCGTTCCCCTTGGGCACTCTTATTCTTCCTCCTCCTCCCTGCCCCCCGGACATTCACTCCCTTCAGGTCCAACATTTGCCTACCCATCTCGTCCTTTACTCTGCCAATCTCCCTCGCTGTCTCTTGCTTCCTCAACTGGTGGGCTAGCATCCTACTCGCCTTCTCACCATATTCATATACTGCCTCAATGGCCCTCCGTAACTGCCCCACCGCCTTCCCCATGGACACTAACCCGAACTCCACCCGGAGCCTCTGCCTCTCCTTCAACAGCCCTGCCTCCAGGATCTCTGAATACCTTCTGTCGACCCTCTGTATCACATCTGCTAGCCTTGCCATCTCTGCCTGCTCCGCCTTCTCCCTATGCGCCTGAATTGGGATAAACTACCCTAAACCACCATCTTGAGCGCCTCCCACAGCGTGACGGCCGTGACCTCCCCTGGATCATTTAGCTCCCCTTAACCCTGGATGGCAGCCCTCACCTGCTCACACACCACCTCATCCACCAACAGCCCCACATTTAAACTCCGCTGCGTGGTCAGAGACCATGATCGTCGAATACTCCCGAGTCAACCACCCCTGCTAGCATCGCCGTATCCAGCACAAACCGATGTGAGTCCAAGTCGGGAATGTTTTCCAGCACTCGCCGCAAAGTCTACATTATCCTAGTTGGGCCATAGGGGCATAGTTTACCAGTACCACTGCAACCTCCATGAACACCCCCCCCCCCCCCCCCACCCCCCGAGTCTGCCACAATATTCCCTACCTCAAATGCCACCTGCTTATTCACCAGCACCGCCACCCCCTCGTTTTCATATCCAGTCCCGAATGGCCCCACCCATCCTTTCCTCCACCTTGTCTGCTCCCCTATCTTTAAGTGCGTCTCCTGCAAAAAGGCCACGTCTGCCTTCAGCCTCCTCAGGTGCGCGAACACACGTGACTGTTTGACTGGCCCATTCAACCACCTCACGTTCCACGTCATCAGCCTGGTCGGTGGGCTCCCCGCCCCCCTCTCCTGCCGATCAGCCATACCTCTTTTTGGGCCAGCGCCACTCCAGGCCCACCCTCTGATGTCCACCATCATCAATCCTTTTCCAACTGCGCCATATCAACCAGAACCTTGACAGCAACCCTCCCCCACTCTTAAACAAAACATCATCCACGTTTCCCCCCCCCCCCCCCCCCCACCCACTCCTACCTCCTGACAACCCACTGCATTCCTGTAAACTAGCCCGCCCAGCTAGCATGGTGGCCCCTGCCCAAGGCCTCCAAACTCCCTATCCCCTCCAATTCCCCATCCATGCTCCCCTAAAGAGCAGCAAAAGGTGCACTTACCATCGATGTTTCCCCAAGAACAGCCTGCATCCAAAAAGCCCCGCCATTGAGACAAACAAAACACATCAAATGCTAAAATAATTCAGAGAACAAACAAACATATACACGCACAAACTCCTTCAGTTCAATGTCCTCACTCTCCTCCCAGTCCATTGGCCCTCCTGAACTCCATTGCCTATTCTGGCGTGCCAAAATAGTACTCGTGCTTTTGGAAAGTCAACTAGCTGGGGGCCGAACTTCTCCCCCTCCTTAAAGAGGGCGGCCTTGACCCAGTTAAACCCAGCCCTCTTCTTCGCCAGCTCTGCTCCCAAGTCCTGCTACACCCGCATCTTGTTGTTTCCCAGGTGCACTTCCTTGTCTGCCTCGCCCATCGATGGATCTTCTCCTTATCCAAAAAGCGGTGCAATCGCATCATCATCGCCCTTGGCGACTAGCCTACTTGCGGCCTCATCAGCGCCCTGTGCGCTCGATCGATCTCCAGGAGCTGATTAAAGGTCCCCTCCCCCATCAGTTTCTCCAACATTTTGGCCACTTACAGGCCGGCCTCCGCACTTCTATGCCTTTGGATTTCCTGGAGCAATTCCCCAAAACCTTCTCCTGCTCCTTCAGCCTTTTTTGCGTCTCCCGCATCACCCCTCCACCTCCCACACCAACGAGGACAACAGCCCTCATGCTCACCAACAGTCTCCTCCACTTTCTGGATCGCCCAGCCCTGGGGCTCTGTTCCACTCTTTTGATCCCTATCTAATCGGTTCCACCACTTTGGCCAGAGTTTCCAGGGCCTCCTTCCTCTGCTGACTGAACTTTGCATTCAGAATTTCCACTAGCTGCTCTATTGACCACTGGGTGGGCAGAACTTATCCTGTGGCGCACCACGAAGACTCTCCTATTCCAGCAGCTCTTCTCGCCCATCTCCTAGTTTCTGAATCCATCTACGAGTAACACTATCTACAGGCACTCCTGCCATCAAGAACTTTTGCCTTTCGGGTGGGGAAAAGACCAAAACAAACACCTTGAATGGGAGCCACCAAATGTGCAACCACTCACTCCATGGCCGCCACCGGATCTCCACTTAACCTCACTGTTAACCAGCCGGCCAATCTTTGTGTCATCCGCAAACGTACTGATCCTACCCACCACATAGACATCTATGTTATTTATATAAATGATAAACAATAGGGGAGCCAGCACGGATCCCTGTGGTACGCCACTGGTCACTGGCTTCCAGACACTAAGGCAGCCTGCTATCATCATCCACTGAATCCTACCGCTAAACCAATTATTTATTTATTTATTGCTTGTTTTTATAAATTTAGAGTACCCAATTCATTTTTTTTTCCGATTAAAGGGCAATTTAGTGTGTCCAATCCACTTACCCTGCACATCTTTGTATTGTGGGAGAGAAACCCACGCAGTAGAGCGGAGATGCTGATTGGCTGTTGCGGGGAGAATTTGCATCCGTGCATTGCGGTCACTGCATCCACAAGGTGGTGTGTGGAGGAGCTGTTGTCAAGTGACAGTTAAACCCGAAACACTTCTTCAGTGTTTCCCTCCCTACCTTCTCCTCTAACCAAAAAAAAAAGACGATCACTGTAAGGATACCAGCCGGGTAAAGATCAAGAGGGAGACTCAAGGTAGAAGTAGAAAGAAGTTGAACCGTGACGTCACAGCCTGCAGGTAAGTGATTGGCTGTGACTGGTAAGTAGTTTTTCTTTTCCCTGAGGTGTTATCGTGCAGGGCACAGTGGTTGCTGAGTGAGTGCTTGCTGAGAAGGGGAGTAAATATTTTTTAAAATACTGTTGGGAGTGTAAAAATGGCAGGAGATCCCAGACCCGTGTTATGCTCCTCTTGCTGAATGTGGGAGTTCAGGGACGCGGCCGATGCCCCCGACTCCTTCATGTGAGGGAAGTGTGTCCAGCTGCAGCTCCTGTTCAACCACATGACGGCTCTGGAGCTGCGGATGGACTCACTTTGGAGCATCTTCGATGCTGAGGAGGTCGTGGAGAGCACGTTCAGTGAGTTGGTCACACCGCAGTTTAGGATTGGTAAGGGAGACAGGAATGGGTGACCAAAAGGCAGAGAAAGAGCAGGAAGGCAGTGCAGGTGTCCCCTGCGGTCATCTCCCTCCAAAACAGGTATACCATTTTGGATACTGTTGGGGGAGATGACTCACCAGGGGAAGGCAGTAGTAGCCAGGCTCATGGCACCGTGGCTGGCTCTGCTGTACAGAAGGGCGGGAAAAAGACTGGCTGTAGTCATAGGGGAGTCAATCGTAAGGACTAGACAGGCTTTTCTGTGGTCGAAAACGAGACTCCCGAATGGTATGTTGCCTCCCGGGTGCACGGGTCAGGGATGTCTCAGATCGGCTGCAGGACATACTGAAGGGGGAGGGTGAACAGCCAGTTGTCGTGGTGCATATAGGCACCAACGATATAGGTAAAAAACATGATGAGGTCCTACAATCAGAATTTAGGGAGTTAATAGATAAGTTTAAAAAGTAGGACCTCAAAGGTAGTAATCTCAGGATTGCTACGAATGTCATGAGACTGTCAGAGTAGAAATTCAAGAATAGTCAATGAATACGTGGCTTGAGAGATGGTGCAGGATGGAGGGGCTCAGATTTTTGGGACATTGGAACCGGTTCTGGGGGCGGTGGGACCATTACAAATCGGATGGTCGACACCTGGGCAGGACTGGAACCAATGTCCTAGGGGGTGCTTTTGCTAACACTGTTGGGTAGGTTTTAAACTAATGTGGCAGGGGGATGGGAATCAGATTAGGAAGTTAAGAGGCCAGTAAAGAGGCAGCAACTAAAGCCAGTAAGGTACTAGATAATAAACTCAATGTGACTAAGGGGAAGAGTAGACAGGGAAGAGATGATGAACGCAAAGGGACAGGTGGTCTGAGGTTCAATTGTTTCAATGCGAGAAGTGTAGCAAGTAAGGCAGATGAACTTAGGGCTTGGATTAATACCTGGGAATATGATGTTATTGGTATTACTGAGACTTGGTTGAGGGAAGGGCAAGACTGGCAACTAAATATGCCAGGGTATAGATGCTTCAGGAGGGATAGAGAGGGAGGTAAAAGGGGTGGAGGAGTTGGATTACTGGTCAGAGATGATATCACAGCTGTGATTAAGGAGGGCACGATGGAGGATTCGAGCACTGAGGCAATATGGGTAGAGCTAAGAAATGGGAAGGGTGCAGTAACATTGTTGGGACTTTACTACAGGCCTCCCAAAAGCGAGCGTGAAGTAAAGGTATAAATATGTAGACCGATTATAGAAAAATGTAGGAGCAATAGGGTGGTCGTGATGGGAGATTTTAACTTCCCCAACATTGAATGGGATTCATGTAGTGTTCGAACATAAGAACATAAGAACTAGGAACAGGAGTAGGCCATCTGGCCCCTCGAGCCTGCTCCGCCATTCAATGAGATCATGGCTGATCTTTGTGGACTCAGCTCCACTCTCCGGCCCGTACACCATATCCCCGAATCCCTTTATTCTTTAGAAAGATATCTATCTTTTTCTTTAAAACGTTTAAAGAAGGAGCCTCAACTGCTTCACTGGGCAAGGAATTCCAGAGATTCACAACCCTTTGGGTGAAGAAGTTCCTCCTAAACTCGGTCCTAAATCTACTTTCCCTTATTTTGAGGCTATGCCCCCTAGTTCTGCTTTCCCCAACCTGTGGAAACAACCTGCCCGCATCTATCCTATCTATTCCCTTCATAATTTTATATGTTTCAATACGATCCCCCCCCTCATCCTTCTAAACTCCAATGAGTACAGTCCCAGTCTACTCAACCTCTCGTCATAATCTAATCCCCTCAACTCTGGGATCAACCTAGTGAATCTCCTCTGCACTCCCTCCAGTGCCAATATGTCCTTTCTCAGGTAAGGAGACCAAAACTGAACACAATACTCCAGATGTGGCCTCAACAAAACCTTATACAATTGCAGCATAACCTCCCTAGTCTTGAACTCCATCCCTCTAGCAATGAAAGACAAAACTCGATTGGCCTTCTTAATCACCTGTTGCACCTGCACACCAACTTTTTGCGACTCGTGCACCAGCACACCCAGGTCCCTCTGCACAGCAGCATGTTTTAACATCTTGCCGTTTTAAATAATAATCCATTCTGCTGTTATTCCTCCCAAAATGGATAGCCTCACACTTGGCAACATTGAATTCCATCTGCCAGACCCTAGCCCATTCACCGAACCTATCCAAATCCTTCTGCAGACTTCCAATATCCTCTGCACTCTTTGCTTTATCACTCATCTTAGTGTCGTCTGCAAACTTTGCAACATTGCACTTGGTGCCCAACTCCAAATCATCTATGTAAATTGTGAACAACTGCGGGCCCAACACTGATCCTTGAGGGACCCCACTAGTTACAGGTTGCCAACCAGAGAAACACTCATTTATCCCCACTCTCTGCTTTCTGTTAGTTAACCAATCCTCTACCCATGCTACCACTTTACCCTCAATGCTATGCATCTTTAGTTTATGCAGCAACCTTTTGTGTGGCACCTTGTCAAAAGCTTTCTGGAAATCCAGATATACCACATCCATTGGCTCCCCGTTATCTACTGCACTGGTAACGTCCTCAAAAAATTCTACCAAATTAGTCAGACACGACCTGCCCTTTATGAACCCATGCTGCGTCTGCCCAATGGGACAATTTCCCTCCAGGTGCCCCGCTATTTCCTCCTTAATGATAGATTCCAGCATTTTCCCTACAACCGTAGTTAAGCTTACCGGCCTATAATTACCCGCTTTCTGCCGACCTCCTTTTTTAAACAGTGGTGTCACATTTGCTACTTTACAATCCTCTGGGACCGCCCCAGAGTCTAGTGAATTTTGATAAATTATCACTAGTGCGTTTACAATTTCCCTAGCCATCTCTTTTAACACTCTGGGATGCATCCCATCAGGGCCAGGAGACTTGTCTACCTTTAGCCCCATTAGCTTGCCCAATACTGCCTCCTTAGTGATTACAATCATCTCAAGGTCCTCACCTATCATATCTTTATTTCCATCAGTCACTGGCTGTTGGAGGCGTAGATGGAGCAGAATTTGTAAGGAGCATCCAGGAGAGTTTTTTAGAGCAGTATGTAAATAGTCTAACTGGGGAAGGGGCCATACTGGAGCTCGTATTGGGGAATGATCCCAGCCAGGTGGTTGAAGTTCCAGTCGGTGATTATTTTGGGAATAGCGATCACAATTCCGTAAGTTTTAGAATACTCATGGACAAAGACGAGAGTGGTCCTAAAGGAAGAATGCTAAATTGGGGAAAGGCCAAGTATAACAAAATTCGGCAGGAGCTAAGGAATGTGGATTGGGAGCAGCTGTTTAAGGGTGAATCCACATTTGAAATGTGGGAGTCTTTTAAGGAAAGGTTGATTAGAGGGCAGGACAGACATGTCCTTGTGAAAATGAGGGATAGAAATGGCAAGATTAGGGAACCATGGATGGCGGGTGGAATTGTGAGACTAGCTAAGATGAAAAAGGACGCATGCATAAGATCTAGGCGACTTAAAACTGATGAAGCTTTGGAGGAATATCTGGAAAGTAGGACAAATCTCAAATGCGCAATAAAGAGGGCTAAAAGGGGTCATGAAATATCTTTGGCTAACAGGGTTAAGGAAAATCCCAAAGCCTTGTATTCGTATATAAGGAGCAAGAGGGTAACTAGAGAAAGGATTGGCCCACTCAAAGACAAAAGAGGGAATTTATGCGTGGAGTCAGAGGAAATGGGTGAGGTTCTTAATGAGTACTTTGCATACGGTATTCACCAAGGAGAGGGACATGATGGATGTTGAGGCTAGGGATGGATGTTTAAATACTCTAGGTCAAGTCGGCATAAGGAAGGGGGAAGTTTTGTGTATTCTAAAAGGCATTAAGGTGGACAAGTTCCCAGGTCCGGATGGGATCTACCTAGGTTACTGAGGGAAGCGAGGGACAAAATAGCTGGGGCATCCTTGAGCACGGGTGAGGTCCCGGAGGACTGGAGAATTGCTAATGTTGTCCCTTTGTTTAAAAAGGGTAGCATGGATAATCCAGGGAATTATAGACCTGTGAGCTTGACGTCAATGGTAGGCAAACTGTTGGAGAAGATACTGAGGGATAGGCTCTATTCACATTTGGAAGAAAATAGACTTATCAGTGATGGGAAGCATGGTTTTGTGCAGGGAAGGTCATCTTACAAACCTAATAGAATTCTTTGAGGAAGTGACAAAGTTAATTGATGAGGGTAGGGCTGTAGATGTCATATACATGGACTTCAGTAAGGCGTTTGATAAAGTTTCCCATGGCAGGTTGATGGAAAAAGTGAAGTCGTATGGGGTTCAGGGTGTACTAGCTAGATAAATAAAGAACTGGCTGGGCAACAGGAGACAGAGAATAGTGGTGGAAGGGAGTGTCTCAAAATGGAGAAAGGTGACTAGTGGTGTTCCACAGGGATCAGTGCTCGGACCACTGTTGTTTGTGATATACATAAATGATCTGGACGAAGGTATAGGCGGTCTGATTAGCAAGTTTGCAGATGATACTAAGATTGGTGGAGTTGCAGATAGCGAGGAGGACTATCAGCGAATACAGCAAAATATAGATAGATTGGAGAGTTGGGCAGAGAAATGGCAGATGGAGTTCAAACCAGGCAAATGCGAGGTGATGCATTTTGGAAGATCTAATTCAAGAGCGGACTATACGGTCAATGGGAGAGTCCTGGGGAAAATTGAAGTACAGAGAGATCTGGGAGTTCATTGTACCCTGAAGGTGGCAACGCAGGTCGATAGAGTGGTCAAGAAGGCATACAGCATGCTTGCCTTCATTGGACAGGGTATGGAGTACAAGAGTCGGCAGGTCATGTTACAGTTGTATAGGACTTTGGTTAGGCCACATTTGGAATACTGCGTGCAGTTCTGGTCGCCACATTACCAGAAGGATGTGGATGCTTTAGAGAGGGTGCAGAGGAGGTTCACCAGGATGTTGCCTGGTATGGAGGGTGCTAGATATGAAGAAAGGTTGAGTAGATTAGGATTGTTTTCGTTGGAAAGACGGAGGTTGAGGGGGGAACCTGATTGAGGTCTACAAAATTATGAGAGGTATGGACAGGGTGGATAGCAGCAAGCTTTTTCCAAGAGTGGGGGTGTCAATTACAAGGGGTCACGATTTCAAGGTGAGAGGTGGAAAGTTTAAGGGAGATGTGCGTGGAAAGTTTTTCACGCAGAGGGTGGTGGATGCCTGGAACGCTTTGCCAGTGGAGGTGGTAGAGGCGGGCACGATATCATCATTTAAGATGCATCTAGACAGATATATGAACGGGCGGGGAACAGAGGGAAGTAGATCCTTAGAAAATAGAAGACAGGTTTAGATAAAGGATCTGGATCGGCGCAGGTTGGGAGAGCCGAAGGGCCTGTTCCTGTGCTGTAATTTTCTTGGTTAACATGGGGAGAATGTGCAAACTCCACATGGACAGTGACCCAGAGCTGGGATCGAATCTGGGACCTCGTCGCCGTGAGGCAACAGGGCTAATCCACTGCGCCACCGTGCTGCCCCACTAAGCCAATTATGAATCCGCCTTATCAAATCACCTTGTATCCCATGTGCATTTTGCCTTTTTAAGTCTCCCATGTGGGATCTTGTCAAAGGCTTCGCTGAAATCCACGTAAACCACATCAACTGCACTACCATCATCTACGTGCTCAAAAAATTCAATGCAATTTGTTAGGCATGACATGCCTCTGACAAAGCCACACTGACTGTGGAACATAGAACATAGAACAATACAGCGCAGTACAGATCCTTCGGCCCACGATGTTGCACCGAAACAAAAGCCATCTAACCTACACTATGCCATTATCATCCATATGTTTATCCAATAAACTTTTAAACGCCCTCAATGTTGGCGAGTTCACTACTGTAGCAGGTAGGGCATTCCACGGCCTCACTACTCTTTGCGTAAAGAACCTACCTCTGACCTCTGTCCTATATCTATTACCCCTCAGTTTAAAGTTATGTCCCCTCGTGCCAGCCATATCCATCCGCGGGAGAAGGCTCTCACTGTCCACCCTATCCAACCCCCTGATCACTTTGTATGCCTCTATTAAGTCTCCTCTTAACCTTCTCTCCAACGAAAACAACCTCAAGTCCATCAGCCTTTCCTCATAAGATTTTCCCTCCATACCAGGCAACATCCTGGTAAATCTCCTCTGCACCCGCTCCAAAGCCTCCACGTCCTTCCTATAATGCGGTGATGCCTGATCAAACCTTGCCTCTCCAAGATTCTTTCCTTCAGAATCTTCTCCAGTAGTTTCCCAACCACTGACGTGAGTCTCACTGGTCTGTAGTTCCCTGGCTTGTCTCTGCAACCTTTCTTAAATAATGGGACCACATTAGCTGTTCTCCAGTTCTCTGACACCTCTCCCGAGGCCAGAGTGAAATATTCGTTCAACACCCTCCCAATCTTTTCTGGCTCCACCCACAGATTTCCCCTTTGGTCCTTAATGGGCTCTAATCTTTCCCTGGTTATCCTCCTCCGGTTGTCATTGTCAGGGGGGTGGTTTTTGGCGAAGCCGGTGGACGCTGTTGCGGCTCCAGAGGATGGCTCCGGATTGGCACCCAGCGCCCCCTCCTCCCGGTTGGTGCCCATAGGGCCCTGGGGTTCACTTCAGGGAGGAGGGGCAATTGGATGGAGGCCTGGCTGCTCCTGCGTCATCTGACTCTGCCAGCCCTGGCGACTCCCAAAGTCTGCAGCACCGTGTTGACGCCCTCTGTGATGCTCCTCAGTGATTTCGACATGCTCTGGAGTGCCCTGGCAATGCCCACCTGCGACTGGGACAAACTCTGCAGCTCCTCGGCTTTGCCCACCTGAGACTGGGACATGTCCAGCAGTGCCTTGGCTATGCCCACATGAGACTGGGATCCGCAGCGCCTCATCAAGGTCCATTTGGTAGTGAGTTATGTCCACCAGTGACTGGGACATGTTGTTGAGCGTCTCAGCCATGGACACTTGGACACCTCCAGTCATGCGGCTGATGTCATGCACCAGGCTCTCCACTTTGGTCGCCATCCTAGCAATCTTGGCCTCAGTTGCATGAATTGACGGCGCCCATAGCCTCTGGGATTCCTCCAATCGTGTATGGACATGCTGGAGTGTCACTGACAACCCCCTCTGAATATCGTGGTTGCACCCTATCGACTGCATCATTAGGCAAACCTGATCTAGCGGCTCAGGATCTGACTGGGGTACAGCTGGGTCCTGGGATCCAGCAGACCTCTGACTGCTGTCTTGCCTGGGCCGTCCTGCCTCCATCTGATGTGCATCAGCAATTGTGGTGCTCACCAGAATGTGCCCAGAAGCCTGTCCAGTATTGTCTCCCACCAAGATGTGGGTCTCTGCGCTGGTGGTGGATGGGGATGATAACTGTGCCGCAAATATGGTGGTGTTCTCTGAGCACCCTTCCAAGGTGTTCTCATGGGAGGCAGGGCGGGGACCACGCCGGATGGGCCGGCACTGTCGGATGAGGATCCTGCTGTAGAATGGACATGTGGTCAGTGGGAGAGATGGGTCAGTCTGCATGGCATTGACAAGTCACGTGTGACAGGTAATCTGGGTGGGGGCCGGTGGAACCTCACCTCTGCGCGACACGCCAACCTCTACGTCAGTGACAGATCTGTCCTCGGCTCCTCCGCGACCACCGGCGCCCATTCCTCATGGAGGGGTGAGGATTCTGATGTACAGCGCCCCACCATCCGTCTGGGCTCTCTCCCGTCTGTTATGGGCCAACTTCTCCTGCAGGGACACAGGGGACATCGTGAACTGCATGTGTCGTTCATCGCAGGGGTTTAGGGGGTTTGGGTGGAGGGGTGGAGATGGGATATATGTGGCGGGGTGGGGAATGGGGAGGTTGGGAGTATGGAGAGGGTTGGGAGCGTAAGCAGCTCAGGTGGACATGGTGGTCTGGGGTGCTGCGCGGGGGTGGTGCCAGGTGCATTCCTGTTGGGGGGGACACGGATGTCTGGTGCCAGCCCACCCGTTTGGCCCAGTGGAGGTAGTTTATCTTCTTGCGACACTGGGTGACGATTCTCCTGGTGACACGGTTCTCCTGGTGCCGTGTGGCTGACCCTCCGAGGTCCTCGGGGGAATCGGGCATCCCATCTGGCATTTACCGAGTCCAACAATTTTCCATGGTTGGCATCCCAAACCGTGGGGCTGGACTCCTCAGTAGCATGGCTGGGAGCTGAGTGAGGTTGGCTGTGCGCTGAGTGATGTTGGCTGTGCAGGAGTGGTTTAAATGCTGCTGTCCTTTGTCAGCAAGGGGCTGGTGAGTGTGGTCCCAGCAAATCAGCTGGCAGGACCATCATTTGCTGCGTGAAGCTTGTAGGGCCTCGTTAAGTGGACCAATTAACGGTTTAAAGCGGTGATGGCATCACCGGCCCAAGCATCAGGAAGTTGGCGGCAGTTCTAAGCTACCACACTTAGAAACTGTTTGGTTAAATCGTGCCTATTAAATTTGCCAAGACACAATTTGCCTTTAAAAATCCATGCTGACTGTCCCTTATTAATTCAGACACTTTTAAATGCTTACAAATTTATCTGAGCCAACAAATTATGATTGTCAAGTGTATAGTTTGTTTACCTTCTCTGATGCATTGACTACTCTTAATAACTCATTTGCATCTATTTAGCGGGCCCGGCGCCCGATGCTCCAGTCATCCTGCTATTCTCTGGTCCCCGCGACCCTGAATCATGTGGGCATGGATCACTTATAGTTCTTACCAGCATGGCCCTGACGTGATGGACCTTGCAGTGGGCCAATTGCTGGTAGAGACCATTCGAGAGCCTCAACTGCCTGCCCACACCTCTCTGCCAGACCCGCACGACCCCCCCCCCCCCCCAACCACCCACAGAGGGACCCCAGTAATAAGGGGACCCCTGCACACAGTGACGCCTGCAATAAGGGGTCCCCCCCGCAGGGACCCCTGTGATGGGGAACCCCAACCCACAGGGACACCTGTGATATGGGGCTCCACCCCCTGCATGGGGACCCCCCACAAGCAAGAGCCCTTGTGATATGGAGACCGTCCCCTCGCAGCCTCCTCAGCTCGCTCTGTCTGTCTTTACTGAACAGTTCTCTGTTGTAGTACTTGTAACCTCCAACTTCTTGGAAACTTCCTTTATTTCTCTAGTTTCCTTAACTAGCTGCTCTTCAGAGCTCTGCACTTGTTTTCTTTACCATTACTCCATGGTATGTCTTTTCTTCTGGCTCTCTAGCTTTCCAAACCAAACTAGCAAAGGTTTGAGAGCTGCCTGCTCCATAAGTCCCCAGTTGCTAAGCAACCACTGCTAGTTTATTTGCTCCTCACACTGTAACCAACTCTAAGCGCAACAGAATCATAGTTGGAATTGAAACCAACCCCCACGCATAGAAACACCGTTGTCCAGCATGAATCTAACTATAGGGTTTACCCTTCCAGGCACAAAAACATTAAATTAAACCCACTTAAACTGAACCTTAATTCTAATGTTTACCAATACAAAAATAAATCCCTTAAAACTTTCTTTGTTTTTCGAACAGTCTATATGACTTGGTAACAAACTAACTAACCGAAATGCCGAAACTTATTTTGTTATGCTAGTAAGATTTTGTATAGTTTTCAATAACCTAAGGAACTGCCTACTGTTCTGTCCCTTTGCTTTGTGACAAGC
Source organism: Scyliorhinus torazame (assembly GCF_047496885.1). Taxonomy (NCBI): domain Eukaryota; kingdom Metazoa; phylum Chordata; class Chondrichthyes; order Carcharhiniformes; family Scyliorhinidae; genus Scyliorhinus; species Scyliorhinus torazame. Next base: position 46,147,808 of record NC_092724.1, read on the forward strand.
ATGTTTACATCCTGAAAATTACAAAGGAAGGTTCTTACTGAAAAGATGCTCTTTCTGTTTTGATCTTCATGCATCAGCAAGATTGTGAACTGTCATACCTTGATTAAGCACAACGTCCGTGTGAGCAATGTAAAAGAGATCCATCTATCTCTGTAATTAACTTGTCATTTCCTAACACATCATTTTAGGTGATAAACCTGAAAGGATTTAGTGTAATTGCATCTAACATGGATGTCAAAGCAGTTTTTCAGCTTCATCAATAATTCAAGAATTATTCTTTTGCATATTGCATGCTTATTTTATGGCAGATTGAATTATGTACAGCACTTGTGGGTGTACCGACACCGGATGGACTGGAACGGTAGAAGAAAGCAACTCACCATTACTTTCCTAAAGGCAATTGGGGATGCGCAACAAATGCTGAATCTGTAAAGCATAACTTTACAAAACCCTAACTTTAATAAGGGTGTTATAATTTTTTTGAATTTAGCTTTTAAATAATGAATTATTTAAATTCTTATTTCCTTTTCACCCCTCAATCTCATAAGTTCGATTTTGACAGTAGGAATTGAAGTAGAGTGGCATCGGCTTTGCACTGCAACAAAAACACAATGTAGCAGGGTGTGAAGTTGCCAAATCCAGACGTAGTATTTCACCAGTTTGACTTCCTGACAGCAATAGTGTAACTCCCAATAAGGCACTGACAACTATTCCTCCTCTGCACTCTCGTGAGCAGGAGATCTCTACGGCCATTTTAGATCCAGCAATAGCTTGTCAGCAATTTCCGCTGGGTTGCCTTATTATTTACTCTGCATACAAAGCATCTCTGTAGGGATGGCCCATCGTGGCAATACTCCACCAGTTTGCATAGCCATGCTAAAATTTGGTAACGGACTTGCCCAGGGTGTTCTCGGTCGTGTTAAATTGATATTTTTGGACAATGACCAACGGCTTGGGGTTGTAGTGATTGATTTGTTACGAGCGCCACTAATTCCTCGAACTTCTTGGAATTTGGGGCCACGGGGTAGGTTAGGCTCTTTATGATGCCTACAGTGGGGGCCCCACAGATGATCAGCCCCAGTAATTGCATTTGCTTTGAAAAAATAGCACATGCACTCTGCGTACTGAGCCCAGTCTTCCACATCAAATGTGTCAAGTCTACAGCAGAGTGGCATTTTTGAAACAGTGCAAACCTTATTCCTTTGCGTTGAAAAGTATCCGTACTCTGCCAGCAGCGCCCATGGTAGTTATCCTCGATGCCGATATTGTAGTTCAAGAGGAGCCCAAAGAGAAGTGTCGAAGTAGTTTATTTTCAACTCCGTTAGGAAATATACATACAAAGCAACAGTCTAAGTCCCAGCCAGTACCATTCTGAGCGGTAGGCTCCTACCTGGGCTGACTTTTATCTTATGAAATTAACAAGCCCGCTGAGGGGCGGGTTGCACTCCACGAGCCCCATGGGTAGATCAATCAGGTCATCCCGTCAGCTCTCGTGGTTATAACAATGGCAAACTGAGTTTTTAAAAAAAGATTGAGGATGAGCCTGATGATACCAGTGAACGGAATTCAGACTGCAAACATGGAGATGGTCGATGTTAGACAAATGTTGGAGATACATCAAGAAGGATGACTAAATATCACTGGACCTAAGAGTATCTAACCTGTCAGGATGACTTAATGACTAGAGTAACTGATGGTATTAGCAGCTAAATCTTTTCTTTACTAGATAAGGAATTAGTGAAAAGGATATCTATCGGTCAGTAGGAATGTTGGAACAGGAATGAGCATTTCAGCACTTGTTTGAACCTTCAGTTAGACCATGGCTGATCTGTATCCTAACACAATCCACCTTTCTTGACGGCGGATCACTTAATAATCACCTTGCCTGGCAAAATTCAAGCCATCTCCTTAAAATTATGAATTGAGCTAACATCTTTGTGAAGAAACATTTCCTAACTTCTCGCCTGAATGGCTTGACTTGGTTTTTAAGGTTGTAGCCCCTTAAGCTAAACTCCTGTACCAACGGAAAATGTCTAGGCCTTGATATCCTATAAATTCCCTTTTAAAATCCTAAATCCTCTGTTACGTTATTCCCCTTCACTTTCCACATTGTGGGGAATGTAAACCTATTTCATACAATATCGCCACATAATTGAACTCTTGAGCCAAGGTGACTTTCTAGTGGATCTGCACTGCATGCCTTCAAAACCCATATATAGAAGTGACTTGTATCTGGAAAATACTGTATTTTGCTGATACACCTTTCAGACTTGGGTGGATTAAATGCTGTAAAATTAAGAAAGACATACAATAATCTAATTGGACCAATACTGGACTGAACACCTGCAACACAAATCTATTTAGAGAATTTCAATTGACTCAGCACCCATATTTTTGAAAAAGCAATCCTGACCGCAGTGGCATAGCACTCCCAGTAGGATTTAAAGTTGTCATGGTCATTAGAATGAGTCAAACTGCTGTTTAGTCGGTTGTGACTGGATTTGCTTGGTGCTTTGCTGCCATAACGCTGTATATAAGGGGGGAGAATCCCGTAAACTAGTGCACCATAATGTGTTAATTCAGTTTTTGAAAACTCTTAATTCATTACCTCCAGTTGATCGCACTACAAGTACTTGTCAGCATAGCTTTTAAAAGCTGATGTTGTCTTCAAACATCTTGGAAAAACAAATGTCTTGGAAGAACAAGAATACACAGCTAAATGCTCTTTTGTCATTCAAATCAACACAGCAAAATTCCGCACTCTTATACTTCACAGAAATCTGAATGACAACTGGGGCTGTTTCACTCTAAAATATAGTTTCACAGCGCCAAGGTCCCAGGTTTGATTCCCTGCTGGGTCACTGTCTGTGCGGAGTCTGCACGTTCTCCATGTGTCTGCGTGGGTTTCCTCCGGGTGTTCTGGCTGCCTCAAATTTCTCTTTCCTCCTAATAGGTGTTAATACCAGTTCCATACATCCTAGTATTTTACAGCTTCAAATTTCTCTCTCTTATCATAGAACATACAGTGCAGAAGGAGGCCATGCTGCCCATCCGGTCTGCACCGACCCATTTAAGCCCTCACTTCCACCCTATCCCCGTAACCCAAACACCCCTCCTAACCTTTCTTTTGGTCACTAAGGGCAATTTATCAAGGCCAATCCACCTAACCTGCACATCTTTGGACTGTGGGAAGAAACCTGAGCACCCGGAGGAAACCCACGCAGACACAGGGAGAACGTGTAGACTCCACACACACAGTGACCCAGCAGGGAATCGAACCTAGGACCCTGGCGCTGTGAAGTCACAGTGCTAGCCACTTGTGCTACTGTGCTGCCCTGATGTGGTTCTTGTTAAATGGGATGTTCAAACATTATTAAAAAGACATTCTGTCTATTTAACTCTAATACTATTTGTGATATTGTTAGAGGAGAAGTGATTTTTACTTATTATTTATATAGTCAAACAGATGTCTTTATATGGCTTATTTGCGACGTGAAAGAGGGACCGTTCATGCACCACAAAAGACATTGGGAGGGATCCCTGAAGCACTTGAACAGCAAACCTTCCAAAATATGGTTTGATAATTTTCTCTGTGCTTTTTTGACTCTGTCTTAATCATTTTATTCTGAGATAGTGAAAAAATGTTCCTCCATTAATTGTCCAAATTAATTTGAGGATATAGGATACAAATAATCTTTTCTACATGCTCTTTCTTCTCCATACTTCATTACCATTGTTGAAATCAAAACCAATTTCATTACTTTCTACTGAGTTACTTCTTGCCCAAACTCATTCTTAAAATCTCACAACTGGAACTCCTTGCTGTTGTCATTTTTCTCTCCTATAATGTAGATGGATGAGAAATTAAATATTGATTATGCGTTTTTCCATTCCAGTCAATTTGTGTTTGCAGCATGAATCTTGTTCAACCTCACTTTATTTAAAACGTTGCCTCTGTGCACAGTTCTTGTTTATAAAATATTATGCCCTCTTGTCACATTTTATCCGTTATGAGATCCATTGGTTGGTGAAACAGGCTCGAGGGGGCCAAATGATCTACTCTTGTTCCTGGGAAGTCTCCTAAACAGGAGAAAGAAAAAAAATACTTGCATTTATATAGTGCTTTAAAAATCTTTGATAAATGTAGGAAGTTGTTGTATTGTATTTTTATTGCAGTAATGTTATTAAAAATCCTGATTTAAGATGCATGCTGTATATCTGCTAAAGTTGTGATTAGGGGGTCATAAAAGTGAGATGAGCATTGATTTTAACCATTTACTTGTTTACAGATAGATAGATAATGGAACATTGTTTTGATTTTGGAGGATCCCTGGGGTGTAGATAGTTTGTGGGATGATGCTTAGTCCTGGGTGGACAGGTCATGGGTTATCTTAGTGTGAGGAGACTGAATAATGTCTTATGATGTAATTAAAAGATGGAGCCAGGTAATTCTGTAGTTTTGCAGTTTGCCATCAGATTTGGGCTTCAGCTTGCTCCTGGTTCTTCCCAAGGTCTTTGCACAGAAAAGCAAGTAAACCTGATTGTAACTTCATTAAGTGCTTTTTGAACTGTACTTTCTTGCTAATGTGAGTGATTCTGTGTTTAAATTAAAATTTGCTTCAACATAAAAGATACCTATCGGGCAGTGTTATCACTCCTGGGACGAAGTATCCTTTCCTCACAGTTTTACAAATTGCAAATTGTTGGGTTTCTCATTTGGAATCCTAACAAACCAAAGTCTCAAATTGCCTTACAGTCAATGTCTTTTTGAAGTGTAGTCGCTGTTCTAGTGTAGGAAATGCTGCAGCTAGTTTTGTGCAAGCAAGCTCCCACAAACAAATATGATAAAATTATTATTTTTGGAATAATTATTGTGGGATACATATTGGCCAGGCCATTGGGCATGAATCCCCTACTCTTCTTCAAAATCATGCCAGAGCAGGCAAATGAGGCCTCAGTTTAATATCTCATTCAAACGATGATTATTCTGATATTGCAGCACAGCCTAAGAACTCCACTGGAGTGTCAGCTTTGATGCGTGTGCACCAGTCCTGGAGGGGGAATTGAGCCCAGAATCATCTGACTTAGATGCAAGAGTGCTACAGGCCACAGTGAACAGCAGTTGGAGAAGAGCAGTTGTTGAAAATAATTGACAGTAGAGCCAAAGTAGTAGGTTTTCTAGTTGTTTTTGAAGGTTTTGATAGATGTCTCAATTCAGAGATTTGTGGAGAAAGTTCAGGTATGGAAGCAAATTCCTTATACTGTTACCGATAGACAGTGGCGCATTAGGTAGGGGAAATACACCAGTCCAAAAATAAGTTCCATGATGGGGATGGGCAGGATGTTTTGGAAATTGTTAGGATATGCTGAATGACCTGCATTTGTGTGAATTATAACCGGGGAATTTGTTCCAGATGCTACATTCAGTATTCTAATGAGGTTTAATTTCCCTTGTTGATTTAGAAAAAATGGAGTGAAAACCTCTATGGCCAGCAGGCCATTAAATCTTTGAGTGAACTGTTTAAATCTCATTTGTCAGTAACATTTCTAATTGCAGAATAATAAAATTATCTCCCAAGTTGCTTCTGGAACAGATCCAAGTTAATTGCACTAAATTTAGTATGGAGTGATAAATGTAAATTTGATGTTTTTTAAGTGGTTGTCACTGAACTTGTCTAATGTATAAGGTCCAATAAACTTGGGAGGGGGGTGGGTTTGGGGGAGGTCACACTCCGCCAGATTCTCATTCTTTCATCGCCTCCAACTGTTCTTTTGACCAGTTGTTGAGTGGTAATTATCTTAAGTGTTGTACATCATGAAATGATCTCTCAAAGGTACTATGTTTTATTAGTTCAAGTAAAATTTTGGTTGCCCTCCATCACTACCATTTTAAAGTATTGCTCCTGCAATTTGTGTAATGCCACTTAAGTTGTTTAACTTTCTAATTTGCTCTGTTGATTTTTTCGCTGTATTTTCCTGATGTGACAACACATGGTTTGTATGCACCAGCGAGCATCCAATGCCACAATTGATCTGACACAAATATTTAACGAAGTGGCCCATCCTAGCCAATTTTGATCTGTATTCTAATGTAGAATGCTGTTTCTGGATTCCATGCTAATAAAGCTTGCTCTGTTTTTCTTTTTTTTTTTAAATATATTTTATTAAAGTTTTTCGATCAAAAAGAATTTTCCATTTTTACAACTTTGTAACAAAATGTACATTGACCATTATTTAAACAATATATTAAACTAACAACAAGTGCAGAAAAAGAACAAGAGAAGAGAAAAAATAATACTGAAAAAATAAATATAAACAACTAGGATGAAAGAAAAAAAAAACCCCAAACACCGAATACACCCCCCTCCCCCCTGGGTTGCTGCTGCTGCTATCTTTCCTGTTTTCCCTTATCGCTCTGCGAGATAGTCAAGGAACGGTTGCCACTGCCTGGTGAACCCTTGAGCCGAACCTCTTAGTGCGTATTTTATTCGCTCCAATTTTATAAACCCTGCCATGTCGTTTATCCAGGCCTCCACGCCCGGGGGTTTGGCTTCTTTCCACATAAGTAGAATCCTTCGCCGGGCTACTAGGGACGCAAAGGCCAAAACATCAGCCTCTCTCGCCTCCTGCACTCCCGGCTCTTCTGCAACCCCAAATATAGCTAACCCCCAGCTCGGTTCGACCCGGACCCCCACCACCTTTTAAGATCACTCTTGCCACACCCACCCAGAACCCATGCAATACCGGACATGACCAAAACATGTGAGTGTGGTTCGCCGGGCTTCCCGCGCACCTCCCGCACCTATCCTCCACTCCAAAAAATCTACTCAGCCTTGCTCCCGTCATATGCGCCCTGTGTAGAACCTTGAATTGGATCAGGCTAAGCCTGGCACACGAGGACGAGGAATTTACCCTACTTAGGGCATCTGCCCACAGCCCCTCCTCAATCTCTTCCCCCAACTCCTCCTCCCATTTACCCTTCAGCTCCTCTACCATCGTCTCCCCCCTCGTCTCTCATTTCCCTGTAGATATCGGACACTTTACCTTCACCGACCCATGCCCCCAAAATCACTCTGTCCTGGATCCCTTGCCCCGGGAGCTGCAGGAATTCCCTCACCTGTTGCCTCGCAAATGCCCTCACTTGCATATATCGGAAGGCATTCCCAGGTGGCAACCCGTATTTTTCTACCAATGCTCCCAAACTCGCGAACGTCCCGTCCAAGAACAAGTCCTTCAACTTCCCAATTCCTGCTCGCTGCCAAGATTGGAATCCCCCATCTATCCTCCCCGGGACGAACCTGTGATTGTTCCTTATCGGGGACCACACCGAGGCACCCGTCACTCCCCTATGTCGTCTCCACTGCCCCCAAATCTTCAAAGTCGCCCCCACTACTGGGTTTGTGGTGTATTTTTTCGGGGGGAACGGTAATGGCGCCGTCGCCAGTGCTTTTAAACTTGTTCCCTTACAGGACGCCATCTCCAGCCTTTTCCACGCTGCCCCTTCTTCTTCCCTCATCCACTTACATATCATGGACACGTTGGCGGCCCAATAATAGTCACTCGGACTCGGCAGTACCAGTCCCCCTCTGTCCCTACTGCGCTGCAGGAAACCCCTCTTCACCCTCGGGGTCTTTCCAGCCCACACAGAGCTCATAATACTCCTGTCCACTTTCTTGAAAAAGGCCTTTGTAATCAGTATGGGGAGGCACTGAAACACGAAAAGAAACCTCGGGAGGACCACCATTTTAACCGCCTGTACTCTGCCCGCAAATGACAGGGGCACCATGTCCCACCTCTTAAAGTCCTCCCCATCTGCTCTACCAGTCGCGTCAAGTTAAGTTTATGCAAGGTTCCCCAGTTCCTGGCCACCTGGATCCCTAGATATCGAAAATCCCTTGCTACTCTCCTCAGCGGCAGATCGTCTATCCCCCTACCCTGTTCCCCGGGGTGCATCACAAAAAGTTCACTCTTTCCCATATTCAATTTATATCCCGAGAACTCTCCAAACTCCCTGAGTGTCTGCATTATCTCTGGCATCCCCTCCACTGGGTCCGCCACATATAGCAGCAAATCATTCGCATATAATGACACCCGATGTTCCTCTCCTCCTCTGAGCACCCCCCTCCACTTCTTAGAGCCCCTCAGCGCTATGGCCAATGGCTCGATTGCCAACGCGAACAGTAACGGGGACAGGGGGCACCCCTGTCTCGTGCCCCTATGTAATCGGAAATAGTCGGATCGTTGCCTGTTTGTAACCACGCTTGCCACCGGGGCCCCGTACAGGAGCTGAACCCATCTGATGAACCCCTCTCCAAATCCAAATCTCTTCAGTACCTCCCACAGGTAGTCCCACTCCACTCTATCAAATGCCTTCTCTGCATCCATCGCCACCACTATCTCCGCCTCCTCCTCCCGTGGGGCCATCATCATCACCCCCAGCAACCTTCGTATATTGGCATTCAATTGCCTCCCTTTAACAAACCCTGTCTGGTCATCATGTACCACCCCTGGGACACAGTCCTCTATCCTTGTCGCCATCACTTTGGCTAGTAACTTGGCATCTACATTTAGGAGGGAGATGGGCCTGTATGACCCGCACTGCAGCGGGTCTTTGTCTCGTTTCAGGATCAACGATATCGTCACCTCCGACATTGTCGGGGGTAGTGTCCCCCTTTCCTTAGCCTCATTGAATGTTCTCGTCAGGACTGGGGCCAGTAGGTCCACATATTTCCTGTAAAATTCCACCGGGAACCCATCTGGTCCCGGGGCCTTTCCTGCCTGCATGTTCCCAATTCCTTTAATCACCTCCTCCACCTCAATCTGCGCTCCCAAACCTGCCACCTCCTGCTCCTCAACCCTCGGGAACTCCAGCTGGTCCAGGAAGTGTATCATTCCCTCTTTCCCCTCCGGGGGTTGGGACTTATACAGCCTCTCATAATCTCCCCAATCAGTCTCTCCCTTTCTTTACCCTCTGTTTCCCCCTGTGGGCTCTTATGGAAATCAGCTCCCCCCTAACCACCACCTTCAGCGCCTCCCATACTACTCCCACCTGGACCGCTCCATCATCATTGACCTCTAGATATCTTTCAATACATCCCCTCACCCTTCCACATACCCCCTCGTCCGCCAACAGTCCCATGTCTAATCTCCAAAGTGGGCGCTGCTCCTTCTCCTTCTCTCCTAGATCCAGATCCACCCAATGTGGGGCGTGATCTGAAACGGCTATAGCCGAATATTCCGTTCCTACCACTTTCGGGATCAGCGCCCTTCCTAGGACAAAAAAGTCTATCCGGGAGTATACTTTATGGACGTGGGAGAAGAAGGAAAACTCTTTACTCCTCAGTCTAGCAAATCTCCAGGGATCTACTCCTCCCATCTGCTCCATAAACCCCTTAAGCACCTTGGCTGCTGCCGGCCTCCTCCCGGTCCTAGATCTGGACCGGTCCAGCACCGTGTTGAAGGCCTTCCCCCCCCCCCCCCATTACCAAATTTCCCATCTCTAGGTCCGGGATGCGCCCCAACATACGCTTCATAAAACCCGCGTCATCCCAGTTCGGGGCGTATACGTTCACCAGCACCACCGCCTCACCTTGCAATCTGCCACTCACCATCACGTACCTGCCCCCACTGTCCACCACTATGGTCTTAGCCGCAAACGATACCCGTTTCCCCACCAGTATTTCCACCCCTCTATTTTTCGTATCTAAGCCTGAGTGGAATACCTGTCCCACCCATCCTTTCCTTAATCTGACCTGATCCGCCAATTTCAGGTGCGTCTCCTGAAGCATAACCACATCCGCCTTCAGTCTCTTTAGGTGCGCAAATACCCTTGCCCTCTTAATCGGCCCATTCAGCACATGATCAACCGGGTTGGGGGGCCCTTTACCCCCCCCCCCCCCCCCCCCCCATCGTCGACTAGCCATCCCCTTTTTTAAACCAGCTCCTCACCCGGGTCCCACTCACCCGTTTGTCCCCCAGACGGCGCCCTCCCGTCCCGACCATCCCATCCCGTATCAGCTCCCCCTTACCCTCAGCAGCAGCAACCCAGTTAGTCCCCCCCCCGCTAGATTCCCTTCTAGCTTGATTGCTCCCCCCTTATTGCTTCCGGGAGTCAGCAAACTCTGGCTGACCTCGGCTTCCCCCGTTTACCCTTGGCCTCCCTGCGTGTGAGGCCCCCTTCCTTCCTGCGCCCACTTTTCCTGCCGCAATTTCCATAGCGCGGGAAAAAACCCCGCGCTTCCCTCTCGGCCCCGCCCCCTCCCCACCGGCACCCACATTTCTTCATGGCCCCCCCATCGGGGGGGGGAGAAAAAATAATTCTCCCGTCTAACATTTTTACAGATAAACCCCCCCCCCCCCCTCTTCTCCCCCCCCCCCCCCCCCCTTTGCATTTCTTTGCCACCACCTCGCTACTTCTTTCCAAACATCAATTCCTCAAATCTAGTCCAACTTCTCCTCTTGAATAAATGTCCACGCCTCCTCTGCCGTCTCAAAGTAGTGGTGTTTGCCCTAGTGTGTAACCCACAGTCTTGCCGGCTGCTGCATTCCAAATTTTACTTTCTTCCTGTGGAACACCGCCTTGGCCCGATTGAAACGCGTCCTCCTTCTCGCCACCTCCGCACTCCAATCTTGATACACCCGGATCACCGAGTTCTCCCACCTGCTACTCCGTGTCTTCTTAGCCCATCTTAGGACCATCTCCCTGTCCTTGTAGCAGTGGAACCTCACCACTATTGCTCGCGGTATTTCCCCTGCCTTTGGTCTTCTCACGAGGACCCGGTATGCTCCCTCCACTTCCAGGGGGCCCGTCGGGGCCTCAGCTCCCATTAAAGTATGGAGCATCGTACTCACATACGCCCCAACATCAGCTCCCTCTGTCCCTTCGGAAGACCCCAAATCCTTAGATTCTTCCTCTTCGAGCTATTTTCCAGGGCTTCCAGCCTTTCTATGCACCTCTTATGTAGTGCCTCGTGCGTCTCCGTCTTCACCCCAAGCCCTGTATCTCGTCTTCATTCTCGGCTGCCTTTGCCTTCACTCCACGGAGCTCCATCGCCTGGGTCTTTTGCGTCTCCTTCAATCCCTCAATCGCCATCAACATCGGCGCCATCACCTCCTTCTTGAGCTCCTCCACACATCGTCGGAGGAACTCCTGCTGTTCCGGGCCCCATACCATCTGGGCTCCCTCAGCCGCCATCTGCTTCTCCCTTCTCTTCTCTGCCGTTGCTCCAGAGGATCCTCCGCAATCTGGCCACTACTATCGCTTCTTTCCATCCACACACGGGGGGACTCCTTCCTTTGTCGCCTCACACTGGGTTTGGCCGTAAAATATTTCCGTTGGGGCTCCCGATAAGAGCCCAAAAGTCCATTGAAACAGGAGGTGCCGAAACGTGCGGCTTAGCTGGTCATCGCCGCAACCGGAAGTCACCTTGCTCTGTTTTTCTACAGAGTATTCTCTAGGCCCTTATTTTTGTATAATTTGCCAAGCAGGCTGTGTACGGGAGATGATAAATTATATTTGTAAAGTAAAATTATTTCAGGATTATTTTCATGACAGTACTTGTAAATGCCACCAGTACTCTATTTTCAAACCTTTTATTTCATAGAAAAATAGAGATGTGTAATTATATGTGAAAATATTAGTGGATGTGAAACTGTACAATTTAAACAGTCGTATCTGTATGGTAGGTATGCAAGTTAAAGTGATGTTGAGTTATACACACTGTTTGTGAAAGCTACAAGCTCCCTGGCATCTTGCTGCCTTAGAAGGGAAGAAGGGTCTGGAGAAGGGAAGTACTGCCCCGTCCCTATCTTGGAAATAATGCAGGAATTAGTTGATAAAATACCAGTATTAAATTAGCATATGTTTTGCTGCCTTACTAGTCTCCCTCCAGACCGCTGATGGCAGGCTTAGGCAGACCTGCCTCGTAACTGACAGTGCCAGAGTAGTTAGGGGAGAAAGACTGGAACTGTTGGTTCCCCAGGGTAACTAAACTAATACTTCAAAGTGAGTATTTTTTGTTCTTTCTAAACGCTGAAAACCTTATCTTCTTTCATTGTGGATTTTTTTCTGCCCCTTTTAAAATGGCATAGATAATAGGTAGCTAATATACTTGGTGACCTTTTTTAGTCAATAGATTTCTTTCTGACTCCTTTTGAAGGGAGAAAGTGTTGAAAGACTTGTTTGGGAAATATGCTTGTCCTAAAATGCACAGTTGCTGTATCTTAAATCTCAAATTACACCATCCTGTGGCAATGTGACAGTGGTGCACTGTTCTTTCTCTTTCCCGACACAAAGATTCCTGCACACTCCCAACAAACTTTTAAAGTTGAAACCTTTTTTAAACAAAGATTATGGATGTCATATTACTGCTGATTACGCTCTTTGTCAAATCCTCCAAATTAAAGTCAGTTGTATGTCGGGGATTCTTCTTGAAAATTGTAGCCATGCATCTGATGATTAATAGAAGGAATTGCTTTTTATTTCTGTTATTATTGACGGGTGGCACAAATAATTTGATTTGCTAATGTTCCACTTTTCACATTCTCCTTCCCAGTCTCAAGCAGCAATAGATGGCCGCGGTGACGTTCCCCTGAAAGAAGATGAATATATAATTAAAGAGAATAGTGGTAAGTACAAAGTATTGAACTAGATGAACTATTTATGTCTATCCGCTCTTCTGGACTGTGAATACTTTGCCCTGCCTCCATACTCCTGGTTTTGATTTAATTCAAGGGATGCCAACAATAGGGTGAAAATGAAGGGAGAAGAAACTGAAGTAGTTTCTGAAGTTAATTTAACAGAAATTCCAGCATTTCTGTCTAATATTAGATTTTTAAACTGTTAAATTTCAATTCCAGCAACCCTCCCAATAATCCAGAATACTATATGCCTATCTCTGTATTTCGATATTCTGTCCAGTTCAAATTTAATTTGCAGTTTCAAAAGTAAATGGATTCATAATATCCCAATCTCCACGTTCAGTGGAACCTGCTGCATTATTGCGTGGAGTTCACTGTGCATGTTGCTCTGAACTGTGATACACTCGTGCAGCACGGTGGCACAGTGGTTAGCACTGCTGCCTAACAGTGCAGTGGACCCAGGTTCGATCCCGGCCCCGGGTCACTATCCTGTGGAGTTTGCACATTCTCCCCATGTTTGCGTGGGTCTCTGAACCACAACCCAAAGGTGTGCAAGGTAGCTGGATTGGTCACGCTAAATTGTCCCTTAATGAAAATTTTAAAAACTGTGATGCATAACTTTAATTTTTGGCCACTTAGCTTTTCCTAGGGCAGCACGGCAGCACAGTGGTTAGCACAGTTGCTTCACCGCTCCTGGGTCCCAGGTTCGATTCCCGGGTTGGGTCACTGTCTGTGCAGAGTCTGCACATCCTCCCCGTGATCCAGTTTCCTCCCACAGTCCAGAGATGTGCAGGTTAGGTGGATTGGCCATGCTAAATTGCCCTTAGTGTCCAAAAATGTTAGGTGGGGTTACTGGGTTACGGGATAGAGTGGAAGTGTGGGATTAAATCAGGTGCTCTTTCCAAGGACCGGTGCAGACTCGATGGGCCAAATGGCCTCCCTCTGCACTGTAAATTCTATGGTCTAACCGACTGTTTTCCAATTTACTCCAATGTATTCCATTCATTTATTTGAAAATTAACAAACTAAGCACCATACTGGAGAACTAGAGCTGTAGGGTTGCAGAATTCACAGTGCACCTATACCGTTTGGTTCACTAACTTGAATATGTTCTCTGCATAAATTTCAATTCTTAATATGTTACAATTAATATTCAGTTAAAATTGTGATTGCTGAAGTTTAACTCCTGTTATAAAGAGCATAAGAAATAGGAGCAAGATAGGCATAGGCGATTCAGCCCCTCAAGTCTCCTCTGCCATTTAATGCTGTTCTAAGAGCAGAAGAAATAGGAGCAAGAGTAGGCGTAGGCGATTCAGCCCCTCAAGTAACCTCTGCCATTTAATGCAATCATAAATGATCTGATTGTGGCCTTAACTTCACTTTCCGCCTTGATTGCCTGACTTAGCCTCCAGTATATTCAATGACTGTCCTTAGCTGCTCTCTGAGGTAGAGAATTCCAGAGCTGACAAATGTTTGAGAGGAGAAATTTCTCCTCATCTCCATCTTAAATAGGAGACCCTTATTTTTAAACAGTCGCTTAGTTCCAGATTCACCCACAAAGGGAAATATTCTCTCAGCATCTGACCTGTCGAGTCCACTCGGTATCTTCGATGCTTCAATAAGATCGCCTCTTGTTCTTCTAAACTCCAATTAGTACAAGCCCAACCTGGTCAACATTTCCTCATAAGCCAACCCTTTCATCCCAGGATTAAACCTAGTGAACCATCTCTGAACTGCTTCCAAAGCAAGTAATATCCCTCCTTAAATAAGAACACCAAGATTGTATACAGTACTCTTGGTGTAGTCTCACTGACTCCCTTTACAATTATAGCTACTTTTATACTCCCATCTCTCTTGCAATAACAGGCTGACATTCAATTTGCCGCCTTTATTACTTGCTGTATCTGCATGCAATAACAGGCTAACATTTAATTTGCCGCCTTTATTACTTGCTGTATCTGCATGCTGACATTTTGTGATTCATGTATGCTGACACCCAAATCCCTCTATACAACAGAATTCTGCATTTAAATATATTCTGTGGATTTTTGCCACTGAAAGTGCCATTTTTCAAATTAGGCTTCATCTGTCAAATTCTTGTCCACTCAGTTAACCTATATATATCCCTTTTGCAAATTCTGTGTGTCCTCCTCACAATTCATTCCTACCTGTCTTTGTATCATCAACCAATTTGGCTGCAATGCATTTGGTCCCTTCATCCAAGTCATTAATATAGTAAATAGTTGGAGCCCCAGCATTTATCACTGTGGTACTCCACTAGTTACAGTTTGCCAACCTGAAAATTACCCAATTGTCCCCTGTCTTTCCTGATAGTCAGTCCTCTATCCATGCTAACATATTACTCCCAACACCATGAGCTCTTTCCTGTGTGGTAAACTTTTATGTGACGCCTTTTGGGAATCCAAAAATATATCTACTGGTTCCCCTTGATCCGCCTTGCTTGTTGCATCGTCAAAGAACTCTAATAATTTGTCGAAGCAATTTCCCTTTCATAAAACTATGGCCGGAGTTTTCTGGCTGCTCTTGCTGGCAGGATCTTTTGGTCCTGGCAACTGCAAACCTCTGCCGCAGGTTTCCTGGTGGCAGGGGTGCATAGAACCGGAAACCCCATTGGTGATGCCGCTGCCGGAAAATGGCAGGATGTCACTGCTGCCGTGATGCACGCAATGTGGGCGCAGAAAATCCTTCCCCATATTAATTCTGCTTAATTGTACTTTGATTTTCTAAGTGTCCTGCTATTATTTCCTTAATAATGGATTCCAGTATATGTCCAATGAGATTTTAGGCTAACTGACCTATTGTTTTCTGCTTTCTGTCTCCCCCTTCTCCTGAATTGAGATCTCAATTTTACAGTAGTGATGTAGTCTAACCTGCAGGGCAATGCGTCATTAGTTTGTGTTTAAACATCTTTTCTTATTGCAGTGACCCACAAGGACGGATCATTCAAATCAGAACTGTCCAAGCTTCTAATCGTTGCCCACACACGCCACGATGAACTGTGATTTGGATGACTTGTTTTTGCAATGGTTGAAAATGTTTGAACATTTTAAAATTGTTTCAATGTTAGCTGCATTGGTCAGCTATTTGGAGCATTTTATACCCATTTTAGAGCTATGAAAGCAACCTTGGAGGTTAGGGAACTTTTTCCTTTTTTTTTCAGTACTCTACAGGCATTTACCTACCCAAGGAATCCATACTGTTAAAATTACCATTGGTACCTCACTTAACTCTGATTAAACATCAGATTTGTAAATTGTGTATTTAAAAAGCGTGTCCTCCTTTCTGATACTGAGACTTTTGTTTGCATTAGTGCGCTGTGTTTGATCAGTTAACATACACTGGGAGCTTTTTTGACTGTGCTAGCAGAACAACTTTTTTTTTAAAAACATCAAAAATATGAACTTTGTAAATGTAATTTTCAGAATGAACCTTGACCTGTAGAAGATGTCATTACAAAAATAAATTTTGTATGCAAAGATTTTTCAGCAAATCGTTTCATAAACATGGGTGTTAATTTATAGAGCTTATCTACATAGTGCTTTAGAATGCAGGTTAGGTAGTCAAGCGCAAACAGATTTTTATGTACCATTGGATTTTCTCCATAATCCTAGATAATGGATGTAGATTGGGTTTTGGGACCACATGCCTTTATGTACTGCGATTACTGGGATACAAGTACTGGGATACAAACCTGATGTACAATCTAAGTTGGTCTTGTTTTTGGTTCTACTTTGCACATGATCCATTGTTTTTCTTTTATATCCCAGAGCTCTGTTACAAAGGGAAATAAATTCTGATGTCAACTCATTTGTATCTCAATTTGTGAATGACCTCTTGAATTTTGTTTGCAGTTTTGTGATATTTCTCTGCAGTGGTGATCATAACATAAGGTTTGAGAAGGACCCAAGTAAGAAAAATTCCGAAGTAATTGTTTTTTTAAAAAAAACTTGAAATGAAAATGGAACTCTGGCAAAGTAAACGGAAAAAATTACTGAAAAAGAAGAAAATACTACATCATTTCCACTAAAAAGCAAAAATAAACTAGGCAATAATGGAACACCGTGGATAAATAATTAAGGCAAAATTGAAACTTAAAATAATATGTACGCTAAGTACATAGACAACAAAGGAAAAGGTAACAAATAGGAATATAAAAGATTAGGAAAAAAGTCAAAAGTGACTAGGAAGGCAAAGAGAAACTACAAAATTATAAAGCGATATGAAAAACAGTAAAGCATTCTACAGACAAGGAAATAAATAATTATGGGAAGGACCACTAAGGTGGAAACACCCAGATAATGACTGCAGTATGACTTATTAAATAATTATTTTGTCTCCATATTTACCAGGGAAACTAAGACATGACCATTTATATTTTTGATTGCTTCTAAAGTTTAAAAAGGGGAGAGAGATTTGATTAATCTGATTTAGAGAGGATGAAAACCCTAGTCTGGATAGACTGCATTTGCACATTTTAAAAGTTAGGGGATTGATAGGGCACTGTATCTAATAAATACTGACAGAGGTCTGGCGGACAGCCATTTGAATATTGATTCAAATATTTAAAAAGGGACGTATTACAGTTGAAGAGAAATGAAGACCACTGAGTTGCATGTCGGTGGAAGGAAAAATAATGGAATCCTTACTCCGATGCAATTGAAGAAACTAAAAATACAATAGCCTGGATTTCAAAAGGGAAGATTATGCCTGACCAACCTTATTGAATTATTTAAAGAAGTAACAAAGGTAACAAGATAAGTGTAATGTCCTATACATAATTTCATATATTTACATTTCCAATTCCAAATGGCTTTGAATAGGGTACTGCATTGTAGATGAATGACCAAGGTTCAGTACGTGAAGTTGGGAAAATAGAATGAAGAGCAAGCTGACTACAAAACAGAAAACACAGTCAGGATGATGTAGTTAGTCTGGTGTTTGGCAAAGGTCAGATTTTAAATCTGATTTACAGTTTCAAATTTGCACGTCATACCAAATTGGGTGATGTAATTTAAACTTGCAGAATAGCTGTGTATTTTGAAAACAAACCTCCTTGGGCAAGTATGAAATGGTACATTTTAGTAAGAAAAATAATACATAATGGAAACTATGGATGAATTCCTGCTGAAGTTGATGGGGAGTTTTGAATGGCTCATTTCATTTTCCGGTCCTGTCCTTGCTGCGCCGGAGCAGTAAAATTCCATCCTTCTATATGGGTTAGAGAAACCAAGTGATACAAATATAAAAATAACAAAAAACACAGGCTATTGAGGTGATTCAAAAGAGCAAACATCATTGAATCCATTTATACAGGGATAGAATTGAAAAACAGAAATTGTTCGACTTGTATAGAACCCTGTTTGGACCTCACAACTCAACATCTGGTCTGCATTTTATAAAAGGATTACGGACACTGGAGAAAGTGTAGTCAAAATTTACCAGAATTATACCAGAATTGAAAGGTTATACTTTTCGGGAAAACAGACTTGGTCTCTTTAGAAAAGAGAATATGGAAGGGTCACCTAACTGAGGTCTTTTAGACGATGAAATGATTTATTAGGTTATAAATAGAGATGATGTTCATAATTGTGATTGTGGGGGGAAAACAGAACTAGGGGCCATAATATAAGATAGTCTCTAGATCAGGAGAAACGATTTTAACCAAAGGGTGATTAGAATGCCATTGCTAAAAGTGGCTGATGTGACTAGCATTGATGCATTGAAGTGGAAGCTAGATAAATACATAGGAGAAAGTAATAGATGGGAATGATGATAGGGTTAGATGAACAATAATGGAAGGAAGCAAGTGAAACATAAACACTGTTATGAACCCGTTGGGTCGCATGGCCTGTTTCTGTGTTGTGAATAGAGAACAATGTAATCTTTATTTCATTCTTAACTTCTACTTGTGTTTATCTCTAAGTAGAAGGTAATAGGTATTTGTCATCCAGAGTAATTTCTGTTTATTAATCCAGAACCGCCGTTTCTGATGGTGTTTTTCTTTCCTGCAAATGGATGAAGGTAAAGGGTGACTACATCACAGTTGCAATGCTTTTTCATGTTTTGTACAAGGCATGGCATGATTGGTTCAGGCAGGAAACATATATTGCATAAGATAAAAATCAATGTTTTTTTTAATTAGTTCATGGGATGTGGGCATCATTGGTTAGGCCATCATTTATTGCCCTTGTTCCGAGGGTATACGGTCATTTGTGATTGAAGTTTAGAATTCTCGTAATTTATGCTTGTGAATCAGGAACAATAAGGTGTATTTAAAAATGACCCAATTGACACATTGCTGTGGGTCTGGAGGTTCATGTAGGCCACGCCAGGTAAGGACTGCAGATTTCCTTCCCTTGAGGGAGGACATTAGTGAATCAGATGGGGTTTTTTCAACAATCTGCAGCGGTTTCATGGTCATCACTAGATATTTTAATTCCAGATTTTTATTGAATTCAGATTTCACCATCTGCCACGTTGAGATTTGAACACTGATTCTCAAAGCAATACCCGAGGTCTGTGTCTACTAGTCCACTGACAATACCATTACACCACCTATAACTTCAGAGGGCATGCAATCCCCTTCCCAACAGATTTATTTTTAAAGGTGTTTCTTATTTTTAAAATTTTACCCACATTTCTTGTTGGGAATCATAATCCCAATAATTTTTCTGTTTTGAGACCAATTATGAAACATTGAGAGTAATGGGGCATACATTAGAAATAGGATTTGGATATGTCACCCCTTGTGCTTGTTCTGGACTGACATTGAAGATCATGGATGGACCTTTACATCAAATCTACTTCCCACCTTACTCCTATACACCTTGGTGCCCAAAGGTCAATTGAGCTGAGTCTTGAATATACTCTTCAACTAGCAACTGCACTGGGCGGCACGATGGGACAGTGGTTAGCACTGCTGCCTCACTACATCGAGAACCCGGGTTCGATCCAGGCCCCGGGTCACTGTCCATGTGGAGTTTGTACGTTCTCTCCATGTCTGCGTGGGTCTCACCCCTATAACCCAAAGATGTGCAGGGTAGGTGGATTGGCCATGATAAATTCCCCTTAATTTGGAAAAAAAAAGAATTGGATACTCTAAATTTATTTTTTTTAAACTAGCAACTGCAATCCTCAAGTGAAGAATTCAAAAGATTCTCAAACCACTGAGTGAAAAAAAATTACCTGAATCCTAAACGGCCAGCCTGTTATCCTGAGGTGCTCCTGTTCTGGACATTGCAGACCGGAGCATTTACTCCATTAATCCCTCTAAAAATGCCTCCCAGCATTTACTCCATTAATCCCTCTAAAAATGATATATTTTAATGAGGTGCACTCCCATTCCTCTAAACTCGAGAAAATGTAGGCCCATCTACTTAACCTCTCCTCATAGGACTGTTCCATTATCCTATGTGTCAATCAGGCGAACGTTCATTGTGCCCCCTGTAGGGCTTCCTTGGTTAAGGGGACCAGAACTGTGCACACTACTGGAGGTGTGATCTCAGCCTTGTATAATTGAAGCAAGATCTCCTTCGTGTCTTGTACTGTGAAGTGGGATATAAAATATTACCTGTCTTTGCTATTTTCATATTCTGAATTGTGATTTTTCCTGTTACTGTCTTGCAGTAAGCTCTCTTTTTTACTTACTTATAAAAGGTTTTACAGTCTCTTCTGTGTTTCTCACTAGTATGTGTGCTGCTGCACCTGAGAGAATTCTAATCGATCTGTTGTGGGCAGATTGGAAGCCAGACACTTCTTCGTCAGATTGTGGATCTTTTTTACGAGCATTCTTTCATTAACGCTGTAGAATTTGGAAAGTCTGTGGCTTCTAACAAAAGAGTTTTGCTGGACAACAAGAATCCTAACCTGATCAACATCCTGCGATATCCTAAATGATCTATGCCTATATTTACTTTCTCTGAATCTCAAAAATAAATCACTGTGCAGTGAAAAATGAGAGTGCATGAACTTGATATGGGGTCCCCAAGGATTGTTACAATTCCCATTGAACAACTTTTTAAAAGGAATTTGAACTTCCAGTTAATAGCTGAAAGAATGATATGTCAAGATTTAATGTTTTTAGACATTTACGGTAATGATTGACTTAAAAATTAACTAAACACTATCTTTGTAGGCAAATTCTATTTGAAACTACAAATGAACACCCCCTGGTGTTTTTAGCCCAAGTGAAAAAACACACTTCACTGGTGTACTTTACATGGACATTCAATTTTTCCAGAATCAATCCAAAGTAATTCTTTTTTCCCTGAGGCTTTATTCCGTTCTTTTCTTTTTTCAGCCTGATAACTTGCAATCTTAGAACTTTCACAAGTGAGTTTTCTTTTCCTGAGATTTTCTCTCTAGCTCTAGCTAAGACGACTCTTCCAGCTATGTTTTAACTCCCCATGTTTTAACTTATAGCTGATCTTTTCAATCTAAGAATGAGCTTCCACTTGCATTCCTGGGCAGTGAACGTAGGGACTTTATTGACCTCAAGCTACTCCCTCTTTTCCAGGTCTCAGCAGACATGGGTAGGATGGAGGCCGAGAGAGATTAAATAAAAGATTTCATGATGCAAAGCCAAAGGCTTTGGTAATGGGCATAATTTTTTTTTAAACGGTTGTATCCAAATGAGGCGTGATCGGCTATATAAAAACTATCTGAATGTAACATGATGGGATAAAGAAAGCAACAAGACCAAGAGCAAAACAACTCCGTCCCCCATCACTGGCTTACAAACTTACATTTCTATTTTCTGTCAGTTCTGATGAAAGATTATAACCTGAAACATGTACTGTTTCTCGCCATAAATGTCTGACCTGAACATTTTAACATTTTATGTTTTATTTCGGGTTTCCAGCATCCACAGTAGTTTTCTTTTGTGTTCATGTGTCCAGGTAGTTTTGTGAAATGGCTAACCAATTGTACTGAATGATGCAGTAGGGTTTCAACCTGGCCCCACATGCAATTTTCAACAGTGTCACCTTTTCGCATTCTGTCCAGACCCTCTTGATTTTGAATACCCCTATCAAATCTCCTATCAACTTTCTCCAAGGAAAACAATTCCAACTTCTCCAATCTATCTGTAACTTAAGTTATACCCAGACTCTGACATCAGTATCTTAAAGATCTGAGTAGGAATTTTTTTGAGAGAAAAGTAGGGGGATTGTGCTCATTTGACATTCCGTTTGGGTGTAGGGAATGGTGGTAAATTAATTGTTTGAGTCTTGAGGAACAAGATTTGTGCTGCTGTTTCAGCTTGTCTTACTCATTGGCCATTAAGGGGAGGCAGTGGCGTAGTGGTATTGTCACTGGACGAGCAATCCAGAGACCCAGAGTACTGCTCTGGGGGTCACAGGTTCAAATCCCGCCACTGCAGATGGTGAAATTTGAATTCAATAAAAATCTGGAATTAAAAGTCTGCTGATGACCATGAAACCATTGTCAATAGTCGTAAAACCCCATCTGATTCACTAATGTCCTTTAGGGAAGGCAATCTTCTGTCCTTACCTGGTCTGTCCTATATGTGACTCCATGTGACAGCAATGTGGTTGACTCAACTGCCCCTCCAGGGCAATTGGGGATGGGCAATAATGCTGGCACAGCCTGCGATATTAATTTTTTTTTACCTGATTGAGCATGGAGCTTTCCCTTGTAGATCTGGACATTTCTACCACAGGCAACCAAAAGCTAAAATGCAGGCTTAGGGTGGCACTGCTGCCTCACAGCTCCAGGGACCCGGGTTCAATTCCAACCTCGGGTGACTGGAGTTTGCACTTTCTCCCTGTGTCTGTGTGGGTTTTCTCCGGGTGCTCCAGTTTCCTCCCACAGCGAAAGATGTACGGGGTAGGTGGATTGGCCATGCAAATTGCCCATTAATGTCCATGGATGTGTAGGTTAAGACCATAAGACCATAAGACATAGGAGCGGAAGTAAGGCCATTCGGCCCATCGAGTCCACTCCACCATTCAATCATGGCTGATTTCAACTCCATTTACCCGCTCTCTCTCCATAGCCCTTAATTCCTCGAGAAATCAAGAATTTATCAACTTCTGTCTTAAAGACACTCAACGTCCCGGCCTCCACCGCCCTCTGTGGCAATGAATTCCACAGACCCACCACTCTCTGGCTGAAGAAATTTCTCCTCCTCTCTGTTCTAAAGTGACTCCCTTTTATTCTAAGGCTGTGCCCCCGGGTCCTAGTCTCCCCTGCTAATGGAAACAACTTCCCTACATCCACCCTATCTAAGCCATTCATTATCTTGTAAGTTTCTATTAGATCTCCCCTCAACCTCCTAAACTCCAATGAATATAATCCCAGGATCCTCAGACGTTCATCGTATGTTAGGTCTACCATTCCTGGGATCATCCGTGTGAATCTCCGCTGGACCCGCTCCAGTGCCAGTATGTCCTTCCTGAGGTGTGGGGCCCAAAATTGCTCACAGTATTCTAAATGGGGCCTAACTAATGCTTTATAAAGCTTCAGAAGTACGTCCCTGCTTTTATATTCCAAGCCTCTTGAGATGAATGACAACATTGCATTTGCTTTCTTAATTACGGACTCAATCTGCAAGTTTACCTTTAGAGAATCCTGGACTAGGACTCCCAAGTCCCTTTGCACTTCAGCATTATGAATTTTGTCACCGTTTAGAAAATAGTCCATGCCTCTATTCTTTTTTCCAAAGTGCAAGACCTCGCACTTGCCCACGTTGAATTTCATCAGCCATTTCTTGGACCACTCTCCTAAACTGTCTAAATCTTTCTGCAGCCTCCCCACCTCCTCCATACTACCTGCCCCTCCACCTATCTTTGTATCATCGGCAAACTTAGCCAGAATGCCCCCAGTCCCGTCATCTAGATCGTTAATATATAAAGAGAACAGCTGTGGCCCCAACACTGAACCCTGCGGGACACCACTCATCACCGGTTGCCATTCCGAAAAAGAACCTTTTATCCCAACTCTCTGCCTTCTGCCTGACAGCCAATCGTCAATCCATGTTAGTACCTTGCCTCGAATACCATGGGCCTTTATTTTACTCAGCAGTCTCCCGTGAGGCACCTTATCAAAGGCCTTTTGGAAGTCAAGATAGATAACATCCATTGGCTCTCCTTGGTCTAACCTATTTGTTATCTCTTCAAAGAACTCTAACAGGTTTGTCAGGCACGACCTCCCCTTACTAAATCCATGCTGACTTGTCCTAATCCGACCCTGCACTTCCAAGAATTTAGAAATCTCATCCTTAACAATGGATTCTAGAATCTTGCCAACAACCGAGGTTAGGCTAATTGGCCTATAATTTTCCATCTTTTTCCTTGTTCCCTTCTTGAACAGGGGGGTTACAACAGCGATTTTCCAATCCTCTGGGACTTTCCCAGACTCCAGTGACTTTTGAAAGATCATAACTAACGCCTCCACTATTTCTTCAGCTATCTCCTTTAGAACTCTAGGATGTAGTCCATCTGCGGTTATGGGGTTGCAGGGATGTGGACATGGGTGGAGTGCTCATTTGAAGGGTCGGTGCAGACTCAATATGCCGAATGGCCTCCTGCACTGTAAGGATTCTATGATATTTATAATGGTTTCCTCTGCATCCTTCCGCATGCCAATGTGAATTATCTGGGCCTTGTATCTAGGTAGCAATATTACTTGGCTATCCTTAAGAGCCCAACTTTTACCTTGGAACTAAAGGGACAGTTTAAAGCACAATTGTTTACAACCTGACATTCCCAACACTTCAGGGCCTTGAAAGACTCACATCCAAGGTTAATACAGGCTTTTGCCATTGTCTCCAAGCATAATTTCCTTCCACCTTCCCCCTATGTGAAATAATCCAATCCTTCCTTTGATCTCTAACAATCAAATTACCCAGCCTGACTGTGGGGTGGACTTCAAACCCGCTCATATGATCCCCTTCATTTTATCTTAAACTTAAAAACCCCATCAAAATACAACAAGCTTAACTTTATTATTATAACAGCAGTAGTCTTCTTCTAGTCTACTTTTGCTCAGTGTGAAGAATGGCGACATGAGTGAGATACTGGCGATTGCATTTTGAATTGTAAGAGTCACTCTTTATTGCTAGATGGAAACAAAGATAATTCTAGAAGATTCCCTGTGGCATATCTTGTGGCATTTCAGAGAGTGAAATGAAGCATGACATTCAATTGTATTAATTTTCCAAAAGTTCAGGCTAATTAAATCTAATAGAAAAATGGTTTATTTCATGGTATCATGCAGCACGGAAAGAGTCCACTCAGTCTATGCCGGCTGTTTGAAAGAGCTGTCCAATTAGTTCCACTCCTCTGTTCTTTCTTCATAGCCTTGAAAATCTTTGCTTTATAAGTATTTATCCAATTCCCTTTTGACGGTTACTATTGAGTTTGTTTCCACCACCCTATTAGGCGGAGCATTCCAGATAACTGCTAGCTGTGTTTAAAAAAAATAACTGTCAGTTCCCTCCTGGTTCTTTTGACAATTACTTTAAACCCATGTCTCTTGTTACCAACCCTCCTGCCAATGGAAATCTTTTCACCCTATGCATTCTATCAAATTTTTGAACATCTCTATTAATTAAGCTCTCCTTGATCTTTTCTTCTCTTCGGAGAGCAATTCCAGCTTCTCTAATCTCTAACGCCACTTGTTCGAAAGGTGATTGAAAATGATACATTTCTAATCACATTTTTATTGTGTTTTTTAAGCACCAAATCTCATCTGATAATTCTTTAATGATGCTGCATTGGATTTAGGATCTAATTTATAGAACGATTAAGTGGGTAAAATAGTCACGGGGTTTGGTTCAGAGGCGCGCAACCAATAGGTTCCAGCTTCGATTCTCAGTAGCAGCAAAATGAGCTGATTCCAGGTTGGGGGGCTTGGGAGGAGGAAGGGAGTTTTTGGGTTGGGGTTGGGAGGAGGAGGAAGTTCAGTTGGAGTTACTGCTTCTGATTTCTATCTACCGGCTCCTGTTGAAAAAGGTACATGTGTGGATAAGATCGTGCTTTCCTGTGATGTGTTTCCAGTCAAATAGACTATCAACACTGAGCCACAATTCCTCTTGTTGATCACTTTCCAGTCTTGTTCATAAAGAAGAACAACTTGTGTAAGGAGCCCAGGGACGGGTAGCATCTGCGGCAACCTGCCCAGCATCAACCAGAGTCCCCAGGAACACGGTGTGGGTGGGGACGATTTTCTTGCCGCATTCGCAAATCCCATTATGGCCGCTATCTCTTGCGAGGTGGCCATAATGGGATTTGCACCAGAGAGATAGATCTCACTGAGATTTTCCGCGTTGCCGACGTAATTGGGTTCACGGCCAGCAAGGGCATGAACCTGGTTACCATGGATTTTAAGCTTAAAAAACACCTTTTTACACCGTTGCCTCCGAGGTTTCTGTAAGTCCCCACCCCCTCACCCTTACCGGGGTGAAGTCATGCCGGCGAGAATCCCGACTGGTTTCCAAAAACTGAAACCAGTTGCGATGACCACGTTGGGGGGGGGGGGGGGGGGCTCAGAGGTGAGTACAGCCCCTGGATGTTGAGGGACATGACCAGGCAGTGTCCTGGCACTGATTGGTAGCGCTAGGGGGTGGAAACTCGATGGAATCCCATTGGGTGGGGGGGGGCGCGCGGGGGGTTGTGCCTGCATGGTGGTGGGGGAAGGGAGGAGACTTAGAATGGGGGGTTGGGGGGGTGCCCCAAAGCTGGTGAGACTAGAAGGGTGGCTGAATCACTCTGGTGCCTGCATGGTGGTGGGGGAGGGGAGGAGACTTAGAGTGGGGAAGTGCCCCAATGTAGGTGAGGCTAAGGGATGGTTGAATCACACTGATGCCTGCTTGGGGAAGGGGTGGGGGGGGAGATTGGCCCTCTTGTGTTGGAGGGCTAGAGGTGTTCCCTTGTCTGCCGGGGTCCCGTTGTCTGGGAGGAGGGGGTCTTTAACTTCACTTTGATCTCAAAACATCCTTTAAAAATGGCAACTCAATCTCTGAATCCCAGTTTTGCTGGCGAGTTTAGACTACCTTTGCCTTTTGATCTGTTTAGAAAATGCAGCAAGTTTCACATTGCTTTTGTAACCTGAGCTAGCACTCTGCAAATTTGGGAAAATCCCGCCCAAGAAAAAACTAATTCCTCTCCTCCCTGCGTTCCAGCTTTTGTTCCATTCCAGTCAGAGACAGAGAAAATTCAGCCTCAATGGAACCAATTTTTAAATAGAAATTTTATAACACCGTTAGCTCCAACCGTAATATAATCCGATTATATTGTAGGGTATTTTTTTCGGTTACTTTTTTTTAGAAAACTACTTACCTGTTTGTTTACTGATCTGAACATTCCAAGATGGTGGACGGTTTAACTCCATTGAACAGATTTCTGGGCTCAATTGTTTCCAAGTAATTCAAACAGTTGTGGAGGTAGGCTTTCTCACTGTTGTCTGTGGATTCTTTGGATGTGATTTTGCACTTACATTTGTTGTGGAGGTGCTGCTGTTACAGAATATTGGTGTTCTCCTATGAAGGCAGGGGTGGAGCCCTGATCTGGTACAACAGCAATGTACATGAGCAGTGCACACATCCTGCTGCTGAACAGGAAGCTCGTGCCTGGTGGTGTAGGTGGGATAAAGGCTGCATTTTGAGGGTTGTTGGCCAAACTGAATAGTGTTTGACATTGGTGTGGCGTGCCCAGCATCTTCCGTTGGATTCTCTTGCACCCACGTTGGAGTGTCGATATTTGGGCTGCATCTTGCACTACCGCCCACTAGTTGGTCTGTAGGTGAATGTGTTCCATTGTGGGCGAGGATGCCACTTACTTTGTGATTGTTATTTATACAGGATGCCTTTGCTGGACTCATCACCCTGACTGGTGTCCTCCGTGGTGGTGGGGGTGGCGGCTTTGATTTGCGCAGCACTGTCAGGACAGTTGTTGAGGTTGGTAGGGTCCTGGGAATCACTTTTGGCCGATCTTTGGATTTTTCCAGAGTAGACACGGTAACTCCACTGGAGCTGCTGTCAAGGGTGTCACTTTTGTAACTCTTGCTTACATCCTCACATAGGTTTAGATTTGTGGTCAACTGGTCTATTTGTCCCACCACCTGTTTAAAAATGAAGGCATCATAATATTAATTACTTTTCTAAATTTCCTTTCTTTCCCCCCCCACTCCCAATTTTTCTGTTCCTCTTCTGAAGGTTCGAGTTCACAAGTGGCCTTTCAGAACAGCCTTGAGGTGGCCATTCTTTGCTGGCAGCCAAGTGTTGGCCATCTGTTCAATCTAATGAGGCATCACAGGCAATGATCCCCTCCAAGCTCCGTGGTCATATGTGGCCAGTTTTGTCAATGCTGGTCACTTTAGATTTCATTTGCAGCTGCACACATGCAATATTTAGATGGAACAAGGCCTGTGAGGTACTTTTCAGGCTACTGCAATGGCTGCCAATGCATGCTTAGTGGCAATATTGATCACAGGTCAGATTTCTTGTCCTCGCCCTCATCTAATGTTCACTTTCCACTCGGGGGCTATTGGATTTTTCTCAGGAAGAGGAGTACTGGTAGAGTGTCTCTCCTACTATACAAACAGAGGTCAACTCAGGTGAGCACAGGTTGTTGCTGAACCTGACACCTTCCTATCGGTATGAACATGCAAAAATAACTTACAGGAAAAGATCTATTGACCCGTTCTATCTATTCGACAAATTTATGATTCCACGTGCATCAGTGGTCGGGAGTGTGATGGAATACTCTGCACTTGCTTGGATGAGTGCGGCCTGCACCCTAGGGTATTAAGGGAGGTGGCAGCAGAGATAGTGGATGCATTGGTTATGATATTTCAAAATTCCCTGGATTCTGGAAAAGTCCCGGTGGATTGGAAGCACGCTCATGTAACTCCCCTATTCAAAAAGGAAGAGAGGCAAAAAGTAGGAAACTATAGACCAGTTGGCTTGACCTCTGTGGTGGGGAAGTTGCTGGAATCAATCATTCAGGGGGAGATGACTGAACATTTGGAAAGACAAAACTCAATCCACCCTTGTCAGCATGGTTTTATGAAGGTTAAGTCATGCTTGACAAACTAGCTTGAGCTCTTTGAGGACATAATCGGCAAGATGGATAATGGGGAACCTATGGATGTGGTATATCTAGACTTCCAGAAAGTGTTTGACAAGGTGCCACATAAAAGATTTATCCAGAAGGTCACATCGCAGGGGGTTGGGGGTAGAATACTAGATTGGATTGAGGATTGGCTGACTGACAAAGCAGAGGGTTAGGTTAAATGGGTCCTTCTCCGGCTGGTGAACTGTAACTAGTGGGGTGCCAAAGGACCTCAACTGTTTCCAATCTATATAAATGATCTGCAATCAGGGACAGAGTGTAACATAGCAAAATTTGCGGATGATACCAAAATAGGTGGGAAAGCAAGCAGTGAAAAGGAGATACAGATTTTACAAATGGATATAGATAGGCTAGGATATTGGACCAAAATCTGGCAGATGGAGTTTAATGTGGATAAGTGTGAGGTTATCCATTTTTGCCCAAAAAAATAGTCAGACAAATTATTATCTAAATGGAAAGCAGATTCAAAAAGTGTCTGGGAAGGGGGCACACGTGGCTCAGTGGTTAGCACTGCTGCCTATGGCGCTGAGGACCCGGGTTCGAATCCCAGCCCTGGGTCACTGTCCGTGTGGAGTTTGCACATTCTCCCCGTGTCTGCATGGGTCTCACCCCCACAACCCAAAGATGTGCAGGTTAAGTGGATTGGCCACAGTAAATTGCTCTTAATTTGGAAAAAAAAAAGTGTCTGGGCAGAGGGGCCTGGGTGTCTTTGTTCATGAATCGCAGAAAGTCTGTCTGGAAGTACAAAATGTCATCAGAAAGACAAATGGAATTTTAGCGTTTATTGCAAAAAGACTGGAGTATACAAGTAGAGAAGTATTGTTGCAATTGTATAGGGTGCTGGTGAGACCACATCTGGAGTAATGTGCCCAGTTTTGGTCTCCTTATTTGAGGAAGGATGTGGTGGCATTGGAAGCATTCAGAGGAGGTTCACCAGATTGATTCCGGGGATGAAGGGCTGACGTAAGAGGAGAGATTAAACAGTTTGGGTTTATACTTGCTGGAGTTTAGAAGGATGAGACGGGATCTGATCGAGGTATATAAAATACCAAAAGGGATTGATAAAGTAAATGTAGACCAAATATTTCCCCTTGTGGGACAATCTAGAGCAAGAGGTCACAGATACAGGTTGAGAGACGGTAGATTTAAAACTGAGATGAGGAGGAACTACTTCTCACAGAAGGTGGTGAATTTGTGGAACTCGCTGCCCCATAGTGCAGTGGAGTCTGAATCATTAAATGGTTTCAAGAGGGAGATTGATATATTTCTGTTTTTAAAAATGGGTTGAAGGGATATGGGGAACAAGTAGGGAGGTGGATTTGAGACCAGAAAGAGATCAGCCATGATGTGATTGAATGTCGGAGCAGGCTCGAACGGCTGAATTGCCAACTTCTGCCCCTAATTCCTATGTTGCTAACACTTGAGAAACCTTACATTATTCAGGATAAAGTAGTCCACTTGATCAGTACCCCATCCACGAGCTTAAGCATTCACTCCCTCCGCCCCCAATGCACAGTGGCAGCAGTGTGTACCATCCAAAAGATGCATTGCAGCAACTCACCAATGCTTCTTCGACAGCACCTTCCAAACCTACGACCTCTCCCACCTAGAAGAACAAGGGTAGCAAATTCCCCTCCAAGCCACACACCATCCTGACTTGGAACTATATAGCCGTTCCTTCACTGACGCTGGGTCAAAAACCTGGAAATCCCTTCCTAACAGCACTGTGAATGTACCTACACTATATGGATTGCAGCCCTTCAAGAAGGCAGTTCACCACCAACCTCTCAAGGACAAATAGCATAGGCAACAAATGCCGATCTTTCCAGCAACACACTCTTCCCATGAAAGAATAAAAAAGAAATACATTGTACTACCTACCTGAGCCAGATAATCTCCTGGGTGAGGTAAAAACCAAAACAGCTACCCAACCAGGATAGAGCTGAGTATCGCAGTAATTGCCAGAGAAGCATATCAGCTGCCTCAGTTTAGGGGAAGGAATCAATTGCTAAACCATTTGAGCGATCATAAGTTTCACTGCAAAAGCTGCTGATTATTTTTCAGAGAATTTACAATGCAGACGGAGGCCATTCGGCCCATCGAGTCTGCACGGGCCCTTGGAAAGAGCACCCTACTTAATCGCATGCCTCCACCCTATCCCTGTAACCCTACCTAACCTTTGGACACTAAGGGGCAATTTAGCGTGGCCAATCCACCTAACCTGCAATTGGACTGTGGGAGGAAACTGGAGCACCCAAAGTAAACTCATGTCGACACGGGAAGAACGTGCAAACTCCATACAGACAGTCACCTGAGGCCGGAATTGAACCCGGGAACCGGGAGCTGTGAGGCAGCAGTGCTAACCACTGTGCCACCATGCCGCCCTGTTACTGGTTGGTTCTTTTAAATACCAACAGTATATTCTTATGAGTTAAACGGATGATCATGCTTCAACATGCACAAGTATTGGTGGAAGTTAATGGTCATGGTGGTGAGTCTGTTTTCCAGCTAGAGAACTGGTGGCAACCCTGCTGCAGACTTTTCTGGGAGGCATGACAGAATTAAACTTCAATCCTGCCTCCTGCAGCTGCAAATCACTCACTGTGAGCAGTGGCCACAGCTGGTACTGCAGTGAGCCCCAGGACAAAGATCGTCGCTGGAGCCCAGGAAGACAGGTAAGTGGGGAAGGCTCCCAGGGCAAACCCGGCAATAGCGGGGGAAAGGATTGTCTTTCTTCGCTGCCGCCGGCTGGAACCTTCATTGATCACAGGGTGCTGAGCAGCTTGCCAAAGACAGAGCTTCATTGTTCAGCTTCAAATGCTTTAAAGTGGAATGTAGAATCTTAGAAATACAGAAATTAGAAATTTCATTCCTGGCTTCCATTGGAAGAGAACAGCAGTGGAAGCCATTGGCCTGCAACCAGGAGTCTACTAACATTTACAACAGAGTAGCTGTTGTATTTTCTGTACACTGTATGTAAGATAAAATGTGCTCTTCAAATAAATTTCTCCACAGAACTGTCCCATTGTACAATGAAATCCAGGGTTCTAACTGGCCAAACTATAATAGAAGAATGCTCCATTTTTTCAAATCCAGCAGAACTCCAATGTTGCTTCTGATAAGCAAGAGAAGACACTTGTTTATGAGGTCAGAAAATGTATACCATGTATTGTGTAGATATGTGTCTCTTTTTCAGAATGAAGATGCTATCTTTTGTTAACTCAACTGCAGCATGACCATTCTGATCTATTCCACGACTGAGTGCACAAGCCTGGAATTTTAAGTATTTTTCCACCTCATGGTTCGCCTTTGATTTGTGCTCATCACAGTGAAGGCTGCCCGTGCTGGGGAATTTTCTTTAAAAAAAATTTTTTTCATACATTTAGAGCACTCAATTCTTTTTTTTCCAATTAAGGGGCAATTTAGCATGGCCAATCCACCTACCCTGCACACCTGCGGGTTATGGGGGTGAGATTCACGCAGGCACGGGGAGAATGTGCAAATTCCACATGGACAGTGACCCTGACTGGGATCGAACCTAAGTCCTCAGCACCCTGAGGCAGCAGTGTTAACCCCTGCGTCACCGTGCTGCCCTTGGGAATTTTCATAATATCTAGCTGTACTCTTCAAAAGAATGACTATTCTAATAACCATTAAAAGATGGAGCTGTAAGTTATCTGTTTGAAGATACTTTGGAACAACATAGGCATAGCATTCACAGGAACATGTAGTATGGAAATTATCCTGCAGCGCTAAGGCATAATTCTAAAGAGAATTAAGAGACTAAAACGTATTAGAGCAAAATTACTGCCTAATCAGTGAAAATGTGACCTCTAATTTTCCATTATTTAGTCCACATGTGAGAATGGTGAGATATAACTCATAAAATCAATGGGAAAGTATAGATCACATCATTCTCTTGAGATAAAGCCTAAAGCACCCTCTCTCTGCCCCAGCAACATGCAGGCATAGTAACATACATAGAAAGTAGAAGCAGGAGGAGGCCATTCAGCCCTTCGAACCTGCTCTGCTATTCATTACGATCATGGCTGATCATCAAGTTCAATTCCTTGATCCAGCCTTCCCCCCGTATCCCGTGATCCCTCTTAGCCCCAAGAGCTATACCTAATCCCTTCTTGAAATTACACAACATTTTGGCCTCAACTACTTTCTCTGATAGTGAATTCCATAGATTCACCACTCTCTAGGTGACGAAATTTGTCCTCACCTCAGTCCTAAAAGGTTTACCCCTTATCCTCAAACTTTAATCTCTAGTTCTGGACTCCCTCACCATTGGGAACACCCTTTCTGAATCTACCCCGTCTAATCCTGTTAGAATTTTATGTTTCTATGAGATCCACAAAAAAGGCATATGCAAATAGGTAACATTTTCCCTCTCTTGCCATTTTAGGAACATTCATTTCATACGAGCACTAATGATTGTTCAATTGTGGACAATCGCGGCTATGCTCACGTGAGACTTCCCCAGTGACCAGGACATCCTCTGGAGGGCCGCAGCAATGCCACCTGAGACTGGGACATGCCCTGCAGCACCTCATCAAGGTTCCTCCAGCGACTGGGACATGCTGTCTAAGCGCTTAGTCATGGCTGTTCCTGACGGAGCTACGCCTTGGACACCCCCACTCATGCTGCTGATGTTGTAAACAGGCTTCTCCATTGTTATTGCCACCCGAGCAGTGTTGTCCTCAGTGCCACGCATTGCCAGTGCTATCTCCTGCACTCATAGCCTCTGGGACTCCTCCAATCGGCTATGGCCCTGCTGGAGTGTCACTGACATCCCCTGCTCAATCTCTCGGCTGCACCTTAGCGTCTGTATCAGCTCCGGGTAAACCTGTTCCAGAGGCTCAGCATCTGACTGGGACCTATGACTGCCGTCTCGCCTGGGCGTTCCTGCCTCCACCTGATGTGGTGCTCACCAAAATGTGCTGCAGAAGCCTGTCCACTGCTGTTGCCCACCGAGGTGTGCGTCTCTGTGCTGGTTGAGGGTGGGGTGATTGCTGTGCTTTGAATATGGTGGTGTCCTCGGAGCCCCCCTACAACGTGTTCTCATGCGAGGCAGGGGGATGGACCACACCAGATGGACCAGCACCATCGGATGAGGATCCTGTGGAGAATGAACATGTGATCAGTGGGAGGGATGAATCAGTCTGCATGGTATGAACAACTCACGAGTGACAGATCATCTGGATGGGGTCGGTGGATCCTCACCTCTGCGCCATACGCCAACCTCTACGTCAGTGACAGATCTGTCCTTGGCCACCTCCAGGGCCTCTTAGGGGCTGAGGATTGTAATGCCCGGCTCCCTGCAGCCCGTCTGGCCCCTCTCCCATCTGTTGTGGGCTAACTTCGCCTGCGGGAACACAGAGCGGGCATTGTGGAGCGCACGCGTTGTTCACTGAGGGGGTATGGGGGGTTTGGGTGGGGGGGGAGATGGGGGATGGAGAATGGGGGTGTGGGGGGATGGGGCGGGAGGTGTGGACGGTACGGTTGGACATGGGTGGGCTGGGAACGGTGCCGGGCAGGGGCGATGCCGCACACATTCTCGGTGGGGGCGGGTTGGGGATCTGGTGGCAAGAACTGAGTGCCGGTCCTCCTCATGATGGTCTGCAAGCTGAGGCCGCTGCCACTTCCTCCCAGGCAGGACTGGCTGCCCTGTGGCTGACCCTCCAAGACACTTGCAGGAACAAGGCATCCCATCTGGCCTCTATCGCATCCGACAATCTGCCCAGGTCGGCATCCTCGAATCTTCCAGCTGGCCTCCTCGGTGGCATGGCTGTGAGATGAGTGGGGTTGGCTGTGCAGGATCGGTTTAAGGGCTGCTCGCCCTTGTTAGCAGGGGGGCTGGAGAGCGTGGTCCCAGCGAATCAGCCGGTGGGACGATCATTTGCGGCGTGAAGCCCGTGGGGCCTCGTTAAGTGGGCCAGTGAACTTTTCATAGTGGTGACGGCCTCACCAGTCCGAACGTCAGGAAGCTCGCAGCAATTCCCGCTCACTACCACACTTGGAAACTTCTTGGTTAAATCGCGCTCCATTATGTTTTTCAATACCACAGCTGAGAATTTCTGTCTCTACTGCAAAATGTCCATAACATGAATCCTGAGATTTACGGCCTCAGATGAAAATCCTTTTGCACAGCTATTCAACCTCTTAAATATAAAGAAAAGCATAACATGAGCCTCCAATCCCAGTGGCCCATTGGAATCAATATTAAATGGAACGTAATTCTTAGGATTGCTCCATACAGAGTAAAGGACTGTGTCAAGGGAGAGTTAAATAAGAACCTGAACGTTTGAAGCTACTTTTTGAACTGTGACAAATAAAGACACCAATACACGTGTTTAGAACTGGATGCTGCCGTGCCTGGTCAGAATGGAGGGAGCAACTGAGAGAATTTACAGTGCAGTAGGAGGCCATTCGGCCTATCGAGTCTGCACCGGCTCTTGGAAAGAGCACCCCACTTAAGCCCACACCTCCAACCTATTGTTGCTCTTATTATCCTTAGTTTTATTAGCTCTAATTCTGTCACCTTTGCTCACGAGTCGCCAGGTATCTTTCTGATACCGCCACGTGGTTCAAGCTCTAGTTATGATTAATAAGACAGCACACCGCTTAGTAAGAGTAAAATCAACGGTCATTTATTATATACAGCAATCAATACTTATACAATAATCCTACTTTCTAGACTACTACCTACCACTACTGGCCAATACTTAACTTTTGGGAATGGCCCACCAGGTCAGGGAAACGAATGGCTTATCGAATTGGGTCTGGCCTGCGGGATTCAAAGGCTGATACAGGTTGATGGTTAGGAGTCTCTATCGGGTAGCGATCGCTGGAGTCAAGCTTACGGTTTCTGGCCGATGGTTCTTGCGAAGGTTGAGAGCAGGAGAAGAAGGGAGAGAAGGGTCGATCTGAACTTGGCCCCTATCTTTATAGTTCCCAGGGGCTTCCCACCTCTCGGGGCGGACCTTGACCCTGGTCCCAAGTGATTGGACTTGTTCCCAATCACTGGGCTCGATATGCTCCAATAATGGGGCGATTCCTTGATCGGGGGGTGGTCGTTCAACTTTCTTTGTCTCGGCCACTGCTGGCGCCGAGAGGTCTGGATCGGCTTTCAATTGCTAATTTGTAGCAATTGTTCCCGGTGATAGCCGATTAAACTGCAGATAGCTGGGTTGATGTGCTGCTAATGGTTGCAGGTATCGGTCTGGGCCGACTTCCCCAGAGCCGAATACACCGTTCTGTCTGTAGCTGTCCGTTTGTGCCCTGTTGGCTGATTTTCCCATCAGCCTTTTCAGTTCGCCATTTTACATTGGGGTTTTGCCATATTAATCGGGAATCAGCCATTTTAGGTGGCTACACTATCCCCGTAACCCAGTAACCCCACCTAACCTTTTTGGACACTAACGGCAATTTAGCATGCGTCTCAGACATCGTTGATGGTACCTCTCCAGGGTCTTGAGGTGGAGTCTGTATGTAGTCCAGGTTTCTGAACCGTGTAGAAGGGTTGGGAAGATGACTGCCTTGTACATGAGGATCTTAGTATCAACATGGATAATGCAGATCACAAATCACAGAATTTACAGTGCAGACGGAGGCCATTCGGCCCATTGAGTCTGCACTGGCCCTTGGAAAGAGCACCTTAGTTAAGCCCACACCCTATCCCCGTAACGTAGTAACCCCACCTAACCTTTTTGGACGAAAAGCAATTTTAGCATGGTCAATCCACCTAACCTGCACATCTTTGGACTGTGGGAGGAAACCATAGCACCCGGAGGAAACCCACGCAGACACAGGGAGAATGTGCATACTCCTCACAGACAGTGACCCAAGCCGGGAATCGAACCTGGGACCATGGAGCTGTGAATCAACTGTGCTAACCACTGTGCTACCGTGCTGTCCACCAAATGTATCGATTGTCTCACAAACATATTGGTTCCCTGCAGTGTGAGCTCAGGTTCTCAAAGCAAACCCACTGTGAACCAATCCTGCGATCTGCACCGGAAAGAAATGAACAAAACGTGTTGCTTGACCAACAGCAAACAATATCAAAGGGCTCGGCTGGAATTTGAAAGCGGGATCTCTCGCAAATTTCGAGACTGAAACACCCAAAGCAAGAATCTTACCCGTAGACCAACGAGTCCCTGAAAAGTGTCAGGTTTCCTTCCCTGAAGGACATAGGTGAGCCAGATGAGGTTTTACAACAAGTGGTTAGCATTAGACTTCAGATTTTTACTGAATTCAAATTTCACCATCTGCCGTGGTGGGATTTGAACACAGGACCCCAGGGATTACCCTGGGGTCCCTGGATTATTAGTCCAGTGACAATAACCCTCTGCCAATGCCTACCTTGTTAAGAGATCAATCTTTCCAGTAAATAAGAGTCAAAAAACAAATATAGGGTCCAAATAAGGATGCCCACTCTTCTTCCTGACATGTAGACTCTATCGATCTGACTGGAGAGCGTTTTGGTGCATGTAAATTGACCACAGCACTGTTGTACTGGGAGGCATTCAAGTGGGGGGAGAGAAAAGAAATGTAGTTGTAATTGGGGATAGTATAGTCAGGGGCAGAGGACTGGAAAATGGCTAAAATAATATCCCTGTTTAAGAAGGGAGGGAGGCAGAAGATGGAAAATTATAGGCCGGTTAGCCTGACTTCGTCATTGGTAAGATTTTAGAGTCCATTATTAAAGATGAGATTGCGGAGTACTTGGAAGTGCATGCTAAAATAGGACTGAGTCAGCATGGCTTCGTTAAGGGGAGGTCATGTCTGACAAATCTGTTAGAACTCTTCGAGGGCGAAACAAGGAATTTAGACAAAGGAGAACCAGTGGACGTGATCTATCTAGATTTCCAGAAAGCCTTTGACAAAGTGCCGTGTAGGAGGCTGTTACACAAGTTAAGAGCCTGTGGTAAGGATAAGATACTGACATGGGTAAAGGATTGCTTGACTGGCAAAAGGCAGAGAGTGAGGATGAAGGTTTTTTGTTTCAGGGTGATAGCCGGTGATTAGTGGTGTGCCTCAGTGGTTGGTGTTGGGACCACAACTTTTCACAAAAAACATTTACGATCTGGAAGAAGGAACTGAGGGCACTGTTGCTAAGTTTGCAGATGATACAAAGATATGCAGAGGGACAGGTAGTATTGAGGAAGCAGGGGGGCTGCAGTAGGACTTGGACAGGCAAGGGGAGTGGGCAAAGAAATGGCAGACGGAATACAATGTGGAAAAGTGTGATATTATGCACTTTGGAAGGAAGAATGGAGGATAGACTATTTTCTAAATGGGAAAATGCTTAGGAAATCAGAAGCACACAGGGACTTAAAAGTCCAAGTTCAAGATCCTCTTCAGCTTAACATGCAGGTTCAGTCAGCAGTTAGGAAGGCAAATGCAATGTTAACATTCATGTCGAGAGGGTTAGACTACAAGAGCAATGATGTACTTCTGAGGCTGCATAAGGCTCTGGTCAGATCCCATTTGGAGTATTGTGAGCAGTTTTGGGCCCTGTATCTAAGGAAGGATGTGTTGGCCTTGGAAAGAGTCCAGAGGAGGTTCACAAGAATGATCCCTGGAATGAAGAGCTTGTCATATGAGGAGCGGTTGAAGACTCTGGAACTGTACTCGTTGGAGTTCAGAAGGATGAGGGGGGATCTTATTGAAACTTACAGGATATTGCGAGGCCTGGATCATAGAATCATAGAATTTACAGTGCAGAAGGAGGCCATTCAGCCCATCAAGTTTGCACAGGCGCTTGGAAAGAGCAGCCTACTTAAGCCCATGTCTCCATCCTAGCCCCTTAACTCAGTAACCCCACCTAACCTTTTTTTTAAAAAAAAATATATTTTATTCAACATTTTTGGCCAACCATAACAGTACATTGTGTATCTTTTACACAGTAACATAACAATATAAATAACAATGGCCAGTTTTTTAAACAAGAAATAAATAATATATAAACAACATCAAAATTAAAAAACAAAACTAAATGGCAACTGCCTTATCCCAAATAAATACTCTCCAAAAATACAATTCAGCAGTCCAGTATACAATTACCTATAACAACAACCTATACATATTATACTTATACACTAACATCCCTGAGAGTCCTTCTGGTTCCTCCGCCCCCCCCCCCCAACCGGGTTGCTGCTGCTGTCTTCTTCTTTTCCATTCCCTCTATCTTTCTGTGAGGTATTCGACGAACGGTTGCCACCGCCTCGTGAACCCTTGAGCCGATCCCCTTAGGACGAACTTAATCCGCTCTAGCTTTATAAACCCTGCCATGTCATTTATCCAGGTCTCCACACCCGGGGGCTTGGCTTCCTTCCACATCAACAGTATCCTGCGCCGGGCTACTAGGGACGCAAAGGCCAAAACATCAGCCTCTTTCGCCTCCTGCACTCCCGGCTCTTCTGCAACCCCGAATATAGCCAACCCCCAGCTTGGTTCGACCTGGACCCCCACCACCTTGGAAAGCACCTTTGTCACCCCCACCCAAAACCCCTGTAGTGCCGGACATGACCAGAACATGTGGGTGTGGTTCGCTGGGCTTCTCGAGCATCTCGCACACCTATCCTCTACTCCAAAAAATTTACTGAGCCGTGCTCCAGTCATATGCGCCCTGTGTAACACCTTAAATTGTATCAGGCTTAGCCTGGCACACGAGGACTATGAGTTTACCCTACTTAGGGCATCAGCCCACAGCCCCTCCTCAATCTCCTCCCCCAGCTCTTCTTCCCATTTCCCTTTCAGCTCATCTACCATAATCTCCCCCTCGTCCCTCATTTCCCTATATATGTCTGATACCTTACCGTCCCCCACCCATGTCTTTGAGATCACTCTGTCCTGCACCTCCTGCGTCGGGAGCTGCGGGAATTCCCTCACCTGTTGCCTCGCAAAAGCCCTCAGTTGCATATACCGGAATGCATTCCCTTGGGGCAACCCATATTTTTCAGTCAGCGCTCCCAGACTTGCAAACGTCCCATCTACAAACAGCATTCCAAATGTAATCTTTTTATGAAGCACCGCCTTGGCCCGATTAAAGCTCGCCCTCCTTCTCGCCACATCCGCACTCCAGTCTTGATATACGCGGATCACCGCGTTCTCCCACTTACTGCTCCGAGTTTTCTTTGCCCATCTGAGGACCATCTCTCTGTCCTTAAAACGGAGGAATCTCACCACTATGGCTCTGGGAATTTCTCCTGCTCTCGGTCCTCACGCCATCACTCGGTATGCTCCCTCCACCTCCAACGGACCCGTCGGGGCCTCCGCTCCCATTAACGAGTGCAGCATCGTGCTCACATATGCCCCGACATCCGCCCCTTCTGCACCTTCAGGAAGACCAAGAATCCTTAAATTCTTCCTCCTCGCATTATTCTCCAGCACCTCCAGCCTTTCCACACATCGTTTATGGTGTGCCTCGTGCATCTCCGTCTTCACCACCAGGCCCTGTATATCGTCCTCGTTCTCGGCAGCCTTTGCCTTCGCGACCCGAAGCTCCCGCTCCTGGGTCTTTTGCTCATCTTTTAGCCCTTCAATCGCCTGTAATATCGGGGCTAACAGCTCCTTCTTCATCTCCTTTTTAAGCTCTTCCACGCAGTGTTTCAAAAACTCGTGTTGTTCAGGGCCCATATTAAACTGCCACCTTCCGACGCCATCTTGGTTTTTGCTTGCCTTCCTTGCCGCTGCTCTAAAGGATCCACCGCAATCCGGCCACTTTCCTCTCCTTTTTCCATCCGTATCCAGGGGGGATTCCCTTCTGGTTTACCGCACAGTGCTTTTAGCCGTTAAAATTGCCGTTGGGGCTCTTATTAAGAGCCCAAAAGTCCGTTCCACCGGGAGCTGCCGAAACGTGCGACTTAGCTGGTCATCGCCGCACCCGGAAGTCCACCTAACCTT
Organism: Scyliorhinus torazame; assembly: GCF_047496885.1. NCBI lineage: Eukaryota > Metazoa > Chordata > Chondrichthyes > Carcharhiniformes > Scyliorhinidae > Scyliorhinus > Scyliorhinus torazame. The sequence goes on from NC_092724.1 coordinate 46,188,478, forward strand.
TTTGGATACGAAGGGCAATTTAACATGGCCAATCCACTTAACTTGCACATCTTTGAACTGTGGGAGGAAACCGGAGCACCCGGAGGAAACCCACGCAGACTTCACGCTTGGGAATTGGATAATGCTTCCTCATGATATTGTGATTTAGGTCCTTGGGATTAATGCAAATTCTCAATTCCCGGAAGACGTTTTTTACACATACCATGGAACTGACCCAGTCGGTTGGTTCCGTGATGTGGAAATCACTGCTTGGTCCTGGAGGTCCTGCAGCTGCTGCTTGAGGCGGTCCTTAAGGGCTGCTGGGACCCTGTGAGATGCATGCACCACAGGCGTGGCATTCTGTTTCAATTATATCTTGTAGGTGTATGGGAGCGTGCCCATGCCTTTGAAGACGTTGTGGTGCTGGTCGATGATGGAGTCGAGTTGGACCCTGTAGTCGGTGTCCTGAAAGGCAGACGTGTCATCAGGAGAGAGAGAGTGACCTCTCTGAACTAGGTTCAACAGCTTGCAGACCTGCGCGCCAAGCAGGGAGGCTTTCGAGGAGCCCACAATTTCAAAAGGAAGGATGGCTTTGCGTGACCTGTGCATCACTTCAGGTTGGCACAAGCCTCTGGCATCAATGGCATTGCCATTGTAATCCAAAAGCTAGCAGGCTGATGGAAGGACGGCTGGTTTGACACAAAGGCTTTGGAGGTCAGACCGCAATGAGATTGGCGGAGGCACCAGTGTCCAGGAGGAATCGTATTTGGGACCGGTTGACCGTCAGGGTGGCACACCACTCATCGTCTGGATCGATGCTGTATACCGACACCGACCTGGTGTCTTTGCTTCGGGGACACCCTGTTTTTTGTCACGATCCCGACTCAAAAAGGTGCCTTTGGGTCCTCGGTGTCACTGTTGTGTGGGTGGTCCGCATCGGACTCGGTGACCGTGGGTTGAATGGCCCGAACATTCCTGCGAGGCTGGCTGAAGCGATATGAATTGGCAGGCTGAGCTGCTCGGCATAAGGCAGCATAGTGGCCAAGTTGGCCACATCTCGGGCATTGTCGAGATTTGGCAGGGCATTGCCGTTTTAAATGGGCGGAGCCACAGTTGTCGCACGTCGTAGCGTCAGCACATTCGCTGCACCACCGTGCATGCGCAGTGCGGTCGTACGTGGTGCGCGCCTGTGAGAGTGCCCTCATTTGGTGCGCACAAGCGCGGGAGTCTGCGAAAAGCACGCTAAATGGCCACCCTCATCCAGGCTGAGGCCCTGGAGTTGCTCGATTGCTTGGACCCGTTCCGCCTCGTGGGGACCTTGCCGCGCCTTTTCAACCACTTGGATGTGGGAATACCGACTCGTGGCATTTTCGTGTAGGACACAGGTCTCGATGGCGGTCGCTAGGGTGAGCTGCTTTACCTCGAGGAGCTGCTGACGTAGGGGGTCCGACTGAACACCGAGAATGATCTGGTCGCGTATCATGGAGTCGGAAGTGGGCCCGTAGCTGCAAGACTGCACAAGGATGCGGAGGTGAGTGAGAAAGGATTGGAAAGGTTCATCCTTACCCTCCAAATGCTGTTGGAACACGTAGCGCTCAAAGCTTTCATTCACCTCTACGCTGCAGTGAGTGTCAAACTTGAGGTGGACCGTCTTGAACTTTGTTTTATCTTCATCATCCGCAAAGGTGAGAGAATTGAAAATGTGGATGGCATGGTCCCCGACCATGGATAGGAGGAGAGCAATCTTCCTGGTATCCAAGGCGTCCTCCCTGTCTGTGGCCTCAAGGATGAGCTGGAAGCGCTGTTTGAATATCTTCCAGTTGGCCCCTAGGTTACCAGCGATGCGGAGCGGAGGCGGCGGGCAGATGTTGTCCATGTTGCAGGATGACGGAATGCTGGCGGAAGGCAGATCACTTGCAGGTAGGTTCTACACAGGTGGAGAAGGTAGTCAAGAAGGCATACGGCATGCTTGCCTTCATTGGCCGGGGCATTGAGTATAAGAATTGGCAAGTCATGTTGCAGCTGTATAGAACCTTAGTTAGGCCACACTTGGAGTATAGTGTTCAATTCTGGTCGCCACACTACCAGAAGGATGTGGAGGCTTTAGAGAGGGTGCAGAAGAGATTTACCAGAATGTTGCCTGGTATGGAGGGCATAAGCTATGAGGAGCGATTGAATAAACTCGGTTTGTTCTCACTGGAACGAAGGAGGTTGAGGGGCGACCTGATAGAGGTATACAAAATTATGAGGGGCATAGACAGAGTGGATAGTCAGAGGCTTTTCCCCAGGGTAGAGGGGTCAATTACTAGGGGGCATAGGTTTAAGGTGAGAGGGGCAAAGTTTAGAGTAGATGTACGAGGCAAGTTTTTTACGCAGAGGGTAGTGGGTGCCTGGAACTCACTACCGGAGGAGGTAGTGGAGGCAGGGACGATAGGGACATTTAAGGGGCATCTTGACAAATATATGAATAGGATGGGAATAGAAGGATACGGACCCAGGAAGTGTAGAAGATTGTAGTTTAGTCGGGCAGTATGGTCGGCACGGGCTTGGAGGGCCGAAGGGCCTGTTCCTGTGCTGTACATTTCTTTGTTCTTTGTTCTTTGTCTAAGAAGTGCTAATATCCTTCAACTCCTGGTATCATGTTGTGTTGGGCGCTCTGGATCCGTGGAACACATACAGGTCATCAACACTTGAAATAGTGCAACACTATTTTATTACGTCAGAAACTGTTTTACATACTTGCACTGTGGTCTAACACGATATTAGATTGAACTAAAGCCTTGTCCTAACCAGTCGATGGACTCAGCATATGGTGATGTCTGTGCTGCAGGCTGTGAGCTCTGTCCTACTAGGAAGCTGCAGCTCGAATGAGCGGGAACTCTGATGCCCCCTGTCTTTATAGTGCGTGTGCTCTAACTGGTGATTGGCTGCGGTGTTGTGTGTGTTGATTGGTCCCACTGTGTGTCCATCCACCATGATATACTGGATATAATTTATGACAATACTCAGTAAGAAGTCTTGCAACACCAGGTTAAAGTCCAACAGTTTTGTTTCGATATCACTAGCTTACGGAGCGCTGCTCCTTCCTCAGGTGAATGAAGAGGTATGTTCCAGAAACACATGTATAGACAGATTCAAAGACGCCAAACAATGCTTGGAATGCGAGCATTAGCAGGTGATTAAATCTTTACAGATCCAGAGATGGGGTAACCCCTGGTTAAAGAGGTGTGAATTGTGTCAAGCCAGGACAGTTGGTAGGATTTCGCAGGCCAGATGGTGGGGACCTGGGATTTATGGCGCATTACATTCATCCCCCACCGGGACACCGGGAAGGGCGGGAGGAGAGGGGGGGGGGGGGGGGCGGCTAGTGGCTGTTCCCATAGTTAGGAGATATCGGGCGCATGGTTGTCCTGACATCTAGTATCTGCAAATCACAGATTGCTGGCTGTCACGTGTGGAAAATATTACTGAGTCCTTCAGCGGGAGCTTTTATGTCAGTTGGATAAAAGGGCAGGAATGTAACGTACCATCTATTATGCAGCATTGACATTTGAACCGACCTGAAGCACTGGTTGTCATTCAGGAGCTGTCCACCTTGTTATGGTGCTGAATTGGTACTTGTATGCAAGCAGTGCTTTTAGGGGAAACGAAAAATGGGATTAATCCCATGCCTTGTTAAGTGAACAACACAATTGCTATAACAGATATACATTTTATAGACATACCTGCTCCAGTTCATTTTGAAATAAAGGAGTGCTGTTGAACAACAAGCTTTGCTTTCTTAGATCGATACTGAACTCCAAACTGGTTTGTGCTGCTGAATTCATTTAGTATTTTAACAAATATCTCGCATAAATAACCAGACTTGTTCAAATAGCTTTATAATCGGTGATTCCTTGCAGGCTCTGTGTAAAATGTACAGAATAACATGAAGAAATGTATATCCGGTGAAGGCTTTTAACACCCTAACAATGATGTATCGCTGGAGCCGTTTAACTAGCCAGATTCTGTGGAAGGGCTGGATGTAGAAAAAAGAAAGTTACATTGAACTTCTGATCACGTACCAGAATTTTTTTCCCTCAAGGCTGCAGTTTCACATAAATGATCTCAGAAAAAGTAAAATAAATTTGTGGTAAAGCCAAATATGCTAATGTTGACTGTTCCTCTCTCTGCAGATATTGTCTGAGTGTATCCAGCATGTTGTATTTTTATTTTAGATTTATGATATCCACACGATTATATTCTGCTTCCGCACGCCGCTCACAACCTATTTCTTTTTAAATATCTGCTGTTTGATCCTCTCATTAAAAGATCCTGCTTCCTAATGACAGCATTGCCACTTTTAAGTTGGGCGCTCCTTCAGTTGGGAAACATCACATTGGTATTAAGAGAATATTTTGAAGGAGTTGCTTCTCAGATTAGCAAATCTGTTGTTTAAGCATTTGCCACTGTTTATTTAGCCACAGTTCACATTTGCTATTTCAAACAACTAAAAACTGGCACTGTGTGTTTAAATGTTGCAAAATGCTCCCCGGCTTTCTTGAAGAGGATCCTCTGAATAGACACGGAGCAGGGGTCAAAAACGTTACGGAAAGGGATAAAGGGCGATGCGGAACAGGAGAATTTGAGGAGGTTTTGGGGAATTGGGGAAAACGCAACGATTGTAGGGGAAGGGGGTGAATTGCAGGCTGCAGGACACTGTGATATTGAAGTGGTAGAGCAGATGGAGGGAGAAGAACATTTGAATATTCAGAAATGCAGCTAATATATCCTCTCAGAACAGAAAAAATCTCTAGAAAAATGGTCCTGGCCCAGGTACATAGGTTTTGTTTCTCCGGAGAGTTTTAACTTTGCGTAAATGCTAATTGTATAAATATAACAATGCACAACTCGAAAGAGTCCACCTGCCCATCCCAAAATCTGAAAACATCATATGCTACTATATATGTCTCAAGTCGTTTATTAATTAATTACTTATTGACATTCCCCTTGAATTTGGCAGCACTCATGGGAAAATAGTTTAGGGGTGGCACGGTGGCACATTGTTTACCACTGCTGCCTCACAGCATCAGGGACCCAGGTTCGATTCCGACCTTAGTTGATTGTCTGTAGGGAGTTTGCAGGTCCTGCCTGAGTCTGCGTGAGTTTCCTCCGGATGCTTTGGTGTCCTCCCACAGTCCAAAGTTGTGCAAGTTAAGTGGATTGGCTATGATAAAATTACAACTTAATATCCAGGGTTGTACAGGTTAGGTTATGGGTTTGAGGCGGGTGAGTGGGCTGAAGTAGGGTGCTCTTTCGGAGGGTCGGTCCAGACTCGATGGGTCAAATGGCCTCATTCTGCACTGTCGAAATTCGATTCTCTGATTCTGTGAAGTCAAGATGCCATATTTCACAAGTAGCAATGGTCCCCTTTTCAATTAAATATATAGTCAACTTGGGTGTGAAGTCAACAGAAAAGTATTTAGAGACAGTATTACTTCTAGGAGGTGTCTTTGATTCCATGGGCCTCGCATTGGCTAGAAACCTCTTGGCCTCAAAACTTGGCTCGGTATAGTCTTCATATTTTCAGACCTTTGGTGTCATGTTGATTGCATATTATGTCCGCCGTCTGCAGCTCCCCCCCCCCCCACCCCCAGTGCTACCTGAGTGGATGCTACTCTGGTAAATCTGTTAGCACTGTATTAGGAGTATGCACTGGAGTAACAGAGTGTTCTTGAGGAGGAGATGGTGGTGTAGCGGTAATGTCATTAGGCTAGTAATCCAGAGAGCTTAGGCCAATACCCTAGGGACACGGGTTCAGATCCCACTACAGGAGCTGGTGAAATTAAGAATTCTGTGATAAAATAGCTGGTCTCAGTAATAAGTGACCATGTAACTACTATTGATTGTTGTTAAAAATCCATTTGGTTTACTAATACCCTTCAGGAAAGGAAGTCTGCTGTCTTTACCTGGTCTGGCCTACATGTGACTCTGGATACACAGAAATGTGGTTGACTCTTAAATGTCCTCTGTAATAGCCAAGCAAGTCTTGCCAACAAAGCCCACATCCCATGAAAGAATTTAAAGGGAAAGAAAATCTTCACATCAGGATCTTCCAGGTCGAAGTAGGTGATTTATGTAACAATTTGCATCTCACCATCCACTGCTGTATAAGAGAGCTGTCTGATGCTCTGTATATCAGGAGAAGTGAGTGCATTGCATTCTCCCTTTCCAGAAAGAACCAACTGGAATGTGGCTTTGTCAGGGTAATGAACTTCCTCATGGTGCAGTGAGCCACTGACTGGCTTTGGGGGTGCTGTACTTAAATGCAAAGAGGTATCAAACCCATAAAGGTTTCCACTCTCTGAAAGTGCAGTTGATGTACAACCATGCTCAGAAAATCATGCAGGTGGATGTCCAATACCCTAGCAGCCATGATTCCTTTATTTAGCACCAGTCTACTATTCCATCAGTAACAGAGCCATCACATCAGACCTGAGGTTGCTGTTGGGCAAGGCTCTCTGATGATCACCTAGTACAAGAATATGGTGCACAACATGCATATAATGAAAGCCATGCTGCCACAACAAATGTTATCAAGAAAGACATTGAGGTGCTCAGGCATCGTTTCTGATACATGGAATGTTCTGGAGGATCATTGCAGTGCATGTGCCCAATTTTTCATCGTCTGTTGTATCCTTTCAAACCTCACCACTATGAGGACGTGACCCTTGTTATATGGAGAGCAGCTGAAGAGGGGGACCAAGGGAGTAAGGAGGAGATATTGGAGGTTTCGGCGGGCTTAAAAATGGACAAATCCCCAGGTCTGGATGGGTTGTATCCCAGGCTGCTGTGGGTGCCAAGGGAGGAAATTATAGGGACTCTGACCCAATTTTTTCATTCTTCTCTGGCCACAGGGGAAGTGCTAGAGGATTGGAGAACAGCTAATGTGGTTCCCTTCAAGAAGGGTGGTAGAGATAAACCAGGGAATTACAGCCCAGTGAGTCTCACATCAGTGGTAGGAAAACTATTGCATAAAATTGTGAAGGAGAAAATTAATCTCCATTTGGAGGGGCAAGGATTAATCAGGGATAGTCAGCATGGCTTTGTCAGAGGGAGGTAATGCCTAATAAATTTCATTCATTTTTCGAGGAGGTGATCGGTTATGTTGATGAGGGTAGTGCAGTTGATGTCGTTTATTTGGATTTTGGAAAAGCTTTTGACAAGGCCCCACATAGAATCATAGATTCATAGAATTTACAGTGCAGAAGGAGGCCATTTGGCTTTTCAAGTCTGCGCAGGCCCTTGGAGAGAGCACCCTACTTAAGCCCACACCTCCACCCTATCCCTGTAACCCAGTAACCCAACCTAACCTTTTCCTTTTGCACACCAAGGGCAATTTAGCATGGCCAACCCACCTAACCTGCACATCTTTGGACTGTTAAACCAGAGCACTCGGAAGAAACTCACGCAGACATGGGAGAATGTGCAGACTCTGCACAGACAGTGAACCAGGCCGGGAATCAAATCTGGGACCCTGGAGCTGTGAAACAACAGTGCTAACCACTGTGCTACTTTGCCATCCAGCGGAGACTGATAAAGAAGTTAAAGCACATGGGATCCAGGGTAACTTGGATGTTTGTGTGACTGGAGGCCGGTGTCCATGGTGTACCACAGGGATCAGTGCTAGGTCCTTATTGTTTATAATATTTCTAAACTTTATAGATGACCTGAAGATTAGCAGGGTGGTTAATAGTGAGGACAAATGTCTGAGGTTGCAGGAGGGTATAGACGGGTTAGTCAGATGGGCAGATCAATGACAGATGGAATTTAACCCTGAAAGGTGTGAGGTGATGCACTTTGGAAAGGGTAACAAGACAAGAGAGTACTTAATGAATGGCAGGGCACTAGGAAGTTCAGAGGAACAGAGGGATCTTAGTGTGCTTCTCCACAGATCCTAAAGGCAGTAGGACAGTTTAATAGGGTAGTAGAGGCTGGAAACCCGACAACCTTTAAAAAGTTTGTGGATAAGCTCTTGAAACGCCATTATATTCATGGCTATGGGCCAAGTGCTGGAAAGTGGGATTAGTGCTGATTTAGTGTAGTTTTGTCAGTGCAGACTTGATGGGCCGAAGGGCCTTTTCTGAACCCTCTGACTCTAAGCTCTTTCTTTCTTTTTCCTTTTTTATCTAGAGGGGATGGCAGGGCAGGTAGTGCAATGTTCCTCCTGCAGAATGTTTGAGGTGAGGGACGCTGTCAGAGTCCCTGCTGATTTCATCTGTGGGAAGTGCACCCATCTCCAGCTCCTCAGAAACCGCGTTAGGGAACTGGAGCTGGAGCTGGATGAACTTCGGATCATTCGGGAAGCTGAGGTGGTCATAGATAGAAGCTTCAGGGATGTAGTTACTCCGAAGAATAAAGATAGATGGGTGACGGTGAGAGGGGATGGGAGGGAGCAGTCAGTACAGGGATCCCCTGTGGTCGTTCCCCTTAGTAACAAGTATACCTCTTTGGATACTGTTGTGGGGGATGACTTACCAGGGGTAAGCCATGGGGTACAGGTCTCTGGCACAGTGTCTGTCCCTGTTGCTCAGAAGGGATGTGGGGAGAGGAGTAGAGCATTAGTCATGGGAGACTCCATAGTTAGGGGGATAGATAGGAGATTATGTGGGAACGAGGGGGACTCGCGGTTGGTGTGTTGCCTCCCAGGTGCCAGGGCCCGTGATGTCTCGGATCGTGTTTTTGGGATCCTTAAGGGGGAGGGGGAGCAGCCCCAAGTCATGGTCCACATAGGTACCAACGACATAGGTAGGAAAAGGGATAGGGATGTATGGCAGGAATTCAGGGAGCTAGGGTGGAAACTTAGGTCTATGACAAACAGAGTTATTATCTCTGGGTGGTTACCTGTGCCACGTGATAACGAGACGAGGAATAGGGAGAGAGAGGAGTTGAACACGTGGCTACAGGGATGGTGCAGGAGGGAGGGTTTCAGATTTCTGGATAATTGGGGCTCATTCTGGGGTTGGTGGGACCTCTACAAATGGGATGGCCTACACCTGGACCAGAGGGGTACCAATATACTGGGGGGGAAATTTGCTAATGCTCTTCGGGAGGGTTTAAACTAGTTCAGCAGGGGCTTGGGAACCTGAATTGTAGCTCCAGTATACAGGAGGTTGAGAGCAGTGAGGTCATGAGAAAGGTTTCAAAGTTGCAGGAGTGTACCGGCAGGCAGGAAGGTGGTTTAAAGTGCATCTTCTTCAATGCCAGGAGCATCCGGAATAAGGTGGGTGAACATGCGGCATGGATTGGTACCTGGGACTTTGGTGTTGTGGCCATTTCGGAGACGTGGATAGAGCAGGGACAGGAATGATTGTTGCAGGAGCCGGGGTTTAGATATTTCAGTAAGCGCAGGGAAAGTGTTAAAAGAGGGGCAGGGGTGGCATTGTTAGTCAAGGACAGTATTATGGTGGCAGAAAGGACGTTTGATGAGGACTCGTCTACTGAGGTAGTATGGGCTGAGGTTAGAAACAGGAAAGGAGAGGTCACCCTGTTAGGGGTTTCCTATAGGCCTCTGAAAAGTTCCAGAGATGTAGAGGAAAGGATTGCAAAGTTGATTCTGGATAGGAGCGAAAGCAACAGGGTAGTTGTTATGGGGGACTTTAACTTTCCAAATATTGACTGGAAACGCTATAGTTCGAGTACTTTAGATGGGTCCGTTTTTGTCCAATGTGTGCAGGAGGGTTTCCTGACACAGTATGTAGATAGGCCAACGAGAGGCGAGGCCATATTGGATTTGGTACTGGGTAATGAACCAGGACAGGTGTTAGATTTGGAGGTAGGTGAGCACTTTGGTGATAGTGACCACAATTCGATTACGTTTACTTTAGTGATGGAAAGGGATAGGTATATACCGCAGAGCAACAGTTATATCTGGGGGAAAGACAATTATGATGCGATGAGGCAAGACTTAGGATGCATCGGATGGAGAGGAAAACTGCAGGGGATGGGCACAATGGAAATGTGGAGCTTGTTCAAGGAACAGCTACTGCGTGTCCTTGATAAGTATGTACCTGTTAGGCAGGGAGGAAGTGGTCGAGCAAGGGAACCGTGGTTTACTGAAGCAGTTGAAACACTTGTCAAGAGGAAGAAGGAGGCTTATGTAAAGATGAGACATGAAGGCTTAGTTAGGGCGCTCAAGAGTTACAAGTTAGCTAGGAAGGACCTAAAGAGAGAGCTAAGAAGAGCCAGGAGGGGACATGAGAAGTCTTTGGCAGGTAGGATCAAGGATAACCCTAAAGCTTTCTCTAGATATGTCAGGAATAAATGAATGACTAGGGTAAGAGTAGGGCCAGTCAAGGACAGTAGTGGGAAGTTGTGCTTGGAGTCCGAGGAGATAGGAGAGGTGCTAAATGAATATTTTTCGTCAGTATTCACACAGGAAAAAGACAATGTTGTCGAGGAGAATACTGAGATTCAGGCAACTAGACTAGAAGGGCTTGAGGTTCATAAGGAGGAGGTGTTAGCAATTGTGGAAAGTGTGAAAATAGATAAGTCCTCTGGGCCGGATGGGATTTATCCTAGGTTTCTCTGGGAAGCTAGTGTAGCCACTTAAAATGGTCAACTCCCGATTCAAAATGACGAACGGCAAAGGCTGTTGGGAAAGTCAGCCAACAGGACAAAAGTGAGCAGCTGCAGGTTGGCTGTGTATTTACGTCTGGAAAGGCCAGACAAGATCGATACCAGCAACCAGCAGCATAAGAAAACACCAGCCATCTGCATACTAATGAGCAATCCCCGGGAACAATAAGCACCATTTTAGACACATAAAGTGAAACCAGACTCTTCGGCGCCAGCAGACGCCTACACAAAAGGAGGTGAACGACCACCTCAAGACCACCCATCGATCAGGGAACCGCTCCAGCATTGGAGAAAATCGAACCAAGTGATTGGGACAAAGTCCAATCACTTGGGACTAGGTACAGGGTCCACCCCGAAAGGCGGGAAGCCCCTGGGGACTATAAGAATTGAGCCCCAAGTTCAAGTCACTCTCTTCTTCGGCTCGCTTCCAGCTCTTCCAGCTCTCGTCACTCTTCAGCAGCCGATCGAACCTGTAAGTCTTACTTCAACGCTCGCTACGAGATAGGCACTCTTAGCTATCAATCTGTACCAACTTCGAATCCCGCAGGCTCAGAACCCGAACGAAAGGCCATTTGTTTCCCTGACCTGGTGGGTCAGTTCCAAGTTAAGTATAGGCCTGTTGTTGTAGAAGTAGCTTATACGTAGAATTTATGCATGAGTAGTGATTACTGTGTATAATAAATGTGCTTTGATTTAAATCTTACTAATCGGTGTATTGGATTATTGATCATTACTCGGACTTGAACCACGTGGCGGTATCATAAAGATACCTGGCGACTCAAGAGCAAAGGTGACAAAACAGAGCAATTAAGCTAAGTCAAAGTTAGCAACATTATTTGGCGACCCAGATGGGACCCGATCTAGAAGTGGAAAACCACTCCGGGAGAACCCAAGAATTTGAATTAAAGATCCAATTGTTCAAGCAGTTCTGATCAGTACTCATAATTCGGAAGTGTGTGTATGCATGCGTAACTAACAGGGCGATAAGGTAAAACTGATAGATTTTCTGTTGCGACAAAACTGTCGGAGGTTTGTATATCGGAATGTAGCGAAAGCCGTACCCGTATTTACAGCACCGCCTTAATACCACTGACCCAAATTTGAAGAGCAGCATTTGGATTAAAACCCCTGTCCCAAATTTGAAGAGCAGCATTCGGATAGGAAAGATGGCAATGCAGCACCTAATGAACCCAGAGGAATTTGCGGTCGCAGCGACCAGCAGCAGTAGAGTGGGACAATGTCCCATTTGGAAGGAAGAGATCAGGAAATATCTCAAAGGGAAAGGATGGCCCCTTTGGAATGAATTCTGTGACAACAAGGAATCAGGTCCCGGGAGTATAGGACATACTTGGTGGGAGAACCTGAGCGAGATCCACAAAAGGAGCTTAGGGAAAGCTCGCAAGCCGAATGCAATCGTGTCCTGCTTGGCACAATTGCGAGGCACAGAGGAGGTCGTTAGGACGCTCCGGAAAGAAGTTGAGGGCATACATCGAATGAGTACGGTCGATGTAAGCGAGGTAGAAAAGGAAAATTTGGAATTGAGAAGGAAGTTGGCAGCAAAAGATGGAGAGGTGGAGGATGCCAAAAGGGCACACCAGTCTTGTCTGGTGCTCTTAAGCAGCTTCCAGTCTCAATACGAAAATGCCTATCAGGACACGCAACGCGCAGTCCTGGTACGTGAGGAAACGGAAAAGCAGGTAGAGGCATTACAGAAACAGTGTAGTGACCTCAAAGCAGCATTAAGAGCACTCCATGCTGCCACCACAGAACAAAGACAAAGCTCGCTAGATCACGCAAAGTGCCGGAAGCAGATTGCAGAGCTGCAATCGCTGCTTTCTGTTCAGAAAGGTTTCCAGGAAACTTTTGGAGAAAAATTAGATCAGGAAGACGGCCCTGATTGGGAAGAATTGAACGAAACAGCGCAGAGATATGTTCAGGGAACATATGCGCAGGGAAAGCCACAAAGGAGAAAAGCGCCCCAACCCCCCACAGAGCAGATGGTTCAAGCTCCAATGAACCCAGTGACCACCCACCGCACAGCCACATCGGACGATGAGGAATTTCTATATTCCACCCCCTTAACAGTGACCCAATTACGGGACACGTGCGATAAGATCACACCGTTCCTCCCCACCTCAGACCCCCACCATTTCTTTGCCACAGTGAAGCATCAGGCGACCATGTACAGTTTGGATGAGCGAGAGCATGTAAAGCTCACAGTTTTAAGTTTAGAATCTTCAGTAGCAGCAGCCTTTCCCGACCCACAGAATGTAGGAGGAGGCACCCTTGCAGAAATGCATACCGCGATCTTGGATGCGATCGGGTATAACCGGGGTGACCCCGTAGATGGCTTCAACAAATGTTGGCAAAAGAAATCGGAGCACCCCACAGCGTTTGCTGGACGCCTGTGGATCCACTTTGCAGCAGTCTTTGGAGACTTAGACCGCGCCCATTTGTCCCCAGACAACATGGCCAAATGGACTCGCACCCTTATCTCCCATGCCACAGAAACAGGACAGAAAACCTGCACAAGTAATGATCCCTCAGAGGAGGCCCATAACGAGAAATGGGTAGTGAAAAGATTGTCCCGCGCTTGGGAGCAATCTATACAAAGTAAACCCGCAGTCAAGAATCCCGAGGAAAAGCAGGCCGGAGCAGATATGCAGGCAGTAAAAACACACCAGAACCCCGCATGGGTGAATGAGGGAAAGAACAGCCCCCCACCCAAGTCACAGGAGTGTTACAACTGCGGACAGTTGGGACACTTCGCAAGAGAGTGCAATGTCCCTAAAAAGCCACAGAGAGCCCAGCAGACGGGCACTCTGAGTAAGAAAAAGACAGAGCCCATTCATAGCGTTAGCGCCCGTTCAGATCAGACGGACTTGACCGGAACGGACTGACAGTGTACAGGCTCCCCCAGTTGGGTCTGCGACACCCTTTGGGATAGTTCCGGACGACCGGTAGTTGCAGCGAAAATTCGAGGACAGCCCATCGAATTTCTCTGGGACACAGGAGGGTCCCGCACCACAATAAATTCCTCCACCATGTTCCAAAAAGACACGTGGCCCACTACAGCCACTATCACCCTCAGCAGCTTTACAGGCCACTCACAGCAGGGACACATCACAGCCCCTGTACCCATTCAAATTGGTAACATCACCACCAAGCACCCCGTAGTTTTAGTTGACCTGCCCCACACAGCAGAGCACATTCTGGGAATCGATTTCATGAATTCCCATAATCTTTCATTCGATCCAGTCAACCAGTGTGTCTGGAAGAGGACAAAATCCACAAGAGCCCCCGCAACGCTCAACATTGGAGAGTACACAAACAAAATTAGCGCAGTAGGCAAATTTTGGTTCAACCCGACCACGCTTAGTACGGACAAGCAGGTTAGGGCAGTTCTGCAAAAGAACAGGGCAGCATTCGCGACCCACAAGCACGACTGTGGACGGATGACTGGCTCCGTACAAATAACAGGACCTGACCCTAGACCCCAAAAACAGTACGGATTTCCCAAAGAGGCAGAGGGAGAAATCTCCAAGGTAATAGAAAGCTTATTAGAGCAGGGCGTACTTAGATCAGTAGCCTCCACTAATAATGCCCCGATTTGACCAGTGAGAAAGCCCGATGGATCATGGCGACTGACCATCGATTACCGGGAACTCAACAAAATCACCCCCACAGCAGCCCCCACAGTAGCAACAAGTCCCGAGACCATGCTCAAGCAGGGACTCAATTTCCAATTCTTTAAGGTTTTGGACGTCAGTAATGGATTCTGGTCCATTGAATTGGCAAAGGCGTGCCAGTACAAATTTGCCTTCACCTTTAAAGCACAGCAGCACACGTGGACATGCCTGCCACAAGGCTTCCACAACTCCCCCTCCATTTTCCACCGACAGCTGGCAAATGGCTTAGCCAAATTCTCTCTCCCCGAATGTCTGGTTCAGTATGTAGACGACCTACTACTGCAGACAGACACCAAGGAAGAGCACATTGAGCTTCTGTCTGAACTCCTGGAACTCTTACACTCAATCGGTTGTAAAGTCAACCCCAAAAAGGCCCAGATTTTGGAAGAAAAGGTGATATATTTGGGAACAATTATCACACATTGTAAACGCGAGATCGAGCATAAAAGGATTGACTCGATTGCTAAATTGCCCCTTCCCCAGAACGTTTCAGCCCTCCGGTCGTTTTTAGGACTGGTTGGCTACTGCCGAAACCACATTGACGGTTTCGCCAGCAAGGCAGCACCCCTCTCAGACCTCCTAAAGAAAGGAGCCCCCTGGGAATGGCTTCCGCAGCATACGGATGCTGTGGACTCTTTAAAACAGGCACTCATAGCAGCCCCCGCACTACAAGTTCCAGACTCGCTTTCCCCTTACGCCATAGAGGTAGCGACCACAGACCGCACCCTTTCGGCCGTGCTCCTCCAGGAATGGTGCGACCAATTAAGGCCCGTAGCTTACGTCTCCAGAATTTTAGATGCTGTGGAGGAGGGATTTTCAGCCTGTGAGAGGCACCTGCTCGCAGTATTTTGGGCAGTGCAGTATTTTTCATATTACCGGACTGAACCCCATTATAATTCTCACCAAACACGCCCCCACCCAACTTTTACTGGACGGACGACTCAAGGACGGTACGGTAAGCCAGATTAGAGCAGCGAGATGGACCCTTCTCTTGCAGGGACGGGACATCACTGTTCAAAGGATAATGACGCACACCTACTTAGCCGACAACTTACAGTACCCCGGAACCCCCCATGAATGTGAGATTATCTCCCCACACCACAACACAGGCCCCTTTATCGCGAAAACACCCCCCAGAAAGATAGGTAGTTCAACCCAGAGCCCCCAGCACACGGACACGTGTGAGCCCATAATGATCTATGTGGATGGATCTTCCACAGTCTTGGATGGGAAGCGCATAACAGGTTGCGGTATCCATGTCGAGGACGCGCAGGGATGCGCCCTTGAGGAAATATCGTTAAAACTTCCAGTCCACTTAGGCGCGCAGGCAGCAGAGCTCGCGGCCTTCGCATATATAGTGGAACACCCATATTCCTTCCCCAGCCCAGCAGACATTTACTCGGACAGCCTCTATGTCTGCAACAGCCTCACGGAATTTCTGCCCCTGTGGAAAGCAAGAGGATTTGTTTCCGCAGCCGGGAAACCCCTCCCGTTAGCCCCATTGCTCCGTCACATTTTATAGCGAGCCCAGAACAGGACTTTTGGGATAATCAAAGTCCGCAGTCACCATCGTTCCTCCCCCACTGAAAATGTAAAAACCGACACACTGGCTAAAGCTGATTCCAGGCATGGATATTTTTGGACACCCCCCGAAAGCGCACCAGTGAGTGCAGTTCAGGTCTCACAGACAAAGATCGAGGATCTAGTGGAGGCCCAGAAGCAGGACAGAAATCTCAAGGAGATTGGAAAAGGATGTTAAAAGATACCCTTTATGTGGTTCCTGAACAGGACAGGAATCAACTGATTTGTTTGTTCCATGACGGTCAAGGACATCAGGGAATCGATCCCACTACTGCCCATCTCAAACAGCTTTGTTGGTGGCCGAATTTAAAGGAAGATGTAAACCATTACATCGAGAATTGTCTTATCTGTGCCCAGAATAATCCGGACAGATATGCCAAAAAGGCTCAACTCAGCCACACCCAACCCGTTAATGGCCCCTGGACTAACCTCCAGATCGATTCTATAGGACCATTGCCCCCTTGCAGGAATGGCTATAAATATGTACTTGTGGTAATTGACACATTTACAAAATGGGTGGAAGCATTCCCAGCCTGCACAAACACTGCAAAAACCACAGCCAAGATTTTGACCCACCACATCTTCACAAGATGGGGACTCCCCCGCAGCATTGAATCTGACCAAGGCTCCCATTTTACGGGACGTGTCATGCAGAACGTCCTCACGATATTTGGCATCACCCAAAAATTCCACATAGCATACCACCCTCAGTCGAGTGGTATCGTGGAGCGCATGAATCGGACCCTAAAATCCACCCTCAGAAAAATGGTCCAGCAGAACAACACCACTTGGGACTCAGTTCTCCCTTTTGCGCTGATGTTTATACGTAACACAATTTCTACTTCCACAGGTTACACCCCACACACCCTCATGACCGGACGCCCCATGAAAGGCACAGAATTTTTGTTAGGTTTAGACTTGACCAGCCCCGAAGTGACGGCCCTCACACATGAGAAAGCAGTACAGCAATTAGTGGAAAATGTTAAAATGGCTCAGCTAGCAGCCGCAGTAAAATTGGACACCAGAAAGAAACAAGAGCAAGGCTTGTTTCGTCAAGACAGTGCATGCGATTGAGTACAGTAGAGGACAGCAAGTTATGCTCTCTGTATACAACCCCAGCACATACCTGTCACCAAAATACTCGGGTCCGTACTCCATTGCGGATAAAGTAAGCCCTTCCGTATATAAAATAAAGTACCCCAACGGTAAGACTGCGTGGTTCCATATAAACCAGCTGAAGGCATATGGAACACAGTCTAACCACGCACACCACGTCATGCTCGACGCAGCACACCACGCCCCGCCCACAGCCAACGTAACCCTACCATCCCCCAACACGTCCAGCCCAGCCACGGACATGACCGCGACTCCACCCCCTAAATATACACTCCGCCCCGGAACGCCCACTGACTGCAGCAGCAGAGACAGCGACTGTGACTCGGACGATAGCCACAGCATGCCTCCCTACTATCCCCATGCAACAGGACCCACACCCAGCGATTCCGACTACGATCCAAGTGATCCCTTCATGATCACTTTCCTGAACAAACCCTACCACTGACCACCGAACTACCATGACGACCCCGATTTTGTCCCCATACAACTAGACACCAACTATTGGCACCGAGATAACTCGTTCCGACTCGTCCGCAACGACGAGAGCGACCCCACCTCACACCATGCAGCCCTTTCAGCCCTGATACACTCAAGAGTGTGGCACCTGGGAGAAGATGACGACCTTGGGTCTGACTCCCAAACCGAGAACCCCTTTGCGACCCTGTTCGCAACCGAGAACTGAGGTGTCCAAATGATGTTTTAAAAAGGAACCGCTTGGGAGAAGTGGTGTCCTTTCTGATGGAACTTGCAGAATGTTTTATGTTGTTTGTAAGTTTGTTAAATGTTGTATGTCCGACAGGAGAATTTGTTTCTCACTGCCCCATGCCTATTCGGCCGAAACCTCTGAGGACTTGCCTACAGAGACTCACTATTGCCAGACACTAGTTCAGAGGAACTAGCTTGTCTGCAGAGACTTGTTAAGGTACCAGACGCTCGTTCGTAACTGCCCTTCTGGTTCGAAGGGAGAACCACTACGGCAGCCCCACCACGATGACTACATTTCTTGCCCGTTCTTGTCGGTTGCTCAGGCAGTGGAGAAACGGCTTGGGACCCGCCCTGCCTGGGAACCCCCCCTCTGGTCAACTCCGCTTGGGTAGGTGAGACACAGCATTGGTAGCCATCCTACCCGGGGACTCCATCCAACTCTTACCCGTCGTGGCCCATACGCACCTCATTTTGCCACTTTTCAAAAAGTTTTGTTTTGTTTTAGGTAACCTTTAGGTTGCCAACCACATGCTATTTACATCCTGAAACATTTGGATGATAAATTGCACAGTCTGCGAGACGGCTCGCACTGGTTCATTCTTGGGAAGTTTGTCTTGTCTGAAAATTCAATTTTTGGAAAAAAATGAGGGAGTCACACATAGTGACCAATTATGAAGGGAGTAATTGGCATTACAGGACAGACACACTATCGTACGAGATATTAAACAAAGGTAGTTACAGACACTATGCTTGTTTCCACAGAACTCCAGAAGCTCCAAGACCGGAGAAGAGAAGAAAGAAAAGGAAAGAGAAGAGCCATGAGGTCTTCCTTCACATGGATCAACATCATCCTTATGGATATTTGGTTGCGCGTGAACGCGAACCCCATGACTTCAAGCCCCCCAGCCGCTAATGTTTTACTTCCCCGCAGTACCCAGAGCCCAGTCACCAGCGACACCACATCATCTTGGTGTGCCAGGTTTATAACCTGGTACTCCCTGTCCTATGTAATAGAAACCTTACTGGTATTAGCGATACTCTGCTGAATATTGCAGACTATGCGTCTACGGAAATGGAGAAGGAGAGCCTACTGCGCTCGAACCCCGGTATATAGGATCAGATCCCCTATTTTTGGATACGACCAGACCCCCGACCCCCGCGATCTATAATAAAGAGCATTCACTTGCGTTTATTGTAAATAAAGAAATGTAAAGAACTGTTCATGAGCAAAGTGTACGATCCTGAGCTTGACTGCCAAGCCAGGAAGACTGATGTATAAACTGCTATGATTTTGTTGTATGGTTGAGGAAGTTAGGATAATGAAATGTTTAAGTGAGTGTAGTGTATTAAGAATAGTTAGAGGTTCCCAGTTTATTGTTTTGTAATGCATGTCCCTGTTTGACATAGCGCCCTTAGAATTGTTAGTTAAAATTTTTTTGCATAGCTCTGTCAGTGCAGAGGCCATGAGGAAGTGCCCCCAGATCAGGGAATGGAAAGCAACATAGTTATGTGATCCTTCACGCTTCACGTTAGGATCACAAGGAGGGAATGTAGCCACTTAAAATGGCCAACTCCCGATTCAAAATGGCGAACGGCAAAGGCTGATGGGAAAGTCAGCCAACAGGACAAAAACGAGCAGCTGCAGGTTGCTGTGCAGCTGTGTAGTTACCTCTGGAAAGGCCAGACAAGATCGATACCAGCAACCATCAGCATAACAAAACACCAGCCATCTGCATACTAATGAGCAATCCCCTGGAACAATAAGCAACATTTAGACATATAAAGCAAAACCAGACTCTTCGGCTCCAGCACAAGCTTACACAAAAGGAGGTGAACGACCACCTCAAGACCGCCCATCCATCAGGGAACCGCTCCAGCATTGTAGAAAATCGAACCAAGTGATTGGGACAAAGTCCAATCACTTGGGACCAGGTACAGGGTCCACCCTGAAAGGCGGGAAGCCCCTGGGGACTATAAGAATTGAGCCCCAAGTTCAAGTCGCTCTCTTCTTCTTCGGCTCGCTTCCAGCTCTTCCAGCTCTCGTCACTCTTCAGCAGCCGAACGAACCTGTAAGTCTTACTTCAACGCTCGCTACGAGATAGGCACTCCTAACTATCAATCTGCACCAACTTCAAATCCCGCAGGCTCAGAACACGAACGAAAGGCCATTTGTTTCCCTGACCTGGTGGGTCAGTTCCAAGTTAAGTATAGGCCTGTTGTTGTAGAAGTAGCTTCGACGTAGAATTTATGCATGAGTAGTGATTACTGTGTATAATAAATGTGCTTTGATTTAAATCTTACTAATCGGTGTATTGGATTATTGATCATTACTCGGACTTGAACCACGTGGCGGTATCATAATGATACCTGGCGACGCAAGAGCAAAGGTGATAAAACAGAGCAATGAAACTAAGGCAAAGTTAGCAACACTAAGGAGGAGATTGCTGTGCCTTTGGCTTTGATCTTTAAGTTATCTTTGTCTACAGGAATAGTGCTCGAAGACTGGAGGATAGCAAATGCTGTCCCCTTGTTCAAGAAGGGGAGTAGAGACAACCCCGGTAACTATAGACCAGTGAGCCTTACTTCTGTTGTGGGCAAAATCTTGGAAAGGTTTATAAGAGATAGGATGTATAATCACCTGGAAAGGAATAATTTGATCAGAGATAGTTAACATGGTTTTATGAAGGGTAGGTCGTGCCTCACAAACCTTATTGAGTTCTCTGAGAAGGTGACCAAACACGTGGATGAGGGTAAAGCAATTGATGTGGTGTATATGGATTTCAGTAAAGCGTTTGATAAGGTTCCACACGGTAGGCTATTGGAGAAAATACGGAGGCATGGGATTCAGGGTGATTTAGCAGTTTGGATCAGAAATTGGCTAGCTGGAGGAAGACATAGGGTGGTGCTTGATGGGAAATGTTCAGACTGGAGTCCAGTTACTAGTGGTGTACCACAAGGATCTGTTTTGGGGCCACTGCTGTTTGTCATTTTTATAAATGACCTGGAGGAGGGCGTAGAAGGATGGGTGAGTAAATTTGCAGATGACACTAAAGTCAGTGGAGTTGTGGACAGTGCGGATGGATGTTACAAGTTACAGAGGGACATAGATAGGCTGCAGTGCTGGGCTGAGAGGTGGCAAATGGAGTTTAATGCAGAGAAGTGTGAGGTGATTCATTTTGGAAGGAATAACAGGAAGACAGAGTACTGGGCTAATGGTAAGATTCTTGGCAGTGTGGATGAGCAGAGAGATCTCGGCGTCCATGTACATAGATCCCTGAAAGTTGCCACCCAGCTTGAGAGGGCTGTTAAGAAGGCGTACGGTGTGTTAGCTTTTATTGGTAGAGGGATTGAGTTTCAGAGCCATGAGGTCATGTTGCACCTGTACAAAACTCTGGTGCGGCCGCATTTGGAGAATTGTGTGCAATTCTGGTCACCGCATTATAGGAAGGATGTGGAAGCATCGGAAAGGGTGCAGAGGCGATTTACCAGAATGTTGCCTGGTATGGAGGGAAGATCTTATGGAGGAAAGGCTGAGGGACTTGAGGCTGTTTTCGTTAGAGAGAAGGTTAAGAGGTGACTTAATTGAGGAATACAAGATGATCAGAGGATTGGATAGGGTGGACAGTGAGAGCCTTCTTCCTCGGATGGTGATGTCTAGCACGAGGGGACATTGCTTTAAATTGTGGGGAGATAGATATAAGACAGATGTCAGAGGTAGGTTCTTTACTCAGAGAGTAGTAAGGGCGTGGAATGCCCTGCCTGCAACAGTAGTGGACTCGCCAACACTAAGGGCATTCAAGTGGTCATTGGATAGACATATGGAAGATAAGGGAATAGTGTAGATGGGCTTTAGAGTGGTTTCACAGGTCGGCGCAACATTGAGGGTCGAAGGGCCTGTACTGCGCTGTAATGTTCTATGGCTCCACAACAATAAAAGACCCCTATTATGGCCGGGTTATGATTAATTCATGTGACTGCTTTATTACTGAACATAACCCCAGTTCCTCATGCCTTGGTCAATGCAACATCCCCTTGGTGACAATATTGAACTAAAAGCCACCACAAAACAACTTTATCAAACAAACGGTCCAACATTCCACACAAAAGTGAATAAATCACACTTGGGATTCCCTAAGAATGTGTCTGGGGTGCCCTGGCTTGATCTAATAGGTGTTACTGCAGTGACTACAACATGAATGCTCCTAACTTTCACAGGGGATATTACTGAGGACATTGCAGGATGTCCTCAAGCAGCTCCAGCCCTAGACAGTCCAGCATCAGACCCCATTACCTCAGCATGGGACGCAGAAGTCTGGGATGGCTGACAATAGCAAGGCAGAGTGCCAGTGGTGGGAGAACGAATGTTGTCACCCTTAGCGGGCAGCAGGGTCACTGTCTCCCTCAGGACAGTACTTCAGCAATCCTAATAATCTGTCAAAGGCCCTTTTTTGCGCTGGTATCTAAGGCCATGGTGGGCACAGTCTAAGACTGCATGGCAGGAAACTGAGCTTGCAGGACAAAACACAGAGGTCTCAACCTGAGCTCGCACCTTTTGAGTGGCTTTTGTTGGTGCTGCAATGAAAGGTGCATGAGACCTTGGCCATACGTTTCTCCATCATGGTTGTGTTCTTATGAAGTTCACCACCATTTTCACTCATCCCCCGGCCACCTGCTGCCGGTAGATTGTACCTCCCCTTTAAGAGGCACAGGTTGACTTGAAATAGCAGGCTAGCACTTGGATTCCCTTATGAGGTTTGCAGACACTGAACAGCATGTTTACTACTGGGTGGCACACGACAATCATTTAGATTAGCAGGCAGCATACCATTTGCATGCTGATAGCATTGAAAGGAACAGACTGCAGTTAATTGTGCATCGTGAACCTTGTGCCTGTTTTCAGACATTATCAAATTTTTCCTCTTTTAATTTTTTGTGTTGCGCCGGTTGTGAATGATTTTGAACCTTCACTGTGGTTCCCTCGATAAACAAAATCCATTGTAAGTCACAACAGCAGATTCTGAGTACACCTCAGCTGTCACTCGAAACCCAAACTAAATTACAACCTCCTACTCAATCTCCAAGAATATAATGTTTTAATAATCTTACAATAATGACTACAATTGAATGATTGAATGATATATGATTTAATGGAACCCGAGGCATTTTTCTTTTTCAAGATGGTATGGAAGAGGTTTACATGAGATTCACAGGATGGTAAATGAACATTCCTCTGCAGCTCTAAGGCAGAGTTGTAAACGAATTAAGAAGCTAATCTGTCTTCCAGTGAAATTACTACCTGCTCAGAGTGAACCAAAAAAATAAATTAACCTCCAATCTTCCGTTATTTCGCCCCCAGGTGGCAGGCAAACACACTGTAGCTCATACATCAATGGGAACACATTCCAGAATGTTTAATCTCTGCACATTGGCTGAGGTAAGGAGACCTTTCAGTGAATACGCAGTATGCCAGGATCCAGACCTTAGCTATTAACCTGTCAAAAAGAAGCCCATCAGCCAGTTTGCTACTCTTCCAGGGATTGCCAAGGCAGTTAGTTTGCAAGGAACTCTTCACATTGCTGAAGGCAAAAAAGAGCATCAGTAGCCTAAGCTGATCAATGTGATCTTGACAATGTTTTGAACTCTGCAGCCTGATTGACTAAGTTGGCAGCCCATAGAACATTACAGCGCAGTACAGGCCCTTCGGCCCTCGATGTTGCGCCGCCCATTTGTTGAAATTTTTCAAAATTAAATGTGAGAGAATGGGGGCAGAAGGAAAGAGACATGTGAAAGGAAAACTATCAAAGCCACCGATTTTCAGGAAAAATTGCTGTCATTTCGAATGCCATTACCATTATCCAAACGTTAGTAAAATTCCTGGCATTTCATGAAATCAAATGTATTCAGTTACCCCGATGAAGTCACATTAAACTAGATAAAATGAAATTAAAATTAAACTGAAAATAAAAAGTGGAGGAAAATTGATTATAGATAACGTATCAACATTTAGTTTGGTGAAAATATTCAGTGTTTAGTTTTGTATTATTATCCCATCAATAAATCCATTTCTGATGCCTGAGTAGAGTTATTACCATATCAAACAAATCTTAGTTTTTCATGCATGGGCTGAAAATAGAATTGATTAGCCCAAAAGTGACCAAACAATTCTTGGATCCTCCATAAATCTACTTTGTCATACTGTAAAAAAGTAACTTGCTTGACATTTAAGGTTCCTCACCCCCCAAATTGTCTGTCACACTGACTCGAATAATGATAATAATCTTTATTATCGTCACAAGTAGGCTTACATTAACACTGTAATGAAGTTTCTGTGAAAATCCCGCAGTCGCCACATTCCGGCGCCTGTTCGGTACACAGGAGAATTCAGAATGTCCAATTCCCCTCATATGCATGTTTTTGGGGACTTGTGGGAGGAAACCAGAGCACCTGGAGGAAACCCATGCAGACACAGGGAGAATGTGCAGACTCCGCACAGACAGTGACCCAAACCGGCAATCGAACTCAGGTCCCTGGCGCTGTGAAGCAACAATGCTAACCGCTGTGCTACCGTGCAACACTTACTTTTTGGCGTCCCATAGCCAAATAGTCACTCTCAACATACTGCCTGATCAGAACTGAGCTTGATCCTACCTTCCCTTAATGTTCACACATGAGCACCCTCCAGAAGGTATTACTGGGTAACGATCAAAGCAAGTGATCTGTCTGGTTTATCCCCTGACTAGTTCAGAGCTGTTAAGGTCAAAGGTAGAAGTCCTTATACTACCTCAGATAAATTGACTTCATTGAGTACAGATGCAGGAAGTCATAGTGGAAATAATGAATGTTCTATCCACTCCATCCACAATCTTTCAATCCTCCATGGATATGGGAGTGGTACCAGGGAGCTGGTGGGTCTTGAATATTACGCCCCTTTCAATAATTGAAACAGGGATACGCTCAGGGTAAATACAGGCTAGTCTACCTACAATCAATTTTGGGGAAACATTGAATTCAACCTTGTGTTATGGATGGGAGAGATGGAGGGGTGGTCTGCATGAGCAACCATGATGGAAACTGGCACTGCATCCAACTGGTACATTGGGAAGGACATTTTGCTCCAGGAGACCGCGGATGTCACCAATAACCTACCAAACGAGCCTGAGCCTCCTTAGGCACTGGCACTCAGACATGTCTACCGAGCTGATTCATTGCCTGTGTTGAGGGTCTCTTCTCCTTGGGGGCTGGATCTGTGTTTCGATCCCCTCTCTCTTCTGGAGTGGCAGGCGGCCGAGAACAAGGCAGCTGACGCAGGTGTTGTTCCTGCTGTTGTTGGTGTTGCTGATCCTCATCAGAAGTGCAGGATAGAACTGCATTAGCTGGTCTCATGGTGAATGCTGACAGCAGCAAAAAGTGGCTGAAGGTGAGTGAAGTTCAATACAGTGGAACCTCCTTCAAAAAGTTGGCAATTATCTGTCAAGCAGTGAAAGCATTCTCTCAGAAGGAGTGCTGTGAGCAGCAGCTTCTTTCCGAGGCATGTCTGCAGCTTTCGGTTTCACTAATCAAAGACTTTTCTTCATGTCAATGAAGCACACCTAAATCTGCACTTGCCTGATTGACCCTGAGGACATAGCTGAGGAAAACCCATGGACTGACTGTTAAAACTGGAATGCTGGGTTAAGTCCTCAGTTAATTGCCTCCTTGAATATTGTAATTATTCACCCGACAGCTCCCTTCCTGTCCCACCTGGAAGTGGGTAGGATCAAGTCAGGGTTCCCAACCCCGTACCACACCTGGGGGCTTTAACCCCAGTCCTGCACCCAAACTCCCTCTTGGGAATTAAAATTCTGCCCAATAAACTGGAGCAAAATAATGTATCATTTGGAAGAATAAAGGTGACTAAAGAACAGCCAGCATAAATTTGTAAAAGGCAAATTGCGTTTGAAAACTGATTGAGTTCTTTGCTGCAGTAATGAAGAGAGCCAGTGAAGGGACAGCAGTTGACTTGTTTTTGGAGAGATTAAGACCGGAATTCTATGGTCATTGGGATTCTTTCTTTTCCGCCTGCGAGTTTCCCAGTGCCGTGGGGTGGCTTCAATAGGAAATCAGATTGACAAGTGGCGGGAATAGACAATTCCTCCGCCAGCAAATGGTGCTCCAGCGAGAAACACACGGCTGGGAGATTGGAGAAACTCGTGAAACTGGGATTTTCTCCTGATAGCGGAGAAGACTTTTTAAAAAATATTTTCTATTCTCCTTTTTCACATTTTCTCCCAAATTTACACCCACCAACAATAAACAATAATCAGTAACAAATATGTCAATGCCCCTATCAATAACAACGATCCCATCATCCCACAAAACATTAGCCCACATGTTCACACAAACAAATGACAAAACGGAATTAGGGATCACCCATAGTCGCTATTAACACAGACAGCCCCCCTCCCCCAACTCTCCCACCCACACGCCCCAACTAATGTTCGATGTTATCCAGTTCTTGAAAGTGCATAATGAATAATGCTCATGAATTGTAGAACCCCTCCATCCTTCCCCTCAGTTCAAACTTAACCTTCTCAAGAGTCAAGAATTCCAATATGTCCCCCTGCCATGCCAGGGCACAGGGTGGAGAGGTTGCTCTCCAACCTATCAGGATCCGCCTTCGGGCAATCAACGAGGCGAAGGCTACAACATCTGCCTCCGCACCCGTTTCCAACCCTGGCTGGTCCGACTCCCCGAATATGGCCTCCCGGGGGCCCGGGTCCAGTTTCACTTGCACCACTTTAGAAATTACCCTAAAAACCTCCTTCCAGTAATCCTCTAGCTTTGGACAGGACCAAAACATATGAATGTGATTAGCGATAACCCCCCCTCAACGTTCACACACATCATCTACTACTTCAAAGAATTGGCTCATCCTCGACCTTGTGAGGTGTGCTCTGTATACCACCTTCAGCTGTATGAGCCCCAACCTCGCGCACGAGGTGGAGACATTCACTCTCCGGAGCACCTCACACCAGAACCCCTCCTCCATATCCTCTCCCAACTCTTCCTCCCACTTTGCTTTGATCCCTTCCAGTGGTGCCTTCTCCTCTTCCAAAATAGCTCCGTAAACCGCTGACACTACCTCCTTCTCCAGTCCCCCTGTTGTCAGCACCTCCTCCAGCAATGTGGAGGGCGGCTCCACCGGGAAGCTCTGTATCTCCTTTCTGGCAAAATCTCGAACCTGCATGTATCTAAACATTTCCCCCTGTCCCAGCCCATACTTCGCTTCCAGCTCCTTCAATCCTGCAAACCGACCCCTAAGAAACAAATCTTTTAGTGTCTTAATCCCCTTCTCCTCCCATTTCCGAAAATTTCCATCCCACTTCCCTGGCTCAAATCTGTGGTTCCCCCGAATCGGCATTTCCCTTGACCCTGTCCCCAACCCGAAGTGTTGGCGAAACTGCCTCCAAATTCTCAATGAAGCTATTATTACCGGACTCCCTGAGTACTTCCCCCGGGCTATCGGAAGCGGCGCTGTTGCCAGTGCTTTCAATCCCGACCCCCTGCACAAACTCTCCTCCATTCTGACCCACTGGGAATCAACCCCTCTGACCCAGCACCGCTCCTTCTCCACATTCGCCGCCCAGTAGTGATACATCAGGTTCGGAAGACCCAAACCCCCTGCCTGCCTTCCCCCCTGTAGCAGCACCTTTCTAACTCTGGCCACCTTTCCTCCCCATATGAGCGAAGTAATCCTTCCCTCAATCTCTCTGAAAAAAGCCTTTGGCAGGAAAATCGGCAGGCATTGAAAAATAAACAGAAATCGCGGCAACACATTCATTTTAACCGCCTGTACCCGACCCGCCAGTGACAGAGGGAGACCATCCCACCTTGCCAGATCAGCTTTCACTCTCCCCACCAAATAGAAATGCGGAGCCCTGCCCCCCACTCCCGGGCAACCTGCACCCCCAGGTACCTAAGGTGAGTCCCTGCCCTATGGAATGATAGCAGAGAAGATTAAGGGGATGTTTGACAAGGGTTGTTCAAAATGAAGAAGCGGTTTGATAGAGTAAAGGAGAGGAGCCTTTCACTGTCAGGAGAGATTGATAACCAGAGGATAAAGATTTAATATGACTCTATGGCTCTATAATTGGCAAAAGAACCACAGAGGAGGTGAGGAGATAGTTTAAAAATTGGAACAAATTGTTCTGGTCTCGAATGCACTGCCTGAATGTGTGGTGGTGAAAATGTGGATCTTTTTAGTTTGTGAGGCTCGGTTATAATACTCTTAAACTAGCAGCTAAGCATCCCAGGCTAAAAGGTAAAGTCAATAATATTTTAGTTGCTGACAATTTTATAGCCTACAGCGAGGAAATAGACAAGATTAAATATGCATGTATTTCAGTATTATTTCTGTCCACAGATTGAAATTTGAGAATGTTAAAATGTTCCGTTGCTTCATGTTGAATGAACCCCCTTCGAAGGTCTCACGCTAAGAGAAACATTGCTTGGTGTGCATGGAGAAAATAAGGGCCAGGAGTCTCCCGTATCGCGGCCAAGTGTTGATGCCGGCGGCAAAACTGGTGCGAGTGACGCCAGCGTCAACGGGCCTCCAGGCCCAGGCATTCTCCTTGTCTTTGGGGGCTAGAACGGCGTCAGAGTGTTGTGCGCTGCTCCGGCACGGAAAGCCATCCCGCCACGTGCAGCGGTTGTCCGCGCATGCGTGCCACGACCATCTCTGTGCCGGCCCCTGGGCAACATGATGGAGCCCAACAGGGGCCCGGCACGGAGGAACATAGGCCCCCCCCCCCACCCGGAATGAGCGTGCCGCCGATCGGTAGCCCCTGATCGTGGGCTGGGTCACCCTGGAGGCCACCCCTGGGGTCGGCTCCCCCCCCTTTCCCCCCCCCCCCCCCACCGCCCCCACAGCCAGAACGCCGAGGTTCCGCTGGGTGGGACCATATGTAAGCCACGCCGGCGGGACTTTGTGCAACTCGGCGGGCACTCGGCCCGTCGAGCGCGGATAATCACCGTGGGGGCCACTTTCAAAGGCCCCTGACTGGCGCCGCGGCAACCACGCCGGCACGATTGCCGCCGATTCTCCGGTCGCCGCAGGCTCGGACTCGGAGAAACACGGCCATGTTGTCAGCCAAATGAGTCCAAGGTATCAGCCAGTGACACTCGGCAAACACATGACTGGGTGTCATTTGTTAACCTTTGCCCAGCATACCAATTATTAACAGGACCAATTTGGGCCTCAATGGAGCTGGATTGCATTCAGGGTCTAATATGCTGATTCGACAGATGTATCTGAAGTATAGGTGACAGTGACATAACACAAACGGAATGAATATTGGATTATTTCCCACATCTCTGTGAGTTGAGGCAATAATGAAGTTTGGTTATAATGTTGTTCCTGACTTTGAAGGCACATTACCAGCAGTTTTTCTGTTTTTCGAATAAAACTTCTGCAATCTCATTTAATTAAGCAGTACAGGGCAGAATGTTGGCGCAGTGGTTAGCACTGCTCCCTCACGGTGCCGAGGACCCAAGTTCAATCCCAGCCCCAGGTCACTGTCTGTGTGGAGTTTGCACATTCTCCCCATGTCTGCGTGGCTCTCACCCCCACAACCCAAAAATATGTGCAGTGTAAGTGAATTGGCCACCCTATATTGTCCCTTAATTGGAAAAAAAAGAATTGGGTACTCTAAATTTTTTTTTTTTAAATTAAGCAGTACAGAAGCTGCAGATGGTCTTAGATTCCAGGACCAAGGCAAGGTACCTGACCTGTACCCATTCTAAGATTTATCTTGTTCGACTCCAGATTCAGGGTGTCACGCCCGTCCAAAACGTTGACCAAATGCTGACATTCAGGGGTGTATCAGGGCAGCACGGTGGTGCAGTGGTTAGCACTGCTGTCTCATGTCGTCGAGGTCCTAGGTTCGATCCCGGCTCTGGGTCACTGTCCATGTGGAGTTTGCAAATTCTCCCCATGTTTCGTGGGTTTCGCCCCCACAACACAAAGAAGTGAAGGGTAGGTGGATTGGCCACGCTAAATTGCCCCTTAATTGGAAAAATGAATTGGGTACTCTAAAATCTTTTAAAAATAAATAAATTCAGGGCAGGGGTGTATCTAGAAAATAAGGGTTGGGGTTGGGGCCGGCATTGCCAATGAGCAGAAGTAGGCCATTCGGCCCATTGAGTCTGTTCTGCCATTCAATGAGATCATGACTGATCTGATCATCCTCAACTTCACTTTCCCGCCTTATCCCCTTAACCGTTTATTCCCTTGCTGATTAAAAATCTGTCTGTTATATTGCCTTGTGTAATATAGTACATTACTCTTTTGAACCAGCTGAGTTGATGAAATGAACAATAGTCTTCTTGTAAAGATAAACTAATTTATTGAGTAACATAAATAATATTTGTTAGTCCGTTTTACTTAATACTCAACTAGTAAAGAAATAAAATATAGTGAAGATAACTAACTAACTATACAATGTAATAATGAAATAACTTATAACTTCTCTCTCTCTAGCTATTCTATGTCTTGTCTGTTCACTCTCTTGAAGCACACTCTCCCAGAAAGAGTTGGAAAGTCCTTTTTATATCACCTGATAGTGAGACATTTAGTGTTGAATTGATACATTGATCATGTATATTGATATACAGAGATCACTACACTGTCAATCTCAGCATTGAACACACTTAATGGCTCAGCCTCTATAGCTCTCTGTGGTAAATAATTCCACAGGTTCACTACCCCCTGACAGACAAAATTCCTCTTCACCTCTGTCTTAAATGGGTGACCGCTTACTCTGAGATTACACCCCCTGGTCTTAGACTCTCCCACAAAGCATAGGCATAGTGTAGGTTAGATGGCTTTTGTTTCAGTGCAACATCGTGGGCCGAAGGGCCTGTACTGCGCTGTATCGTTCTATGTTCTATGTTCTAAAGGGAAACATCTTTCAGCATCTGCCCTGTCAAGCTCCCTGAGAATCCTATATGCTTCAATAAGGTCTCCTCTCATTCTTCTAAACTCCAATGAGTACAGGGCCCAACCTACTCAATCTCTCCTCATAAGAAAGTCCCCCATAACCGGGATCACTGTGAACCTACTCTGGACTGCCTCCAATGCCAGTATATCTTTCCTTAGATAAGGGGACCATAACTGCTCACAGTATTCCAGGTGTGGTCTAACTAGTGCATTGTATATTTTTAGCAAGATGTCCCTATCTTTATTCCCTTGAAATAATGGCCAACATTCCATTTGCCTCCCTAATAACCTGCCCAAAACGGCGCCAATCAGAACTTGCATGTTAGCTTTTTGTGATTTATGCACAAGGACTCCAAATCCCTTGTGGTGCAGTTTTCTGCAGTCTTTCTCCAGTTATTTATTTATTTACTTATTTGTTTGTTTATTTGTTTGTTTGTTTATTTATCTATTTATTTAAATTTAAAAAAAAATAAATTGAAAGTACCCAATTCCCATTTTTTTCTGAATTAAGGGGCAATTTAGCATGGCCAATCCACCTACCCTGCGCATCTTTGGATTGTGCGGGTGAGACCCACGCAGACATGTGAAGAATGTGCAAACTCCACACGGACAGTGACCCAGGGCCGGGATCGAATCCGGGTCATCGGTGCTGTGAGGCAACAATGCTAACCACTGCGCCACCGTGCCGACCCGGCTTTCTGCATAATATTCAGCTGCTTTAGTCTTCCGAACAAAGTGCATAACTTCACTTTTTACTACATTATATTTCAAATGCCATGTTTTTGCCCACTCATCTAATCTGTCTATATCCCTCTGTAGACTCTTTGTATCACCCTTGCCACTTGCCTCCCCACCCATTTTTTTTTCATCTGCAAACTTGGTCATAATACTTTTACTTCCCTTGTCCAAGTCATTAATATATATTTTCAATAATTCTGGCCCCAGCATTGATGCCTGTAACAC
The DNA here is from genome assembly GCF_047496885.1 of Scyliorhinus torazame. Lineage (NCBI taxonomy): Eukaryota > Metazoa > Chordata > Chondrichthyes > Carcharhiniformes > Scyliorhinidae > Scyliorhinus > Scyliorhinus torazame. Next base: position 46,220,104 of record NC_092724.1, read on the forward strand.
TCCACTAGTTACAGGTTGCCATCGTGAAAATGCACCTCCTATCCCAACTCTGGGGCGAAATTCTCCTACCCGCCCCGCCACATTTCTGCCCCGACCGGCCAGCGGGAGTCTCCGTAACACCGGCTGGTCAATAGGGTTTCCCATTGTGGGGCAGCCCCACGCCGTCGGGAAACCCCCGGGCGCCGGCAAAACGGAGACTCCCGCCAGCGGAGAATGACGCCCCTGATTTCTATCAGTTAGCTGGGGTGAAATTCTCCCGAAACGGCGCGATGTCCACCGACTGGCGCCCAAAACGGCGCCAATCAGACAGGCATTGCGCCGCCCCAAAGGTGCGGAATGCTCCGCATCTTTGGGGGCCGAGCCCCAACATTGAGGAGCTAGGCCGGCGCCGGAGGAATTTCCGCCCCGCCAGCTGGCGGAAACGGCCTTTGTTGCCCCGCCAGCTGGCGCGGAAATGACATGTCGGGGCGGCGCATGCGCGGGAGTGTCAGCGGCCGCTGACAGTTTCCCGCGCATGCGCAGTGGAGGGAGTCTCTTCCGCCCCCACGGCACAGGCCTGCCCGCGGATCGGTGGGCCCCAATCGCGGGCCAGGCCACCATGGGGGCACCCCCCGGGGCCAGATCGCCCCCCCAGGACCCCGGAGCCCGCCCACGCCGCCTTGTCCCGCCGTTCAAAAGGTGGTTTAATCCACGCCGGCGGGACAGGCAATTTATCGGCGGGACTTCGGCCCATCCGGGCCGGAGAATCGAGCGGGAGGGCCCGCCAACCGGCGCGGTCCGATTCCCGCCCCCGCCAAATATCTGGTACCGGAGACTTCGGCAACCGGCGGGGGCGGGATTCACGGCAGCCCCCAGCGATTCTCGAACCCGGCGGGGGGTCGGAGAATGACGCCCCAGATCTTCTATCCATGCTAATATACTACCTCCAACATAGGCTTACCAAACACTTTTTGGAAATTCAAGTATATTTTATCTACTGGTTCCCCTTTATCTATCCTGCTCATCACTACCTCAAGGAATTTGAATGTATTTGTCCGACATGATTTCCCCTTCCATTCCGGATGAACGGAAGCAGAATGCCTGCTGATTTTTTGCTTCTCAGCCCAGGCTAGCTGACGCTATTTTTCAGTAACCCAGACTCCGAGGGCCAGAGTCTATAGACTGAATCTGGGACCTTCTGATCTGACTGGTTCAGTGCTGGAGTACAAAATGTATTTGCCCACCAAGGTATTGCAGAACCTTGGTGGAATGGATGTGTGTATAGGCATTGCTTTATTGTGTCAGAAAACAGCAATCTCTTTGATCTCATCACCCTCTGGAACCAGTTAGCAGGCAGGAGGATTATGTTTTTAATTATGCCATTTATATTCCAGTTTTCACTCAAGTGTATAGTCTAAAGCTAATTACTCTCATCCAACTTGATGGGAACATTTTTTATTACTTTAGTGGCTGACCTTCTAATTAAACGTTTTTCCAGTGGATTTGTAGCAGTCACTGCCATAAGCGTTTGCTCATTTATATTCAATAGTTTGATTTCTTATGTTATCCTTTTAAGGTTTCTAACACCACTTCCTTCTCTAACTCTCTAAAATCCATGCTGGAGATACTAGATTATCGTACACAGTCTATCTGATAATGGACTCACAATTTATTCTTTTTCCAGTCTATGTACAGCCTACTTCATCATAGGTCTAACCTAGTATTTACACTTCCACCAGCCTAGTGCCATTTCCTCATCATGGACACACTACCTCACACTTAGATAGAACTTTATCTCCTGAGGAAAAGTTATATCTAAGTATTTACTTGGTTTCCTGAGTAATCAAATGAAATTTTGTATATTCCTTAAACCTCTGCTGTTTAATCCAGACAGCTGTTCTGATGAATTCTCTGACTGTTCGCTGCCGAAGAGATTCTCTGATCCCAGTGGCAGTGCACCCCAGCCTGTGGGTTTCCCATGGGAAAGGGGTGCTTCAATGGGAATTCCCATTGACAGTGGTGGGAGCAGAGAATCACACCGCCAGCAAACCGTGTGCCACCGAGAAAAACGCGTCTGGGATGCCAGGGAATCCTGCCCACTATTCCCTGCATCCAAATAGGATAAGGGATTGAGGGTGATGCCAGCATAGTGGTAATATCTAATAATTCAGCGAGCCAGGCTAATGCTCTGGGGGGCATGGATTCAAATCCCATCAGAGCGGCTTATTTCCGTAGAATTTCCATAGAATCCCTACAGTGCAGAAGGAGGTCATTCAGCTGATCGAGTCTGCACTGGCCCTCTGAAAGAGCATCCTACCAACCCTATCCCCGTAACGCCACCTAACCTGCACATCTTTGAACACAAAGGGGTAATTTATTTTCAGCACAGCCAATCCCTCTAACCTGCAAATCTTTGGACTGTGGGAGTTAACCAAAACACCTGGAGGAAATCCCCGAGACACAGAGAGAACGTGCAGACTCCGCACAGACTGTGACCCAAGGTCAGAATTGTGCCATCGTGTTGCCCTCGGCCTGGTGGAAATTAAATTCAATTAATTAATAAATCAGGGGTCATGGTAATAATGACCATGGAATTATCATCGATTGTTTTAAAAACCCACCTGGTTCACTAATGTCCTTCGGGAAGGAAATCTGCTGTTATTACCTGGTCTGGCCTACATGTGCCTCCAGATCCACACAACGTGGTTGCCTCCTACTGTCCTCTGAAATGGCCTTGCAAGCCATTCAGTTCAAGAGCAAATTAGGGATGGGTACAAAATGCTGCCCTTGCCAGTGGCACCCATATTCCATGAAAGAGTAAAAAAAGGACCACTGTTTTCTGTGGCTTGTTCAATAATCTCAGTCTGTGCCTATCCCCCTTGCCACCAGTCCAAATCTCAACCAGATCTTTTGTTTAAGCAGTGGCTACCTCAACTCTCAAATGCTTCTGCAAAGCATTTAACAGATTATCAGCAACTATGATGAAGACCAGCTAATATTCTGCGTAGCTAGCTATTTTAATTTTGTATTGGTGTGACTTATGGATTATTATGAAAAAGTAGTCACAAGTACAGAGAAGCTTGCCCTGTGATTTTGCTGATTGCCTTGTCCAGTGTGGGACAGCCAGACAGACCAGGAAGATCAATGCTGAGTTAGCTAATCTCAGTCAAGGGCAGTGATGGGGGGCATTAAAACATGTGGCCACTCTGCCCTGGGCAGGGGAGCAGCAACATCAGGCATGATTTCTGCTTCTGATTGCATCCAACAATGCCTAGTCTACCCTAACCCTAACCCTAAACCTAACCCTAACGACAACAATCTATCCCTCAATGCCAGAAAGAAACTAAAGAGCTGGTCATTGACTTCATGAAGCAAAGTACTGTACACACCCCTGTCAGCATCAATGGGGCTGAAGTGGAGATGGTTAACTGCTTCAAATTCCTAGGTGGTGCACATCATCAAAAATCTGTCCCGGTCCACCCATGTCGACGCTACCACCAAGAAAGCACAACAGCACCTATACTTCCTCAGGAAACTAAGGAAATTCGGCATGTCCACACTAACTCTTACCAACTTTTACAGATGCTCCATAGAAAGCATCCTATCTGACTGCATCACAGTCTGGTATGGCAACTGCTCGGTCCAAGACCACAAGAAACTTCAGAGAGTCGAGAACACATCCCAGCCAATCATACAAACCTGCCTCCCATCCAGTGACTCCATCTACACCTCCCGCTGCCTGGGGAAAGCGGGCAGCATAATCAAAGACACCTCCCACCCGGCTTACTCACTCTTCCAACTTCTTCTATCGGGCAAGCAATATAAAAGTCTGAGATCATGCACGAACAGATTCAAAAACAGCTTCTTCCCCGCTGTTACCAGACTCCTAAATGACCCTCTTATGGACTGACCTGATTAATACTACACTCCTGTATGCTTCACCCAATGCTGGTGTCTATGTATTTACATTGTGTACCTTGAGTTGCCCTATTATGTATTTTTATTTTATTTTATTTTCATGTCCTTAATGATCTGTTGAGCTGCTCGCAGAAAAATACTTTTCACTGTACCTCGGTACACGTGATAATGAACAAATCCATCCACCCATAGTCTGAGACCACATTCATTATGAATTCTCGCACAGAACGCAGTGCTGACCAACACACGCTGGCTAGAATGGCCATGTGGGTGTAGTGGCGGAGGGATCCTGTGGAACAATCCATGCTTTCATCAGCGACTGGGAGAATTTAGGAGAGAAATATAGAATGCCATTTCAACATTTATAAGACCCTGAGTGAAGTTACTCAGACAGGGACAGGGACAGGGACAGGGCATCTTAAAATGTTTCATTTAAAATTGCAATTAATTGTTCATTTTGGTAGTTTGTTGATATTCTTGCATTAAGGGATGACTGTCTCAATGATTACTGGAATCTTAGTGTATGCTCCCATGTGCGAACCAAAAAAATAGTGGCCTGGTCAGGAGATTTCCCAGTTTAACCAGCTTTCTAAGGGTTACATTTCAATCTCTGTAAATGCAGCACAGTCAGAAAATATACCATTTATTAAAAGTTCTTCTAAAAAGTCATAGAAATATCCTGAAACTGGTTTGATTGTTTACATTCGGTTTGATTTTGATATGACCAACTCACTGATTGTGATAGACCTCCAAATCAGAGTATTGATGCGGAGTGTGACTATACTGTTCTAATTAAAGGAAGGGAAAAATTGCAGAAATTGCAGTACATGAGAGACCATTTGGCCTATCGGGACAGTACCGATGCTAGCCCTTTGACTGGAATTGTCAACAATAAACCTATTTCCTAACTTATCTCGAATACTTATCCACTCCTCTTTTAAGGGCTGGTTTAGCTCAGTGGGCTAGACAGCTGGTTTGTAATGCAGAACAAGGCCAGCAGCGTGGATTCAATTCCTGTACCAGCTTACCTGAACAGGCGCTAGAATTTGGCGACCAGGGGCTTTTCACAGTAACTTCATAGTTGTGACAATAAAAGATTCTTCTTATTAAATGTTATTATAATCTTTTCCTCTAGCTCTTTATGGCTAATTTGGAGTCTTGTTCAGTTTGGATTAGGAAAGTGAAATGATTAATTTGAAACACAATTTCTCATCTGCTGCTTTAAGGTAAAATCACAAGGAGTTCCTTGCAAACCTCCTGCTCTCATTTATATTGTAGAACCACTGAGGCCATTCTCCAATATGCAAAGGCACTGCTCACCCACATTTGCCCCGTTTACATGTAATCGCCCCAATTATGTGCTTGTGCCTTTAAGTTTGTAGCTGCACACTTTTCTCAATTTTACGGGGACAGACCAAACATACAAGCAGTATAAATTCTGGAATGCTGTTTAACGTGGGCATTTTGAGTGAGCTATCAGTTATAGACAGAAAATGGCAGCCTGGGGCATCCAATTACACTTGCTGTTGGTGGCTCTCTGTCTCTAGTCCAGAGACATGTATATAGACAGGGGGTGGATAAATATCATGGAGACAGCTGTGTGCTGTACCTTTGAGGGCTCAGTTAGTAAGTGCAATGTCCAGTGCGGTACAGACCAGGATGGTCTTGGATTGATCCTGACCACTGGCAGAGTTGGTTAGTTATGGTCAGTGTACCGTTCAAATGTTACAATTGGTCTCAGTCCCATTTTGGCTAAAGAGTGGGTTCCAGCTGCTAATTTCTCTCCAGTGTCCCCTACTGGAATGCGTACATGTGGCTGTCTAGACATCAGGGTCAGGCGAGGTGCCAACCCCTCCAACCTCTCACCCTCACATTGAACTGAACAGCCGACAAACACTTGCCATCAGAGCACCCATGTAAAGATCGCCCAATTTGGGCAGTGTACAGGCGGGTAGATGATGCGTATACAAAGAAAGGATATAATCAGTGGGGAACACCGACGTCTCCAAACTTGTATCACAACTCCTTTCAGTTGGTAGCTGTCAGTGAGCCTCGGTAAATAATCAGAAGTTTTTATATGGAAAAGACTGCTCATGTTCTGAACAATATAAAACATGTCTTTACTGCAGCCTATCTTACAACCACCAACTCAAATTGCTGTAAGCAACCCCACATATAAGGCAGATTTAACTAATGAAATTACAAAAAAATGCAGAAAATGCTGCAGACATGCACTGGATCCATTAATAGCCAAAAAGAAGAAAAACCCTCAGGTTAGCATTTCGACAAGAGGTCCTGTGTCAGGGCGTCTGATTTAGGGTCTGTAGCATTTTCTCTTTTAGTTTCATTTTGCAGCCTTTGTATCTTTTCTCCCCACAGTAATATTTCCTGTTGTAGCAATGTGATCTTAGTTCTATATATTGGCTGCTTTGCCAGACTTCTTCAGATCCAGCGTGCTTGTGTCAAGATATAGTAGGAAAATCTCAAGTAAATTAATACCTTATACTGTTGCATAAAGCACTTCTTGCCTGTTTCACATAATTCATCACCTCAAATTGCCCCCAGTAGGCTTTCCTACCACAAAAATATTCTGAAGACACAAAGAACTAGTCAATTCTAGAATTGGGTATTTTCAAATAGACGCCACATGAAAAAATATATATTTTAAAAACTCACCACAACTTTACTGAACACTAAATGTGACCAAAGTAGTTATGTACCTACCTCCTTCATCTCAGTGGAGACAGTCTTCAGTTCCCCTAGAACCAATTCCAGGTCTTTCACAATGCACATTATCTGCTCCTTCACCTTGTATTGAGAATCCTGCATCTTTAAATCCTCAGCAGTCCAGCTCTCTTTCTCAGACATTATGTGATTTTGTATTTTTCTTCCCCTCTTTTCCCAGCTTTCATGCTCCCATCCCTTGTCTGTGCACAAGGCAGACTGCTTGGCTGTCTGCAGCAAAGACCTCTCTCCTCTCTGTCAGTGCCAGAGCTATACCCTGTATATTTTAATATTCAATCAGATCGGAACTCTCTTAAAGCTATCCTACTGCCAATGAGCACAGTCAGCCAGAAGTTGCAGTTCTCACTGTGCAAGACAAATGGTACAAATAATGTTATACAAACACTTTAAAAAAACTTTGATAATGAAATAAATGGAAAATGACATTTAACAGCATGCAAGGCAAACCATTTTAAAGCCAAATTAAAAGTGATAGTTCAGAATCTGAACAAATGCACATGAATATTCAATGATGATTTTTGTTTATTTACAATGACTAATTCTTAATTAAGATGTAGCAAATCTAAGCTGATTAATTCCAATTGACCCATGGCTCTTTATACACAAGCCTCCTACATTTTCTATTCAGCACCATAAAGATTAAACGCTCTCAATGGTTTTATATAGTTTTAGTGAGTTCAGATCAAAGCAATGGATTGAATCCCAAATCCCAAACATCATTAGTACTTAAAAACATAAGAGATATGTTCAGAAGTAGGCCGTATGGCTCTTCAAGCATTCACTGTCATTCAAAAAGACAGGGCTGACCTTCAATACTTGCCCTATCCTCATATCCCTGATTGCATGAGTACCCAAATATTTCTTAACCTCGATCTTGAATAAACTTTATTTTAAAATTTAGAGTCCCCATTTTATATTTTTTCCAATTAAGGGGCAATTTTAGCATGGCCAATCCACCTAACCTGCATATCCTTGGGTTGTGAGGTGAAACCCAAGCAAACGCAAGGAGAATGTGCAAACTCCACACAGACAGTGACCCAGGGCTGGGATTTGAACCCGTGTCCTCAGCGCCTTAGGCAGCAGTGCTAACCACTGCGCCATGTGCCGCCTTATGTTGAATATACTTAAGCATCTAAAGTCCTATTGGGTAGACAATTCTAGAGAGTCACAGGGCTGGATTCACCATTCCTGCGGCTAAGTGCCGACACCAATGGAGGACCTGTGGTGTTCCACGATGGGAAAATCAGCGTGAACCGCTCACCGATTCCAGTACTGGTGAGAGGCTAGCACCGGCGCCGCGTGAAACACGAATGGTCGTGCCCCGGGCCGTGCATGCGCAGGGCTGACAAGCTGCAGCCGCGCATGCCTACACCCCCACCGTCACACTGGAAAACATGGCGCTGGCCGTGCTGGACCGAGTACCCACCCACCCCGATCCCACAGCCACCCCCTGGCCACCCCCCACCACTCCTCCCAGCCCTAGCAGAAGTCCCCGGCCAGCGGCACGGATCTCGGCCGCGTGTGGCAGCGCTGTACACTGCACGCAACTAGCATGTGAGGCTCACGACCGCTGGGACCACGCGTGGCCCGCTGCGTCGGGAACCCAGCCCATCGGAGGCGGAGCATCGTGGGTGTGCTGGCTGATGATATGCCAATAGCGTTGCGGCTGCGCGTGGCATGCCAATTTGGAGGGGGCGGAGTATCGCGAATCGGCGTCAAATGTCGCCTGCCCTGATTCCGGCATCGGAAGCCATCTTCTGCCCAATCATTGTCCTCGATTTCAGCGTCGGTCTACGGAGAATTCCGTCCATAACCTTTTGAGTGGATACATTTTCCCTCATCTCAGTTCTAAATGGCCAACAACTTATTCTGAGACTGTGACCATCTTCTCCAGACCCAGGCAGGGGAAACATGTTCCTAGCATCTACCTTGCCAAATCTCTCAATAATTTCATATGTTTCAATAAGATTCGCTCTCATTCTTCTAAATTTGAGGGAATATCGGTCCATTCTGCTCAAAGTCTCTTTGTAGGATAATCCTTGCATCCCAGTTTAATGAACCTTTGCTGCAATTCCTCAAAGGCAAATAGATCCATACTCTGGTGAGAAGACTAAAATTGCACACTGTGCACCAAGTGTGATCTCGTCGCAGCTCAATAGAGTCGCGGGATGCCCTTTGACTCTTTTACTCCAATTGTTTTGTAACGAGTGCTAATGTACCATTTGCTTGCCCCCACAGCCGCTGAAGGAATTTAAATTCAATTAATTGATAAATCTGGACTATAATGCTAGTCTCAGTAATGATGATTATGAAATGCGCGATTATAGTGAAAACCTATCTGGTTCATTAATGCCCATCAACGAAGAAACTGGTCTAACCTAAATGTGCCCCTCCCACCCCCCCACCCCCCATCCATGTGGCTGATACTTAACTGCCCTCTGAAATGGTCTAGCAAAACCATTCAGTTGTATCAGAGTTAAGCAGAGAAGTTTAATAATCTGTTATTGTTGGTTTACCTCAGGATTCGTTAGCTTTTTAGATTCCTACAACGCAGGAGGAGGTCATTCAGCCCATCAAGGCTGTACCGTCCGTCTGAAAGAGCAGCCCACTCAGACCCATTCCCCCGCCCTATCCCTGTAACCCCATCTAACCTTTGGACACTAAGGGGAAATTTAGGATGACCAATCCGCCTAACCTGGACATCTTTGGACAGTGGGAGGAAACCGGAGCATCCTGAGGAAACCCACTACGGGAAGAAAGTGCAAACTCCACACAGACAGTAACCCAATCCATGTCCCTGGCACTGTGACGCAGCAGTGCTAACCACTATGCCAACATTGTGCCCGTTTGAGAAGAGTTCTTTCTGGAGGCAATGGTCTTTTGTTGAAAAACATTTATTCACCTGCTAATTATTTACGAAGGTTAAATAGGAGCAAGTCATGGTTGGAGCTACTCTCTGAGTTGTTTCACACTGATCTCCTCTTAGCGAGTGACATAATGCGCCATAGCTCTTTACACACCTGCTCAGTAGCTATCATTATAGTTAATCCTTTACTTTTCATTCCCCCCCCCCCGAGTCTTTATACCTATATTATTATTATATACACATCCTTCTACACTTCACCCCAAAGTCCCTTCTCTTAAAGTTTCATCAGTCTTCCTGAACAGGTACAGAGTTCCTTCTGAAGTAGATGGGAATCCTGTTGCTTGGAGGTCAATTTGTGGGGGGTTTCACTCCTGGATTCCCTCATTTGTGGGTCAATAGTTGTGATGCTCTCTTGCGGTTCCGCCCATACTGTGAATGGTTTTCTTTCCATTGAGATTAGGGCAGATGTGTTTCTTTGACTGATTGTAGACTGCATCTTGACCAGATATCATCTTGGTTGCTGTAGCTTCTTAATAACCGTGGATCTAATCACTGATCCATACCCTCCCTGAAGTGCTGAGCATAACAGGAACACAGAATGTGCGGGGAACTTCAATGTCTATTCCCAAGAATGGCTTGGTAGTGACAGAGCTGGTTGAGTCCTGAAGGATATACCTGCCAGACATCCACTGATGCTACTTGACCCGCAGAGTATTTCAGCATTTCTGTTTTATATCTGCCAGTCTGAGCCTGCTACAATCCTCATTGAACCAGGGTTAGCGAGGGAACCAACGAGAGGGAAAACCTACCTAACCTCATCCTCACCAATCTATCTGTCGCACATTCACCAGTCCAAGACAGTGTTGCTAGGCCTACTGCACAGTCCTTGTGGAGACAAAGTCTCGCGTTCACGCTAATGACATCCTCCATCATGTTGTGTGGCACTACCATTATGCTAAATGGGATAGATTCAGAACAACTTAAAACTGGACATCCATAAGGTTTAATGGACCATCAGTAGCAGCAGAATTATATTCATCCACAATCTGTAATCTCATGGCCCAGCATATTCCTCACTCTACCATTACCATCAAACCAAGGGTCCAACTCTGGTTTAATGAAGATTAAAGGGGGACATGTCAGGAGTAGCATCAGTAATTCCTAAAAATATGAGGTGTAAACCCTTTGTGGTGACAAAATAGGTAAAGTAAAGTCACAATAGTACCAGGTGACCATAGGCAGCTTTCCCCTTTGAGATGGGGGTGGGGGGGGGGGGGGGGGGGGGGGTGGAGAGCTGACTGGTTGTGATTTAACCTGACAATCACCAAACCTCAGGCGAGGGGGAAGGTTGAGAAGCCATGAATAACCTCAGCCGGTACGGGGACTGAACCCACACACTTGGCCTTGCTCTGCATCACAAACTAGCTGTCAGCCAACTGAGCTAAACTTAAGTGATTGTGAAGCCAACGGATCAGATCAAAATTCTGCAGTTCTTCTGCATCCAATCATGAATGTTGGTGGACAACTGAATTACTAATTGAAGGAGGATACTCCGCAGGTATTCATGTTCTCAATGATCATGGCATATAGCAGGTTAGTGCACAAACCAGGGGCGGGATTCTCCGAACCCCGCCGGGTCGGAGAATCGCCGGGGGGCGGCGTAAATCCCACCCCCGCTGGCCGCTGAATTCTCCGGCACCGAGATTCGGCGGGGGCAGGAATGCCGGTCGGCGCCCCCCCCCGATTCTCCGGCCCGCGATGGGCCAAAGTCCCACTGCTGTAATGTCGGTCCTGCCGGCGTGAATTAAACCACCTCCCTTACCAGCGGGACCTGGCGGCACGAGAGGGCTCCGGGGTCCTGGGAGGCGCGCGGGGCAATCTGGCCCCGGGGGGGTGATCCCACGGTGTCCTGGCCGGCGATCGGGGCCCACCGATCCGCAGGTGGGCCTGTGCCGTGTGGGGCACTCTTTCCCCTCCGCGTCGGCCATAGCCTCCGCGATGGCCGACACGGAGGTGACCCCCCCCGCGCATGCGCGGGGATGACCTCAGCAGTCGCTGACGCTCCCGCGCATGCGCGGACTTCCGCTGGCCGGCGGAGTCCCTTCGGCCCCAGCTGGTGTGGTGCCAAAGGCCTTCCATGCCAGCCGGCGGGACGACAACCACTCCGGTGCGGGCCAAGCCCCTAAAGGTGCGGGCTTGGCCCCTAAAGGTGCGGTTTCTCCACACCTTTGGGGCGGCCAGACGCCGGAGTGGTTCACACCACTCCATCCCGACAGGGACCCCGCCCCACCGGGTAGGGGAGAATCCCGCCCCTGATCTGAAGCATTTGCAGATCTTTTCAACTAGATGCGCCGAGTGGATGGTCTATTTTGGCACTGTCCTAAGGTGCCAAGAATCACAGATGCCAGTGTTTAGCCAATTTTGATCCACTCCTTGAGATATGAAGAAACATCTGAAGGTACTGGATACAGTAAAGGCTCTGGATGCAGCTCGGCAGTAGAATTGAAGGCTTGTGTTGTAGAACTAGCTGTGCCCTTAGCCAAGCAGCTCCACTGCAGCTACTGCACTGGCATGCGTGGCCATGGACCCGGCCATTCTCCGGCCGTTTTTGGCGCAGGAGCTGGGGATTTTACCCGGCGCTACTGCTAGCCCCTTACCGGTCCCGGAATCGGTAAGGGTTCACCGCCGATTTTGGCTCCGTAAAACACCACAGTTCCCACACTGGCGTCGGCACTTAGCCACAAGATCGGAGAATCCCCCCCAAGAATCTGTCTATCTCAGTCAATGCAAAGACAGAGCATCCACAATCCTTTGGGGTAAAGAATTCCAAAGATTCACAAACTCCGAGTGAAGAAATCTCCCCTTATCACAGTCCTAGAGGATCACTCATCATCTTGAGACTATGCCCCCATGTCTTAGATTCCCCAGCCAGGGGAAACACCTCTCAGTGTGGAATTTTATGTAGGCAATAGGGGTCTCACTAGCTAGATGGACAACTAATGAGAGCCCAATGTCACCTGTCACCTCTTTTCGGAAAAGCATCTTGTTCCCACTCGGGCACTTCACAGACCAGCAGTGGACCTTTCCCGGGATCAGAGACCACGGGGAGGGGGTTGGATGTCCCGGGCATCATGTACTGCTGGCTAATCAGAGGCCAGCAGCTCTTCATGCTGGTAATGCACCCACCTGTGTCCAACGATCACCGAGGGACCCAGGCCACAGGTGAGTGATGAGGAGATTGTGTGTTGGGGGGTCACGGGGGCGGGGGAATAGAATTTGAGCAGTAAGGGCAGGATGTGTTTCTCAGTTGAAGCCCCTTCCCAATGCCTTGAACCGGCACCGAGAGCCTTTGAACAAGGGATCCTTCCCAGCAGCCTAAAGGTTCACTTTTTGGGTTTATGCATGGCAAATTCCCTGCCTACTGCTGGGTAGGATGAGGCCCTTAGATGGGCATTAATTATCCACATGGTGGTCTTAATTGATGGGGGGTGGAAAGGCCATCCATGAGCATTCCCACCCAAGACTTAATTGGGGAAGATGAGGAAAAGTGACATCCTTCTGTCCAATTAAATGCCCCACCCCCAAACTCACCACAAGGAGGGCATCACATTCTACCCTCACTGCTCTCCCTTGCAAGTCCCTTCTTAACCTTGTTTGTTTGAATTATTCAATCTTCCATATTCCAGAAAGTATAGGCCCAATTTAGTCAGTCTCTCATCATGGGGCAGCTTTCTCATATCCTGGCACCAATCTAGTGCCATTTCTCTGTCCCACCAGCAATGCAAGTCTCTCTGTCATTAAATAAGGTGACCATAACTGTGCACAGTAATCCAGGTGTGGTCTCAGAAAAGCCCTGTGCAATTGTATTCATCCAGCACCGAGCAGTGAATTTGCCATGCAAGAGGTCTGGTGAACAAACCTTGTTAATGTTGCATGCGGGCTTCTGGTGAGGGTCCCTCGATCAAAGGCACTCAGTACCTGATCAAGGGACTCAGGTTCCCGATAATCCAGCCTTCTTGCAAAAAAGGTCAAAATACTGTTTGCTTTCCTAATTTATTGCTGCACCTTCTTGATAGCTTCCTATGTTTCTTGGACTTCATTGACGTCTGTCTGAACACCAATATCGAGAGGTTCCACACCTCTTAAAAACATATTTTGTTTTTATATTTTTGTCAGCAAAGTGCATACGTTCATGCATCCTCACATTATGCTCCATCTCCCACTTTGTTGCCCACTCGCTTCACCTGTCCATTTCTCTTTGTAGCCTCTTTGAGTCCACCTCACAGCTTATTCTCGGTTCCCCCAGCCGAGTTTCTCGGCAGTGTAACATTCGCTGCCGGTGGGATTCTCTCTTCCCGCCACTTGCCAATGGGATTCCCCATTGTAGCCACCCCACCTCACCAGGGAAGTGCGCTGCCAGCGGGAAAAGAGAATCCCAACCGTTGGATAATTGCGGCCCATGCTGCTAATTGTAGGACCTTGCTGGGAAAGGATAAAGTGTCCCTACATGGAAACAATACACTTCAAAAGTGCTCCATTACTTGTAAAGCATTTTGCGATGCCTGGAGTTTGAAAAGGCACTTGAGAAATGTAAGGCCTTCCTTTTATATATAACATAAATAGATGCACAAATAACTTCACAGATATGAAGAGGGCACTGTTATCTGCTTTTTACTCTTCAGTCAGATGGACTTTTTCAATATGGTGTCACCATATGCAGCTCACAGAATCACAGAATACTACAGCGCAGAAGAGGCCCTTCAGCCCATCAAGTCTGCACCGACTCATGAAAGGCCCTGATCTGCCTATCTAATCCCACTTGCCAGTACTTGGTCCATAGCCTTGAATGTTATGGTGTGCCATGTACTCATCCAGGTACCTTTTAAAGCATTTGAGGCATCCCACCTCTACCCCCCTCCCAGGCAGTGCATTCCAGACCGTCACCACTCTCTGGGTAAAAGACGTTTGTCCTCAAGCCCCCCCCTAAACCTCCCACCCTCACTTTGAACTTGTGTCCCCTCGTAACCGACCATTCAACTAAGTAGAACAGCTGCTCCCTATCCACCCTGTCCATGCCCCTCATAATCTTGTACACCTCAATCAGGCCACCCCTCAGTCTTCTCTGCTCCAGAGAAAACAACCCAAGCCTGTCCAACCTCTCTTTATAACTTAAAAGTTCCATCCCAGGCAACATTCTGGTGAATCTTCTCTGCAGCCCCTCCAGTGCAATTACATCCTTCCTATAATGTGGCAATCAGTACTCCAGCTGTGGCCTCACCAAAGTTCTATACAGCTACATCATGACCACCCTGCTTTTGTAAGCTATGCCCCGATTGATAAAAGCTCCATGTAGAAATGTTTGTGGTTTTATGCAAATTGCATCCCTCTTGCTATTAACTCTTCCAACTTGCTGTATACCATAAGTCAGACTGTTCAACCTGGTTTTGACAATTCTTTGAGGGGGAGAGCTGACTGGTGGTGATTTACCCTGAGGATCACCACATCTCAGGTGAGGGGGCAATGCTGAGAAGATAAGGCTTTTATGATTAACCTCGGCTGGTATGGGAATTGAACCCACGCTGTTGGCCTGGCTCTGCAGTGGTTGTCATAGAATTTACATTAAATTTACAGCGCAGAAGGAGGCCATTCGGCCCACCGAGTCTGCACCGGCTCTTGGAAAGAGCACCCTACCCAAGGTCAACACCTCCACCCTATCCCCATAACTCAGTAACCCCACCCAACACGAAGGGCAATTTTGGACACTAAGGGCAATTTATCATGGTCAATCCACCTAACCTGCACATTTTTGGACTGTGGGAGGAAACCGGAGCACCCGGAGGAAACCCACGCACACACGGGGAGGATGTGCAGACTCCGCACAGACAGTGACCCAAGCCGGAATCGAACCTGGGACCCTGGAGCTGTGAAGCAATTGTGCTAACCACTATGCTACCGTGCTGCCCCACGTGTGCAAAGGTTTAATATAAGAATTACTCCAGGCTCTCACTTGGGCATGACAGATGTAAAGCAATCTCACAAAGACAGAAAGGACGTCATTGATTTGCTCGTGGATATGAAATTAACAAGCAGGTCTCAGCAAAGCGTCAATCCTTTCAGAGTGGAAGTGCAAAAATTGGAGAGAAAAGGATTCTAGCAGCATAATGGCACATGGATGGACACCACCCAAGGGTTTCGGATGCTGCAATACATGTCCAGTCATGTGTTAACAAATTACACCAGTGGCTTCACTTTGGAAGTATTTGATTGGTTGTCAAGCACTTTGGTCATCCTGAGGTTATGAAAGATGCTACAGAAATGCAAGTTTTTTCCTTAGTTCATTGTCAGGACTGATATAATGTCAAAAGAATAATGAAAACTTGATCTCCGGAATTCTGTTTCCCCGCACATCAGGGAGTCATAGGTTATGCATGGATCTGTGCCTGTGATTCACCCACACAGATTTCCTGATTTCAATCGTGCTGCTCTATGCAGTTGCCAAGACATAGAAAAAACAGAAAATAGCAGCAGGAGGAGGCCATTCGGCCTTTTGAGCCTGTTCTGTCATTCATTATGGTCATGGCTGATCACGCAACTCAGTAACCTGTTCCCACTTTCTCCCCATTTTCTTTGATCCCTGTAGCCCCAAGTGCTACATCAATCTCCTTCCTGAAAACATACATGTTTTGGCCTCAACTGCTTTCTGTAGTAGTGAATTCTACAGGCGCACTACTCTCTGGGTGAAGGGATATCGCCTCATCTCAGTCCTAAATGTTTTACCCCACATCCTCAGACTGTGACCCCTGGTTCTGTACTCCCCTGCTAATGGAAACTTCCTTCCTGCCTTTACCCTGTCTAGTCCCGTTAGAATTTTACAGGTCTCTATAAGATGCACCTCATTCTTCTAAACTCCTGTGAATATAATTGTAACCAACTCAGGCATGGTCTCACCAAGGCCCTGTATAATTGCAGCAAGGCATCCCTGTCCCTGTACTTGAATCCTCTCGCTATGAAGGCCAGCATACCATTTGCAAGACATGGGTACAAGAGGAGAACGCTAGGACAGGCAGTCAGCAGCATTGGGAGGGGAGTGTGAGTGGAGGACCCTGGGGCAGGCAGTTAGCAGCACTTAGAGAGTGCGAGAGTAGGACACCAAGCCAGGCAGTCAGCAGCACCTAGAGAGCAAGAGGGGAGCACTGAGCCAGACAGTCAGCAGCACCTGACATCATAAGAGAAACGTAAGTTCATGGGTTGTTGGTAAACTGCTTTTAGGGGGGTTCATCAAGTAGCTGTTAATTAGTAAAACACAATTTTTAAGTTTCCTACATTTAAGTAAGAAACATAGGCAAGAGGAAAATATAGTTAAGCCGAGGCCAGGTAAAATAAAGTTGCAGAAGTAAACCAAAGTAAAATCAAGTTAATGTTAGGGAAGTAAATTGAAGCCATGGTAGGACAGCTCAATTGTATAGAATGTGTGTCTTGTAATATGTGGGAAGTCAGGGATGCTCTTGGCATTCTGGATGACCACATGTGCAGGAAGAGTCACCAGCTGCAGAACCTTGCATTCCGGGTTTCAGAGCTCAAGCAACATCTGGATTCCTATGGCGCACCCACGAGGCTGAAAGTTATGTGGATAACTTGTTAAGAGAGGTGGCCACACTGCAGTTTAGGAGCTCGGAGGCAGAAAGGGAATAGTGACTGCCAGGCAGTCCAAGAAAACTAGGCAAGTTATTAAAGTGTTCCCTGGGGTCTGCTCACAAATCAGGTGGATACAGGCAAGGGCATCGATTTCTCAGAGGAGTGCAATCAGGACCAAGCTTTTGAGACCGCAGTCAGGTCTGCTGCACAGGAGGGGAGGAAGAAAAATTGAAAGAAATATTGATAGGGGATTTGTTAGTTAGAGAAACAGACAGGCATTTCTGTGGGCATAGATATGACTCTAGGATGGTTTGTTGCCTCCTTGGTGCCTGTGTCAATGATGTCACAGAGCGCCTGCAGGACATTCTTGTCAGGGAGTGTGGTTCACATTGGTACCAATGACATAGGTAGGAAAGAGGATGGGTTCCTGCAAACAGACTTTAGGGAGATAGGACAGAGTTTGAAAAACAGGACCTCTAAGGAGTAATCGCAAGATTGCACGTCCCAGTGCAGGCGGGTATAGAGACAGAACTGAACGATTAAACACATGGCTGGAATGCTAGTGTAAAAGTGAGGGCATCACATTTCTGAGGCATTTGGACTGGTTCTGGGGAAGGTGGGACCTGTACAAATCAGATAGTCTAACCTGAACAGGACTGAACAGAACTGGGTCTCATATCCCTTCATCGCTATAACATCAAATGAGGATTCTCAATGATACTTTGTCTCTGTCTTCACTCAGGAGAGCGATGGTTCAGACATTCTAGTTAAAGAGGAGGAGTGCAAAATATTAGATACTATAATTATAGTGGGCGAGGAAGTCATGGAGGAACTGGCATACTTGAATGTGGACAAATCACCAGGGCCAGGTTGATTGGATCCCGGGCTGTTGAAGGAAGCCAGGGAGGAAATAATGGATGCTCTGAGAATTAGTTTCCAACCCTCACTACATATAGACAAGATCCCAGATGATTGGAGGGCTGTGAATGTTGTACCATTATTTAAAAAGGGTTCAAGGGATAGGCCACAAAGCCTATCAGTCTGACTTTGGCGGTGAACAAAGTTTTGGACAAAATTCTGAGAGGCAGGGTAAACTATTACTTAAAAAAGGCACAGATTGATCAAGGATAGTCAACATGATTTTGTTAGGAGAAGATCGTGTCTGATTTAGTTAATAGAATTTTTTGAGAAGGTAACAAGGAAGATTGATGAGAGTAGTGCATGTTGTCTACATGGATTTCAGTAAGACATTTGACAAGATCCCACATGGCAGATGGTCAGAAAACTAATATCTCATGGGATACAGGAGAAGGTGGCAGGTCACGGAGAAGGATGAGGGGCGACTTGATAGAGGTTTATAAGATGATCAGGGGAATAGATAGTGTAGACAGTCAGAGACTTTTTCCCCAGGTGGAACAAACCATTACTAGGGGACATAAATTTAAGGTGAATGGTGGAAGATATAGGGGGGATGCCAGAGGTAGGTTCTTTACCCAGAGAGTAGTGGGGGCATGGAATGCACTGCCTGTGGAAGTAGTTGAGTCGGAAACATTAGGGACCTTCAAGCAGCTATTGGATAGGTACATGGATTACGGTAAAATGATATAGTGTAGATTTATTTGTTCTTAAGGGCAGCACGGTAGTATTGTGGATAGCACATTTGCTTCACAGCTCCAGGGTCCCAGGTTCGATTCCGGCTTGGGTCACTGTCTGTGTGGAGTCTGCACATCCTCCCCGTGTCTGCGTGGGTTTCCTCCGGGTCCTCCCACAGTCCAAAGATGTGCAGGTTAGGTGGATTGGCCATGATATACTGCCCTTCGTGTCCAAAATTGCCCTTAGTGTTGGGTGGAGGTGTTGACTATGGGCAGGGTGCTCTTTCCAAGAGCCGGTGCAGACTCAATGGGCCGAATGGCCTCCTTCTGCACTGTAAATTCAATGATAATCTATGATTAATCTAGGACAAAGGTTCGGCACAACATCGTGGGCCGAAGGGCCTGTTCTGTGCTGTATTTTTCTATGTTCTATGTTCTATGTCAGATCCAGAATTGGCTCAGTGACAGGAAACCAAGGTTAATGGTTGATGGCTGTTTTGCAAATGGAAAACAGTTTCCAGAGGCGTTCCACGGGCTTAGTCTTGGGCCATTGTTTTTGTTGTTTAGATTAATGATTTAGACTTAAATGTGGGAGACCTGGGGCGGGATTCTCCGATATCGACGTGATGTCCGCCGACCGGTGCCAAAAACGGCGCGAATCAGTCCGGCATCGCGCCGCCCCAAAGGTGCGGAAGTCTCCGCATCTTGAGCGGCCGAGCCCTCACCTTGAGGGGCTCAGCCCGCGCCGGACTGATTTCCGCCCTGACGGCTGGCGGGAAAGGCCTTTGGTGCCCCGACAGCTGGCGCGAAACTGACATTGCCGCCCATGATTGGGAACTTTGCAAATGGCACAAAATTTGGTTGTGTAGTGAAGAGAAAAGCTGTTGTCTCCAGAATTATAAATGGTTTGGTTGAGTGGACAGGGAAGTGGCAAATGGAAAAGTGGGAGATACTACAATTAGGGAGGGCAAACAAAGCGAGGGAACACTCAATAATGGGAAGACATTGAGAGGGGTTGAGGAAGCGAGAGAACTTGGAATATATATCCACAGGTTGTTGAAGGTGGCAGGACAAGTTTGTCAAGAAAGCTTAGGGAATGTTATCCTATTTTGGGCAAGGTATTGAATACAAAATCAGGGATGTGTTGATGGAACTATCTAAAGCACTGGTTAGGCCACAGCTGGAGCTTTGTGGACAGTTCTGGTCACCACATTACAGGAAGTGCATAATTGCTCTGGAGCGAGTGCAGAGGAGATCTACAAGAATGTTGCCAGGGTTTGAAAATTGCAGTCATGAGGACAGATTGGATAGGCTTGGGGTGTTTTCCTTTGAACAGAGGAGGCTGAGGGGTGACCTAATTTAGGTGTACAAAAATATGAAGGGCTCAGACAGGGTAGACAGGAAGAACTTGTTGCCACGAACTGAGGGGCCAATCACTCGGGGGCATAGATTTACGGTGATTGGTAAAATAATTAGAGAGAACATGAGGAAAAATATTTTCACCCAGAGGGTGATGGCTGTCTGGAATTCAGTACCTAAGTTGGTGGTTGAGGCTGAAACACTCAACTCATTTAAAAAGTACCTGGATCTGCGACTAAAATGTTGCAACGTGCAAGGCCACAGACCAGGTGGTGGAATGTAGGATTGAAATGAACGGCTAATTTGTTTTTTCTCATTTTCAGATGGCACATACATAATGGGCCGAATGGCCTTTTTCTGCACTGTAACTTGTCTATCGTTCTATAGTTCTAAGTGGAATGTGAGTCTTTTTTTTTTTAAAACAGATACGCTATATGGTTAGACTTAGAGGGATGGGAGGAGGTTTTTGAGGTGCATATATGCTGACATAGACAAGCTGGTCTGAAAGGCCTGGCTCTATACTATTGACTTGATGTAACCAGATGAAAAGCCTATAAACCAATTGTTCTACTTTTAATGGGGCTCTTCCACTTGCTGGATGGAAGCTGAGATAATCTGACTTTCTTATAACACTCTGTGTCAGTCCGAAGAGGAGATCATGCAGTATATAATCTGTAACGATGTTCCTTTGTCACTGCAAACTCAGTAGGTCCCTGTGCCACTGATTATTTTTAGGAACAGGAACAGTAATAGCCCATTAGGCCATACAAGACTATCGCTTTTTGATAGTTTCCAATCCAATCTCCCCACATTCTCACCAAATCCTTCAATCTCTCCAGAAACACATCTAATTGTCCCTTGAACACATTCATACTGTCTGCTTTGACTCCCTGGCAAAATCGCAACTTGATATCTTGTTGAGAGGAAACAGAAAGTTCACTTATATCCAGAAGGACTTCCATTCATTCATTTGAACCTTTGCCCTTATTTTCTTCCCTCGTTTCCTGCTGTTGCTGACATGCTGATGTATTATTCCCTAACCCCTGCTGTCCTTTTCATCTGTTGTCCAAGTGACCATTATTGGTATGTGAAGTTAGATATTGCTGATTATTGAATGATCAGGGATTCACAGAATTCGCTTGAGCCCAATATCCACACATGAACTTTCCAGCAGGAGTCACTGAATAGTGACCAGGAGCTGGAATCAACGTTGATCTTTTTTCTGTCTCTGGGTTACGGGAAAGCTCAGATCAATCTCGACACCTTGACTGTGATGAACAAACTCTCAGACTGGAACCTTCTGCCCTCGCTTATGGTGAGCCTGAAGGTGGGAAAGGCATTTAATTTGGTGGGGTGGTGGCATACTGGAACCCTACTGCTTTCCTCTAGGGATCTAGGCGGGTGAGCATATAGTCAACCTACCCACCCTGCCACCAATTGAGGATCACAACTGCCAATTAATGACTGCTTAAGAGCCTCATCCTGCCGCCACTGGTATTAACCAGCTGCAAGTGGGCCTGTCACCATGTGGCGTGCATGGCAGATCAACCAATGTGGCCAGATTGTCACCTCTGGGACAGGGGACCCTCAATCAAATGCACTCAGTGCCTGATCAAGGGATTGGGCATCTGGGTGGGGTGGGGGGGGGACGTTCTGAGAGCCAACCTGTGCCCTTGCTGCCGACCCTGCTATCCCGCTTTCCTTGCAAAACCCAACCTTTGAAAAGCCTGGGTCACTCTGTTATCCTGGCACTCTAGTGCCTGTCCCTATGGCAGCAGCCCTGGCATGTCCAATGGTGCTGCTGAGTACAAGGGCTTCCGGCCCCCAATTAGCCGGCAGCACTCGGTAGGCGAGACCCCCCCCCGCCCCCCCCCCCCCACCCCCCACCCCCACCCCCCCCCCACCCCCACTCAGTAGGCGAGACGTCTCTCTCCCCCCCCCCTCCCCCTCCCACTCGGTAGGCGAGACGTTTCCCCCCACCACCCCCACTCGGTAGGCGAGGCGTCTCCCCCCCACCCACTCGGTAGGCGAGATGTCTCCCCCCCCCCCCCCCCGTGTCTTGATTCTAGAGAGCGTCCCTCCACTGGCCTTGTCACTGATTGGTGGGTGGCTTGGCAGACTTTCTGTAAAATGGGCAGGGCAGGTTGTTCTCCAGCTTACCTGCAAAACCCCCAACACCACAAGAAGGCCCCGCTAATGGTTTCTTTTAGATTAACTGGGGAGACGGTAGTAGAGTGGCATAGCCGCAAACCAAGATAATGCTCTGGGGACTCAGGTTCAAATCCCATCATGTCAGATGGTGAAAATTTTATACAATGGAAATCCGGAATTAAAAGTCTTATGCTGACCATGAAACCATTGTCAACTGTAAAAACCCATCTCACTCACGAATGTCCTTTCGGGAAGGAAATCTGTCGCCCTTACCTTGTCTGGCCTACATGTGACTCCAGATCCACAGCAATGTGGTTGACTCTTATATGCTCCCAGGGATGGATGATAAATACTGGCCCAGCCAGCGATGTCCATATCCCATGAATATATATTTTTTTATAAATGTGGGCCTGCTCTTGTCTATATGATTTAGTGAAAGAACAGGTAGAGCAGCTATCCCATGAGCCAACAGAGGATTAAGTTAGCATTTTGAAAGGCTATTTTAGATGCTTATAAAAACAGTTGTCCAGCCATGGGAAATTTCGAGAATGTTTTCTCAACCCTTCCTGCAATGGAAATGCACAGATAATTTAAAATCCATAATGAAGCTTCAAATGGCTATTAGCTTGAAGGCTAATTGCTTTCCCAGCTGATAAATTAACACATTTATGTTTATATTTTAGGATTTTGTACCTTCCTATTGATTATGCTCTGGATTTCTCAAGCGTATTTACTTTATTCATGCATTAATGATTGCCATTAGCAGGCTAAATAAAGCGGGCAGGATCAATAAAGCAGCTCTGTTCATACTGCTATTGATTTAAGTTTGTACTAGAGGGCAGGCTGAGTCAACAGCAATCTACCTTGTTAAACCCCATGTAAGTGTCTCCAGTCCCCTGCTAGCTGGGGTTATTATTAAGGTGTTATATGTTTAGCATTAACCTTATGCAAAACATTTGAAATTCGCTGCATCTATTTTAGACTTTGGTGCTCCACTCCACAGGCACTGCTTGTGATTTCCTGCCATGCAATGTGATAGCTCCTCTTCAATTCCAATTCTTTTCCTACACCAATGGTGCACTAAAGTCAACTTTCATCAGTTTCCATAGTTGGTCATTCCCAGAACAGGTCACTAGTCTGTCTCCAGAGGCCTATAGCTTGAGGGGGCGGTGGGGCGGGGGGGGGGGGGGGGGGGCACTCTACATCAAGCCTGGCTGACCAGGAGTCTCTCCCGCTTTCACCGCCAGCCATTGACGTGTTGGAATGATTTGCAGACTGACACACTCAACCTGTTTGACCCTGTTGTGAACATGTCTCCCTTGGCCATCAAATCCTGGGGTGGGACCCAAACCCAGAGCTACCCACTGCACCACAAGATCTCCTGATAGTTTCTCTCGGGGCTCTGAAAGCACATGTTTCACCTGTTATGGTACTGGACCTTACACACAAGGAGCTCCCTGAGCCATATTGACCCAGCAGGTTTCAGCGAGTCAGATGTAGGGGATACTATGAAGACCCCTCTACCCTCGGAGTCCTGGTCAATATGCAGTGGTCTTTCCTGGAAAGTATGAATATTGAAAGGGGAAAGGGTTGAGCTTGGCTCCATTGCCATCCCTTTGGTATGGTATAATCTGCTAACAGTCAGGATTCAGGCTCATGTTTAGGCACAATCATGTTACTATAATAGTATATGCCTTGAGCTAAATTGGTGCAATCAAGAGATTGGGTAAACACATTGTGGGTTCATTTATTAAGACTTGGCACTTGAGAACAGGTAATCATAGGTATAAAGCTTGAAGACATCAGAGCTATGTGTGCTGTGCTCTACTCAAAGCAAAAATGAAACAAAGACTGGATCACATGACAAGCTTTCCTTAGAGTGCTGTCATTCCGATATTTCTTTCATCCCCTTCTGTTTAAAGATATATTCCCCATTCCAAAGAATTGTAACTATTTACAATACATATTCCTATTTAATGACCATTACATAAATGCACAGCACCGATGAATCTATGAGTCTCTAAAGTGTACAGGCATGCCAAGGTCCTGTGATGGCAATCTTGACCAAAGGTTTTTAAAAAATTTTAGTGTGTCCAATTCATTTTTTCCAATTAAGTGGCAATTTAGTGTGGCCAATCCACTTAGCCTGCACATCTTTGGATTGTGGGGGTGAAACCCACGCAAACACGGGGAGAATGTGCAAACTCCACACAGACAGTGACCCAGAGCCGGAATCGAACCTGGGACCTCGGCGCAGTGAGGCAGCAATGCTACACTGCGCCACCGTGCTGCCCCCACCAAAGGTTTTTATAATTGCTCATAATGATATGTGGGATTGTCATTCTCGGATGTTCTTACTGGTTGCATTTGGGATCTTGTCTTAGATGCAAAGGACTGTATGGCAGTTCAGTTGCTGGAATGGATCTGATTTGTCTTTGGTTACGCTTCACTGTTGCACCATTGTGTGCAATTACTTCATAGTTCTGAACAAATCCTTGCCACCTCGGCTGCTTGTCACGTACTCTCTGTGGGAACCTGGATGCAAACGTGTCCCGACTGAAAACTTAGCAATTCTCTACCTTTTATCATGCACATTGGCCACCTTCTCCTGCCAGTTTTGAAAGTTGCCCTTTAGTTTCTGAGAGAGCAATGTTACGATGGTGTTGCTAGTAGTGTTTAAAATTTCTCTGGTAATAGGCTTGCCCAGTTGGCACTCATTAATTCAGCCCTTTCGGTGCCGGCCTGAACCTGGACCGACTAATCTGGTAGCCCCGGGCTGGGGTTTGTTGTAAGCCATGGTGGTGGCTTTACTTTTTGAGTTACAAACAAACAAAGTTAACCTTCATGGTCGTGAATCCTGGATTATGACAATAATACAATGCTTCTTTACTCCCTCCTTAGCTTCACAAATATGAAATGAAAAAATGAAAATTGCTCATTGTCACAAGTCGGCTTCAAATGAAAGTTACTGTGAAAAGCCCCTCGTCGCCACATTCCGGCGCCTGTTCGGGGAGGCTGGTACGGGAATTGAACCATGCTGCTGGCCTGCTTTAAAAGACAACGATTTAGCCCAGTGTGCTAAACCAGCCCCTGGGGGCTGGTTTCAAAGATAACACCCTACTCTGAACGAAATGGCACTTAACCGATTTTCCGTGGGTTTCTCTCAAAGTCACCCCAGATGATTGACCCATGAGGGTTTCCAAACCCCAATCCCAAAAAGACACGCTGTAAAATCTTCTTTCAAACAACGCTTCCCATCAGTAGTTTGCAACTTCTGGTTTTCCAATCACTCTTTCAATCAAACCTTCCACTCCACTTTTTAACAAAAAATTCAGCACTCGGGGTCTCTGGAGGTTCTCCAATCAGAGGGTTTCTTGAGTGTCTCTTTAATTAGGTGATTTCCAGTGGCGGGGGTTGGGGGAGCCAGGTCAGCCATGAGACCTTGCTATCGTCGATTATTTTGGATTGCTGAGGATTGGGAATTGCTTCCTGAATTGTGCTTCAGGTGCAATTCAGCTCGAGCGAGAGAACATGGTCTGCCAAACTGAGAATCCTGCCCCATATCTTTTGGGGATTCTTCGTAGCTGTTCTGCTGTTAATCCTGATTTATTCAGCCTGTGCAAACCTTCAATCCCAATTGCTAGGCAATGGCTTGCTTGTCTGGTTAAAAAACACCTGAGTCAAGAAATCATGGGTAGGATTCTACGATCCTGAGGCTGTGTCCCCACACCGGCGTGGGAACTGTGGCGTTTTACGACAGAAAGGTGGCATAAAATGGCCACTGTTCCTCCATTTGTCTGGGGGCTAGCATCAAGACAGCCTAACGCACCTGGCTGTAGCTGCCGATAAGGCCTGGAGAATTGCCGGGTCCATGGCTGCGCTTACGCACGGTGGTGGCCTGCAGCGACCACGCTGTGCTACATGGCGGCGGCCACTCGTGGACCTGGCCCACGAAATCATCATTCATTTATCATAGAATTTACAGTGCAGAAGGAGGCCATTCGGCCCATCGAGTCTGCACTGGCTCTTGGAAAGAGCACCCTACCCAAGTTCAGCACCTCCACCCTATCCCCATAACCCAGTAACCCCACCCAACACTAAGGGCAATTTTGAACACTAAGGGCAATTTATCATGACCAATCCTCCTAACCCGCACATCTTTGGACTGTGGGAGGAAACCGGAGCACCCGGAGGAAACCCACGCGCACACGGGGAGGATGTGCAGACTCCGCACAGACAGTGACCCAAGCCGGAATCGAACCTGGGACCCTGGAGCTGTGAAGCAATTGTGCTAGCCACAATGCTACCGTGCTGCCCAAATAGTCCCCCCCTTTGGCCGGCTCGCGCACCCTGGACCACCTCCCCCCCCCCCACAGTGCCCCAGTCCCTAATAATGTCCCACTGCCCGCGGATTGGCCCTCCCCCGACTGTGACGGCACTGGACTGAGTCCGCAGCCACCATGTTGAGTTCCCGACGGATGAGACCACATGCGACCGATGCCGTCAGAAACCCGGTTGGTTGGGGGCGGAGCATCGGCGGGTGGGCTGACAATGTCCTGGGGCCATCGATACGTCACACGCCGTACTCTCCACGTACTCCGCTTTGGAGGGGGCGGAGCATCTGATTTGGTCAGGAACTGTGATTCTCCGGCCGATCGGCCAACACGATTTCGGCGTCGGCGACCAGAGAATCCAGCTCATAGCTCTGTATGATGTTTAAATGTTGTGAATTCGGACAGTAAGTCAGCTGCCTCCCAATTCAAACTGGGGAATTTTGTGGACAGTCTCACAATACGTCTTTCACCTTTCTTCTCCTGGGATGCGTGTCAGTGTAGTCTCTTTCACATGCTTTTCCAAAGCTCCACCCACAAAAACGAGCAGTGACAGGAATACACGATAGAGTAATGGTACCTTTGCTTTTCATTGGTGTCATAACCCCCACAAGGACCAAAGGGAAACTATAATTGATCTCCTCGTGGGCCTTGTGGAGCATGGGCTTCCCAGATAGGGGGCAGACACCAACCCATCTGGGGCTCGTTCTGAGCTAAAAGAAAAGCTGGCCCAAAGCAGGACCTGGTGTGGTAGTAAGGACTGGACTGGGAGTGATATGCTGCCTTGAGCAGGACTTTGTAAGCAGTTAAATAAAACTATGTGTAATTATCACCAGATTCCTCTGAGTTACTAAAATTGACTTTCATGTTCAGCAACTCCCGAAGCTACCCATCCGAATCACAACCTCCTCTGGTCCGATTGTAATGACTTTTTTTTCTTTGTTTGTCTTGCTCACTATTGATCCGGTCCACTTGCCATTCCCGACTGAGCTAATGTGGTGCTGCTTCCCTTGACGCGCTGTCCCACTCACTGAACTGACAGGCTATGTGCTGCATTCTCATCATGAGGGATCCAGATGCTTACCTGCTCTTTACTTGAGCACTAGCTTGATGGTGTGTCTTCAAAGCTTTACAGCACGGTTTGCTGGCTCTATTTGCAACACTTGCAACGTTGCAGTCTGATCAAAATTTCTTATGCCAGGTAGCACAATATAATGCTAATCACCATGATGTACTTACTGTACTTAATCTTGCTGCCAGGCTGTTTGATCACTGCTGAGGACCATGTCATGGTGTTATAATGATATAAGTCCTTGAGTTCAATTGCTGTATAAGGCACAAGGCACCAATCACTTCTAAAGATTGGGTAAACATATTGTGCGTTTTGTTATTAAAACTCTGCATGTGAGAACAGTTATACACAGGGGCAGAGCTGTGTGTGCTGCATTCTGCTGAAAGTAAAAGTGAAACTAAGACTGTATCATATGATGCACTTCCCTCCTAGTGATATCATGCTGATATCTGTTAAAGGCATATTACAACAGGTACTGGGTAGCCATGGACCTTTACCTCAAGGAGAGGAGTTAACACCTACAGGAGCGAATGGAACTTTGGGGGAAACAGGGAAACTGAAGTGTTGAGAGCACAGCACAGGTTGCATTTTTATGTCAACAAAGAGGTGACAATTTTGTCGGCTAATTAGCAATGAAACAATGGTGCCACAGGTGGCCCAGAACTTACATGACTTTCACTTTTAGACCTTTGAAAGACATCTGTACTCCACTGACAATACAATGCAACACAAAATAAAAGAGGCATTGATGCAGGCTGCGGCAAAGCAGAGTGTAACGCAATCTCACAGCAATTTATTGGAAATAATGTGGGGAATTTTAAAATATTAGATCCTGAGTTATATTGATTTGAAATGTACCTGTGAAACATTTCTAACAAAATATAACATTAATTGCATTTCCTGCGCTATTTATTATTTATTGAATTTGTGCAGTAATATAAGATTTGTAGCTTTCCAACCTGGAAACGTTTCAAAGTGAAATGAAACACAGCACCATAAAACATTAGACATCCCACGTCATATTCCCAGTCGTGTCACTTTTTCTAAGTCCCCCTGCTCTGCTCCTGTCTTCACTGGGGTTAGTCTCGGAACCCTCTTTTTCAGGGCCAGAACAGTTTTCATTAGAACTAAGGCAAACTCATTGAATGACAGTGATTTTCTGGGAATAAATCAGAAAAAGGGAAGAAAAGACTTCAGGATGTCCCAATGCGTTTTACAACCAATTGTAGCACTTTTGAAGTGTAGTTACTGTCATGGTGTAGGAAATGCAGCACTGCATTTTGTGCATGGCAAGCTCCCACAAGCAACAATGATATAAATGGTGGTGATGCTTAAAGGACCAATAGTGGCCAGACCAAGAGTGAGAGACCCCCTGGTCCTTTCCAAGGAATGTCACTGGGATCGCTTTGCGGAGAGGGAACACAGAGCATCATGTGATTCAGTAGGTTCAACTTTGCTTATCCCTTGGTACTGAAATAAGAATGAATTCTGGTGAAAGGTCTTCGATCCACAGACCCTGCCTGCCCTCTTGGGTATTTTCAGTTGTTTCTGGTGGTGGTCAGTTAGCTCAGTTGGCTGGATTGCTGGTTCGTGATGCAGAGCAATGGCAAATGTACGGGTTCAATTGCCGTACTGTCCAAGGTTATTCATGAAGCCGTCTCAACCTTGTCCCCTGCCTGAAGTGTTGGTGACTCTCAGATTAAATCACCACCAGTCGGCACTCTCTCAAAAGGGAGAGCAGCTGATGGTCCTCTGGGACTATGGCGACATTTATGTTTTAGATTTTTTTTTGTCAGATTTCCAGCACTTGCACTATTTGCTTTTATATCCCTCAGTTCTGCACTGATGTGGCTGCCTAAGATTGTATACTCAAAGACCAGGGAGGACTGAAAAAAGTATTATAAAATAACATTGAGAGTAGAAGGCATTGTATCAGTGGGTATCTGTATGAACCAGGAAAGATCTCATGTAATGGGTGCAATTCACTGGAAAAATGTCCAAGTCCGGTTTTGGGTGCGTTTGGTGGGGTGTTTCTTGACCGCTGTAATGCCAAGATTGATACGGCTATTCAACGGCATTTAGCTGTTTCTTGGGCCTCAGGGAGTTGCTCCCTATCGAGGCAACACTTTGAATTTTTCTGGCACTGGGAGCTGAGTTCGCCTGCAGAACCATCTCCTCACAGCTCGGGGCACCATTTTGAAAGGCTGTTCCCAATCTCTACCCCCCTCCACTTTCAGGACCCCCTGCTTTCATGACCACCCTTCAATTCCCAATCTTTCTGCAGCCCCCCCCCCCCCCCAAACCCACCTCACACCCCTTTCATGGGCATGGCCCCCCAGGCCCCGACACTTAGCAGTGCCAACATAGCACCTGGGTACATTGGCATTGCCAACCTGGCACCATAGAAGTGCCAATCGGGCATCCTGGCAAGGTGGGCAGTGCCAGCGGGAATGCCAGGATACTACACTGCCCTGATCCGACTATCTGTGGGGGGGGACGGGGGGGACGGACGACCAGGACTAGAGTACTGTGATTATTATTGTCATTGGTTCACCTGGGTTAGGGGATAATTTCCTGCTCCTGATTGCAATCCAGTGACCTCTACTTTATAATAATAATAATCTTTATTAGTGTCACAAGTAGGCTTACATTAACACTGCAATGAAGTTACTGTGAAAATCTCTTTGTCGCCATACTCCGGCGCCCGTTCGGGTACACTGAGGGAGAATTCAGAATTTCCAATTCATCTAACAAGCACGTCTTTCAGGATTTGTGAGAGGAAACCGGACAACCCGGAGGAAACGCACGCCGAGATGGGGAGCGACCCAAGATGAGAATCAAACCCAGTGCCAACCACTGTGCTACCGTGCTGAAGTGCGCGTGTATGGGTGTCAGGTGGGTAAAGTACTGGCTGTGACTATAAAGTAATTTAATAGACTGCCAACACTCACTTCAAAAGAATGGTCATTTAAGTGGGAGCTGAAAACCTGCCAGCACTGCAGCAAAAAGTCTCTCGCACGAGCCAAAGCCTGCAGATCAGCCATGAAATAACGTAAAGGAAGTAGCACTTAAAAATGAGGGAAATATAATTCATTAAATAAAAGCTGAGTGCCGCTAAGAAGTGATATGGACAGTGATGTAAAGTCATCGAACTGTGTGACAGAATAAGAAATATGAACTCTTAGTTCTCTGTATCGGTCAGAGAAATTTGTGCCAATGGAACTGTTTCTAGTTTAATTGGATTGTACACAGGAGGCAGCAGACTCTCATTGTGCCTGCAATTCCACCACAGTGAACAAAATCAAGCATAAAATAGGAAACCTAAGATGAGAAACGATGAGAGATTTCAGGGATAGGTTCAGATTGCAGATTGAAATGATTAGCTGTTGTTATGGACAGCTGAGAGGGGCAAGACCGAACTCCTTTATTCTCTCACCATTTTACCATCGGCAGAGGTGTGTCTTGTTTTAAGAAATAGGCTTGGCACCCATTCTAAGTAACCTTTGTTTGTGCCCTCAATTTTTAAAGTACCTCATGCCAAATGCTCTTACTAATAATAATAATCGCTTATTGTCACAAGTAAGCTTCAATGAAGTTACTGTGAAAAGCCTCTAGTCACCATATTCCGGCACCTGTCTAGGCAGGCCGATACGGGAATTGATCCCGTGCTGCTGGCCTTGTTCTGCATTCCAAGCCAGCTATTTAGCCCACTTTGCTAAACCAACTCCTGTTAAATTGGAAGTGTGGGGGCGGGATTTTCCGAAGCCGCGCCGGTTGGGAGAGTCGCCGGTCGCGCATTATATCGCGCGACGCCGGTCCGATGCTGTCCCGCCATTCTCCCAACCGGCGAGAACGGCTTCATCGAGGTCGGCGCCGCGCCTGCCGGAGAATCGCCCGAGACACTCAGAACGGAGATTCTCCGGTCCCCCCCGCTATTCAGCGGCCCGGATGGGCCGAAGTCCCGACAGCGTGAGCCCAGGTCACGCCGGCGCCGTTCACACCTGGTAAATAGATTCGTCAGCCAGTTGTGTTGGCTGACGTTGAGGAGTGAGGAGGTGAGCGGCCCTTGTCCCGGAGTTTTTGCGGACACGGCCGGTGCTGGGGGGGGGGGTGGGGAAGGCGTCTCCAAGAACGCTGCCGCCACTCGCAGTTGGGGAGGGGGGGGCGGTGCGAAGAGGAGGATGTCTGCGTGGAAGGCTGCAGACATGCCCGGGGGAGGGTGGGGGGAGTGGGGGCGGAGGGATGAGGAGGCTGTCTGCGTGGAAGGCTACAGACACGCCTGGGGGAGGGGGGGGGATGAGGAGGATGTCTGCGTGGAAGGCTGCAGGCATGCCCGGGGGAGGGGGGGGGGGTGGGCGGAGGGAGGAGGAGGCTGTCTGCGTGGAAGGCTACAGACATGCCTGGGGGAGGGGGGTGGGATGAAGAGGATGTCTGCGTGGAAGGCTGCAGACATGCCCGGGGGAGGGGCGGGTGAGGGGTGGGATGAGGAGGATGTCTGCGTGGACGGCTGCAGACATGCCCGGGGAAGGGGGGTGGGGGTGGGAAGAGGAGGAGGTGGCCTATCCGCGGGGGACACATGTGCAGGACGGTGACGAGGACATGCTTGCAAGTTGAAGTCTTGCTGATGGACAGAGGCCACTGGCGCACCAGTGACAAGGGACCGTGTGAACTGGCCGGTGGATGGAGACAGTGGCCAGGGGTTAGGCTGACTGCGTGTCTGCAGCGAGATAGGCCACCGGGGCACACAAGTATCATGCCACCTGGCTGTCGAGGTGTCCATGCACCTCCGTGTAACATGTTGTTTCTCTTCCCCCCCCCCACCCCCCCTCTTGCAGATTACCATGTATGCTAACCAGACAGCGATGTTCACCGCAGTGGTTGGAGCCGTTGCACTGCAGGTGTTGCTCTCTTTGGTTGGCTCTGAATATGGCGGTCAATATGGTCGCCTTCATTAATTCTAATTATGTTTGCTCCAGAGTTGCCAGGTATCTTTCGATACCGCCACAAGGTTCAAAACCAAATATTGATCAAAGACTCGATACACCAGTTAGTTAGTTCAAAGTCAATGCTTATTTATTTACACACACAGTTAAATATACTCATGCACGAAACTCTACAGACTAAACTATCACTACTGCTCAAGCCTATACTTAGCTTCGGGCGCCCACTCAGTCAGAGGAACAATGGCCGTTGTTCGGTTCTGAGGCTACTGGGGTCGAACTGGTACAGGGGAACAGCTAAGGTCATGTGTCTGGTAGTGTGCGTTGACCTTGGACTTACTTGCTTCTGGTGCAGCTGGTGGACAGTCTCTCCCCGGTGAGAGCCGGGTCCAAGAGAACAATTCTCCCTTGGGGGCTCCTTCTTATACCCAAAGGGGCTTTGCGCTCTTTTGGACGGGCCTTGAACTTGGCCCCAATCAATTGGGCAGTTTCTTGATCATCCCTATTGATTTCATCCAATAAAGGGGTGGGTGCCCTGATGGCTGGGCGTGTCCTAGGTGGCTGTTGGCCTGCTTTGTTTCGATCTCCTCTGGCGCCGGGGTGTCTGCCTTAGTATCGGTTACTCAAATGTTACTCTTTTGTTCCCCGGAGATGGGCCATTAGTATGCTAATGGGCCTACAGTTTTGGGCTTGTCTGGGAGCTGCGGTTCCAATATACAGACAAGCTCTGAACCTGCTTGTTTTCTCAGCATTGTCCATTTTCCCTGCAATCTTTGCAAAGTGTCCATTTTGTAATCGGGAAGTGGCCATCCCAGATGGCTACACTCCCTCCTTGTGATCCTCAACGCGAAGCGTGAAGGATCACATTACCGCGTCGTCTTCGTTCTCTGACCAAGCTGGGCACCCGTAAGCACTTCAGAGGCTCTACATTGCTCTGTCCAATGAATTGCAATTTTACCTAAGTTATTTTATACACATACATCATTATAAAATTCTATGGGGCGCTATGACTTTCAGGCATGCATTACAAAATAAAAAAACTGGAACCTCCAACTAGCCTCAATAAACTATCGTCACTTAACCAATCAAAAATAATCTACAACATTTTAAACTGTACAAATGGCAGTCAAGCACAGGGTTTATGTATTTCTTTATTAAACGAACAAAACACACACAAAAAAACAGATGCACTTTAATTCACTTAAAGGGGTTGGGGGGTTTGTTGGAGTCTGAAGATAGGGGATCTAAATGTGTATATCGGAGTGCGGTTGTGGGTGGCTCTGTGGATGTGTTCAGCTGTCTTGGGTAGATCGACCAAAACTATGGGGTGTTTAGTCATAATGTTCCCTATTTGTATCGCTACAGGGGCTGTATTGTGTTCTTGTTGTAAATGACCTGTAAAGCCGCTGAATGTGATGGTGTCTGTTGTGGGCCACGTATCTCGTTGAAACATCGTGGAGGAATTGAGTGTGGTGCGGGACCCTCCTGTGTCCCAAAGAAATTCTACGGGGTGTCCCTGGACTTTGCCTGCTACGACCGGTCTACCGGACCTGTCCCAAAGGGTGTCGCAGACCCAAGTTGGGGAGCCCGAACACCGTCAGTTGGTGGTTGTGAGCCGTATTATCCTGCGGGGGCAGGGGGGGAGTGCAGTTTGGATAAAGCATCACAGTTAGGCGGTAAGCATCAGGACGTCCAGATATAGGCTACAATATTACTGGGTGGGGGGACAGTTGGAGCCACGCCATGGCATCTCTCAAGGGAGGGGTGTTGCTCGTGTGGGTCGGGTACAACGTTGTGCCCCCAAAGCCCCCCCCCCCTGCGTGGCCGGGGAGGGGGGGGGGGTGTTTGCTGCGAGACATGGTTGGGGTGGGGGAGGAGTGGGGTGTGACCCGGGGGCACTCTCGGGGTACTTACCCTGGCAGCCCTCGTGAGGTCAAGGAGCTTCTTCCTACACTGGTCTCCAGAGCGGGGGTTGCGCCCCAGAGCGCTGACCGCGGTGCTAACCTCACGCCGTGCCTCACACTGCTTGAAGGTTGGCGATGCCCACGTCTTGGGCACAGGATGGCCCTGCGATCTTCAACCTCACGCAGAAGGGTGTGCAAGTCAGTGTCGCGGAACCTTGGAGCGGCACGTCGGGGCTCAGCCATTGCGTTGTCTTGGGTCCTGTGCGCGGATCGCGCACTTTAAATGACGATGCGCGCTGTCAGCCGGGCGTCGCGCGATGACGACGCTGCTCTGGCGCCACTCCCACCGAGTTTCTCGCAGCCCCGCTGCTGGCCCCTTTTCGGGCCCGGAATCGATCGTGCCCGCGGCCGTTTCGCGCCATCGTGAAACGCGACGGCGTTCACGACGGCACGGACACTCTGTCTCAATATCGGAGAATCCTGCCCCTCGTTTATTCATCCATTCAAACCTCGGTGGTGTGGGGAGGGACGATGATTGCAATTACACACACACACACACACAGTATACAGTAAGGGGATAGGAAAGATGGGTTTTAGAACTATGAATAACGTAACGGAACAGTAAAAAACAGAAATGGATATCTGTTTTGGTGATTTCCAGAGTCCAGAAAGTTCAAATGCAGAGAAGTTCCAGTTTAGGTGGGTTGCTGGAGAAGGCAGAAGTGTTGAATTCCTTCAAAATTATGGTAAGGCAGTGAAATGAGGTTTATATTCAGAGACATGTGCTGCTCGGTAGGCTGCTTGGTCAGCCTGGAGCCTTGCTCCTGGATGTTTGCAGGTTGGAGATGGTTCAGCATTCTTAGGTTTCAGCTCAATTCTACAAATTATCAATAACATTGTCGTGCTTTCTCATTCTCAACAGATCCCTTGGTTAAAAAAAATCTTTACTGAATTCTGCACTTTTGGCACTCACATTATCTGGTCTTTCATTGGGTTCTATCTTGTTACATATGTCAGATTGTCTGCTATCCAATGTGGAATCCTGTAGCCCCAAGAGGAGTATTACTGTGCAATTAAGCTGAGCAGGATATTACCTCCATACAATATTGAAGATTGCCAAATTTCATGCACATTATCCAACACTTGATTCAGTTATTAATTATTAGGATGAAATTGACTGCTATTGCGTTGCAAAAAGAAATTAAAACACTAGCTATTTAATTATTGAGAGTATAAAACCTCATTCCATTTTGAAACTTTGGAATTTTCAATTAATTCATCAAGAGGGTGGGATTTTCTGGCCTTTTCCACTGGTTGGATCTTCTGGTCCCTCTGAAGGTGACAACACCCACTGTGGGTTCCCTAGGGGCAGGACCAGTGAAACTTACAAAATGGCGGAGACATCAGTGGGACTTGTGGATCCCAATGGCAAGCTGCCTCTGAAGCCGGAAAGTATGCCATGCGGGGGGGGGGGGCCCTTCATGCACTTGACCACAAAATCTAGGTTGATGTTTCGACGCAGTATTAAGGAAGCCCTGTGCTGTTGGTGATGCCTTCCTTCAAATGAGGCATTAATTCAAGACCATACTTGCTTGTTCAGGTCATTGCAAAAGATCCTATGGCAATATTTTAAGAGTGGAATCAATTCCTCTGATGTCCTGTCCAACATTTATTCCCCAAACAACACCACCACAACACATTGATCTCTTACCTATTGTGTTTATTGTTTTGGTTTATTGCTGTATGCACATTGGCTGCTTTGTTTAGTCAAGCACCGGCAGTAACCATAGTTCAAAAGTACCTTCTCCCTTTGAATTAAAAGCGAGCAGAAGTGAGTGTCATGCTGCTGTGGCAGTGCACCAGGTGCAGTGTAATTACAGTCCATCAGAAGCCAAGTTGGAAAGTTCATTGATCTTGAGGCCATTTTAAGACAAAGTTACTTTTCTACTGGTCTTCAGCCACTGCCTCAGAGAGGCTGGGTCTTGGTGCAGCCCCGGGCAATATCAAAACAGAGCTGCTGAAGTAAAACTGAAGAGCCATTTTGGGGTTTCCCAACTATAATCAGTCTTCCTGGCACCCATGATGTGGAGATGCTGGTGTTGGACTGGGGTGAGTGATGTGTTAGGCAAGTTGGTTCGATGTGGACTTTACTGGTCCAGATGAAGCAACTGGAGAGAGGGATAATCACAGGTTAAAGAGGTGTGAATTGTCTCAAGCCAGGGCAGTTGGCAGGATTTCGCAAGCCCAGGTCAGATGGTGGGGGGTGAATACGACATGAATCCAAAGTCCCGGTTGAGGCCGTGATCATGTGTGCGGAACTTGGGAATAAGTTTCTGCTCGGCGAGCATCTTCCTGGCACCCGGATGAGGTGCCAGCTGCATGATTTGCCAGTGGCACCCTGGCACCAAATCACAATGTCATTACTTCACATGAGCTCATTTGCAGATATGCCTCAGCCACAGTCAGCCCATTTGTGGCATTGTGAGTCCCATAGTTTGCACAAGGTATCGAGAATTATCAAAGAGAAAATGTTGGAAAATCTCAGCAGGTCTGGCAGCATCTGTAGACAGAGAATAGAGCTAAGGTTTCGTGTCCAGATGAGCCTTTGACAAAGACTTTTCCAGCATTTTCTCTTTGGTTTCAGATTCCAGCACCCACAATAATTTGCTTTTATCTAGAATTATCAGATGTGCTGATACAGGACAATAGCTCTCAATAGGTCTCAGTCTCCCATCACACTGAATTCACTTTCCACCTGATTTGTTTGCAAGTGTATTTTATGTTGGGAGTAAACCCAAGCCCGGCTGATATGAAATTTAACAGATGGAAAACCAAGCCTCGCATGAACAGGCCCTTTTAAAACTGAACGGACTGAGAATCACTCTGGCTCTGTAACTCAGGAATGCCCGTTCTACGTCATGCGCCGTAAACCCCACGCTGTGTGAGGAATATGATCTGAATATTTCTCAATCGAACCGACAAGCAACATTCTAACTGAGGAAACCTTTGTGAGATGTGAACTGTGGTCAGATGCTGTGAGGACCCAGTCGTCAAATCTACTTTTGGGGCTTTCTGTAAGAGGTCTAAAATTGTTTGGTAGCACACTCAGCTCTCTCCAGAACACTGTAGATTCAGGTCCACTCCAGGGGGATTTTAATGGCCTCACAAATGGCACATTTGGTGGTGGGAGGCGGAGCATTTAATTGTGCAGGAGGGAGGCCTTCTCACCTCTGCTTTGAGGAAGTCCGTGGTAGGAATGGTTGTGGACTGCCTTCCCACCCTGCCACCAATTCAGGTCCTTAAGTAGGTGATTAATGATCTCTTAAGGTCTCATTCCATCATCACCGATATACCCATTGGTGGGCGAGGGACTCGCCACGTGCGAAACCAGAAAGGTAAACGCTGTCACGCTTACACCTCAAACAAATCAATCAAACAGATTATCCGGTCATTATCACATTGCGGTTGTGGGAGGTTGTTGTGGGCAACTGGCTGCCACAAGATGACTGTATAAGATGACTGTACAAGATGACTGTACTTTTAAGTATTTCATTAGCTGAAAAATGCTTTGAGATGTCCTGTGGCCATGAAAAGTGCTATATAAATGAATTTGCTTAAAGTTGATCTGGCAAGGTGGGATGGTCTCCCTCTGTCACTGGCGGGTCGGGTACAGGCGGTTAAAATGAATGTGCTGCCGCGATTCCTGTTTATTTTTCAATGCCTGGTGATTTTCCTGCCAAAGGCATTTTTTAGAGAGATTGAAGGGATGATTACCTTGTTCATATGGGGAGGGAAGGTGGCCAGAATTAAAAAGGTGCTACTACAGAGTGGAAGGCGGTAGGGGGTTTGGGACGTCCGAACCTGATGCATTATTACTGAGCGGCGAATGTGGAGAGGGTACGGAGCTGGGTCAGAAGGGTTGACTCCCAATGGGTCAGAATGGAGAAGAGTTTGTGTAGAGGGTCGTGATTGAAGGCGCTAGCGACAGCGCCGCTCCCGACGGCCCCGGGGAGATACTCAGGGAATCCGGTAGTAATAGCTTAGTTGAGAACTTGGAGGCAGTTTCGACAGCACTTTGGGTTGGGGGCAGGGTCAAGGGAAATGCCGATTCGGGGGAAACCATAGGTTTGAGCCAGGGAAGTGGGATGGACATTTTCGGAGATGGGAGGAGAAAGGAATTAGAACACTAAAAGATTTATTTCTTGGGGGTCGTTTTGCGGGATTGAAGGAGCTGGGAGCGAAGTATGGGCTGGAACAGGGGGAAATATTTAGATACATGCAGGTTCGAGACTTTGCCAGAAAGGAGATACAGAGCTTCTCAGTAGAGCCGGCTTCCACATTGCTGGAGAAGGTGCTGACGACAGGGGGACTGGAGAAGGGGGTAGTATCGGCGGTTTACGGGGCTATTTTGGAGGAAGAGCAGGCGCCACTAGAAGTATTCAAAGCAAAGTGGGAGGAAGAGTTGGGAGAGGTTATGAAGGAGGGGTTCTGATGTGAGGTGCTCCGGAGGGTAGATTTTGACCCAGCGATATATTTCCAACTCAGGGTGGTGAGTGACTTGGAGGGGAACTTCAAATGGTGGTGTTCCCATGTGTTTGCTACCTGATGCACTATCAATTATGACGAGACGAGAGTAGAGAGTAATCAAGGCTTTATTAAGCAGAGATGTGTTTCCTACTGCAGTTGCTGCCGAAATGGCTGCAGCTCGGTGAGCACACACATTTATACTCCACCTACTGGGCGGAGCCAGCAGGCAGGGATCTACACCCGTACCTACAGCCTTACCGTATTACTTCTCATATATGTATTATACAAACAGTGGTGACTACCACATTCACCCCTGTTAAAAAGAGTCCAACGGGGGTGGTAGAAAACTATTTACATGGTATGTGAGCACTTTTAAAACTATTTACATGGTATGTGAGCATTTTTAAAGAGTACAGTTTGGTGAAAGTTCACAAATTTAGCCGGTCGGGTGCCTTGATCCTCCGTTGTGAGCGCCGCAGTCCCGGTGGTGATGCAGGCGCCGGCTTAGTCGCCTGTGACTCCGGGAGAGTGTAGTCCTCATCCTCATCCCCGGGTGGAACCAATGGAAGGACGGATTGTCCTGGAGCGGGGGCTGTGGTGAGGTGCGCTGGGGGGAGGGTGGGTGGCGCCGGGGCAATTGGAGGGGGTTGTGGGGACCCAGCTGGTGCCAGGTCCCTGAGGGAGACTGTGTCTTGGCGGCCGTCAGGATACGCCACGTAGGCATATTGCGGGTTCGCATGTAGCAGCTGTACCCTTTCGACCAACGGGTCCGCCTTGTGGAGCCGCACGTGCTTGTGGAGGAGGACGGATCCTGGGGCTGCCAGCCACGTTGGGAGCGATACCCCGGAGATGGACATCCTAGGGAAGGCAAGGAGACGTTCATGGGGGTTTCATTAGTCGCAGTGCAGAGTAGCGATCGGATGGAGTGGAGGGCGTCGGGGAGGACTTCCTGTCAGCGGGAGACTTTTAGACCGTAGGGCCAGCAGGGCGGCTTTCCAGACCGTCCCGTTCTCCCTCTCCACCTGCCCGTTTCCCCGGGGGTTGTAGCTGGTCGTCCTGCTCAAGGCAATGCCCTTGCTGAGCAGGAACTGACGCAGCTCATCACTCATAAAGGAGGAACCCCGGTCGCTGTGGACTTAAGCGGGCAAACCGAACAGAGTGAAGATGCTATTGAGGGCTTTGATGACTGTGGCAGACATCATATCTGGGCATGGGACGGCGAAGGGGAATCTGGAGTATTCATTGACCACGTTCAGGAAGTACGTGTTTCGGTCGGAGGAGGGGAGGGGCCCTTTGAAATCCGTGCTGAGGCGTTCAAAGGGACGGGAGGCCTTCACCAGGTGCGCTCGGTCTGGCCGGTAGAAGTGCGGTTTGCACTCTGCGCAGACCTGGCAGTCTTTGGTGACTGTCCTGACTTCAGCAATGGAGTAGGGTAGGTTGCGGGCCTTTATGAAGTGAAAGAACCAGGTGACCCCTGGGTGACAGAGACCATCGTGTAGGGCCCGGAGTCGGTCCACTTGTGCGCTGGCACATGTACCTCGGGATAGGGCATCGGGGGGCTCGTTGAGCTTACCGGGGCGATACAAAATCTCGTAATTGTAGGTGGAGAGCTCGATCCTCCACTGCAAGATTTTATCATTTTTGATTTTGCCGCGCTGTGTATTGCCCCGCACGAGGTCTGATGGGGGAAGATGGCGGCGCCCACGGGCCGCAAGTGTTCTGCTGAGAGGAAGATGGCGGCGCCCATGGGCCGCAGGTGTTCTGCTGAGAGGAAGATGGTGGCGCCCATGGGCCGCAGGTGGGCTGCGGGGACGAAAATGGTGGCGTCCACGGGTCGCACGTGGGGGGTGCAGTAACAATGGGCCTGGATACAGCGGCGACCGACCGGGCCTGGCACACCGCAGCGAAATGCCCCTTCTTCCCACAGGTCTTGCAGATTGCAGTCCGCGCCAGGCAGCACTGCCGGGGGTGCTTTGTCTGCCCGCAGAAATAGCATGTGGGGCCCCTGGGGTTTGCTGGCTGCCACGCGGAGCAGGCTTGGGGTTGGCTGGGGGCGGCCGCTGGTGGGGCCCACGATGTCCATGAGGGGGGCGCCGTGCGGTCAGGGGCGTATGCTTGTACATTACGGGAGGCTACCGTTAGTGAGGTCGCGAGTTTCTTGGTCGCCGCGAGGTCGAGCGTGTCCCCTTCTAAAAGGCGCTGGCGGATGTACGCCGACCCTATGCCCGTAACGAAAGTGTCCCTGATTAGGAGTTCAGTATGTTCAACGGCCGAAACTGCCTGGCAATTGCAGTTCCTCGCCAGGGCCTGCAGGGCACGCCAGAAATCGTCCAATGACTCACTGGG
This sequence comes from Scyliorhinus torazame, assembly GCF_047496885.1. Lineage (NCBI taxonomy): Eukaryota > Metazoa > Chordata > Chondrichthyes > Carcharhiniformes > Scyliorhinidae > Scyliorhinus > Scyliorhinus torazame. Next base: position 46,261,469 of record NC_092724.1, read on the forward strand.
GAGTTGTTGCCACGGGGACAGGAGGTGCCTGGCGTAGAGTTTGTTTATCGGCCGGATGTAGTTCTCTTTCAGAAGCGCCATGGCCTCAGTATAGTTGGGCGCATCCCGGATAAGGGGAAAAATATCGGAGCTCAACCGTGTGTACAGGATCTGGAGTTTCTGTGCTTCTGAGGGTTGTTCTGTCGCTGCTCCGATGTAGGCTTCAAAGCAAGCTAGCCAGTGGTCGAAGGCCGATGTGGCGTTGTCTGCTTGAGGGTGCAGCTGTAGGCGATCTGGCTTGATGCGTAGGTCCATCGCTGTAAAATCTCTGCTTAAAAATTGATGCACTATCAATTACGATGAGACGAGAGTAGAGAGTAATCGAGGCTTTATTAAGCAGAGATGTGTTTCCTCCTGCAGCTGCTGCCGAAATGGCTGCAGCTCGGTGAGCACACACATTTATACTCTGCCTACTGGGCGGAGCCAGCAGGCAGGGATCTACCCCCGTACCTGTAGTACAGGAACCTTACCGTATTACTTCTCATATACGTATTATAAAACAGTGGTGACTACCACGCTACCCTTGTGCTTCTAGATGGTAGCAGTCGTGGGTTTGGAAGGTGCTGCCGAAGGATCCTTCGTGTATTCCTGCAGTGCATCTTGCAGATGGTACACACGGTGGCCACTGTGCATCGGTGGTGGGGGTTTAAAGATTTGTGGAAAAGGTAGCAATCAAATGGGTTGCTTTGTGCTGGGTAGCGTTAAGTTTCTTGAGTGTTGGCCATCCAAGAAAGTGGGGAGTATTCCATCACACACCTGATTTGTACCTTGTAAGCGGTGGTAATCAGCAGGAGGTTTCCTTGCTCCTGTTTGTTTGATGACTTCATGGGGTCCAGAGTCGATGTCAACATCCAGGGCAATTCCTTCAAATGTGTATATCTCCTTGGTGCCAACTCTGCTGGTCCTGCTTGTGAACAGAACATACCCAGGGCTGGTGATGGTGGAGTCTGGGACCTTATCTGTAAGGTATGTATCAGTGAGTAAGACTATGCTGTTACCAGACTCCTGAATGGCCCTCTTATGGACTGAACTGATCTCTCAACGCATCTTTTCTACAGTTGTAGCACTATACTTTGTATGCTTCACCCGATGTCTATGCCTGTGCATTTACATTGTGTATTTATCGTATGTCTTATGTTTTTCATGTATGGAACGATCTACCAGGACTCTACGCAGAACAATACTTTTCACTGTACCTCAGTACACGTGACAATAAATATAAATCTAAAATATCAGGCTGTTGCTTGATTAGCCTGTGAGACAACTCTCCCAATTTTGTCACAAAACCTCAGATGTTAGAAAGGAGGACTTTGCAGAGTCGACCAGGGCTGGGTGCTGGGTGTACCGTTGTGATTCCTGGTGCCTGAATCATAAGACCATAAGACATAGGAGCAGAATTCGGACATTCAGTCCATCGAGTCTTTAGCCATCTGGGATGGCCACTTCCACAATACAAAATGGATGTTTGCAAAGACTGTAGGGAACTATGGACAATGCTAAGAGAGCAAGCAGGCACAGAGCCTGTATGCATATTGGAATGGTAGCTCCCAGCCGAGACTGAAACTGTATGTCTATTAGCATATTGATGGCCCATCTCCGGGAACAAAGGAAAGACACTCAAGCAACCAATCTAGCTCCAGGCATCGCGGCGCCAGTTCCCCAAATCGAAAGCGTAAACAAAGCAAGGCCAATGGCCACCTTGGACACGCCCAGCCACCAGGGCACCCACCCCTTTATCGGTCAAGATCAATACGAGTGACCAAGATGCAGCCCAATTAATTGGGGCCAAGTTTAAGGCCCGCCCAAAAGCGCGCGAAGCCCCTCCGGGTATAAGAAGAAGGCCCTGAGAGAGAATCGCTCTCTTGGAATCGGCTCTCAAAGCGGAGAGACCCTTCCACCTGCTACACCAGAAGCAAGTAAGTCCAAGGTCAATGCTCACTACCAGACGGACGACCTTAGCTGTTCTCCTGTACCACTTCGAACCCAGTAGCCTCAGATCAGAACAACGGCCACTGTTCCTCTGACTGAGTGGGCACCCGAAGCTAAGTATAGGCGTTAGCGTTAGAGATAGTTTAGTTTGTAGTATTTTGTGCATGAGTAGATATTACTGTGTGTGTAAATAAATAGTATTGACTTTGAACTAACTGGTGTATTGGCTCTTTGATCAGTATTCGGTTTTGAACCTTGTGGCGGTATCGAAAGATACCTGGCGACTCTAAAGCAAACGTAATTAGGATTAAGGAAGGCGACCATATTGACCGCCATATTTAGAACCAAATAAAGATAGCAACAGTCTGCTCCACCATTCAATCATGGCTGATATGTTTCTCATACCCATTCCCCTGCCTTCTTCCCATAACCCCTGATCTCCTTATTTATCAAGAACCTATCCATCTCCGACTTAAAGACATTCAGTGACTTGGCCTCCACAGTCTTCTCAGGCAAAGAGTCCCGCAGATTCGCCACCCTCTGGCTGAAGAAATTCCTCCTCATCTCAATTTTAAAAGATCGTCCCTTCCGTCTGAGGCTGTGCTCTCTGGTTCTAGTTTTTCCCTACTCGTGGAAACATGCTCTCCACATTCACGCTATCTAGTCCTCTCGGTATCCTATAAGTTTCAATAAGATCCCCCTTATCCTTCTAAACTCCAATGAGTACAGACCCAGAGTCCTCAACCGCTCCTCATATGACAAGCTTTTCATTCCAGGGATCATTCTTGTGAACCTCCTCTGTGCCCTTTCCAAAGCCAGCAGATCCTTCCCAAAACTACTCATAATACTCCAAATGGGATTTGACCAGAGCCTTAAAAAGCCTCAGAAGTACATCCCTGTTCGTGTATTCTAGCCCTCTTGACATGAATGCTAACATTGCATTTGCCTTCCTAACTGCCAACTGAACCTACACGTTAAACTTAAGCAAACTTAAACTTGGGCAGCACGGTAGCATAGCGGTTAGCGCAATTGCTTCACAGCTCCAGGGTCCCAGGTTCGATTTCCGGCTGGGTCACTGTCTGTGCGGGGTCTGCACGTTCTCCCCGTGTGTGCGTGGGTTTCCTCCGGGTGCTCCGGTTTCATCCCACAGTCCAAAGATGTGCAGGTTAGGTGGATTGGCCATGCTAAATTGCCCTTAGTGTCCAAAATTGCCCTTAGTGTTGGTTCAGTGGGGTTACTGGGTTATGGGGATAGGGTGGTCTGGGCTTGGGTAGGGTGCGCTTTCCAAGAGCCGGTGCAGACTCGATGGGCCGAATGGCCTCCTTCTGTACTGTAAATTCTATGAAAATCTTGAACTCGGACTCCTACGTCTCTTTGTGCTTCTGGCTTCCGAAGCCTTTACCCATTTAGAAAACAGTCTATGCCTCCTTTCTTCCTATCAACTGATGCCAGATCGGTCCAGTTTCATTCCTTTTAGACTCTGTAGCAGTGTGGTACAACTGAGTGGCTTACAAAGCTATTTCTGGGGGCATTTAAGATGTCAACCTGTGTAAGCCAGTCCAGGTGCCATGTAGCTGCTCAGGACTGCCTGCTGCTTAACATGCTGAGCATTAAAAAGTCCCACATGGAGCAATATTCCCGTACCAGCCTCCCCGAACAGGCGCCGGAATGTGGCGACTAGGGGCTTTTCACAGTAACTTCATTTGAAGCCTACTTGTGACAATAAGCGATTTTCAATAGGTGAATTTAAACAGAGGCTGTGTTGGTGCACTGTCTGCCAAGGAGATGTACAAAGCTGTCAAATTAGTCTCAAGATTATCCTGCAGCATGTCTCCTGGTGCCTTGAAGGGTCATAGCTTTAACAGACTCAGTAAATCAAGCTCTATTTTTAATGGCATAAGATTTTTATGGGCATTTTGGGGGAACCACATTCTGTAATTCCACCCACTTCTCCCTCAGAAGCAAGAAGCATTGGATTTTATATCGAATGATTTATGAGTGCCATTTTCAAACATCACTCTACTGTGTGAAGCAGACAAACTAAGCTCACTGATATATCTGTAAGGAAGTACCTTTCCTTCAAAGCATTACTTGAAAACTCTTTACATTCAGTATTTTAATATAATGGCTATTATATAATATTATAACTTCGATGGGGTGGGGGCAGTCCATGAATATTAATCCATTTAAAAGATTTGAGAACCACGGCTATAGGATGAACAAAATACTGAATTAGACTCAGACAGAATGGGCAGAACCAAATCAATACTTATATAATTAAGCCAACCTTTTACCCAAGCCGGAATACAAAAATTAAGTTGTGATGCTTCTCAGCTTTGCTTAGAACCCAGTTGTAAAAGTGCGTTCGGTTCAACAAACTTCAGGAAGGATAAACTGGCCTTGGAGAGTTGAAATTGAGATCGATAGAATTTTGTTCGGTAGGGGTCCCAAGGTTTATGCAGTATGGAGGGATAAATCTGGGAATAAGGTAGCGTAGTTACTGCATGAGTAATAAATAGGCCTGTTCTAATGATCCAGAAACTCACCACAGCACCAGAGGAATTTAGATTCTTAAAACGTCTCAGTAATGGTAACAATGGAATTTAGCAGATTTTGGCTCACTAATGTCATTTAGGGAAGGAAATCTGTCGTCCTTTTCTGGTCTGGTCTATATGTGACTCCAGGCTCACTGCAATGTGGGTTACCCTTAACTTCCCTCTAAGATGGCCAGCAAGTCACTCAGTTTGTGTCAAACTAGTACAAAGAAGTATAATAAGAATAAAGCCGAGCTGAATGGTATACAGTTATGAGGGAGTGACCCTGTGAATCCTCAACTTTGACTCAGGACCTCATTCAATCTTATGGTGAAACATGGGGAAGGAAACCTCCTGCTGATTACCACATATCGGCCTCCCTCAGTTGAACACTATTTAGAAGAAAGACTGATGTTGGCGTGAATGCAGAATGTACTCTGGCTGGGAGACTTCAATATCCATCACCTAGAGAGGCTCAAACTGACTGACTGGGCCAGCTGCCAGTCTGGGTCTGTGGCAACAGAACAGATTGAACAGCTCAAAACTGGACACCCATGAGACTCCATGGACCATCAAAAGAGCAAAGTTGTATTCCAACGTAATCTGGAGCCTCATAGCCCAGCATATTCCTGACTCTGCCAATACTATTAAATCAGCAGATCAACGTTGCTGGCAGGAGTTTAGGAGGGCATTCCAGGAGCAGCATCAGGTATACCTGAAATGAGGCAGCAACCTGGTGAAGCTGCAACACACTGGAAGCCTTCAACATTACCTCTGCATGATGTTATGACACCCTGGTCAAGTGTGTGGTCAATTCCGTCCACTCTCATCCCGGAGTCACAACAAAAGTGAACTTTACAAGAATTCTTACAAAAATACCTGAAGTCTTTGGCCCTTGGCTGCCCAATAATTACAGTCACCAGGTTTGTAGGTTAAAACACAATTACGGTTTATTATCGTTGCGATGGAGGTTTAGTGGTGAGCATAGCTGCCTTCCAAGCAGTTGACCCAGGTTTGATTCCCGACCATCGCAGGCATTTTGGGCAGCACAGTAGCACAAGTGGTGAGCACTGTGGCTTCACAGCGCCAGGGTCCCAGGTTCGACTCCCCGCTGGGTTACTGTCTGTGTGGAGTCTGCACGTTCTCCCCGTGTCTGCGTGGGTTTCCTCCGGGTGCTTTGGTTTCCTTCCACAGTCCAAAGACGTGCAGGTGGATTGGCCATACTAAATTGCCCTCAGTGTCCAAAAAGGTTAGGAGGGATTATTGGGTTATGGGGATAGGGTGGAAGTGAGGGCTTAAGTGGGTTGGTGCAGACTCGATGGACTGAATGGCCTCCTTCTGCATTGTATGTTCTATGTTCCAACAACTATAATGAAGCTCGTCAAAAACATTGGGTCGGCTATTTTAAAAAAAAATTTAGAGTGTCCAATTATTATTTTTTCCCAATTAAGGGGCAATCCACCTAAACTTCATATCTTTGGGTTGTGGGGGTGAAACCCATGCTGACACGGGGAGAATGTGTAAACTCCACACAGACAGTGACCCGGGGCTGGAATTTAACCTGGGTCCTCAGCGCCATAGGCAGCATGGATTGACTATTAATGAATACCTAACTCCTACTTTAACTTGCCTCACCACCCTCCACACACCCTCCACACACACACACACACACACACACACACATGGCAGACAAACACAGAGGGGTGGAAGAGGGGTAGAAAACATAAATGAAAGGGAAAAGAGTCTTTGCGTCAGATGATGAATCTCAACATGCTTTCTTCACAGTAAACTTGTAGATTACAGTCTTTGTTTGCAGCCTGTGTTCACAATGTTCCTGGACAGCCTCTGTTCATGAACCTTTGCTTTATGTTCGTGGCCTGTCTTCAGGCGTCTATAGTGTCAGGAATCCAACACCCAGAGGCTTATTGGCTAGAGAGTTTGCTGATTCTTTCTGGAGGGAGCCTCAGCCCTCACAACAGGCTTTCTGGAGAGGGTTTAATCTGGATTGTTTTAGAAAGGATTAGCATCAGCTTTCTGGAGAGGATTTAAAACTGAAAGCAGCATTCAATAGAAGAGCTAAGTAATCACAACCACTAATAATTTAGATCAAAGCTCCACAGTCCTGTCACATCCTGGTATGAATGATAATGGACAATTAAGCAACAAGCGAGAGGAGGCCCCCCTGAACATCCCCATCTTTAGTGTTGGGAGGCCGGGGGGAGTTCAACAGATTGGTACAAAAAACAAGGCTAAAGCATTTGCAACCAGCTTCAGTCAAAAGTGGCATGTGGATGATCCATCATGATATTCTTCTGGGGTTCCCAACATCACAGAAGTAAATTTCACTCACTCGACATGGTATCAGGAAACGGCCGAATGTCCTTACAGAAAATGCGGGTCCGGATAATATGCTGCCTAGCACTGAAAACATGTGCTCCAGAATGAGCCACTCCTCTGGTCAAGCTGTTCCAGTACAGCTACAATATTGAGATCCACCCAACAATGTAGAAGCGTGGCAAGATATGTCTTGCTGCAAAAAAAACAGGGCAATTCCAAGCCGACCAATTACTACTCCATCAATCTACTCTCAATTACCTGCAAATTGATGAGAGCTGTCTTGGCAAATAAACTGCTCAGTGATGCTCATTTTGTGTGTCATCAAGGTCATTCAGTTCTTGATCTCATTACCACCTGGGTCCAAACATGGACAAAATGGTGAATTCCTGAGTTACGGTGAGAACGACTGCCCTTGGCATAAAATAGGATTTGACCAAATGGGACACGAGGAGAAAAATTGAAGTCAATGGGAATCAAAGGTAAACCTCTTTACTGGCTGGATTCAGACCTCGTAAAAAGGAAGGTGATTGTGATCATTGGAAGCCAATCATCTTAGCCCCAGGATATCGCTGCAGGAGTTCCTGAGGGTCGTGTTCGCAGCCTAACCATCTTCAGCTGATTCATCAATGGTCTTTCCTCCATCATAACATCTTATGTCGGGATGCTTCCTGGTGATTGGTCAATGTTCAGTCATTCTACAATTTCTCAGACACTCGACTGAAGCAGTCTGTGCCTGGATGCTGGATAGCATTGAGGCTTGGACTGATAAGTGGCAAGTAACATTTTCATCATTGATGTGTCAGGCCATGACCCTTTCTAACAAGAGAAGGTCTAACCACCTTCCCTTGCCATTGAATGACATTGTAATTGTTTAATCCTCTACCATCAAAATCCTGGGGTTACTATTGACCAGCTGGACTAGCCACATAACATTTTTAAAAATTCTTTCATGGGATTTGGGATTCCGTTTTGGATACGGTTGAGGGGAACGACCTACCAGGGGTAAGCCACGGTGAACGGAGCTCGAGCACTGAGTCCGTCCCTGTGGCTCAGAAGGGAAGGAGGGAGAGCAGGAGAGCAATAGTTATTGGGGACGCGATAGTTAGAGGGACAGATAGACGGTTCTGTGGCAGCGAAAGAGACTCACGGATGGTTTGTTGCCTCCCGGGTGCCAGGGTCCATGATGTCTCAGACCGTGTTTTCAGAATCCTTAAAGGGGAGGGAGAGCAGTCATAAGTTGTGGTACACATCGGTACCAACGACATTGGTAAGAGAAGGGACGGGGATTTCAAACAGGAATTTAGAGAGCTAGGGTGGAAGCTGAGAGCCAGGACAAACCATGATGTCATCTCTGGTTGTAGCCGGTGCCACGTGCTATTCAGGTGAGGAACAGGGAGAGAGTGCAGATAAACATGTGGCTGCAGGGATGGTGTAGGAGGGAGGGTTTCAGGTACGTGGATAATTGGAGCACATTCTGGGGAAGGTGGGACCTGTACAGCCAGGACGGTTTGCACCTCAACCAGAGGGGCACCAATATCCTGGGAGGGAAATTTGCTAGGGCTCTTTGGGGGGGTTTAAACAAATTTGTCAGGGGGCTGGGAAAACGGGCTGTAGTAAAGAAGCCAGTGTTGAGAGTAGTGAGGTACTGAGGAGGGTATCAAGGTCACAGGAGTGTACCGGCAGACAGAAAGGTGGGTTGAAGTGTGTTTACTTGAATGCAAGGAGCATCCGGAATAAGGTAGGTGAACTTGGAGCGTGGATTGGTACATGGGACTACGATGTTGTGGCCATTACGGAGACATGGGTAGAACAGGGACAGGAATGGTTGTTGGAAGTTCAGGGGTATAGATGTTTCAGTAAGAGTAGGGAAGGTGGTAAAAGAGGTGGAGGAGTAGCATTGTTAATCAAGGATAGTTTAACGGCTGCAGAAAGGCAGTCTGAAGGGAATCTGCCTACTGAGGTAATATGGGCCGAAGTTAGAAATCGGAAAGGAGCGGTCACATTGTCAGGAGTTTTCTATCGGCCCCCAAATAGTAATAGAGATGTGGAGGAAGAAATTGCAAAACAGATTATGGATAGGTGTGGAAGTCTCAGGGTAGTTGTCATGGGTGACTTTAACTTTCCAAATATTGATTGGAACCTCTATAGGTCGAACAGTTCAGATGGGGCAGTTTTTGTACAGTGTGCAGGAGGGTTTCCTGACACAATATATGGCTAGGCCGACAAGAGGGGAGGTCACATTGATTTGGTACTGGGTAATGAACCGGGCCACGTGTTAGATTTGTTTGTGGGAGAACACTTTGGAGATAGTGACCACAATTCGGTGTCTTTCACTCTTGCAATGGAGAGGGATAGGGCCATACGGCAGGGCAAGGTTTATAATTGGGGGAGGGGTAATTATGATGCGATTAGGCAAGAATTAGGGAGCATAAGATGGGAACAGAAACTGTCAAGGAAAGGCACAAATGAAAAGTGGAGCTTGTTCAAGGAACAAATACTGCGTGTCCTTGATAGGCATGTCCCTGTCAGGCAGGGAGGAAATGGCCGTGTGAGGAAACCATGGTACGCAAAAGAGGTTGACTGTCTTGTCAAGAGGAAATAGGAAGAGTATGTAAGGATGAGAAAACAAGGTTCAGTAGGGTCGCTTGAGGGTTACAAGGTAGCAAGGAATGAGCTGAAAAAAGGGCTTAGGAGAGCTAGGAGGGGGCATGAGAAGTCCTTGGCGGGTCAGATCAAGGAAAACCCCAAGGCATTTTACTCTTATGTGAGAAATAACAGAATGACCAGGGTGAGGGTAGGGCCGGTCAAGGACAGTAGTGGGAACTTGTGCATGGAGTCAGAAGAAATAGGAGAGGCGTTGAATGAATACTTTTCTTCAGTGTTCACAAAGGAGAGGGGCCATGTTTTTGAGGATGAGAGTGTGATTCTGGCGGGTAGACTGGAAGAGGTAGATGTTCTGAGGAAGGATGTATTAGCAATTTTGAAAAACCTGAGGGTCGACAAGTCCCCTAGGCCAGATGGGATACATCCAAGGATTCTTTGGGAGGCAAGGGATGAGATTGCAGAGCCTTTGGCTTCGATCTTTGGGTCCTCGCTATCCACGGGGATAGTGCCAGAGGACTGGAGAGTGGTGAATGTTGTTCCTCTGTTCAAGAAAGGGAATAGGAATGACCCTGGTAATTACAGGCCAGTTAGTCTTACTTCGGTGGTCGGTAAGATAATGGAAAAGGTCCTGAAGGATAGGATTTATTATTAAGGAATGGATTAAGAGATATTGCAATTAGTTGTCTCATTTATGTTAAGTATCCATTAATTGACACTGATATGTAAAGGGGCTTCAGGTGGCCTCTGTCAGGTGATGTATAGTGAGAGTTTTGTGCAAAGGCTGTTGGAATGAAATAAATGTGTGTTTGTGAAAAAGGAACAGAACTTTAGACTCTTCATATCACAGCAACTAAAACGTCTAACAATTGGCAGCAGAGGATGGTTGCTGTGTAAATGTGAAGGGTTGAAGGATGCAACTTTTCCAGATGAAACCAAGGAGTGAGTGAGAAAAAAGAAAAAGGGATATATGGCTGAACCAAGGATAAAGATGGCTGGATATGACTATCCTCCCTTATTTTCTGAAAGGGAATCGTACGACCAATGGAGAAGTGCAGTAGTTATGTCGACTAAGGTAACTGCTTTGGGAAACAGAAAACAAGGTATGGCATTTGCTCGTTCTCTACCATATGGCAGTAAAATCTGAAACAAAGTGCTTTCTGAACTGGAATTGGAAGAGTTAGACTCAGAAGAAGGTCTGGAAACTTTATTACATTATATGGACAAGATTTAGAAGAAAGATGATTTGTTAAATGCGAATGAACCATGGTCGGATTTTCATAAGTTCCGGAAAATGGAGGATATCTCCATGGAAGACTATATAATGGAATATGGCAGACTATATAAAAGGCTGCAGAAACACAACCTGGAATTTCCACAGTCTGTGTTGGCCTTTAAATTACTTGACTGTGCTAGAGTGAGCAACATGGATAGGCTCCTGCTTTTAACAGGAGTTCAGTTTACTGATAAGGATACTTTATTCGAACAGACGATAAAAGCTTTACAAAGGTTTCTGGGGAAACATTCGATTCCGATGGCTCTGATGACCCAAATTGGTCAGCCTGTAATAAGGCAGAATATGGAAGATACACTACTAACAGAATGGCAAAATCGTATGGCCACGAACAGGGCTCAAGACTATAGAAGGAGACTGAGACAAGGAAATTATGAAGACAGAAACCCAGTTAGAACCTACAACAGGAAGATGAACCCCAGAAATGCACGGGGCATAATAAATCGATGTTTTCGATGTGACTCTCAATACCATTATGCTTTCAACTGTCCAACTTGTTATGATAGAGTGTGTGAAGCGACACATGACACGGACGTGTCAGAAGAGGAAAAAGATAATGACCAGAAAGAAGGCATTGTCCTATTGACAAGCAGTTTCACGCCGGTAATGAGGGTGTTGGTTGCAGAATCCTTCAATTGTGCTGTATTGGACAGTGGCTGCACATCTATTGTGTGTGGAATTGACTGGTTAAAATGTTACCTGGACTCTTTGAATGCTGAAAATCGTAACAAGGTTCAGAAATTTGAAAGTTCCACAAGTTTCAGGTTTGGGGATGATAATACTCTGAAGTCGCTGAAAAGAGTGGTGATCGCTTGCAATATTGCCAGAGTGAATCATTTCATTTGCACGGATGTTGTATCAAGTGAGATACCTTTGCTTCTGAGCAGACCGTCGATGAAGAAAGCACACATGAAACTGGATATGGAACAGGATAAGGCAACAGTTTTTGGAAAGATGGTGGACTTACAATTTACACAGTCGGGACACTATTGTATTCCATTACTGACAAATAATATTTCAAGTAGAGTGGTTAAGGATGTGTTAATGGCAGTTGAAAATGGGACTTTAGCTGATAAAAAGCTTGTGGTATTAAAACTGCATAGGCAATTTGCACATCCGTCTCCTCGGAGGCTGAAAAATGTATTAAAGGATGCATGGGTAAGGGACGATGACTATACTAAACTGATAGAACAGGTTAGTGACCGCTGTGAAGTTTGTAGGAAGTACAGAAGGACACCAGCACGACCGATAGTAACCCTACCCTTGGCCAGGGATTTTAACGACATTGTGGCCATGGACCTTAAGATCTGGGATAAAGCAAATAATATATTTATTTTGCATTTTGTAGATTTAACAACCAGATTTAGTCAATCAACGATTGTACGAAGTAAAAAAAAGAGAGTAATTCTGGATCAAATCGTGGAAAAATGGATAGGGACAGGAATGGGTCCACTGGCAAAATTCCTTATGGACAATGGGGGAAAATTTGCTAATGATAAGTTTAGGGATATGTGTGAAAACATGAATATCAGAGTTATGAATATGGCTGCAGAAAGCCCATTTAGTAATGGTGTCTGTGAAAGAAATCATGTTGTCATCGATGACATACTTCGGAAAATTTTGGCAGGTCAATCAAATTGCAGGCTAAATTTAACTTTAGCATGGACAGTACATGCAAAGAATTCATTGCAGATGGTTGAGGGCTATAGTCCTTCTCAATTAGTGTTTGGTAGAAATCCTACAATTCCGTCCATTTTGGATGACCAGCCTCCAGCTTGGGAGGGGACTACAATTAGCTCTGGTTTTGCTGAACATTTAAATGCATTACATAGCAGTAGAAAAGCTTTTTTGGAAGCAGAAGTTTCTGAAAGAATTCGCAGAGCTTTAAGACATAATGTACGGCCATCAGATACCGTTTCTCAGCAAGGAGGCATGGTATACCATAAGAGAGATAATTCTAATGAATGGAAAGGCCCAGGGTAGATCATAGGCATAGATGGCAAAATAATTATTTTGCAACATGGTAATCAAACTGTTAGGGTACATTCATCAAGGATAATGGGTACAGATTACAAATTTTCAAATTTAGACAGAGCAGACAGACATGACGAGGAACCAGAGTCATATGGTACGTGTGTGTTACAGAACTATGAGGACCAATTAACTGATATAGACAGGGTTTCTGTGGAAGAACACAACACTTCTGATGAATTAGAACAGGCCATTTTTCCGAAAGGGCAACTGCCAAAAGTTGGAACAAAAGTGACATACTTGCCTGAAGGGTCTAGTCAATGGAAGGATGCAACTGTTATTAGTAGAGCAGGGAAGGCCACTGGAAAGTATAAACATTGGTTGAATGTACAACATTCAGGGGAAGGAGTTAAGACAATGGAGTGGGAAAACGAAGTTCAAAAATGGAGGGCACAGAAACACAGTGCCAGTTCAGATAGTACATCGGATAGTGAACAGGTCCGCATGAAAAGGTCGAGAACTATTGAAAGGACATCCCACAGCAGAAGGGAAAGATCAAGCAGTAGCAGTACAGAACGAGATATCAGGCGGGAGAGGGGACGTAGTTTATCAAGATCTCGGAACATGAGCAAGACTACGAATACTAATAGGAGTAGAAGCCCACATGCACGTGAGATTTTGGTGGGTTCAAATAACTTAGATGAAAAAGTTATCAAAGAAGCTAAACAGCAAGAATTGCATAGTTGGAGTGAATTTGGGGTATACACGGAAGTACCGGATAGGGGACTAAGCTGTATCCCACAGATGGATTTGCACTGAAAAGGTTCTTCCGGATGGAACTTATAAGGCAAAGTCCAGGCTTGTGCCAAGGGGATTTGAAGAAAACTTAGAAGATCAGGATTTAAGGGTAGATTCACCTACAGCAGGAAAGGTTATTTTAAAGATCTTCTTGGTTCTATTAGCCACAAAGATATGGGAATACAAATCTATAGATATAAAAGCTGCCTTTTTGCAGGGGCATAAGCTCCAGAGTGACATTTTCCACCGTCCTCCTAAAGAAGCATCTAACACAGAAGGGGTACTCTGGAAGTTGAACAAATGTGTATATGGATTAAATACTGCACCTAGAGTCTGGTATTTTTCGGTAAGGTCAGTTTTGTTAAAGTTAGGCTGTTGCTCTTCTTAGCTCTCTCTTTAGGTCCTTCCTAGCTAACTTGTAACTCTCGAGCGCCCTAACTGAACCTTCATGTCTCATCTTTACATAAGCCTCCTTCTTCCTCTTGACAAGTGTTGCGACTGCTTTAGTAAACAACGGTTCCCTCGCTCAACCACTTCCTCCCTGCCTGACAGGTACATACTTATCAAGGACACGCAGTAGCTGTTCCTTGAACAAGCTCCACATTTCCATTGTGCCCATCCCCTGCAGTTTTCCTCTCCATCCGATGCATCATAAGTCTTGCCTCATCGCATCATAATTGCCTTTCCCCCGGATATAACTCTTGCCCTGCGGTATATACCTAACCCTTTCCATCACTAAAGTAAACGTAATCGAATTGTGGTCACTATCACCAAAGTGCTCACCTACCTCCAAATCTAACACCTGTCCTGGTTCATTACCCAGTACCAAATCCAATATGGCCTTGCCTCTCATTGGCCTATCTACATACTGTGTCAGGAAACCCTCCTGCGCACATTGGACAAAAACGGACCCATCTAAAGTACTTGAACTATAGCGTTTCCAGTCAATATTTGGAAGGTTAAAGTCCCCCATAACAACTACTTTGTTGCTTTCGCTCCTATCCAGAATCATCTTTGCAATCCTTTCCTCTACATCTCTGGAACTTTTCGGAGGCCTATAGAAAACCCCTAACAGGGTTACCTCTCCTTTCCCATTTCTAACCTCATCCCATACTACCTCAGTAGACGAGTCCTCATCAAACGTCCTTTCTGCCACCGTAATACTGTCCTTGACTAACAATGCCACCCCTTCCCCTCTTTTACCACCTTCCCTGAGATTACTGAAGTATCTAAATCCCGGCACCTGCAACAACCATTCCTGTCCCTGCTCTATCCATATCTCCAAAATGGCCACCTCCCAAGTTCTCCTCCAAGTTGCATTCCATGCTGAGTTTTTAAATATAACGCCATTCCTTCATGATCACTGGGTTAATATCCTACACTCTCTACTTAACAGTACCATGGGAGAATCGTCCCAACATTGACTAATACACTTCAAGAAAGCAGCTCACCACCACTTTGGTAAGGGCGATTAGTGATGCGCAATGCCGGCCTTACCTGTGATGGCTAAATGCCATAGGGAAATAAATAAGGTGGAGCTGAGTCCCAGATCAACCACTGAATGGCAGAACAGGCCACATTAAATGAGCCAGAGAAATATTGAGGTTGGAAAACACAAATAGATTCTTTAAAGCTTGATGTACTTTTTATTAATTTGTCCCTGGAGTCGCAATCCATTTAAGTGAATTGCGGCATGAGAAGGAATCCATTATAAATAACACGCATACAGAAAGCAGTGGAACCACTCAGAAGATCAGGCAGAAAAAAATAATTAATGCTTTGCATATAAACTTCTTCAGATCTAAAAGATGTTCGAGGTGAAAAGCACAGAAGAAGGCAAGGAGAAGTGGAGGACACCAGCCTTTTGCCATTGGCAGTGTATTTTCTGATACTCAGCCTCTTTATCAGCTTCCTCATCTCCATTGGGAACAGACTTTCTGAGGTTTCTGGTGAGATTAGGCACTGAGGGCGGGATTCTCTAATCCCTCAGCAGAGTGTCCACGGCGTCGTAAACGCCCTCGCGTTTTACGATGGCATGAACGGCCCACTGCCAGGACTAATTCTGGCCCCTACAGGGGGTTCGCGCCGCTCCAGCTGCTGATCCCGGTGCGAACTGTGCGCCTCGGGATACGCGCATGCGTAGTGGCCTCCTTCAAAGAGCCGGCCCTGTCGCAACATGGCGCTGGGCAACAGGGGCTGGCGCAGAGGAAAGGAGGTCCCCAGCCAGAGTGGCCGGCCCGCCGATCTGTGGGCCCCAATCGCGGGCCAGGCCACATCAGAGGCCCCCCCTCCCCTCCCACAGGCCACCACCCGACCCTTCAACACCGAGGTCCCGCCGGCTCAGAGCAGGTTAGAACGGCGCCGGCAGGACTAGTTTTTTTTTCTTACAGCCGCTCGGCCCATCCGGGCCGGAGAATCGCGGGGGGGACGCATAGAGTGGCCCACGACCGACGCCTCGCCAACCACACCGGTGCCAATGATGCCGATTCTTCACTCTGCGGAGAATCGCGTGCCGGCGGCGGGGCGGCGGGGCCCAATCGCGGGGATTCTCCGGCCCGGCCCAGGGCTGGGAGAATCCCGCCCTGAGTGTTAGTGGACTATTCAACTGGGAAAGGTAGCACAGCCTTACCCGACTCTGGCCTCACCTGGGGCGTCATTCTCCGCCGGCGGGAGTCTCCGTTTTGCCGGCGCCGGGGGGTTTCCCGACGGCGTGGGGCTGCCCCACAATGGGAAACCCCATTGACCGGCCGGTGTTACGGAGACTTCTGCCGGCCGGTCGGGGCAGAAATGTGGCGGGGCGGGTAGGAGAATTTCGCCCCTGATCTCCACACATTCACCAGCGAGTGCTCAGGAACATGATGTTGGGAGCAAAGAGGCAGAAGGGATTTTCTTTGGATTAGCTTTATAATGTGGGGGTAAATGGTTAGAATAAATAGAAAAGAGAAAAATTAAAATAGGTTCGAGCAAGAGTCGGGATGAGTAGAGATATCATGGAGCAAAATAATTACCAGGCGCGTTTTTATTTCTGTATAAGATTAAGTATTTAACTGGTGAGTTGAGAGTTAATGACCGGGATTATCCGTGCCTTTGCACCCCAATCGCGCCCGTTGTGGGGGCAGAGAATGGGGCGTCGGACCCGCGACGCCTTCCCGCAATTCTCTGGCCGCGTAAGTTGCCGCGAGTCGCACGTGCATGGTTGACGCGGCGCCAGTCAGGGGGCGTTGAAAGAGGCCCCCGCGGTGATTTTTCACGGATGACTGGCCGAGTTCCCGCCAGCGTGGTTCACGTTTGGTTCCACCCGGCGGGAGTTCGGAGTCGCGGCTGCGGTGGCCGTCCTGGTTGGGGGGGGGGGGGGGGTCGGTCACCGGGGAGGCCTCCACGACGGCCAGATCCACGATCGGGAGCCATTGATCGGCGGGCGCACGCGATCTGGTGTCGGGCCTACTTCTTCAGCGCCGGCTCGCTGTGTGGCTCCTCCATGTCACGCGGGGCCGGTGTCGCAGGCGGCCACCGCGCGCAAGCGCGGACCTGCGACCGGAAGTGCAGGACTCCGTATCGCCTGCCGGAGCTGCGTGGAGCACTCCGGGGCCCTGTACGCCCCCTTAAAAACGGAGAATCACCACGGACGTTCTAGAAAAAATGTCTGGAGTGATTCGCGCCCGTTTTCTCGCGGGCGTGGGTGACAAAGCCCCATTATTGGAGAATCCCGCCCAATATTCCAGTCATAAATCTATTCCTAACTTTTGAGTAGATTTATGAATCCAAGTGTTTGCTTCAGTGGCATAGTACGGTATATACTGGGATTCCTGGATGTGGAATTCAGTGAACCAGATAGATGTGCAGTGGGGCCGGTACCATCTGTATGTGAAGCAGCAATGCACATACCCCTTTGACACCAATATAAAGGAACAAAAATCACTCGCCCTACACACACTTGACATTTCTGGCAGACAAAGGGTTAAAACTTGGATAATCCTGAAATCCATGTAGTGGACTATATATCACAGCTCCTGACAAGAGTTGGCTATTGTGGGCTTGGGAGAGAGGGGGGAGGGAAAGGGGTTACAGCACCAATAATGAAAATATTTCTATTAACAGACCCGTTCCATTGCCTGAAGCAACCAGTTACAGTACTGCTCAATAGCTAGTCTATCTCTGTTGGTTTATGATTGCGGTGAAGTAATTTAAGAAAGAAATGGGAAAATCATTATAGTCAATATGAGCAGGCTGTAGCCTGTGGTTTGCATTGGCAGCTTGCAATAATCTGTTTTATTACCAACCTGGTGCCACACATTGAATACTATTGCCTGGTGACATCAGCAGCAATCTCTTCTTCCTCTGTAGATGTAAACCTGTGACCTCTTTCCCTCCAAAACTTCCAGCATTATCGGTTGGTTGAACTTAAAGGCACTACTTCAACCCAAGCAGTAAGTAAAGTTGCTATAGTCCCAGATGACCAGAGGCTGGTTTCCCCTTTGAAGGGGAGAGCTGACTGGCGGTGATTTAACCTGAGGATCTCCACACCTCAGACGAGGAGCAATAACTTCAGCCAGTACGGGAATTGATCTCGTGCTGCTGGTCTGACTCTGCATCACAAACTAGCTGTCCAGCCAACTGAGCTAACCTAAGCAGTAGGAGAAAGGGACGCTAGTTGAAATTAGAGTCGAGAAGACCATCGACAGACACAGAATGATCAATCCACGGTGTGCAATCCCAGCTCAGGTCATGAAGACGAACCCTGCAGTCTTTTCAGTCACTGTTGCATGTTGTGATGGGTTAGGAAATGGGAGATTTATGGGTTGAATGGTCTCACTTATCTGTGCCAATCCTGTGGCAATGTGAAATCAAGCTTTGCCCCAATGTTTCCAATTGAAGCTCATTCTTAACTAGACATCAATTATTCATGATTGGCTGATAAACCTACAAAATCAATCAGCTCTCAGGTCCTTGTAATTGCACCTCTCTCCAGCTAATAACCTCTCATTATTAAAGGGAATACGTGAACCTTTTGCTTGAAACCGTCATCTTTCTTACTTGTAAACATGCCCGGGCGATGCACTACACATCAGGCTGCAGTGAATAGTTGCATTTCTCTTTATACGCTCATAGTGTAGCTGGGAATGCTCCTGAGGCACCTGGCACTTAACTCGACTGGTCAAGATTACGTGTTATTACACAGCTGTGTGCACACAAGAACAGCTTTCTGCTGTCATTTGTTAAACATGTCTTTAACAGGCTTATTCTCTTTGCACTAATGATTGTAAATTATTAAAATGAAACTTGCAATTATTTTCTGTAATTTCTTTCTTTATCCATTTTTTTCTCCTAAGGCACTGACTGATGCTTCGGAGTCTAGTTCCACAGGAACCCACAGTCTCATGCTGCCCATTAAAGTAGGATTTCTTGCATATAATTCACCTCCTGACTCTCCAAAGCCTTTGTACCATCTACAAGGCGCAACTCAGGAGTGTGATGGAATACTCTCCACTTGCCTGGATGAGTGCAGCCCCAACGATACTCAGGAAGCTCAATACCATCCAGGACAGTGCAGCCCGCTTGATTGGCACCCCTTCCACAAGCAGTCACTTCCTCCACCACCGATGAACAGTAACAGCAGTGTGTACCAGCTACAAGATACACTGCAGGAATTCACCAAGGCTCCTTAGACAGCATGATCCATGACCCAAACCCACGACTGCTACCATCCAGGAGCACAAGATCAGCAGACACATAGGTAAACCACCACCTGGAGGTTCTCTTGCAACTCCAGACTTGGAAATATATCGCCATTCCTTTACTGTCGTTTGGTCAAAATCCTGGAACTCCCTCCCTAACAACAATGCGGGTGCGCTGTGGTAACCTGACAGGGCCTGGTTGTGAGACCAATTAAATTGGATATTTTAAATTAAAGAATTGGGCACTTTAAACCAAACTGCATTCAAACCTCAGGCAGTCTGTTGGGAATTCAGCCTTGACCAAAGTCAAAGACACAACCTGTAGCCACCTGGGTTGGCCACTTCCCGACTTTAAAATGGAGATCCACTAAGAATGCAGGGAAATTCAGTCAAACGCAGGAAAAACAAGCAGGTGAAAAGTGTCCTGTATATCAGAACTTGCAGGAAACCAGACAGCACTGAAACTAACAACCATCTACATATTGATGAACGATCCCCGGGAACAATTGGAAACAGTTAAGGTAAACAAGGCCAAGCTAGACTCCTTGGCACCAACAGGAGCCAAGACAAAGGAAGGCCAACGGACTCTTAGAAATCGCCCAGCGATCAGGGAACAGCTCCAGTATTGGAGAAATCAATCCAAGTGATCAGAACTTAGTCAAATCACTTGGAACCAGGTACGGGGTCTGCCCAAAAGGGCGCAAAGCCCCTGGGGACTATAAAATAGAGTGCCCAAGTTCAATTCGTCCTTCTTGGCAGGGTCTCTCAGCAGCTCAAAACAACCTTTGACCGTAACCTGCCTAGCAGCTGCACCAACCAAGTAAGTCTCCAGTCAACACTCGCTACGAGATAGGCGCTCCTAGCTACCAGTCTATACCAGCTTTGAAGCCTGCAGACTCAGAATCGAACAAAAGGCCATTTGTTCCCCTGACCTGGTGGGCCAGTTCCAAAGCTAAGTATAGGCCTCTTAGTGTTAGAGATAGTCTAGTAAGTAGAGTTTTATACATGAGTAGTGATTGACTGTGTATAATAAATGTGTTTTGATTTGAGACTGACTAACTGGCGTATTGAGCACTTGAACTTGAAACTCGTGGTGGTATCATAAAGATACCTGGCAACTCTAGAGCAAAGGTTATAAAACAGAGCAAATTAAGTAAAGACACAACGAGCAACATTTACTGGCGACATCTGACGGGACCCGACTTAGAAGTGGCCTAACCACTCCGGGAGAACCCAAAAATTGATTTGAGAATCCAATTGGGAACAGAAACATTCACAAGTGTTCAAGCAGTTCTGATCAATCCTCATAATTCGGAAGCGTGTTAATGCATGCATAACTAACAGGGCTATGAGGTAAAACTGATAGGTTTTGTTGCGAAAAACTGTCGGGAGTTTGTATTCCGGAAAATGGCGAACGCCGTACCCGTGTTTACAGCACCGCCTTAGTATCCCTCGTTCCAAATTTTAAAAGAGAGCATTCGGATAGGAAAAATGGCAATGAAGGCAATGGAACGCCTCTTGAACCTTCAAGAATTTGTGGTCGCAGCGACCAGCAGCAGAGTAGGTCAGTGTCCTGTTTGGGAAGTTGAGATTAGAAGGTACCTCAAAGGGAAGGGATGGCCCCTTTGGAGTGACTTTTGTTCAAATAAGGAAACAGGTCCCGGGAGTATAGGACATACTTGGTTGGAGAACCTGAGCAAAATCCATAAGAAGAACTTAGTGAAAGCTCTCAAGCCGATGGCAATCGTGTCCTGTCTGGCACAAGTGCGAGGCACAGAGGAGGTCGTTCGGACGCGCCGCAAAGAGATAGAAGAGGGACATCGAATGAGCAAGGTCGATGTTAGTGAGATCGAGAGAGAGAATGTAGAATTGAGAAGGAAGTTGGCAGCAAAGGACGGAGAGGTGGATGATGCCAAGTGGGCACACCAGTCTTGTCTAGCGCATCTGAGCAGCTTCCAAACCCAATACGATGAGGCCTATCAGGACACGCAACGTGCAGTCCTGGTAAGAGAAGAGTCAGAGAAACAGGTAGAGGCATTACAAAGGCAGTGCAGCGATCTAAAAGCAGCGTTAAGAGCACTCCATGCTGCCACCATGGAGCACAGACAAAGCTCAGTGGATCATGCAAAATGCCGGAAAGCAGATTGCGGAACTGCAGTCTTTGCTTTCAGTGCAAAATGGGTTTCAGAGCACCTTTGGATCCCAATTAGATGAAGAAGACGGCCCTGATTGGCAAGAACTAAACAAAACCGTGCATAGATATGTACAGGGAACATGTGCACAAGGAAAGCCCCAAAGGAAAAAAGCACCCCAACCCCAACAGAGCAGATAGATCAGGCACCCATGAATCCAGTAAGTACCCACCGCACAGTCACATCGGATGGAGACACGGAATTCCTTTACACCACCCCCTTAACCGTGACCCAATTATGGGACGCGTGCGAAAAGATCACACCATTCCTCCCCACCTCAGACCCCCACCACTTCTTTGTTAGAGTGAAGCAGCAGGCGACCATGTACGGCCTGGATGAGCGTGAGCAAGTGAAGCTCACAGTTTTAAGCTTAGACCCTTCTGTTGTAGCAGCCCTTCCCGACCCACGGAATGTAGGAGGACGCACCCTTGCAGAGATGCACACGGCGATCCTAAACGCGATCGGTTATAAGAGAGGTGACGCACTAGAAAGCCTGAATCAGTGCAGGCAGAAGAAAACAGAACACCCCACAGCGTTTGCTGGACGCCTGAGGATCCATTTTACAGCCGTTTTCGGAAACTTAGACCATGCCCATTTGTCCCCAGACAACATGGCCAAATGGACCCGCACCCTTATCTCCCATGCCACAGAGGCAGGACAAAAAGCTTGTACTAATTATGACCCCTCGGAAGAAACGCACAATGAAAAGTGGGTTTTAAAAAGGTTGTCCCGCTCCTGGGAGCAATCTGTCCACAACAAACCCGCGATTAGAAAACCCGAAGAACAGCAGGCAGAGGCAGATATTCAAGCAGTAAAGTGCACCAGAACCCCGCCTGGGTAAACAAAGGCATGAACAGCCCCTCACAGAAACCACAGGAGTGTTACAATTGTGGACAATTAGGTCACTTTGCACGAGAGTGCAATGCCCCATGAAAGCCACAGAGAGCCCAGCAGGCAGGCACTCTGAATAGAAACAGGACAAAGCCCATACATAGTGTAAGCACCCGTTCAGACCAGACAGACATGAACGGAACTGACTGACGGTGTTCGGACTCCCCCACCTGGGTCTGCGACACCCTTTGTGATAGGTCCGGCCGACCAGTCGTTGCAGCGAAAATACGGGGACAGCCCATCGAATTGCTCTGGGACACAGGAGGGTCCCGCACCACAATTAATTCCTCCACCATGTTCCAAAAGGACACGTGGCCCACTACAGCCACAATCACCCTCAGTGGCTTCACAGGCCACTCACAACAGGGACACATCACAGCCCCTGTACCCATTCAAATTGGCAACATTACAACAAAACACCCCCTAGTTTTGGTCGATCTGCCCCACACAGCAGAACACATTTTGGGCATCGATTTCATGAACTCCCACAACCTATCATTTGACCCAGTAAATCAATGTGTCTGGAAAATGACAAAGTCAGCAAGAGCCCCTGCAACGCTCACAGGAGGTGAGTATGCTAATGAGATTAGCGCAGTCAGCGATTTTTGGTTTGACCCGACCACGATTAGCGCAGACACACAGGTTAGGGCAGTTCTCCAGAAAAACAGGACCACATTTGCAAGTCATAAACATGACTGCAGCAGGATGGCTGGTTCGGTTCAAATAACAGGACCTGACCCTCGACCCCAGAAGCAATATGGATTTCCCCAAGAGGCAGAGGGAGAAATCTCAAAAGTTATTGATAGTTTATTAGAACAAGGCGTACTTAGATCAGTAGCCTCTACTAATAATGCCCCGATTTGGCCAGTGAGAAAGCCCGATGAATCATGGCGACTGACCATCGATTACCGGGAACTCAACAAAGTCACCCTCGCAGCAGCCCCCAAGGTAGCCACAAGTCCCGAGACCATGCTCAAACAGGGACTCAACTCACGATATTTTACGGTTTTGGACATCCGTAACGGATTCTGGTCCATTCCATTGGCAAAAGCGTGCCAGTACAAATTTGCCTTCACTTTTAAAGGTCAGCAGTACACGTGGACATGCCTTCCACAAGGATTCCACAACTCCCCCTCCATTTTCCACCGACAGCTGGCCAATGGTTTATCGAAGTTTTCTTGCCCCGAATGTCTGGTCCAGTATGTAGACGACCTATTACTGCAGACAGACACCAAGGCAGAGCATACCGCGCTTCTGTCCGAACTCCTGGAACTCCTACAGTGAATTGGATGTAAAGTGAACCCCAAGAAGGCCCAAATTTTGGGGAAAAAAGTGGTATATTCGGGAACGATTATCACGCATGGTAAACGCGAGATCGAGCATAAAAGAATTGACTCGATTGTCAAATTGCCCCTTCCCCAGAATGTTTCCACCCTCCAGTCATTTTTAGGACTGGTTGGCCACTGCTGAAACCATATTGACGGTTTTGCCACCAAAGCAGCACCCCTCTCGGAACTCTTAAAGAAAGGAGCCTCTTGGGAATGGCTTCCGCGGCACACGGATGCCGTAGATACTTTTAAGCGCACCCTCATTGCAGCCCCCACACTATAGGTTCCAGACCCCTTTCCCCTATGCTATAGAGATAGCTAGCACAGATCGTACCCTTTCGGCCGTGTTCCTCCAGGAACGGCACGAACAGTTAAGACCCGTGGCTTACGCCTCCAGAGTTTTAGATACTGTGGAGCAGGGATTTTCGGCCTGTGAAAGGCACCTGCTCGCAGTTTTCTGGGCAGTTCAATACTTTTCATATATCACCGGACTAAACCCCATCACAATCCTCACGGAACACACCCCCACCCAACTTTTACTGGACGGACGACTTAAGGACGGTACAGTAAGCCAGATCAGAGCAGCCTGATGGACCCTTCTTTTGCAGGGATGGGACATCACTGTTAAAAGGACCAAGACCCACACTTTCCTAGCCGACAACCTTCAGTACCCAGGCACCCCCCACGAATGTGAAATCATCTCACCGCACCACAACACAGGCCCCTTTATTGCAAAACACCCCCCAAAAAGATAGGTAGTTCACCCCAGAGCCCCCAGCACACAGACACGTGCGCACCTTTGAGAATATATGTGGATGGTTCTTCCACTACATTAAACGGGAAGCACATTACAGGATGCGGCATCTATGTTGAGAACGCGCAGGTACGCACCCTAGAAGAAATCTCGTTAAAACTGCCAGGACACTTAGGCGCGCAGGCGGCAGAACTAGCAGCCATTGCATACATTGTAGATCACCGAGATTCCTTCCCCAGCCCAGCAGACATATACTCGGACAGCCTCTATGTCTGTAACAGCCTCACAGAATTCCTACCCCTGTGGAATGCAAGAGGATTTGTTTCCGTGGACGGAAAACCCCTCCCTTCAGCCCCATTGCTCCGGCACATTTTGGACAAAGCACAGGACAGGATATTTGGTATTACTAAACTACGAAGTCACCACCGTTCTTCCCCACCTGGAAATGTAAAAGCCGACACACTGGCTAAAGCAGGTTCCAGACATGGATATTTTTAGAACCCCCCCCCGAAAGCGCCCCAGTGAATGCAGTTCAGGTCTCACAGACAAATATCGAAGATTTAGTGCAGGCCCAGAAGCAAGATAGTAATCTCAGGGAGATTTTAAAAGGAAAATTTCCAGCCCCATACGATAGGTTTAAAAATGCACTGACCACACATGACGGCGTGGTCCTAAAAGACACCCATTATGTGGTTCCTGAACAGGACAGGAATCAGCTTATTTGTTTGTTCCATGATAGCCATGGGCATCAGGGAATTGACCCCATTACAGCCCACCTCAGGCAGCTCTGTTGGTGGCCGAATTTAAAGGAAGACGTCACACACTATGTTGAAAATTGCCTTATCTGTGCCCAAAACAATCCGGACAGATATGCGAAGAAAGCTCAGCTTAGCCACACCCGCCCCGTTAATGGCCCCTGGACTAACCTCCAGATTGATTTTTTAGGACCATTGCCCCCTTGCAGGAATGGTCACAAGTACGTATTAGTTGTTATAGACATGTTTACGAAATGGGTAGCAGCATTCCCATCTAGAACAAACACGGCAAAGACTACAGCTAAGATTTTAACCCACCACATCTTTACAAGATGGGGACTCCCCCGCAGCATTGAATCCGACCAAGGTTCCCATTTTACGGGACGTGTCATGAAGAGCGTCCTCACAATATTTGGCATTACCCAAAAATTCCACATCGCATACCACCTCCAGTCAAGTGGTATCGTGGAGCGAATGAATCGGACCCTAAAAGCAACCATCAGGAAAATGGTCCAACAAAACAGCACCACTTGGGATTCAGTCCTCCCTTTTGCACTAATGTTTTTGCGTAACACTGTTTCAACATCCACAGGATACACCCCACACACTCTCATGACCGGAAGCCCATGAAAGGCACAGAATTTTTATTAGGACTTGACTTGACCAGCCCCGAAGTGACGGCCCTCACACACGAGAACGCAGTGAAACAATTAGTTGAGAATGTACAAACTGTTCAGCTAGCAGCCACAGTAAAATTAGGCACCAGGAAGAAACAGAGCAAGGCCTGTTTCGACAAGGCAGTGCATGCGACTGAGTTTGATGTAGGACAGCAGGCCATGCTCTCCATTTACAACCCCAGCATGTTCCTGTCACCTACGTATTCGGGTCCGTACATCCGTTGCGGACAAGGTAAGCCCCTCCGTTTCTAAGATTAAGTACCCCAACGGGAAGACCGCGTGGTTTCATATTAACCAACTCAAGGCATATGGCTCGCAGTCTAACCACGCACACCACGCCATGCTTGCCGCAACAGACGACGCCTCGCCCACAGCCAACGTATCCCTACCCTCCCCCAACACGTCCACCCCATCCACGGACTTGACCTCGACTCCACCCCCGAACTCTAGACTCCGCCCCGGAACGCCCACAGACAGCAGCGACAGCGACTGTGACACAGACGATAGCCATAGAACGCCTCCCTACTATCCCCATGCTACAGGCCCCACACCCAGCGAATCTGAACACGATTCGAGTGATCCCTTCCTGATCACATTCCTTAACAAACCTCACCAAAGACCAGCGCCCTACGATGTCGACCCCGACTCCATCTCCACAGAATTAGACACGACTATTTGGCACCATGACAATTCGTACAGGCTCGTCCGAAACGACGAGATGGACCCTAAGTCACACCATGCAGCTTTAGCAACCCTCATCCATTCAAGAGTATGGCATCCAGGAGAAGATGATGACATTGAGTGTGACTCCCAAAACGAGAACCCCTTTGTGACCCTGTTCGCAACTGATAACTGAGGTGTCCAGATGACGTTTTAAAAGGAACCGCTTGGGAGAAACGGTATCCTTTCTGATGGAACATGCACCATGTTTGTTGAATGTTGTTCGTTAGTATTATCGTTAAGTGTTGTGTGTAAACTCGGAAAGTTTTTCCACGGCCCCACGTCACCACCCCCTTTGACGCCCAATGGCTGTTAGAGGAACTAGTTTGTCCCAGAAAATTGTTAAAGGTACAAGTTTGTCCCAGACAATAGTTCAGAGGAACTAGTCTGTCGACAGAACCCGACTCATAGTTGCTCTCCTAATTCGAGAGGCAGCCACCCACGACGACCACATTCTTACCCATTCTTGCCGGTTGCTCAGGCAGTGGAGAAACGACGTTGGTCCCCGCCCTGCTGAGGACCCCCCTCTGGTCAGCTACGCTCGGATAGAGCACATACGGCATTGATCACCGTCCTACCCGGGGATTCCATCCAAATCTTACCCGCCACGGCCCATTTTGGCTCGTTACATTCAAAATTCTTTTGTTTGGTTGTGGCAACTCTTAGGTTGCTTCCCTGTGCTATTTACATCCTCAAACACTGGGATGGTAAATCACACAGGCTGTGAGACGGCTCGCAGTACGGCAGTATTTTCTTAATGTCTAGTCCAAATATTTGTTTTTTTAAAAAATGAGGGCGTCACATATGGTGACCAATTATAAAGGGAAATTGGCACTAAAGACAGACATGCTAACGTACAAGATATTAAACAAGATAGTAACAGAAACTATGCTTGATCCACAGAATTCCAGAAGCTCCAGGAAGAGAGAAGAGACGAAAAGGAAGAGAAGAGAAGAAAGAAGAGAACAATGAAGGCATCATACGTGTTTTTGGTTATCATTATAATTTGTATTTGGTTACGCGCGAACGTGAACCCCCTGACTCCACCCCCCCCGGCCGTCAATGATTCACTTCCCCATAGCACCCAGTGCCCAGTGACAAGTAACAACACACCACCATGGTGTGATAGGTTTATAACGTGGTACTCCCTTTCATATGTAATTGAATCCCTTTTAGCATTGGCGATATTCTGCAGCATCGTGCAGACTATCCGCATGAGAAAATGGCGAAGGAGAGCCTACCGCTCTCGCACCCCAGTATACAGGATAAGATCCCCTACTTTCGGTTTTCACCAGGCCCCCGAACCCCTTGATCTACAATAAAGGACATTTGTTTTGCGTCATTTGTGAATAAAGAAATATGTCTCATTTGCAACTGAAAGATTGTACAACTCTGTGCTTGACCGCCAAGCCAGAGGAAAGTGTGAATGCTGGTATTTTTTTTGTATTGTTAGGAAGTTAGTATGATTGGATGTTTAAGTGAGTGTAGTTTATGGAAGATAGTTAGAGGTACCGTTTTTTTAATATGTTGTACTGCATGTCCCTGTTGTGACATAGCGCCACTTAGAATTGTCAGTTAAAATGTTCTTGCATAGTTATGGTCAGTGTAGAGGCCATGGAAGAGTGCTTGCTGGGTCAGGGAGTGAAGACGACGCAGTTACGTAATCCTTCATGCTTCGCGTTAGGGATCACAAGGAGGGTGTGTAGCCACCTGGGTTGGCCACTTCCCGACTTTAAAATGGAAATCCGCTAAGAATGCAGGGAAATTCAGTCAAACGCAGGAAAAACTAGCAGGTGCAAAGTTTCCTGTATATCAGAACTTGCAGGAACCCAGACAGCACTGAAACTAACAACCATCTACATATTGATGAGCGATCACCGGGAACAATTGGAAACAGTTAAGGTAAACAAGGCAAAGCCAGACTCCTCGGCGCCAGCTGGAGCCAAGACAAAGGAAGGCCAACGGACACTTAGGAACCACCCAGTGATCAGGGAACAGCTCCAGTATTGGAGAAATCGATCCAAGTGATCAGAACTTAGTCCAATCGCTTGGAACCAGGTACGGGGTCCGCCCAAAAGGGCGCGAAGCCCCTGGGGACTATAAAATAGAGTCCCCAAGTTCAATTCGTCCTTCTTGGCAGGGTCACTCAGCAGCTCGAAACAACCCTTGACTGTAATCTGCCTAGCAGCTGCACCAAACAAGTAAGTCTCCAGTCAACGCGCGCTACGAGATAGGTGCTCCTAGCTACCAGTCTACACCAGCTTTGAAGCCTGCAGACTCAGAATCGAACAAAAGGCCATTTGTTCCCCTGACGTGGTGGGCCAGTTCCAAAGCTAAGTATAGGCCTCTTAGTGTTGGAGATAGTCTAGTAAGTAGAGTTTTATACATGAGTAGTGATTGACTGTGTATAATAAATGTGTTTTGATTTGAGACTTACTAACTGGTGTATTGAGTTATTGATCAGCACTTGAACTTGACCTCGTGGTGGTATCAGAAAGATACCTGGCAACTCTAGAGCAAAGGTTATAGTCCCCAGGGGCTTCGCACCCTTTTGGGCGGACCCCGTACCTGGTTCCAAGTGATTGGACTAAGTTCTGATCACTTGGATTGATTTTTCCAACACTGGAGCTGTTCCCTGATCGCGGGGCGGTTCCTAAGTGTCCGTTGGCCTTCCTTTGTCTTGGCTCCTGCTGGCGCCGAGGAGTCTGGCTTGGCCTTGTTTACCTTAACTGTTTCCAATTGTTCCCGGGGATCGTTCATCAATATGAAGATGGTTGTTAGTTTCAGTGCTGTCTGGGTTCCTGCAAGTTCTGATATACAGGAAACTTTACACCTGCTTGTTTTTCCTGCGTTTGACTGAATTTCCCTGCATTCTTAGCGGATCTCCATTTTAAAGTCGGCAGACTGCCAGAAACATGTCTGGAACACACCCATGAATCATCCATCAGGAGATCACCGCACCTTATTGATATTCACAGGTCGATTGTCAGTAGCCCAGATCGAGCCAGACTCTCAGGCACCAAGAGTTTCTGCTGTTACCTGATATGGGGACAGGTTATATGCAGCCCACACCACCAGAGATGGACACATGGGGTCAGCTTAGGTGTTCCTGTCACACCGTCATCAACCAGACCATTGGGCGCTAAGACTCAATCCCAAGGCCTCATTGGCAGAAAGCCAGAGGAAATGGTAAAAGGGCACAGAGAGAGGGGGGATAAAAACAGGCCGCCGAGGCATAGCAGCAGCGAAGACACCAGGCAAAGGCAATTGAGACACCTGAGAAGGAAGGAAGGCAGAAGCTGCCAGAGAGACTCATCTTCGAAACAACGGGGCAAATGGAATCAAGAAACGGACCCACAGTTCAGAAAAGCCATTTTGCCGGGAGTATAACCGAATCTTGGGTGTTTCTAGTATTATATATTTTGGGTTAATTGTGTGTTTAATAAAGATCGTTGACTTTATACTTGTTGTCATAATATACATCAGTACATTATGGTGCAATCACATACACACACTGATGGACATGCAGTAGGACCAACCAGCATATATAACACCGCAGCCAATCACCAGTGAGAGCACAAGCACTATAAAGACAGGGGACAGGGCTCATTGTAGCAGCAGCCAGCTCGGAGCACAGAGCTCACAGCCTGCATCACAGACATTCACCATGTGCTGAGTGCCTCACCATAGCTAGTGATAGGAAAGGGTCCACAGTCAAGCTGGTATTGCTTATACCCACGTTTACAGTATGTTAGTTGAACAGTTAATAAAACAGCGTTACACCACTTCCAGCATTGTTGGCTTGTTTGTGAACCAGAACACCCAATACGACATGGTACAAGGAGTGGCCGCAATCTAGCACTTGTGAGACCTACCTGCAACTTCTCAGCATTCCGGCATCCTACAGCATGGAGAACATCAACCCGTCGCCGCCGCTCCGCATCACTGGCAATCTCGGGGTAAATTGGAAAATATTAAAACAGCGCTTCCAGCTCTTCCTTGAGGCCACGGACAGGGAAAATGCATCGGACACCAGGAAGATAGCCCTTCTTCTCTCCACGGCTGGTCAACATGCCATCCACATCTTTAACTCCCTGACATTCGCGGACGACGAGGACAAGACCAAGTACAAGACGGTGCTCCTCAAATTCGACACACACTTCAGTGTTGAAGTCAACGAAAGCTTCGAAAGGTACCCGTTCCAGCAGCGCTTGCAGGGTAAGGACGAGCCTTTCCAATCCTATTTAACACACCTCCGCATCCTCGCCCAAACCTGCGGCTACGGGCCCACCTCCGACTCCATGATACGCCACCAGATTATTTTTGGGGTCAGCAGTTCCTTAAAGTTAAGCAACTAACCCTAGTGACTGCCATGAGACCTGTGTCTTGCATGAGAATGCCACCAGCCGGTACTCCTACATACAGGCAGCTGAAACGGCACGGCAAGGGCCCCATGAGGCGGAACGGGTCCAAACGATCGAACACCTCCCGGGCCACAGTCTGGAGGAGGGCGGCCATTTCGCGCACTTTCCAAGGCCTCCCGTGCTTGTACGCACCAAACGAGGGGACAGTGACGTGGAGGAACGCGATGCGCAGGCCCGCACCACGCAAGACCATACCGCGCATGCGCGGTGGCGCAACGAACGCACTGACGTCACGACGTGCGGCAACTGTGGCTCCGCCCACTTAAAGCGGCAATGCCCTGCAAAATCGCTACAGTGCCTACGCTGTGGCAGGCTTGGCCACTATGCTGCCTGCTGTCGAGCAGCCCAGCCTGCCAACTCACAACGATTTAATCAGCCTTGCAGGAATGTTCGCCCAATCCAACCCACCTTCACCGAGTCCGATCCTGACTTCATGCAGACCAGTGACACCGAGGACAGGGAGCCTTTTCGAGTCGCTGTCATAACCAAGAACATGCTGTCCCAGAATCGAAAGCACCAGCCGCTGTTGGTGCACAGCATTGATCCGGACGACAAGTGGTGTGCCACCCTGATGGTCAACCGATCCCAGATCAGATTCCGCCTGGACACTGGTGCTTCCGCCAATCTCCTCGCATGGTCAACATTTCAGACCCTGGGGGTCAAACCAACAATTCTTCCATCCAATTGCCAACTGGTCGACTATAATGGTAACGTCATCCCCGCCACCGGGTCATGCCAACTCGAGGTGACACACAACTCGCGAAAAGTCACCCTACCCTTCGAGATCGTGGGCTCCTCAAAGGAGTCCCTGCTAGGCGCACAGGCGTGCAAGCTCCTCAGCATCGTGCAGCACGTACATTCCCTCTCTCCAGAGGACACGTCTGACTTCCAAGATGCGGACTTCAGGGCGCAACTAAGTGCCATCATCACTCAACACCGAGATGTCTTCGAAGGCCAGGGCACACTTCCCTCCACATACAAAATCCTGCTCAAACAGGACGCCAAGCCTGTGGTTCATGCACCTCGCAGAGTCCCAGCACCCCTCAAGGCCCGCCTCAAGCAGCAGCTGCAGGACATCCAGGACCAAGGAGTGCTTTCCAGAGTGACGGAACCAACCAACTGGGTCAGTTCCATGGTGTGCGTCAAGAAGCCTTCCAGCGAGCTCCGGATCTGTATCGAACCGAAGGATTTAAATCGTAACATCATGCGGGAGCATTACCCTATCCCCAAGCGTGAGGAGATCACGTGCGAGATGGCTCGAGCCAACATATTCACCAAGCTGGATGCATCAAAGGGCTTCTGGCAGATTCAATTGGACAAGTCCAGCAGAAAGCTGAGTACTTTCAACACCCCATTTGGCAGGGACTGCTACAATAGAATGCCATTTGGAATCATATCAGCATCTGAAGTGTTCCACCGCACCATGGAGCAGATGATGGAGGGCATCGAGGGTGTGCACGTCTATGTGGACGACATCATCATCTGGTCCACCACCCCGCAGGAGCATATCAGTCGCCTCCAACGCATTTTTAAGCAAAGACGGGACCAAGGCCTGCGCCTCAACAGAGCCAAATGTTCTTTCGGCCATACCAAACTCAAGTTTTTAGGAGACCACATCTGCCGGTTGGGTGAGCGGCCGGATGCGGACAAGGTGGCAGCCATCACGGCCATGCAGAAGCCGGCGGATAAGAAGGCGGTGCTCCGGTTCTTAGGAATGGTCAACTTCCTAGGAAAGATCATCCCTAACCTCGCTTTCCACACCACGGCTCTCTGCAACCTAGTTAGGAAGATGACGGACTTTCAGTGGCTTCCCGGCCACCAGCATGAATGGGAGGAGCTCAAGGTCAAGTTGACCACCGCCCCGGTATTGGAGTTTTTCGATCCTGCAAGGGAGACGAAAATATCAACGGACGCGAGTCAATCTGGCATAGGGGCGGTGCTCCTGCAACGAGATGACGCCTCATCATGGACCCCTGTTGCCTATGCGTCATGGGCCATGACCCCCACAGAGCAGCGCTATGCGCAAATCGAAAAGGAGTGCCTAGGCCTGTTGACCGGTGTCGACAAGTTCCATGACTATGTGTATGGCCTTCCCCAGTTCACTGTGGAGACCGACTATCGCCCGCTGGTCGGCATCATCCAAAAAGACCTCAATGACATGAACCCTCGCCTACAACGCATTCTGTTCAAGCTCCGGAGATACGATTTCCAGCTCGTCTACACACCGGGTAAGGACCTGATCATAGCCGATACTCTGTCCAGGGCAGTCACCACTCCGTCCGACCCAGAGGGGTTTGTTTGCCAAGTCGACGCCCATGTGGCCTTCACGGCCACCAATCTGCCGGCCATGGATGAACGCCTAACTCCTGACTATCGACTTGTACCAGCCTTTGAATCCCGCAGGCCAGAACCAATTCGATAGACCATTCGTTTCCCTGACCTGGTGGGCCCTTTCCAAAGTTAAGTATTGGCCTTTAGTGGTAGGTAGTAGTCTAGAAGTAGGATTATTATTGTATAAGTATTTATTGCTGTATATAATAAATGATCATTGATTTAACTTTCACTAAGCGGTGTGCTGCATTATTAATCATTACTTGAGCTTGAACCACGTGGCGTTATCAGAAAGATACCTGGTGACTCGTGAGCAAAGGTGACAGAATTAGAGCTAATAAAACTAAGGCTAATAAGAGCAACAGGTGGTGGCCAAGATGGCCGCCCCCATCGGTCGCACATGTCGGCCGGTGCCGGAGCCGGCGGCCAAGATGGTGCCCCCCATGAGTCTCACATGTCGGTCGGAGTTGGAGCTGGCGGCCAAGATAGCGGCGCTCATGAGTCGCACGAGCTTTATGACGCGTCTGAAGGGGGCGTTCCCGGCTGGCACACAGTCACATTGCGGGGTCTGCGGGCCTGTGAGTCCACGGGTTGGGCCTGGTGAGATTTTGACTTCTGGGCTTTAGGTCGGCCCAGACCGACTCTGACGAAGTGTCCCTTTTTGCCACAGTTGTTGCACGTCTCTGTGCGGGCTGGGCAACGTTGCCGGGGGAGTTGACCCTGGCCACAGAAGTAGCACTGCGGTTCCCCGGTCTGGACGGGCAGCCGCGCGGCACAGGCCTGTGACGTAATCGGGTCTGAAGGGGGCCGCGACGATGGTGTCCATGAGTGGTTCGCCAGGTCCGCGGGGAACGCACTGAGGCTCTGGTAGGCCACCACTAACGAAGTGGCTAGTTTTACCGTGTCCCGCAGGTCAGTGGTCCCGTTTAACAGCAGGCGCTGCCTGATGTAGTTCGATCGGACCCCAGCCACGTAGGTGTCCCGGATCTGTAGGCTCATGTGCTCCTCCGCCGTCACATCCCGATAGCTGCAATTCCTTGCGAGTAGGGTCAGGTTTTTCAGGTACTCGTCCAATGATTCCCCAGCGCATTGATGGCGAGTAGTGAGGAGGTGTCGGGCGAACACCTCATTTACTGGCTTCACGGAATGCGCCTTGATGGTCGCTACCACTGCCTCGTACGTGGCAGCTTTCTCTGGCATCACGGAGATTCGATAGCTCACCCGAGCGTGGAGGAGTCGCAGCTTGAGGGTTTCAGAGGGAGGCGTTGTGGAGGAGTCGAGGTAGGCCTCGAAACAGCGAAGCCAGTGTTCGAAGATCTCCTTGGCCTCTGTTGCTCGCGTGTCGAGTTCGAACTTATCTGGCTTTAGAGCGACTTCCATGGTGTTGTCGATGGATAATAAATTGTTATACCGTCAATTCACTGTGAGACCGTGAGAACGAGTGAATGCTAGGCTTTATTATCCAGGAACTCGCCTGCCAGTATCTGTTGTACAAATGAATACCACCCACAGGTGGCCGGTCTATATATCCCCCGGTGAGCAGTCACGATCGGGCGTCTGATACCCGAACCGGTATCAGCTGAAGTGTCTGTAGACAAGCTGAACAAGCGTCTGGTCTGTTGACCAGGTATCTGCAGATAAGTTGGTACCGCTGAACAAGCGGCTGGAAAAAAAATTCTCCTATCGGATGAACAACAGAAAACAAATGTACGAACAACATAAAACATCCTGCAGGTCCCATCAGGAAGGATAACACTTCTCCCAAGCATTTCCTTTAAACATCATGTGGACACCTCAGTTCTCTGTTGCGAACAGGGTCGCAAAGGGGTTGGCGGCTTGGAGTCAGACTCGAGGTCGTCCCCTTCTCCCAGGTGCCAAACTCTGGAGTGAATTAGGGCTGAAAGGGCTGCTTGGTGTGAGTTGAGGTTGCTTTCGTCGTTGCGGACGAGTCTGTAGGAGTTGTCGCGGTGCCAATGAGTTGTGTCGAGTTGTGTGGGGACAAAGTCGGGGTCGTCCGTGTGGTTCGGTCGTCGGTGGTGGGATTTATTTAGAAAAGTGATCGGGAAGGGATCACTGGGATCGTAGTCGGAGTCGCTGGGTGTGGGTCCGGTTGCATGGGGATAGTAGGGAGGCGTGCTGTGGCCATCGTCTGAGTCACAGTTGCTGTCTCTGCTGCTGCAGTCTGTGGGCGTTCCGGGGCGGAGTGTATATTTTGGGGGTGGAGTCGAGGTCGAGTCCGTGTCTGGGCTGGACATGGTGGGGGTTGGTCTGGTTATGTTGGCTGTGGGCGGGGTGTGGTCTGCTGCGTCAAGCATGACGTGGTGTGTGTGGTTCGACTGTGTTCCATAAGCCTTTAACTGGTTTATATGAAACCACGCAGTCTTACCATTTGGGTATTTTATTTTGTATACCGATGGGCTTACTTTATCCGCAATGGAGTACGGACCCGAGTATTTTGGAGACAGGAATGTGCTGGGATTATATACAGACAACATCACTTGCTGTCCTGTATCATACTCTGTTGCATGCACTGCCTTATCGAAACAGGCCTTGCTCTGTTTCTTTTTGGTGCCCAATTTAACTGCGGCTGCTAACTGAGCCGTTTTTACATTAGCAACTAATTGCTCCACGGCTTTCTCGTGGGTGAGGGCCGTTAGTTCGGGGCTGGTCAGGTCTAAACCTAACAAGTATTCTGTCCCTTTCGTGGGGCGTCCGGTCATAAGAGTGTGTGGGGTGTAACCTGTGGAGGTGGAAACAGTGTTACGCAAAAACATCAGCGCAAAAGGGAGGACTGAGTCCCAAGTGGTGTGGTTCTGCTGGACCATTTTTCTGAGGGTGGTTTTTAGGGTCCGATTCATGCGCTCCACTATACCACTCGACTGTGGGTGGTACGCAATGTGGAATTTTTGGGTGATGCCAAATATCGTGAGGACGTTCTGCATGACGCGGTGAGAACCTTGGTCCGATTCAATACTGCGGGGAAGTCCCCATCTTGTAAAGATGTGGTGGGTTAGGATCTTGGCTGTGGTTTTCGCGGTGTTGGTGCGGGCTGGAAATGCTTCCACCCACTTTGTAAAAGTGTCTATGACCACCAGAACATATTTATAGCCATCCCTGCAAGGGGGCAATGGACCTATAAAATCAATCTGGTCGGGCGTGGCTGAGTTGGGCCTTTTTGGCATACCTATCGGGGTTGTTCTGTGCACAGATAAGGCAATTCACACAGATGGCTTACATCTTCCTTGAGATTTGGCCACCAACAAAGCTGTTTGAGGTGGGCTGTAGTTGAATCGATTCCCTGGTGTCCATGACCATCATGGAATAAACAAATCAATTGGTTCCTATCTTGCTCAGGAACTACATAAAGGGTGTCCTTTAACACCACACCGCCATGTGTGGTTAGTGTATTTCTGAACCTCTCGTAGGAGGCTGGAAACTTCCCTTTCACAAACTCAGTGAGAGCGCTATCCTGCTTCTGGGCCTCTACTAGATCCTCGATCCTAGTCTGCGTGACCTGAACTGCACTGACTGGCGCACTCACTGGCGTGCTTTCGGGGCGTTTCCAAAAGTACCCATGCCTGGATCCTGCCTTAGCCAGTGCGTTGGCTTTTACATTTCCAGGGGGGAAGGAACGATGGTGGCTGTGGACATTTATGATGCCAAAAGTCCTGTTCTGGGCTTTTTGTAAAATATGACGGAATAATGGGGCAGAGGGTAGGGGTTTCCCATCCGCGGAAACAAATCCTCTTGTTTCCCACAGGGGCAGAAATTCTGTAAGGCTGTTACAGACATAGAGGCTGTCTGAGTATATGTCTGCTGGGCTGGGGAAGGAATCTGGGTGATCTAATCTGTATGCAATGGCCGCAAGCTCTGCTGCTTGCGCGCCTAAGTGCCCGGGGAGTTTTAATGCCATTTCCTCGAGGGCGGGTCCCTGCGCGTCCTCAACATAAATCCCGCAACCTGTTATGCGTTGCCCATCTAAGACTGTGGAAGATCCATCCACATAAATCCTAATGGGTTCACACGTGTCCGGGTGAGGGGCGCTCTGAGATGGATTTCCTATCTTTCTGGTGGGTGTTTTTGCTATAAACGGGCTCGTGTTGTGGTGTGGAGAGATGATTTCACATTCATGGGGGGTTCCGGGGTACTGCAAATTGTCCGCTAAGTATGTGTGAGTCTTTGTCCGTTTTACGGTGATGTCCCGTCCTTGCAAGAGAAGGGTCCACCTAGCTGCGCGTATTTGGCTGACGGTACCGTCCTTGAGTCGTCTGTCCAGTAAAAGTTGGATGGGGGTGTGTTCGGTCAAAATGGTGATGGGGTTCAGTCCGGTAATGTAGGAAAAGTACTGGACTGCCCAGAAAACTGCGAGCAGGTGCCTCTCACAGGCTGAAAATCCCTGCTCCACAGCATCTAAAAGTCGGGAAGCATAAGCTACGGGTCTTAACTGGTCGTGCCGTTCCTGCAGCAGCAAGGCCGAAAGGGTGCGTGAGGTACCCCCAATAATGACGCTTAGAGATTAAACTGTAAAGAAGGCTTTATTAGACTAATAACTGTGCTAGAGCTAGAGACAAGAGCTGACTGTTACACAGACCATGAGGCAGCCCTTTATGTATGGCTCCCAGATGGGCGGAGCCAGAGGTGGAGTCCCCTGGGTTCCAAGCCCGGTCTTAAAGGGGACATCACCTTACATGATGATAAGGCAGTAACCGTTCATCACATTCACCCCCTGTTTAAAAAAGTCCGGCGGGGGGGTGAAGTGCCATCATAGGTCCATCCGTCTCGGTGGCCGGATCGTCCTCCTCGACCTCCTCAATTCGGGCAGTGGTGCAGCGGGCACGGACGTCCCGGTTGAGGGCACATCCGGGAGCACAGCGTTCGGAGCTTCGGTCCAGGTCGGGGCAGGGGAACTAGGCAGGGCCGGGGGTAGCGGAGCCGGCGCCGGCGGGGTGTGTAAAGGGGGGCGCAAGGGTAGTGGCTCACCAACGGGTGGTAGGGCCGGAAGGGGGTGTGTTGTAGGGGGCGACGGGTCCTGCAGGGGAGCGGCGCGGGAAGGGGCGTCTGTGGTGGAGGATCCAGCGGGTGCCAGATCCCGGAGGGAAACCATATCTTGCCTGCTGTCGGAGTACTCCACGTAGGCGTAACTGGGGTTGGCGTGGAGCAGTCGGACCTTTTCAACTAGGGGGCCAGTTTTATGGCTCCTCGCGTGCCTCCGGAGAAGAACAGGTCCCGGAGCCATCAGCCAAGGTGGAAGCGAGACCCCGGAGGTAGACTTCCTGGGGAAGAGAAACAATCAGTTGTAAGGGGTCTCATTCGTGGCCGTGCAGAGGAATGACCTAATGGAGTGTAGGGCATCGGGTAGGACCTCCTGCCAGCGGGTGGTTTTGAGATTTCTCGACCGCAGGGCCAGAGGACAGCCTTCCATACTGTCGCGTTCTCCCTCTCCACCTGCCCGTTTCCCCGCCGGTTATAACTGGTCGTTCTGCTCGAGGCGATGCCTTTGCTGAGCAGATACTGACGTAGTTCATCGCTCATGAACGATGTACCCCGGTCGCTGTGGATATAAGCGGGGAAACCGAACAGGGTGAAGATGCTGTGCAGTGCCTTAATCACCGTGGCTGAGGTCATGTCGGGGCAGGGAATGGCGAATTGGAAACGGGAGAACTCATCGATCACGGTGAGGAAATAGGCATAATGGTTGGTGGACGGGAGGGGCCCCTTGAAGTCCACGCTCAGTCGCTCAAAGGGGCCCGAGGCCTTCACGAGCCGAAGCTTGTCTGGCCGATAGAAGTGCGGTTTGCACTCCGCACAGATTTGGCAGGCCCTGACCATGGCCTTGACCTCCTTGGTTGAGTAAGGTAGGTTGCGGGACTTGATGAAATGGACGAGGCAGGTAACCCCCGTGTGGCAGAGGTCATTGTGGATGGCTTGCAGGCGGTCCTCCTGCGTGTTGGCGCATGTGCCGCGGGACAGGGCATTTGGGAGCTCGTTGAGCTCCCCTGGACGATACTTGATATCGTACGAGTAGGTGAAGAGTTCGATCCTCCACCTCAAAATTTTATTGTTTTTTATTTTGCCCCGTTGCGTGTTATCGAAAATATAGGCGACCCACCGTTGGTCGGTGACGAGGGTAAACCTCCTACCGGCTAGGTAGTGTCTCCAGCGCCGTACAGCCTCCACAATGGCTTGTGCCTCCTTTTCGACTGCAGAGTGCCGAACCTTGGAGGCGGTGAGGGTTCGGGAGAAGAACGCTACTGGTCTGCCTCCTTGATTGAGGGTAGCAGCCAGGGCGATGTCTGATGCATCGCTCGCTACCTGGAAAGGGATGGTTTCGTCCACCGCGTGCATGGCGGCCTTGATGATGTCGGCCTTGATGCGGTTGAAGGCCAATTGAGCCTCAGCCGAGAAGGGAAAAGTGGTGGTCTTTAGGAGTGGGCGGGCTTTGTCCGCATACTTGGGGACCCACTGGGCGTAATAGGAGAAAAGCCCCAAGCACCGTTTGAGGGCCTTGAGGCTGCGGGGGAGAGGGAGTTCCTTAAGGGGGCGCATGCGGTCGGGGTCGGGACCTAGGACCCCGTCTTCCACGACATAGCCGAGGATGGCGAGCCGGGTGGTGTGGAAAACGCATTTGCCCTCGTTATAGGTCAGGTTAAGGGCTCGGGCGGTCTGGAGGAACTTTTTGAGGTTAGCTTCATCGTCCTGCTGATCATGGCCGCAGATGGTGACATTGTCCAAGTACGGGTATGTAGCCCGCAAACCATACTGGTCCACCATTTGGTCCATCGCCCTTTGAAAGACGGAGACCCCATTTGTGACACCAAAGGGGACCCTGAGGAAGTGGAAGAATGGGCCGGCTGCTTCGAAGGCAGTGTAGAGGCGGTCTTTTGGTCGGATGGGGAGCTGGTGGTAGGCGGATTTGAGGTCGACCGTGGAAAAGACTCGGTATTGGGCGATCCGATTTACCATTTCCGTGATGCGAGGAAGGGGGTACGCATCAAGCTGCGTGAATCGGTTTATGGTCTGGCTATAATCCACGACCATCCGTTTCTTCTCCCCGAACCGGACTACCACCACTTGCGCTCTCCAAGGGCTGTTGCTAGCCTCGATGACCCCCTCTCCCAGTAAACGCTGGACCTCTGACTTGATAAAAGCCATATCTTGGGCACTGTAGCGCCGGCTCCTGGTGGCGACGGGCTTACAGTCAGGAGTGAGGTTCGCGAATAGCGAGGGGGGTGCGACTTTCAGTGTCGCAAGGCAGCACACCGTGAGGGGGGGCAAGGGTCCGCCGAACTTCAGTGTCAGGCTTCGGTGGCTGCACTGGAAATCCAGTCCGAGCAGCAGGGGGGCACAGAGGTGAGGGAGGATATAAAATTTGAAACGGGTGTATTTGGCGCCCTGGATCTCGAGATCCACAATACAGTACCCCATGATTTGTACCGAGTGGGACCCAGATGTGAGGACTATGGTTTGGGATGCGGGATGGGTGCGTAGGGAGCAGCGCCTTACCGTTTCAGGGTGCATAAAGCTCTCAGTGCTCCCGGAGTCAAAGAGGCATGCAGTGTCATGCCCATTGACCTGGACCTGCATCATGGAGTTCTGCAGGTGTTTTGGCCGAGTTTGATCGAGGGTGATCGCACCCAGTCGCGGGTAGTCGGAGTCCTCAGCCGAGTCGGACTCATAAAATGGCCGCCGCCGCCGGCTGCGCGTGTCGGGTCGAGAAGATGGCCGCCGACAAGATGGCCGCTCCCATGATTCGCACGAGGCTGATGACGCGTCAGAAGAGGGCGTGTCGGGTCGGTGCACAGCAGCATTGCGAGGCCTGTGGGCCCGAGAGCCTGATTTTCAGGCCGGCTTTTTTGTTTTTCTGGCCCCTGGGTCTGGCCAGGCAGATCCTCGCAAAGTGCCCTTTCTTCCCGCAGTCGCTGCAGATCGCGGAGCGGGCTGGGCAGCGTGGGCATGGGTGCTGGCCCTGCCCGCAGAAGTAGCATGGTGTGCCCCCATGGTGAGCGGGTCGCCGCTTGGCGCAGGCCTGTAATACGGTTGAGTCTGAGGAAGTCCGGGGGGGGCTGGCAGAGTCCGCGGGGTACGTACCCAAGTTATGTCGGGCCACCGCCAGCGAGGAGGCGAGCGTTAGCGTCTCCTGGAGGTCGTTTTCCCCGTTTTCGAGCAGCCGCTGCCGGATGTAGGTCGCGTGGATGCCGGGCACGAAAGCGTCCATGATGTGCAGGTTCATATGGACTTCCCCTGTCACATCCTGATGGTCACAGTCCCTGGCAAGCGTGGTGAGGTTTTCAACAATCTCGTCGAGCGATTCCCCTGAGTGCTGCCGGCAGGTAGAGAGCAGATGCCGGGCGTGCATCTCATTGACGGGTTTGACAAACCGCTTGCGGAGCAACTCAATCGCTTCCTCATAAATCGTCGCCTTTTCGAGCATGGCGGAGATTCTGTGACTCACCCGGGCGTGGAGTAGACGCAGCTTGCGTGGCCCCAGGATGGGATTCTCTGCGGAGTCCAGGTAGGCCTCAAAGCACCGCAGCCAGTATTTTAAAATTTCCTTCGCCTCCGGCGTTCGTGCTTCCAGATTGAGCTTCTCTGGTTTTAGGCCTGCGTCCATCCTGAATCTAGTTTAGTCTAATAAATTGAGGTACCCTCAATAATGACGCTTAGAGATTAAACTGTAAAGAAGGCTTTATTAGACTAATAACTATGCTAGAGCTAGAGACGAGGCTGACTGTTACACAGACCATGAGGCAGCCCTTTATGTATGGCTCCCAGATGGGCGGAGCCAGAGGCGGAGTCCCCAGGGTTCCAAGCCCGGTCTTAAAGGGGACATCACCTTACATGATGATGAGTCAGTAACCGTTCATCACAGTGCGGTCTGTGGTCGCTACCTCTATTGCGTAAGGGGAAAGCGGGTCTGGAACTTGTAGTGCGGGGGCGGCTATGAGCGCCTGTTTTAAAGATTCCACAGCATCCGTATGCTGCAGAAGCCACTCCCAGGGGGCTCCTTTCTTTAGGAGGTCTGAGAGGGGTGCTGCCTTGCTGGCGAAACCGTCAATGTGGTTTCGGCAGTCGCCAATCAGTCCTAAAAACGACCGGAGGGCTGAAACGTTCTGGGGAAGGGGCAATTTGGCAATCGAGTCAATTCTTTTATGCTCGATCTCGCGTTTGCCGCGTGTGATAATTGTACCCAAATATACCACTTTTCCTTCCAATATCTGGGCCTTTTTGGGGTTGACTTTACAGCCAATGGAGTGTAACAATTCCAGGAGTTCGGACAGAAGCTCAATGTGCTCTTCCTTTGTGTCTGTCTGCAGTAGTAGATCATCTACATATTGTACCAAACATTCGGGGCGAGAAAGTTTTGCTAATCCATTTGCCAGCTGTCGGTGGAAAATGGAGGGTGAGTTGTGGAAGCCTTGTGGCAGGCATGTCCACGTGTACTGCTGCGTTTTAAAAGTGAAGGCAAATTTATACTGGCACGCCTTTGCCAATGGAATGGACCAGAATCCATTACTGATGTCCAAAACCGTGAAATAGCGGGAGTTGAGACCCTGCTTGAGCACGGTCTCGGGACTTGTTGCTACGGTGGGGGCTGCTGCGGGGGTGACTTTATTGAGTTCCCGATAATCAATGGTCAGGCGCCATGATCCGTCGGGCTTTCTTACTGGCCAAATCGGGGCATTATTAGTAGAGGCTACTGATCTTAGTACGCTCTGCTCTAATAAGCTTTCTGTAACTTTTAGGATTTCTCCCTCTGCTTCTGGGGGGAATCCGTACTGTTTTTGGGGTCTAGGGTCCGGTCCTGTTACTTGTACGGAGCCAGTCATCCGTCCACAGTCGTGCTTGTGGGTCGCGAATGCTGCCCTGTTCTTTTGCAGGACTGCCCTAACCTGCCTGTCTGTGCTGAGCGTGGTGGGGTTGAACCACAACTCGCCTACTGCGCTAATGTTGTTCATATAGTCCCCTATGTTGAGCGTTGCGGGGCTCTAGCGGATTTTGCCATCTTCCAGACACACTGATTAACTGGATCGAAGGATAGGTGGTGGGAATTCATAAAATCAATCCCCAGGATATGTCCTGCAGGTCTACTAAAACTCCGGGATGTTTTGTGGTTATGGTTCCGATTTGAATGGATCCAGGGGCTGTGATGTGTCCCTGCTGTGAGCGGCCTGTAAAGCCACTGAGGGTGATAGTGGCTGTAGTGGGCCACGTGTCCTTTTGAAAAAGGGTGGAGGAATTTATTGTGGTGCGGGACCCTCCTGTGTCCCAAAGAAACTCGATAGGCTGTCCCCGAATCTTCGCTGCGACTACAGGTCGTCCTGACCTATCCCAAAGGGTATCGCAGACCCAACTGGGGGAGCCCGTACACTGTCAGTCTGTCTCGGTCAAGTCCGTCTGATCCGAACAGGCGCTAACACTATGGATGGGCTCTGCCTTTTTCTTAATCAGAGTGCCTGTTTGTTGGGCTCTCTGTGGCTTTTTGGGGCCATTGCACTCTTTTGCAAAATGTCCCAACTGTCCGCAGTTGTAACATTCTTGTGATTTGGGTGGGGGGCTGTTCTTTCCCTCATTTACCCAGGCGGGGTTGTGAGGTGTGGCTTTTACTGCCTGCATGTCTGCGGGGGCTTGCTTTTCCTCGGTGGTTTTAGCGGAGGGTTTATTGTGAACAGACTGCTCCCAAACGCGGGACAATCTTTTAACCACCCACTTCTCGTTATGAGCCTCCTCCGAGGGATCATAACTATTACAGGCATTCTGTCCTGCCTCTGTGGCATGGGAGATAAGGGTGCGGATCCATTTGGCCATATTGTCCGGGAACAAATGGGCACGGTCTACGTCTCCAAAAACGGCTTCGAAGTGAATCCATAGGCGTCCTGCGAATGCTGTGGGGTGCTCAGACTTCTTCTGCCTACACTTATTTAGGCCATCTACGGGTCACCCCGGTTATACCCGATTGCATCCAGGATCGCGGTATGCATTTCTGCAAGGGTGCCTCCTCCTACGTTCTGTGGGTCGGGAAGGGCTGCTGCTACCGATG
This sequence comes from Scyliorhinus torazame, assembly GCF_047496885.1. Lineage (NCBI taxonomy): Eukaryota > Metazoa > Chordata > Chondrichthyes > Carcharhiniformes > Scyliorhinidae > Scyliorhinus > Scyliorhinus torazame. The sequence goes on from NC_092724.1 coordinate 46,305,757, forward strand.
GATCCAAACTTAGAACCATGAGCTTTACATGCTCTCTCATCCAGGCCGTACATGGTCGCCTGATGTTTGACGGTGGCAAAGAAATGGTGTGGGTCTGAAGCGGGGAGGAACGGTGTGATTTTTCCACACGCGTCCCGTAATTGGGTCACTGTGAGGGGGGTGGAATATAGGAATTCCGCGTCGTCCGACGTGGCTGTGCGGTGGGTTGTTACAGGGTTCATGGGAGCCTGAACTACCTGCTGTGTGGGGGGTGGGGGTGCTTTTCTCCTTTGGGGCTTTCCCTGCGCACATGTTCCCTGAACATATCTCTGCGCTGTTTCCTGTAATTCTTCCCAATCAGGGCCGTCTTCCTGGTCTAACTTTTCCCCAAAGGTTTCTTGAAATCCCTTCTGGACAGAAAGCAGTGATTGCAGGTCTGCAATTTGCTTCCGGCACTTTGCATGGTCTATGGTGCTCTGTCTTTGTTCTGTGGTTGCAGCGTGGAGCGCTCTCAAGGCTGCCTTGAGATCACTACATTGTTTCTGTAGTGTCTCCACCTGCTTCTCTGTTTCTTTCCTCACCAGGACTGCACGCTGCGTGTCCTGATAAGCCTTTTCATACTGGGATTGGAAACTACTCAAATGCGCCAGACAAGACTGATGACCCCGTTTGGCGTCAGTCACCTTTTCGTCCTTTGCTGCTAATTTTGTCGTTAATTCCAGATTCTCTTTCTCAACCTCGCATACATCGACTTTACTCATACGATGTATGCCTTCTACTTCTTTGCGGAGCGTCTTGACGACCTCCTCTGTGCCTCGCAATTGTGCGAGACAGGACACAATTGCCATCGGCTTGTGAGATTTTGCTAAGTTCTTTTTATGGATCTCACTCATGTTCTCCCACCAAGTATGCCCTATACTTCCGGGACCTGATTCTTCATTATCGCAGAAATCATTCCACATGGGCCATCCTTTGCCCTTGAGGTATGTCCGGATTTCCTCTTCCCAAATGGGACACTGTCCCACTCTACTGCTGCTGGTCGCTGCGACCGCAAATTCCCCGGGGTTCATGAGGCGTTGCATTGCCTGCATGGCCATCTTTCCAATCCGCTTGCTTCGTTTAAATTTGGAACAGGGGACTAAGGTGGTGTCGTAGATGCGGGTACGGCTTGCGCTAATTTCCGAAAATACAGACATCCGACAGTTTTGACGCAACAAAATCTATCAGTTTTACCTTATCGCCCTGTTAGTTACGCATGCATACACACACTTCCGAATTATGACTTATTAATCAGAACTGCTTGAACACTTGTGGTTTTTGTTTCCAATTGGATTCTAATTCAAAATTCTTGGGTTCTCCCGGAGTGGTTTTCCACTTCTAGATCGGGTCCCGGCGGAGTCGCCAAAATGTTGTTCTTATTAGCCTTAGTTTTATTAGCTCTAATTCTGTCACCTTTGCTCACGAGTCGCCAGGTAGCGTTCTGATTCCCCCACGTGGTTCAAGCTCAAGTAATGATTAATAATGCAGCACACCACTTAGTAAAAGTTAAATCAACGATCATTTATTATATACAGCAATAAATACTTATACAATAATCCTACTTCTAGACTACTACCTACCACTAAAGGCCAATACTTAACTTTGGAAAGGGCCCACCAGGTCAGGGAAACGAATGGTCTATCGAATTGGTTCTGGCCTGCGGGATTCAAAGGCTGGTACAAGTCGATAGCCAGGAGCACCTATCGGGTAGCGATTGCTGGAGTAACACTTACAGTTTTCTTTGTCGGAGGGTCTCGAAGGTTGCGAGCAGGAAGAGAAGGGTCGATCTGAACTTGGCCCCTATTCTTATTGTTCCCAGGGGCTTCCCGCCTCTCGGGGCGGACCTCGTACCTGGTTCCAAGTGATTGGACTTGGTCCCAATCACTTGGTTCGATATGCTCCAATAATGGGGCGATTCCTTGATCGGGGGGTGGTCGTCTACCTCCCTTTGTCACAGCCCCTGCTGGCGCAGAAAGGTCTGGATCGGCTTTATGTTGCTAATGTGTAGCAATTGTTCCCGGGGATGGCTGCTTAATATGCAGATGGCTGAGTTGTTGTGATGTTGATGGCTGCAGGTATCAGTCTGGGCTGACTTCCCCAGAGCCGAAACACTGTTTTACCTGCAGCTGTCCGTTTGAGTCCTGTTGGCTGATTTTCCCATCAGCCTCTTTCGTTCGCCATTTTAGATCGGGGATTTACCATTCTAATCGGGAATCAGCCATTTTAGGTGGCTACACACCTTCGACCCAGCCCGACACGTGCGACTCATGGGGGCCGCCATTTTGTGATACCGCCGACCACACAGGCTACCCGCAGCTTGGCGCAGCCACCCTCGACCAGTCGCAGCCAAAGCACCTGAAAAATTCCATGATGGTCGTCTGGGTCAACGGGCACGAGACCCCCTGTCTTTTCGACTCCGGGAGCACGGAGAGCTTTGTTCACCCTGACATGGTAAGGCGCTGCTCCCTTCACATCTACCCCGCATCCCAAACAATTTCCCTTGCCTGCGGATCCCATTCGGTTCAGATTCGGGGGTACTGTGTCGCTAACCTCGCGATGCAGGGCGCCGGGTACGCTCGTTTTAAGCTGTACGTCCACCCTCACCTGTGCACCCCCTACTGCTTGGATTAGACTTCCAATGCAGTCACCGAAGCCTGACCCTACAGTTCGGCGGACCCTTACCCCCCTCATGGTATGCAGCCTCGCAACCCTCAAGGTCACCCCCCCCTTCCCTCTTTGCGAACCTCACCACCGGCTGTAAGTCCGTCGCCACCAGGAGCAGGCTGTACAGTTCCCAAGACATGATCTTTTTCAAGTCGGAGGTCCAGCGACTGTTGAGGGAAGGGATCATTGAGGCCAACAACAGCCCCTGGAGAGCACAAGTGGTGGTCGTCAGGACCGGGGAAAAGAATCGGATGGTTGTGGACTACGGCCAGACAATTAACCGGTTCACGCAACTGGATGCGTACCCCCTACCCTGCATTGCGGAGATGGCCAACCAGATCGCACAGTACCGACTGTGTTCTCAACGTTTGATCTGAAGTCTGTCTACCACCAGCTCCCGATCCGCCCCGGAGAGCGCCACTACACTGCCTTTGAAGCAGCCGTCCGACTCTTCCACTTCCTCAGGGTCCCTTTCGGCGTCACTAAAGGGTCTTGGTTTTTCAGAGAACGATGGACCGAATGGTGGACCAGTACGGGTTGCGGGCTACATACCCGTACTTGGACAATGTTACCATCTGCGGCCACGATCAGCAGGGCCATGACGCTAACCTGTCGAGGTTCCTCCAGGCCGCCCAATCCCTCAACCTCACATATAACAAAGAGAAGTGCGCTTTCCGCACTACCCGACTAGCCATCCTCGGTTACGTCGTGGAGAACGGAGTCCTAGGGCCCGACCCCGACCACATGCGCCCTCTCACGGAACTTCCCCCTCCCCACAGCCTCAAGGCCCTCAAACGATGCCAGGGGTTGTTCTCCTACTATGCCCAGTGGGTCCCCAACTACACGGACAAAGCCCGCCTACTTATTAAAACCACCACATTTCCCCTGACGGCTGAGGCCCGCTCGGCCTTCAGCCGCATCAAGGCCGATATCACTAAGGCCGCAATGCACGCGGTGGACGAGTTCGTCCCCTTCCAGGTAGAGAGCGATGCGTCAGACGTCGCCCTGGCAGCCACACTCAACCAGGCGGGCAGACCAGTAGCCTTCTTCTCCAGAACCCTCCACGCTCCAATAATGGGGTCGAGAAGGAAGCACAAGCCATAGTGGAAGCCGTGCGGCACTGGAGGCACTACCTAGCCGGTAGGAGGTTCACCCTCGTCACCGACCAGCGGTCGGTTGCCTTTATGTTTGACAAGGCACTACGGGGCAAGATTAAGAATGACAAAATCTTGAGGTTGAGGATTGAACTCTCCACCTACAATTGCAATATCAAGTATCGTCCTGGGAAGCTCAATGAGCCCCCAGGTGCCCTGTCCCTTGGCACATGCGCCAGCGCGCAAGATAGCCGACTTCGGGCTATCCACGATGACCTCTGTCACCCGGGGGTCACCCGGCTTACCCACTTTATTAAGGCCTGCAACCTGCCCTACTCCACTGAGGAGGTCAAGGCCATGACCAGGGACTGCCAAGTCTGCGCAGAGTGCAAACCGTACTTCTACCAGCCAGACAAGTGTAGCCATCTGGGATGGCCACGTCCCAATTACAAAATGGACACTTGCAAAGACTGCAGGGAAAATTGGACAATGCTAAGAAACAAGCAGGTGCAAGCTCTGTCTGTTGATTAGAACCTTAAACGCTCAGACAGGACAGAAACTACCAAATGATTTACATACTAATGAGCCATCTCCGGGGGCAAAAGGGAAACATTTAGATACACAATGTAAGGACAGACTCCTCGGCGCCAGAAGAAGCTAAGACAAAGCAGACTGACAGTCACCAGGACACGCCCAGCGATCAGGGAACCACCACTCTATTGGAGGAAAATCCATACCGATGATTGGGAAAGACCCAATTAGTTGAGGCCAAGTTCAAGGCCCGCCCAAAAGCACGCGAAGCCCTTTGCAGTATAAGAGGTATCACCCAAGGGAGAATCTTTCTCCTTTGGCTTTGGCTCTCAGCGAAGAGAGAGACCAGCCTAGCAGCTACAGCAGACCAAGTAAGTCCCAAGTCAACGCACGCTACGAGATAGACGCTCCTAGTTGCTACCCTGTAAAAAGCTCAACCCAGCAGCCTCAGAACCGAGCAACGGCCATTGTTCCTCTGACTGAGTGGGCGCCCGAAGCTAAGTATAGGCCTTAGTAATAGTGATAGTTTAGTTTGTAGAGTTTATGCATGTGTAGATTTGACTGTGTGTAAATAAATGAGCATTGCTTTTGAACTTACTAACTGGTGTATCGAGTCATTGATCAGTATTCAGTTTCTGAGCCTTGTGGCGGTGTCGAAAGATACCTGGCGACTCTTGAGTAAACGTGATTAAATAGAGCCAAATTAAGAACCAACCAAAAGTTAGCAACATTTACTGGCGACTCTGGTGGGACTCGATTTAGAAGTGGCTTAACCACTCCGAGAGAACCTAAAATTTGAATTGAGAATCCAATTGGGAACAGAAAAACCACAAGCGTCAAAACAGTACTGATCAAGCCACTGAGATTCGGAAGTGTGCTAATGCATGCGTACTAACAGGGATATAAGGTAAACCTGAGAGATTTTGTTGCGAAAAACGGTCGGGAGTTTTGTAGGCCGGAAATTAGCGTAAGCCGTACCCGTGTTTACATCACTGCTTTATCACCCTCTGTTCCAAATTCGTTAGAGATCCTCGTAGAGAAAATGGCAATGAAGGCAATGGAACGCCTTATGAACCCCCAGGAATTCGAGGTCGCAGCGACCAGCAGTAGAGTAGGACAGTGTCCCGTTTGGGAAGAAGAGATCAGGAAATATCTCAAAGGGAAAGGATGGCCCCTTTGGAGTGAATTCTGTGATAATGAGGAAACAGGACCCGGGAGTATAGGACATACTTGGTGGGAGAACCTGTCAGAGATCCACAAGAAGAGCTTACGGAAAGCTCGCAAGCCGATGGCAATCGTGCCCTGTTTGGCACAATTGCGAGGCACAGAGGAGGCCGTTAAGATTCTCCGTAGAGAGATAGAGGAGAGAGATAGAAGTAGTGAGGTAGACGTGAGTGAGGTAGAGGAAGAGAATCGAGATCTGAAAGAGCAGTTAGCAGCAAGGGACAGAGAGGTGGATGATGCCAAGCGGGCACATCAGTCTTGTCTCGCGCATTTGAACAGCTTTCAGATACAATACGACCAGGCCTACCAGGACACGCAATGTGTGGTCTTGGTAATACAAGAAACAGAACAGCAAGTTGAGAAATTGCAGAAGCAGTGCAATGATTTAAAAGCAGCCCTACGAGCACTCCATACTTCCGCAACGGAACAAAGGCATCGCTTCGTAGACCATGCAAAGTGCCGGAAGCAAATTGCAGAATTGCAATCTCTGCTGTCCGTGCAAAATGGCTTTCAGAGTACATTCGGACCCCAATTAGATCAAGAAAACGGCCCCGATTGGCAGGAATTGAACGAGACTGCCCATAGATACATACATGGGACATGTACGCAGGAAAAACCCCAGAAAAGTAAAGTGCCCCAACCCCCAACCGAACAGGCAGAACACCCCCCCATGAATCCTGTGACCACACACCGCAGGGCCGCAGGAGAAGGAGAAGCAGATTTCCTTTACACAACCCCGTTAACCGTGACCCAATTACGGGACACGTGTGGAGAAATTACACCGTTCCTTCCCACTTCAGACCCCCACCAATTTTTCGCGAAAGTCACACAACAGGCAACCATGTACGGCCTGGACGAAAAGGAGCAAGTGAAGCTCACAGTTTTAAGCCTCGACCCATCAGTCGTAGCAGCCCTTCCCGACCCACAGAATGTAGGAGAAGGCACACACCCAGAGATGCACACAGCGATCCTTGATGCGATCGGCATTAACAGAGGAGACCCCGTAGAAGGCCTAAATAAGTCTAATCAAAAGAAGACAGAGCACCCCACAGCGTTTGCTGGACGTTTGTGGATTCACTATACCGCAGTTTTTGGAGAGTTAGACCGCGCCCATTTGTCCCCAGATAATATGGCCAAATGAATTCTAGTCTCCCACGCCACAGAATCAGGACGAAAAGCTTGCGCAAATTATGACCCCTCAGATAAGGCCCACAATGAAAAATGGGATTGAAGAGATTGTCCCAGCACGGTGGCCTTGTGGATAGCACAATTGCTTCACAGCTCCAGGGTCCCAGGTTCGATTCCGGCTTGGGTCACAGTCTGTGCGGAGTCTGCACATCCTCCCCGTGTCTGCGTGGGTTTCCTCCGGGTGCTCCGGTTTCCTCCCACAGTCCAAAGATGTGCAGGTTAGGTGGATTGGCCATGATAAATTGCCCTTAGTGTCCAAAATTGCCCTTAGTGTTGGGTGGGGTTACTGGGTTATGGGGATAGGGTGGCGGTGTTGACCTTGGGTAGGGCGCTCTTTCCAAGAGCCGGTGCAGACTCGATGGGCCGAATGGCCTCCTTCTGCACTGTAAATTCTATGATAATCTATGGGAGCAATCAATTGCAGGCAAAACCGCATTTATAACACCCGATGAAGAGCAGGCAGAAATGAATCCAGTTAAAGCACACCAGAACCCCGCATGGGTAAATGAGGGCAGGAACAGCTAACCCCAGCCCAAAGCTCAGGAATGTTATAATTGTGGACAGCTAGGACACTTTGCACGAGAGTGCAACGTGCCCCAGAAGCAGCAGACAAACCAACAGACAGGCACCCTAAACAAGAATAGACAAAGCCGATCCATAGCGTTAGTGCTCGTTCAGAGTGCAGACATGAACGGCACCGACTGACGGTGTTCGGACTCCCCAACTAAGTTCGGGGACAACCCGTGGAATTTCTTTGGGACACAGGAGGGTCCCGCACCACACTCAATCCCTCCACGACTTTCCAGCGAGACACGTGGCCCACAACAGGCACCATTACACTCAGCGGTTTTACAGGCCATTTACAACAGCGACACATCACAGCCCCTATAGCAATACAGATAGGGAACATCGCAACCAAGCACCCCGTAGTTTTAGTTGATCTGCCCCAGACAGCAGAACATATCCTTGGGATTGACTTCATGAGCCCCCATAACCTTTCTTTCGACCCAGTGAACAAGTGTGTCTGGAAAATGGCAAAGGCAACACGAGCCCCCGCCACGCTCACAGTAGGAGAATACGTAAATAGGATTAGCTCAGTAGGAGACTTCTGGTTCGACCCTCAAGCCATTAGTGCAGACAAACAGGTTAGGGCAGTCCTGCAGGAACACAAAGCAGCATTTGCACAGCACAAGCACGACTGTGGCAGTTTGACTGGCTTTGTGAATGTTACAGGTCCCGACCCTAAACCACAGAAGCAGTACAGATTTCCTCAGGAAGCAGAGGGAGAAATCTCCAAAGTAATAGAGAGTTTGTTGGATCATGGCGACTGACCATTGATTACCGGGAACTGAACAAAGTAACCCCAGCAGCAGCCCCCACCGTAGCCACGAGTCCCGAGACCATGCTCAAACAGGGACTCCAGTCAAAAAAAAATTTGGTTTTGGACATTAGTAATGGCTTCTGGTCCATTCCATTGGCTAAAGCGTGCCAGTACAAATTCGCCTTTACATTCCAAGGGCAACAATACACGTGGACGTGCCTTCCACAAGGCTTCCACAACTCCCCCTCCATTTTCCACCGACAGCAGGCAAATGGATTAACAAGATTTTCCCGCCCCGATTGTCTGGTCCAGTATGTAGACGACTTGTTACTACAGACAGACACAAAGGGAGAGCACATTTCGCTTCTCGTCAAACTCCTAGCACTCCAAAAAGAAATTGGTTGCAAAGTCAACCCCAAGAAGGCCCAGATTCTGAAAGAAAAAGTGATTTACGTGGGAACAGTGATCACTCATGGTAAACGTGAAATCGAGCATAAGAGAATTGACTCGATCATCAAATTCATAGAATCATAGAATTTACAGTGCAGAAGGAGGCCATTCGGCCCATCGAGTCTGCACCGGCTCTTGGAAAGAGCACCCTACCCAAGGTCAACACCTCCACCCTATCCCCATAACCCAGTAACCCCACCCAACACTAAGGGCAATTTATCATGGCCAATCCACCTAACCTGCACATCTTTGGATTGTGGGAGGAAACCGGAGCACCCGGAGGAAACCCACGCACACACGGGGAGGATGTGCAGACTCCGCACAGACAGTGACCCAAGCCGGAATCGAACCTGGGACCCTGGAGCTGTGAAGCAATTGTGCTATCCACAATGCTACCGTGCTGCCCCTTCCCCACAATGTCTCAGCCCTCCGGTCATTTTTAGGACTAGTTGGTTGCTGCCAAAACCATATTGACGGTTTCGCCACTAAAGCAGCGCCCCTTTCCGAACTTCTCAAGAAGCAGGCACCTTGGGAATGGCTTCCACAGCATACAGATGCCGTGGATGCTTTAAAAAGAGCACTCAGCACAGCCTCCGTACTACAGGTCCCAGATCCACATTCCCCGTACGCTATCGAGGTAGCAAGCACCGACCGAACCCTTTCGGCCGTGCTCCTCCAGGAACGCCACGACCAGTTACGCCCCGTAGCATACGCCTATGCCTCACGCATGTTAGACCCCGTAGAGCAAGGATTTTCTGCCTGTGAAAGGCACCTGCTCGCAGTTTTTTGGACAGTGCAGCACTTCGCCGACATTACAGGACTCAACCCCATCACCATCCTCACAGAACACACACCGACACAGCTATTGTTAGACGGCCGACTTAAAGATGGCATGGTCAGCAAAATCCCCGCAGCCCGTTGGACCTTTCTTTTGCAGGGACGGGACATCACGGTAAAGAGAACCAAAACCCACACATTCCTTGCCGATAATCTGCAGTATGCAGGCAGCCCTCATGAATGTGAGATCATCCCCCAGGAAAACAGGTAGTACACCCCACAGACCTCAGCCCACAGACACGTGCACATGCCTGAAGATATATGTGGATGGCTCATCCACAGTGTTAAACGGAAAGAGAATTACCGGTTGCGGTATATATGTAGAGGACGTGCAGGGACGCACCCTAGATTAAATTTCCTTGAAGTTGCCAGGACACTTAGGCTCGCAGGCAGTAGAGCTGGCAGCGATTGCATATATTGTAGACCACCCAGACTCGTTCCCAACCACAGCAGACATCTACTCAGACAGCTTGTATGTCTGCAATAGTTTGACAGAGTTCCTACCACTCTGGGAAACAAGAGGATTTGTTTCCGCGGACGGTTAAACCCCTACCCTCAGCCCCATTACTCCCCATATCTTAGAGACAGCGAAGGATAGGAAATACGGAATAATTAAGGTTCGCAGTCATCGCCGTTCTTCCCCCCTGGAAACGTAAAGCAGACGCCCTAGCGAAGGCAGGCTCCAGGCATGGTTATTTTTGGAACCCCCCCCGAAAGCACAGTACATGCAGTTCAGGTCTCACAGACCAACATTCAGGATTTAGCGAAGGCCCAGAAAGAGGATGAGAAACTCAGGGAAATTTTAAATGGAACCTTCCCAGCCCCGTACGACAAGTTTAAAAACACAATCACCACACACGATGGTGTGATTTTAAAGGATGGCATTTATATAGTTCCCGGCCAGGACAGGAACCAGATCATTTGTCAGTTCCATGACAATCATGGACACCAAGGAATTGAACGCACCCTAGCCTACCTCAGACCACTTTGTTGGTGGCCTGATTTAAAAATCGATGTCACACACTACGTAGAGAATTGCTTAATCTGTGCCCAGAACAATTTGGACAGATATGCAAAAAAGGCTCAACTTAGCCATACCCGCCCCGATAATGGACCCTGGACATATCTCCAGATAGGTTATATAGGACCCCTACCCCCATGCAGAAATGGTTACAAGTATGTGTTGGTGGTCATAGACACCTTCACAAAATGGGTGGAAGCATTTCCGTCACGAACTAATACGGCCAAGACGACGGCTAAAATATTAACACACCGCAACTTTACAAGGTGGGGCCTCCCACGCAGTATAGAGTCCGACCAAGGCTCCCATTTCACCGGACGTGTAATGAAAAACGTCCTCACGATTTTCGGAATTAGACAAAAGTTCCATATCGCATACCACCCCCAGTCAAGTGGTATTGTAGAACGAATGATTAGGACATTGAAAGCCACCCTCAGGAAAATGGTACAGCAAAATAATAGCACCTGGGATTCAGTACCCCCATTTGCTTTGATGTTTTTAAGAAGCACAGTATCTGCATCCACAGGTTACACCCCCCACACCCTCATGACCGGACGATCCATGAAAGGCACTGAGTATTTATTAGTACTGGACCTGGCCATCCCTGCAGTTACAGCCCTCACACATGAAAACGCGGTCACACAACTAGTACAGAACATAATGGCAGCCCAACTCGCTGCAGCAGTGAGACTTGGAACCAGGAAGAAACAGAGCAACGCTTGTTTCGACAAAACAGTACACGCCACTGAGTTTACAGTAGGGAAACAAGTTATGCTTTCCCTTTACAACCCCAGTTCATTCCTCTCCCCAAAATTTTCCGGACCGTACTCCATTTTGGACAAGGTCAGCCCCTCAGTATACAAAATAACCTATCCCAATGGTAAGTCTGCGTGGTTTCAGATAAACCAGCTCAAGGCTTACGGCTCACAGAATAACCACACACACCACATCCTGCTCGCAGCAGCAGATGATCACGCCCCGCCCACAGATGACATATTCCTACCCTCCCCCAACCACTCCAGCCCGCCCTCAGACACGACTTCAACTCCGCCCCCAGAGGCACGACTCCGCCTCTCCCTTCCCTCAACCAGCAGCGACAGCGACAGTGATAGCGATCACAATGACGACAGCCACAGCACACCACGTTACGACTATACCCCTGCACCAGGCCCCACTCCCAGTAAATCTGAGCATGATTCTACTGACCCATTCGAGATCACTTACATCAAAGCCCCTGACCCAGACCCACCGCCCGACGATTACGGATTGAAGCATAGTAGCTCCAACCTCGACACACGATTCTGGCACCGAGACAATTCGTTCAGGCTCATCCGGAATGATGAGATGGACCCCAATTCGCCCCAAGCAGCTTTAGCATGGTTACTACAGACAAGAGTTTGGCAGCCGGGAGAAGACGATGACTTAGAGACTGACTCCCACCAAACCAATCCCTTTGTGACCCTGTTCACTATTGAGCAGTGAGGTGTCCAGATGATGGAGAAAAAAGGAACCGATGGAGAGATACGTGTCCTTTCTGATGGAACCTGCACCACGTTGGTTGAATGTTTGTTCGTTAGTGTTATCGTTAACTGTTGTGTGTAAACTCGGAAAGTTTTTTCATGGCCCCATGTCACCAACCCCTTTGACGGCCAATGGAGGATCTAGTTTGTCCCCAGAAACTTGTTAATGGAACAAGTTTGTCCCAGACAATAGTTCAGAGGAACTAGTTTGTCGACAGAATCTTGTTAAAGGTACAGGTTTGTCCCAGACAATAGTTCAGAGGAACTAGTTTGTCGACAGAACCCGACTCATAGTTGCTCTCCTAATTCGAGAGGCAGCTCCCCATGACGACCACATTCTTACCCGTTCTTGCCGGTTGCTCAGGCAGTGGAGAAACGGCATTGGTCCCCGCCCTGCTTGAGGACCCCCCTCTGGTCAGCTCCGCTCGGGTAGAGCACATACGGCATTGCTCACCGTCCTACCCGGGGATTCCACCCATTTCTTACCCGCTGTGGCCCATACGCACCCCATTTTGGCTCGTTACGTTCAAAATTCTTTTGTTTGGTTTTGGCAACCCTTAGGTTGCTTCCCTATGCTATTTACATCCTCAAACACTGGGATGGTAAATCACACAGGCTGCGAGACGGCTCGCAGTATGGCAGTATTTTTCTTAGATGTCTTGTCCAAATATTCGGTTTAACAAAAAAATGAAGAAGTCACAGATGGTGATAAATTATAAAGGGCAATTGGCAGTAAAGGACACACAGACATACGAGATCTTAAGCAAGATAATACAGAAATTATGCTTGTGTTCACAGAACTCCAGAAACCCAGGAAGCACAGAGGAAGACAAAGAAGCCCGACAAAGATGAAGAGAGCCTTTGTGTTCACATGGACCTTAGCGGGATCCCTTCAGTTGAGCGTGGACGCTACCCCCCTGACCTCTATCACACAAACCGTAAATGACTCTCACCCTTGTAATACACGGAACCCCGAGATCACTAGCCCAGCGACAGCTAGCAATACCCCGACTTGGTGTGATAAGTTTATTACCTGGTACTCACTCTCATATGTAGTCGAAGCACTCTTAGTGCTGGCGATACTTTGCAATGACGTGCAGACGTTTAGAGTCAGGAAATGGCGAAACAGAGCATGTCGCTCTTGCACCCCGGTATACAGATTCAGGTCCCCCATTTTCGGATTTCACCAGACCCCCGAACCCATTGGGACGGATTAAAGAGCATCCATTTTGTTTAATGTATTCTATGGAATAAAGAGATGTAAACCTGTGTGTCTGACTGCCGGGCCAGAGAAATTTGTGTGCTGCTATTTTGTACAGTTTAAGATGTATAGATTATTTTTGGATTGTTTGTATTTTTGGATTGTTTAAATGAGGATAGCTTATTGAGAATAGTTAGAGGTTCCAGTTTTTTTATTTTTCATAGCGCCCCGTAGAATTTTATGATAATGAACGTATTTACAATGGTTTAGGTAAAATTGTGTTGCATAGGATAGGACAGTGTAGAGTCTAAGCATGGGTGCCCCGGGGATCAGAGGATGAAGACGCCATGGAACTGTGATCCTTCATGCTTCGCGTTGAGGATCACAAGGAGGGGGTGTAGCCATCTGGGATGGCCACGTCTCAATTACAAACTGGACACTTACAAAGACTGCAGGGAAAATTGGACAATGCTAAGAAACAAGCAGGTGCAAGCTCTGTCTGTTGATTAGGACCTTAAACGCTCAGACAGGACAGAAACTCCCAAACGATTTACATACTAATGATCCATCTCCGGGGACAAAAGAGAAACATTTAAATACACAATGTTAGGACAGACTCCCCGGCGCGAGAAGAAGCTAAGACAAAGCAGACTGACAGTCACCAGGACACGCCCAGCGATCAGGGAACCACCCCTCCATTGGAGGAAAATCGATACCGATGATTGAGAAAGACCCAATTAGTTGAGGCCAAATTCAAGGCCCGCCCAAAAGAAGCCCTTTGCAGTATAAGAGGTATCACCCAAGGGAGAATCTTTCTCCTTTGGCTTTGGCTCTCAGCGAAGAGAGAGACCAGCCTAGCAGCTACAGCAGACCAAGTAAGTCCCAAGTCAACGCACGCTATGAGATAGACGTTCCTAGTTGCTACCCTGTAAAAAACTCAACCCAGCAGCCTCAGGACCGAGCAACGGCCATTGTTCCTCTGACTGAGTGTGTGCCCGAAGCTAAGTATAGGCCTTAGTAATAGTGGTAGTTTAGTTTGTAGAGTTTACGCATGAGTAGATTTGACTGTGTGTAAATAAATGAGCATTGCTTTTGAACTTACTAACTGGTGCATCAACTCATTGATCAGTATTCGGTTTCTGAGCCTTGTGGCGGTGTCGAAAGATACCTGGCGACTCTTGAGCAAACGTGATTAAATAGAGCCAAATTAAGAACCAACCAAAAGTTAGCAACGTAAGGCCCACCTGGTAAAGGCCTCCTGGCCCTTTGAATGCCTCAGTTTTGACTTCAAAGAGCCCCTCCCCTCCATCAACCGTAATGTATACTTCCTCTCTGTCGTTGATGAGTGATGCACGATCAATGAACACTAAAGCGAGGTTGTAGTCCAACTGAAGGCTTTAATAAGCTAGATGTTTCCCCCAGCAGCTCAGGTACAGAATGAAGGCTGCTGGGGCGGCACGGGTTCTTATACCCCGCCTAGCAGGGCGGAGCTACCATACAGCTTGACCAATAGGAAGCATACAATATCTACCAATGGTATTCCAGCATTACCAGGTACCGTAATACCTCTACACAGACTACCACAGTGAGTACTCCCGCTTCCCTTTCGCTGTCCCCCGCCCCGACATGACCTCGGCAACGGTTATAAAGGCACTGCACAGCATCTTCACACTGTTCGGTTTCCCTGCGTACGTCCACAGGGACCGGGGCACATCGTTCATGAGCGATGAGCTGCGTCAGTACCTGCTCAGTAAGGGCATCGCCTCGTGCAGGACTACGAGCTATAACCCACGGAGAAACGGGCAGGTGGAGAGGGAGAACGCGACGGTATGGAAGGCCGTCCTTCTGGCTCTCCGGTCTAGAAGTCTCCCGATCCCCCGCTGGCAGGAGGTCCTCCCCGACGCCCTCCACTCTATTAGATCACTCTTCTGCACAGCCACGAACGAGACCCCTTACGACCGTTTGTTTGTCTTCCCTAGGAAGTCCATCTCCGGGGTCTCGCTTCCATCCTGGCTGACAACTCCGGGACCTGTCCTTCTCTGGAAGCATGCGAGGAGCCATAAGACCGACTGCCGGTCGAGAGGGTCCAGCTGCTGCATGCCAACCCCCAGTACACCTACGCCGCGCACCAGGACGGACGGCACAATTCGGTCTCCCTACGGTTCCTGGTGCCAGCTGGTTCCCATGCCCCCCCCCCCGCCCCCCCGCTGCCTACCACCACACCCTGCGCCTCTTACGCCCCCCTGGGTCTCCTGCATTGCCCCGCGCCTGCACTGCCGCCACCCACCACCCCCCTGCCTACCCCCACCACTCAATCGTCTCCGACACACCGGACTGAAGCTCAAGCTCCAGACAAAATGCCCCGGAGTCACCACCTGCAACAACTGTGCCCGCCGCATCGCCAGAGCTGAGGATGTCTAAAAGAACGATCCGGCCTCCAGACAAACTGGGGCCATCGCGGGGATTCGGGAGAATCCTGCCTATGAATTGGGACCAAGAATAGGCCATTTGACCCCTCAAGCTTGTCCCGTTGTTCAATCCTAACGCAGCTGATCTGATTGTGGCCTCAATTCTATTTTCCCATGACTTCCTTTTTATTCACACTTAATCACAGAATTTACAGTGCAGAAGCAGGCCATTCAGCCCATTGAATCTGCACCGGCCCTGGGAAAGAGCACTCCACTTAGGCCCAGGCTTCCACCTGAACCCCGTAACCCAGTAACCCGACCGAACCTTTTGGACACTTAGGGGCAATTTAGCTTGGCCAATCCACCTAACCTGAATATCTTTGGACTGTGGGATGAAACCGGAGCACCCGGAGGAAACCCACGCAGACACGGGGGGAAAGTGCAAACTCCACACAGATTGTCACGCGAGGCTGGAATTGAACCCGGGACCCTGGAGCTGTGAGGCAGCTATGCCACCGTGTACCCCCCACCCCACCCCACATTCACCTATTTCTTCCCCACCCCTCACTCCACCTCACCCCACTCCCCACCACCCCCCACCCCCGGGCAGCTGGATTACTACCCCTGTGATATTACAGTGCCACGGTCTCCCCCGAGTACCTACGCAGTCTTTAGGCATTTCATTATTCAAGTGGAACAATGCACTTTATTTCATTTATACAAGCTTTAGGAAGTGGTTAGGTTCAGGTAGTACGGCTGTGACCAGTGCTCCTTGAAAAGATTGATAATATTTAATTACTTAATACTTTTGCCAGAGATGGAGAAAGCTAGCACTGCATACAAATGAAGTGCTAGTCATTATTTTGATTAATGGCCTTCATACATTGCAGATGAAAGGTTGAACGTTTTATTTGCACGGGGTGTCTGTCATCTGTTTTTCTCAGGTGGGAAGTAACAACCAGCTCAACGCTGAAACATGCTGAGACAGAGCTCCAGCTCCTGAGAGGAATATTAGAAGATGGTCCATGAAATCGAGCTGACATTCCCTAGCAACGAATCTTTCACACTTGAAACGTCCACATTTGGAACCGTGTAACATTCCAGACTTCGATTGTGAATCATAAAGTTAACAGCCTTTTTATGTAGGGTTTGATTCAGTGCAAGCTCAAAGATTTTATAATTTACTGGTTTCCCTCTGCGGCCCCGAAGCTGCTGATTTCACAATGGGCCAGCTCTGCCCTCTCGTATCTCTTTCATATGTACATCCTTTATAATGTGAGACTGGACAGGCTGCTCTACCATGTGATTGCTGTCAACCCCAATTCTGACTTCACCCAATGTTCTCACATGTGTGTCTCTCACTAATGGACCATTGCAGTGATCAGGAGTAGGGGGTCATAGAGTTACATCGAACATATAACACTTAAACAGGCCATTTGTCCCACCAAGGCAGTGGTTAGCACTGCTGCCTCACAGTGCCAGGTACCTGCACTCGATTTTGGCCTTGGGTGACTGTCTGTGTTGTTATGGGCCAGGGTTTAGAGAACCCAAAGTGTATCATGGAGTACACCTGACCCACGACTTTTAATAGATTGTGGTATGGGGAGCACACGGCCCACTCCACAGGTGTGGTACAGCAGAAATCGAAAAGTATTTTTTAAAGCAAAACAATGTTTATTCTATGAACTCTAGTTAACCTTTTTAAAACATACAGTGAACATCTTAGCAACCATTAATTCAAATACAACCCCCAAAGAATACAACACTAAGTAATCCTTACTTTCCTTTTAACTTCCATAAGACTATAAAAAAACCTTTTAACAGAAGCACATCAGGTTTAAATTCACTACTGAGAACAGTTATAACTCTGAATTCACCAAATGATCAAGAGATAGTCTTTACATGGCAGAGAGAACAACATTACACATTCTGTAGCTGACTGCAGCTCCAACACAGAAACGAAACCAAAAAACACAGACACACCAAAGCTTTTCTCAAAGTGAAACTAAAAGCTGACAGACAGCCCAGCTCTACCCACACTCTAACATCACTGCAGTAATAAACACCCATTTCTTAATCGTACACCCACTACAGTTTTTCTATTAAAAACACCCATTTCTTAAAGGTACTCTCACATGCCACCTCCCCTCAAGAATAAAAAACCCATCAACTTCAAGATGGTTTCATTTTTCATCTTTTCACTATCTTTCAAGAAATGCACACAATAAATATACTTTTTCTTCTCAAAAAACAACACACGCAAACAGGTATAATAATATAGTCCATTTTTGTTCTTCTTCCTCCAACTGAAATCCTTCTTGATTAACAGTCTTTTTGAACAAGAAGGTCTCTGCATGTGCCATCCATTTCTCTATGCCTCGGCATTTCTCTTTAAAGTCAGATACTTAGGTTCAATCTGATCACAGGGTCCCTTTTAATTCTCCAATGTTCTATAGTGTAGATGGGCTTTAGAGTGGTTTCACAGGTCAGCAGGCTTTAGAGTGGTTTCACAGGTCAGCGCAACTTCGAGGGCCGAAGGGCCTGTACTGCGCTGTAATGTTCTATGTTCTAACACAGGAGCATTGGTTATCACAGCTTTCAGGCAGTCAAATGCCTGTTGAAATTCCGCTGTCCATTGGAACTTGTTTCGCTTCTTGAGCAAGTCGATGGAGCAACCATGCAACAAAGATGTTGCACAAATGATTGGTCAAATCCGCTCATGCCTAGAAATCGCATTATTTCCCTTCGTCTTGAGGGTATCGGAAACTCCTCCAAGAAAGTGACTTGGGCTTTTGCAAATACACTTTTGGCTAGGTTTATCACCAAACCCGCCTCCTGAAGTCGATCGAATAACTCTGTCAGATGTTTTAAATATTCTTTCCACGTCTGGCTGAAAATGACCAGATCGTCGATGTATACCGCACAATTGGGTAATCCTGAAACAACTTTGTTAGTTAACCGTTGAAATGTGGCTGGGGTGTTTTTCATGCCAAATGGCATAACTTTGAATTGGCATATAACATCTGGAGTCACTAAAGCTGAAATCTCCTTCGCCCTTTCGGATAAAGGTACCTGCCAGTAACCTTTAAGTAAATCCAGTTTGGAAATAAAAGCTGATTGTCCCACTTTCTCAATGCAATCCCCCAAACGTGGGATAGGATAAGAGTCCGTTCTTGTAACTACATTAACCTTTCTATAGTCCACACACAACCGTTGGGTATCGTCTGGTTTAGGTACCATCACAATGGTGAGCTCCATTGGCTGCAACCAATTCAATTATGCCATTTGAACATCTACATCATGTATAGACATTTTAGTACTTCCTAATTTATCTCTACAAACTTGCTCACGTGATACCAATAACTCTTTCAGGTCAGTCCGTTTTTCCTCTGGAAGGTAACTCAACAATTTATCCCAATTTTTAAGATCATCCTCATTTTCCAATTTAATTTGAGGTATGTCAAATTCACAGTCACCTGGATTTTTTGAGTTAGAATCATTAAAACCTCCTCCTTTTTCTCTCCTTCCCTTTCAAAGTACCTTTTAAGCATATTCACATGACACACTTGGTGAGTCTTCCTTCTATCTGGTGTTTTTACCACATAATTCACCTCACTTAATTTCCTTTCAGTCTGATAAGGTCCACAAAACCTTGCTTTTAAAGGCTCACCTACCACTGGTAACAACACTAAAACTCTATCTCCACTGGCAAAACTACAAACTTTGGATTTGTTGTCCGCTACCCGTTTCATCACATTTTGTGCAACTTTTAAATGTTGTCTAGCCAATTCACCTGCTCTATTTAATCATTCCCTAAAATTTGACACGGAATCCAATAATGTAATTTCCAATTTCTCACTCACTAATTTTTCCTTAATCAATTCAAGTGGTCCTCTTACCTCATGACCAAAAATTAGTTCAAAAGGACTGAATTTGGTTAACTCATTAGGTGCATCCCTAATTGCAAACAGTACGAATGGAATTCCTTTATCCCAATCCTCTGGATAATCATGACAATAAGCCCTCAACATTGTCTTTAATGTCTGATGCCACCTTTCTAAAGCTCCCTGCGATTCTGGATGGTACGCAGTTGATTTAAATTGTTTTATTCCTAAGCTATCCATAACTTCTTTGAATAACCTTGAGGTAAAATTTGATCCTTGATCCGATTGTATTTCTGTGGGTAGTCCATACCTAGTAAAGAATTTAAGTAACTCCTCCACAATCTTTTTAGCTGTAATATTACGTACTAGAATGGCCTCTGGAAACCTAGTAGACACATCCATTATAGTCAAAAGATATTGATTCCCAATTTTCGTTTTAGGAAGCGGTCCTACGCAATCAATTAGGACCCTTGTAAAAGGTTCCTCAAATGCTGGAATGGGTATTAAGGGCACTGGTTTTATCACTGCTTGAGGTTTCCCTATCACTTGACATGTGTGACATGATTGACACAATTTAACTACTTCTTTATGTAGTTCAGGCCAATAAAAATGTTTTTGGATTTTAGCTTGAGTTTTCCTTATTCCCAAATGGCCTCCCACTGGTACCTCATCTGCAACTCGCAACACCTCCTTTTTATACCCTACCGGTAATACTACTTGATGAACTTCTGCCCACTTTTCATCCGCCTGCATATGTAAAGGTCTCCATTTTCTCATCAAGACATCACTTTTATGGTAATAACACTCTGCTTTACACTCAGATTCCTCTTCTGTATATGCTTTCTGATAAATCCGTTTTATTTCTATATCTTTTTGTTGTAACTCCGCCAATTTTCCAGAATTAAAAATATCCGCCTCACCCTCCACCTGTTCTTGTTTTTATTCAACCATCTGATCAAAAATCGTTTCTGATAATTGCACTTCAACTTCATCTTCACTCTTTGATTTCTCTTCTTGTCTTAACCTGTGACTTTGCGACCTTGTTACTACACAATCTGGAAAAATCCCAGGATATTCGTCCTTCAACGCATTCAGTTGTCTGATTTACCACTGGCTTATCAACCACAGTAGGCATCACTCCCACCTGCAATCCAGCCATATCATTACCCAAGATAAACTGTATTCCTGGACAAGATAGTTTCTCTATTACTCCTACTGCCACTTCACCACTCCTCACTGGACTTTCCAATTTTACCTTATATAATGGAACACTACTCCTCTCCCATGAATTCCGCATATTACCACCTTTTCTGGCAATATTCTTCCCAAACTACATAACTCCTCATCTCTTACCATTAAAATTGACGAGATCCCGTATCTCTTAAAATTGTGACATCTTTACCTGCTCCTCCTGATACACATGAGTAAACTTTACCCACACAAGTAAATTCTTCAAAGAGATCTGGCACCTTCTTATCAATCACCTCTTGATCAGGCTGTACAGTCTTTTGCACCTCCTTCGCTTCACTTGTCTTTCTTTTACCACTGTGACAAACCCCACTGTCTTAGCCTGTTTTACCACATCAGCCTTCCCAGTGCTTTCCTTCAACCACCAACACTGTGACTTTACATGGCCTAGTTTATTACAGTGAAAACATTTTAAACTTTTCATGTCTCTTCCGCCCTCCTGGATTTCTTTTTTAATCTGTGGTACACTCCCCTTATTATCTCCCAACTGATCACCTTTACCTTTACCATTTGAGTATTTCTCATGTCGCCAGTTTCTATCCCTCACAGGCTGAAACTGATGTCGGAAACCAAGCTTTGATTTATGAACTAATTCATAATCATCTGCCATTTCTGCTGCTAACCTCACAGTTTTAACCCTCTGCTCTTGCACATGAGTTCTAACTACATCAGGAATTGAATTTTTAAACTCCTCCAAAAGTATAAATTCTCTGAGAGCTTCATACGTTTGGTCTATTTTCAAAGCCCTTATCCACCTATCAAAATTACTCTGTTTGAGCCTTTCACACTCCATGTATGTTTGACCAAATTCTTTCCTTAAATTTCTAAACCTTTGTCTGTAGGCTTCAGGCACTAGTTCATATGCACCTAAGATGGATTTTTCACCTCCTCATACGTCCCAGATACCTCCTCCGGTAGTGATGCAAACACTTCATTAGCCCTACCTACCAGCTTTGTTTGAATCAGTAATCCACATGTCCTGTGGCCATTTCATTTGTTTAGCTGCCTTCTGAAATGAAATTAAAAACGCTTCTACCGCCTTCTCATCAAATCTTCGCAATGCTTGGACATATTTAAATAGATCCCCATCAAGCCTTCGAATATGACACTTTTTCTCACTAGCCTCTTCACTATCATCCAACTGTACGTTTCCCTTTACATCTGGCAATTTTAACTGACTGTCATATTTCATGGCCATTTTCTGAAGTTCAAACTCTCTTTATCTTTTTCCTGATCTGTATCTCCCTTTCTCTTTCTTTTTGTTCTGCTAGGGCTATTCTTTCTTTTCTCCTTTCTTCTCTCTCCTTTTCTTTGTCCTCTCTATTTCTTTCTCTCTCTCTTTCTTTTCCTTCGTTCTCTCTTTCTTTTTCCTCTCTATCTCTTTCGTATTCAAGCTGCTTTAATTCTTTCTCATGTTCCATTTGTTTAAGTCGTAACTGAATTTTTGCCATTTCCAATGAGCCAAACTATCTCAGGCAACTTTTTTTGCAATGTGTTTGCCAAATCTAATAGTCTGCTTTTAGTCTCTGTCCGTAAGGTACTCCGTGTGAGCATCTCCACCCCCAAAAACTTCAGAGCCTCTGAAAGAGCCATTGTCCACAACACACTCCCCACTTAAACTGGAATACCACACCTGAAAAGCAACCACAATATGCTCACCCCTCATTGTCTTTAAGTTCACTAAGCCAATCCAATAGATAGACTTTTATCCACCTCGAGCCCCCAATTTGTTATGGGCCAGGGTTTAGAGACCCCCAAAGTGTATCACGGAGTCACCTGACCCACAACTTTTAATAGATTGTGGTATGGGGAGCACATGGCCCACTCCACAGATGTGCACACGTACAGCAGAAATCGAAAAGTATTTTTTAAACCAAAACAATGTTTACTCTATGAACTCAAGTTAACCTTTTTAAAACATACAGTGAACATCGTAGCAACCATTAATTCAAATACAACCCCCAAAGAATACAACACTAAGTAATCCTTACTTTCCTTTTAACATCCATAAGACTTTTAAAAAAAACTTTCAACAGAAGCATATCAGGTTTAATTACCAGATCGTCGATGTATACCGCACAATTGGGTAATCCTGAAACAACTTTGTTCGTTAACCGTTGAAATGTGGCTGGGGAGTTTTTCATGCCAAATGGCATAACTTTGAATTGGCATATAACATCTGGAGTCACTAAAGCTGAAATCTCCTTCGCCCTTTCGGATAAAGGTACCTGCCAGTAACCTTTAAGTAAATCCAGTTTGGAAATAAAAGCTGATTGTCCCACTTTCTCAATGCAATCCCCCAAACGTGGGATAGGATAAGAGTCCCTTCTTGTAACTACATTAACCTTTCTATAGTCCACACACAACCGTTGGGTACTGTCTGGTTTAGGTACCATCACAATGGTGAGCTCCATTGGCTGCAACCAATTCAATTATGCCATTTGAACATCTACATCATGTATAGACATTTTAGTACTTCCTAATTTATCTCTACAAACTTGCTCACGTGATACCAATAACTCTTTCAGGTCAGTACGTTTTTCCTCTGGAAGGTAACTCAACAATTTATCCCAATTTTTAAGATCATCCTCATTTTCCAATTTAATTTGAGGTATGTCAAATTCACAGTCACCTGGATTTTTTGAGTTAGAATCATTAAAACCTCCTCCTTTTTCTCTCCTTCCCTTTCAAAGTACCTTTTAAGCATATTCACATGACACACTTGGTGAGTCTTCCTTCTATCTGGTGTTTTTACCACATAATTCACCTCACTTAATTTCCTTTCAATCTGATAAGGTCCACAAGACATAACTTGAAAAGGCTCACCTACCACTGGTAACAACACTAAAACTCTATCTCCACTGGCAAAACTACAAACTTTGGATTTGTTGTCCGCTACCCGTTTTATCACATTTTGTGCAACTTTTAAATGTTGTCTAGCCAATTCACTTGCTCTATTTAATCATTCCCTAAAGTTTCACACGTAATCCAATAATGTAATTTCTCACTCACTAATTTTTCCTTAATCAATTTAAGTGGTCCTCTTACCTCATGACCAAAAATTAGTTCAAAAGGGCTAAATTTGATTGACTCATTAGGTGCATCCCTAATTGCAAACAGTATGAATGGAATTCCTTCATCCCAATCCTCTGGATAATCATGACAATAAGCCCTCAACATTGTCTTTAATGTCTGATGCCACCTTTCTAAAGCTCCCTGCGATTCGGGATGGTACGCAGTTGATTTAAATTGTTTTATTCCTAAGCTATCCATAACTTCTTTGAATAACCTTGCGGTAAAATTTGATCCTTGATCCGATTGTATTTCTGTGGGTAGTCCATACCTAGTAAAGAATTTAAGTAACTCCTCCACAATCTTTTTAGCTGTCATATTACGTACTGGAATGGCCTCTGGAAACCTAGTAGACACATCCATAAGACTTTAAAAAAACTTTTTCAGAAGCACATCAGTTTTAAATCCACTACTGAGAACAGTTATAACTCTGAATTCACCAAATGATCAAGAGATAGTCTTTACATGGCAGAGAGAACAACATTACACATTCTGTGGCTGATTACAGCTCCAACACTGAAACGAAACCAAAAGAACACAGACACACCCAAGCTTTTCTCAAAGTGAAACTAAAAGCTGACAGACAGCCCAGATCCACCCACACTCTGACATCACTGCAGTAATAAACACCCATTTCTTAAAGGTACACCTATTACAGTTATTCTATAAAAAACACCCATTTCTTAAAGGTACTCTCACATGACAGTGTGGAGGTTGTATGTTCTCCCCGTGTCTGCGTGGGTTTCCTCCGGGTGCTTTGGTCTCCTCCCTCAGTCCAAAGATGTGCATGTTAGGTGGGAGTAGCCATGCTAAATTGCTCTTCAGATGTCCAAAGATGTGTAGGTTAGATGTGTAGGGGTTGCAGGGAGAGGGTGGGGAAGTGGGCCTGGGTAGGGTGCCCTTTCAGAGGGTCGGTGCAGATTTGATGGATTGAATAGCATCCTTTTGCACTATAGGGATCCTATGAAATGCTGTCTTTGCTAGCATTAATGTTCCCCTTGAGCCTTCTCACAGCCTTGCTCATTTAAATCGATCAGCATACCTGCCTAGATTCCATTCTCCCTGATATGCTTAACTAGCTAGCCCTTAAATGGATAATTCTATTCATCACAATCACTCCCTGTGGTATTTTAATAAATAATAATAATCTTTATTATTGTCACAAGTAGGCTTACATTAACACTGCAATGAAGTTACTGTGAAAATCCTCTAGTCACCGCACTCCGGCGCCTGTTCGGGTACACTGAGGGAGAATCCAGAATGTCCAATTCACCTAACAGCATGTCTTTTGGGACTATTTAATTCCACGATCCACTCTCTGGGTAAAGAAGGTTCCTCTGAATTCCCAATTTAATTTCTTGATGACTATCTTATAACGATACTCTTGTTTGCTCTTTCACATAAGTGAGAACATTCTCTTTATGCCTGCAGCATCAAAACCCTTCTCCATTTTGAGGACTCCTATTGGTTCACCCCTCAATCTTCTCCTTTCAAGAGAATGGAGACTCTGCCTGTTCACCCTTTCCTGATAGATATGGGGCGGGATTCTCCATCGGCTGATGCCAAAAACAGGAAACGCGATTGGGCAGAGGATTGGGTCCATCGCCAAAATCACGGCGGACGAGGATTTCATGCCAAATTGCAATTGTCGGTCGCCTCGACAGCAGTGCCAAAGCGTTCCGGAACGCAAGGACAGTGAATGCCTTTGGTACATCATTAGTGGGCCCTACCCAGTATTCTCCGGGGCCTCCGTGATATTCCGCCTCCTATGGGCTGAGTTCCCGACGGCGAGGTTCACTTGTGCTTTTAAAAACCGTGAAACCTGTGCCGAGGCTGCTGCGGGAGAGAGAGGGGGTACAGAAAGTGTCCAAAATCGCCACAGTTTGCAGACAGTTGTTGTGGTGATGTGTATCAATGTAAATGCATGTAGGCTAGCTAGACACTAGAGTGAGCACCAGAGACATCACACACACACACTCAACCAATAGATCAGTTAGATAGGACACGACCAATGGACATTCACGATACACACAGAGGTGACACAACCACAGGAGGGCATTACACCAACCCATATATTAAGGACACCACACACATGATCTGCCACTTTCCAGTGGAGACGGTCAGTGAGTAGAGACACAGGGTTGATTCAATATCACTCCCACCACATGGACTGCAGCAACTGGTTAGTCAGTCTGGGTAGCTATAGTAGGATTAGCAGTAGTGTCAAACCCGAGTAATAAGAACATAAGAACTGGGAGCAGGAGTAGGCCATCTGGCCCCTCGAGCCTGCTCCACCATTCAATGAGATCATGGCTGATCTTTTGTGGACTCAGCTCTACTTTCCGGCCCGCATCTATCCTATCTATTCCCTTCATAGAATAGAAGTGTAAATAGTTTAATAAACGTGTTGAAGTTATCTCCACGTCTGAACCTTCCTTTGTCAAGTGCACCACAAAGAAGCCTCTTATGTTACACCTAGAACATAACAAATCATGGTACCAGAGTGAACTGTTTCAATCCATATAGCCATACCTCAGCGTACAGTGACAACCAGCAACAATACCCAGGCAAGATGTTCGAGATCTGGGTTCCGCAGCAGCTCCAGTGCCACGGCGATCTCCGCGAAAACTGGCAGGTATTCCGGCAAATGTTTGAAATCTTCCTTGTAGCAGCTGACCTAGAAGACATCGCTGATGCTGAAAAGACAGAGTTTCTGCTCATCATCGCCGGTGCCAGAGCAGAAGAAATCTTTTAAAAATTCAAGTTCTCCAAAGGGCAAAGCAGGAGTGACTTCCAGGAAGTCCTGGACAAATTCAGCAAATCTGTGAGGAAAGCACACTCCAACCAGCAAGAAAAGGTAAGAGAAGCGCCAGTACTCACCACGAGGCCGAGATCCCGGAGCAGAGAACAATTTTGATCGGCGGCCATCTTTCTAAAGGGACTGCACTTGCGCAGTTGCACAGAACGGGAAGGTCCGTTTGCGCATGCGCGTGACGCCGCGCATGCGCAATCACGAAAACAGCCCCCAGTACAGGAACAGCGATCTGCGCATGCGCAAACGCTTTCTCCGTATGATGTCACATGTCTCATGACGTCAGAGGCCCCCGGACCACGCCCATTTAAAGGGGAAACATCCCAAATCAAAGAAAAAATCTTTTAAAGCCGTAAAACAACCTTCCTTCACCTGGAATGAGAGCGCAATGCCTCACATTGAACCAGGAAATGAAATTAACTCCAAAGAACCCTGCAACAAGCAGTTACCTACGCCCATACCAATGATTCCGACCTTGAATACTTCGAAACCGACCTTTATATTTTCTCTGGACCTCGCAAGCCCAATGCCAGCTCCGACGTAAACAGTGATGATATGGGGCGAAATTCTCCAGTATCGGCGCGATGTCCGCCGACCGGCGCCAAAAACGGCGCTAATCAGTCCGGCATCGCGCAGCCCGAAAGGTGCGGAATCCTCCGCATCTTGGGGGGCCGAGCCCTAACCTTGAGGGGCTAGGCCCGCGCCGGACTGATTTCTGCCCCGCCAGCTGGCGGAAAAGGCCTTTGGTGCCCCGCCAGCTGGCGCGGAAATGACATTGATGGGCGGTGCATGCGTGGGAGCGTCAGCGGCCGCTCGCGGCATTCCTGCGCATGCGCAGTGGAGGGAGTCTCTTCCGCCTCCGCCATGGTAGAGACCGTGGCGAAGGCGGAAGGAAAAGAGTGCCCCCATGGCACAGGCCCGCCCGTGGTTCGGTGGGCCCCGATCGCGGGCCAGGCCACCGTGGGGACATCCCCCGGGGCCAGATCGCCCCGCGCCCCCCCCCCCCCAGGACCCCGGAGTCCACCGGCGTCACCTTGCCCCGCCGGTAAGAGAGGTGGTTTAATCCACACCGGCGGGACAGGCATTCTAGCAGCGGGACTTAGGCCCATCCGGGCCGGAGAATCGCGGAGGGGGGCCTGTCAACTGGCGCGCCGCGATTCCCGCCCCCGCCGAATCTCCGGTGCCGGCGGGGGCGGGATTCACGCCAGTCCCCGGCGATTCTCCGACCCGGCGGGGGGTCGGAGAATCTCGCCCCTGGTCCTGGAAGACAATGACTCAGACGAACCTTTCACCTTGGGAGGCTACCCCAGTACCAAATCCGAACCGCAACTAGACTTGTTGCACATTGACAACCCCGACGACGAGTTCTTCGGATTTGAGGATCTTCAGCCCAGCAGATATGACATCCCGACTCGTGAGTGCAGGATTACGCTGCGGCCTGACACCAAGAGACAGAGAGCGGTACAAGCCTACAGAGAGCGGCCTACTGCCACACAGAGCGTGGTCCACACACCGCTCAGGGTTCCCGACTCTCCGAAAGAAGACACGCAAGACTGCACACCGCAGTCCTTGCATGAACAAGAAGTGACTCCAGTGTCACAAGCCTCATCAGCGAGCTCGTGGACAGACTCCACAATTGCAGAAACGCAAGACTCCAGAGCGCAGTCATTGCACGAACAAGAAGTGACTCCAGTGTCACAAGCCTCCACAGCGAGCTCATGGACACACTCCACGATAGAAGAAATGCAAGACTCCAGAGCACAGTCCTTGCACACACAAGACGTGACTCCAGTGTCACAAGCCTCTGCAGTGAGCTCGTGGACAGCCTCCACGATTGAAGCAACGCAAGACTCCGACGTGCAGTCCTTGCTGGAACAAGACCATGAGGGTCTAGCAACCTCCTCTGGCCGACTAGCGGCAGACGCTGCAAGTCTGCCATGCTCAAGTAAACAGCAAGAAGACTATGACAGTCTACCATGCTCCAGTGCACAGCAGGACGACCATGACGGTCTATCATGCTACAGTGAAGAACAAAGCGACGATGACAGTCCAAGCCCAAATGAAGGACAACAGCAAGACAGTGACAGTCCACCCACATTGTTTGCGCCACCAGATGAAGACTCTGACAATTTACCCAACCCAAGTGAACAACAATCAGCTACTGAGGCTCTACCCACGGTATGTGAGATGAGTGACGACAGCATCCCACTTCCCATGCAAGATGTGCAAAGTGACAGACCTCAGCTAGTGTGTACAGAGGCACTCGACGATCACTATGAGACCACTGGTGACTCCGGTGACACCCTCATTTGCTCGAACCTCTCCACAAGTCAATGCATTCCTGCATGTTCCGACCCCAGACGTGCAGCTTCAAGAAATCTCAGCTGACTCCAGTGAACCTGCTAAGACTCCGGACGTGAAGCATCAACAAACCAACACTGACTCAGTTAAAACAGACCAGACTCCAGATGGGGAGCAACCAAACGCCGACTCTGATTCACGTCAGCCGGACTTTACTCCAGACAGGGAGAGCCGCAACCTCAGTGATGGCACGCTCAGGGTGACAGCAGATGCCACAATGACAGGAGATGGATCACTTAACAATTACACTGGGCCAGTAATAACAAGCATCAGCTACAGTCCAAGAGGAATGCACCAATATTCACCGCAGCTATATCCACACATTTTTTCCACACCAGCAGTGCAGCCAATGACAGCTCATGCTGGACAAACCCAGTATTCAGGCATGCAGCAGCCAGCGGTCTATGCAGCAAATTCTCAAGCCAGCACTACGGATTGCCCACTATTGGGATCAAGGCCGAAGGAGGACTACCGCAAACGCAATCTGCACTACAGACTGGATGCCTTAGTTACAGCCCAGGATTTGCTGCACCCCAGCCTGGCCAGACAGCATATTCCTATCAGATGCAAGGTTCTAGTTTCACACCATCACCAGGTATTTATGCGAGCAGCAATTCTGTTTCCAATTCAACAAGCTTCAACGGTTCTCAGCAGGATCACCCTTCCTGCACAGCACGTGGCCAGAACCAGTATGTACAGTCTTATCCAACTTCAACATATGGCACATCCATGACCTCAAATGATACTGTTGATGGTACCTCTTCAACGTCAACACCCTATCAGCTACAAGATGCCATCCGACAGCACCATCACAAACATCGGAAAAGAAAGGTACTCCAAATCAGACAGCGAAGTGATTTGACCACTTCTTGGTTCCTGTGGCACAGGGACGTTGATGGCGTTCATAATCAAGAGAGACATTTGACCATGGTGATTGATGGTTTTTGGACTCACACAAATGATTTGGACTTATTGTTTAATCACTGTTCCCATGACTTGTATACACCTTAACGTATCTACCTGTTTTATGTTTAATTTTCTTCTTCGAGTGTACAGAAAATATGTAAAAAAGGGGGGGGGTGGTGATGTGCATCAATGTAAATACATGTAGGCTAGCTAGACACTAGAGGGAGCACCAGAGACATCACACACACACACACTCAACCAATAGATCAGTTAGATAGGACACGACCAATGGACATTCACGATACACACAGAGGTGACACAACCACAGGGGGGCATTACACCAACCCATATATAAAGGACACCACACACATGATCTGCCTCTTTCCAGTGGAGACAGGCAGTGAGCAGAGACACAGGGTTGATTCAATATCACTCCCACCACGTGGATTGCAGCAACTGGTTAGTCAGTCTGGGTAGCTATAGTAGGATTAGCAATAGTGTCGAACCCGAGTAATAAAAATGTAAATAGTTTAATAAACGTGGTGACGTTATCTCCACGTCTGAACCTTCCTTTGTCAAGTGCACCACAAGGAAGCCGCTTATGTTACACCTAGAACATAACAAATCAGTTGTGCTGCTGGCCGTGGGTGGCTGGAGTAACAGGGGATGGCCAGGAGGTGGGCTGTGGGGTTGGGTGGACGAGCACGGAACACCATTGCAACAGCCTGCAAGGCATCTATGCAGCTGCGCACACCGCTGACTGCCCACTGTGATCTTAGAGCCACGGGTCAGATGGGTGTCCCCCCCCCCCCCCCCCCCCCCCCCCCGCAGGCAACCCCCCATTTGGTGGCCTCTTGCCCCAGCCAACCCATCAGCCATATGGGCACGCTCCAGTGCAACCAGTGCCATCTTGTTGGCTGGGATGGTGTGTGGGGGAGTGAAATGTATATATGCAGCTGCAGCTTGTCGGCCTCCTGAGTGTCAATCGCGAATCCGGCACCGTTTCTCATTGGAATCGATTGTGTTCCATGTTGCGCCGGTGCGAGCCCCTTAACAGTTGCTGAATCGGTCCAGGTGTAGCTGCAGTTTTGCTGTCATGGAAGTCCACGTATCCTGCCCCAGCGTCAACACTTAGTCTCAGGAACGGAGAAACAAGCAGATTAACACGTAATTCTGGCACCAGCCTTGTAAATCTTTTCTGCACTCTCTCCAATGGCTCCATGTCTTTTTTAGATAATGATGTGGAGATGCCGGCGTTGGACTGGGGTGAGCACAGTACGAAGTCTTACAACACCAGGTTAAAGTCCAACAGGTTTGTTTCGATGTCACTAGCTTTCGGAGCGCTGCTCCTTCCTCAGGTGAATGAAGAGGTATGTTCCAGAAACACATGTATAGACAGATTCAAAGACGCCAAACAATGCTTGGAATGCGAGCATTAGCAGGTGATTAAATCTTTACAGATCCAGAGATGGGGTAACCCCAGGTTAAAGAGGTGTGAATTGTGTCAAGCCAGGATAGTTGGTAGGATTTCGCGGGCCAGATGGTGGGGAGAACAGTGACCACGACACCACACAACCCTGCCATGGCAATCTCTGCAAGACGTGCCAGATCATCGACATGGATACCACCATTACACGTGAGAACACCACCCACCAGGTACATACTCGTGCGACTCGGCCAACGTTGTCTACCTCATACGCTGCAGGAAAGGATGCCCCGAAGCGTGGTACATTGGCGAGACCATGCAGACGCTGCGACAACGAATGAACGGACATCGCGCAACAATCACCAGGCAGGAATGTTCCCTTCCAGTCAGGGAACACTTCAGCAGTCAAGGGCATTCAGCCTCTGATCTCCGGGTAAGCGTTCTCCAAGGCGGCCTTCAGGACGCGCGACAACGCAGAATCACCGAGCAGAAACTTATAGCCAAGTTCCGCACACATGCGGCCTCAACCGGGACCTGGGATTCATGTCGCATTACATTCATCCCCCACCATCTGGCCTGCAAAATCCTACCAACTGTCCTGGCTTGACACAATTCACACCTCTTTAACCTGGGGTTACCCCATCTCTGGATCTGTAAAGATTTAATCACCTGCTAATGGTCGCATTCCAAGCATTGTTTGGCGTCTTTGAATCTGTCTATATATGTGTTTCTGGAACATAACTCTTCATTCACTTGAGGAAGGAGCTGTGCTCCGAAAGCTGGTGACATCGAAACAAACCTGTTGGACTTTAACCTGGTGTTGTAAGACTTCGTACTGTTTTTTAGATAAGGTAGACCAGGTGGTTATAATGATATGCAGTAACAGCATATATAGCTTCCGACCACTAGATGTCATGCAAGGGGAACATGACACTGGAACCGGACAAAAGAAGTCTTGATTAGAGTTACAGGAGCTGTTAGTAGCATGGTAAAACAATCCACAGTTTGGTTCGCAATAGTTCAGTTTACCCGCAGTTTATACAACATGAAATAACTAGTCTTGAACCAGATGTTCTGTTGTACACTGATTCATTTATTATCACAGTAAACAAATATAACAGTGGTCACATGCACATTGGGATGACATGGACACAGGAAGTGAAGTGCCAGTAGCGTGGGGGTTCACCAGCAGCACAGGCAGACACACAGTATCTAACAGCTATGAAGATTATTGAATAAATCCTTCTGCTTGTTATTCCCCTGTTGTCAGGCTTTGGGATCTATCCCCTTTGCCTCGGACGAGCGCCATTCAGTACAGGTCTGCAGAAATGGGGACCAGATAGAACGGCATTCGTGGGGGTCTCCCAGGGGATCGGAAGCCCCCAGGTGCATGCCCTTTGGGGAGGTGGGATCCTAGCACGACCAGCCGGGCAGCCGTAAAACTTTCTTGTCAAAAAGTGAGCGTTTGGCACCTTTGCCAACAAACTTGTGAGAGATCGCATCATCTGTGGAATCCATAGCGATGTTGTGCATAAACACTTGCTTTAAAAGAAAAATCTAACATTAGA
Source organism: Scyliorhinus torazame (assembly GCF_047496885.1). Classification (NCBI taxonomy): domain Eukaryota; kingdom Metazoa; phylum Chordata; class Chondrichthyes; order Carcharhiniformes; family Scyliorhinidae; genus Scyliorhinus; species Scyliorhinus torazame. Next base: position 46,338,511 of record NC_092724.1, read on the forward strand.
ATCAGCCATCAGTATCTGTATGCTGATTGAGCAGCTCAGAAAGAATCACCAAAGAGTTAACGTTGCAAACGGAAGTTTTCGGGGTACAGAACACACCCTGCTCCAACTGCAGCAGCCATCACTCACAGAACAGAAGTGTGTGCTTCACAACTAATAAATGTTGTAATAACTGGCAAGTGGAACCAGTTTGCTAAATGCTGTAGGTCCAAGTTGTCATGATATCCACATTAACATATCATGGTGCAATCACACACACACACTGATGGACAGATCAACGGACCAATCAACACACACGCAACATCACAGCCAATCACCAGTGAGAGCACACGCACTATAAAACAGGGAAAACCACAGTTCCCGCTGATTCCAGCAGGAGATAGCTCAGGGCACAGAGCTCACAGCGCGCCACTCAGACATACACCATGTGCTGAGTGTCACTCGAAGATAGTGTTAGGGCTGGGTCCACAGGTTAACGGATAAAGTACGAACCACAGACATGAGTTAACAGATGTTGTTATCAAGAGTAATAAAACAGAGTTGTACCATCTACAAACGTTTTGGTTCGTTTGTATAGCGGAACACCCAACACGACACAAGTCACAGCAACCTGCTTCTGCCACTAGCTATAATGTAGCCAATTACTCCTCTCGGGTTCGCAACAGGATGAATGTGCTGGAGCTCAATCAGAGCATCCAGAGCATTCAACCTCTTAAAACACTCTGGGCGCGATTTAAAGTGTGGTAGCGAGCGGGAAATGTCGCAAGTTCCCCGCGCTCAGCCTGGTGAGGCCATCACCACGGTGAGACGTTAATTAACCACTTAACAAGGCCCCACGAGATCCATGCCGCAAATCATGGTTCGCTGGCTGATTCGCCGGGGACCGTGCTCGCCAGCCCCCCGCTAACAAGTGACAACAGCACTTAAACTGCTTCTGCACAGCCAACCTCACTCTGTTCGCAGCCATGCTGTCACAGAGACCAGCCCCATGCTTTGGTGATCATAGATCATAGAATTTACAGTGCAGAAGGAGGCCATTCGGCCCATCGAGTCTGCACCGGCTCTTGGAAAGAGCACCCTACCCAAGGTCAACACCTCCACCCTATCCCCATAACCCAGTAACCCCACCCAACACTAAGGGCAATTTTGGACACTAAGGGCAATTTATCATGGCCAATCCACCTAACCTGCACATCTTTGGACTGTGGGAGGAAACCGGAGCACCCGGAGGAAACCCACGCACACACGGGGAGGATGTGCAGACTCCGCACAGACAGTGACCCAAGCCGGAATCGAACCTGGGACCCTGGAGCTGTGAAGCAATTGCGCTATCCACAATGCTACCATGCTGCCCCTGGAATGGCTTTTGGACACGGTGGAAGCCAGACGGGATGCCCTGTTCCCCCGGGTTTCCAGGAGGGTAGCCACAGGGCAGCCACAGTCGCCTGGGAGGAAGTGGCAGTGGCCATCAGTTTGGGGATTGTGACTAGGAGGAACAGCACCCAATCCTGCAAGAAGGTCAACGACCTTCACCAGGCGGCTGGTGTAAGTTTGTTCCTGACCCCTGACCTCTCCCATGACCCTGAAGCCCTCATCACCCCACGAGTAACCATGCGTGCGGCTAACAATGCCCCGTCTGTGTCCCCGCAGAAGTTGGCCCACAACCAACGGGAGTGGGCAATGACGGGTGGCGGGTGCCAGTCATCAGAACCCATACTCCCTATGAGGAATGGGTCTTGGAGGTTATCAACATGGAGGTCAGCGCACAGCGCAGAGGTGAGGTTACATCGACTGCCACCCAGAGGAACTGTCAAACGTGAGTTGGTAATGCCATACAGACTGACTCATCCCTCCCACTTATCACATGTCCATTCTCCGGAAGGCCCTCCAACCAATGCCGCAGGCCCATCCGGCTGAGCAGCTCAACAGCAGGCCCCAGTCACTGGGGGAAGTGACCCAGCACCAGGCCGACTTTGATGAGGTTCAGCGGACATGTTCCGCTCTCAGATGGGAATGGCCGAGGCGCTGCGGGGCTTGTCCCAGTCGCAGGTGGACATTGTCGAGGTGCTGCAGGGCATGGCCCAATCACTGAGGAGCATCGCTGAGGGTGTTGACACCGTGCTGTAGACATTGGGGAGCAACCAGTTGATGCAGGGGCAGGGGTCAGACTATGAGATTGACCTGCTGACAATGCCGATGCAGTCCCATCACCCTGGATTGATGTTACACAGACCCTGGGATAGTGGGAAATGTTTGGAGGGTGGGGGGTGGGGGGAGTGTGGATGGCGGGAAGGGGGTGGGGAGGGGGGAAATGATGGTCGAGGCCATTTGCTATGTGAAGCGGGCGAGGATAAGGGCCTCCCAGACTCTCCGAACTTGCCTGACCCTTGCCGCTGCCGCCTGTCCTCCATCCTCCAGCTGGTCGTGCGGGCCCTCCCCAGGCTCTTCCCCCAGCCCCATCCTCCAGCCTGGTTGGGTGCCTCCTTGTCCTGGTCCTCCTCAGAGGGGGCCACATATTCTTTCCCCTCCACCTCCAGCACGTCACCCCGTTGCTGTGCCAGGTGTAGAGGGCACAGTAGACCACCACAAAGCGGGCGACCCTCTGGGAGGTGTGCTGGAGAGCACCACCAGGGTGGTCGAGAAATTGGAACCGTATTTTGAACAATGCTCAATGACAGCCCGGGTGGCCGCGTGTACCCCATTGTATCGGGTCTCCACATCGGTCACTGGCTGCCGCATTGGCGCCATTCGCCAGATCCGAAGTCCCTTTTCCCCCAAGAGCCAATTCTGGGGTGGTCATCGAAGAGGCCGGGGTTGTCTGGCTGCCCCAGGATGTAGCTCCCTGGGAAGCGTGCACACACGTGCATGACACTCACTGGTGGTCGCTGGATGTTCAGGGAGTGGAACCCCTTTCTGTTGATGTAGGGTGCTCCCTGATGGCAAGGCGACATGCGTGCCATCTATTAGCCCCTAGACCTGGGGCATCCTGTCCATGCCGGAGAATCCTGCTGCCTGGGCATCTTGTTGGGCTTGTCCATGTCAAAATTTATATAGTTCGTTGCCCGGGCAAACAGGGCACCTGTGACTTCATGGATGCACTTGTGGGCTGTAGCTTGTAAATGCCACACCAGTCCTCGCTTGAGCCCTGGAATGTTCCTGAAGCTTACAAGTTCAGGACAGCGGTGACCTTGATGGCCCCCAAGAGCAGGTATAGAACATAGAACATAGAACAATACAGCGCAGTACAGGCCCTTCGTCCCACGATGTTGCACCAAAACAAAAGCCATCTAACCTACACTATACCATTATCATCCATATGTTTATCCAATAAACTTTTAAATGCCCTCAATGTTGGCGAGTTCACTACTGTAGCAGGTAGGGCATTCCACGGCCTCACTACTCTTTGCGTAAAGAACCTACCTCTGACCTCTGTCCTATATCTATTACCCCTCAGTTTAAAGTTATGTCCCCTCGTGCCAGCCATTTCCATCCGCGGGAGAAGGCTCTCACTGTCCACCCTATCCAACCCCCTAATCATTTTGTATGCCTCTATTAAGTCTCCTCTTAACCTTCTTCTCTCCAACGAAAACAACCTCAAGCCCATCAGCCTTTCCTCATAAGATTTTCCCTCCATACCAGGCAACATCCTGGTAAATCTCCTCTGCACCCGCTCCAAAGCCTCCACGTCCTTCCTATAATGCGGTGACCAGAACTGTACGCAATACTCCAAATGCGGCCGTACCAGAGTTCTGTACAGCTGCAACATGACCTCCTGACTCCGGAACTCAATCCCTCTACCAATAAAGGCCAACACTCCATAGGCCTTCTTCACCACCCTATCAACCTGGGTGGCAACTTTCAGGGATCTATGTACATGGACACCTAGATCCCTCTGCTCATCCACACTTTCAAGAACTTTTCCATTAGCCAAATATTCCACATTCCTGTTATTCCTTCCAAAGTGAATCACCTCACACTTCTCTACATTAAACTCCATTTGCCACCTCTCAGCCCAGCTCTGCAGCTTATCTATATCCCTCTGTAACCTGCTACTCCCTTCCACACTATCGACAACACCACCGACTTTAGTATCGTCTGCAAATTTACTCACCCACCCTTCTGCGCCTTCCTCTAGGTCATTGATAAAAATGACAAACAGCAACGGCCCCAGAACAGATCCTTGTGGTACTCCACTTGTGACTGAACTCCATTCTGAACATTTCCCATCAACCACCACCCTCTGTCTTCTTTCAGCTAGCCAATTTCTGATCCACATCTCTAAATCACCCTCAATCCCCAGCCTCCATATTTTCTGCAATAGCCTACCGTGGGGAACCTTATCAAACGCTTTGCTGAAATCCATATACACCACATCAACTGCTCTACCCTCGTCTACCTGTTCAGTCACCTTCTCAAAGAACTCGATAAGGTTTGTGAGGCATGACCTACCCTTCACACAGCCATGCTGACTATCCCTGATCATATTATTCCTATCTAGATGATTATAAATCTTGTCTCTTATAATCCCCTCCAAGACTTTACCCACTACAGACGTGAGGCTCACCGGTCTATAGTTGCCAGGGTTGTCTCTGCTCCCCTTTTTGAACAAAGGGACCACATTTGCTATCCTCCAGTCCTCTGGCACTATTCCTGTAGCCAATGATGACATAAAAATCAAAGCCAATGGTCCAGCAATCTCTTCCCTGGCCTCCCAGAGAATCCTAGGATAAATCCCATCTGGTCCCGGGGACTTATCTATTTTCAGCCTGTCCAGAATTGCCAACACCTCTTCCCTACGTACCTCAATGCCATCTAATCTATTTACCTGGAGCTCAGCATTCTCCTCCACAACATTATCTTTTTCCTGAGTGAATACTGACGAAAAATATTCATTTAGTATCTCGCCTATCTCTTCAGACTCTACACACAACTTCCCATCCCTGTCCTTGACTGGTCCTACTCTTTCCCTAGTCATTCGCTTATTCCTGACATACCTATAGAAAGCTTTTGGGTTTTCCTTGATCCTTCCTGCCAAATACTTCTCATGTCCCCTCCTTGCTCGTCTTAGCTCTCTCTTTAGATCCTTCCTCGCTACCTTGTAACTATCCATCGCCCCAACTGAAACTTCACACCTCATCTTCACATAGGCCTCCTTCTTCCTCTTAACAAGAGATTCCACTTCTTTGGTAAACCACGGTTCCCTCGCTCGGCACCTTCCTCCCTGCCTGACCGGTACATACTTATCAAGAACACGCATTAGCTGATCCTTGAACAAGCTCCACTTATCCAGTGTGTCCAACACTTGCAGCCTACTTCTCCACCTTATCCCCCCCAAGTCACGTCTAATGGCATCATAATTTCCCTTCCCCCAGCTATAACTCTTGCCCTGCGGTGTATACTTATCCCTTTCCATCCTTAACGTAAACGTCACCGAATTGTGGTCACTGTCCCCAAAGTGCTCACCTACCTCCAAATCCAACACCTGGCCTGGTTCATTACCCAAAACCAAATCCAATGTGGCCTCGCCTCTTGTTGGCCTGTCAACAAACTGTGTCAGGAAACCCTCCTGCACACACTGTACAAAAAACGACCCATCTAATGTACTCGAACTATATCTTTTCCAGTCAATATTTGGAAAGTTAAAGTCTCCCATAATAACTACCCTGTTACTTTCGCTCTTATCCAGGATCATCCTCGCCATCCTTTCCTCTACATCCCTAGAACTATTTGGAGGCCTATAGAAGACTCCCAACAGTGTGACCTCTCCTTTCATGTTTCTAACCTCAGCCCATACTACCTCGGAAGATGAGCCCCCATCTAGCATCCTCTCTGCCACCGTAATACTGCTCTTGACTAGCAGCGCCACACCTCCCCCTCTTTTGCCTCCTTCTCTGAGCTTACTAAAACACCTAAACCCCGGAACCTGCAACATCCATTCCTGTCCCTGCTCTATCCATGTCTCCGAAATGGCCACAACATCGAAGTCCCAGGTACCAACCCATGCTGCCAGTTCCCCTACCTTATTTCGTATACTCCTGGCATTGAAGTAGACACACTTCAAACCACCTACCTGAACACTGGCCCCCTCCTGCGACGTCAAATCTGAGCTCCTGACCTCTATACTCTCATTCTCCCTTACCCTAAAACTACAATCCAGGTTCCCATGCCCCTGCTGCATTAGTTTAAACCCCCCCAAAGAGCACTAACAAATCTCCCCCCCAGGATATTTGTGCCCCGCAGGTTCAGATGTAGACCATCCTGTCTGTAGAGGTCCCACCTGCCCCAGAAATGCTCGTCTTATGATGAAATTATGATGCCATTATCCTCCTTGTCCACCTGGTGCCAAGTCCACCATGTGCCGCACCACCTCCTTGTTGATGCAGAGCCTCCTGTGACACACATTTTCCGTTATCTGCTCGACTGATCAGCGACGTTTGTACACCATGGGCCATCAGGGGCCTCCTCCTCTGGATCCCACCGTGGCCTGTTGGGCGGCTGGGTCTGTAGGGTGTGGAGCGTGTCCTACCTATGGCCGCTGATGCGCTGCTGCCGCCTTCTCCAGTATCTGGCCGCCTGGCCTGCCAGCAGCACCACTCGGGCAAGTTCCGCTGAGTCCAAAATATCTTCCGTATTGCAATATCTGTAAGGAGCAAGAGGGCATGAGATTGACAACCTGCGATGTCTTTCACACCAGGGCACTCCATGTCCCCCATTGCTTCCACCCACCCCGCATGCCCTGACCACACACTCCTGGCCGCAGCGGGGGGCCCTGCTCACTGGACCCCACACCCTGCACCCCTGACATCTGCACGTAATGTTACCTGGACAGGGTACAGGTCCCCTCCCCGGTGCACTCACCCACCCTCTGGTCGCCAAGATGTTCCTGGTGCATGGGCCCAGCCCCTGGATGCGTCCATGGTGTTGCTTCCTGCAGTGCCCAGGCATCTTCATCTGATTGGTATGCTTGTCAATAACCCCCACACGCTAAATTGCACCCCTACCCACGGGAACCCACTTGGGAAATATGAGGTGTTCACTAAACTACCATTGCCAATTCCCAATTAGCAATAGCCTTCAGCCACGCAGCCAGAGGCCTCCGCGGTCATCGGGAGTTATGGGTGGTCGGTGGGGCAGACAGACACAGGCGAGGGTTGCCCCCTAAATGGGTACACACGATACAGGGGTTGGCATAGCGGCCGGGGTTGGCATGGCGGACATGAGGTGATTAGACTCTCCCCCCAGCCGAGACCATGGGCGGCCACCCCTCCGCTTCATGGCCCCCATGCCCCATGCTGGCCCACCCAGGCCAAGGCTGGTCCCCCCATTTCTCCCCCACCCCCTCTGAGCACCGGTTACACACCCAGTGCCTCTGGGCTCTTTACCTATCAGCAAAGATGGCTACTCACCTCCTCGGGTCCTCACAGCATCTCCTCGTCACAATTTTAAAAAGGAGTACTGATCGGCGCCTGCGTGACCACTTGCTGGGTTAACCGTTACTTCACGGGGAGGGCTATTAGGTAGGAGGGTTGCTTCCGTTAATTGTATGGAGTTGGGCTGAAGTGGTGATTATTGGTTTCTCGCCCCACTAAGATGAGATCTAGATTTCGCCAAGGGAAGAGAGCCGGTTAGATTGCGAACAGATCAGTGCCAGATGCGGTTCTTGTTTTTGGCCGCTCCTGCTATTTAACTGCCTCACTGGACTCTCGCCTAAGCACAACGCAGCCATTAATCCCGCGCCCTCTATTGTGAGAGTGCTAACTCCATTATGGGGAGGTGAAATCTTCACCATGTTAAACATTGAATTTTGCATTGCTTCAGGAAAGTCAAAATGGACACTGGAGTGAAGTGCAATGTCTTGCCCAAATCGACCCAAAAGTTGCACAGATTCCACCACCAAGGTAAATCTCATGGAATACGGTGAATCATCCACATGGAAGATGTGGCCACTCTTCTTTGCACGCAGGGCAACTTCCAGTTTCATGTGGTCAACCAAGACGTAAAGCCGCTGTTGGGACTCTGGGACAACATCGCAGTGGGGCTAATCCACCTTGGGCCACACGTTTACACTCTGCAACACCAGGCCCCAAGGATTCTAGAATACAACGATCTGTTTAATTGTGAAATCATTGGGAAGCTACCCGTCGTATGTCATACGAGGTTGGGTGACTTTGTAATACCCGCTGTCTGCTCCACGAAGAGTGACCTTTTCTTAAAAATAAATTTACACTACCCAATTCATTTTTTCCAATTGAGGGGCAATTTAGCGTGGCCAATCCACCTACCCTGCGCATCTTTGTGTTGTGGGGGTGAAACCCAAGCAAACATGGCAAGAAGTGTGACCTTTGCGATGAAACAGAAAGGAGTCCATTGAACTGGATCGGGTGACAAGACTGGGTGTCATACCCCCATAGGCAAGGCCATAGAGTGGGCCTCAGCGATGATAGCTGTGGTAAACAGATCTCATAATCCCTTAAGGACGGTTGAACAGGTCATAGCTGATATGCCCAATGTCAAGGTTTTCAATATCTTGGAGGCGAAGTACTGGTTTTGGAAAATCCCACCAGATGAAGAACCCTCAAAGCTCGGTACATTCATGTCTCTGGTCGGTAGATGCCATTTCCTCCGTATGCCCTATGGGGTCTCCACTGGCAGTGAGGTATTCCAATGGTTCATGGAGTAGCTTGCAGGACAACTCTGTGAAATCAATGTCGATGACATCCTAGTGTGGGGTTGTACAATGCAAGCACATGGTGTATTTGGTCCTCAACAGAATCAGGACCTTACAGTTGAAGCTCAACCCTGCTAAATGCAGATTCAAGGTCAACCAGGTTCCTTATGTGGGTCAGCTGCTCATAGCCGATGGCATGAAGACAGATCCAGACATTACAACGGCTATACGACAAATGTCCATTCCGAAGGATAAGCATGCTTTGTGGCACTTCCTTCGTATGATAAATGAATTATCCAAGTTCATTCCCTGCTACAGTGAAGTGAATAGACCCCTCCATCAGCGATGTTGGTGGAAGCACATCACTGTATTCAGTAAACTCAAACAGGCACTCTCAGCCCCTCTGCTGTTACCATACATATAGCACCTGCACTCTTATCAGCAGATGCCTCCCAGCATGGACTTGGCGCGGTCTGTATCCAGAATGGCTGACCAGTAGCCTTTGCATCAAGGACCCTCACTGACACTGAAACGCATAATGCCCAGATTGAAAAGGAACTCCTTGCCCTAGTCTACATTTGTCAAAAGTTTCATGGCTTCATGTATGACTGTCCTGCCAATATTGAAACTGATCACTAGTCACTCATAACTATTCTCAAAAAGCCTCTTCACACTGTGTCAGTACAACTGCAGCGGATAATACGCAAGCTACAATGCTACAACTTCAGAGTCCTCTACAAGCGCGGTCAGGAGCTGTGCCTCACTGATGCCCTCTCTAGGGCTTACCTACCCACCCCTGACCAGGCAGATCATGAGGAGGACATTGACATCATGACAATTCAAGTACTGTCACCCTGTGGAATTGATAAACTCAAAGTTGCCCTACAGGTGGATCTAATGAACACCATTATGAAAGGCTAGCCCAAGTCATCAAAGCGGCTTCCCCATGAGCTTTGAGAGAGGAGTTAACTGTGCAGGACGTACTGAATATGATTGGCCGGCAGCTCTCCAAGGCAGGACATCCTCCTGGTGCCAGGCAAAAGTTCTGCCTTCTGCCAAACAACACTTAGAGCGTGCAATAGCATCAGGTCTGCTGGAGTCAGCGGGGTACCATTCAAATCCTGGAGTCTAAGCCCCCTGAAAATCAGGCCCATATTCCATGTGATGGATAGAATAGCTTCTGACCAAAGCTTTTGTTTTATCCAAAATGACCTCAGAGGACACATGATTATGGCAAGCCACAAAAGGCAGCAATGCATAAAGGTATGTCTGCAAATATTTAAACTGCTATTCTTTGGGTGGGATCTTGAATCTTATGCCTCCCCCCCCCCCCCCACCACTACCACCACCCCTCCCATGGTGAGTTTGGTGGTGCAGGCATTTAATCAAGTGAGGGTAAACCACCCTCTAACCTTGCCGCCAAATACCCTGCCCCAAACCCCCATTTCACAACCCCCCCTGCCATTACTTACCTGTGTCTAGGTCCCTCCTCGATCTAAGGCCTCAGGTGCATGTAGTACTGGCAGCCCTGCTGAGTGCAGAAGATCTGTTAGTCTTTGATTGGCCAGCAGCTCTCAGTGGATGAAACATGTGCCTGCAGGCTGCCTGATCCTGAGGAGGGCTCGCCATTGTACAGTTGTGTAGCTGATAGGCTCACGATTCAGCAGGTCTTCCTCAAAGGAGGCAACATGGTGGTCTCACCTGTTCTCCAGCTGGAGGTTGAGATCCCCATCACCTCCACAAGAATTTGTCCTGTTTGTGTGCGTGCCTGTATAAGTATGTGATTGTCTGGGTGTGTTGTAAGACGGTGTTTGTGAATCAGTGCGAGCGAATTTGAGTAAATGCGTCTTTGTGAGTATTAATCTCTGTGAGTGCGTGTCTGTGTCAGTCTATTTATGTGAATGTCAGTGTGCGTCTATGTCAATGTGTGTCTGTGTGAGTATGCGGGTGTGTGTTTGTGTGCATCTGTACGCATACGTGTGTCTGTGTGCTCACACGTGAATATGTGTGTGCATTTTATACATGTATAGGTGTTTGTGCTTAGAGTATCTGCCTTTGTGTGTGTGTGTGAGTGTGTGCACACGTGCACGTGCATGGGTTTGTATGTGCGTGAGTATAAGTGTGTGTGTATATGTATGTGTGTTTATATGTTTTGAGGTCCTGAGACTGGCTTAGCTGCAATGATACCTCCAGTAAAATAACCTCACAAATGAAGGTTGACCACTGGTGGTATGGAATTATATCCCAGCATGGGTCAGTGCTTTCAGAGGAGTTTGGAGAAGATTGGAAAACAAACAGAAGTCAAAGAACAGCAATTGTCAGGCACTGAGAGCACAGCTGGGAAATCAGATTACACTCTTGACAATTGAAAGGCATCTATTAATACGACATTAGGCTGAGATGCATAATTTGAATGAGCTCCTTAGTAGAAATAAAATAAATATTTAAAAAAAAATTTAAATCATTTGTTATTTTTGACATATTGACAAATACATCATAAATCACTCTAAATATGTGAATTATACATAAATATGGAAATGTTTATGAAACTTTCTGTCTGGTGATGATAATTTTTAGTGTTGAAATCAAAGTCATCATTGCAAAAAGGTGAAACAGACAAATAATTTCCCTTCAACATTCTTTGAAAGATGCTGATTCTCTGGGGATCGGTTCATGGTGCCAGCCATGTGAATGTTGCCAAATGCTCATTAAATGTAAATGCACAGCAGTATTTTTCAAACTTTGGTATTTAATTTAATTTAGATTGCCCTTATCAGGACCCGAGTGCAGAGGTGGCCTGGAGAAGAGAGGGGTTCAATCAGATAAGGTCGACGACCCCTTTTAAGAAAAAGGTGAGGTTTGCTCTGATGTATCCGGCCCCTATCTGGGTCACGTATGAGGAGCAACATTTTTATTTTGAGTCGCCCGAGGAAGCGATGGACTTCGCGAAAAGGAAAGGACTGGTGGGGCGGACTGAGGATTTTGAACATTGCTGCAATGTTCACGTTTAGAAAAGTTTCTTGTTTTTTGTTTGTTCGACGTTATTTGTAATGCCTTCTGTATTGATTTGGGGCCAGTTGCAGAGTTGAGTGAGTTAAAGTTTACATTTGCACTGATGGGGGATGGAGGTGTGGTTGTTAGATGCTGGGTCATCGGTTTGATTTTTTCTTTGTTTATCGTTTTTTTTTAGGGAAATTGGGTTGGGGCTGGTTTTTCGTTTGAATATGTGTGTATGAGCGGGGGGGAAGGGTGGGGAGGGAACAATAGGTGGGAGACTGTCTGGCGCCATGGGCGGGGGCCACCAAGCTAGCTGGGCGGGTTAGCTCACGGAAACGCAGTGGGGGGTGAGCAGATGTTAGGCTTATCGAAGGGGTCAATTTACATTGTGCTGTTACTAGGGGTGGAAGGGGGGGGAAATGTTCTGCTGATGAGAGAGGGACTTTTGCTGAGGGACAGAGAGGAGGTCGGGGGCGGAGGCTGCCTGGGGGCGGGCCGGTGGAGGCGTGGGCTGGAGACTGGCCCAAGAAAAGTGATGGCTGATTGGTGAGGAGGGGGGGCGGGGGGGGGGGGGAGCGTGGGGCAATGAGCCCCCCAACTAGGCTGATCACCTGGAATGTACGAGGGCTAAATGGGCCGGTTAAGAAGGCACGCGTGTTCACGCTTCTGAGAGGACTGAAGGCGGACGTGGTAATGCTATAGGAGATGCACCTTAAAGTAGCTGATCAAAGGGCAGCACAGTGGCACAGTGGTTTAGCCCTGCAGCCTCATGGCGCCGAGGTCCCAGGTTCGATCCCGGCTCTGGGTCACTCTCTGTGTGGAGTTTGCACATTCTCCCCGTGTCTGCGTGGGTCTCACCCACACAACCCAAAAGATGTGCTTGCTAGGTGGATTGGCCACGCTAAATTGCCCCTTAATTGGAAAAATGAATTGGGTACTCTAAATTTTTTTTTAAAAAGTGTAACTGATCAGATCAGATTAAGGAAGGGATGGGTCGGACAGGTTTTTCACTCGGGGCTGGACTCGAAGACTAGAGGCGTCGCGATCCTGATTAATAAGCGAGTGGTGTTTGAGACGGGAAAAATAGTTACAGATGTGGGAGGCCAGTACATTATGGTCAGTGCGAAACTAGAGGGGGTGCAGGTGATATTAGTAAATGTGTATGCGCCAAATTGGGAAGATGTGGAGTTTATAATGAGGATGCTGGGGAAGATACCGGACCTGGATTTGCATAAGTTGGTATTGGAAGGGGACTTCAACACAGTTATTGACCCTGGTTTAGACCGGTCGAGCTCAAAGACAGGCAGGGTGCCAGCAATGGCTAAGGAGCTAAAGGGGTTCATGGAGCAAATGGGGGTGGGAAATGGGTGGCAAATGGGTAAAGAGCCAATACACAATGGGCAGCATATGTTCATGCAATACACAAGGCAATCTGATAGAAAATGTGACTCACAAGAATGCAAGCATATCAGGAAACCGTGCACTGCAGGAGATTATAATAACTGGGAACCAAAGCACAAATACTACTAGGAGTAGTGGTGCCACTGATTATATTAGTTCGTGTCCATGAAATTCTTTTGGGCGATTTCTTTTCCTTGACACGGTGGGGGACATTAATACAGGGAAGTGAAACACTTTCCATTTTGGGCACCAGCTTAGGTACAGCATGAGTAGATATGTTTATTTATTGTTCCCAGGATATAGGCTCAGAACTTCATCCAAATAGATTAGAAATGAAAGCAAGTAAATTGGATTGGATTGGATTTATTGTCACATGTTCCGAGAAACAGTGAAAAGTATTGTTCTGCGTACAGTCCAGACAGATCATTCCAGACATAAAAAAACATAGGCCATACATAAATATACAATGTAAATACATAGACACAGGCAGCGGGTGAAGCATACGGAGTGTAGTACTACTCAGTAGAGAAGATATGTATGAAGAGATCAGTTCAGTCCATAAGAAGGTCATTCTGGAGTCTGGCAACAGTGGGGAAAAACTGTTTTTGAACCTATTGGTGCGTGTTCTCAGACTTTTGTATCTCCTGCCTGATGGTAGAGGTTGGAAGAGAGAATAACCCAGGTGGGAGGGATCTTTGATTATGCTACCTGCTTTCCTAAGGCAGCGGGAGATGTAGACAAAGTCAATGGATGGGAGGCGGTTTCGCCTGATGGACTGGGCTGTGTTTACAACTCTGTAGTTTCTCACAGTCTTGGGCCAAGCAGTTGCCATACCAAGCTGTGATGCAGCCAGATAAGATGCTTTTTATGGTTCCACCAGACAAAATGGTAAGAGTCAATGTGGACATGCAAATTTCCTTAGTTTCCTGAGGAAGTATAGGCGCTGTTGTGCTTTCTTGGTTGTAGCATTGACGTGGGTGGACCAGGACAGATTGTTGGTGATGTGCAAACCTAGGAATTAGAAGCTGTCAACCATCTCCACCTCGGCACCATTGATGCAGACAGGGATGTGTACGACCCTTTACTTCCTGACGTCAATGGCCAGTTCCTCAGTTTTGCAGACGTTGAGGCAGAGATTGTTGTCGTTACACCACTCCACTAAATCTTTCCCTATAAGGTCCCATCAAGTACTGCGGGTCAGGTACAACACAGGAACAACATTTAAGAACCATTTAGATGCATAGCATACAAGGCTATGGACCCAGAGCTGGAAATTGGGATTAGAATAGATAGGTGCATGATGGCTGGCGCACACATGATGGGCTGAAGGGCCTCTTTTTGTGCTGTAAAACTCTATGACATGTGGGGATGGATTCTCGGGGTCCCTAACCGCGTGCTTCTCGGTGGCACACCGTTTACTGGCAGCAGGATTCTGTCTTCCCGCCGCTTGTCAATGGGATTTCCCATTAAAGTCACCCGGCACCTTGGGGTGGTGGTGCGTTTCCAGCAGGAAATGTGAATCGCAGCAGCTGGAGAATTCTGGCCATGATTCCAAACTCATAGCAATGTGGTTGACTCTTAAAATGATCTTTAAAATGGCCTAGCAGCCAACTCAATCGTGTCAAACTACTGCGAAGTCTAAAGGGAGTGAAATCAGGTTGATCATTTAATGTTGACTGAGGCAATGGCAAGGCCAGCCCTGTTGAACCGAATAAGTCAACAACTGTGCCAAAAATGGCAGAGCTGGCCCATGGACTAGTCAAGTGAAAGCCTGATGTAGACGGATTCCCACGGTTGGAATCAGACCTGGGTCCTGATGCTGTGAAGTGCAGTGCTAACCACTGTGTCATCATGCTTCCCACATGGTATGCAGTCAGTAGGGAATTGCCCCAGAGTCAATATGAACTCTGGACCTCGTCAAGTCTGATGGCATCAGGTCAACCATGCTCAAGGAAACCTCCTGCTGGTTATCACTTACCATCCCCCTTTCAACTAAAGAAACTGATCTCTTCCATGTTGAACAGCACTTGGAAGAAGCAGTGAAGGACACAGAAGATACTGTCGGTGGGGGACTTTAATTTCATCACAAAGAGCAGCTCCATAGCATCATTACTGACCGAGCTGGCCGAGTCCGAAAGGACGCAACTGCTGGACTGTATCTGCAGCACAAGGGCCTGTGAGGGAAAAACCCACTTAACCTTGCCCTCACCAATTTATCCATCTCAGATGCTTCTGTCCATGACAGTGCCAGTTGGAGTGACCACTGCGCAGCTCTTGATAGTTCGTACCTTCTTCACATTGAGGATACCCTCCATTCTGTTGGGTGTCACTACCACCATGTTAAATGGGATAGATTTCAAACTGATCTGGCAACTCAAAACTGGGCTCCCATGAAATGCTGTGGCCATCAGCACCATCAGAATTATACACAACTACAATCTGTAACCTCATGGCCTGGCAAATCCTCCAATTTACTGTTACAGGCAGAAAATCGATGATGTCATTGGCTGGACCCGTCAGCAGCAAACATCACCCAGTTAAAAATGTTGGAAAGTAAAACCACACATTTTCATGGTTGTCTTTAACAAAACTATGTGTGTTACATTGTGTCAGAGAAAACAGTGGGTTCTATTTGAATTTGTATTAAAAATAAAGAGACAGTGCAGAGAATAGCACTCATCAGGTATTGATGAGTGTGTATTTGATGGAGCAGAAAATGTGCCCTAGAAAACGATAAACGGAAATTACCGAGGCAAAAGTGGGTATTGTATTTTGTTCTGAATAAAATTACCCATTCTGTTTCCAAACTCCATTCTCCAGACTTGTTCTTCAGTTTCAGCTCTCATTCAGATTGTTGCATGCTTTAATTTTGCTTAAAAAGAATGAGATATTGAACGGAGAGGATGAGTATCGCACTAAGGGTGGGGGAACGAGTAGAGTTCTGGTCTCCACCCCTTGCAATAACGGCATGGAGTAAAGCAGAGGAAGGCAGTACAACTGCGCCTGCTCCACGTTGGCAGAAAATACAGACATCCTTAACATCAGGCCAGCATTTCAGTGAATATGGCTTCAAGAAGCCCATTATTACATCTATCAATTTATTTTCATTTCTTCCATTGATCTATTTTCCCCTCACTATTGTTCCCACTCCCTCTTGGGGCCAACTTGGGCCAACTGTTCCTAGTTGCCCTTTGAAACAAGATTCACCTTTGTTCAGCCATTCACACATTCTAATCTCTTTATGTGCCACTATCAGCACAATCACCCCCATTTGCATTCCTTTTGTCTTTCTGTCCTCGGCATCTTGTCAAACTCCACCTATCGCTGGCCTCCTATCCAGCCCCACCGCTACATGCCCCCCCCCACCACACACAGTATATAAATGTGACCCCATTTCCAGTTCTCTCTAGCTTTGACAAAGAATCATCAGACTCAAAATGTTAGCTCCCTTCTCTCTCCACAGATGCTGTCAGACCTGCTGAGATTGTCCAGTATTTTCTGTTTTTGTTTCAGATTCCAGCGTCCGCAGTAATTTGCTTTTATCACTACCATCTTCTGTAGGCCTAAGGATGGGCAATAAATGGAGGCATCCTTAACATCAGGGCAGCATTTGAGTGAATATTGCTTCAAGAAGGCCACATCCTGCAAATGAATAAAATATATATTTTTTAATTCTCTACCTGTTCTCTAAAAACTATAGTTTTTACATTCTTCGCAGTTTGGCCAAGTACAATAGGGAGAGTGAGGCTTCTCTTAGCATCAACAAAATGTTTTCCTTTGTTTCGATTGAGCCCCCTTCGGATTTACAAACACTTGACCATCTTGTGAAATACAATCAGAGGTGAGTGGAAAATGCACGCTCTGTTCAGAGATTTCTTTTCCCCTCAAGTCAGATTAAGCAATGAAGACAGATTCAGTTCCAGAAAATCAATTGGGCCCTGTATCGAATCCTTTCTTGGAACTCAGTCATTTTCCAGTTCTTCCTGTGACATTGATTCTCATGGTTGCCAACTTTTCCAACATGTTCAACAGATTTCACTTCCCTTCTACTTTTGCCTTTGATCTTACAGGCCTTAAATCCTTGACTGTCACAGAAACAATGACACACATTCCCCTCCGTGACGGAGTCTTCACCCAGCTGAGGGACTATTGCATATTCGCTTTTGTTGGCTTGTTTCTATTTTAAAGCAAATATTGCATGAATAGTTTTCCTGAGTGTCATGAAATACACCAGTATATCATGGTGCAGACACACACTGATGGACACAAAGTGTGAACAATCAACATACACAACACCGCAGCCAAACACCAGTGAGAGCACACGCACGATAAAGACAGGGGACATCAGAGTTCCCGCTCATTCGAGTAGCAGCTAGCTAGGAGCACAGAGCTCACAATCTGCAACACAGACATTCACCATGTGCTGAGTGCATCAACTGGTTGAAGGCAAAGGTCTTCAGTTAAAGCTGGTATCGTATTTACCCACAGTTCAAGTATGTTTAAATAGTTAACCTTTTAATAAAATATTTTTGCACTACTTCAAGTGTTGGTGACCTGTATGTGATCCAGAATACCCAACACATCATGATACCAGGAGTGGTTGCATACTAGCACTTCTTAGACCTACCTGAAAGTGATCTGCCTTCCGCCAGCATTCCGTCATCCTGCAACATGGACAACATCAGCCCGCCGCCGCTCCGCATCGCCGGCAACCTCGGGGCCAACTGGAAGATTTTCAAACAGCGCTTCCAGCTCTACCTCAAAGCCATGGACAGGGAGGGCACCTCGGACACCAGAAAGATTGCTCTTCTCCTCTCCCCGGCCGGGGACCATGCCATACATATTTTCAACTCTCTCACCTTTGCAGATGACGAAGACAAGACGAAGTTCAAGACGGTTCTCCTCAAATTTGACACTCACTGCATCGTAGAGGTGAATGAAAGTTTTGAACGCTACGTGTTCCAGCAGCGTTTGCAGGGTAAGGATGAACCTTTCCAGTCTTTTTTAATGCACCTCCGCATCCTTGCGCAATCTTGCAGCTACAGGCCCACCTCCGACTCTATGATACGCGACCAGATCGTTTTCAGTGTTCAGTCGGACCCCCTACGTCAGCAGCTCCTCAAAGTAAAGCAACTCACCCTAGCGACCGCCATCGAGACCTGTGTCTGACATGAAAATGCCACCAGTCGGTACTCCCATATACAAGCGGCTGAAACGGCGCGGCAAGGTCCCCACGAGGCGGAACGGGTCCAAGAGATTGAACACCTCCAGAGCCTCAGCCTGGATGAGGGCGGCCATCTTGCGTGCTTTTCGCGGACTCCCGGCTTGTACACACCAAACGAGGGGACGGCGACATGGAGGAACGTAATGCGCAGGCGTGCACCACGCAGGACGCACCGTGCATGCGCGATGGCGCAGCGAACGTGCTGACGTCACGACGTGCGGCAACTGTGGCTCCGCCCATTTAAAACGGCAATGCTCCGCAAAATCTCGACAATGCCTACGATGTGGAAGACTTGGCCACTATGCTGCTTGCTGTCGAGCAGCTCAGCCTTCCAATTCATATCTCCTCAGCCAGCCTCACAGGAATGTCCGGGCAATTCAACCCACGGTCACCGAGTCCGATTCCGACCTCCCACACAGCAGTGACACCTAGGACCCGAAGGCGCCTTTTCGAGTCGGTGTTGTAACAAAAAACAGGCTGTCCCCGAAGCAAAGACACCAGCCGCTGTGGGTATACAGCATCAATCCAGACGATGAGTGGTGTGCCACCCTGGCGGTCAACCGGTCCCAAATACGATTCCGCCTGGACACTGGTGCCTCCGCCAATCTCATGGCGTGGTCTGCTTTCCAAAGCCTTCGTGTCAAACCAACCATTCTCCCATCGGCCTGCCAGCTATTGGACTACAATAGCAACATCATTCCTGCTACCGGCTCATGCCAACTCGAAGTGACGCACAAGTCACGAAAAGCCATCCTTCCTTTCGAGATCGTGGGCTCCCCGAAGGACTCTCTGCTTGGCGCACAGGCGTGCAAATTGCTAAACCTAGTTCAAAGAGTTCACTCTCTCTCTCCTGATGACACGTCTGCCTTCCAGGATGCTGACTTCAGGGCGCAACTCAACGCCATCATCGACCAGCACCGCGACGTCTTCGAAGGCATGGGCACGCTCCCATATACGTACAAGATCATACTCAAACAGAACGCCGCGCCTGTGGTGCATGCACCTCGCAGAGTCCCAGCACCCCTCAAGGACCACCTCAAGCAGCAGCTGCAGGACCTCCAAGACCAAGGAGAGTTACGGAACCAACCGATTGGGTCAGTTCCATGGTGTGCGTAAGGAAGCCTTCCGGCGAGCTCAGAATCTGCATTGATCCAAAGGATCTGAATCGCAACATAATGAGGGTGCATTACCCAATCCCCAAGTGCGAAGAGATCACATGCGAGATGGCTCGGGCCATGCTCTTCACCAAACTTGACGCCTCGACAGGATTCTGGCAAATTCAACTAGACAGATCCAGCAGGAAACTGTGTACCTTTAACACCCCTTTTGGCAGATATTGTTACAACAGGATGCCGTTTGGGATCATATCGGCGTCAGAAGTATTCCACAGGATCATGGAACAAATGATGGAAGGCATTGAAGGTGTTCGCGTCTATGTTGACAACATAATCATTTGGTCTACCAAATATCAGTCGCCTCCAGCGCATGTTGAAACGCATACGGGGAGCAGGGCCTACGCCTCAACATAGCCAAATGCTCCTTCGGCCAGACGGAACTCAAGTTCCTAGGGGACCACATCTCCCGGTTGGGTGTACGGCCGGATGCGGACAAGGTGGCTGCCATCACAGCCATGAAAAAGCCAGAGGACTAGAAAGCGGTCCTCCGATTCCTGGGCAGGGTCAACTTCATAGGGAAGTTCATCCCTAACCTCGCCTCTCATACCACAGCTCTCAAGAACCTGGTCAGGAAGACGACAGACTTCCAATGGCTTCCTGCCCACGAGCGCGAATGGAGAGAACTTAAAACCAAACTCACCACGGCCCCGGTATTGACCTTTTTTGATCCAGCGAAAGAGACAAAAATTTTGACCGATGCCAGCCAATCTGGCATTGGGGCAGTGCTCCTGCAATGCAATGAGGCCTCATCATGGGCCCCGTTGCATATGCGTCACGCACCATGACCCCCACGAAACAGCGCTGCGCCCAGATAGAAAAGGAGTGCCTGGGCCTGTTGACCGGTGTCGTCAAATTTCATGATTACGGCCTTCCCCAAATCACCGTTGAGACCGACCATTGCCCGCTGGTCAATATAATACAAAAAGACTTGAACGACATGACGCCACGCCTCCAGCGCATTCTTCTTAAACTCCGGCGATATGACTTTCAGCTCCTTTACACCCCGGGCAAGGACCTGATCATAGCCGACGCTCTGTCCAGGGCAGTGTGACCCAGCGGGATTCGTCTGCCAGGTTGATGCCCATGTGGCCTTCGCGGCCTCCAATCTACCGGCCACGGATGAACGCCTCGTCCAAATTCGGCGCAAGACTGCGGCTGACCCCCTGCTACAGCGTGTCATGCGCCATCTAACAGACGGGTGGCTCAAGGGCCAATGCCCAGAGTTCTGCAACATCAGAGAAGATCTGGCGGTAGTCAATGGTGTCCTCCTGAAGCTGGACCACATTGTTATCCCGCACAGCATGCGCCAGCTCGTCTTGGAACAGCTACACAAGGGCCATCTTGGCGTGGAGAAGTGCAGCCGACGGGCCCAAGAGGTAGTGTACTGGCCCGGCATCAATGACGACATCGCCAACACAGTGCTCAACTGCCCCACCTGTCAGTGGTTCAAGCCGGCCCAACCACCTGAGACCCTACAGCCCCATGAGTTGGTCACGTCCCCTTGGTCCAAGGTCGGCATCGACCTGTTCCACGCGCTGGGTAGAGACTATGTTCTGATTGTAGACTATTTTTCAAACTACCAGGAGGTGGTACATTTGCACGACATCACATAGTCAAACGGCTCCTCTGCAAGGCTGCCGATGCGGGATCCGACCTCTACCTCGCCCTGCTGGCCTATCGCTCAGCCCCACTGTCCACTGGCCTGTCGCCAGACCTGCTGCTCATGGGTCGCACCCTGAGGACGACGGTGCCATCCATTCACGTCCCAGACCTCGACCTTCGCCGGATGCAGCTGTCTCGTGCACAGCACAAGGCGGCTCATGACTCCTGTGCAGCTGATCTCCCTGCTCTGGCTCCAGATGACAACATCCGCATCCATCTTCCGGATGGTGGCTGGTCTGCAACTGCTGTGGTTCTTCGGCAGGTGGCTCCCCGCTCGTTCCTGGTTCGTCTACCGGATGGTTCCATTCTGCGCCGTAATCGGCGTGCCCTTCGTCTCGCTCCGCGCTCGCTACGTGATCCTCCGTCAGTGCCTACGGTTGTCCCTGACCTGGACTATGCAGAGATTCCGGTTACACTGCATCCTCCTCACTCTGACACAGTTCAGCCCGCTCCTCAGCTGGTGGCTCCTGACCCACCCTTGAGGCTGTCAACCAGAATTCGTCGCCCACCTCAGAGACTTGATTTGTGAACTTTGCACTAATGGACTCTCTGGTCTGTTCTGTTCTTCCGTTTAATCGTTGAAGTGGTTTGTATATAGTGTTCATCTTGTTATTTGTGTGACACACTGTTTTTTTCTGCACCAGGCACCTTCCAATGTAAATAGCTTAGTTTTATGTACATAGTCCTGTAAATATTTCGCACACACGTAGTCAGGAACATTCACCACACACTATTTATTGTCACGCAGGCACATTTTTTCATATAAAAGAGGGGATGTCATAATATACACCAGTATATCATGGTGCAGACACACACTGATGGACACACAGTGAGACCAATCAACATACACAACATCGCAGCCAATCACCAGTGAGAGCACACACACTATAAAGACAGGGGATATCAGAGTTCCCGTTCATTCGAGAAGCAGCTAGCTAGGAGCACAGAGCTCACAACCTGCAACACAGACATTCGCCATGTGCTGAGTGCATCACCTGGTTAGGACAAGGCAAAGGTCTTTAGTTAAAGCTGGTATCGTATTTACCCACAGTTCAAGTATGTTTAAATAGTTACCCTTTTAATAAAATAGTGTTGCACTACTTCAAGTGTTGGTGACCTGTATGTGATCCAGAACACCCAACACATCACTGAGGTCACTGGAACAGCCTGGGCTAAGTTTCATGATGTGCTAGCCACTCTTTCGTGCTTCCATGCGAGTGCCTAGAACATGAGTTCATCATTCGATTGGACTTTGGAGTGAAAATAGGTGGTATAGAAGGGAATAAATCAAGGCTTTGAGAGTGTAGTCAGTGTAGTCAGATGATGGACAGCCTGGGGGAGATAGGGAATTCTGAGTGAAGTTGTCAATTTTATGCCAATTCGTGGCAAGTTAGAGATAGCTCTCTATTACACGCTCCTACTTATTGAGAACTGGGTTGAGACAGACCAACTCATTTCACATATCATCCTTAGAGCTAACACAGGACCTTTTCATTCGATTGGCTTCAAATGCAGATCACAGCTGTGAAAGAACTAGGCGACAACCCATCGTACCTCAAAAGGGGCAGTTTGCCATAGATTTCAGAAACAACAGTCACTACCAAATAGAACAATATGTAGAAAAGCTTCATGGAAGTGTTTCTCATCATTAGCATTTTGAAGATGAATGGGTCCAGTTGTCGAAAGGATCTCAACATATCAGGTAATTCGTGCAAAACCAGAGTTTCAAACCAAATAAGTAACAAAACTGTACTAATGCAGCCCTTGCGATGTAAGGACCAGGGTTTTTCAGTCCCGCCATGGCGGATTCTCCGTGGAATATACGTCGAGCCACTCAAGTGCCTGTTGATTTAGGCGGGACTGGAAGATCCCGCTGGCAGGAAGGATGGGAAAATTCCGGCCAAGGACTTTACATGTGTTCTATAATCGAAAAATGCCTTTCGGAGCTGATGCAGAACAATGCATTAATAAAAACATGGCAGCTTCCTTCTGCTTGAGTTGGTTGGTTGAGTTAAATTATATTGTTTGTTGACTTAATTTGTCAAGTATTTGTCAGCAAGGTCGATGCGATGATGCATAGAGGACCATTGTCCCACCGGTTGTTAATGAGATCCAAAGGTCGATCAATTCGCCAATGGAACATGTAATCAATACAAGGGCAGTGCACATTATCAGAATAGATCCGATGGAGCAGCAAGTTATCAGGACTCTCACAGCGATTGTCATGTTCTTGCTGTTCCAATATTGTGACATTGCTGTTGATTCAGCAGGTCAAGGTCAGTAATGTGTAGAGTTAATCTAGCAACACCAGTTATTGCCCTTCCAGTTTATCTACAAATCCAACACAAGTTCTTTTCTGTCAGATAAAATGAGGTGACTTCTTCTCTGCCAGACCTCCCCCCCCCCCTCTCCCCCAGCACCTGGCATCCATCACATTTTTGCCCTCTTTTCCCCTGAAGGTGCCTTTCTGGAGTAGGGTTCCTCCATGCACATTACCTTCCAGAACATCATCAAAATTCTCATGTGTGAGCCCTGACACTTCATTGCCATGGGGAAAAGATATCACAGGTGTGCACTTTGCACCCAAAATCCTCATGTAAGCCCTGCCAGGAAGGTATTCAGGGGAAGTGAGAAGAAGCAGCTGATTACTCCGCCACCTAGGAGGTTAGGAAGCTGGGGTAAACTTTAGAGCCATATCACAGGTTCAGCTGTTTACAGCAAATCTCTGAAGTAGAACTTGAACACACAATCTTCTGACTCAGAGGCGATATTGCGACCACTGATCTGTGGTGACCGAACAAACCAGAAACACAGAACAAATGTTTTAACAATCATTGCTCAGTGTGGCCCTGGCAATGCCTGCAGAGGTTAATCAAGATAAAGGATGTTGGGTGTCTGGTTAATCCTTGTGGCACTTCACCAGTCACCTCAGACAAGCCTCCAAACATATTTTTAATAACCATCTTCTGTTTTCTATGATCATATTCTATCATTTTGCACACAACATTGCTCCCTTTATCTTTTTAATCACCCTCTTATGAAGGATGTTGTCAAATTAAATTTAAGAGTCTAAATAAACATTAGCTGGATTTCCATCATTTTCAGAAGCTCGGGCATAAAACCCAACATGTTCATCTGACAGTATCTGTTTTAGCTAAAGTCAAAATGAATCATTAATCATCCTTCCCTGACCCAAATTATCATAAATATCACACTTTGCAATGTTCTCTATTATTCAAGCCACTTCAGGATCTGATGTATAAACTCCACAGATGCTGTCAGACCTGCTGAGCCTTTTTGGTACTTTCTGTTTTTATATCAGATTTCCAGCTTCTGCAGTATTTTGCTTTTACTTTGATTACAATACTTCCCTAGTTTGTCTGAAGATTCTGTCACTCTCCCTTCTTTACAGGTGTGCATTGCGTTATTCAAGAGCTCCTGTTAACTTCAGTAGTTTCAATTTTAACTCCAACTACCAAGTGTCATAACATACACCAGTATATCATGGTGCAGACACACACACACTGATGGACACACAGCAAGACCAATCAACACACGCAACACCGCAGCCAATCACCAGTTAGAGCACACTCACTATATAGACAGAGGGCATCAGAGTTCCCCCTCATTCGGGATGCAGCCTCTCAGAAGGACAGAGCTTACAGCTTACAGCACAGATCTTCACCATGTGCTGAGTGCATAGACTGGTTAGGACAGGCATAGGTCTTTAGTTTAATCTAACATCGTGTTAACCCACAGTGAAAGTATGTTCAACAGTTTCTAACTTAATACAATAGTGTTGTACTATTTTAAGTGTTGGTGGCCTGTATGTGTTCCATGGATCCAGAGCACCCAACACATCACCAAGAACATCATTTGCCTTAGCACTGGATGTTAGACTGTGGTCTAGCAAAAGATCTCACCAGCGGTTGTCTCACCTTGTCACCCTCAGTCCCCTTGACGATATTATAACATCATCATATACTTGAACCAACCCAATTGCTTGTCAATGATTCAGTTGGTAGCCATGGAGATGCTGCCATTGGATTGAGGTGGGCACACTAAGAAGTCTTACAACACCAGTTAAAGTCCAATAGGTTTCTTTGGAATCACTAGTTTTCGGAGCGTAGCTCACCTGATGAAGGAGCTACGCTCCGAAAGCTATTGATTCCAAAGAAACCTGTTTGACTTTAACCTGGTGTTGTAAGACTTCTTACAATGATTCAGTTCAGAAAGCTCTTGGAGGGAGGTTTAATATTTTGACATGCCAGGGATAGGTTCAAGAATTGGGAGGGGGAGGTGGTGTTGGGTTGGTGGTGGTGGGGAGAGGGTTTTTAAATATTTTTAAAAACTTCTTAGTGTAGAGTTAGTGGAAGCTGCATGTTCTGGGTTATTGGACGAGTTTTGTAGTTTTCGAAATATTTTGAATTTTCAATTAAGCGATGCTGGATCTTGACAAGGAGGTCAGGATGAGCAGATAAATGAGCAGATTTCTCCTCCGGTGCGTTTAGACCTCAGGGTCTTAAAGGGACAGGTCAGGTGAAACTCTATCCTAATTTCCTACAGTGCAGATAATATATTCTGCCATCTTTTTATTCTGCTTTGTGGCTTCAAATCTAGTTGATGTTCATCATCATTGCTGAATTGTGGAAGGTAGTTTTATTTCAAAAACAGCCTATTTACAACGCTGCAATGTTATACACTTTTCCATCATTTGTCATGTTGTCTATTTAAATTCAATGTCAAGTTGAACAATACGTAGGTCAGAATGAATTAAGGCCCAGCCATGCTAAATCCTTTATGCTTATTAGCAAAGGATTATCAAGGTGTAAACACAGCCCTCATTATTTATAATAACATATGACATAATGGTTCTCCTAATTTCTTTATTGTGAGCAATCTTATAGTGAGGGATTCATTTATAGTAGAAAACCCTGGAATCTTAGTAATTAAAATTGCTTTATGGATTATAGAGTTTGCACAATCAATTAGATGCACACAGTGAATTCACCAGGTACCTTATTAAGTGTGTTCTACTTTACACCTCTTCTTGATAGTCTGTCAAATGTACTCCTCAGCAAAAAGAAATCAAAGGCACTGCCTGTCTGTGAACTTCGTTATTCCCCATTTGTCTAAATTTGTTGGCTCGGCAGATCATTATTCTGGAGTAAATGATGGTTCTCCTTCAATGATACAAAGTGCAGGGTTTGCTTTCATTGTGAAAGGGGGTCTTAGGGCAGCATGTGGCACAGTGGTTAGCACTGGGACTACAGAGCTGAGGACTTAGGTTCGAATCCCGGCCTTGGGTCACTGTCCGTGTGGAGTTTGCACATTCTCCCCGAGTATGCGTGGGTTTCACCCCCACACCACAAAGATGTGCAGGTCAGGTGGATTGGCCATGCTAAATTGCCCCTTAATTGGAAAAAATTATAATAATTGGGTACTCTAAATTTTTTTTTTTTAAATGAAAGGGGGTCTTACATAAAGGTTCAAAGGCTTTGCAAACTCTTCAAAGTCTTTAGTGCGGACATTGGGGTGTGATGGTAAAGGGGAGGGGACGGTGACGAGGTGCTTAGATCACATTGTGGAGCGGCGCCATGTATGCATTCATGAAATCTTTTTCTTGGCACTCCTAGGGAAAGCTCGAGGAACATGAAACAGTTGCTATTTTTGGCTTGCAGATCATGTCCAAAGGGCAGCACGGTAACATAGTGGTTAGCACAATTGATTCACAGCGCCAGGGTCCCAGGTTCGATTCCCGGCTTGGGTCACTGTCTGTGCGGAATCTGCACATCTTCCCCGTGTGTGCGTGGGTTTCCTCCGGGTGCTCCGGTTTCCTCCCACAGTCCAAAGATGTGCGGGTTAGGTGGATTGGCCATGATAAATTGCCCTTAGTGTCCAAAATTGCCCTTAGTGTTGGGTGGGGTTACTGGGTTATGGGGAAAGGGTGGAGGTGTTGACCTTGGGTAGGGTGCTCTTTCCAAGAGCCGGCGCAGACTTGATGGGCCGAATGGCCTCTTTCTGCACTGTAAATTCTATGATTCTATGATTCTAACCAAAAAGTTGGGGAGATCCGGGCGCAGTGGTGATATCAGTGGACTTGTAATCCAGGGGCCCTGGCTAATGTTCCGGGGACATGTGTTCAAGTATCACCATAGTAGCTAGTGAAATTTGAATTGAATTAATAAATTTGGAATATGAAGCTAGTCTTACCATCATCGATCACCGTAAAAACCCAACAGGTTCACTAATGTCCTTTAGGAAAATAATTTTGCCATCTTTAGCTGGCCTGGCCCTCAAGTAATTCCAGCAATGTGGTTGACTCTGAATTGCCCTCTGCAATGAGCCTACCAAACCACTTTGTTCAAGGGCAATTAGGGATGGGCAACACATGCCAGCCTTGCCAATGACGCCCACATCTCATGAAAGAAAACAATTCTAAAAGTGCACAAGCAGGTGGGAGGGTCAGTTGCTAACCACGTATAGTGGGAATTCAAATCACTGATTTGTTGCAATTTCTTAACATGTGTGTCTGCTGGATATGGCTTCCCAAATGTTAGGTGCATTTGTAAAATTAAGTCCACGGATTAATCTATTCTGTCTCCCTAGGCCTTGCTTGCTGTGCTGTAAGTTACTCAAAATACACGGCGTGCAATGAAAAACAAGTGAAAATTTAGGTACAGTAATCATTGACCTGGATCGTCCGAGGAGTGGCAATCATTGTTCGAAATTTGCCCAACCCGAAGCATTTCCACATTTCTACAGGATCTTCTGAACCAAGGTGTCTTAGAAATACCGAGCACAGCATCCCTCGAAAAAATTCATTGGAATGTAGTCGGGTGGGGAGAAGAAGACGGAGTGCATCCCCTTTTTATGGCACCAGCCGCTGTATTGTAAGGTTAAATGTCCAGTCTGAAGTTGGCAAATGGGTGAGCGAATGGGTGAGTGAATGGTTGAGTGGGTGAATGAGCAGTTGTTACATGGGTAAGATAAGGTGGGCAAGTGGGTAAGTGGAAGAGAGGCAGGCAGGTGAGGTGAGTAATTGGATAAGTGGGTGACGTGGACAGGTGGATAAGTGGGTGAGGTTGGTAAATGGGTAGGTGGATGAAGTGGGTAATTATGCAGGCAGGTACGGTAAGGTGGGCAGATGGACGAGTTGGGAAAGTGGGTGAGGTGCGTAAGTGGAAGAGGGATTGGTTGGCGAGGTGTGTAAATGGGTAGGTGGGTGACGTGGGTATGTATGCAGGCAGGTAGGTGGGTGAGGGTGGGCATGTGGGTGAGTTAGTTAAGGGGTAAGTGGGTGATTTTGGTAGAAAACTGAGGTGGATAGGTGGAAGAGGGTAAAAAGTGTGTGTGTGGGTAGTCAGGTTGTGGATTTGTCAGATCAGGAGGGTAGTTGGCTTGGTGGGTGGGTATTCGTCTGGGCCGGGAGGGCAGTCAGGTGATTGGGGTGGAGAGGGTCATGAGGTGGTCGGTGGTGATGTGTAGACTAGGGATTAGAAGGGCAGTCGGGTGTCTGATGGACTTGGCTGGTGGCCAGTGAGCTGGCTCAAATTGCCAGGCCCTTGCTGATACTTGATGCTGATTGGCGCTGACCATTCTGGAATGTTCTGCAGAGCTAGAAGGATTCATCTTGGTTTTAGTTTTAAAAATCCAGCTGCAGAGCATCACCTATGCTAGAGCTCTCTTCAGGAAAATGGTTCCAGCTAACTTTTCCTCTCTATCCAGCCTGTGAGTGTTTAATTCCTGAAGGCAGAGCTGGAGGGAACACTTTGGGTTTCTCTCCCTGAAATATTAACAAACCTCTCTGAAATCTCATGTAAGCTGCTTCTCTGATAGTCTGTTTTCCTCAGTAAAGCTGGGGGACATTCTGGTGAGCCTACAAAACAGTTATGTTTAAAACACAGGGTCGAGCTGCAGAGAAGATGAGACCGAGAGTCTTAAGAATCAAACTGGCCTGAGGCTGTTCTTTGAAGTGAAGGCCCAGGGTAATAAAAGTTAAAGTGACTCCCCCAGAGGAAACCCGACAGCCTGGAAGCGCTGAATGAATGTGACTGCCAGAAGATCCTCATTAGCAATCCAACCTGTGGTTTCGAACCCCAAGCACCTCGAGAGGACAGCCTGCTGCGATGACCTTGAAATCGGAAGCAAGGGCATTCATCTTCCATTTCATTTCAATTCCTATTATTTTACCCCTTCCCCTCCCTCTGTGTGTATCTGTCTTGTGTATCTTTGGGTAGAGTGTGCAACATAAAAGGGGGGAGTAGTAGATTAGCTGGTCATTATTCTGTTATTTTTGCATATTTCAACTTTGTTCCTGTTATAAATAAACAGTTATTGTGATCAACTTACAAACCTAGTGGCTATAACTTACTGAGTAGTCAAGGGCCAAATATTCTGCAAATTTTATACAAATTATTGGTTAATTCACTTGTGCTGGGACTCTGGGGTCTGTGGGACTGGAATCGACCATGCACTAGTCCAGGGTGTCATAACAAGGTGTTGAAAGATAATCGAGTGGTCAGGAGGGGAGTTCGGGATCGGGCGGGATAGTCAATGGGGGTGTTAGCACAAGTGTTAGGAGGAGGGGCAGTTCTGGAGTTACCCAGGAGTTAGGCTAAATTTAGAACACTTCCTGGGTAACTACTTGGGTAAATACATTGGATCTGTGACATATCTCTGACTCTCACTCAGAGTGCGCAACATTCACTCCTGTGGCAGCAAAGGAATTGCAAGGGAATTGCCGGTCAGAGGTTGAAAGATTCCGGGCAATTTGCATGGAGGTCTGCACATTGGGACTTCTGATGTGTCTCAATAGGAATTCTGGTCTCCGACGATCCACATACTGGAAGATTTACCATTATTTTTTGAGCAAAATGTCTTTCACATGTTGTTCACCCTCCCTTCTTCTCCAAGGGACTGACTGGTGATTTATCAATCTATTGTCAAGCCAGTCAATTAGTGAATTGACACTTGCAGTCTTCTAGTATAATTAAATGGACCTTTGCTTGTTATATTTAATTTAGCTGATCTTCTGTGGAACAGGAAGTTGTACAGGAGGCCAACCTACATAAAGTTCTGTAAGATCTATAACAATGAAAATAATTGATATAGCTGAAAGGACTGTAGCCATCTGGGCTGGCCACTTACAACAAGAAACATGGAAGTTCTCAAAGCCTAAAGGGAAATGTGGACAATGTAAGATTCCAGACAGCATCGAAACCCCCAACCGATTAGCATTTTAATGGCCCATCTCTGTAAGACAAAGGATTGATACCGATACAAGTCCAGACATTTCGGCGCCACTCCCTTTACTCAGGAAGCATAAACAGCATCAAGGCACCCGCCCCTTTATTGGCTCAGATCGTAGGCAGTGATCGATGTCATAATATACACCAGTATATCATGGCGCAGACACACACTGATGGACACTCAGTGGGACCAATCAACATACACAACACCGCAGCCAATCACCAGAGAACACGCGCACGATAAAGACAAGGGACACCAGAGTTCCCGCTTATTCGAGTTGCAGCGAGCTAGGAACACAGAGCTCACAGCCTGCAACACAGACATTCACCATGTGCTGAGTGCATCGACTGGTTAGGACAAGGCAAAGGTCTTAGTTAAAGCTGGTATTGTATTTACCCACAGTTCAAGTATGTTTAAATAGTTAACCTCTTAATAAAATAGTGTTGCACGACTTCAAGTGTTGGTGACCTGTATGTGATCCAGAACACCCAACACATCATGATACCAGGGGTGGTTGCACATTATGCACTTCTTAGACCTACCTGCAAGTGATCTGCCTTCCGCCAGCATTCCGTCATTCTGCAACATGGACAACATCAGCCCGCCACCGCCGCTCCGCATCGCCGACAACCTCGGGGCCAACTGGAAGATTTTCAAACAGCGCTTCCAGCTCTACCTCGAAGCCATGGACAGGGAGGGCGCCTCAGACACCAGAAAGATTGCTCTTCTCCTCTCCACGGCCGGGGACCATGCCATACATATATTCAACTCTCTCACCTTTGCAGATGACGAAGACAAGATGAAGTTCAAGATGGTTCTCCTCAAATTTGACACTCACTGCAGCGTAGAGGTGAATGAAAGTTTTGAACGCTACGTGTTCCAGCAGCGTTTGCAGGGTAAGGACGACCCTTTCCAATCCTTTTTAACGCACCTCCGCATCCTTGCGCAATCTTGCAGCTACGGGCCCACCTCCGACTCCATGATACGCGACCAGATAATTTTCGGTGTTCAGTCGGACCCCCTACGTCAGCAGCTCCTCAAAGTAAAGCAACTCACCCTAGCGACCGCCATCGAGACCTGTGTCCAACATGAAAATGCCACCAGTCGGTACTCCCGTATACAAGCGGCTGAAATGGCGTGGCAAGGTCCCCACGAGGCGGAACGGATCCAAATGATTGAACACCTCCAGGGCCTCAGCCTGGATGAGGGCGGCCATTTTGCGCGCTTTTCGCAGACACCCGCGCTTGTACGCACCAAACGAGGGGACGGCGACATGGACGAATGTAATGCGCAAGCGCGCACCATGCAGGACAGCACCGTGCATGCGCGGTGGCGCAGCGAATGTGCTGACGTCACGACGTGCGGCAACTGTGGCTCGGCCCATTTAAAACGGCAATGCCCTGCAAAATCTCGACAATGCCTACGATGTGGAAGACTTGGCCACTATGCTGCCTTCTGTCGAGCAGCTCAGCCTGCCAACTCCCATCGCTTCAGCCAGTCTCACAGGAATGTTCGGGCAATTCAACTCACGGTCACCGAGTCCGATTCCGTCCTCCCACACAGCAGTGACACCGAGGACCCGAAGGTAACTTTTCGAGTCGGTGTCGTAACGAAAAACAGGCTGTCCCCGAAGCAAAGACACCAGTCGCTGTCAGTATACAGCATCGATCCAGACGATGAGTGGTGTGCCACCCTGATGGTCAACTGGTCCCAAATACGATTCCGCCTGGACACTGGTGCCTCCGCTAATCTCATGGCGTGGTCTGCTTTCCAAAGCCTTTGTGCCAAACCAACCTTTCTCCCATCGGCCTGCCAGCTATTGGACTACAATGGCAACATCATTCCTGCTACCGGCTCATGCCAACTCGAAGTGACCCACAAGTCACGAAAAGCCATCCTTCCTTTCGAGATCGTGGGCTCCTCGAAGGACACTCTGCTTGGCGCACAGGCGTGCAAATTGCTGAAACTCGTTCAAAGAGTTCACTCTCTCTCCTGATGACACGTCTGCCTTCCAGGATGCTGACTTCAGGGCGCAACTCAATGCCATCATCGACCAGCACCGCGACGTCTTCGAAGGCATGGGCACGCTTCCATATACTTACAAGATCATACTCAAACAGAACGTCACGCCTGTGGTGCATGCATCTCGCAGGGTCCCAGCACCCCTCAAGGACTGCCTCAAGCAGCAGCTGCAGGACCTCCAAGACCAAGGAGTGATCTCCAGAGTTACGGAACCAACCGAGTGGGTCAGTTCCATGGTGTGCGTAAAGAAGCCTTCCGGTGAGCTCAGAATCTGCATTGATCCAAAGGATCTGAATCGCAACAAAATGAGGGAGCATTACCCAATCCCCAAGCGCGAAGAGACCACATGCGAGATGGCTCAGGCCAAGCTCTTCACCAAACTTGGTGCCTCGAAAGGATTCTGGCAAATTCAACTAGACAGATCCAGCAGGAAACTGTGTACCTTTAACACCCTTTTTGGCAGTTCTTGTTACAACAGGATGCCGTTTGGGATCATATCGGTGTCAGAAGTATTCCACAGGATCAGGGAAGAAATGATGGAAGGCATTGAAGGTGTTCGCGTCTATGTTGACGACATAATCATTGGAGCATATCAGTCGCCTCCAGCGCGTGTTCAAACGCATACGGGAGCAGGACCTATGCCTCAACAGAGCCAAATGCTCCTTCGGCCAGACGGAACTCAAGTTCCTAGGGGACCACATCTCCCAGTTGGGTGTGCGGCCGGATGCGGACAAGGTGGCTGCCATCACAGCCATGAAAAAGCCAGAGGACAAGAAGGCGGTCCCCCGATTTCTGGCCATGGGCAACATCCTAGGGAAGTTCATCCCTAACCTCGCCTCTCATACCACAGCTCTCAGGAACCTGGTCAGGAAGACGACAGACTTCCAATGGTTTACTGCCCCTGAGCACGAATGGAGAGAACTTAAAACCAAACTTACCACGGCCCCGGTATTGGCATTTTTTGATCCAGCGAAAGAGACAAAGTTTTCGACCGATGCCAGCCAATCTGGCATTGGGGCAGTGCTCCTGCAACGTGATGAGGCCACATCATGGGCCCCCATTGCAAATGCGTCACGCGCCATGACCCCCACGGAACAGCGCTACGCGCAGATAGAAAAGAAGTGCCTGGGCCTGTTGACCGGTGTCGTCAAATTTCATGATTATGTGTACGGCCTTCCCCAATTCACCGCCGAGACCGACCATCGCCCGCTGGTCAATATAATAGAAAAAGACTTGAACGACATGACGCCTCGCCTCCAGCGCATTCTCCTCAAACTCCGGCGATACGACTTTAAGCTCGTATACACCCCGGGCAAAGACCTGATCATAGCCGATGCTCTGTCCAGGGCAGTCAACACCCCGTGTGACCCAGCGGGATTCGTCTGCCAGTTTGACGCCCATGTGGCCTTCGTGGCCTCCAATCTACCGGCCACGGATGAACGCCTCGTCCAAATTCTCCGCGAGACTGCTGCTGACACCCTGCTACAGCGTGTCATGCGCCACCTAACAGATGGGTGGCTCAAGGGCCAATGCCCGCAGTTCTACAACATCAGAGATGATCTGGCGGTAGTCGATGGTGTCCTCCTGATGCTGGACCGCATTGTTATCCCGCACAGCATGCACCAGCTCGTCTTGGAACAGCTGCACGAGGGCCATCTTGGCGTGGAGAAGTGCCATTGACGGGCCTGAGAGGCAGTGTACTGGCCCGGCATCAATGACGACATTGCCAACACAGTGCACAACTGCCCCAGGGGCTGTTTCGCACAGGGCTAAATCGCTGGCTTTGAAAGCAGACCAAGGCAGCCAGCAGCACGGTTCAATTCCCGTACAAGCCTCCCCGAACAGGCGCCGGAATGTGATGACTAGGGGTTTTTCACAGTAACTTGATTTGAAGCCTACTTGTGACAATAAGCGATTTTCATTTCATTTCATTTCACCTGTCAGCGGTTCCAGCCGGCCCAACCACGTGAGACCCTACAGCCCCATGAGTTGGTCACGTTCCCTTGGTCCAAGGTCGGCATCGTCCTGTTCCACGCGTTGGGCAGGAACTATTGTGCGGGATTCTCCCCTACCCGGTGGGGTGGGGGATTCCGATGTAATGGAGTGGCGTGAACCACTCCTGCGTCAGGCTGCCCCAAAGGTGCGGAAGTCTCCGCACCTTTAGGGGCCAAGCCCTCACCTTGAGGGGCTAGGCCCGCACCGGAGTGGTTTGCGCTCTGCCGGCTGACTGGAAAGACCTTTGGTGCCACGCCAGCCGGGGCCGAAAGGTCTTCGCTGGGCGATGCATGCGTGTGAGTGTCAGAGGCTGCTGACATCATCCCCGCGCATGCGCAGGGGAGGGGGTCTCTTCCGCCTCTGCCATAGTGAAGACCATGGCGAAGGTGGAAGAAAAAGAGTGCCCCCATGGCTCAGGCCTGCCTGTGGATCGGTGGGCCTCGATCGCGGGCCAGGCCACCGTGGGGGCACTGCCCGGGGCCAGATCTGCCCGCGCCACCTTGTCCCGTCGTTCAAAAGGTGGTTTAATCCACGCTGGCAGGACAGGCATTCCAGCAACGGGACTTTGGCCCATCGCGGGCCGGAGAATCGGCGGGGGTGGGCCCGCTGACCGGTGCGGCGCGATTCCTGCCCCCACCGAATCTCTGGTGGCGGAGACTTCGGGACATGGCGGGGGCGGGATTCATGTCAGTTCCCCGCGATTCTCCGACCCGGCGTGGGGTCGGAGAATCCCGCCCTTTGTTCTGATTGTAGACTATTTTTCAAACTACCCGGAGATGGTACGTTTGCACGACATCACATCCTCTGCAGTCATCCTAGCCTGTAAGGACACCTTTGCTCGTCACGGCATCCCACTCACTGTGATGTCGGACAATGGCCCCCGCTTCGCAATCCAGGAATGGTCCAACTTTGCCAGGAGGTACAACTTTGTGCATGTGACATCCAGCCCCCTGTACCCCCAATCCAATGGCAAAGCAGAGAAGGGCGTCCACATAGTTAAACGGCTCCTCTGCAAGGCTGCTGATGCGGAATCCGACTTCTACCTCACCCTGCTGGCCTATCGCTCAGCCCCACTGTCCACTGGCCTGTCGCCAGCCCAGCTGCTCATGGGTCGCACCCTGAGGACGACGGTGCCGTCCATTCATGTCCCAGACCTCGACCATGTTCCGGTCCTTCAACGAATGCAACTGTCCCGTGCACCGCACAAGGCGGCTCATGAGGCCCGTGCAGCTGATCTCCCTGCTCTGGCTCCAGATGACAACATCCGCATCCATCTTCCGGATGGTGGCTGGTCTGCAACTGCTGTGGTTCTTTGGCAGGTGGCTCCCCGCTCGTTCCTGGTTCGTCTACCGGATGGTTCCATTCTGCGCCGTAATCGGCATGCCCTTCGTCTCGTTCCGCGCTCGCTACGTGATCCTCCGCCAGTGCCTCTTGTTGTCCCTGACCTGGACTATGCAGCGATTCCGGTTACACTGCATCCTCCTCACTCTGACGCAGTCCAGCCTGCTCCTCAGCTGGTGGCTCCTGACCCACCCTTGAGGCGGTCAACCAGAATTCGTCGCCCACCTCAGGGACTTAATTTGTGAACTTTGCACTAATGGACTCTGGCCTGTTCTGTTCTTCCGTTTAATCGTTCAAGTGGTTTGTATATAGTGTTCATCGTGTTATTTGTGTGACACACTGTTTTTTTCTGCACCAGGCACCTTCCCATGTAAATAGCTTAGTTTTATGTAGATAGCCCTGTAAATATTTTGCACACACGTAGTCAGGAACATTCACCCACACTATTTATTGTCACGCAGGCACATTTTTTGATATAAAAGGGGGGATGTCATAATATACACCAGTATATCATGGTGCAGACACACACTGATGGACACACAGTGGGACCAATCAACATACACAACACCGCAGCTAATCACCAGTGAGAGCACACGCACTATAAAGATAGGGGACATCAGAGTTCCCGCTCATTCGAGTAGCAGCTAGCTAGGAGCACAGAGCTCACAGCCTGCAACACAGATATTCACCATGTGCTGAGTGCATCAACTGGTTAGGACAAGGCAAAGGTCTTTAGTTAAAGCTGGTATCGTATTTACCCACAGTTCAAGTATGTTTAAATAGTTAACGTTTTAATAAAATAGTGTTGCACTACTTCAAGTGTTGGTGACCTGTATGTGATCCAGAACACACAACACATCAATCGAGAACTGCCCAATTAATTGGGTCCAAACCTAAGGACCACCCAAAAGAGTGCAAAACCCCCCAAGGATAAAGAGAGACACCGCCATGTGTTCGATCTCTTTTGGACCTGGCGCTCCGACAACGTCCATCTCCAACTGCAGCACCACGACCAGAAGCAAGTCCAAGTTCAACGCCCGCTACCAGACGGATGAGCCCAGCTGAACAGCAGTTACCGCCCCAGACCCTGCGAATCCAGATTCGAACAAAGGCCACTGTTTCTCTGACCTAAGCCGGGTGCTTGAAGTTAAGTACAGGTTGTCATAGTTGTTAGGTGTAGTTTAACTCGTAGTGTTTTGTTGCATGTATAAGTAACCATGTGTGTAAATAAAGTATTATTGAACTTGAACTAAGTAACTGGTTTTTGGCTCTTTGATCGATATCCGGTTGATCCTTGTGGTGGTATCATTTGATACCTGGCGGCTCTGAAAGCAATATAATATCAATATCTAGACAAATGAAGGGCAACCTTATTGACTACCATATTTATAGCGCGTAAAAAAGGCAACAGGACACAGGATGTGTACCTTCCTGCAGCACCCACCTCATCTGCCTTAGGAGAAAGTACTTTAACTTGCTTGGTCAAACTTTTTAAAAAAATCTTTCTGAGTTCTCATGAGATTCCAAGGTGAGATGTTTTCGCTGCTGGCAATAGCTGATGAACATGTTTCATAAGGATGTATTATCCTGTGCTAGGAGTGATGGAAAAAATAGTAAGATGAGCGAACTTTGGAAAATCTTGTAAGGAACTCCCCACCTACTGGGTTGACTTTAATGGGGGCAGCGAGGGTTTGTCCGCTGGCTGTCACCAACATGAGCATGGGTAGGTGGCCCTCAGTGGTGACTGACCTCCGAAATGTTCACCCGGGGAAAGCTATCTCTGTAATCAATGGGCCGCACCTTTTAAATACCTTCCCAGCACTCCACAGCACTGGTCCCAGGTCCAGTCAGGGGA
This sequence comes from Scyliorhinus torazame, assembly GCF_047496885.1. Classification (NCBI taxonomy): domain Eukaryota; kingdom Metazoa; phylum Chordata; class Chondrichthyes; order Carcharhiniformes; family Scyliorhinidae; genus Scyliorhinus; species Scyliorhinus torazame. The sequence goes on from NC_092724.1 coordinate 46,376,100, forward strand.
ATGGCACACAGGAAGACAGCACCATTCTCCCAGCCTGAGGCCGGGCCGGAGAATCCCCGCAACCGGACCACGCCGCCCCGACGCCGGCACGCGATTCTCCGTGGAGTGACGAATCGGCGCCATTGGCGCCGGCGCGTTTGGTGCGGCGCCGGTCGCGGGCTGCCGATTCTCCATCCCGGACGGGCCGAGCGGCCGCTCTAAAAAGGCAGAATCCGGCCGCCGCCGTCCACACCTAGTCGCAGCCGGCAGGATCTCTGCGCGCAGGGTCGGGGGAGGCAGCCTGTGTGGGGGCGGGGGGGGGGGGGGGGTGCTCTGACCCCGAGGGGGTCCTCCAATGGGGTCTGACCCACGATCAGGGCCCACCAGTTGGCGGGCCGGCGTCGCGCTCCCCGGGCCTATTTTCTTCCGCGCCGGCCCTTGAACTCCCACGCCATGTTGCGTCGGGGCCGGCACGTTGAGGGAGGCCACCGCGCATGCGTGGGTTGGCGGTGGCGCCACTGCGCATGCGCGGATCCCGCGGCGCACAGTTCATGCCAGGATGGGAGGCTGGTGCAAGCTCCCTGTAGGGGCCAGAATCGGTACTCCCAGCGGCCCGTTCATGCCGTCGTGAAACGCAACAGCGTTTCCGACAGCGTGGGCACTCTGCCGTCGAATGGGAGAACGAGGGGGAGCCCTCAGCAAACTTCTCGATGGGGTCCAGCAGAGGTGGGAAACTCTCTACCCATGATTGGGCAGACGTGCAGCCTGCAAAGTGACCAACCCCGCTTGGGAGGCTGTGGTCGCGATTGTGAGTGGCAACTCACTCAAAAGGAGGATAGGCTGCAGCACCGTATGAAAGTATTGACCTCCTTTGTGCAGCCAGGGTAAGTATTCCTCCTCATGTCTCCCTGCAGAACCCCATTGCACAGCCGTCACATGTCCACGGTGATCTCACTCCCACTCACATTGCGGGGTCACAGCACTTGTCATGCATCCCACCCCCTCTCCATAATCCCTCCAATAGCTCTGGTGCTCCTCACATGTCCATTCCCACTCACCTCCTCTGCATGCCGGACCTCATCCCCATCTGACATGGCACAACTCCCAGTAGATCAACGGGCCCTGCTTCCCCCTCTTCCACTATGCGCGGGTCTTGGCCATGTGCAGAGACACATCAATGCTCTGCAGCTGGTCGATTGCAATCATAAGAATTGCCACCTCAACTGGCTCCATGATTCTTGCGAATCAAAAATTTAAAGGAAGAAAACATCAAAGTGAACAATGAGGAGTCCCGACAATGTACTGACCCACAACCCTCTCAGGATCGGGGACATCCATCCATGTGCAGCCCCCTATGTGAGCACCTTTCTAATGAGCCCTGTCACACAATAGCCTCTTCTCCTTTCAACTCCACCTGAATGAAGCACTTGGGCCCTTGAGAGCCTCAGCGGTCTGTGTGCCACCCAGCCCGCTCATGTATCAGGAGTGAGGGAATTTGAGAGCATTAACATTCTAACCTCATCTGGGAACAAAAAACCTCATCTGGGAACCCCATCATTCCTTTAATGGGGTGACTAATTAACAAATTCACCATAATGCCTTGCATTGGTGGTGGTGGTGGGGGGCGAGCACATCTGTATCACTTCTCTGATATGTGGATGTGAGTGGGAGATTTGGAGTTCAATGCTTGGGGGCTAGGCTTCCAACTATTTTTCGTTAAAAATTGGGTGCCTATGAGTAGCACACTCATGCATTGTGATTCTGATTAAATCGGCACAATTGGCTCGCCTTGTCGCAGGAGACGCACACCTTTTAAAAATAAATTTAGAGTACCCAATTCATTTTTTCCAATTAAGGGGCAATTTAGTGTGGCCAATCCACCTACCCTGCACATCTTTGGGTTGTGGGAGCGAAAGCCACGCAAACACGGGGAAAATGTGCAAACTCCACATGGACAGTGACCTAGAGCTGGGATCGAACTTGGGACCTGAGCGTCGTGAGGCAGCAATGCTAACCACTGTGCCATCGCGCCACTGAGCTGCACACGAATTCACCCTTTATAAGCAGTAGTGTATTCCCCAACCCCTCAATTTTGGTGTGGTTCAATTCTCTATTAACCACAGCAAACGCGAGAGAAGATGAACGAAAAGGGTTGGTTTATTTGCACACATCGTAACACGAGAGATGGGAAGAGACATGGCCTACTTTTTATTCATACAATAAAGATGGGATGGAGAAAAGTAAAGTACATGGCAAAAAGCACAGACAAAATATGAATTATGGTTTCACATGAATCCAGAGTCCAGAATCAATGTCCAATAGTTTATTCTCCCACAGAGTCAGCAGGTTGCAGACCGACGTTTAGTAATTCACTTTTCCAGTCGAGGTGTCTTCCATGATGAGATAGGCACGCAGCAGCAAATTAGTCTCACAGGCAAAGGTACAGACGTTCCGATAGAAAACACAGCTGAGACCAGACACTCAAACCCGAAACAGATCTCTGGTTCCGGGCTGCTGTTTGGTTGATGGAAGATGGAACTCTAACCTCTGCAGCTGCACAGGGGACAGGGTACCTGGTCCTGCCAGTTAGGTGTAGAGTTCATGTGATATGACTCCTAATTAATTTCAAAAGAGACCTCAGGATCCTTTGTCCTATCAGATAGGTAGTCTCTGTGGGCAGCACGGTAGTCTCTGTGGGCAGCACAGTAGCATCGTGGTTAGCACAGTTGCTTCACAGCTCCAGGGTCCCAGATTCGATTCCCGGCTGGGTCTCTGTCTGTGCGACGTCTGCACGTTCTCCCCGTGTCTGCGTGGGTTTCCTTCGGGTTCTCCGGTTTCCTCCCACAGTCCAAAGATGTGCGGATTAGGTGGATTGGCCATGATAAATTGCCCTTAGTGTCCAAAAAATGTTAAGTGGGGGTTACTGGATTACAAGGATAGGGTAGATACGTGGGCTTCAGTAGGGTGCTCTTTGTAAGAGCCGGTGCAGACTCGATGGGCCGAATGGCCTCCTCTGCACTGTAAATTCTATGATTCTATGATTGGCTGGGACTGGCGTTAGAAAGGTAAATGGCTTTTGTATAATACATTTGAGTTTGATCTCTACAATCACAGGGGTCAATAGTGTTTCATCAGAGATAATGAGTTGCGACTTGTTCTGAATGCCTGGAAGATCCTTTTGTCTGAGTCATGGGGCTTCATTTTAAAGCCCTTTTTCCAGTTCAGATAAATTAGCCATGAAGATTGCCACCCGCACCCCACCCCCAACCCATCCTGACAAGGGGAAAGAAATGGTTAGAGGAAACCAAGATTCTTGGAAATAGCTTTGGTGGTATTGGAGCTGCAAAGTACCATTCAACACATTTGCATAATAAAAATGGAATCAAATATATTTACAATAACAAATAAGAAGCCAGATTTGTATTACTGTCTGGAAATTAGAACGGTGAATAAATATTTATTGGCCAGAAAACAACTCCAGTATTAACAGCCACTGTCAATAGTGATGGATGCAACCTTTGAACAAATTGAAATTCCTCATGCAGTTCTAGCATCTCGTTGATTTCTGAGTTGTGTTGGTTTTTCAGTAAAAACATTTGAAGAGCTATAATTGGTGCTATCCATTCTGAAACTCAGTACTAAATGTAAATGAGTCTAACAATTGACCTGACAGAATTTGATGACATCATGTTAAGTAAGTTCAGAATGACAGAGTATAATCAGATTTTAATAGCAAGTAGATCGATACAGCAATTACCTAAACATGGTACACTCAGGAATTTGAATGAAGGCATAAATCCATTTACACAATGTCATTAAAAGGTTGCCTGCCCTTGTTTGGCATTGTTAAATGTCGGCAAGTCGATTGACAATCTCATTCAGAACAGTAACAAAACAGTGCAATGGAGGACAGTCATTATAAATTGCTGCTGAGAATCAGCATAAATAGGGAGGAAAGACATGGGGCGGGATTCTCTGATCCTGAGGCTAAGTGTTGACGCCGTTGTAAACGCCATCGCATTTTACAACGGCGTCAACACTGTTATGGGCGAGGTGTTTTCAGAACCCCCAAATGTATCATGGAGTTCAACCAACCTGCCCTTTAATGGATTGTTGCTTTTGAAGCACACGGCTTGTTCCCCAGGTGAGATATTACAATTATGGACACGTGGTTTTTAACACAAAATAATGTTTATTCCATGAACTCAACTTAACCTGTGAAATAAACATTAGATCCCTTAACACCCCTTCATTCAAAGATAACCCCGAAAATAATACAACACTAAATAATCCCTCAAAATGTTCCTTCAAACATCCAAAAGGCTTCAAACCTTCAAAACAGTAACACACCAGGTCACAGTTAATATATATTTTCTGTTGGATGGCAGAGATATCTCAGCTTGGTTGACTTCAGCTCTAGCACCTTGCTTTTCTTCCTGCAGCTCTCAGGAAACACACAGACACACCGAAGCTGCTTTTTTCAAACTGGCTTTCTCCCTTCAAGCAGCTCACAGCAAACCAGAACTTCTCAAGCTGCTGTCTCCAACTGGCTTTCTCCTTTTAAGCAGCTCACAGCAAACCAGCCAGGCACTTTTCAGCTGCTCTCAGCAAAACTGAAACCAAAAGCAGAAGTGAGCTCAGCTCGCCCCAACCTCTGACATCACTTCAGTAATATGATCAACTCCATTCCTTAAAGGTACATTGCTTAAACATCCATTTCTTCACGGTACTCTCACATGACACATCCCCCCCAAGAAAAAAAATCCCATCATCTTCAAGATGGTTTCATTTTTCACCATTGCACCATCAACTAAGAAATGCACACAATAAAAATACTTTTTCGTTTCACAAAAAAAACCCAACACACTCAAACAGGCATAATAATATAGTCCATTTTTCTTTGCTCTTCTTCCTCCAACCGAAATCCTTCTCGATTGACAGTCTCTTGAAACAAAGTGTCTGCACGATCCATCCATTCCTCTACTCCTCGGCATTTCTCTTTAGAATCAGATACTTTAGTTCAATCTGACCACAGAGTCCTTTGCAATTCTCCAATACAGGAGCATTGGTTACCACAGCTTTCAGGCAGTCAAATGCCTGTTGAAAGTCTGCTGTCCTTTGAAATTTTTGACGTTTCTTTAGCAAGTCCATCAGTGGAGTAATCACGCCACAAAACTTTTGCACAAATGTTCGATCAAATCCACTCATGCTATGTGGATTTTGTCTTGAGGGTATTGGAAACTCTGCAAGGAAAGTGATTTGGGCTTCTCCAAATTTACTTTCGGCTAGGTTCATCACCAAACCCGCCGCCTGAACTCGATCAAAGAACTCCATACGATGTTTAAAATGTTCTTTCTATAGTCCACACACAACCTTTGGGTACCGTCTGGTTTAGGTACCATCACTATGGGTGAGCTCCATTGGCTGCAACCCACATCAATTATGCCATTTCTAAGCATACTCTCAATCTCTCTGTTAATCTGTGCCAATTTTAAAGGATTAAGTCTATATGGATGTTGTTTGATAGGAACAGCATTTCCCACATCTACATCAGATATAGCCATTTTAGTACTTCCCAATTTATCTCTACAAACGTGCCCATGTGATATCAATAACTCTTTCAGGGCAGCTCGGTTTTCCTCTGGAAGGTAACTTAACAATTCATCCCAATTTTTAAGAACATTTTCATTTTCCAATTTAATTCGAGGTATGTCAAATTCAGTCATTTGGATTTGGTTCATCACTTTGAGTTAGAATCATTAAAACCTCCTTTTTCTCTCCTTCCCTTTCAAAGTACCTTTTAAGCATATTCACATGACACACTCGGTGAGTCTTCCTTCTATCTGGTGTTTTTACCACATAATTCACCTCACTGAATTGCATTTCAATCTGATACGGTCCACAAAACCTAGCTTTTAACGGCTCACCTACCACTGGTAACAACACTAAAACTTTATCTTCACTGGCAAAACTACAAACTTTGGAGTTCTTGTCCGCTACCCGTTTCATCACATTTTGTGCAACTTTCAAATGTTGTCTAGCCAATTCGCCTGCTCGATTTAATCGTTCCCTAAAATTTGACACATAATCCAATAGTGTACTTTCTGATTTCTCACTCACCAATTTTTCCTGAATCAATTTAAGTGGTCCTCTTACCTCATGTCCAAAAATTAGTTCAAAAGGACTACATTTGGTAGACTCATTAGGTGCATGCCTAATGGCAAACAATACGAATGGAATTCCTTTATCCCAATCCTCTGGATAATCTTGACAATACACCCTCACCATCGTCTTTGATGTCTGATGCCACCTTTCTAATGTTCCCTGCGATTCTGGATGGTACGCAGTTGATTTAAATTGTTTTATTCCTAAGCTATCCATAACTTCTTTGAATAACTTTGAAGTAAAATTTGATCCTTGATCCGATTGAATTTCTGTGGGTAGTCCATATCTAGTAAAGAATTTAAGTAACTTCTCCACAATCCTTTTAGCTGTCATATTACATACTGGAATGGCCTCTGGAAACCTAGTAGACACGTCATTATAGTCAAAAGATATTGATTCCCACTTTTTGTTTTAGGAAGCAGTCCACACACAATCAATTAGGACATGAGTAAAAGGTTCCTCAAATGCTGGAATGGATATTAAGGGCGCTGGTTTTATCACTGCTTGAGGTTTCCCTATCACTTGACATGTGTGACATGATTGACAAAATTTAACTACATCTTTATGTAGTCCAGGCCAATAAATATGTTTCTGGATTTTAGCTTGAGTTTTCCTTATTCCCAAATGACCTCCCACTGGTACCTCATGTGCAACTTGCAACACCTCCCTTCTATACCCTACCGGCAATATTACTTGATGAACTTCTGCCCACTTTTCATCCGCCTGCATACGTACAGGTCTCCATTTTCTCATCAAGACATCACTTTTATGGTAATAACACTCTGGTATACTCTCAGATTCCTCTTCCGTATATGCTTTCTGATATATCCGTTTTATTTCTACATCTTTCTGTTGTAACTCCGCCAATTTTCCTGAACTAAAAATATCCGCCTCATCCTCCACCTGATCTTGTTCTTTTTCAACCATCTGATCAAAAATCGTTTCTGATAATTGCACTTCAACTTCATCTTCATTCTTTGATTTCTCCTCTTGTCTTAACCTGTTACTTTGCAACCTTGTTACTACGCAATCTGGAAAAATCCCAGGATATTCGTCCTTCAACCCTTCAGTTGTCTGATTTTCCATTGGCTTATCAACCATTGTAGGCATCACTCCCACCTGCGATCCAGTTATATCATTACCCAAGATAAACTGTATTCCTGGGCAAGATAGTTTATCTATTACTCCTACTACCACTTCACCACTCTTCACTGGACTTTCCAACTTTACCTTATATAATGGAACGCTACTCCTCTCACCCTGAATTCCACATATCACCATCTTTTCTGGCAACATTCTTCCAAAACTACATAATTCTTCATCTCTTACCATGAAAGATTGACTAGCCACTATATCTCTTAAAATTGTGACTTCTTTACCTGCTCCTCCTGATACACATGAGTAAACTTTATCCACACAAGGAAATTCTTCAAAGACATCTGGCACCTCCTTAACAATTACTTCTTGAATAGGCTGTACAATCGTTTGAATCCTCCTTCGCTTCCCTTGGGCTTTCCTTTACCACTCTAACAAATCTCACTGTCTAATCCTGTTTTACCATATCAGCCTCCCCAGTGCTTTTCTTCAACCACCAACACTGTGACTTCACATGGCTTAGTTTATTACAGTGAAAACATTTGAAACTTTTCATTTCTTTTCCATCCTCCTGGGTTTCTTTTTTAATCTGAGGTACACTCTCTTTATTGTCTCCCATCAGATCACCTTTACCTTTATCACTTGAGTATTTCTCATGTCCCCAGTTTCTATCCCTCACCGGCTAAAACTGATGTCGGAAACCAAGCTTTGATTTATGAACTAATTCATAATCATCTGCCATTTCTGCTGCTAATCTCGCAGTTTTAACCCTCTGTTCTTCCACATGAGTTCTCACTACATCAGGAATTGAATTTTTAAACTCCTCCAAAAGTATACGTTCTCTGAGAGCTTCAAACGTTTGGTCTATTTTCAAAGCCCTTAACCACCTATCTAAATTACTCTGTTTGAGCCTTTCAAACTCCATGTATGTTTGACCAAATTCTTTCCTTAAATTTCTAAACCTTTGTCTGTAAGTTTCAGGCACTAGCTCACATGTACTTAAGATGGATTTCTTCACCTCCTCATACGTTCCAGATTCCTCCTCCGGTAGTGATGCAAACACTTCACTAGCCCTATCTATTCACTTAACCTGTGAAATAAACATTGGATCCCTTAACACCCCTTCATTCAAAGATAACCCCGAAAATAATACAACACTAAATAATCCCTCAAAATGTTCCTTCAAACATCCAAAAGGCTTCAAACCTTCAAAACAGTAACACACCAGGTCACAGTTAATATATATTTTCTGTTGGATGGCAGAGATATCTCAGCTTGGTTGACTTCAGCTCTAGCACCTTGCTTTTCTTCCTGCAGCTCTCTGGAAACACACAGACAGACCGAAGCTGCTTTTTTCAAACTGGCTTTCTCCCTTCAAGCAGCTCACAGCAAACCAGAACTTCTCAAGCTGCTGTCTCAAACTGGCTTTCTCCTTTTAAGCAGCTCACAGCAAACCAGCCAGGCACTTTTCAGCTGCTCTCAGCAAAACTGAAACCAAAAGCAGAAGTGAGCTCAGCTCGCCCCAACCTCTGACATCACTTCAGTAATATGATCAACTCCATTCCTTAAAGGTACATTGCTTAAACATCCATTTCTTCACGGTACTCTCACATGTCCTGTGGCCATTGCATTTGTTTAGCTACCTTCTCAAATGAAATGAAAAAAACATCTACCTCCTCCTCGTCAAACCTTGGCAATGCTTGGACATATTTAAATAGATCCCCACCACGTCTTTGACTATGACGCTCTGTCTCATTATCCTCATCCATCTTCTCCAACTGTATGTGTCCCTTTGCGCCTGCCAATTTGAACTGATTTTCATGTTTCAGAGCCATTTTCCGAAGTTCAAACTCTCTCTCTTTTTCCCTTTCCTCTCTATCTCTTTCTTTGTTTCTTTCTTCGCTCTCCTTTTCTTTTTCCTCTCTATCTCCATCTCTTTCTTTTTCTTTCATTGCATATTCAAGCCGCTTTAATTCTTTTTCATGGTCAAGTTGTTTTAATTCTTTTTCATGTTCAAATTGCTTAATCTGCAACTGGAGCTTTGCCATATCTAATGAGTCAGAATGTATCACAGGCAAACGTAAATGCGCAGATACCACGTTTAGTACCTCATCTTGTCGTATTTTGCTAGGCAGTGTTAACTGCAATGCTTTTGCCAAACCTAACAGTCTGTTTTTGCTCTCTGTCCGTAAGGTATCACGTGTTACCGCATCCACCGCCAAGACCTCTGAGCCTCCGAAAGAGCCATTGTTCACAACACTTTCACCACTTAAACGAAAATAGCACACCGGAAAAGAAACAATCCTTCACTGTCTTTAAGTTCACAAAAGCCAATCCAATAGATAGACTTTTATCCCCCTTGAGCCCCCAATTGTTATGGGCAAGGTGTTTTCAGAACCCCAAAATGTATCATGGAGTTCAACCAACCTCCCCCTTTAATGGATTGTTGCTTTTGAAGCACACGGTTTGTTCCCCAGGTGAGATATTACAATTATGGACACGTGGTTTTTAACACAAAACAATGTTTATTCCATGAACTCAACTTAACCTGTTAAATAAACATTGGATCCCTTAACACCCCTTATTTCAAAGATAACCCCGAAAATAATACAACACTAAATAATTCCTCAAAATGTTCCTTCAAACATCCATAAGGCTTCAAACCTTCAAAACAGTAACACACCAGGTCACAGTTAATATATATTTTCTGTTGGATGGCAGAGATATATCAGCTTGGTTGACTTCAGCTCCAGCACCTTGCTTTTCTTCCTGCAGCTCTCTGGAAACACACAGACACACCTGTGGCACACAAAGACTCCATGAGACAAATAGAGTGAAGTCGATGAGGCTTTATTAAGCGTGTCTGTTCCCCAGCAGCCCGATAGTAAACTGGCATGCGGGGGAAGGCACCGGCTTCTTATACTTCGCCTTCAGGGTGGAGTATGAGGTCAACGGCCAACCAGGACCCGGGATCTGTCAGCCAATGACATTAGGGCTTCCAGTCCCACATGACCCCCAATACATACTACCACAACACCCAAGCTGCTTTTCTCAAACTGGCTTTCTCCTTTTAAGCAGCTCACAGCCAAACCAGCCAGGCACATTCACGCTGCTCTCGGCAAAACCAGCCAGGCACTTTTCAGCTGCTCTCAGCAAATCTGAAACCAAAAGCAGAAGGGAGCTCAGCTCCCCTCAACCTCTGATGTCACTTCAGTAATATGATCAACTCCATTCCTTAAAGGTATAATACTTAAACATCCATTTCTTAAAGGTACTCTCACATGACAATAGGCCTCCAGGAACAGCGATCCTGCGCCTCATAGGGGGCCAGCCTGGCACTGGAGCGACCCATGCAGCTCCAGTTGCCGATACCGGCATCAAACGGGCACCACGGGTCTGCGCATGCGCGCTGCGGCCGGCACGAACTCGTGCATGTGCATTACGACCGACATGAACTCGCGCATGCATGCTAGTTGCCTTCGCCATGCCGGCCCCGACACAACATGGCGGAGCGCCCGGCGCGGAGTAAAATAGGGCCCCACCAGGAGAAGCCGGCATGCCAATCGGTAGGCCCTGATCGTGGGCCAGGGTACAGTGGAGGCCTCCCCGGGGTCGGACCCCCCCTCCCCCCCCCCCACCAGGCCGCCCCCCGCAGGATGAATGGTGAGGTTCCGCCGGAGAACCGGTGGACTGGCGTCTGAGCGGCGTTGCGTGAATCGCGCCCCCCCGGTGATTCTCTGACCCGACCCGGGGTCGGAGAATCCCGCCCATGATATCAATTTATAAGAATGAAGACTTTGGTTCTGATGAAAGTAAAATCTGATTGAAGCAATATATTATTCAAGTAAATCCCACCCTCATTCTAATTACTCACAAACGCTCTCCATTCTATATATCCACAAACACATTCTATGGGTGGGATTCTCCGTAGACCGACGGCGATCGGGCGGAGAATGGCGACCAACACCGGAAGCGGGACAGGCGCCGGTTTGACGCTGGTTTGTGATGCTCCGCCCCCTCTAAATCGGCATCATCAGGCCGTGCGCTGTGCGCAGTCGCAATGCCATTGATGCGTCATCAGCCGGCCCACTCGCGATGCTCCGCCTCGATGGGCCGAGTTCCCGATGCCGCGGGCCAGGTCGGGAGAATGGCGTGCCGGAGTGTGAACCCCACTGTTGGGGAAGCAGGGTAATAGAAGAGCTCATCCCAAACAAAGGACACATGCACTGTGGCCTTTGGTACCCTCTCTGGCACGCTGCCCCTCTCAGGGCAGAGGCCTCACACTGACCCTATCAGCCAGCCCACTCCGTAAGACCACCAGCTGTCTCCAAGCCCTGCCTGCCCACTGCACCACTGCTCCCATCCATCATGTTCCCTGGACAGATATGTCACAGCGAGAACCCACATCACGCTGCAGGCACACACCCAGCCAACGCACATTTCCCTGCCTCAGCCCCATCTGTAGGACATGCTCACACACAAACGTCTAAGCATTGAGGCGATTGGTGGCACATGCTGACCTTCTCCATTGCACAACCATGCTGTGCCATGCTGCTGGCGGCATAACACATGCCCACCCAATGAGAACAACCACAGTAGACTCCATTGGGGAGAAAGGACAGGGTTGCAGAGCCTGTAGCTGACATGGATTGCAGCAGTCACCAGCACCCCTGTTGACAGGGAGAGGTGGTGAGGATAGAGGCTCCCCAGTGCGTCTCACCGATGGGGACAGGGGTGAAGTGTGGAAGGCAACATATCGGGGGAGGGTGGGTTTGGGGACATATGGAAGGTGGAGCTGAAGTGCAACTCAGGGTCACCATGTAGCCTGTTGGATCTGGATGCGCAAGAAAATGCTCAACTTACTAACATGACTTCTCTTTCCCCCCTGCTGAGAATGTATTTCGAAGTACAGCCAGGAATGCTTGCTGTCTACCAGGCTACAGCTGCAGTTGCGGACGCACGGAGACTGGAGGTACAGGCAGGCTCAGGCAGGACCTTCCACAAGAGGAGCCTACCCCAGAGGAGTAGGGGCCAGCTGGTGAGGCTCGAGTGCGGCTGTCCAACAGACCAAGGAAGAGGTGCGAAGGAGGCACTGCATCAGGCCACGTGTATACCATCAGGGCCTGTCCTTCGAGGAGATGCCAGACTGCCTGTGCCCCCAAAGACTTTGGCTAGCCCAGGAGACCATTCGGCACCTGTGGCAGATAATGGTGCACCTGGCACTGCGGGGGTTTGGAGGGGGATATCCGATCCCGGTGGCTGCCAAGGTGACGGTCGCCCTAAACATTTATGCCTCTGGATCTTTCCAGGGGCTGAGCGACGACCTGCCTGGGATCTCGCAGACATCCCTATGTAAGTTAATCACGCTGTAATGGATGCCTATTTGCCTGGGCAGTGGACTATTTAAACTTCAGCGTGGACCAGGCACACCAGGATGTCCGGGCAGCAGGATTTGCCACCATTGCTGGCATGCCCCAGGTCCAGGGAATGATCGATGGGACATGTGGGCCCTTAGGAGCACCAGCTCATCAGGGGTTTCCCTTCATCAATAGGATGAGCTTCCACTCCCAGAATGTGCAGTTGGTGTGTGATCAACAGCTGCACATCATGCACGTCTACTTCCCGAGACCAGGGCAGCATGCACGAAACATACATCCTGGCGCACTCATCAGTTCCTGGCACCTTCGAGGCACTCCCTCGAATGAGGGGTTGGCATTTGGGTGACAAGTGTTACCTGCTGAGGCCTTGGATAATGATGTCTTTCCGGAGGCCCCAGACCAATGCGGAGAACCACCATAACGATGCCCATGCAGCAACCAGGAGCGTCAGTGAGCGCTGCATCGGCATCCTCAAGATTCACTGCAGATACCTGAACCGCTTCAGTGAGGTGCTCCAATATAGCCCCAGGAGGGTCTCCAACATTGTGCTGGGCTCCTTCATCCTGCACAACATCAGTCAGCAGAGGGAGGACATGCTGGAGGTGGAGGAGGAATGCCAAGCCTCATGTGACAAGGAGAATGAGGAGGATGGCCAGGAAGAACCAAGCATAAACCCCGGGCTGACACGGTAGGTCACCCAACGTGTGCTCCAGGGCCACTGCACATGGGAGAACCTCATCACCTCCAGATGTGCCTACTCGGAGGCCTGGCTAACCCCACAACCCTCCCCCCCCCCCCCACCCCCACCCCCAGGCTGGTTACTCCCTTCCACGAACACCCTCCCTGCAACTCCCCAGCCACCTTGCAATCCCCTCCGTGATTCCTAATTGCCTCACTACATGGTGCGGACCCTGGGTTGGCAGTAACAGTTGGTCTGGTCTATGGGATGGAGGATGATGACAACCCACTCTGTGATGCGCTCTGGTGCACTACACCGTTTGACAATGTCTGACTCCATCCCACGGTAGCACTTTACACTGTCCACCTGGGTGATCCCTGCATGCAAACTGGCCATCCATCACATGGTCCCACCGAACCCTTGGGCTGGCAGGGGTGGAGACAGGTGTTGGTGTGTAGGAGGGTTGGGGGGGGGGGGGGGGGGAGTGTTGGCAAGGGGGTTGAGAGGGATGGTGATGGGACACTGGAGCGATGAGCGCTGGCCAAGCCCACCCCCAAGGTCCACCTATCCCCCTCCACCCGCGGCCAGCCCAAACCAGTCCATCCCTCACACCCATCTGACAGAGCACCGAGGCAGGTTTTAACATTGTGAACGTGCGTTTAATGTGAACAAGTGAACATATATACAGCTTTGTGTCCTAGCCCCGAACACAAACACTGTCTGGTCAATCCTGCTGTACAGTCATACAGTGTTTTTCAATTATTTTCTCCAGTCACACAAATGTTGTTCAATCTCACTGTACAGTCACATAAACACTGACTGCTCAATTCTATTGTACAGTCACACAAACACTGTTCAATCTCACTGTACAGTCACACAGATACTGTCTGTTCAATTTTACTGTACAGTCAGAAAAACACTTCCCATTCAATACCCCTGTTGAGTCAGAAAAACATTGCTCCTTCACTCAAAACCAAGAAGTTACTGTTGATAATATTAGTGGATGAATCCTTAATATATTCCCTGATGTTTCTTCTGAAACAAGTCAGTTGATACTGAAACATCTGATGGGAGAATTTCAAACAAATGCACCTGCTCTTTGACTTCTAATAGCCCCTGATCCATGGTTCAATTAGTAATTTGGATGAAATTATTGAATAGTTTGAAGTTTTTTTTTTAACAAACAATTTTATTGAGGTATTTTAGGCATACAGAAAAAGTGAAATTGTACAGTACAAACAAAAGGAAGTCAAGACACAAATTAAACATAGTGCAAACCACGGCTCTGTTCACGCAAGGACCTGCCTCAATATCCCCCTACTCTACTCTACCCTAGCCCCCCCACCCCCCCCCTTCCCTGCTGACGCTTACTCCTCTGCGAAGAAGTCAGTAAATGGCTGCCACCTTTGGGCGAGCCCTAGTAGCGAACCTCTCAAGGCGAACTTGACATTCTCTCGGCCTAGAAAGCTCGCCATGTCCGATAGCCATACCTCAGCCCTCGGGGGCTTTGAGTCCCTCCATGCTAACAGTATTCGTCGCCGGGCTACCAGGGAAGCAAAGGCCAGAACGTCGGCCTCTCGCTCTTCCTGGACACCCTAGTTTGAAGTTTTACTATGTTACTTTGGTTGGTACTTTTCTCCGTGAGCCCAGTCCTCCTGAATTCGCTGATTATAACTTGGATTCTGGGGGGGCCTCCAATACCTTTATTGGATTGACAGTTCTTTACACTTAGGTCGAAGCATTATTTAGTTGTGGGGAGGATCAAAGCTGAGCCTGATCCTTTTTTGGTTTCTGGTATCTGCGCACAAGCGCATTCAAACAATTGTGACCAGGAGCACGAACCTCCCAGGGTTGCTAATCCTCCCCAAATGGCCAGGAATCCTCTGGAATAAGCCTCAATTTCATGTTGGTCAAACAAAGCATTCTGGGAATACATCATCTCTCGCAATGGCTGCCATGACCCGCTGCCAGCCAGTCACAGCCCACGTTCAGGCATCACCTGACCTTTGTTGTAGGCAGCATGGTAGCATAGTGGGCAGCACTGTTGCTTCACAGCTCCAGAATCCCAGGTTCGATTCCTGGCTTGTGTCACTGTCTGTGTGGAGTCTGCACGTTCTCCCTGTGTCTGCGTGGGTTTCCTCCGGGTGTTCTGGTTTCCTCCCACAAATTCCGAAAGACGT
The DNA here is from genome assembly GCF_047496885.1 of Scyliorhinus torazame. Classification (NCBI taxonomy): domain Eukaryota; kingdom Metazoa; phylum Chordata; class Chondrichthyes; order Carcharhiniformes; family Scyliorhinidae; genus Scyliorhinus; species Scyliorhinus torazame. The sequence continues at coordinate 46,391,576 of NC_092724.1, forward strand.
GCTGTCAGGTAATGTGGGCATTCCGGTGCCTGTTCGGGTACACAGAGGGAGAATTCAGAATGCCCAAAGACGGGCTTTTCTGTGGGTGGCGGGTGGCGATTCTTGCTATAATAATAATAATCTTTATTGTCACAAGTAGGCATGGGTTTCCTCCAGGTGCTCCAGTTTCCTCCAACAGTACAAAGATATGCAGGTTAGGTAAATTGGCCATTCTAAATAGCCCTTAATGTCCAAAATGGTTACGTGGGATTACTGGGTTACATGGATAGGGTGGAGGTGTTGGTTTAAGTGGGGTGCTCGTTCCAAGGGCCAGTGCAGACTCGATGGGCCGAATGGCTTCCTTCTGCACTGTAAATTCTATGCAAATCTATGTAGGCTTACATTAACACTGCCACCCACAGAAAAGCCCGTCTTTGCGTGGGTGGAGGCCACTTGATGGAAATATCTGAACATCCTGCAGATCACATGATCAGCGTTGCAATCAGTTGAGGCAATGCCCATGCAGGCTGCAGAGCTGGAGAAAAGGGCATTAATTATGAGGTAAGGCTAGGCTTTGCTGAGATTAGATGCTGGTATAATGATTAATCAGTGTCATTAATAATGAATTAGTGTCGGGTTGAATTGGTCATCACCAGGTGGACTGTGGTGCATTCTAGATTTCTGTTACCTCCCCCCGCCTGCCACGAGATCAACTGGCAGTGGTAGGAATTGTTCAGACTCAGTCGTGAAACTTAGTGGAGACGGGTTTGTTCCCTCTCACTCGGTGTCACAGGCCTTTGCTCTGGTTTGCTTCGCTCGAGCCACACTGCTGGCTTTTTGTGATGTCATTTCCACCCGCACCTCCTAGAATATGTCCAGCCTGAGTTGGCAACCCTATTAACTTATGAGGGACCAAACAACTATAGCCCCTACTGACGCCTCAGTAAAAACAAACCTGGAAGCTAGCCAGGGGCCCCTAGTCTTGGAGGCATGGATGGGTAACTCAACAGTCAATGGAAACACTCACTTGGTAGTTAGGGACGGACTACTTTTGGAAGATGTTTGTCGGGTTTCGGTGTCAGGCAATACGTTTTATTTTAAACCTGCAATAAATTCATTTGGATTCCACTGCACAAATAAATGTGATAGAACGGTGTCAGGAAATAATATGAACATTCAGTTAAGTGTGATTCAATTTTATCATCCTAGAGTTAAAACTGTATTTCCTGCCTCGAATAAGTATTCAATTATTTATCACCTCAATGTAAAACCGTGGTTGATCGTAAATCATATCCAGACAAATACAGCTGCATATCTATCTGTCCGCTACCAGTAGATGAACAGAGCACTCACCGTGAAATCACACATAAAGAAGATGCATAGGTTTGTCAGAATAGACAGCGTGTGGAGACTGTGAGGAAGTGGTTCGATCTGAATGGTGCAGCTGGTGAAGACACCAATCACTCTGTAACACTGAACCATAAAGCACAGAGCAGCTCAGGTTTAATGCTTAATCTTTTCAATAAGATTTTAATCTGTCATGTTAGGTGGATATAAAAAGAAGAACCAGTGGTACATTTTGAAGAAGGACGGCAAGTTCTCCTCATGTCCACAGCAACATTCTTTCCTCAACAAAGTCTACAAAGTATCAGGTCTGGCCATTCATTCAATTGCTGCTTGAACAATCTGGCTCGACAGACAGACAAGCTGATGGAATGGGTTAAACACTGGCTGAAATTTGAAATGTAATTTATCAGTTGCAAAGCCCAAAGGCATCATCAAGACCTAGATAAATACATGTATGCCTCTAGTAATCGGTGCTGATTTAACTGGCCTTAGCCAGAGCATGGCATTTTATGCTGTGTTCCTGACAGCCGGGTGGGTTTGGGGGCAATGAAGGAAATCAGCAAGGTCCCCCACTCTTGATTTCTATCCAGTGACTTATGCTGGAAAATGCACATGTGTGGATGGTGAATGAAAATAGGATGGCAATTGGACAGAACTGTGGCACAGTGGTGAGCACTGCTGCTTCAGTGTACCAGGGACCCAGATCCAATTCTGGCCACGGGTGACTGTCTGTCTTGAGTTTGCACATTCTCCCCGTGTCTGCATGGGTTTCCTCTGGGTGCTCCAGTTTCTTCCCACAGTCCAAAGATGTGCTGGTTAGGTGGATTGACCATGTCCCTTAGTGCCCAGGCATGTGCAGGTTAGGTCACAAGACTACTGGGTTACGGGGATAGTGTGGGTGGGTGGGGAGTGGACCTGGGTAGAGTACCCTTTTGGAGTGTCGGTGCAGACCCGATGGGCCGAATGGTCTCCTTCTGTACAGACCTTCAACATTTCCATTTCCAATTGCAAGATATTTGAATGTCCCATTATAAATGTGGTTCTCAGCTTTCAGTCCTCATTGTTTAATCTTAACAAATGGAAATGCAGAGCCAACATGCTGACGGGTACTCAATGCGACTCCTGGAAAGTGAGGCTATCTGTTGCTATTGTTAACCCTGAAAATGATCCCCATTGAACCACACATGCTGAACTTGTACTCAACGAGTTTAACAATATACCCGGGCATCTACCTCATTGGCACTCATAATTGTCCCTCACCATTTTCACAGATGTTGGAGGTTCCAGAATTTTCAGAAGAGTTGAAGCTTCGGCTGAGTGGGTTAGCTGAGTTTGGGCTTTGGTACTGAAGGTTAATAGGAGGCATGTCTAAGGGTGGGTAGGGTTGCCAATTCTGCCTGGACATATTCCATATTCCAGGAGAAGTTGGCAGAAGTGATGCTGTTGAAAGCTGGTGGTGTGCCACGAGCAGGTCTGGAGATGCTTGAAAATATGAACACATGTCCTGGAGATCATCTCTGTCCATATTATTCCCCCATGCCCAAAGAAATTAACATGAGAAGTGCACAGTATTCCGATGATCAGGCCTATCTCCTGGTTTTGGGCTCTGTAGGGTGAAGAAGGAGTCGACCTGTAAACTCCCAGCTCCAGCTGCCCCTGGATAATTTACAGTCCCTTTCTGGAGCTGCTGTAACCTGTCAGGTGAGGTTGATTGGCTGCCTGTTCCAAGGCAATTTGCATGATGGCCCTATAAAGCGCCATTTTATGGATGTGCAGGCATTCTGTTGACAGCAGGGAAACGGACAGCATAATGGGGGTTCCAAGGCCTTTACTCTGGGCTGTGAGCAAAGAAGGTAGCCCTTTGCAACCCCAACCATTTCCCCAGAAGGGTTCCCCTCCAGCCCTTGGCCCCACAGAGTTTATGTTTACTTGACTTGCCTGCACTTGTCCCAAGGGCCCCCGCCTGCCTCAGCAGCGTCCATCTCTCCCGATGGGGTGGCTGAGGCCTCGGTGCTGCTGGTCCTGTTGAGCTGGCAGCATCAGGGGCCTACCTGCTGTCCATAATTGGACAGTGGGCCTGCAGGAGGCCAATTAAGAGGCTGCCTACAGTAAAATCATTGAGTCAATCCCTCTGCCAGCAGGTAGGGACCTGCTTTTTGCTCTGACTTTGGGGCTCATGAAGCCTATGTGATATTCAGTCCATTGTGAAGTTCCCTCTACTCACTCCCAATGCAGGTGGAGGACAGACAATGAGTAACATTGTCCCTTCTGTCAAGCACTTCCAGGTCATGAATAGCATGGCTGGATACATTTGAAAGCTTCTTCTCCCTGTCCCCAATGATATGTCTCAGTCCCCACCTCATAAGAATGTTTCAGCTGCATCGCTATAACATTTTAAAATTTCCATCTCAGCTATCCTCCATGGACAACATGAACTCTTTCTGTGCAGTCAGTTTTATGGTTCTAAAACCTCTCAGAGTGAGATTGCTAATGAAGTGTGATGCACGATCAATTGCACAAAGACTAAAGTTGGGTACAACTGTGGCTTTATTACAGTCAGATGTGTGGCCTCCTGCTGCAGCTGGCGAAATGGCAGGGCACTGGAGATCATACATATTTATACAGTTCTCCGTGGGCGGAGCCAGCCGGCAGGAGCTACTGGCGAACCTGTAGTGCAGGTCCTACCTTACATCTCCTATTACAGTGGTTCACCACAAAGTGGCAATTAGCATAAGATTAAACGTGGTTTTGAGTTGTGGTTCTGTGGTAAAAAGGATCACGACTGCCCAAGGAACATAGAAACTTAGAACTTAGGTGCATGAGTAGGCCATTTGGCCCCTCGAGCCTGCTCCTTTATTTGATAAGATCAGGGCTGATCGGATTGTGGCCTCAATTCCATTTTCCTGTCCACATCCATAGCCCTTGACTCACTTGTCAATCACAAATCTGCCTAACTCAGCCTTAAAGCATATTCAAAAACTCTGCCTCCAGTGCTCTCTAGTGAAAAGAATTCCACAGATCAACAACCCTCTGAAAGGAAATGTTTCTCCCCATCCCAACTTAAATATTCTTAAACTGGGTCCTCTGGTTCTAGTCTCTCCCACAGGGGCAAACATCCCCTCAGCAGCCATCCTTTCTATTCCCCTATGATCATCAATTGTTGTAAAAACCCATCTGGTTCACTAATGTCCCTGGGGGAAGGAAATCTGCAAATCGTACCTGGTCTGACCTACATGTGACAGCAGACCCAGTATGGTTTACACTTAACTTCCCCCTGAAATGACCCAGCAAGCCACTCAATTAAAGAGCAATTAGAGATGGGCAAGAAATGTTGGCCTTGCTGGCGGCACCCACATCCCATGAAAGGAGAAAGTAACGATAAAAAGACCAAAACTGTACACCAATGTGGCCTCATGCTCTGTACGATTGTCGCAAAACCTCCTTGTTTTTAAATTCCATTCCTTTTGTAATAAGTGACATTTGATTTGCCTTCCTAACCCCTGCACACTCATGTTTTGCGATTTAAGTAGCAGGACACCCAGATCCCTCTGTACGGCAGAGTTTTCCAATCTTTCTCCATTGAAATAATATACTCCTTTCCTGTCCTTCCTGAAAAAGAGCAGAGCCCTTACAATGGTGAGAGATGAAGGGCTGGTTTAGCTCAGTGGACTAGACTGGTGGTTTGTAATGCAGAACAAGGCCAGCAGCGCGGGTTCAATTCTTGTACTGGCTGAGAATTCTGAATTCTCCCTCTGTGTACCCGAACTGGGGCTGGAATGTGGCGACGAGGGGCTTTTCACAGTAACTTCATTGCAGTGTCAATGTAAGCCTATTTGTGACAATAAATTATTACATCCTATCAGACGGGACTGGATTTGTAAATAGCCTTTCTGTGCATTGGCAGCAACTGATTCATGTGCCCACACCTAGAAGCTACTAGGACAGTAGATGAACAGTAATTACACCCAATAGTTTTCTATTTTTGTCAGATGCTACTACAAATAGTCGCCTAAAAGAACTTGCAATGTGATTGTGCAGACATGACTTAACGATCACAAATGAACCAGATGAATTTCATTCTATGTCAGGTTGTGTCAGCAACTGAATAAGTCTGTGCAGTAGGAGCCTGCAGTGTAAGAGTGTCAATGCAGCTTGATATTTTATCGAGAGGGGAAAATAAACTGCATGTGTGGATTGAAGGAATAAGCCTCGTGGAACAATGCAACAGTTTGAGTCATGTGACACTGTTGCAGTGACAGCTGACTGTAAAGATATTACTGGACTCTTCTACTTATCTGCCATAGTCCATTGGGGAAGGTGCGGAAGTGGGTGTGAGGAGTTTTGTGAGGGCCACAAAGAGTCCAGCACGAGTTTCAAGGATACAAGAAATAATATTTATTTACAATCACATATATATACATAACAGCAACCTCACTTCCTGCTTACTCCTTCCTGCTAGTTCCAAACTGGCCAGCTTTATTGATACAGGGAGTCTGCTAATGATTTCTCCGTCCCCCTCATTGGGGAAGCTCATACTCCCACAGGATTGTGGGATTGTCATTAGTCCCCAGCCAATGGTAAGCAGGCAGGTTATAACATCTGTCCCCCCCCCGAAGTCCAAGGAATCCACCAAAGACCCTGGTGAAGGAGGGCATTGGACTTGTTTTGCCGCAGGCCGGACACCATTTGCACGAGGCGCTGGATCGGGCGGCGTGTAACGAGATAGAGACCGGAGCTTCCGTGATGAATGGCGTAATGGTTGTACATCCACGGCCCGTGGGACCGAGGATTCCCCCTCTGATGCGTCCTGTGTCTCCATCTCAGAGCCAGAGTCTGCTGCCTCTGTCATCTCGGCGTCTCTATCTCCGCGCGGTTCTGTAACGACCTGCGCAGGCTTTGAGTGAGGCACCAGAGGAAGATTGTGAGGACTACTTTCCATTGTCTCTGGTCTCTGCGGCTGTAGAAATGAGCTCCGGGGGCGGGGAATCTTTGGAGGGGATAGTCTTCTGGACCGAACGTGGTCTACATGTTTGCGCTGGAGACGACCCTGGGCTTGCACCTGGTAAGATATAGGGCCCGTTTGGCGAAAGATTATGCCAGGGACCCACTGGGCACCCCCAGCAAAATTTCGAACGGACACTGTGTCACCGGGTGCAAACTGCCGAATTGGCCGATGCCGAGAAAAACCCTGTCCTTGCCGTTCTTGTGTGCGGCGTACTTTGGCGCCAATGTCCGGGAAGACCATACTAAGTCGGGTGCGAAGTCTCCGGCCCATTAGGAGTTCTGCGGGAGCTACCCCAATCACCGCATGGGGGGGTGGTTCTATACGAAAACAAAAAGCGCGCCAGTCTCGTGTCCATTGACCCGGAAGACTGCTTTTTTAGGCCTCGTTTGAATGTCTGCACTGCGCGCTCCGCCAACCCATTTGAAGCCAGGTGGTAAGGGGCAGTGCGGATATGGCGGATGCCGTTCACCTTTGTGAACCTCGCAAACTCCTCACTCGTGAATGGAGTGCCGTTATCCGTGACCAGCACCTCGGGGAGGCCATGTGTACTAAAAGACAAATGCATCTTCTCAATTGTTGTGCAGGACGTTGTGCCTAGCATCTTATGCACCTCTAGCCATTTAGACTGGGCGTCGATTAATAAAAGGAACATGGATCCTTGAAAAGGGCCGGCAAAATCCGCATGCAAGCACGCCCAAGGCCGCCCTGGCCATTCCCAGTGATGTAGGGGCGCGGCTGGCGGAAGCTTCTGATGCTCCTGGCAAATGGAGCAGTTTTGGGCCACCTTCTCAATGTCGGCGTCGAGGCCTGGCCACCAAACATAACTCCAGGCCAACATTTTCATATTGGTCACACCTGGATGCCTATTGAGCAAGTCTCTTAGTATTAGCTCCTGTCCTTTTTCCGGGACAATCACACGCGTCCCCCCACAAGAGGATGCCGTCTTCCACGCTGAATTCTGACAGCTTGGAGGAAAATGCCCGTAACTCGCCTGGGAGCTGTCTATGCTGCCCACCATACAGGACTATGCGTCGAACATTTGACAGGACTGGCTCCGTCTGGGTCCACTCACGGATCTGTGATGCCGTGACAAGCAAGGTGTCCCGGTCGTGGGGGTCGACGTGGGGCCGGTCGATAAAGGCAATCAGCTCAGTGCGTCGGCATTCACTATCTGTGTTCCTGGTTTGTGCTCCAGAGAATACTTGTATGCAGCGAGCAACAAAGCCCAGCGCTGGATCCGTGCGGAAGCAATGGGCGGTATTGGCTTATCCTCTCTGAAAAGTCCCAGCAGAGGCTTATGATCAGTCACGATAGTGAAGTGGCGGCCATACACGTACTGGTGGAAACGTTTCACTGCAAAGACCACTGCCTGGCCCTCCTTCTCGACCTGCGCGTACTTTTTTTCCGCTGCAGTCAATGTGCGGGAGGCAAAAGCGATCGGCCGCTCGGCCCCGTTCTCCATCTTGTGGGACAGGACGGCCCCAATACCATACTGGGATGCATCACATGTGACGAGCAAAGGCTTTCCAGGATCATAGTGGGTTAGTAACCCAGACGACGACAATTGTTGTTTTACCCGCCGGAAAGCGGTTTCTTGCGACTGACCCCAAACCCAGGTGTGATTTTTCTTTCGCAGAAGATGCAACGGGGCCAGCGTAGTTGCCAGATTGGGGAGGAACTTCCCGTAATAGTTTACGAGGCCAAGAAAAGAACGAAGATGCGAAGTGTCAGTCGGGGCGGAGGCCTGTTGAATTGCGCGCACCTTCTCTGCGAAGGGGTGCAAACCTTCGCGGTCCACCCGATAACGCAGGTAGACTACTTCCTTCGCCTGAAAGACGCACTTTGTGCGACGTAAACGGACTCCAGCCTCCAAAAGACGTCTAAGGACAGCCTCCAGATTTTCCAAATGTTCCTGCTCCGATGTCCCTGTGATCAAAACGTCATCTAAATAGACAACGACACGCGGTAAACCTCTCAAAATGCCCTCCATAACACGTTGAAAAATAGCACAGGCAGAGGATATTCCAAAGAGCAAATGTGTATATTCATACAGGCCCCGGTGTGTATTAATCGTTATATATGGTCGGGAGGCAGGGTCCAGCTCCAACTGTAGGTAGGCGTGACTCATATCTAATTTTGTGAACGAGAGTCCACCTGCAAGTTTTGCGTAGAGATCCTCTATGCGAGGCATTGGATATCGGTCGAGTCGGGAAGCCGTATTCACTGTAAGTTTATAGTCGCCGCACAAGCGAACTGTGGCATCTGGCTTCAGTACCGGTGCAATTGGTGCTGCCCAGTCAGCGAAACGGACGGGCCTGATGATATCCAAAGTCTCCAAATGAGTGAGCTCCCCTCCTTCCTTCTCGAGCAAGGCGTAAGGCACCGGGCGCGCCCGGAAATAGCACGGCGTGGCTCCTGGTTCGACTTGGATACGGGCTACTGCCCCTTTTATTTTCCCCAAACCAGGCTGGAATACATCTGGGTATCGTCCTAGCACCTCAGTCAACCCTCCAGAAACTGTTTGGAGGATGTGCTGCCACTGCAAGCGCAAATGGCGCAACCAGTCCCGACCCAACAGGCTGGGCGCATGGCCGCGCACCACGATAAGTGGGAAACGCCCCTCCTGGCGTCCATAAACAACAGGGGTCATCGTAGTTCCTGCGATGTCCAACATTTTGGTGTCCGGCGCAGCTGGGTACGTAAGGCTCCTAATCACCCCAAATGTATGCGGGCCGCAGGCGGTGAGCATTATGACCACCTGGCGCTCGTTTTCAGTGATATTGTTTGCCCGGAAATAGTAACACATCCGTTGTGCATACTGGTTCCAGCTTTCCAGCGCAGCATCAAAAACATCCAAAGGTCGGTCCGGAGGCATGATGTAATAGAAAACAACTTCCAACCTGTATCCAACAAAAATCCAGGGAGGTGGCTTCAGCAGTCTAGACAGCTATTCACTTTAACCCTCATCGCCAGTTTTGTGAGGGCCACAAAGAGTCCAGCACGAGTTTCAAGGATACAAGAAATAACATTTATTTACAATCACATATATATACATAACAGCAGCAACCTCACTTGTTGCTTACTCCTTTCTGCTAGTTCCAAACTGGCCAGCTTTATTTATACAGGGAGTCAGCTAATGATTTCTCCGCCCCCCCTCATTGGGGAAGCTCATACTTCCACAGGATTGTGGGATTGACATTAGTCCCCAGCCAATGGTAAGCAGGCAGGTTATAACAAGGAGGCTTCATGTTTTTTTCAGCGCAGTGGGAGACTGTAGTGTTGTGTTTTTGAGGCTCGTAATGAAGACACCTTGGCCAAGTCACACTATCAATAAGGAAAGGCAAGTCGGATCTGAGGCCAGAAAAATTCTGCTGCCCAAGATGAGGAAGAGGCGGTTGGAATTTCTTGGGCACGTAATAAAGAAAATCATGATTTAGAAAATCTGATGCTCAAGGGAAAGGTCGATGGTGAACGAGATCGAGATAAACAAAGAGTGATCTTTCGAAAGAGCCACACAAACTGGATGAATGTGCCTCCAATGAAGATGATCCATCACTCCAGAGCAAGATTACCATGGAGATTCACAGTCACCAACGCTCTCTTAGGACATGGTACCTGAAGAGAGAGAGGAGGAGGGAGGTCGGAGTTGGACTCTGTTCACACAATGCCTGAGTCCCACTAATCTATTAGCATCACTTTGAAATGAAAATTAAGTCATCTAGGCATCATGATATCCAATGCTAAACAACTGTCAAGGCCATATTATGGGCAATACTGAATAAAGTAAAATATTTTTTTTCTAATTAAACTGCTGTCTACTCCCCTATTTCATTATATTGTAAATGTTTAAAATCATTTATATTTCCTCTGCTTACTACATCCACTTTGTAGTTTTTGTCATGACATTGGAGCCAAAATATTCACTAAATTGGATGCGTCCAAAGGATTCTGGCAGATCCAACTGGACCCGGCCAGCCGAAGACTATGCACATTCAACACCCCTTTTGGCAGATTCTGCTACAACCGGATGCCATTCGGCATCATTTCGGCATCTGAAGTATTCCACCGCATTATGGAACAGATGATGGAAGGCATCGAAGGGGTACGTGTATATGTGGACGATATCATCATTTGGTCCACCACTCCGCAGGAACACATGCATCGTCTACGACGTGTCTTTACCCGCATACGACAAAATGGCCTGCGTCTCAACCGTGCGAAGTGTGCCTTCGGCCAGACGGAGCTGAAATTCCTCGGGGACCACATCTCAAGGTCAGGGGTCCGTCCCGATGCAGACAAGGTTAGCGCCATCACAGCCATGCCACAACCGGCTGACAAGAAGGCTGTCTTAAGATTCCTGGGCATGGTCAACTTCCTTGGGAAGTTCATTCCCAACCTGGCTTCTCATACAACAAATATGCGCCATCTCGTAAAAAAATCGACAGAATTCAACTGGCACCAATCGCATCAGCGGGAATGGGAGGAGCTCAAGCACAAACTGGTCACGGCACCAGTGCTGGCCTTCTTTGACACGACTCGCCCTACAAAGATCTCAACAGACGCCAGCCAATCTGGTATTGGAGCGGTACTCCTGCAAAAAGACAGCACGTCATCATGGGCCCCGGTTGCGTATGCCTCACGAGCCATGACCCCTACCGAACAGCGCTACGCGCAAATCGAAAAAGAATGCCTGGGCTTGTTAACTGGACTGGACAAGTTCTGCGACTATGTGTATGGCCTGCCACGATTCACGGTCGAAACTGACCACCGCCCCCTGGTCAACATCATTAACAAAGACCTGAACGACATGACTCCTCGCCTCCAGCGCATCTTACTTAAACTCAGGAGGTACGATTTTGAACTGATCTACACTCCGGGGAAGGAACTCATCGTGGCGGACACTCTTTCCCGAGCAGTGAGCACACCACCATATGCGGAGGGGTTCGTGCGTCAAATTGAGGCACACGTAACTCTGACAGCAGCAAATCTGCCAGCTGATGATCCTAGTCTGGCCCACATACGCGCAGAGACGGCGACTGACCCCCTTCTGCAGCGAGTGATGCGCCACATGACGGAAGGGTGGCTAAAAGGGCAGTGCCCCCAGTTTTATAATGTGCGAGATGATCTCACCAACATAGACGGGGTCCTTATGAAATCGCACAGGATCGTTATTCCGCACAGCGTGCGCCAGATGATTCTTCATCAACTACACGAAGGCCACTTGGGCGTCGAAAAATGCAGACGAAGGGCCCGGGAGGCGGTATATTGGCCGGGTATTAATGAAGACATAGCCAACATGGTGCTCAACTGCACAACCTGTCAGAGGTTTCAGCCGGCGCAACCTCCGGAAACACTTCTACCACACGAGATGGTGACGTCCCCCTGGGCGAAGGTGGGTGTTGACCTATTTCACGCGCTCGGCAGAGATTACATTGTTATTATAGACTACTTCTCAAACTACCCGGAAGTCATGCCTCTCCATGATCTGACGTCGTCCGCAGTCATTGGGGCCTGCAAGGAAACGTTTGCTCGCTATGGCATTCCAAGGACTGTCATGTCAGACAATGGACCTTGTTTTGCCAGCCGTGAATGGTCGTCCTTTGCCGCAGCATATGGTTTCACTCATGTGACATCCAGCCCTCTGCATCCACAATCGAACGGGAAGGCTGAAAAGGGTGTCCACATCGCCAAGCGGCTCCTGTGCAAGGCGGCTGCTGCCGGATCGGACTTTAACCTTGCCTTGCTGGCCTATCGATCGGCCCCGTTATCCACGGGTCTCTCGCCAGCGCAGCTACTAATGGGTCGCTCCCTCAGGACGACGGTACCGTCCATCCTGGCACCAACAACAGACCATGAGGCGGTTCTTCGGAACATGCAACTGCAGCGTGATCGCCAGAAAAGTCGGTACGACACACGAGCGACGGACCTGCCCCCCCTGTCCTCCGGAGACAAAGTACGCGTCCATCAACCGTATGGTGGCTGGTCAGCACCGGCCGAAGTCCTCCGACAAGTGGCTCCCCGCTCGTTCCTGGTTCGCATGCCGGATGGTTCCGTGCGTCGCCGCAATCGGCGCGCCCTTCGCCGACTTCCACGCTCACAGCCACACAGCACGCACACGCCAGATCCTCAACAGGCTTCCGAGGATGACTTTGTGGAGCTACCGCACATCACGCCCTTTCCATCGCCACCCATGGCCATGCCTGCACAGCAGCCGGTGGTTCTTGGTCCACCCTTGAGGCGGTCAACCCGAACTCGTCGCAAGCCCATTAGACTGGACTTATAATACCGTTCATATGTTTAACAAGTTGCACAATTTTACATGATAACCTGTTGTTGTTTATCGTTCCAGATGTCGTCTGACTGGACAACTGTTCAAGTTTTTTTTCTTCTTCTCTCGTTCGCATTTATGTTATGTTATGGTACAACTTGGTTCATGTGACGCACCCGACATCGCCCCATGTACATAGTTCCGTCATATGCACATGCTGCACACGACACACACACACTCCTAGATGCACTCACGACACGATCATATTTATCACCACGTAGGCACATATCTTTGTAAAAAGGGGGGATGTCATGATATTCAAACACACACATCATGATGGACACACTAACAGGCAAATCAGAGTACACAACACCACAACCAATCACAGACAAGAACACCAACCACATAAAAAGCACGAGCACGACACCTGGTGGTCAGTAGGTCTGGGGAGAAGGGAACAAGAAAGAGCTGTTAAAACACCACAAGCAGGGAACCCCCCACGTGCAGAGTGCAAAGACCAAACTGTAAATAGTAAGTTTAAATAAAGAAGCGTTGTACCATATGCAACTGTGTTGGCTCATCTGTGTGTCAGAACACCCAACACCACAGTTTTCACATAAGTGCTTTTTCATTTGGCATCCAGGAATGTATGTTCATCCTCTACAAAGATATAGACACAAATTTACATCTACATGTAGTCCTGAAATCTTGGTGCCATTAAGGTACGCTGACATTAATATTTCATGAGGTTAGATCATGTTTAGGGGAAGCATCATACAAGTTCCATGAGAATCTATACTTCCCAACAGGGTCCCGCACCCTGGAAACAATGGGCTTGATTCTCTGGTCCCCCAGCCGGCTGTTTCTTGGCGGCACACTATTTACTGGCGGCAGCATTTCTCTACTCCTGCCACTTGTCAATGGGAAACCTGCGGGCGGGGGGGCGTTGCCAATGGGAACAGTGAATCCCAATGGCCGGAGATTTATGGCCAATATCGGTGTGGATGTGACATGTTCCACACCGACCCCTCCCCAGCAGCCATATGGCACTGCAGGGTGAACTAAAGAGAGCCCATTGGGACTGAGGGGAAGATGTCCTGCCCTGTGGATTAGCCTGCAGCTCCATCAATCACCGCAGCCCCTTTTTTAAATGGCCACTCCCTGTGCAGAATAGGCCTGGTGGGGAGCATATACAATTCAGCCCACAGTCATGAAGTCACTGCATATTCTAACTGCATGGGACCAGTGAAAGGAATCAATCATCACATCTGTGTGGGGATAATGAGCGAGCTCTTTTGGCCTTAGATTCCAGGAGTATTTATGGTTGAAAAGATAGCGAAGGGAGCAGTGAATTGATGCTCAGGTTAGTTGAGAGTTCTTGCCCACATGGCCCAGGAGTGGATTTCTGCATTGAGGAAGGGAATATGTTTTAATTATCGGAAGGGTAGACATGGGTAATGTAGTTGTTGTAACAGATTTGGAGTTAGATAATAAGTTATCGCGAAGCTGAAAACATGTGGAGTCAACACAATGTATAATGATAGGCAATGATAATGCAATAGACAACATTCTGGTTACAAAACAGAAAACAGAGAGTAGGTGTTAAAATTAGTTAATCAGATTGCCAAATGACGGAATGTGGTGATCCATAAGGATCAGTGCTGGGATACCTACTGTATGGGGCTGTTTAGCACAGGGCTAAATCGCTGGCTTTGATAGCAGACCAAGGCAGGCCAGCAGCACGGTTCAATTTCCGTAACAGCCTCCCCGAACAGGCGCTGGAATGTGGCGACTAGGGGCTTTTCACAGTAACTTCATTTGAAGCCTACTTGTGACAATAAGCGATTTTCACTTTCACTTTTCATTGTTCTCATAAATGACTTGGCTTTTTATCACCATTCCCTCATGCCCCCCCATCCCCAAGAGCAAGATGGCTGGCGGAGTGGGGGTGGGGGGTTAAATTAGACACCAGGTGCCTTTCCCAGTGCCTACCCACCTTCCCGTGTCCTTGCTACAGTTTTACCAACAGCGGTGGAGGTGTCGTGAGGTCCATTCATTCTTGGGACAATTGAGGCCTTTAAGTGGACAATTGAGGCCTTTAAGTGGACAATTGATGGCCTCCTCCCACCATAGCTGGAGTTTTATCCACCATGGGTGGGAGGTTGGTGTCAAGTGTCCAGCCTGCTCAGTGAAACCTGGCAGTCTGGTGGATGAACTTGTCTTCTCAGGCCTCCTATGCCAATCGGAGGTGTCCCCAAGGTAATCCCCACCCTCACGTTTCCACGTTTCAAGACTTCCACCCTCACACTGCTCCCCCCTCCCCCCAACCCCCTAACTCACCATGCTGTCCTGTCCTCCCTGGCTCCCTGTGTAAAGTCCAGCCCACTGTTTTCACATTTGTGGAGGATACCAAATGAATGCTTAACTGCAACAAGATACAGGAATGAAAGCAAAATACTGCAGATGCTGGAAATCTGAACTAAAAACAGAAAATGCTGGAAAAACTCAGCAGGTCTGGCAGCATCTGTGGAGAGAGAATCAGATAAAGTTTGGAGTTTGTATGACTCTTCTGCAGAGCTACTGGAAGACATTAATAAACTTGCAGAATGGGCATGCGATTGACAAATGAATTTCGAGATAGCTAAGTGTGTGTATATTTTGGCAGGAAGACTAAGAAAGTCGCATATTCTTTGGAAAATAAGTTTCTAAACTGGGGAAGAGGAACATTGGAATATGAGTGTACAGATTTACAAATTACTAAAAATAGTGATGTAGATTAATAAGGCCTTTAAAAAGACATTTTAAAACCTGGGCTTCATTTTCAGGGTAATGGATTTGAAAAGCAGACAAGTTATGTTAAACTTAGTTATATAGAACCTTGGTTAGCCTACACCTGGAGTACAATGAACAGTTCTGATATCCAGAATCTTAAAAGCATGTAGAGACACTAGAAAAAGTGTAAAAACAATTTACTGGAATGATACCAGAACTGACAGGTGATACCAATCAGGCAAGATTGAGCTGGTTGGGACTCTTTGCTCTAGAAAAGAGAAGATGGAGGTTTGGCCTGATAAATAAAGGTGTTTAAGATTATTATTATAACCCCCACGAGACCCACAGGGATGAACCATCAGCGGGATATTGGACTTGGGACATAAAACCCGGCCCAGGTAGAGACTTGAATTGTGCCTGTAGTTAGTCTACTTTGACAATAAATCTTTTGTTGAACTTTCTTACTGGACTCCTCTGTGACCGCTAAAATGATGACAGGGCTTGATAGAGTTGATATGGAGAAGATATTTTCACCTGCGGGCAAGATTAGAGGTAGGGGCCATAACTATCATCACCAAAAAATCCAATTAATAATTCAGGAGAAACGTCTCTACATGGCGAGAATGGTTGGATGGTTCGAATATGGAACATGCTAGCAAATGGAACAGTTGAGATGAAGAGTATAAATTTATTTAAGGGAAGCCTGTTAAGCACATGAGGGAGAAAGGAATAGAAGGATATGTTAATAGGACTAAATGAAGAGGGACAGGCGAAGCCTTGGTGTGGAGCATAAACATCAACATAGATGGGCTGAATGGCCTGCTCCACCCTATAAAGACTTTTTAACCTTTAAAAATACTTCCAAATTGGTTAGAAAAATGGATCCTCAGGTAACTTTGTTTCAATGAATTAAAGAATTGAAGATTGCCAGCACCACATTATAGAATTGTCTTTTCCCATCGAACGGAGAGAGGCTTCCGACGACAAATAACTTGATCAACGGAACTTGAGAGCAGAACATCGCACTTTAGAGATGCGGAACTCATCTGTGGCCCATTAAGAGTCAATTTTAAAAAAAGAAATGAAAGAATTTGAATGATACATTATTTAGTGGAATAGCACCTGCACTGTCAAGACTAATGTAGTAATTCATGAAGCAATAAACAGAAATCTCACTGGTGAACAGATGCAGACTAGCAGATGGTTGACAGCCTGTTACAGGATTTAACACAACTGCAAAGTGGAATGCAACTTGGAAGCCACGGAAGCGAAGCTTAAATTGTTTCCAACCATCTAAAGTCCAATATTGTCTTAATCTGCTCAGCTACCTCTTCATATGAAATAATGATCTCCCTCATCCTTACTCACAGTAAATTAGAGGATAAAGGGCGCATTTGGTTATTTTGTTCGGAAAGATTTAATATATTCTTCCATGTGTTTAGAAATTGTATTTTAATATTCCCTGATTGAGAACAAAACTGATGGCAGTTAAAAGCATTTTTAAGGGCAGCA
This sequence comes from Scyliorhinus torazame, assembly GCF_047496885.1. NCBI lineage: Eukaryota > Metazoa > Chordata > Chondrichthyes > Carcharhiniformes > Scyliorhinidae > Scyliorhinus > Scyliorhinus torazame. Next base: position 46,408,459 of record NC_092724.1, read on the forward strand.
CGGTGGCGCAGTGGGTTAGCACTGCGGTCTCACGGCGCCGAGGTCCCAGGTTCGATTCTGGGTCACTGTCCGTGTGGAGTTTGCACATTTTGCGTGGGTTTCGCCCCCACAACCCAAAAATGTGCAAGCTAGGTGGATTGGCCACGCTAAATTGCCCCTTAATTGGAAAAAATGAATTGGGTACTCTAAATTTTAAAAAAAAGCATTTTTAAACAGAATTTTTCAGAATGAATTTTAACCCTTTGCAAAGAATTTTAAGTTCTGTGGTACGCCCTGAGATGATCTATCATGCCAAATGCAGTGTACAAATACAAGTTGTTTTTCTTGCTGTTGTAACAATTATAATTGATACACAGTAAGGGTGGGATTTTCCGGCCCTTCCCGCCGGAGGAATCTTCCGGTCCCACCAAAGTCGACCCCCGCCACGGGGTCCCCAATGGCGGGGCCGGCAAGACATGCAAAACGCCATAGACTTCGGCGGGACCGGAGACTTCGGCGGGACCGGAGAATCCCATTGGCTGCCAATGGCGAGCTGCCACCACCTCGGATGGGCTGGAAAATTCCAGCCTATGTGTTAGAAAAAGATGTAAGATGTTGATAAATCAGAGACTCAAATGGGCCGGAATTCTCCGGTCATTGCAAATCACGTTTCCTGCTGGCAAGGCACCCCCTCCAGTGGGTTTCCCAGTGGCATGGGGTGGCTTCAATGGGAAAACCCATTGGCAAGTGCCAGGAGATTGGAATCCCGCCACCAGCGTACAGCGCGCCACTGTGAAACACGCGGCTGGTGGACCGGAGTATCCCGCCCCGGTGCAGCAGTTTGCTGGTCCAGGATAGGTGCTGGCAAACTTTTTTTTTCACCTCAGAACCTTTTTTCAAAGAAATTGCCGAAGATATAAACTATTGGGAGCCGCAAGATGAAAATTTGTTTTTATGCAAACCAAATACTTTGCGAATTGCCAAATATAAAGAAGTTCACACATATAAACAAAAAAAAAGCATTGAATGTATTGATTAAAACAATAAGTAAGGAATTAAGAAAGACGTGACTCTGAATTATCACAATTTTTTTACATTACTGTGTTTTTAAAAAATGTCTGCCTTGTTTCTCCAAAACATGCATATTCAAGTCTCATGCATCAATTTACACAAATTACCTGAAAGCATGTTCAAAATGAAAATGTAAAAATGGTGAACCTTGTTGGAGAAACATCCAGCCAGATTCTCCATTCCTGAGACTAAGGGCGCGATCTTCCGAAAAAATTTCCAAGTGCTGTAGTGAGCAGGAACACTATTCAACATTAATTGGCCCACTTAACGAGGCCTCACGGGCTTCCCACCCAGAATGTCACTCGCCATCTGATTCATCGTGACCACGTTCGCCTGCCCCCCCCTCCCCCCCGGCTAACAACATCGAGCAGCACTTAGGCTGAGGAGATTCGGCGAGGCTGATCTTGGGAAGCTCCTGGGCGTGGTGGAGACAAGGAGGGATGTCCTGTTCCTCCGAGGGCCCTGGAAGGTCGGAAGGTGAGTCACAAGGCAGCCAGTGCTGCCTGGGACGAGGTGGCGGCAACAGTCAGCTCTGGCAGTGTGGCCAGGAGGACTGGTCCTGAAGAAAGTCAACGACCTACACCGGGCAGCCAGAGTGAGTAGACACCAACGTCCCACCCCTCCAAGGGAGCACCCCCCCCCCCCAAGGCGATGCCCAATCCTTCCTCCACACCCCTCCCCCTTCAGCACTCCCTCCATTCCAACCCTCCCTTCACGGCCCCTCCTTCCTACAACTGTGAACCATGCATGTGGCTAATGATGCCCTCTCTGTGTCCCCGCAGGTAAAACTTCTCATGATCGGCGGGAGAGGGCCCAGACTGGTGGTGCTGGACTTGAGAATCCTCACCTCCTGCGAGAAGCATGCCTGGAGGTGTCTGTGTGTGTCCGAGGACAGGGTGGTCACCAACGTGGAGGCTGGCGGTCGCCGCAGAGGTGAGGAACCACCAGGCTCCACCCGGAGGACCTGTCAAAGGTGAGTAGTGATTGCTTTACTGACTAACCCATCCCTCCCACTGACCACATGTCCATCTCCAGCAGGTCCTCCAGCCACGGAGCAGGCCCATCTCGGGCAGCACCCTCTCCTGACCCCGGGGAGAAAACCTTGGAGGAGAGCTCTGAGGATGCAACTGTTATAGTCACGGCACAGCCGTCATCCCCACCATCCACCAGTGTAGATACACACACTTGGTGGGACATGGTAGTGCACAGGCTTCTGGGGCATAATCTGGCGAGCACCACACTGCTGCTGATGTACATCAGGTGGAGGCAGGATTCCCCAGGCGAGACAGCAGTCGGAAGTCTACTGGATCGCAGGACACAGCTGGGCCAGAGCCTGGTGCTGCGCCCCTGGCACAGAGGTTCCCGGAGCTGATGGAGACATCGGGGAGCGGCCGGGACATTCAGAGGGAGCTGGCAGCGTCACTCCTACAGATCCATGGCCAATTGGAGGAGTGCCACAGGCTATGGGCACAGGAGATGGCGCCGGCAATGAGTGGCACCGAGGCCAACACTGCTTGGGTGGCAACCGTAGTGGCACCATGAGTGAAGGTGTCCATGGTGTCACGCAGTCGGTAACGACTTTGACTGAGGGTTTAAGCAGTATGTCTTGCGCACTGGGGGATGTCACCCAGTACCAGGCCGACCTTGATGGGGTTCTGCGGGATATGTCCCAGTCACAGCTGGGCATGGCTGAGGCACTGCAGAACATGGCCCGGTCACTGGGGGATGAGTCCCAGTCACTGATGAGCATCGCCAAAGGCATCGACACGATGGTGCGGACTACGGGGAACAGACAGGGCTGGCAGAGCCAGATGATGCAGGGCCAGCCGGGGCTCGAACCAGCTGCCCTTCTGTCACAAGGGAAACATCAGGGCCCTATGGGCACCAACTGGGACCCATCCCGTGGGGCAGCAAGAGTGGCCATCAACTCTCCGTGTTCCACCGCTCTGTTGAGGCTGTCTCGGGGTCAGTACACGGGACAGGGCGGCATAGCTATGAATGTGCCGCCGACAAGTTGCTGGGCCGTCCGACCCCAAAGCTCCCAGTGGATGCCCGTTGGGGGCATCGAAGCCCACAGGATGAGGTAAGCAGCTGACTGCGCCACCTCAGATGTGCATCCTGGGGAATACGTCGTGGTAGGAGGTTCAAGCACGTTGAGGATCACTGAGGGCACCAGTGTCGGGGGAGGGGTTAGATAGGGGGCGGAACTATCGGGAATGGGGTATTGCACAGCACATTAAACAACTCTTTGCACAAACATGATGATGTCTCTGTCACTTCTATCCACGATGCAAGATGACCCCCGGACCCTTTGCCTGTCTCTCCAGGTGACCCCCCCTCTCCGTGGCATCAACCCACCCTCCAGTCATGGTCGTGTCCCAGGACCTGTGCCCCATCCCCTAGGTGTTCATAGACCTAGAACATACAGTGTAGAAGGAGGCCATTTGGCCCATCGAGTCTGCACCGACCCACCTAAGCCCTCATTTCCACCCTATTCCCGTAACCCAGTAACCCCTCCTAACCTTTTTTAGTCACTAGGGGCAATTTATCATGGTCAATCCACCTAACCCGCACGTCTTTGGACTGTGGGAGGAAACCTGAGCACCCAGACGAAACCCACGTAGATACGGGGAGAACGTATAGACTCAGCACAGACAGTGACCCAGCGGGGAATCGAACCTGGGACCCTGGCGCTGTGAAGCCACAGTGCTCATCACTTGTGCTACCGTGCTGCCCTAAACAACCGTGTTCGGTTGTAGGCTGCTGCATGTGTGATGTTGACTCCCACAGTGTCCTGGCATCAATATTTGATTGGAATGCTAGGCAATGACTCCCACATGCTACATGGCCTGCCTACCCATTGGAACCCACTTGGCAGGTGTCAAGTGCTCAATTAACCACGATAGCCAATTCTCTATTAACGACAGCCTTCAGCTGCGCAGCCAGAGTCCTCAGCAGTTGCTGTTGTCGTGTTAGGTACACTGGTCTAAAACTGGGACAACTGGATGCAGCTTAGATCAGAAAGATACTCCAGACCTTGAAATTAGTTCAATCAGGTTTATTGAACTAATAGCACAGTTAGCACAGTTCTCTGTCAGTTTGACTCTGCTAACTTAAGTGTGGTTACTCTGTCTGACTGAACCAGACTAGCTCTTAGCCACGTGGTGGAGGTGTGAGATTGTAACAACACCCTTGACTGACTCTCTAGATGTTCATCAGTGGAAAGAGGCAGAGTGTGAGTGTCTCGTGTCTTTAATGGTTAGATCCCACTGCCTGCTTATTGGTCATGTCCTGTTCTCTGTGTCCATTAGCTGCTTGTCTGTATTTCATTATGAGTGTGTCTGCATATCATGACATCTTCCCTTTTTTTAATGTTTGGATGACATATGTGAACGTATTTACAAGAATAGGCCAATGTTAACATATATACATGCAGTGGATGTGAACATATGTACATGTGAAAACAGCTGTCTAATGTGAGAACACAGACATAGCAAACAGAACAAATGTTCATAAGTCCAGTCTCTGTGGCTTGCGTCTGATCCTGGTCGACCGCCGGAGAAGTGTGGTGGGGACGACAGCGCCTTGATGGGCGGGATTGAAGCCTGACTGGTGGCCTCGTGAGTCAAGGTATCAGGAGGTGACACAACAACAGAAGGAAACGGAGAAGAATGTGGTTGTGGGCAGGCAACTTTGCGCAGTGCCCGTCTGTTTCGTCGCACAACAGAACCATCAGCCAGATGCACAACATACGAGCGTGGGGCAGCCTGTCGAACAACGGCAGCTGGAGCTTAACCAGCCTCCATCAAGGATTTTGACCCGAACAGTGTCTGATGGGGACAACACGGGCAAATCGGTGGCATGAGCATCATAGCCCTGTTTTTGCCAGTCTCGAAGTTGCTGCACCTTCTGCAGCGCCGGGAGGTGATCCAGGTTGGGCACGTGTATGGCTGGAAGTGTCGTTCGCAGGTCCCTGTTCATCAGGAGTTGAGCCGGCGACATGCCAGTGGACAGTGGGGTCGCCCAGTACGCAAGCAGCGCAAGGTGAATATCAGACGCAGAATCCGCGGCCTTGCAGATGAGCTGCTTCACTATGTGCACCCCTTTCTCAACTTTTCCGTTTGACTGCGGATAGTGTGGGTTGGAAGTGACGTGTTTGAACTGATACGACTGGGCAAACAGAGACCATTCATGGCTGCTGAAGCACGGGCCATTGTCACTCATGACAGTGAGTGGGATACCATGCCTGGAGAACGTCTCCTTACAGGCCTTGATGACGGTCCGAGATGTGATGTCTGAGAGCTTCACTACTTCAGGGTAATTGGAAAAGTAATCAATGATTAACACGTAATCACAACCATTTGCATGAAAGAGGTCGATGCCAACCTTGGACCACGGAGAGGTTTCGATTTCATGCTGCTGAAGTGTCTCCTTACTCTGCGCTGGCTGGAAGCGTTGACAGGTCGCACAGTTAAGGACCATGTTCGTGATGTCCTGGCTGATCCTGGGCCAGTAGACAGCCTGCCTGGCTCTGCGTCTGCACTTTTCCACACCCAGGTGTCCCTCATGGATTTGATGGAGCACCAAGCTCTGGAGACTATGTGGAATTACAATCCAGTCCAGTTTGAGGAGGATACCATCAACCACCGTCAGGTCATCCTTTACATTGAAAAATTGAGGGCACTGCCCTTTTTGCCAGCTATTGGCTAGGTGTTGCATAACACGCTGCAAGAGGGGGTCTATGGCTGTCTCCTCGTGGATACGAATCACCTTCTCATCAGATGCTGGGAGTGTGCTAGCACACAGCTGCACCTGTGACTCAATTTGCCGGATGACGTTCAGTGATTCACTAGGCACGGTGATGGAGCGGGACAGTGTATCGGCAATGATGAGCTTCTTGCCAGGGGTGTAGACCAGGTCAAAGTCATACCTTCTGAGTTTGAGGAGGATGCGCTGCAACCGTCGCAATCGACCGTCATGTCATTAAGGTCCTTGTGGATAATGTGGACCAGAGGCCTGTGATCTGTCTCGACTGTGAATGTCGGCAGGCTGTAGACATAGTCATGAAACATGAGAATGCCAGTGAGAAGGTCCAGGCTTCCTTCTCGATTTGTGCATTCCTTTGTTCGGTGGGCGTCATTGCCCTTGATGTGTAGGCAACGGTGCCCAGGATGAAGTGTCATCGCGTTGCAGCAGGACCGCACCGATGTCAACCTGGCTCGCATCTGTCGAGATTTTAGTTTCCCTGTCTGGGTCGGAAAATGCCAATACGGGTGCAGTAGTGAGCTGGGCTTTCAGCTCCAACCACTCTGCTTGATGGGCCGCCTTCCACTCGAAGGCACTGGACTTCTTCACTAGGTTTCGTAGGGCCATGGTGTGTGAGGCCATGTTTAGGATGAACTTGCCCAGAAAATTGACCATGCCCAGGAAACGCAATACCGCCTTCTTGTCTTCCGGGACCTTCATGGCTGCAATGGCCTTGACCTTGTCTGTGTCGGGGCACCTGCCCTGCTGAGAGATCTGGTCTCCTAGGAACTTGAATGTCATCATGCCAAAGCAACATTTGGCCTTGTTCAGGTTCAGGCCATTGGCGTGGACATGGCGGAATACCTGCTGGAGACGGGAAACATGCTCCTCAGGGGTTGTGGACAATATGATGACGTCGTCCACGTACACACAAACCCCTTTGATGCCCTCCATCATCTGCTCCATGATGCGATGAAATATCTCCGATTCCGAGAAGATGCTGAACGGCATACGGTTATAGCAGTACCTGCCAAACGGTGTGTTGACGGTGCAGGGCCTTCTGCTGGACTCATCCAGCTGGATTTGCCAGAATCCATGTGACGCATCTAACTTTGTGAAAAACCTTGCATGTGCCATCTCACTGGTAGTTCCTCCCGCTTCGGGATGGGGTAGTGTTCACGCATTATATTCTGGTTGAGATCCTTGGGACCAATGCAGATGCGCAGGTCTCCAGAGGGTTTTTTAACCACCACCATCGAGCTGACCCAGTCAGTCGGTTCAGTTACCCTGGAAATGATCCCCTGCTGCTGCAGCTCCTTGAGCTGTTCCTTCAGGTGCTCCCTCAGCGGAGCCGGGACCCGGCGTGGTGCATGGACCACTGGCTTGGCATCAGGTCGCAGTAGGATCTTGTACTGATATGGCAAAGTGCCCATCCCGTCAAACACATCCGGATACTGAGCGAGGACGTCGTCAATGCCAACTTGAAGATCCACGTTGGAGGATGTCGTTGAATAAACCCGTTGCACCAGGTTTAGCTTTTTGCAAGCATGCGTGCCCAGACCTTAGCCATGCATGGGTACTCCGGTTGGAGACGAGTAGATGGCAGGACCCCAGTGCCGTGATGGCATTACTGTTATAGTCCAGGAGCTGGCAGGCTGCTGGAAGGACCTTGGGGGCTTCTTGATGCGTTTGAAGTCTGCCTGTGAGGGGAGGTTGGCAGAAGCACCTGTGTCCAGCTTGAACTGGATGGAGCAGTGGTTGACCTGCATCACTGCACGCCATTCGTCCTCCGAATCCACAGCGAGGATGGACTGAATGCGAGATGAGTTCGCATTCAGTGGCATGTTCACGTGTGGTAATGATGCCCACTCGGTAGGCGGACGCCAGGCACTCGTCCTCTGGATCTGTTGTACTGCCAGTATCAGAATCCTGTAATCGTCGTTGCACATTCTGGACGTGCCGTTGTCGGAATTGGGAGCGCTGGCCTCTGACTGGTGGTGCAGACCTGCACAAGGCTGCATAGTGTCCAGGCTTCCCGCAGTTTAAACATCGCCTTCCTTTTGCAGGGCAGTGTCCCTTTAAGTGGGCGTTGCCACAGTTCGGGCACGCCATGACGTCGGCGTCGTGACGCGGTGTACGGCGTCGTACATGCACAGTGCGGTCGGCAGACATCTGCACCTGCGCAGTGTGGGTGTCGGCCGCTTCGTTATCCCGTTCACATCGCGTATGTGTGGGGCTCCGGGAAAAGCGCGCGAGATGGCCGCTTTCTTCAATGCTGAGGCGCTGCATCCGGGAGATGGCCTGCACACTCTCTGCCTCGTGGGAGGCAAGTTTCTCATTTTCAGCCGATTTGTATTGGGAATACCGATTTTTTGGTGCTCGTGCACTGTACATGTTTCAATCGCGACTGGCAGGGTCATCTGCTTGATTTTTAAGAGCTGTTCTCTCAGAGGATCAGATTGAACTCCAAACACGATTTGGTCTCTGATCATGGAGTCAGCAATATCACCAAAGTTGCAGGACAGCGTTGGCAGGTGGAGGCAAGTTAAGAAGGCTTTGAAAGATTTGGCTTTACCTTGAAGACGTTGTTTGGATATGTAGCGCTCAAAGATTTCATTGGTGTCCACTTCACAGTGACTATTGAACTTGTCCAGGATGGTCTGAAACTTTGTCTTGTCCTGGCCTTCGGTGAAGTTAAACGAGTTGAAGAGTTCGATGGCTTGATCACCCGCTGTCGAGAGGAGAAGCGTGATCTTTCTTGCATCAGACGCACCCTCATGGTCTGAGGCTTCGATGTACAGCAGAAACTTTTGCTTGAATATCCGCCAGTTGGCACTGAGACTGCCGGAGGTCCTGAGCTGGTGAGGAGCCTGAATCTTCTCCATGGTGCCGGGATACATTTGCTGGTCATCACGGAACGGACTGAGGTAAGCCACCTTAAATTAGTAGTCTCCTGGTATCATGTCTGTCATAATATTCACTCATGTATATAATGAGATGCAGACAGGCAGTGATTGACACATAGGATGACCAGTAAGCATACAACACAGCACAGCCAATCACCAGACAGGACACTACCACTATAAAGCCAGAGGGCACTAGGTTTCCTGCTCTCTCGGGACCCAGTTACTGAGACAGTCAGAGTCCATGAGCTAGCAAGCACCAACACCATGTGGTAGCTAGTAAGTCTGGTCAGGCTACTGCAAGGTCACTAGTCAGATCAGTATAGTGTCGACCCACAGCTGAATATGTACAGCAGTTCATCTAGTTGAATAAAACAGTGTTGGATCTTCTCCGGTGTTAGACATCTGTTTCTAATTTCCCTGCATCGAGTGCAGTCCACATCGAACCAACCTGCCAAACACATCATGGTACCAGAGTGATATTGATCTTGACGGACCTACCTCGAGTGAATCAGCATCGACCAGCAAGCAGCCATCCAGCGAAATGGAAAACATCCAGCCTCCTCCGCAACTCCGCATCTCCGGCAACCTCGGCGCCAACTGGAAAATCTTCAAGCAAAAGTTCCTCTTGTACATTGAGGCCTCCGACCTCGAGGCAGCATCGGATGCCAGGAAGATAGCAGGGGACCACGCCATCCATATCTACAATTTGCTTACGTTCGCCAAAGGCGAAGACAAAACAAAATTCAAAACAGTCCTGCTGAAGTTTGACAGCTACTGCGACATTGAGGTGAATGAGAGCTTTGAACGGTGCATCTTCCAGCAGAAGCTTCAGAGTAAGGATGAACCTTTTCAGTCCTTCTTAACCCATCTCCGCATCCTAGCGCAGTCATGTAACTATGACTCGACGGTTGATTCCATGATCCGGGATCAGATCATTTTCAGGGTCCACTCCGACTCCCTGCGGCAGCAGCTCCTTAAAATCAGAAAGTTGACCCTCTCTGTTGCTATCGAGACGTGTGTTGTCCATGAGCATGCCAAGAATCGTTACTCCCACATCAGGCCCGCAGAAACTAAAAAGCTGGCCTCCCACGAGGCAGAAAGGGTGCAGGCCATTGCACAGATGCAGGGCCTGAGCATCGAGGATAGTGGCTGTTTCGCGCGCTTTTCTCGGATCCTTGCGAATGCGCGCCACGACTGAGTGGACGACGAAACCGAAAACCCGGTTGCGCAGGTGTGTATGTCGGCCGACCGCACTGCGAATGCGCGATGGCGCACGGATCGCGCAGACGTCAGCGTCATGACGTGTCCGAATTGTGGCTCCGCCCACTTAAAGCAGCAATGTCTGGCAAGAGGGTGCCAATGTCTTCAGTGTGGCAAGCTTGGCCACTACGCAGCCCTCTGCAGATCCGTTCCACAGCTCAGTAGCCACCGATCCCAGCTACGGCGCAGAAGTATCCGCTTAATACAACAAGGCATGCCAGATTCTGATCCCGACAGCCCCATGGACCCTGATGCTGACTGCCTCAAGTCTCCATATCGGGTGGGCATCATAACCACACATGAGCTGGCCTCCACCACATCTGCGCAATGCCTCTCGATCCTCAGTGTGGATCCCGACGACGAATGGTGTGCTGTCCTCACAGTTAACAAGGCTCGCATCCGATTTAAACCGGACACTGGCCCGTCTGCGAACCTCATCTCACAATCAGACCTCAACACCATCCGGGCCCGACCAAGCATTCTTCCACCGGTCTGCCAGCTCCTCGACTACAATGGCAATGCCATAGCTGCCAGTGGCTCGTGTCAACTAGGGGTATCCAACAAGGCGATCCAGGCAACGTTACGATTTGAAATCATCAGGCCTGACAGAGCGTCCCTGCTTGGTGCTCGAGCCTGCAAGCTCATGAACCTGGTTCAGCGAGTCCACAACATGTCATCGTCACCGGCGACGGCCCTGCCCGATGGAAATTTGCAAGCTGACATAGACGACATTATCACACAGTACCACAGCGTATTCGATGGAATGGGCACGCTCCCATACCGATACAAAATACTGCTCAAGCCGAACGCCACCCCTGTAATCCATGCACCACGCCGGGTGCCGGCACCCCTCAAGGACCATCTGAAAAAGCAGCTACAGGATCTCCAAGACCAGCGCATCATCTCGAAGGTCATGGAGCCAACAGGCTGGGTCAGCTCCATGGTCTGCGTAAAGAAGCCATCAGGAGAGCTCCGCATTTGCATTGATCCCAAGGATCTAAACCGCAACATCATGCGGGAGCACTACCCGATCCCGAAGCGTGAAGAATTGACCAGTGAGATGGCACATGTCAAATTCTTCACTAAGCTGGATGCCCCTGGGGTTTTTGGCAAATACAACTGGACACGTCCAGTCGCAAGCTGTGCACGTTCAACAACCCGTTCGGCTGCTACTGTTACAACCGCATGTCTTTCGGTATCATATCTGCCTCCGAAGTGTTTCATCGCATCATGGAGCAGATGATGGAGGGCATCGAGGGGGTACAAGTATATGTGGACGACGTGATCATCTGGTGCACAACGCCCCAGGAATACATCGCTCGCCTCAAGCAGGTCTTCCAGCGAATTCATGAACATGGTCTCCAGCTCAACAGGGCCAAGTGCTCATTTGGTCAATCTGATATAAAGTTTCTAGGCGACCACATCTCGCGGCAGGGTGTGCGGCCAGATGCCAACAAGGCCTTGGCGATCAACGCCATGAAGACCCCGGAGGACAAGAAGGCAGTCCTCTGCTTCCTCGGGATGGTCAACTTTCTCGATAAATTCATTCCCAATATGGCATCCCACACGACGGCCCTCGACCATCTCGTCAAGAAGTCAACGGAATTCCAGTGGCTGCCCACACATGAAGCGGAATGGCGTGAGCTGAAGCCAAAGCTCACCACAGCCCCAGTTCTAGCGTTCTTTGACCCAACCAAGGAAACCAAGATATCAACTGATGCATTGGGGCGGTGCTCCTCCAGCGAGATGACCTCTTGTCCTGGGCTCCAGTGGCATATGCCTCCTGGGCCATGATGCCAACTGAGCAACGGTATGCCCAGATCGAAAAGGAGTGTCTGTGTCTCCTGACAGGAATAGTCAACTTTCATGATACGTTTACAGCCTGCCGGAATTTACAGTGGAAATGGACCACAGGCCTCTAGTCCACATAATCCAGAAGGATTTAAATGTCGTGACACCTCGGTTACAGCGAATTCTTCTTCGACTCCACCGCAGTGACTTCAAACTTGTCTACACGCCGGCAAAGAGCTGATCATTTCAGATGCCCTATCCCGGTCCATCACCACACCGTGTGAACAAGGTGACTTCATCTGCCACATAGAAGCGCAAGTGCAATTGTGTGCCCCCAACCTCCCAGCCTCTGGCGAACGGGTGGTCCAAATTCATGAGGAAACGGCCAAGGATCCTTTACTGCGACATGTGATGCAGCGCCTTGGCTGGCAGAAGGGACAATGTCCTGAATTCTTTAATGTTAAAGACGAGCTGACGGTTGTGGAGGATCCTCGACAGGATCGTTATTCCTCAAAGCGTTCCGGCTATGGTGCTGGGTCAACTCCATGAAGGTCACCTTGGAGTCGAGAAATGCCGACGCAGAGCTCGGGAGGCGGATTACTGGCGCAGCATTAACCAGGATATTGCCAACACAGTCCACAACTGCCCCACCTGTCAGAAGTTTCAACCGGCTCAACCCAAGGAAACACTGCAACAGCACGAGATCGTGATCTCTCCGTGGTCCAAAGTAGGTGTAGACCTTTTTCACGCCCAGGGGCGTGACTACATACTCCTGGTCGACTACTTCTCCAGTTACCCAGAAGTGGTGAAACTGTCCGACCTCACATCGAACGCGGTCATCAAAGCCTGCAAAGAAACCTTTGCCAGGCACGGGATACCGCTCACGGTAATGAGCGACAACGGTCAATGTTTTTACAGCCAAGAATGGTCTGATTTTCCACAGTCCTACAACTTCCGTCACGTTACCTCCAGTCCCCGCTACCCACAATCAAACGGGAAGGCCGAGAAAGGGGTCCATATTGTCAAGTGGTTGCTGTGCAAAGCTGCAGACTCAGGCTCCGACTTCAACCTGGCAATGCTGGCATACAGGGCAACCCCACTGTCCACTGGGTTGTCTCCAGCGCAGATGCTCATGAATCGCACTCTGAGGACCACAGTTCCAGCCATCCATGTTCCAGACCTTGACCACCTCACGGTACTATGAAAAGTGCAGCAGTACCAGGCCCAAGAGAAGGCCACATATGATGCTCATGCCACGGATTTACCTGAGCTGGCTCCAGCCGATCATGTTCGCGTCCAGTTGCCTGAGGGCGGTTGGTCAGCCACAACTGTTATTGTCAAAGTTGCCCTGAGGTCTTTCATTGTTCGCATGGCTGATGGCTCCCTGCTACTGCGCAACAGACGGGCATTGCGAAGAGTTCCACGCCCACCACCTGACCGCAGTGCTCCTGCCGGCTGTCATGCTTCCTCCGAACGTACCCTCCACGAGGCCACCGATCTGCCAGCGATCCTGCCCGCCCACGTGACCACCACAATGGCAGCGATCCTACCTCTCCACATGCAGGCGGCTCCTGATCCACCTCTGCGGCGATCGACAAGAATTCGTCACCCGCCACAAAGACTGAATCTGTAGACTTAACTTTTGTAAATTTTTGTGACTGAATCCATCGACTTAACTCTTGTAAATATTGCTTAGTTTGCCATGTATCTGCACTATCGACACCTTCCCATGTATATTCATTTGTTCAATCACCGTTTGTATATAGTCAGGCATATATATATATATATATATATATATACACGCACCTCAGTATTTATTTAACTCAAATAAAAGGGGGGAGATGTCATAATATCCACTCATGTAAATAATGAGATGCAGACAGGCAGTGATTGACACATAGGATGACCAGTAAGCATACAACACAGCACAGCCAATCACCAGACAGGACACTACCACTATAAAGCCAGAGGGCACTAGGTTTCCCGCTCTCTCGGGACACAGCTACTGAGACAGTCAGAGTCTACGAGCTGGCAAGTACAAACACCGTGCAGTAGCTGGTAAGTCTGCTCAGGCTACTACAAGGTCACTAGTCAGATCAGTAGAGTGTCGACCCACAGCTGAATGTACAGCAGTTCATCTAGTTGAATTAAACAGTGTTGGATCTTCTGTGTTAGACATCTGTTTCTAACTTCCCTGCATCGAGTGCAGTCCACATCGAACCAACCTGCCTAACACATCAATGTCGTGTTAGGTACACTGGTCTAACACTGGCTGCAACTGGATGCAGCTTAGTTCAGAAAGATACTCCAGACCTTGAAGTTAGTTCAATCAGGTTTATTGAACTAAAAGCACAGTTAGCACAGTTCTCTGCGAGTTCGACTCTCTGCTAACTTAAGTGTGGTTACTCTGTCTGACTCAACCAGAGTAGCTCTTAGCCACGTGGTGGAGGTGTGAGATTGTAACAACGCCCCTGACTGACTCTCTAGATGTTCATCAGTGGAAAGAGGCGGTGTGTGAGTGCCTCGTGTCTTTTATAGTCAGATCCCACCCCTGAGTGTCCTGCCTGCTTATTGGTCATGTCCTGTTCTCTGTATCCATTAGCTGCTTGTCTGTATATCATTATGTCTGCATATCATGATAGGTGTGGGTTATGGGTGATCGGTGAAGCAGATGGGCAGGGACAGGGGTTGCCTCTGGCAAGGGTCTGGGATCTAAAGGTTGACATGGTGGTGCCGCAAACATTTGCCCACCACCCCTGCACCTCCTCCCTGACCCTTCCAGCCGAGAGTCCCCCCACTCCCCACTGGGCACCGGGATGGCAAGCCCAGAACCCCCAGTCTCTTTGCCTGTGTGCAAAGATTGCTACCTCCCTGCTCGGCTCCCCACTAAAGCTTTTCATCCAAGTTCACGTTTTTAAGAAGGAGTACTAATCGGCGCCAACATGAGCACTTGCTGGGGAGGCCGCTGAATGACAGGAGGCCGTTGGATGACCGGTGGCTCTCGTTAATTGTTTGGAAATGGGCTTTAAGTTGTGATAATTGGTTTCTCTCCACGCTATGGCGGGATTCCGAATTCGCCTATGGGAGCGGGCCGGTTGCATCACAAACTCTTCGGCTCCTGGCGCAGTTCCCATTTTTGGCCTCTCCCGATATTCACCGGCCTCGTTATGTTTGAGCACGAGCGTAACGAGGCTGGAAGATCACGCCCAATGAGTTAACGCCAGGGCAGGATTCACAGACTTCTATATCAGCAAAACTGGCAGCGCATTTGGACCGATCAGTGACCGTTGAGGAGCTAGCACCGGTGCCACATGGAACACGACCGATTCCATGCTGCAACATGCCGGCCTTGCACGCTGCGGCAATGGTCGTCCATGCCCGTCCACCCCGACCCCAAAGACCACTACTTGGCCAGCCTGCGCTACTTCCCTCAGCCCTGGCAGAAGCCCCCCCGGCCAGTGGCACATTTGTCAGCAAACTATGGTGATGTTTGACACTTTACGTATCCCCGCTCTCCCCCTCGGCAGCCGCGTCACCTATTTCAAGATTTTTGAAAGCACAAGTGAACCTTCCAGTCGGCAATTCCCTCCCACAGAGGCCCTGGAGAATACCAGGTCAGTCCCGCTAATGATACGCAAACAGCGTTTACGGTACATGCGGAGTGGAACGCATTAGCGCGTTGTCGAGGCGCCGGAGAATTGCATTTTGGCATGAACCCGGTGCCCGCCACGATTTTGGCGTCAAAACCGATTCTCCGCCCAATGCCTTTTCCCGATTCCGGCATCGCCGACAGAGAATCCCGCCCAGCATGTTTCCACTTTGAATAAATGAGTAAGAAAATGTTTTTTAAAATATATTTTTAATCACATTTTTTTCCATTTTATACATAATACAAAACAAAACACAACCATAACAGAACAACCCAACTCATTCCCACATACGAACCCCCAAACCTAATCCCACCCCTCCCAAAAACCTAACCCCTCCCCATCCCCTCCCCCCATTGCAACTAAAGGTGACCAGCTTGTTGAAATACACGATAAATCGCATGTAAAACTGAAAACGCTTTGCTGTTCTATTTTTACAGTAGATCTTATGATAAGTGAATTTTTAAACCATTTTGTCAGTCAAGAATTCTTTAAAAAAACTTAAGAATTAAGACAATATTTTTCAAATATTGATCCTTGTGGTAAAAAAAGGCTTCTAATAGTACATTCAGAATAATTCATCATCTCAGTTGAATTAGAAACGATAAGGTCATGACTATAAAAGCTCTTCCTCGAACCAAGGACATTATTTGTTGTAGCTCCTGTACTTGAATAAGCTTATTTAACGTACAAACATGTTTTGCAGTAAAATAATCATCTGAACCTGCAAAGTGCAGCATAACGATCTGCTTTGGATCCACAGAATAAAAGCACAAATTCTTACTTCTCTTGCCATTTTTTAGGTTTTTCTCATGAAAATTGTGATCCAATTGAAATAGGTTGGGAGCAGCAAATGGGATGTTAAAGCGTTGCATGTAACTCCGTGGCTGCAGGTTGTCACACCTCAGCCTAGAATTTCTACATCATGGACTGGAGGGGGAGGGAGGGGGTCAATTAAAATTGCCCTGATCTCCCCACTCTCTACCTGTCCGTAAGAAAGCTGATTTAAAAAAATTCTGACTTCCCCTTTCATAAATGGTACAGTAAGAAGTCTTCCAACACCAGGTCAAAGTCCAACAGGTTTATTTGGAATCACTAGCTTTCAGAGAATAGCTCCTTCATCAGGTGAGACTTTAACCTGGTGTCGTAAGACTTCTTACTGTGCCCACACCAGTCCAACATGGCATCTCCACATCATTTATAAATGATGACATATTTCCCCCAACCCTTAATTTGGAAATGTTCCAGTCCTCTATTAATATTTTGCACAGCAAACCCGATGTAAGATGAAAATAAAAGGGTTTGTTTCATTTTGCACACACACACACATACACACAGGGGGTTTTGCAAAGTCCACCCCTCACACAATAAAAATAGGGTTCAGGGCACAACCACAATAAAACGCAAAAGCAAAAAATACTGGACAATCTCAGCAGCATCTGTGCGGAGAGAATAGAGCTAATATTTTGAGTCTCGATCACTCTTTGTCAAAGTTAGAGAGACTGGAAATAGAATCAGATTTATACTGTTGTGGAAGGGGGAAGGTGGGAGGGTGGGGGAATGTGGAGCAGTGGGGCTGGATAGAGGGCCAGCAATTGGTGGAGATTGACAAAGATGTCAGGGACAGAAAGACAAAGGGAATGTAAATGGTGGTGATAATGACTAAGAAGGATGCTGATAGTGGCACATTAAGAGGTCAGAATTTGTTAATGGCAGAACCAAGGTGAGCAGTGTGTCAAAGGATAACCTGGAACCTGGAACAGATGGTCCAAGTGGGGTGGGGAATGGGACAGTGGTGAGGGAAGAACGGATCGATGGAAGAAATGAAAATGAATTGATAGAAATAAAAATGGGGTGAAGGTGCAGGAGAGAGTTCACAGTCGGAAGTTATTGAACTCAATGTTACTTCCGGACGGCTGTAACCTGCCTAATTGGAAGATGAGTTGATGTTCGCACTGGGCTTCACTGGAATAAAATGCAAGTATGAGTTTTAAATGTGTGTAGAGTCCAGAATCAGAGGTTAACTGGAATGTTCCTTCCAAGGGAAGGCTGATTGATTGTAGAATGCTCCGTCGTCCAGAACGAGACTTCCACGACGGGAGAAGGCACATCGAACAAGTTAGTCTGCAGGCGCACTTTCCAAGCTTCCAGCAGTTAGCAGGTTTGATGAGGGTCAGAGTTCTTTCAACTGGCACCGGCACAGGCTGTTGCCTGGAGCTCTGTTCATATTGGAGGTTAAACAGTAACTACTGGCTGTGGTGAATGTATTATACCAATAATCCACCATTGTATCAGTACCATGCTTTGCCTTTGTATTTGCATCTATGCTATGCTGTTGCCCTTGTGGGCTCCACCTATGGGCCATTGTATGGCATCATCCATAGGGGAACATGTTGGGACACGTATGGGCTCTGCCCATGGCTCCTCCCCTTGAGGGGAGGGTATAAAGAGCAGTCGACCTGTAGGCGACGCACAGTATTGTGTCAGTCGCAGGCAGGCACTGTTCTAAGTTGATTAAAGCCACGGTTTACTTTTACTCTTGTCTCGAGTGAATTGATGGTCGCATCACTGGCATTCAGTTCCATATCACCACGCAGCTTGGGGAAGGTCATGTGACATACCTCCTCAACATTGGGACACAGGATGACTGAAATTTTGAGGTGCAATTGGAGTCGGGATTCGTTTGTTACTTTTGGTCTCTGGTGTCAGGGTCAACTAACCCACCCTCTTTATCGAAATTGTTATGTTAGGACTGCTAATACTTCAGCCATGAGAACAATAATATTCAGATTTAGCTGGACAGACTCACCATCCCTGTGGTCATTGCCATTGGTACTCAACTGGAGACTTTTTTTTAGCTCAGCAACATCCCATTTTTACCAGCACGGGGTGGGGATGCGTGGGGGGGGGGGGGGGGGGGGGGGGGGACTTTATATAATAGTCCAGCTGATGAATATATATTTTGTTATCTTTCACTTCTTGCCCCTGACAATCTGTATTGAGAATCCATTGATTTGATATTTCAATTATATAACAAGCATTAAAGTATCTCACACATATAATTACGCAGCATCATCTGTCAGGAAAAATACATTTTAAGGTTAAGGAATTAACGTGACTGCAATCCATGGCAAAACTGTAAATGTGAATGATTATAGGAAATGCTCACAAGTATCTTTACACCGTTGTTGCACACTGTGATCAGAACTGTTCTTAATATTCATTACCCAGAGTCCATTAAATTGCATTAAGAAGGTGTGAGCTTCCGCAATGATTAAATGCCCAGGCCTTGGGCTGATGTATTTAATGAACTTGTTCGAACCATTGACTACCATAATAGGTTCTCAGAACCTGAACGGTTTATGATAATCAGATTGGATTCTGGGAAATTTAAAAAAAACGAGGCCTGCGAACCTGGTGTTGATGTTGCAAAATCTCAAACATTGGCAGATCTCCCATGGTTATTGCTCCTGGGTAATTTGGGATCTGGTAGGAATATTAAGATGGGGCCTCATTTATCCCTGTCTCTTTCGGGCAGTTGCTTAATTCGTGAATTGATTCTGGATTGTCAGCTTTTGATGGTTGGAGAAATGGCACCTTGTTATTTTGACTTTTAGATTTATCAGTGATGATTCCCAAGAGACCCATCCACAGCTGTCTTGTCTTCATTGGGAATTCCAAACAACAGCAACATCTCTTTCGAAAGAGCCAAAGGAAAGAGGTAAATGTTTGGAAATGCGCACATCAATATTCTACTCATCGGCTAGCCTTTGGCTTGAGTCATCTGTCTCAGCAGCTAAACATCAATCCATTGCTGTTTTCATCAATTTTATCAATCTTTGACATTAAATCTAGTTTTACATGTATGCTGTCTCCTCTCTAATCCCTGGGTATTACAAAGCACTGGTGTCTTGATCCAGTATGTAATCATGCTTGCCTAAGTAGCTTAACTTCTCTGTTTCCATTCGCACATGCATTTTTCTACAGCTCTCAACCCAGGACCACCCTTCCAATTTCCATCTTCTCTCCCTTTGACTTTTTTCTCTTTATCGCACACTGCCACCAAGCCTCATTTCTTCCCTCTGTTCAAACTCAATTCTAACAAACTTCTCGCCTCTCATTTAAAATCCTGGTTCTATACCGCCCCACTAAATATCACTTCAAGTTCTTCATTCCTCCCTCAGACTTGGCACAGATTGACGTCTCAACCTCAATGAGTTTAATCTCCCTGTCAATTATTCTTGCTTTGTCTCGTTTGTGACCTCCTCTCCATGTATCTCATCGTCCCGATAAACTCTCCTGCCCCAATTCATGGTAATTCCCTGGGTTTTGTCAGAAATTTCCTCCAACTAAATATTGGAAAGTGTTACGTCATTGACTCATAGGATCATAGAATTTACAGTGCAGAGGGAGGACATTCAGTCCATTGAATCTGCCCTGGCCCTTGGAAAGAGCACCCCACTTAAGCCGACACCTCCACTCCATCCCAGCAACCCAACCCAACCCTTTTGGACATTATGGGCAATTTGCATGGCCAATCCACCTAACCTGCACGTCTTTGGACTCTGGGAGGAAGCCAGAGCACCTGGAGGAAACCCACGCGGACACGGGGAGAACGTGCAGACTCCACAGAGACAGTGACTTAAGCCGGGAATAGAACCTGGGACCGTGGAACTGTGAAGGGATAGTGCTAACCACTGTGCTACCGTGCCGTCCACTGGGTAGACTTTTGCCAAAAAATGGCAAGTGTCCGTTTCAGTCAGAAAACCGCTGTGACCCCACAACAACAGATGAGATCTTCCCACACTTTTTTGAAGGGGAGACGTGTTTTGTGCCGGCATTGTGAGGGGCGAGGCCTAAACACGCTGGCAAGCCTGGCTCACAGAGATCAGGGCAATCTTTTTAAAGGGTGCCCCGATCTCAAAAATAAGTTAAAGACTCCCCTCCAACACGGACATCAGGAACCCCCGAATCAATGATAGCTGGCATCAACCTCCTCCAAGGATTGCTGACATCAACTCCCTGCAACCGCCGCTGCTTCCACGCCCCCCCCCTCCCCGCCCTCCTAGTGGTCACCCTATGCGCCTGGTCTCTGGCCTCACCCCCTTCAGGCCCTGCCCCTTTAGGCCCCACCTCTTGGCATGACAGATTGGCACTGTCATGTTGGCATGGCAAGGTTGATATTGCCAGGGTGCCAGGACACTGCCCTGTCATGTACCCGACCACCCAAGGGCCCTCACAACCAACAAGCCACAGAGTGTGGGAAAAAAACCATTGTAAAAAGACTGAGTTCAGCTAGGCCCCAGGTGTGCATTCAAGAAAGCCCTTGAGAGTAAATGCAGCATGAAATTCAATGTAAACAAACAATCTGTATCGGCCCTATGAAGCAGGCAGTAGCTGGCTAAACCGCAGAGGCTCGTAAAAGTCAATGAAATTGAATCCATAGAATCCCTACGATGCAGAAGAAGGCCATTTGGCGCATCAAGGGCGAAATTCTCCTACCCGCCCCGCCACATTTCTGCGCCGACCGGCCGGCGGGAGTCTCCGTAACACCGGCCGGTCAATGGGGTTTCCCATTGTGGGGCAGCCCCACGCCATCGGGAAACCCCCGGGCGCCGGCAGAACGGAGACTCCCGCCGGCGGAGAATGACGCCCCAAGTCTGCACAGAACCTTCAAAAGAACACTCTACCTAGTCCCGTTCCTCTGGCCTACACCCGTAGCCCATTAATCGTTGCCAATCCGCCTAACCTGCGCATCATTGGACTCTAGGAGGAATCCGGAGCACCCAGGGGAAATCCACGTAGACAAAGGGAGAAAGTGAAAACTCCACACGGACAGTCACCTAAGGCCGAAATCGATCCCACGTGCTCGGCTCTGTGAAGCTCTGTGCCACCATACAGCTTGATACACAAGCAAGGACAAAGGAAAAAAGCAGGGATATTGCAACAGTAAAACTGCAAAGGCTGGTAAAAGTCAATGGGGAGTGAAATTGAACATAAATAACCAAGTAGAAAGGGATAAAAGCAGGCATAGTACAACAGTGAAACCACAGAGCCTATTGAAACTTCAAGGGGTATGAAACTCAATGTAAACATTCAAGCACAAAAGGATAAAAGCAGGCATAATGCAACATTGAGCCCACTGAAACTTCAAGGGGAGTGAAATGCTTCTCCAAGAGACAAGCTGCAGAATGGCTGTCCTGTGAGAGGATTTTGGCACAGACAGGCTAAACTTTGCCCTGAAATAGAGTGTTAAACATGAAAGAAAATAGGCTTCAAGGCTTCATAGACCCATTGCGACCCCCATCGCGGGGGAGAGCACTGACCTTGGCCCCTCCCCTCCAGCCCAGCCTGAGCCCTCCAATCCCCAGTTCCCTTGAAGGAACCCACCCCCCCCCCCCCCCCCCCCCGCCTCCCCCACCCCAGAATCTGGCTAGTGGCTGCTGTGCCCTTGTGCTCTATGGAGGTAAGTGGAGAGGAGTACCCCTCTCCTTCCTCCATCAGGGAGTCCATTGCACCTGGTCCACACTTGTAAGGACCAGTAGTAACTGGCGCCTGACTGACATCGAACTGGTGGGTGGGAAAATTTCATGAAGCTAGAACATTTGACTTCAATCTCATTAATGAGATTTAAATTAATTGAAATGTATTTAAATTAGCTTTTCGCCCTTTCTGGGTGAGATCTGGTTTGCTCCAACGGGAAGGGCCTGGCAAGATCTCAAACCATTTTGTGCCAGGTTGTGCCTGAGAGTTTAAAGCAAGTTCACCATCCACTCTGCCTTCCAGTTGCTTGTCTGGTCTTTGTGCAGGGTTTCCAGCTGCGGTATAGAGAGAGAGAGAGAGATAAATGGGTCTGGACTACAGGACCTCTTTTGGATTCTCAGGACAGCTATCAGCCTGGCCTTGGCCCAACCCATTTTCACAGAGGTTTAAATTTGCACAGGCCTGGCTGGATACAGAAAGCTTGAAGCATTTAAATCAGGAGTTAAACCTTCACAGGACTGATAGAGTGTCCAGACCTGCTCACTCCAGCCAAGATATCAAAGAGAGATATCAAAGAGATTTCACCCTTTCTGGGAGCTATATTTAACAGCCTCATGCCCAGCTCCTTCTCAGAATGAAACTGAAAGCAAAAATTGAACCTATCTTCTGCTCCAGAATCTTCTGAACAGCTCTACCAATCCCAACCGAAAACAGAAAATGTCCCTTAATTTCAAAAGAATTGATTGGCTGCTATCCATGTCCATCAAAATGATATCACAGGATTATTTCACATAGCGGGGTGGGGGGGGGGGGGGTGGCAGTGGGGGTTGGTTCAGTTCAAACCAAAAATCTATAGTTTTAAAAACAGCCAGCAGGACAGGCATTCGAAAGGAAACCAGGATTGGACAAGGACTTAAAAGATGTTCCTTACAGTATCTGATAGAGGCTAATTAACTCTGTATCTATCCTTGCTGTACCTGACATGGGTGTATCTGATAGCACGGTGTAGAAACTATTCAACTCTGTATTTACCCTGTGCTGTACCTGCTATGGGATTGCTTGCTGTGACAGCGTCAAGCAATCCTATGGCAGGGATTTATTTCTGTATCTTATCGATGCTGTACCTTCCCTGGATGTGTTTAATGGGATGATTTAGAGAGGAGTTTATATCTGTATCTTATCGATGCTGCCCTGTGTGTGTTTGATGGGGTGATGTGGAGAAGAGTTTATATCTATATCTTATCCATGTTGTACCTGCCCTGTGTGTGTTTGATGGGGTGATATAGAAAGGAGTTTATATCTGTATCTTATCCATGTTGCACCAGCCCTGTGTGTGTTTGATGGGATGATATAGAGAGGAGTTTATATCTGTATCTTATCAATGCTGTATCTGCCCTGTGTGTGTTTGATGGGGTGATGTGGAGAGGAATTTATATCTGTATCTTATCGATGCTCTACCTGCCCTGTGTGTGTTTGATGGGATGATATAGGGAGGAGTTTATATCTGTACCTTTTTGATGCTGTACCTGCCCTGTGTGTGTTTGATGGGGTGATGTGGAGAGGAGTTTATATCTGTATCTTATCGATGCTGTATCTGCCCTGTGTGTGTTTGATGGGGTGATGTGGAGAGGAGTTTATATCTGCATCTTATCGATGCTGTATCTGCCCTGTGTGTGTTTGATGGGGTGATGTGGAGAGGAATTTATATCTGTATCTTATCGATGCTCTACCTGCCCTGTGTGTGTTTGATGGGGTGATGTGGAGAGGAGTTTATACCTGTATCTTATCCATGTTGCACCAGCCCTGGGTGTGTTTGATGGGATGATATAGAGAGGAGTTTATTTCTGAATCTTCTCCATGCTGTATCTGTTCTGGGAATGTTTGTTGCAACACTGCAGAAGGAATGTATTTCTGTATTTAACCTGTGCTGTGGTTAACCTGGGAGTATTTGATGTCAACACGAGTGCATGGAATAGGAAAGTGCAGCAGCCTTGAGCACTAACAGCCCTCAATTTGTTATGGAGGTTAACATACAGGCACAAGCTGATTTATGCTCCTAAAGTGTCCTTTTGGAAGAAATCCATTATTATTAAATTTCCATTTTATTGTACATCCTTCAAGTGAAAAGTCATTCTCCAATCGGGCGGCTAAGTGCCAATGCTGGAGTAAAAACGGGAGTGTTTTACTCCGGCATCGGTGCCCGTTCTGGGACCCCATTCTGCGGCCCACAGGGGGCTAGGACGGTGCTGGTCCTGGCCTGAAGCCGGTGCCGTGGGTTCCGCGCATGCGCAGTTGGGCCGGCGCCAACTAGCGCATGCGCCGTGGCCTTCTTCCCCTCGCCGGCCCCAACGCCAAATGGCGCAGGGCTGCAGAAGCCGGCGCGGAGGAAAGGGGGCCGGGGGGCAGAGAGGCCAGCCGGCCGATCAGTGGGTCCCACTCACGGGCCAGGCCACTACGGCGGGCCCCCCCGGGATCGGGACCGCCCCCCCCCCCCCCCCCTGTAATTGATAATATGGAAAGATGTGTCATTTGAAACATGGAAGTCAAGCTGGGCCTGAAGGTCCCTTCAACCAACCAGAAGGATCCAGAAGCAAGATCTTTTTACCTTTCTGTAAAGACAGTGATTGCAGCTTTTAAAAGAAAAATATAATAATAAAATAACTTAAAAGTTTTAACCTGAAACAGTGGTTATTCCAAAGTCTACTTTACTTACTTAGCAATGTGGGACCCAGGATCGATGCTACTAAGTGGTAAGTAGATGAAATCTTCGGTGAAGGTATGGGTTATACAGGGGGATAACCTGAAAATACAGTTTGACTTGAATAGCACCACCGAAGCCTGCATCGGAGTCAGGAAGTGAGAATCCCTGTTCACCATTTAGAATGATGTGGAGATGCCGGCGTTGGACTGGGGTGAGCACAGTACGAAGTCTTACAACACCAGGTTAGAGTCCAACAGGTTTGTTTCGATGTCACTAGCTTTCGGAACGCTGTCATTCACTCAGGTCATTCACCTGAGGAAGGAGCAGCGCTCCGAAAGCTAGTGACATCGAAACAAACCTGTTGGACTCTAACCTGGTGTTGTAAGACTTCGTACCATTTAGAATGTCAGCCCTTTTTGGTATAGGGGGACTTCTAAGAATAGTGGTGAGTTTTCAACAACATGGCGTCCAACGTTTAATTAAAACCCTGTTAATTACACCTAGCTGGTTGCTTTATTTTCTACATGGCACCCGACGTGTTAACACCGTGTTAATTATGCCCAGCCGGTTGTTTTGCTTTCTCCATGGCACCCAGCATGGAGGCCTAGAATATTAGAAGTTTCTAGGTAAAGCGAGGCTAGAATATTAGAAGTTTCTAGCTGAGTAGAATGGGGGCTAGAGTGGGGGCTAGAATATTAGAAGTTTCTAGATGCCAAGAAACGGTTGGAATATTAGAAGTTTCTAACTGGCACAAAGGCTAGAATATTAGACGTTTCTGGTCTATGTGTGAGTCAGACTATACCTGCCGAGTGTAGTTTGGAAAGTCATGTGTGATTGACTTTTGTAAGGATATTCTGTGGATCGAGGGGACTAAAACTCAGGTTGAGTGTGAAAATCAGCAGACTAGAAGATGCTGACGCTGAGAAAAAGTCTGCAAGACATCTTGGTGACAGCACTAAAAATCTTGCATCCATTACTGATAAAAGGAGGCCAAAATATAAATCATCCTTAGAGTAAGGCAGATTGTGAGGGAACATCCTAGAGGAATAGGGATGCCTAGAATCTTTACAGACCAATAACCAATCGACATTTAACTAAAACAGGAAGATAGTGCCTTAGTTAGCCTTGGATGGGACCCAGAAAGGGTACTTATCCTTAATTTCAGATTGCAACTGAAAGGAACAACCAGGAACAGAAGTTAGAAATCCAAAAAATGGCAATTAGAATAATCCTCTTGCTCTGAAACACGGTCAAGAGAGTTGAAGCAATGAAACAAGAGTGGAAAAGCTTAACAGAGGCAAAAAAAACTCCTGCATAAGAGAAAATTATCAGCACGGAGGGGTCTCAATTTTTGTTAAGAGTAACTAGAACCCTGCAGTATAGAGGTCCAAGATCTCATTGGATAAATGTGTGTGTGCTTAATAAGGATTTGTGAAATCCTACAGAGTAGAGATCCAAGATCTGAGTGGATGAATGAGTGTGTGTATGTTTAATAAGGAATTGTGAATTTCCTTTGGTGTTTGTATTTTTCAAAATGTTGTATTTTGCAAAACGGAGTTTCACATTAATTAGAAATTATAAATGGCAGGCAGAAATGTGATTAGTATTATGAGGTGATAAATCAGCATGTTCAGAACTAAATTGGTCTCAGAATAAACAGATACAGAAGTTTTTACACGGCAGCAGTCAGCTGCTTGCAGGTAATTACTTTGAAACTGAGCATTGAAATTGACACTGTACAGCTCCGCAGCATCAATTGAACCTTTTAAATTAATGAAGCAAGGGAATCAGTGGGTGGTACATGATATCATAATTTACCATTCCAATGAGAAACGGAAAGCAATTTGGATGACAGAAAAATGGGACATAAACAGCCAGTGATGGACAAATGACCCTTTTTGGTTACTGATGGACTGAGTTGTGTGCTGTTTCTAAGGGACAGGAGGAAGCTTTTATGGTGCTGCTACCCCAAGGAAGTAAAATGCTTTGGAGGTAGAGGAACACACGGATATAGCTATTGTGTTACCTTCCTGAGCGGCTGCAGCTATGGTTCACGGTAATTGGACTTGAGGAAAGAACGAAAAAAGACTCTTATCGACACTGGTCTGTGATATGGATACATTTACGAATTGATTTCGGTGCACAATTTAAAATCACAACATGTACATACAAATGAGAAAGATCGGGGATAAATGTTAGTCAGTACAATTGGATGGGGGGATAATTGACCAAATGATATAGTTATGTTTCAAATGTCAAGACGGGGTGTAATTGATAATATGGAAAGATGTGTCATTTGAAACATGGAAGTCTGGCAATATCTGGTCTGAGACAAACATGAGAGAATACAGGGCAAGATCCCACAAAGGGTTAACAGCAGCTGCAAAGAGCAGGATTGTAAAATGCAGATTCTTTCTCCCAAGCAGGCTTAGCAAACAAAACAAACAGGATTTTTGTATGAAGCTAAAAACAATGGTTCACACCTTCATTGAAATTAACTATCTTAGTAAGCAGCTGGAAAGGAAAGGATGAGGTTCAGTTGAGTTTGGTGACAATTCTCGGTGTGAAATTCTGCTAACACCAAGTAAATTAAAGAAAACTGGAGGATATAGTCTACGAGAAGCACCCCCCACAGGCCGCCCCCGGACCCTTCAACACCGAGGTCCCGCCGGCTCAGAGGATGTTAGAACAGCGCCGGCGGGACTCGGCTTTTTGATGACGGCCGCTCGGCCCATCCGGATTGGAGAATCGGCGTGCCTGCCCGTGCCAGCCTGGGTCGGAGAGTCGGCACATGCCTGGGCCGGAGAGTTGGCGCATACCCCGACCAGCGGTGCGCCGACCACGCCGGCGCCGATGGCATTGATTTTCCGCACTGCAGAGAATTGCGTCCCGGCGTCAGGGCAGCGTGGCGCGATTTGCGCGGCGCCGTACCGATACCCCGACCCTGCGGGGGGTCGGAGAATTCCGGCCCTGGAGTTTCAGCTTGAGATCTTGATTCAGTGATTGAGCTGCTGAATTATAATTAGGGACATTAACTAGAAAATTCACTCAACATAATGGGTGGTTTAAAAACAATATTTTGATAACATTTTGCATTTTTAAAATAAATTTAGAGTGAGTACCCAATTCTTATTTTCCAATTAAGGGGCCCTTCAATGTGGCCAATTCACCTACCCTGTACATCTTTTTGAGGGTGAGACCCACGCAGTCACGGGATGAATGTGCAAACTCTACACGGACAATGACCCGGGGCCGGTATCGAAACCGCCCTCAGCTCTGTGAGGCAGCAGTGATAACCACTGCACCACCATGCCACCCTTTTGGTAACATTTTCAGCGACACTTTTGACCATGTGAAAGGAAATCTATGGGACATAATTTCCCTCTTCTTTCGTGCTAAGATTTGTATCTACCCTTTCTGGAAGTGCTGACTTTTACTAAAGAGAGCCCTTTCTACCCAGGAAAGGAATATAATGAGAAGGTTAGTGGGTAATATTGAACTACAGAAAAGACTCCTCGGTGGCACAGTGCTTAGCACTGCTGCATCACAGCGGCAGGGTCCCGAGTTCAATTCTGACCTTGGGTGACTGCCTTTGTGGAGTTTGCAGGCTCTCCCCGTGTCTGTGTGGGTTTCCTCCAGGTGCTCCGGTTTCCTGCCATAGTCCAGAGGTGTGCAGGTTAGGTGAATTGGCCATGATCAATTGCCTAAAGGTTAGATGGGACTATGGGGAAAGGGTGGAGGAGTGGGCCTAAGTGGAATCCTCTTTCAGAGAGTCAGTACCGACGAGATGTGTTAAATGGCCTCCTTCTGCACTATTCGGATTCTATGATTCCATTACTGCAGCTGTTGAATCCATGGCCTCTACCTGTCCCGAAACAGCAAACGTAATTTGCATTTATACAGGTTTTTAAAATGATAAAACATCTCAAGACACTTTGCAGATTTCAAGCACTAACACTGAGGTGATCGCCTCAGGCCCCCGCTGGTGCCAGGGACCAGTTCAGCTGCCATGAGGCTGAGAGGTCTACTGTCTGCCTGGGTGCAAATGCAGGGAGAGAACGCCTCCATTTTGAAGGGCCCCCAACTGCAGCTTGCTTCCCCTTTCGAGCTGGATGGCTTCGGATTGGTCCTTCAGCTTCACAAATCCACCCCCTGCCCCTTAATTTGACGGCAAGCCTGACTCAAGGGCCACTTGAAAATTGGGGCCAATGTGTGTTTCCCCCCTTGTTGCAGGTTGGGGCCTGGGGGGGGGGGGAATAATCCTGCCCTCTGTCTCCACCCCCCCTCAAGGGAAAATCCTGTCCTCAATGCCTGGAGGCTCGTGAACCAGGGGAGGGAGAAATCGCAGGCAATCCAGTTCCCACTGATTACTACATACAGGGGTTTTCCAGCATGGTTTATCGCAACCTTGACCATACCTCCCTGGGAAAAGGACACCCCTCCCACCAACACCACATGTAGGCATCAACGTCCATCCCTAACATTATCCATGAATCAAACATCTTTTGGGAGGACAAATTGTCCATCATTGTGTGTAGTACAAACTTTTCACTTTTCAAGATCACCCCTGTTATTTGTGATTACAATCCAAATTAGACCATTCTTTTTTACTACCTCAAAAACAATTTCTTGGAGCTCGATAAATAAAGATTAAAAGGCAGAGCTTTTTAGTTTTAATAATTATATTTTGAGAAGACGGTAAACTGAATTTTAGGAATATGCAATCATATGTAGAAATCATTTGCACACCATTTGTACTGAATTTACTTTTTTATTGACTATGCTGTGTTTAGCTTAGTTCAAGTCAAACTAAAATAACATGATTTTAATAAGTGTTTCAAGTGTTGATCTGCTGCCTTTGGCTGAATCTATCGGATGTGTGAGGATGGTGCTCTCTGCTGGTGACTCGAGCTTCCTGCAAGACTTCAGCCAGTAAAACTGCATTTATCTGGGAAACGAAGAGTTTTTTTGCCAATTGTTAGATCGCTTTTTATGGTAGCATGGCCCCTTTAAGGGGCGAGCCACGCGGTCCACGTGACTAGCTCGGCACCAATCATTCTGGAGCAAGCAAAGCTCGACCATTAGAGAGAAGGGGGTCCTGGGAGCAGGTGTCTGGGCAGTGTGAACCCGGAGCTGGACGGTCAAGACCTAATTATCATTTCTCTGTGCCTGTATATAGTTGCCTTTGTCTATTGTTAATAATCATCCTTTGTTGTGACTGGAAGTCTCCAGTGTATTCTCTCGAGCAACCACATTGGCAATGAGGTAATCGATTTGATCATTGGGCCTCAGCAGTTGGGATGCGAGAGGGGAAGGAAGAAGCCTCCAAGGACAAACGAGAATTGGGAAGCATTGACGGGAGCTCCAAAAAAGTGAATGAAAATGCCAGTGATTGGGAAGATAGGCCCGTTCGACCAGGGGGCTGAAAACTGGAGCCAGTACATCGAACGGTTCCGCTATTTCCTCACAGTGAATGAAATAGCAGAGGACATGTTTAAGGTGATCAATCCTTTTGATGGTTTGTGGGCTGAAAACATACAACCTGATAAGAAACCTTGTGTACCTGGAGGCTCCCGATTCAAAAACCTTTGACCAGTTAGTCACTTTGGTCAAGAAACATTTTGACCTCAGGCTCTCGATCACCCTGCAGTAGTACAAATTCAATTGTGCTGTTAGTGACCTAGAAGAGTCCATCTCCGCTTTTGTAGCCAGGCTTCGCCAAATGGCCGAGCATCGTGAGTTTGGTGCAGCGCTCAGTGATATGCTGCCCGACCACTTAGTGTGCGGAATTAACAATTTAATCACCCATAAAAAATTACTGGCTGAAACAAGAATCACGTTCGACAAAGTGATTGCGATAGCTCAGGTGATGAAGTGCGCTGAGAAAGGCGCATCTGAGCTCCAAAACGTGCTGGAAGAGGAAATGAATCAGTCGTGCGGCAGTATGGCCATGAGGTACGCGACGAGATCATCAGGCATTGCAGAGAATCAGACATGGTCCTCAGGACCCGATCAAAATCAGAGAACCAGGAACAGAATGGGTCATTGCTCAAAACTGAGATGGATTGTTATTGATGTGGGGAGCCTATACCCAAGAAACATGCCATTGTTGCAAGCTTGTCTGTTTTCTTTGCCATCGATAAGCCACATCCAGGTATGTTGTCGCAGGTGGCAGAGTGCGACAATGTAAAATAAACCAGCAACAGCAGCAACCCATGGCACCGCTGAGCTGCTACAGATGTCTGGTCAGACCTCAACAATGGCTAAGATGTGAAATCATTTTAAATTTTAAGACTGCAGAAAATATAGATTAGCTCTGTGAGTGATAATATAAGGAATTGGGCTTTGTTATTTTATAAACAAAACTTTATTAAAGCAAAAGAAAAGAAAACAATATTTAACTTTCAAACTTCACAGTTCAAACACTAACAGATCAGATGCAATTTCTTAACTTTAACTCATGAGGTCCCATTGAACAACACCTGGCATTAAAATACAGCTCTTGTTCCACTTACACATCCAGGCAAAGGCAGCACTTTAATTTAGGAAGTAATCTTTTCTTGTGTCCGTACAGCTCCTTCAGAATCTTTTTTCAAAGCTTTCTCTCTCTCTGGCAGTTTTTCATGACCTGTTCCATGGCTGTTTACATCTTTAAGTTTGCAGGCTTCAGTATCTGACTGGCTGCTCGCCACAGCCTTCTCCTTCCAGCTTTCCTGACCTGTCTTCTTGGTTGCTCATCTGCTTCTGCCTTTGTTCCCAAAAGGATTTCTTTCTCTCTCTCTCTCTCTCTCTCTCTAAGCTCTGCCCAGCCCTTCAAACAAAGCTTCTCCCCCCGAGTTTGTCAAACTTGATCTATTTTTGTTATTTGGCTGAAAGCTGATTGCCGTTTACGCAAAAGGCCACAGTATGCCATTCTTCTGCAGCTACCTTGCATTGACAGACCAGTAGGTCATCAAGCTCTGTTAATGGGATAGTAGCTGGTCATGCAGGAATATCCCGAAAGGCAGTGGGTCTTTGGTGAATCACATTATGCATTCCTTAATGAGTTTAAGTCTGAATGGGAGCATGTGACTCAACCAGGTATGGGCGTATCCCTTTGCTTTCGAGCTAACAGAATATTCCTTAAATCTGTTTCAACCTTTAAATTGTCTGCTTCATTTTTGGACCCCATTTCTGAACCCAAATTTCAAATATCTCCCGATCATGACAGAACCAAGCGGAGAAGAGCTCTGAGGAAGAGCGTAATATGTACCTTCCGAATGTCGTTCTGCAAACGGTAAAGTGAATAAGACAGACCCAATCGACATAATCCTGCAAGTTAATGGAAGACCCTTGAAGATGGAGGTCAACACCGGGGAATCGGTTACTGTTGTGAGGGAGCAGACGGTTGATTATATTTGAGAAGGGGCTCATTGCAGCCAAATTGTCGACCTACACGGGGAAAACCTTGAAAGCTCTTGGGACACCAGGACGCCAGGAGCTTACGAAGGACAAGAGGCCCAGCTGCCTTTGATTGTCAGTAAAGGAGCACCAAGCCTGCTGGGAAGGGACTGGCTGCAGCGAACCAGACTAAATTAGCTGGAAATCTTTAAACTTTCAAACAGCAATTTTCAAGATTTTCTGTGGCGATACGATTCCACAATGAGTTAGGCCGGATTAAGGGTGTAAAGGCTAAAATTTATGTCAATCCAGACTCAATGCCAAAGATTTTTAGGGCAAGGCCAGTCCTTTACGCCCTGCATCAGAAGGTAGAAGCTGAATTAAAATGACTAGAGGAACTGGGAATAATTAAGCCAATGCAATTTTCTGTGTGGGCAATCCCCATAGTCCCCATGCAGAAGCCAGACTGATCAATAGGAATATGTGGGGACTATAAACTGACAATCAAGCTGCCCAGGTAGATAAGTACCCCATTCCCCGAATCGAGGACCTCTATGCTAAGCTGGCAGGAGGTCTCACCTACCCCAGCCTGGACCTCAGCCATGTGTAGCTGCAGTTGGAATTAAATGAAGAGTCCGAAAAGTTCACCACTATCAAAACACATAAGGGCCTATTTCAGTACACGCGGCTACCTTTTGGCATTTCCTCAATCTGCACTATTTTCCAGCGTACCAATATTGGCACCCCTTTTACTGGGGATGATTTCCAATAGTTTTTCAGACAAATGGAATCCGGCATACCAGAATGGCCCCATATCACCCCGCATCCAATAGATTGGTGGAAAGAGCCATACAGCCATTGTGGCTTAGGCTGGCCAACTTTCTGTTGTCTTACAACACGACCCCTCAAGCCACCACATGGGTCACACCAGCTGAATTGCTTATGGGCCGTCGCCGCAGAACTCATCGGGACTTGGTATTTCCAAATTTGGCGGGGAGGGTGGAGGCACGTCAGGCCTCCCAGAGAAATCAACACACTTCACAGAAGGGTGACAGATCATTCCATGTGGGTGCCCTGGTTCGAGTTTAAAGTTTCGCCTCGGGCTCACTCTGGTTAGCTGGCCATGTCCCAATCTGGACCTGTATCGTATGTGGTAAATATCAACGGCAGGAACGTGAGCAGTTGGGGAAAGGTAACCCCCATTCCAAAACAGACTGGGCCAACTAACGCTGTAGACACTCCCTTGGCTGTTCCAGAGCAGAGAGAGTCAGAACCACCAGCAGCCCAGGTGGAAGCCGGCGATGTGAGCGGCCCTACAGAAGATGGAGTCTTCTGAACCATCATCTTCTGCAGACAACAAGATTACCTCAGAGAGGGCGGGGCCAGATGGGGGACTACGAAGGTCCATGAGGACACGGAGATTCCCACACAGATCGACTCTATGATGAACTCTTTTTCTCTTATGTCTCTTGACTTTGTCACTTGGGTATAACGCTTGTATATAGATTGCTTTGTAACATCTAATACTTTCCACAGCAACTTCATTGCAGTATAGATGTAAGCTTACTTGTGACAATAAAGATTATTATTATAATAATACGATACTTCAGCGGGGAGGGATGTGGTAGCATGGCCCCTTTAAAGGACGAGCATCACGGTCCATTTGATTGGTTCAGGGCCAACAGGGGCTGGTTTAGCACAGTGGGCTAAACAGCTGGCTTGTAATGCAGAACAAGGCCAGCAGCGCGGGTTCAATTCGCGTACCGGCCTCCCCTAACAGGAGCCGGAATGTGGCGACTAGGGGCTTTTCACAGTAACTTCATTGAAGCCTACTTGTGACAACCAACAGAGAGAACGAGCAGGGCCCTGGAGCCCAGGGGCAGTGTGAACCCAGAGACGGAGAGTCAAACTCCAACCATCATTGCTCTGTGCCTGTATATAGTTGCCTTTTCCTATTGTTAATAAACACCCTTTGTTGTGAGCGGAAGTCTCCAGTGTTTTGTTTTGAACCACCACACTTTTCAAACCTGCAGTGCTGTAATTTTAACACGGATCTCGTTCATTCTAAAATTCTCATTCTTGTTTTCAAATCCCTCCATGGCCTTGCTCCTCTTTATTCTCTGCGATCTCCTCCAACCCCACAACCTTCCGGGATAAAGTGGTCCTCTAATTCTGGCCTCTTGAGCATCCCCAATTATACTTGCTGCACCATTGGTGGCCGTGCCTTCAGTAGCCTAGGCCCCAAGATCTGGGGCTGGACTCGCCGATTTGAAGACTAAGTACTGACGCCATCTCAGGAACAGTGGCGTTTTACGCCTGCAAAAACGGCGCAAAAGCTGCACCGATCCTCTGTCTGGTGGAGGGGGGCTAGAAGGCACGCAGTGTAAAACCCCCGGCTTTACCTGCGGATACGGCTGGAGAATTTCCGGGTCCGTGGCTGCGCATGCGCACGGCGGCGGCCACGGTGCATCGGGGGAGGGCCTCAGGTGACGTGCTGAGGCCATCCATACGCCGTTTTGGAGGGTGGAGGAGCATCACAAAAGCAGTACTGCCTCCGGTTTCGGTGCCAGCGGGGATTCTCCGTCCGATTGTCGAATGTGATTTGGGCACCAGAGACCGGAGAATCCCGTCGACGGAATTTCCCCCCTTTACCTCCATACCCCTCTACCTCTTTCTTCTATTTTAGGCACTCCTTAAAACCTACCTCCTTTAACCAAGCTTTTCGTCATCTGACCAAAACTCTTCTTCTGTGGCTTATAAAGTGCCTTGGGACATTTCATTATGTTGAAGGTGCTATGTAAATATAGGCTGTTGTTGTTGTTAACCTCCTTCGGCACCTACAATCCATAGAATTACAAAATCCAAATCATCAGCTCGCATTTCATTCCTGATTTTCTTCACTTCTTTTCAGCCTAGATGCCAGATGGCACTGTGGGCGTTACCCTTGACCTGTGCTTCGTCCCCTAACATTTGGCACTAATTTGTATGAAAACTGTAGTTAGAAGTTCATTATATCGTTGATATTTCTATTAAATCAATGTTTCTTGGGTGGCTTGGTGACGCAGTGGCTAGCACTGCTGTTTACGGTGCTGAGGACCCCGGTTTGATCCCGGCCCTGTGTCACTGTCTGTTTGGAGTTTGCACATTCTCCCCGTGCCTGCGTGGGTCTCACCCCCACAACCCATAAGATGTGCAGGTTAGGGCGATTGGCCACGCTAAATTGCCCCTGAATTGGAAAAAAATAATTGGGTACTCCAAATTTATTTTAAAAAACAATGTTACTTACTTGGCATTCCTTATTGGAGGCTGCCACTGTAGGGTCATCACAGTTTTTTATTTAAACATTACCCATAAACATTTCTTTGATTGGTTTGTTCATCTCACTGTAAAGCAAGATGTTAAATATTTTATTCAGAGTTTGGTGATATGCAATAACATTTGCAAACAGCGAGGCGATGTCACATGATCAAATGTCATATAACGTAGGTTCCATTTCCTGCCAATGCTGGGCATGTGCAGTTCGCATGTGCTATTCTGTGATGTTATTTGGAGTGACAGAGTAGGCGGTGGCCAGGACCAAAGATGGCGCTGCTCAAATCATCACAGCTGGGTGGCAGCATACTTTTAATGTGAAAGAGGGAAAAAATGGAGCAAAAGACGGCACTTCTTGCGTTTTCCTTAGTCGAGGTCCCCCCCCCCCCCCACTGTGGTTGGCACAGAACTCGATTGGGTCTGACCCACTTCCCTCACCTCTGCCCTCACCTATTTCCTTCCCTCCTAGAACCAGGATAGGGCCCCCCAAGTGCTTGCTTTTCACCCCACCAGTCTCCGCATTCAAAGCATCATCCTCCGCCATTTCTGCCAGCTCCAGCACGATGCCACCACAAAACACATCTTCCCCTCACCACCCCCCATCAGCATGCCGCTGGGATCGCTCCCTCCATGACACCATGGTCCACTCTCCCAGCACCCCCAACTCCTCACCCCCTTCCCACGGCACGTTCCCTGACAATCACAGGTGTAACATCTATCCCTTTACCTCCTCGCTGTCCAAGGCCCTAAACACTACCTTTCACGTTAAGCAACATTTCACCTGCACCAACTTCAATTTGGTTTATTGTATTTACTGCTCCTAATGCGGTCTCCTCTACATTGGGGAGACTAAACACAGACTGGGTGACCACTTTGCTCAGTTCACAAGCGTGTCCCCCAACCTTCCAGTTGCTTGCTATTTCAACTCAGCATCCTGCTCTCATGCCCACATGTCCGTCCTCGGCCTGAGGCAATGCTCCAGTGATGTCCAGGAACACATTTTCCAATGAGACACGATGCAGCACTCGTGAAAAACCATTTAGTTCAACAACTTTAGACTGTGACCTTTCTCTCCACCTTGAACCTTTTTTTGGTCCAAACACAACCAACCCCCACTCCTCCCCACCCCGTGCTCCCCCACCCACTGTATCTCCTCCCCCCACTGGCCCATTGGGTCATTTATCATTTGTCATTAAGTTTTGCTATCACCGAGCATTGACCTTTGTTCCTCCATTAACACATTCCCGTTTTATCTTTATGCCACTACCACCACCTTCACACTGCCATTAACACTTCATCTGTTTTGTGCCCTACACATCTCTGTTGTAATCTCTCCTAGCTCCCTATCACTGACCTATTTTGCTCCACTCCCTCTTATACAGTATATAATCCATCACATTTCTCCTTCTCTTTAGCTCTGATGGACTCAAAATGTTAACTCTCTTTTTCTTTTTCCACAAATGCTGCCTGACCTGCCGAGTTTTTCCAGCATTTTATGTTCTTATTAAAGGAATGGAGCAAACAGACTTCCCAGCCATTGTTCTGAGCTGCAGTCTGTCCCATCCACAGGACACCCTGTCGTAATTGTCATGATATGCGGACACACACAATGATATATAGACAAGCAGCTAATGGACACAGAGAACAGGACATGACCAATAAGCAGGCAGTGGGATCTGACTATAAAAGACACGAGGCGCTCACACTCCATCTCTTTCCACTGATGAACATCTAAAGAGTCAGTCAAGGGTGTTGTTACAATCTCACACCCCCATCACGTGGCTAAGAGCTAGTCTGGTTCCGTCAGTCAGAGTAACCACACTTAAGTTAGCGGAGAGTCGAACTCACAGAGAACTGTGCTAACTGTGCTATTAGTTCAATAAACCTGATTGAACTAACTTCAAGGTCTGGAGTATCTTTTTGATATATGCTGCATCCAGGTGCAGCCAGTGTTATACTAGTGTACCTAACACGAAAGTAATTCACCCCGCTTTTCCACACCTGGACATATCCCCGTGGTTCTGAAGAAACAAGGGGTGTCCCT
This sequence comes from Scyliorhinus torazame, assembly GCF_047496885.1. Lineage (NCBI taxonomy): Eukaryota > Metazoa > Chordata > Chondrichthyes > Carcharhiniformes > Scyliorhinidae > Scyliorhinus > Scyliorhinus torazame. The sequence continues at coordinate 46,445,779 of NC_092724.1, forward strand.
CCTTTTTAATAGCAGAGAGTGGAGGAGGAACAGACAACACGGGATATTGATTTAAACTCCTTCAAGAGTTGAGTGGCCCGGTCTTATTATTAAAATAATTCTGTACCCAGCCGCAGCAGGAAGAATAGAAACATAAAAATTGGGAAATAGGAGCACTAACTTTAACTTGCCTTATGTACCTTCGAAAGGAATGCCCACTCAGACCAATGCACCTATTACCCAATTTTTACTGTTTTTGCTTCTGGTGCAAACTGCAGCATGCTGCCAACAAATGAAACATCCCAATAAATGTTTTCAGTGAAGTCCAAGAAGGTACAATGCGGGACTTCCGGTTGGGGCTATGCAGAGCTAAGTCGCACGTTCGGCAGCTCCCGCCAGAAACGGACTTTTGGGCTCTTTTTAGGGCCCCCAGCGGAATTTGTTCGACGGTTCCCAGTGTGGGAAGGTGACAGTAACATTTCCCCGGCACTGTATGGATTGGACCAGGAGTGGAGCGGTGAAAAAAGTAGTTTTGGAGCAGCGAAAAGTGCGAGGGAGGAAAACCAAGATGGCGGCGGGTGGAGACCAGGCAGCGTGGGCGCAGTGGTCGCAGGAACAGCAGGAATTTCTCTAGCGCTGCTTCATGGAATTGAAGGCAGAGCTGTTGGAGCCGATGAAGGCTTCGATAGACAAGCTGCTCGAGACCCAGAAGGCCCAAGGGGCAGCGAACCGGGAGGTGCGGCAAAAGGCCTCGGAGAACGAGGACGAGATCTTGGGCCTGGCGGTGAAGGAAGAGGCGCACGAGGCGATGCATAAGAAATGGCAGGAGAAGTTCGAGGACATGGAGAATTGGCCGAGGAGCAAGAACCTGCGGATTCTGGGTCTCCCGGAGGGAGTGGAGCGGTCGGATATTGGAGCATACGTGGTCACGATGCTGAACACGTTGATGGGCGCGGGGGCCTTCCTGGGGCCCCTGAAGCTGGAGGGGGCCCACTGAGTCCTGGCGAGGAGGCCCAAGCCCAACGAGCCACCGCAGGCGGTGCTGGTGCGGTTCCACCGCTTTGTGGACAGAGAGTGTGTCCTAAGGTGGGCAAAGAAGGTGCGAAGCAGCAGGTGGGAGAATGCAGAGGTCCGGATATACCAGGACTGGAGCGCGGAGGTGGCCAAGAAGAGGGCCGGGTACAATCGGGCTAAGGCGGCTCTGCATCGGAAGGGAGTGAAATTTGGAATGTTGCAGCCGGTGCGACTGTGGGTCACTTTCAAGGACCACCACTACTACTTTGAGACGCCGGAGGAGGCGTGGACCTTTATCCAGGCCGGAAAGTTGGACTCGGATTGAGGGTTGGTTGCGAGGGGATGTCGAGAGGGGATTGATGTGATTGTTGTGTTTTGGGGGGTATGTTCTGTTCTGTTTGGTACTGTTTTCTTTTGGGTGCTGGGTGGGGTAGGGTGAAATGGTTCATAGTGGGGGTTTGGTGAGAGTGTGGGCGTCGGTGGTTGGATGAGGGGTCCCATTGGGGGGAGGGGAGAGGGGACGCCCGAGGTGGGGGAGCTGTGATCAGGCTGCGAAAGGGAGCTGCGCCAGAGGGGGTGGGGCTGGCTTGGTGGAAAACACGGGCTTTTTCCCACGCTAGGGAAGGAAGGGGGCGGAGTTGGGGGGGTAGTGGTGGTGCTGGAGAGGAGCGCCCGCTGATGGACAGGAGGGGGGGGAGATTCTCACACTGGGGGGGGGATCGATGATGTGGCGGGAGCGGCCGGGGTCAGCAGGAGTCAGCTGACTTACGGGAGTACTATGGGGGGAGCAACGCAGCTAGGGGGGGACCTAGCTGGGTGGGTGAGGGGGAGGGGAACTGGGTTGCTGCTCCATTGGCCAAAGGGGAGCTGGTGCCTGAAGAGCGAGTCGGGGCGGGGGTCTGCCGCTGGGGGGAACGGAGACTGCGGGAGGCGTGGGCACGCAGCTGGCCTAGAGAGGGAGATGGCTAATCGGCAGGAGGGCGGGGGGCGGGCAGCCCCCTGATCCGGCTGATAACTTGGAATGTGAGAGGCCTGAACGGGCCGGTCAAGAGGGCCCATGTGTTCGCGCACCTGAAGGGACTGAAGGCAGATGTGGTCATGCTCCAGGAGACGCATTTGAGGGTGGCAGACCAGGTTAGGCTGAGAAAGGGCAGGTTTTTCATTTGGGGTTGGACGCAAAGAATCGAGGGGTGGCGATTTTGGTGGGGAAGCGGGTGTCATTTGAGGCGCTGAGCATCGTGGCAGACAATGGAGATAGGTACGTGATGGTGAGTGGTCAGCTGCAGGGGGTGCGGGTGGTCTTGGTGAATGTGTATGCCCCGAATTGGGACGATGCTGGATTTATGCGGCGCATGTTGGGCCGGATTCCGGACCTGGGGGCAGGGAGCTTGATAATGGGGGGGGGGGGGGGGGGGGGGGGGGACTTTAATATGGTATTGGATCCAGCATTGGACCGCTCTAGGTCCAGGACAGGTAAGAGGCCGGCGGCGGCCAAGGTGTTGTGGGGGTTTATGGACCAGATGGGAGGAGTGGACCCATGGAGATTTGTTAGGCTGGGGGCCAGGGAATTCTCTTTCTTTTCCCACGTCCATAAAGCCTATTCCCGGATTGACTTCTTCGTTTTGAGCAGGGCGCTGATCCCGAGGGTGGAGGACACGGAGTATTCGGCTATAGCCATCTCAGACTATGCCTCGCACTGGGTGAAGCTCGAGCTAGGGGAGGAGAGGGACCAGCGTCCGCTGTGGCGCCTGGAGGTGAGTTTGCTGGCGGATGAGGAGGTGAGTGGGCGGATCCGGGGGTGCATTGAAAGATACCTAGAGGTTAACGATAATGGGGAGGTGCAGGTAGGGGTGGTCTGGGAAGCGCTGAAGGCGGTGATTAGGGGAGAGCTAATCTCCACTAGGGCCCTCAAGGAGGGGAAGGAGAGGGGAGAGAGGGTGTGGTTGGTGGGGGAGATTTTAAGGGTAGATAGGAGGTATGCAGAGGTCCCCGAGGAGGGACTACTCAAGGAGCGACAAAGCTTCCAGGCCGAGTTCGACCTGTTGACTACCAAGAAGGCGGAGGTGCAGTGGAGGAAGGCGCAAGGGGCGGTGTGTAAAGACGGGGAGAAGGCTAGCCGGATACTGGCACGCCAGCTTCGGAAGCAGGAGGCAGCGAGGGAAATTGGGGGAGTTAGGGATAAAGGGGGGAACACGGTGCGGAGTGCGGTGGGAATAAATGGGGTATTTAGAGACTTCCATGAGGGGCTGTATAGGTCTGAGCCCCCGAAGGAGGAGGAGGGGATGAGTCGTTTTCTGGACCGGCTGAGGTTCCCGAGGGTAGAGGAGGGGCAGGTGGCGGGGCTTGGGGCACCAGTAGGGCTGGAAGAGCTGACTAAGGGGCTGGGGAGTATGCAGGCGGAAAAGGCACCGGTGCCAGACGGGTTCCCGGTGGAATTTTACAGGAAGTACATGGACCTGTTGGGTCCACTACTAGTGAGGACTTTCAATGAGGCGAGGGAGGGGAGGGCCCTACCCCCGACGATGTCCAGGGCGCTGATCTTGAAGCGGGACAAGGACCCTTTACAGTGTGGGTCGTATAGGCCAATCTCGCTCCTCAACGTGGATGCGAAGCTGTTAGCGAAGGTGTTGGCTATCAGAATTGAGGACTGTGTCCCGGGTGTGATCCACGAGGACCAGATGGGTTTTGTGAAGGGAAGGCAACTAAACACCAATGTGCGGAGGCTCCTAAATGTAATCATGATGCCTGCAGTGGAAGGGGGAAGCGGAGATAGTAGCGGCTATGGATGCGGAGAAGGCCTTCGATAGGGTGGAGTGGGGGTACCTGTGGGAAGTGTTGAGGAGGTTTGGGTTTGGGGAGGGGTTTGTTAGTTGGGTTAGATTACTGTATGAAGCCCCGGTTGCGAGTGTGGCCATGAATCGGAGGAGGTCGGAATACTTTCGGCTGTACTGGGGGACGAGGCAGGGGTGCCCCCTATACCCCCTGCTATTTGCGTTGGCAATTGAGCCTTTGGCGATGGCTTTGAGGGAGTCCAGGAACTGGAGGGGGCTGGTGCGGGGAGGGACACCGGGTATCGCTGTATGCCAACGATCTGTTACTGTATGTGGCGGATCCAGTGGGCGGGATGCCGGAGGTGATGCGGATCCTCAGGGAGTTTGGAGACTTTTCCGGGTATAAGCTCAACATGGGGAAGAGTGAGCTATTCGTGATACACCCAGGCGACCAGGGAAGGGGGATAGACGATTTCCACTGAAGAGGGCGGAAAGGAGTTTTTGCTACCTAGGGATCCAGGTGGCCAGGAGCTGGGGGGCCCCACACAAGCTCAACTTGACGAGGCTGATGGAGCAGATGGAGGAGGAGTTTAAAAGGTGGGCTATGCTGCCACTCTCCCTGGCGGGTAGGGTACAGTCGGTGAAGATGACGCTGCTCCCGAGGTTCCTTTTTATATTCCAGTGCCTCCCTATCCTGATCCCCAAAGCCTTTTTTAAGCGGGTCAGCAGGAGCATCATGGCGTTTGTATGGGCGAAAAAGACCCCGAGGGTGAGAAGGGTGTATCTGGAACGGAGCAGGGAGAGAGGAGGGCTAGCATTGCCTAATCTGTGTGGGTACTACTGGGCTGCCAATGTGGCGATGATACGCAAGTGGGTAATGGAGGGGGAGGGGGTGGCGTGGAAGAGGCTGGAGATGGCATCCTGTGTGGGCACGAGCCTGAGAGCGCTGGTGACGGCACCGCTGCCGCTCCCGCCCACAAGGTACACCACGAGTCCGGTGGAGACGCCACAGGGGGGAGGTAGAGGCTTCGGTGTGGGCCCTGATCCGAGAGAACCATCGGTTTGTCCCGGGGAGAATGGATGGGGGGTTCCTGAGCTGGCACAGGGCAGGTATTTGAAGGATGGGGGACCTGTTTACAGATGGGACGTTTGCGAGCCTTGGGGCGCTGGAGGAAAAATTTGGGCTCCCCCTTGGAAATGCCTTCAGGTACATGCAGGTAAGGGCGTTTGTAAGACGGCAGGTGAGGGAATTTCCGCTGCTGCCAGCACGTAGGATCCAGCATAGGGTGCTCTCCGGGGGGTGGGTTGGAGAAGGTAAGGTCTCGGCGATTTACCAGGAGATGCAGGAGGAGGAGGAGGCCTCGGTGGAGGAGCTGAAAGGTAAATGGGAGGAGGAGATGGGGGAGGAGATAGACGAGGGTACGTGGGCGGACGCCCTGGGTAGGGTAAATTCTTCCTCCTCTTGCGCCAGGCTTAGCCTGATACAATTTAAGGTTCTGCACAGGGCGCCCATGACCGGGGCAAGGCTGAGTCGGTTTTTTGGAGTAGAGGAAGATGTGTGAGGTGTTTGGGGAGCCCAGCAAATCACGCCCACATGTTCTGGGCGTGCCCAGTGCTGGATGGGGTGTGGAGGGGCGTCGCGAGGACGGTGGCTAAGGTGGTAAACACCCGGGTTAAGCCGGGTTGGGGGCTCGCACTATTTGGGGTATCGGACGAGCCGGGAGAGCAGGAGGCGAAAGAGGCCGGTATTCTGGCCTTTGCGTCCCTAGTAGCCCGGCGGAGGATTCTGCTACAGTGGAAGGATGCGAGGCCCCCAAGTGTGGAAGCCTGGATCAGCGACATGGCAGGGTTCATTCAACTGGAGAGGGTAAAATTTGCCTAAAGAGGATCTGTGCAAGGGTTCTTCAGGCAGTGGCAACCGTTCCTTGACGTTCTAGCGGAGCGTTAGGAAGTGGACAGCAGCAGCAGCAACCCAGGGGGCGGTACTTTGTGTTTACTACTGTGTTTATTATCGTTCTCAAGTGTTATCAGTTGGATAGTGGCAGTTTTCACGCTGTTAGTACAACCTCAGTTCTCTGAATGGAATGACATGATGTGCAAACTGGGTAGTGACTACTGCCACCTGGTGGCCACAGCCCATGAGACAAAAAGCCTGGTACATCAAGAATGAAAACAGGCTCCTTATCAAATGCTGTCAACTGTAGCAATGAAGTGGACTATTTCCCACATTGAAGAGGCTCCTAAATGTTTAATTTATTAAAACTTGCATTAAAGATGACATTTTTAAATAATTCTGTCACAAGACAGTTGCACATGCTGAAAGGTTTGGTGGAGGTTTTGGGTTCAAGGCAGTGTTACAGGAGGAATGGGTGATGGTGAAGTGGAGAGAAGCAAAATGCAGGGAATGGGGCTGAGGTGATTTGACACACTGCTTCCAATGGTGGGCAAAAGAGTGCATGCACTAGGTCAGAGGAAGGGAAACCTTTTCAGAGGCCTTTGTTTGGTTGGGGGAGGTAATAGAGATAGGCAGAGATGAGACCCTTGCAGGAATTAAACTTGAGAAAGATTTTAAATTTGAGCCACTGAGAGACTGGCAGACAACGCAGGTCAGTTAGGACAGGAGGGATGCGTGAGAGGGATTCAGTGCAGAATAAGAAACCGGCAGCAGCATTTGGACAGCTGAGGTTTATGGATGTTGGAAGATAGGAGGCTGACCAGGAGACTGCGGGAAGAATCGCATCCAAGGATGACAAAGTCATGATTGAGAGTTTCAACGGCAGAGATGAGTGATGTTACGGATGTGGAAAGAGGTGGTCTCTGTGAAGGAGTGTGTACGGAGTCAGGAGCTCTACTCAGAGTCATATAAAATCCTGGAGTTACAAAGAATCTAATCCCATATCAGACAGCGGCTGGACAGCGAGATTATTCCAAGGGAACGGCGTTTCTGAAGAGGAAAAATCAGTTCAATCCTCCATATGTTAAACTAAAGGAAATAAATTGCCAAGTATACAAAACATTTTGCGTTGGGGAATATGGCAATTATTTCTGATTGATCTTGCGCACAGCAGTGTACATAGCGTTCTGGAAAGCACAGCCCATGGATCAGTAATTGGGAAAACACGTACATCTGAAGACATATCTGTCTTCCAAGGTGCAGAATAAACCATCTGCGCACAAACAGATGAAGCAGGCTGTTCATTACACAGGTGATCAAATCGAGATTCAAAGTTGAGCATTCTGGGAACTCACCCACAGTGAGAGTCAGTGTGCGTGGAACTGAGTCCCAGTGAGAGTCAGTGTGTGTGGAACTGTGTCCCAGTGAGAGTCAGTGCGTGGAACTGTGTCCCAGTGAGAGTCAGTGTGTGTGGAACTCTACCCCAGTGAGAGTCAGTGTGTCTGGAACTGTCCCCCAGTGAGAGTCAGTGTGTGTGGAACTCTACCCCAGTGAGAGTCAGTGTGTGTGGAACTGTACCCCAGTGAGAATCAGTGTGTGTGGAACTGTCTCAGTGAGAGACAGTGTGCATGGAACTGTACCCCAGTCAGAGTCAGTGTGCATGGAACTGTACCCCAGTGAGAGTCAGTGTGTGTGGAACTGTACCCCAGTGAGAGACAGTGTGTGTGAAACTGTATCCCAGTGAGAGTCAGTGTGTGTGCAACTGTATCCAAATGAGTCAGTGTGTGCGGAACTGTGTCCCAGTGAGAGTCAGTGTGTGCGGAACTGTACCCCAGTGAGAGTCAGTGTGTGGAACTGTGTCCCGGTGAGAGTCAGTGTGTGGAACTGTGTCCCAGTGAGAGTCAGTGTGTGTGGAACTGTGTCCCAGTGAGAGTCAGTGTGTGTGGAACTGTGTCCCACTGAGAGTCACTGTGTGGAACTGTGTCCCAGTGAGAGTCAGTGTGTGTAGAACTGTACCCCAGTGAGAGTCAGTGTGTGTGGAACTGTGTCCCAGTGAGAGTCAGTGTGTGTGGAACTGTACCCCAGTGAGAGTCAGTGTGTGTGGAACCCCAGTAAGAGTCAGTGTGTGTGGAACTGTGTCCCAGTGAGAGTCAGTGTGTGTGGAACTGTGTCCCAGGGAGAGTCAATGTGTTTGGAACTGTACCCAGTGAGGGTCAGTGTGTGTGGAACTGTGTCCCAGTGAGAGTCAGTGTGTGTGGAACTGTGTCTCAGTGAGAGACAGTGTGCATGGAACTGTACCCCAGTGAGAGTCGGTGTGCATGGAACTGTATCCCAGTGAGAGTCAGTGTGTGTGAAACTGTATCCCAGTAAGAGTCAGTGTGTATGGAACTGTGTCCCAGTGAGAGTCAGTGTGTGTGGAACTGTGTCCCAGTGAGAGTCAGTGTGTGTGGAACTGTGTCTCAGTGAGAGTCAATTTGTGGAACTGTGTCCCTGTGAGAGTCAGTGTGTGTGGAACTGTGTCCCATTGAGAGTCAGTGTGTGTGGAACTGTGTCCCAGTGAGAGTCAGTGTGTGTGCAACTGTGTCCCACTGAGAGTCAGTGTGTGGAACTGTGTCCCAGTGAGAGTCAGTGTGTGTGGAACTGTGTCCCAGTGAGAGTCAGTGTGTGTGGAACTGTGTCCCAGTGAGAGTCAGTGTGTGTGGAACTGTGTCCCACTGAGAGTCAGTGTGTGGAACTGTGTCCCAGTGAGAGTCAGTGTGTGTGGGACTGTGTCCCAGTGAGAGTCAATGTGTGGAACTGTGTCCCAGTGAGAGTCAGTGTGTGTGGAACTGTGTCCCAGTGAGAGTCAGTGTGTGTGGAACTGTGTCCCAGTGAAAGTCAGTGTGTGTGGAACTGTGTCCCACTGAGAGTCAGTGTGTGGAACTGTGTCCCAGTGAGAGTCAGTGTGTGTGGAACTGTGTCCCAGTGAGAGTCAGTGTGTGTGGAACTGTGTCCCAGTGAGACACAGTGTGTGTGAAACTGTACCCCAGTGAGAGTCAGTGTGTGTGGAACTGTACCCCAGTGAGAGTCAGTGTGTGTGGAACTGTGTCCCAGTGAGACACAGTGTGTGTGAAACTGTACCCCAGTGAGAGTCAGTGTGTGTGGAACTGTACCCCAGTGAGAGTCAGTGTGTGGAACTGTGTCCCGGTGAGAGTCAGTGTGTGTGGAACTGTGTCCCAGTGAGAGTCAGTGTGTGTGGAACTGTACCCCAGTGAGAGTCAGTGTGTGGAACTGTGTCCCGGTGAGAGTCAGTGTGTGGAACTGTGTCCCAGAGAGAGTCAGTGTGTGTGGAACTGTACCCCAGTGAGAGTCAGTGTGTGGCACTGTGTCCCAGTGAGAGTCAGTGTGTGGAACTGTGTCCCAGTGAGAGTCAGTGTGTGGAACTGTGTCCCAGTGAGAGTCATTCAGCGGGTTTCTCCGTCCTCGTGATCCATCGCTTCGCCGGCAGTGCACTCACACCCACGGATTTCCCAACGGCGTGTCGTGGCCACAATGGGAACCCCATTGGCCGGCTGCTGGGACAAGGTATCCCGCTGCTAATGGGGGTTCGCCATACCAGAAAACTGGTCTGACGGGATGGAGAATCCCACCCATTGTGTGTGGAACTGAACCCCAGTGAGAGTCAGTGTCTGAAGGGTCGTCGAGGTCCCAGGTTCGATCCCGGCTCTGGGTCACTGTCCGTGTGGAGTTTGCACAGTCTCCCCGTGTTTGCGTGGGTTTCGCCCCCACAACCCAAAGATGTGCAGTGTCGGTGGGTTGGTCGTACTCAGTTGCCCCTTAATTGGAAAAAATGAATTGGGCACTCTAATTCATTTTTGTAAAAAGTCAGCGTCTGTGGGATGGTTCCTCCCGCAGTTCCAAGATGTGCGGGTCAGGTAGATTGGTCATGCTCAATGGCGGGGGTTTGCAGCAATAGAGTGGGGGTGTGGGCCTGGGTAGAGTGCCCTTTTTGAGGGTCATTACAGACTCGATGGGCTGAATGGCCTCCTTCTGCACTGAGGAGATTCTATGGATTCTGCTGAGCTATCTGCTGAATTTCCTCCAGTTTTCATCCAACCAGGGGTCAAGAAGTCACAGTTTGGCTTGTTAAATGCCGTTTACCCAGGATCTGCGCAAATCAACCCTGGGGAGGGCGATACAGGGAATGATTTCCTCTGATGCTCGGGGACCGCAATCTTTAAATCAGAGTTGGGCCCTTTGGGAGGAGAATCAGGAAGAACTTTTTCAGACAAATGGGAGCAGACAATCCAGAATTCGCTTCCCCTAAAGCAGTGCAGGCAGAGTGAATTATATTTCTAAAATTCAGTTAAGTAAGGATTGCAATAGGTGTGGAGATAAGACGGGTAAATGTGAGTTGAAGTGCGGATAACCATGGATGGGAGAACAAGCCCAAGTGGATGAAAAACATATTCCTGCTCCTAACTAATTAAAACATTTAAAGAGATTTTTTTTGAATAAAAGCACTTTTTATAAAGGACTTCAGTGTCTTAAATGAATATGGAATGTAGTTTGTTTCCCACAGTTTATATTAGAATAGATCAACCAGCAGTCAACCTTCTATTTTTACTGCTGCATTTCCCAATGTAGGACAACACAGTCTCAACAAATAGACCCAAAAAACAATCAGCCCCCGCAAACAATCCAAAGTGTCTCTGCATTCAATTAAATTTAATATGAACTCTCTCTCTCTGTATAAAGGTTTTCGTTTCACCCCAATCTTCTCTCCCTCTCCCCTGCACTAAACGCCAGCCCCCCACCTGCCAACCCAACACTGAAGATTTTTTTCGAGTAATTCTGTACTGGCACCTCATGCCGGGTGATGTCTCACCCATACACGCATTTCTTATGCGCGAGTCTGGGTAGCGATTGTTGGGAGGCAATTCAACCATGGGGTGCAACACAACTGAGCCCAATTTGATCCACACACAAAGTTTAAAGCCAAAGGTTTTCCAGCAGGGATCACTGAACATTGATCGGAAAGAGGAATCCTGGAGGATTCTTATCCATAGACTCCCTAGGGCAGAAGGAGGCCATTCGGTCAATTGAACCTGCACCGACTCTCTGAATGAGCACCCACTCCCAACCCTAGGCCCACTCCCAACCCTATGTGTAACCCCACCTATCCTGTACATCTTTGGACACTAAGAGGCAATTTAGCATGGCCAATCCACCTAACCCTGCACATTTTTGGACTGTGGGAGGAAACCGGAGCACCCAGAAGAAATTCCACACAATTACCCAAGGCGGGAATCGAACCCGGGTCCCTGGTGCTGTGAGACAGCAGTGCTAACCACTGTGCCAATATGCATTCTTGCCCAGATAAAGGGCAACTTTAGTATTCCAGGCACTAGTGTTCAGCTACTTCAGCATGGGCTGAGGTCTTGAAGCTGGGAAATACAGTGGTTGAGTGATGTATTTATAACAGAGGCGCAGGGGAAGTTATAGTGTTAGCAAAGCGTCCCACTTCCAAAAGATGGGCATTTCTTTAATCCTGGCTTGTTGGATGTTGGGAGACACGCTGAGTAAATGCTTTCTGTTCAGAGTTTGACTTACTGACCAGTATCTCAGGCAAAAGACGGGAACTCAAGATGAGCTGGGGTTGCTTCAAAAGAGAGGTTAAAGCGCAGCAAGGTGGCGCAGTGATTAGCTCTGCTGCCTCACAGCGCCGAGGTCCTCGGTTCGATCCCGGCTCTGGGTCACTGTCCGTGTGGAGTTTGCACATTCTCCCCTTGTTTGCGTGAGTTTCGCCCCCACAACACAAAGCTGTGCAGGGTAGGTGGATTGGCCTCGCTAAATTGCCCCTTCATTGGAAAAAATGAATTGGATACTCGGAATTTGTAAAAAAAAAAGAGAAGTTAGGAAACCACCTTGTGCAAAAGGGGGCTCTGGGTGAATGACTGGCATTGAAGGGGCCCCATGTGGTTTTACAGTTTGGGTTGATTAACGCTCCAAACTGCGTCCAGATGCAGCACTGCAAATGGCAACTTTAAATCATGGTTGAGTGGGGGGTTTGCAATTGGTGGGGGGGGGGGGGGGGGGGCGGGGTGGTGGTGGTCCCAGAACACAAGCAGCCCAGATTACTTTTGTGGTCCCTGAAAGATCACTCCTCCTCCAGGGCAGCGCGATGACACAGTGGTTAGCACTGCTGCCTCACAACGCCAGGGACCCAGATCCAAAGATGTTCAGGTTAGCTGGGGTTACGCAGATAGGGTGGGAGAATGGGCTTAAGTAGGGTGCTCTTTCAGAGGGTCAGTGCAGACTCGACGGGCCATAAGGCCTCCTCCTGCACTGTAGGGATTCTATGTAAGTGTCCACAATAATAATAAAACACTTGACTTACCTTTTGACGGGCACAAGTGGTAACAATTTCTTCACCAATCAGACAGGAGGCACTGTGTGAAGTGTAGCTGTCATGTTGTGGATTGCCTTTCCTGGAACTCAATTTATAACCATGGACCAGGAGGTGAACAGAGATCGGAGGGGCAGTAGAGTCAGTATCTTTACTGGTCTCATTTAGTGTATTGGCTGCAGGATAAGATAGCAACAAGCACGGTTCAGCCGTGTACACTTGGCCAAAAACACTTCTGCAATTCCTAATTCATCACCTCAGTCTTTTTCTGACACGGGTAGGTTTGCCAGCGCTTGAGGATTGCCCAGGAGTCGTCAGGGCATTAAAAGATGAATCTCTTGGACACCGTGAAAGATTATCGGAACATTAGAAACGATGGTATGTTTTTTTTGTCTCTTGGCATTTTCTTCGTAAGTTTGCACATTGGTTATAAAAATATTGGGAGATGGGGGATAAAAAAGGCTGAGGTAGTTGAGACAAGAGGTCGTGGGAAATGTTCAGAGTTGCCAACTTTACCCAGCCCTATTGAAGGGGCCTGTAACTAAAAATCAAGATGTTCCCTCTCTCTCTCTGGCTGATAAGATTTGGAGAGAAATTGGTTGTTTCCTCATTGACACCGGGTAAACAATTCACCCCCCCCCCCCCCAACCACCACCACCAGCCCACCTCCATCAATACAGTTCTGAACCCAGAAAAACCACCAGCTCAGAATATTTTAATTTTATTTTGGTTCTTTTAAAACCCCAGATATAGTGTTACAGTGCGACTGTCTCAAAAGTCAGTGCCATTTTTTCGATTTTACACAGCGCCTGGTGTAATATATATTTTTCTCATTGCCAAGAAAATGCTCCTCAGTATTTGAGAAAAAGATGTACAAAATTACATTATACATTGGATGGATGAAATCTTTCTGTGATGCGAGCGAGTGGAAGCACCGAGAATCCTCTCAGGTGCCAGTGTGTTGGATTGCCCTGAAATGCTCCTAGTGTGGTGCAGGGGCCATGGTGGCATCATCGGTGCTGCCCAACTGGGTGGCATCTTTTGGTTTCCATTTATGCCAGGCCTAAGTGACCCGGGGGATTTAGGGCTGTTGTCGCCCCTATTCTTGCTCTTCTCCAAGAAAAAGGTTACAATGTATTGGATTTTACCCTTCCCTATGGAGAGGCAACTGTCCACGTTTGGTTAATTGGGAGCTCATATCCCAATTTGTTACACTAGTACAGTATTACCAAGGCAGGTAGATGATAAAATGTCTTTGGTCAGGCCATTCTCCAACTCGCTGGGGCAAAATCCTACTGCAAACTTTTCAATCATGCATGCAGCCTAAACAGCTGCTATCTAAAGTTGGACCACCCTGGTAACGACCGTGGTGATGGTACAAATTCCATCAACACACCCCCTTAAATCCAGCCACAGACTAAGCCCCTCGTGCAGGCTCTGCTCTCTGGGGGAATGATTTGTAATCCCGTCCAGTCACCATTATCATCCAGGCATTGGTGGAATGACCTTGAGCTCCTCCATGACCAAGGCGGAGTGGCTGGGAAATGGAAAATTTATAAACGTGTGAACTCTCCACGCAAAGCGCAGTCTGTCAGCTGTCGGCCAAGCACAGGGCAGTAATCGATAGCTCGGTAATCAGCAGACTGACGGCCAATAGCTCTCTGACGTCCTTGCAGCCTAACGTGCAACAAACACTGATCAACAAATCCTGGCTGTACCACGTGACGCCCACAGACAGCACAACCTTGCAGGCCTTCCTGACCTCCATCTCGAAGGTTTTACACATTGGCAAGGTGGGGGTTGGTCAGGAGGGTCTGGATCACCCACCACCTCAGGACAAGCTAACAAAGGACGTACGGCCTTTGGGAGTAGAGTAAAATACATTAAAGAGACTGTTTACCAGCTGAGCTGAGTGGTACTTGACTGGATTGGCCCAGACCTGCTGGAAGTCTGAAGAAGTATGCTTCTGGCTGGCAACATTCCAGAATCCATGAGGGGAGGCATCTGGCCATCATCTACAAACAAGGGGGGGGGGGGGAAGAGAGAGAAGAGGGAAGAAATCAGAAATTGGAGGTACGTTGGAGATCTCTGGCAGCCTTGTGATATAATCGCCATTGTACAGGGGGAACGGAAAGACGGGTACCTTCCTCATCAACTTGGACATCAAGAAGGTCTTTGATAGATTATCGCATACCGACCCGATGGACATGCTTTCCACACTGGCAGTTTGGGGAGTGAATCCACATTTAGATTCAACTGCCCAACAGACAGAGCAGCAAAGTTTTAATCAAAAACTTTCCATTCAAATTTGGAGTCAGACAAGGCTGTCCTCTTCCGTCTGTTTATTTGTGTGTTGTATCAACACTTGTGCCAAAGTCCATCAAAAAGGATGTTGATATAAGACGGGAGATTCCAGGCTGAGGTCAGGATCTCGCTGTACATGGACCATGTTGCTGCTCGAGCCTGCTGTCAGTCCGCAGAGTAATGAGCATCTGGAGTTGGAGTAAATTGCAGTAAAAACCAGGCTATGGTTTTTGGGAACTGGGCCCACAGCTTCTTTGCTACCTTCACCATCAGCTCAGAGTACCTGAAAGTGCTGGGAATATGAATCAGAGAGGTTGGGGTTTGTATCAAGAACCTAGGAGGAGAGTGTAGCTAAAATAAAACACAAACTGGGAATGTGGAAGTGTCAGTCCCTTATCAGGGCGGCATGGTAGCACAGCAGTTAGCCCTGCTCCTCCACAGCACCAGGGTTCGATTTCCGGCTTGGGTCACTGTCTGTGCGGAGTCTGCATGTTCTCTCTGTGTCTATGTGGGTTTCCTCCCAAAGGTCCCGACAGACGTGCTTGTTTGGTGAATTGGACATTCTGAATTCTCCCTCAGTGTACCAGCGCCAGAATGTGGCAACAAGGGGATTTTCGCAGTTACTTCATTGCAGTGTTAATGTAATCCTACTTGTAACACTAATAAAGATTATTATCTGTGGCTAGGAATCTCACCTTCCGGTGCTCTCAGTACTGCTATATGCGATACTGGTCTAGTCTATAATCCGCTCCTGCGCTGTGACAGTCATTTTCTGCGAGTTGAAAATGGAACATGCCCACAAGGAACATGATATAAATATCTTCAGGGAGATGGGAAGAAAATCTGCCAAGTGTCGCCTTCGTCCTGCTGGTTACTTTTGTGAGTGGCTGCATCAAACTAAGCATACATCCTCACAATACAAACACCAAGTGTCGCTGTGCATTGACATTCTATTTACACCTAGTTTAGTGAAGGTCGGTTTTGTTCTGATGCACGATCAATTACAATTAAAGACGAGGTAGTAACATAACTGAAGGCTTTAATAGACTAGAACTGTTCCCCAGCAGCTTCGGTACACAATGAGGGCTGCTGGGACGGCACCGGTTCTTATACCCCGCCTGTCAGGGCGGAGCTACATACCAAACAGCTAATGGTAAACTCCTAGGTTTAACCAATGGTCTTCAGCCTCTCGGGTACTGCAATACCTGATAATACCACATTCACCCCCTGTTAAAAGAGAGTCCGGCGGGCGTGGTGGCCAGTGGTTACAATTACATCTAACATGGTATGATCAGATATGGAGGTACTGTGATACCTCCTTGCAGGGTCGTCGAGAATATTTACAAGCGTGGAAGATATATACATTCAGTGTTCATTTACAGTTACAGTTACACTGAAGCAATCTGTCGGTCGGGTGGCCTGGTCGTCCTCCTGGATCGTCTGAGCTTCGGTGGTGATTCTGGTGGGGGCCCGGGCGTCTGCAACTCTGGGAGCGAGGCTTCGGCCTCCATGGCAGCTTCGTCACCCCCAGACGGCGCTGGTGGAGCAAACGGTTGACACGCGAGGGGGGCGCCTGTAGGGGTGGGTGGGAGGACCTAGGCAGGAGCGGCATGAGGACTGACCCTCCTGTGAGATGCTGTGGAGGGGGTGGTGGGGGTAATGGTTCGGGTGCGCGTGGGGTTCCGGCGGGCGCCAGGTCCCGAAGGGAGACTGTATCTTGCCGGCCGTCAGGGAACGCCACGTAGGCGTACTGGGGGTTAGCGTGCAGCAGGTGGACCCTCTTGACCAACGGATCCGACTTGTGCGCCCGCACGTGCTTCCGGAGCAGGATGGGTCCAGGTGTTGCTAGCCAGGTTGGGAGCGAGGTCCCGGAGGAGGACTTCCTGGGGAAGACAAGGAGATGTTCATGAGGTTTCTGGTTGGTAGTTGTACAGAGCAGTGACCGGATGGCGTGGAGGGCCTCTTGCCAGCGGGAGTCTGGGAAATTCCTGGATCGTAGGGCCAGTTCCGTTCTCCCTCTCTACCTGCCCATTTCCCCGGGGGTTGTAACTGTTTGTTGACTCAAGCAGGACGACCAAACAAACAAAGAACAAAGAAATGTACAGCACAGGAACAGGCCCTTCGGCCCTCCAAGTCCGTGCCGACCATGCTGCCCGACTAAACTACAATCTACACTTCCTGGGTCCGTATCCCTCTATTCCCATCCTATTCATGTATTTGTCAAGATGCCCCTTAAATGTCACTATCGTCCCTGCTTCCACCACCTCCTCCGGTAACGAGTTCCAGGCACCCACTACCCTCTGCGTAAAAAACTTGCCTCGTACATCTACTCTAAACCTTGCCCCTCTCACCTTAAACCTATGCCCCCTTGTAATTGACCCCTCTACCCTGGGGAAAAGCCTCTGACTATCCACTCTGTCTATGCCCCTCATAATTTTGTAGGCGTCTATCAAGTCGCCCCTCAACCTCCTTCGTTCCAGTGAGAACAAACCGAGTTTATTCAACCGCTCCTCATAGCTAATGCCCTCCATACCAGGCAACATTCTGGTAAATCTCTTCTGCACCCTCTCTAAAGCCTCCACATCCTTCTGGTAGTGTGGCGACCAGCATTGAACACTATACTCCAAGTCTGGCCTAACTAAGGTTCTATACAGCTGCAACATGACTTGCCAATTCTTATACTCAATGCCCCGGCCAATGAAGGCAAGCATGCCGTATGCCTTCTTGACTACCTTCTCCACCTGTGTTGCCCCTTTCAATGACCTGTACTCCTAGATCTCTTTGACTTTCAATACTCTTGAGGGTTCTACCATTCACTGTATATTCCCTACCTGCATTAGACCTTCCAAAATGCATTACCTCACATTTGTCCGGATTAAACTCCATCTGCCATCTCTCCGCCCAAGTCTCCAAACAATCTAAATCCTGCTGTATCCTCCGACAGTCCTCATCGCTATCCGCAATTCCACCAACCTTTGTGTCGTCTGCAAACTTACTAATCAGACCAGTTACATTTTCCTCCAAATCATTTATATATACTACAAAGAACAAAGGTCCCAGCACTGATCCCTGTGGAACACCACTGGTCACAGCCCTCCAATTAGAAAAGCATCCTTCCATTGCTACTCTCTGCCTTCTATGGCCTAGCCAGTTCTGTATCCACCTTGCCAGCTCACTCCTGATCCCGTGTGACTTCACCTTTTGTACTAGTCTACCATGAGGGACCTTGTCAAAGGCCTTACTGAAGTCCATATAGACAACATCCACTGCCCTACCTGCATCAATCATCTTAGTGACCTCCTCGAAAAACTCTATCAAGTTAGTGAGACACGACCTTCCCTTCACAAAACCGTGCTGCCTCTCACTAATACGTCCATTTGCTTCCAAATGGGAGTAGATCCTGTCTCAAAGAATTCTCTCCAGTAATTTCCCTACCACTGAAGTAAGGCTCACCAGCCTGTAGTTCCCGGGATTATCCTTGCTACCCTTCTTAAACAGAGGAACAACATTGGCTATTCTCCAGTCCTCCGGGACATCCCCTGAATACAGCGAGGATCCAAAGATTTCTGTCAAGGCCTCAGCAATTTCCTCTCCAGCCTCCTTCAGTATTCTGGGGTAGATCCTATCAGGCCCTGGGGACTTATCTACCTTAATATTTTTTAAGACACCCAACACCTCGTCTTTTTGGATCTCAATGTGACCCAGGCTATCTACACACCCTTCTCCAGACTCAACATCTACCAATTTCTTCTCTTTGGTGAATACTGATGCAAAGTATTCATTGAGTACCTCACCCATTTCCTCTGGCTCCACACATAGATTCCCTTGCCTATCCTTCAGTGGGCCAACCCTTTCCCTGGCTACCCTCTTGCTTTTTATGTACGTGTAAAAAGCCTTGGGATTTTCCTTAATCCTATTTGCCAATGACTTTTCGTGACCCCTTCTAGCCCTCCTGACTCCTTGCTTAAGTTCCTTCCTACTTTCCTTATATTCCACGCAGGCTTCGTCTGTTCCCAGCCTTTTAGCCCTGACAAATGCCTCCTTTTTCTTTTTGACGAGGCCTACAATATCTCTCGTCATCCAAGGTTCCTGAAAATTGCCGTATTTATCCTTCTTCCTCACAGGAACATGCCGGTCCTGTATTCCTTTCAACTGCCACTTGAAAGCCTCCCACATGTCAGATGTTGATTTGCCCTCAAACATCCGCCCCCAATCTAAGTTCTTCAGTTCCCGCCTAATATTGTTATAATTAGCCTTCCCCCAATTTAGCACATTCATCCTAGGACCACTCTTATCCTTGTCCACCAGTACTTTAAAACTTACTGAATTGTGGTCACTGTTACCAAAATGCTCCCCTACTGAAACTTCTACCACCTGGCCGGGCTCATTCCCCAATACCAGGTCCAGTACCGCCCCTTCCCTAGTTGGACTGTCTACATATTGTTTTAAGAAGCCCTCCTGGATGCTCCTTACAAACTCCGCCCCGTCTAAGCCCCTGGCACTAAGTGAGTCCCAGTCAATATTGGGGAAGTTGAAGTCTCCCATCACCACAACCCTGTTGTTTTTACTCTTTTCCAAAATCTGTCTACCTATCTGTTCCTCTATCTCCCGCTGGCTGTTGGGAGGCCTGTAGTAAACCCCCAACATTGTGACTGCACCCTTCTTATTCCTGATCTCTACCCATATAGCCTCACTGCCCTCTGAGGTGTCCTCCCGCAGTACAGCTGTGATATTCTCCCGAACCAGTAGCGCAACTCCGCCTCCCCTTTTAGATCCCCCTCTATCCCGCCTGAAACATCTAAATCCAGGAACGTTTAGCCGACAATCCTGCCCTTCCCTCAACCAGGTCTCTGTAATGGCAACAACATCATAGTTCGAAGTACTAATCCAAGCTCTAAGTTCATCTGCCTTACCCGTAATACTTCTTGCAATAAAACATATGCACTTCAGGCCACCAGACCCGCTGTGTTCAGCAACTTCTCCCTGTCTGCTCTGCTTCAGAGCCACACTGTCCCTATTCCCTAGTTCTCCCTCAATGCTCTCACCTTCTGACCTATTGCTCCCGTGCCCACCCCCGTGCCATACTAGTTTAAACCCTCCCGTGTGACACTAGCAAACCTCGCGGCCAGGATATTTATGCCTCTCCGGTTTAGATGCAACCCGTCCTTCTTATACAGGTCACACCTGCCCCGGAAGAGCTCCCAGTGGTCCAGATAACGGAAACCCTCCCTCCTACACCAGCTGTTTAGCCACGTGTTTGTCTGCTCTATCTTCCTATTTCTAGCCTCCCTGGCACGTGGCACAGGGAGTAATCCTGAGATTACAACCCTCGAGGTCCTGTCTTTTAACTTTCTGCCTAGCTCCCTGAACTCCTGCTGCAGGACCTCATGCCCCTTCCTGCCTATGTTGTTAGTACCAATATGTACAACGACCTCTGCCTGTTTGCCCTCCCCCTTCAGGATGCCCTCTACCCGTTCGGAGACATCCTGGACCCTGGCACCAGGGAGGCAACATACCATCCTGTAGTCTCTTTCACGTCCACAGAAGCGCCTATTTGTGCCCCTGACTATAGAGTCCCCTATTACTATTACTATTCTGCGCTTTGACCCTCCCTTCTGAACATCAGAGCCAGCCGTGGTGCCACTGCTCTGGCTGCTGCTGTTTTCCCCTGATAGGCTATGCCCCCGACAGTATCCAAAGGGGTATACCTGTTCGAGAGGGGGACAACCACAGGGGATTCCTGCACTGACTGCCTGCCCTTTCTGGTGGTCACCCATTTCTCTGCCTGCACCTTGGGTGTGACCACATTTACATAACTGCGATCTATGACGCTTTCCGCCACCTGCATGCTCCTAAGTGCATCCAATTGCTGCTCCAACCGAACCATGCGGTCTGTGAGGAGCTCCAGTTGGGTGCACTTTCTGCAGATGAAGCCATCCGGGATGCTGGAAGCCTCCCGAACCTGCCACATCTCACAGTCAGAGCACTGCACCCCTCTAACTGACATTGCGTCAATTAATTAAAATTTAAATTTAAAAAAAAAATTTTAAAATCTTTTTTTTTAAATTTCAAAGTTACTGTCAACTATGTTTCCTAGCACTAGATTTCTAATAGAAATGCGAAAGCTAAATATAGTACTCTCCGATCTCTGGCTTAGATATCCCTCTAAATTATAATTAAATAATTATGTTTAATTAGTTACCAATGCTTAATTTTTTTAATTTAGTGTAGATTCCCAACCAGCCACTCAGGCCACAGCTTTTCTGTGATGTCACTTCAGTTTCCCCCCGACACACACAATTTGAAAAAGGTATAAAAGTAAAAATCACTTACTTACCTTCTTACCCTCTGAGTGTCTTAGATGTTCTCAGGTTCTCTCCCTGACAGTGACTGCTCCTCCTCCTCCAAAAGGCAATGCCCCTGTTGAGCAGGAATTGACGCAGTTCGTCACTCATAAAGGAGGACCCCCTATCACTGTGTATGTACGCGGGGAAACCGAACAGTGTAAAGATACCCTGGAGGGCCTTGATGACGGTGGTTGCGGTCATGTCGGGGCAGGGGATGGCGAAGGGGAACCGGGAGTACTCGTCAATCACGTTCAGGAAGTACGTGTTGCGGTCGGTGGAGGGGAGGAGGCCTTTGACGTCCATGCTGAGGTGTTCAAAGGGATGGGAAGCCTTTATCAGGTGCGCCCTCTCTGGCCGGTAGAAGTGCGGTTTGCACTCCGCGCAGATTTGGCAGTCCCTGGTGGTTGTCCTGATCTCCTCGATGGAGTAGGGCAGGTTGCGGGTCTTAATGAAGTGGAAAAAGCGAGTGACCCCATGGGGGTGGCCGAGGTCCTCGTGGAGGGCCCGGAGGCGGTCCATTTGTGCAGTGGCACATGTGCCGCGGGACAGGGCATCAGGAGGCTCGTTTAGCTTCCCGGGATGATACAAGATCTCGTAGTTGTAGGTGGAGAGTTCTATCCTCCACCGCAAGATCTTGTCGTTTTTTTATCTTGCCCCGCTGTGCATTATCGAAAATGAACGCCACCGACTGTTGGTCAGTGAGGAGAGTGAATCTCCTGCCGGCCAGGTAATGCCTCCAATGTCGCACAGCTTCTACTATGGCTTGTGCCTCTTTTACGACCGAGGAATGGCGAATTTCGGAAGCATGGAGGGTACGGGAGAAGAAGGCCACGGGTCTGCCCGCTTGGTTGAGGGTGGCAGCCAGAGCAACATCGGACGCATCGCTCTCGACCTGGAAGGGGAGGGACTCGTCGATGGTGCGCATCGTGGCCTTTGCAATGTCTGCTTTGATGCGGCTGAAGGCCTGGCGGGCCTCCGTCGACAGGGGGAAGGTTATGGACTGGATATGGGGTCGGGCTTTGTCTGCGTAGTTAGGGACCCACTGGGCGTAATAACTGAAAAACCCGAGGCAGCGCTTCAGGGCCTTGGGGCAGTGAGGGAGGGGGAACTCCATAAGGGGGCGCATGCGTTCAGGGTCGGGGCCTATAACTCCATTTCGCACTACATAGCCTAGAATGGCTAGACGGTCGGTGCTAAATACGCATTTATCCTTATTATACGTTAAGGATTTTCGCGGTCTGGAGAAATTTTCGGAGGTTGGTGTCGTGGTCCTGCTGGTCATGGCCACAGATGGTGATGTTATCAAGATACGGGAACGTAGCGCGTAAGCCGTACCGGTCAACCATTCGGTCCATCTCGCGTTGGAAGACTGAGACCCCAAAGGGAACCTTTAAAAAATGATAGAGCCGCTCATCTGCTTCAAAGGCAGTGTATTTGCGGTCGCTCGTGTGGAGGGGTAGCTGATGGTAGGCGGACCTGAGATCCACCGTGGAGAAGACCTTATATTGCGCGATCCTGTTTACCAGGTCGGATATGCGGGGGAGAGGGTATGCATCCAGCTGCGTAAACCTGTTGATGGTCTGACTGTAGTCAATGACCATCCTATGTTTCTCCCCGGTCTTTACCACCACTATTTGAGCTCTCCAGGGACTGTTGCTAGCTTCAATGACCCCTTCCCTCAGTAGCCTTTGGACCTCTGACCTGATGAAGGTCCGGTCCTGGGCACTGTACCGTCTGCTCCTGGTGGCGACGGGTTTGCAATCCAGGGTGAGGTTCGCAAACAGGGAAGGCGGGTCGACTTTAAGGGTCGCGAGGCCGTATAGGGCTGCCGAATTTGAAGGTCAGGCTTTGCAAGTTATATTGGAAGTCCAACCCCAGGAGTGTAGCCACGCAGAGGTGCGGCAGGACATAAAGGCAGAACTTGTTGAATTTCCTGCCTTGGACAGTGAGGTTTGCTAGGAAGAACCCCTTTATCTCCACCGACTGTTACCCGGAGGCCAGGGAGATTCTTTGGTTTACAGGGTGGGTAACAAGAGAACAGCGCCTTACCATGTCGGGGTGTATAAAGCTTTCCGTGCTCCCAGAGTCGATCAGGCAGGACGTCGTGTGGCCGTTGATGAAGACCGTCGTCGTTGCTGTTGCATGTGTCCGAGGTCGATTTTGGTCCAGAGTCACCAAGGCCAGATGAACTAGTTGCAGGTTTTGATCGGGCAGCATGTAGTCAGCCGTGCTGGGGGCCTGGGGCCCCATCCAAGATGGCACCTCCCATGGGTTGCACATGGTGGTCAGGGATGGACAAAATGGCTGTGGGGATGGACAAAATGGCGGCAGCGTGGTGCCCGAGGGGCAAGATGGCCGCGCCCGTGGGTTGCACGTGGCCCTAGGATAGGGGGGTGGTGACCTGGGGCCCGAAGGGAAGGTTGACGCAGCGGTCCGGAGTCGCTGGAGACCGCGGCCACGGCTCGTGCCTGGCAGACCCCCACAAAATGGCCCTTCTTGCCGCACCCTTTGCAGGTGGAAGTGCGGGCTGGGCAGCGCTGGCGGAGGTGCTTCGCCTGCCCGTAGATGAAACAGCGGGGCCCAACGGAGTTAGCGGGCCGTCTTACAGCGCAGGCCTGCGGGGACACGGGGAAGGTCTGTGGGACGGCCGCTGCGAGATGCCACACAGCCCAGGGGGCCGCCGCGCAGTCGGGCGCATAGGATTGCGCGTTTCTGGAGGCAACGTCCATGGACCCATCCAAGATGGCATCTCCCATGGGTTGCACATGGTGGTCAGGGATGGACAAAATGGCGGTGGGATGGACAAAATGGCAGCAGCGTGGTGCACGAGGGACAAGATGGCCGCGCCCGTGGTTGCACGTGGCCCTAGGATAGGGGGGTGGTGACCTGGGGCCCGAAGGGAAGGTTGCCGCAGCGGTCCGGAGTCGCTGGAGACCGCGGCCACGGCTCGTGCCTGGCAGACCCCCACAAAATGGCCCTTCTTGCCGCACCCTTTGCAGGTGGAAGTGCGGGCTGGGCAGCGCTGGCGGAGGTGCTTCGCCTGCCCGTAGAAGAAACAGCGGGGCCCAACGGAGTTAGCGGGCCGTCTTACAGCGCAGGCCTGCGGGGACACGGGGAAGGTCTGTGGGACGGCCGCTGCGAGATGCCACGCAGCCCAGGGGGCCGCCGCGCAGTCGGGCGCATAGGATTGCATGTTTCTGGAGGCAACGTCCATGGACCCTGCCAGGGCCCGTGCCTCTCTAAGTCCCAGGGTGTCTTTTTCTAAGAGCCTTTGGCGGATATCTGAGGAGCTCATACCTGCTACGAAGGCATCCCAGATTAGGAGTTGTGTGTGCTCGCTCCCCGAAACTTGCGGGCAGCCACAGTTTCTGCCCAGCATCAGTAGCGCACGGTAGAACTCCTCCAACAATTCCCCGAGGCTTTGCCATCTAGTTGCAAGCAGGTGAAGCGCGTAGACCTGATTTACAGGGCAGATATAAAGTCCTTTTAACAGTACGATCACAGCATCAAAGTCCTCCGCTTCCTCGATGAGGGTATAGATCCCAGGGCTTACCCTGGAGTGCAGGAGATGCAGTTTCTGTTCTCCTGAGGGTGTGCCTCCGGCCGTCTCTAGGTAGCCTTTAAAGCACGCCAGCCAGTGCTCAAATATCGCCGCCGAGTTCTCCGCGTGGGGGCTGAGTTGTAGACACTCTGGCTTGATTCGGAGATCCATCCTTTCAGTTTAACTGTAGTCTATTAAATTGATGCACGATCAATTACAATTAAAGACGAGGTAGTAACATAACTGAAGGCTTTATAGACTAGAACTGTTCCCCAGCAGCTTCGATACAGAATGAGGGCTGCTGGGACGGCACCGGTTCTTATACCCCACCTGTCAGGGCGGAGCTACATACCAAACAGCCAATGGTAAACTCCTAGGTTTAACCAATGGTCTTCAGTCTCTCGGGTACTGCAATACCTGATAATACCACATGTTCATGCTGCTGTGGAGTGTTTCATTTAGAAGGATCATGCCTTTGTCGAACATTGTGCCAAAAAAACACTTTCAGCATATGTTAGAACATAGAACAGTACAGCACAGAACAGGCCCTTCAACCCTCGATGTTGTGCCAAGCTTTGTCCAAAACCAAGATCAAGCTATCCCACTCCTTGTAATTCTGGTGTGCTCCATGTGCCTATCCAATAACCGCTTGAAAGTTTCTAAAGTGTCCGACTCCACTATCACAGCAGGCAGTCCATTCCACACTCTAACCACTCTCTGAGTAAAGAACCTACCTTGGACATCCCTCCTATATCTCCCACCCTGAACCTTATAGTTATGCCCCCTTGTAACAGCTACATCCACCCGAGGAAATAGTCTCTGAACGTCCACTCTATCTATCCCCCTCATCATCTTATAAACCTCTATTAAATCGCCCCTCATCCTCCTTTGCTCCAATGAGAAAAGCCCTAGCTCCCTCAACCTTTCCTCATAAGACCTACCCTCCAATCCAGGCAGCAGCCTGGTAAATCTCCTTTGCACCATTTCCAATGCTTCCACATCCTTCGTATAATGAGGTGACCAGAACTGCACACAATACTCCAAATGTGGTCTCACCAGGGTCCTGTACAGTTGCAGCATAATCCCACGGCTCTTAAACTCAAGCCCCCTGTTAATAAACGCTAACACACTATAGGCCTTCTTCACGGCTCTATCCACTTGAGTGGCAACCTTCAGAGATCTGTGGACATGAACCCCAAGATCCCTCTGTTCCTCCACATTCCTCAGAACCCTGCCGTTGACCCTGTAATCTGCATTCAAATTTGTCCTACCAAAACGATAATCAGGCAAGTCTCCATTCAAGTACTCAACACTCTTAAGGAAAAAGGAGAGGGTCTACTCGGACCATAATTCCCCAAGCAGACTGTCAGTCACTGGGCAAAATACCTCACCGCCAAAACTTTTAAATAAGCATCAATATGTAGATTGGCCAGTGGTGACAAGGGCCCTCTCGGTCAGATCTTTCAAGCACGTTCCGAATCTCTGCACCACTGGACCTTACCCTGGAGGTGGTGAAAGTGGGAAGCATGCATTTTCAAAGTACATCTGGGAGCAGACGCAGTGTTTCATTTGTTCGAGTTCATCCCAAACAGCTGCGCAATGCAGGACTTTTCCAGGGGGTGCACAACGAGACAGCCATCAACTCACTGAAAGGTTTGTTCTGGTCTACCAATGGAAGGAGGTGCTCATGATGGAATGCTGCAGACTGCACATCCCAAGGACCAGGGCTTTGCGCAAAGGAAATGCCCCAAGGTTTGGTCCTGCCGCCACCATGGGCTCAGTGGGAACTGAGGGCCCTGTCGTCGCTGTGTTCACAGAGGCTGGAAGCAGTGTAAAACCCCTCTGGCTGTATGTATCAGAAAATGTTTAATAGAATGTAAATACAATCTGCACCGTACGCTGATTGAGGTGTTGTAATTTGCCAAGTACCACATTCTAACCAGGTGATATGTATTGCACTGTGAATTGTAACATTTGGATTGTACTCTAATGTATCTCTACAATTTTAAGAACAAAAACATATTTTTTAAACAGAAAGAAACACACGGCTCAGACATATCGGCCACCCAAGTGGTTATTTTTTGGTAAGTGCCCAGGCAGCAAGTGTTGGCACAATATCCAAATCATGCAGGCATCACAGCTCAGTTTGAACCTGTCCTAACTGATATCTACACCTATTTTCCACGAGGAGCCACTGCTCCTGATTCTGACTGATATTTATCCCTCCCTCAAACCGGCTGAAACATGTCTGCTGTTATTTTAAGTGATTAACTAACTCCGTGAAGTCCAAACCTGGTTATGTGGGTCTCAGTAAACATAACCTAGCGGTGGTTTTACTAGCAGTACAGCCAGTCAGTGAATGAGAGGGGAGCGTTGAAGGGAAATTGACAACTTTTCAACGGTGAACTTACAATACAAATATTCAAAGCACAGATGTGATACAAATATAGATTAGAAACGCAACATACAAACCATTTCACATTATAACAGTTGCCAAACTTCCATTTTGAAAACCAATTCACAATGCCACCCCCCACCCCCCGAAACAAAACACAAGCTCATTATAGATTCAAAATGGCTCCAAGTACAAACAGTAGATAGGCAATCGCACACAAATGGACCCAGGAAGTTCGGTGTCTCAAAGCCAAAAGAAACCCCAGAGTCATAGCTGGTATCCCACTTCAAATAAACATGGTAGATAATCCTTTGACATTGGTGGTAAAAAATAAACTATGCAAGTCTAGATCAGGAACAGCAAGTCCATTTAGCATTTGATTTGTTTGAAGGCTTCAGGGTAAAACCAGTCTTGCTCAGAATCAGTGTTTTCATAACCTTGAGGCTGAAGCTTTACAATTGGAGAATGATTGTAGTGGTTCGCAGTGGGTGTAAGTGCTTGATGGGCTTTGATTGTGTTCTCCCTTCCTCCCAAATCCACTCCAATTACCTCTTTTCTTCTCCTGAAGGCATCAACTCTTGCTGAAGGCATCACAGCCCCCCCCGTGTATCTCACCACGCATGCGATCCCAGGTAATGGCCATAGTCAGGCTATTTGGCTGTAGGGGCCGCATAGCTGAGCCTGATCGTGTCTGCACACACTTTCGAGCCAGGGTTATTGGATAGCCAATCTGAAACCCTGGTTTATTTCCCTCTTTACATTTTAACCCCAGGATGACCCAGCTCCCATCTCACTACCACTTCCATGGCTAAGTTCAGCCACTTCAGCTAAAAAATAATTGAACCCAAAATGATTTTGACCTGTACAGCTGAACAGAGCTCGCTACAGTTTATTCATCTACCAGTTGGATTGTCTCCAGTGTACATAAAAGCTATTTCCATTGCAAGGTCATGTTTGATTCCAATTATTTGGGTAAAGGGGCTTGTTGTTGGCCTGGATCCATTGAAAGAAGATCTCTCCATTTCCTGTATTACTCACATATGTATTGGTATGTAACATGGCTTAGAAAATGGGTGGTCCACAGTTTAATGCCCTAGTAATTAAATGACTCACTGTAGTAAAATACTTCAGCATCAAATTGCGGTAGGGTATTTTCCCATCTGTGTGGAAAAAGGAGCCTCGTCAAAACTAACATTTTTATGCCATGCATTTTTTTTTAAAGCCCTCCACCTCACAGTGCACTCGTCTGTCACTCTTACAAATACCCCAATCAAATGTTTCCATCTTCCAGCATTTTGTTTATCCCCTCGCAAAGCTTCTTCACGTGTGCACGGAAAGGCTCTGTTGGACCGTACAAGGTCGCCAGGAATTCACAGTCCGCAAAGTGGTTAAAGATATGGTCGATGCGCCCGTGGGACTTGGATGTTAGGTGCCGTTTGATGGCCTGGTGCAGTAATTCCCTGCACTCGTTCAGGATGTTGGCAAGAACCCGCCTGTCAAACGTGAAGTCAATCTGGTAGAAACTGACGGCCGTCATGGCCAATTGGTGGATCTTCTTGCGGAACTTGTCCACCAGCACCAGCTCCTCTGCACTGAACTGGTTATTCCTGTAGAGAACCCCAAGTTTAACTACCACCTTGATCAGATTTTTAATAACCTTCTGGGCTTCCTTTTTGTTTCTCGTGTATTCCTTGGTCACCTGGTAAAGTTCATCCAAGACCTCACTGCTTATGTCGTCGATGAAGATATTGGCCATGTTTTTGGATGCCATTTTGCCCAGTAGTTTCTTCTGTGCCTGTATGGCCAGGTTTTTGGCGTTGAAGACGTCCATCGTCTCTGGAAAAATATACAACACAATTCCACATTAGAGCTTTAAGAAAATAGTTGCAATCTGTTCCACCCCCACTGCCCACTATCCCATACACCATTTTTCCTTGAATCATGGAACATTACTGCACAGAAAGAGATCATTTGGCCCAATGTGTTCTCGCTGGCTGACAGTGACCATCCAGCCTTCTCCCTCTTCCCAGCTCTTTGTCTGGAGACTTTAGGTTACGGCACTTCAGATGCATATCCAAGTATGTTTCCAATGTTACGCGGAATTCTCCATCTGCCAGCTTTTCAGGCAGCGACAGCTAGGTCCCCACCACCCTGTGGGTGCAAAATAAAAGTCCCCTCAATCCTCCCTCAACCTCTTACCCTAAATCCATTCACACTGGTTATGGGCCCCTCAACCAAGGTCCTTCCTCTCCACTCTACCTGGACCACTCATCATTTTATACACCTCATTTAGCTTTCCCCTCACTTTCCATTGTTCAAAACAAAACAATTCCAGTCTATCCAACTTTTCCTCAGAACTAAAATTCTCTCATCCAGACAACATTCTTGTCAACTCCTCAGGACCCTCTCAACTGCAATGACACTGTTCATGTAATGCGGTGCTGTGATGAAGTGGGGTGGCAGTGGCGTAGTGGTACTATCGCTGGACTAGTAATCCAAAGACCCAAAGTCACACTCTGGGGACCTGGGATCCCACCAGGGCAGATGGTGAAATTTGAACTCAATAAAAATCTCAAATTAAAAGTCTAAAAGGTGACCATAAAACCATTGTCGATTGTCATAAAAACTCACCTGGTCCAATAATGTCCTTTAGGGAAGGAAATCTGTTGTCCTAACGTGGTCTGGCCTACATGTGACTCCAGATCCAAAGCAATGTGGTTGACTCTTAAATGCCCTCAGCGATGGGCAATAAATGCTAGCCCAGCCAGCAATGCCCTCATCCCACGAACGAATAAAAAAACAGAAGTGCAGACACTACTTCAGCTGTGGCAGAACGTGTTTATGCCATTTAAAAAATTTATTGTTTGGAATGCCCGAGGTGTTGAGGATCCTGAGGGAGTTTGGAGATTTCTCCGGGTACAAGCTTAATATGGGGAAGAGCGAGTTGTTCGTAGTGCACCCGGGGGACCAGGAAAGGGGGATTGATGAGCTCCCGCTAAAAAGGGCGGAGAGGAATTTCAGGTATCTGGGGGTCCAGGTGGCTAGGAGCTGGAGGGCCCTACATAAGTTTAACTTCACGAGGCTGGTGGAGCAGATGGAGGAGTTTAAGAGGTGGGACGTGCTGCCACTCTCCCTGGCGGGTAGGGTGCAGTCAGTTAAAATGCCGGTGCTCCCGAGGTTTTTGTTCCTGTTCCAATGCCTCCCCATCCTGATCCCTAGGGCCTTCTTCAGGTGGGTTAACAGGAGCGTTTTGGGGTTTATGTGGGCGCAGAAGACCCCGAGGGTGAGAAGTGTGTTCCAGGAGCGGTGCAGGGATGGGTGGGGATTGGCGCTGTCTAACCTCTGTGGGTATTATTGGGCCCCAACGTGGCGATGGTGCGTAAGTGGGTGATGGAGGGGGATGAGGAGGCATGGAAGAGGCTGGAGACGGCGTCCAGTGTGGGAACGAGCCTGGAGGCGTGTGTGACAGCGCCGCTGCCACTTCCTCCAATGAGGTATACCACGTGCCCGGTGGTGGCGGCTACCCTCAAAATTTGGGGGCAACGGAGACGTCACAGGGGGAGGTGGGGGCCTCAGTGTGGTCCCCGATTCGGGGGAACCACCGGTTTGTCCCGGGGAGGATGGACGGAGGGTTTCTGAGCTGGCACAGGGTAGGTATTAGAAGGATGGTGGAACTGTTTGTGGACAGGAAGTTCACGAGCCTGGGTGAGCTGGAGTAGAAGTTTGGGCTCCCCCCGGGGAGCACCTTCAGATATATGCAGGTAAGGGCGTTTGTTCGGCGGCAGGTGGTGGACTTCCCACTGTTGCCGCCATGCGGGGTCCAGGACAGGGTGCTGTTGGGGGTGTGGGTTGGAGAGGGGAGGATCTCGGCAATGTCTCAGGTGATGCAGGAGGAGGAGGAGGCCCCAGTGGAGGAGCTAAAGGGTAAGTGGAAGGAGGAGATGGGTGAGGAGATTGACGAGAGGATGTGGGCGGATGCCCTGGGGAGGGTAAACTCCTTCTCCTCTTGCGCGAGGCTCAGCCTCATACAATTTAAGGTGCTGCATAAGGCTCACATGACCGGGGCAAGGATAAGCTGGTTCTTTGGGGGCAAGGACAGGTGTGTTAGGTGCTCAGGGAGCCCAGCAAATCACACCCACATGTTCTGGGCTTGCCCAGCGCTGGAGGACTTTTGGAAGGGTGTAGCGAGGGCGGTGTCGAGGGTTGTAGGCTCCAGGGTCAAGCCGGGCTGGGGGCTCGCAATAGTTGGGGTGGCAGAGGAGCCGGGAGTGCAGGAGGCGAAAGAGGCCGGTATTCTGGCCTTTGCGTCCCTGGTAGCCCGGCGAAGGATTCTTCTTCAGTGGAAGGATGCGAGGCCCCCAAGCGTGGAATCCTGGATCAGCGATATGGCGGGGTTTAGTCAATTGGAGAGGGTGAAATTTGCCTTAAGGGGATCAGCACAAGGGTTCTTCAGGCGGTGGCAACCGTTCCTAGACTTCCTGGCAGAACGTTAGAAGATGGTCAGCAGCAGCAACCCGGGGGGGGGGGGGGGTCCGTTTTTCTTGAGTGGGTGTGTATATTTGCCTTTGTGTTGATGAAGGCTGTTAATACATTATTTATGTATATGGGGGGGGGGGGGTTGTTCTTTTCTTTCTGTATTTTGTTGTTGATATTTTGTGAAAATTTGAATAAAAATTATTTTTTTTAAAAAAAATTATTGTTTGATGTGGGTGTCGCTGACAAGACTACCTTTTGTTGCCCATCCCTAATTCCCCTAAACGGAGTCACTTGCGAGGCCATTTCAGAGGCAGTTAAGAGACAACCACATTGCTGTGGGTCTGGAGTCACATGTAGGCCAGTCCGAGTAAGGACGGCAGATTTCCTTCCTTAAAAGGATATTCCTGAACCAGATGGGTTTTTATGACAATGGTTTCATGGTTATCATTCCTGGGATTAGTAATTTTTAATTCCAGTGAGGAGAGGAAGGAGGCATCAAAGCCAGATGTTCATTTTTTAAATTAACCACAACTGGTAAGGTTTGATGTTCAGTGTTGGAATATCCCAATAATAGTCACACATAGAAAAATAGTCATCAATTACAGGTCTTGTTATTGTCTTGTATTGTTAGACGATTCGAAACGAGATAGGAACTAATTATAATGTGAACATGTATCCTGAGGTGCCATTGTTGCCCTGCAGTCATGTGCTAAATAATAATGTTACCAGATTATCAGTAAACCAGTCACATAGAGAGCAGCAAGAAATACACTTGGTGAAGCTCCAGCACTTTGAATCTAAAGTGTGATTATTTCTAATTTATGGGAACCAGAAGACAGAACAGGCCCATTCTTTTCACGGGCTGTGCAAAAGCCTGCTTATAAAATACAGTGACAGATTTGTTCAAAATGTTTGTGTTAAGTTCTTATACAGGCTTCACAGATGGTACACAGTGCACGCCAAAGATTATTTAGTAGATCTCTAAGCACCCCGCCCCACAACCTCCTTTACACAATGCCTCCACCACCTGAACTCAGGAGCGAAAAGGTAGATTTAACAGTGACCCCTGAGTAGTGGCCACAAAGTTTGATATTTCTGTGCATTGCTGAGGAACGTTATCACTTACTGCTCAGATATAAGAGTCTGTGATTGGCAAACAGTGTACTTCACAACACCAACAGACCTGTCCTGACTAGCCAGCCAGTCAGTGTATGCCTGAGTAATGTCGCAGAAACCACGAGCCAAGCACAACAGAAGAAACTCCACCCAGTGTATTCTCAAGGGAAGATATAGCTCAACCCATGTCATACTTAGATTTAGCATTTAAACCTGCTGCCATTAAGAATGACTGGTTCAGTACACAGCAAGATTTAAATTAGCGGAGGAGGCCATTCGGCCCATTGAGTCTGCGCCGATTCACTGAAAGAGCACACTACCTAGTCCTACTCCCCCGCCCCCTCCCACACATCTTTGGACACGAAGGGGCAATTTAGCTTGGCCAATCCACCTAACCTGCACATCTTTGTACTGGGGAGGAAACCGGAGCACCGGGAGGAAACCCACGCAGACATGGGGGTAACGTGCAAACTCCGCACAGACAGTGACCCAAGTCCGGAATCATAGGTTATCATAGAATTTACAGTGCAGAAGGAGGCCATTCGGCCCATCGAGTCTGCACCGGCTCTTGGAAAGAGCACCCTACCCAAGGTCAACACCTCCACCCCATCCCCATAACCCAGTAACCCCACCCAACACTATGGGCAATTCTGGACACTAAGGGCAATTTATCATGGCCAATCCACCTAACCTGCACATCTTTGGACTGTGGGAGGAAACCCACACACACACGGGGAGGATGTGCAGACTCTGCACAGACAGTGACCCAAGCCGGAATCGAACCTGGGACCCTGGAGCTGTGAAGCAATTGTGCTATCCACAATGCTACCGTGCTGCCCCGGGCTCCTGGCCCTGTGCCCTAGCAATGCTAATGACAGCAGCGGCATGTGGCACAGTGGTTAGCTCTGGGACTACGGCGCTGAGGACCCGGGCTCGAATCCCGGTCCTGGGTCACTGGCCGCGTGGAGTTTGCACATTCTCCCCGTGTCTGCGTGGGTTTCACCCCCACAACCCAAAGATGTGCAGCTCACGTGAATTGGCCATGCTAAATTGCCTGTTAATTGGGGAAAAAAAATGATTGGGTACTCTGAATTTAATTTAAAAAGCAATGCTAACCACATTCCTGGAAGTTTCATCACATGGCTTGGCTCCGTAGACTCCCACCACGCTCCAGTCATCAGTTGGCCAATACACCCACCCTTGTAATGCACTGCCTCCCTACCCCAATTGGAAAACAAAAGACTCATTACTCAATTGGCTATCAGCCAAACAGCCTTCCCACACACACCCTCCCTCCCTTCCGCCAATTTTCAATATATTTATATTTGGTAAAGGGGAAAGTTCAATGTTTTTTTAAAAACCTTTATGAACATTCCTGTCATTTTCCTTCAGGTTTGCACGCAGCAGTGTCCTGGAGATTGATCTTCAATTCCTCGAGACTCCAGGCCAGTCCAGCATCTGAACCAAATGGAGGTGATAATAATATAACCAAGTGAGCACAGCTGCCCCTTAATAGTGTAGAGAACCACTGCAGGAAATAGCTTATCCCTAATAATAATAATCTTTATTGTCACAAGTACTTAGAACTTAGAACATAACAGCGCAGTACAGGCCCTTCGGCACTCGATGTTGCGCCGACCTGTGAAACCACTCTAAAGCCCATCTACACTATTCCCTTATCGTCCATATGTCTATCCAATGACCATTTGAATGCCCTTAGTGTTGGCGAGTCCATTACTGTTGCAGGCAGGGCATTCCACGCCCTTACTACTCTCTGAGTAACGAACCTCCCTCTGACATCTGTCCTATATCTATCTCCCCTCAATTTAAAGCTATGTCCCCTCGTGCTAGACATCACCATCCGAGGAAAAAGGCTCTCACTGTCCACCCTATCCAATCCTCTGATCATCTTGTATGCCTCAATTAAGTCACCTCTTAACCTTCTTCTCTCTAACGAAAACAGCCTCAAGTCCCTCAGCCTTTCCTCATAAGATCTTCCGTCCATACCAGGCAACATTCTGGTAAATCTCCTCTGCACCCTTTCCAATGCTTCCACATCCTTCCTATAATGCGGCGACCAGAATTGCACGCAATACTCCAAATGCGGCCGCACCAGAGTTTTGTACAGCTGCAACTTGACCTCATGGCTCCGAAACTCAATCCCTCTACCAATAAAAGCTAACACACCGTACGCCTTAACAACCCTCTCAACCTGGGTGGCAACTTTCAGGGATCTATGTACATGGACACCGAGATCTCTCTGCTCATCCACACTGCCAAGAATCTTACCATTAGCCCAGTACTCTGTCTTCCTGTTATTCCTTCCAAAATGAATCACCTCACACTTTTCTGCATTAAACTCCATTTGCCACCTCTCAGCCCAGCGCTGCAGCTTATCTATGTCTCTCTGTAACGTGTAACATCCTTCCGCACTGTCCACAACTCCACTGACTTTAGTGTCATCTGCAAATTTACTCACCCATCCTTCTATGCCCTCCTCCAGATCATTTATAAAAATGTGGCCCCAAAACAGATCCTTGTGGTACACCACTAGTAACTGGACTCCAGTCTGAACATTTCCCATCAACCACCACCCTTTGTCTTCTTCCAGCTAGCCAATTTCTGATCTAAACTGCTAAATCACCCTGAATCCCATGCCTCCGTATTTTCTGCAGTAGCCTACCATGGGGAACCTTATCAAACGCTTTACTGAAATCCATATACACCACATCAACTGCTTTACCCTCATCCACCTGTTTGGTCACCTTCTCAAAGAACTCAATAAGGTTTGTGAGGCACGACTTACCCTTCACAAACCGTGTTGACTATCTCTAATCAAATTATTCCTTTCCAGATCATTATACATCCTATCTCTTATAAACCTTTCCAAGATTTTGCCCACAACAGAAGTAAGGCTCACTAGTCTATAGTTACCGGGGTTGTCTCTCCTCCCCTTCTTGAACACTGCAATGAAGTTACTGTGAAAATCCCCTCGTCGCCACATTCTGTTACAGTGAGGGAGAATTCAGAATGTCCAGTCCACCTAACAGCACGTCTTTCAGGACTTGTGGGAGGAAACCGGAGCACCCGGAGGAACCCATGCAGACATGGGGAGAACGTGCAGACTCCGCACAGACAGTGACCCAGCGGGAATCGAACCTGGGAGCATGGCGCTGTGAAGTAACAGTGCTAACCACTGTGCTACCATGTCAAAATTAATCAGAGAACAGCTTTCTCAACAGTCCAATAGATAAACTGAGCTAGGCAGATCAAACATTTGGTGGCATGTCAGCTGACCTCAGCTGGGATACCAGTGGGCCACCATAACTGGCCCTCATGCTTGGATTAGGGAAGTAGGAGTATCTGAAATCAACCTTGGTTCTTGCTCCTGCCTGCTATTTAGCAATTGCAAATGTAACAGAAAGAGAACATGGTTAGATCAAGCAAAACGTCTACATCTTTGACAGAGGAGTGAAGAGAAACACACAACAGGTCGGAGAAAGGCAAGTTAACATTTCAATTATTAACTGTTGACAAAGGTGTCAATCT
Organism: Scyliorhinus torazame; assembly: GCF_047496885.1. Lineage (NCBI taxonomy): Eukaryota > Metazoa > Chordata > Chondrichthyes > Carcharhiniformes > Scyliorhinidae > Scyliorhinus > Scyliorhinus torazame. The sequence goes on from NC_092724.1 coordinate 46,481,553, forward strand.
TGGCCTGATTGGTAGCACTTCTGCCTGAGCTAGACGGTTGTGCTAAATAAATGCAGGTTTGTTCTTTTGTTTCTTTCATCAGAACAGTCAAGATGCAGACAAGGAAAAAATTCCTTGCTCTGCTGCAAGGCTTTGTATATTTTATGCTAGATTCCATGACACCATTCAAAGAACAATATGTCATTCTCTTTGTATTCTGGCAACTATCTTCCATCAAGCACCAGCACCAAACCCCATGATCTGGCCACTTACTTCCCTGCTGGATACAAACAAGCTGCATATTTGCCTACATATTAATGACTATAATTCAAATAGGAGATCTGTACTGGCAGGTTGTCAGAATGCATAGCATAGCAAACTGAGATTTTGACGCTCCTGGACTGTGACCCACACTGTTTCTCAGTTTCATGGGCACTCATTGCCTTCCACTAACTTGGTCAAGATGCCATGTCAACTGAGAGGGAATGTTGGCAGGCCATTTTGACATTAGGTGGGCAGTGGAGGGCATCGCTAACTGGGTCTATATCTGTCCTCTTCTTTTTATTTTTAAAAAAATATTTTTATTAAGGTTTTTTAACAACACAATTTTTTCCCCTTACAAACAATAACCCCCCCCCCCCCGTAACAAAATAACGCAAATTCTCCCTGAGCAAGATATATACAAGGCAAGATAGTATATTTACATAGCTTTATACACTGGCTCTTGGCCGCGCGTACCGTTTCCCCCCACCCTCCATGCTATCTCCCGCTCGTCCATCCCCTCAGACAGTCTCTCGTTCCCCCCCCCCCCCACCCCCCCCAGGGTTGCTGCTGCTGCTGATTGCTGATCGACCTTCTCCTAATGCTCCACGAGATAATCTAGGAACGGTTGCCACTGCCTGTAAAACCCCTGTGCAGACCCTCTCAAAGCAAACTTAATTCTCTCCAGTTTTATGAACCCCGCCATGTCATTAATCCAGGCCTCCAGGCTAGGGGGCTTCGCCTCCTTCCACAATAGCAAGACCCTTCGCCGGGCTACTAGGGACGCAAAGGCCAGAATTCCGGCCTCTTTCGCCTCCTGCACTCCCGGCTCATCCACTACTCCAAATATTGCTAGCCCCCAGCCTGGCTTGACCCGGACTTTCACCACCTGGGATATTACTCCCGCCACTCCTCTCCAGAACCCCTCCAATGCCGGGCATGACCAAAACATATGGACATGGTTCGCCGGGCTCCCTGAACATCTTTCACATCTATCCTCTACCACAAAGAACCTACTCAGCCTCGCCCTCGTCAAATGCGCTCTGTGAACCACCTTAAATTGTATCAGACTGAGCCTGGCACACGAGGAAGAGGTATTAACCCTACCCAGGGCGTCGGCCCATAGCCCTTCCTCAATCTCCTCACCCAGCTCCTCCTCCCATTTACCTTTCAGTTCTTCTACTAGCGCTTCCCCCTCTTCTTTCATGTCTTGGTATATTTCCGATACCTTGCCCTCCCCGACCCATACCCCGAGATCACCCTATCTTGAACTTCTTGTGCCGGGAGCAATGGAAATTCCCTCACCTGTCGCCTCACAAAAGCCCTCACCTGCATATATCTAAATGCATTTCCCGGGGGTAACTCAAATTTCTCCTCCAGTGCCCCTAGACTCGCAAATGTCCCGTCAATGAACAGGTCCCCCATTCTTCTTATCCCCGCCCGATGCCAGGCTTGGAACCCCCCATCCATCTTCGACGGGACAAACCGGTGGTTACCCCTGATCGGGGACCACACCGATGCTCCCATTGCACCCCTGTGTCTTCTCCACTGGCCCCAGATCCTTAGTGTTGCCGCCACCACCGGGCTTGTGGTGTATTTTGTCGGCAAGAGCGGCAGCGGTGTCGTTGGCCTCCAAGTACCTTTCAATACACCCCCTCACCACCTCATCGGCCAGCAGTCCCACATCCAGCCGCCACAGCGGGCGTTGGTCCCTCTCCTCTCCCAGCTCCAGTTCCACCCAGTGCGGGGCATGGTCCGAAACAGCTATGGCCGAATACTCCGTCCCCCCCACTCTCGGGATGAGCGCCCTGCCCAGAACAAAGAAATCTATCCGGGAGTAAGCCTTATGCGCGTGGGAGAAAAAAGAAAATTCCCTGGCCTGCGGTCTTGCAAACCTCCATGGGTCCACATGACACATGCTTTCCCACCAGAATTGCCACCCCTCTATTTTTTGCGTCCAATCCCGAGTGAAATACCTGTCCTGCCCATCCCTTTCTTAACCTGACCTGGTCTGCCACATTCAGGTGTGTCTCTTGGAGCATTGCCACATCTGCCTTCAGTCCCTTCAAGTGCGCGAACACTCGAGCCCGCTTCACCGGCCCATTCAGGCCCCTCACGTTCCACGTTATCAGCCGGATTGGAGGGACTCTCTCTCACACCCCCCCCCCCCCCCCCCCCCCCACCCCGCCGACTATCCATCTCCTTTTCTGGGCCAGTCCCTTGTCCGCGTCTCCCTCACTCTCCAGTCCCCCAGCTGGGGGACCCCCATCCCAGCCACCTCTTCTGTGTCCCGTTCTCTTTCGGCCAGTGCAGCAGCAACCCTTTCCCCCCACCCCCTTCCCCACCTCCCTCCTCTCCCCCCCCCCCCACCTCCCTCCTCTCCCCCCCTTTCCCCCCCCCTCCCGCTAGATCCCCGTCTAGCTTTTTTGCTCCCCCCATATCCCTCCCGTAAGTCAGCTGACACCTGCTGACCCTGGCTTCCCCCGCCATCCCTTTAACCCCCCCGTGTGGGACTCTCCCAATCAATGTACATTCCTTTGTCCCCTTCCCGCCCTTTTTATTTTTATTTTTTTGCCGCGCGCGGGAAAAACCCCGCGCTTCCCAAAGCCTGCCCCGCCCCCCATGGCGCTTCTCCTGTCATGGCCTTGTCCCTCTCCCCCAGCCCATATATCCTTTCCTGCGCGTGGTTGATCCCCTATGTACAACAAACATCATACTTCACCCCTCAAACACCCCCCTCCCACACAAACCCTCAATTAGAGTCCAATTTTTCAGCTAATATAAAGGTCCACGCCTCTTCGGGCGTTTCGAAGTAGTGGTGTTGGCCATTATGTGTAACCCACAGTCGCGCTGGCTGCAGCATTCCAAATTTCACCCCTTTCCGGTGCAGCACCGCTTTGGCCCAGTTGAAACCCGCTCTCCGCTTAGCGACCTCCGCGCTCCAGTCCGGGTATATTCTGATCTCCGCATTGTCCCACTTGCTGCTCCGTTCCTTCTTGGCCCATGTCAGGACCCTCTCTCTGTCCGTAAACCGGTGAAATCTCACCACCATCGCCCTTGGCGGCTCTTTTGCATTGGGCTTCCTCGGCAGCACCCGGTGCGCCCCATCCAGCTCCAGCAATCTCGGGGGGGCCTCCTCACCCATCAGCGTCCCGATCATTGTGCCCACATATGCCGCGGCATCGGCCCCCTCCATTCCTTCTGGGAGACCCAGGATCCTCAAGTTGTTTCTCCTTGATCTGTTCTCCAGGTTTTCGAGTCTTCCCGCCCACGTCCTGTGCAGCGCCTCGTGCCGCTCCAATCTTTCCGCCAGGCCCACGAGCTCGTCGCCGTTCTCACTCACTTTTTCCTGGATCTCCTGAATCTTCACCTCTTGGGCTTTCTGGGTTGCTCCAAGTTTTTCCACCATTGCCAGTATAGGCGCCACCATCTCCTTACGCAGCTCCTCGAAGCAGCACTTGATGAACTCTTTCATCTCCTCTCTGTCTGTGGGCGCCGCCATTTTGTTTTTTTCTTCTTTCTTCTCCCGCTGCTCCAGGGCCGCTTTCCTTGCCGTTTCACTGCGGGTCCGGTCCATGCAGGGCTGTAGGGGGCTTCCTCCGTTCTTCCCCACGGGTTGTTTTTTTTTTTTTTTTACAGGTCCGTTGGGGCTCCGTTAGCGGGCCCAAAAGTCCGTTTCTGCGGGAGCTGCCGACTCGCGCGGCTTAGCTCCGCATCGCCGCGACCCGGAAGCCATCTGTCCTCTTCTAACATTCATCCTCCAGCAGAAGGAGTGAAAATTGCCCTGGATCTCCTTACCACCCCCACCAGGCTGGGGATGTTGTGGAAGGTGTTTCAACTCTGGGTTCTCCGCGCAATGCCAGTCAGTAGCTGAAAAGGTCATTTATGTAGTGCGGGCAAGAGGTGGGAGGAATAAGTAAAAGGCAACTGAAGAGCTGGATCATGAAGTGCCTGGGCCCCTGTGGATCCAATTGCCAGTTTTCGGTTTTAATTTCTGGAGAACCATAAAGATTCACAGCCACACAAAAGCCTATTTAGCCCAAAATGAAAACAAAAAAATGCTGGTAAAATGCAGCAGATCAGGCAGCACCCGTGAAGAGGAACAGAGTTAATGGCTGGATTTTTATCCTCAAGGCAGGTAGTAGGAATCGGGGAATTATCTCGCTCGTCTCACCCGCCTTGGGAAAAAGCACAAAAAAAAGATGACATTTTCATTGGGAGGGAGCGGTGTTTGTGCACTGCAGTTGGGCCAACTAACCTAGGAAGGAGTTTGGAGGCAGACAGGTGTAATGGAAGTTATAATGAAAAAACAACGGCATTCTAGCTCTTAACTTTCACACCCCCTCAACCACTACACATTCCCCATGCCTTATCCATGCCACTTCATGTCCCCCCCCCCCCACACATCTCATGCCTCCTTATTCCCCCATGAACCCCCACTCACCTTCTACAGCCCTTCAGGTCTGTCCCTAATCCACTCCCTATTGCCCCACATGCTAAAGTACACCACTCCTATGTCCATTCACCCACTATACACTGTATAGAACCAAGTAACCCCTGAGAGTGACAGGAGGATGTGTGAAAAGAGCCTTAAAAATGAACAGGCATTCATTGATAACTTTCCACTTTAAAATAAACTTTCCTTTTTACTACAGGGCAATAAAACTGTCAACCATCCAGAACCTTTAAAGTGTCAAGAGAAAAATTTGAAGCACTTGAAATCTCTTCAACTTGTGTAAATAACCATTGTGCAATTAACAGCAGAAATTACAGAACCAGCTGTAAATCAAGCAATATTTTCAGTGGGTCTCAGCTGCATAATGAGGCATGGCTGAGTGATCTGAAATCCACTATCCTGCTGAAGCACCTGAACGCCAAGATTGCTTGATTCACAGCTCTGGCTCTCTGATCTATGCTGTCAATTACATAATGCTTATTTATGCAAGATGAAGAGGTTTTAGGTGCTTGCAGTCTCTGCTATTGATATATAAAGAGTCTGGATGATTGACACCCTTATCTTAGCAAAGACATACTGACGTTATAAGAATCCAGGAATAGTTGACCAGCATGATCGCTGAGAAAAAAGGGACTGAGACGTGATGTGATATTGAAAAAATATTCCCACGAGACGAGGATATTAAGGACAATTTGATCAAGGTGTCAAAAATAGCAAAGAGAATGGGCAATGTAGATGAGTAAAATTGCTCTTTTAATGAATATATGTCAAAATCATTTGCGCTATTTATAAAGGGAGAGATATACTAACCTGGGAAGTAAGGATATTAAGGAATATAGAAAAGAGAATGGAAATTAGAATTAGAAGGATAGAGTGCTGTCGCAGCTATCAGTCTAATGAATCAGGCTGGAAACTTGACCAATTCCTACTTTGATACAAAGTATATACTTGACGATGTTATTGGGAAATAGGGGAAGGGTGGGTAAGAGGAATGGACATATCTTACAGTGCTAGCAAGCTTAAGAAGGAAAAGATTCCAGTAGTTTCAGGATTGCTTGGATTCAGCAGTTAGATTTTTCCCATGAAAATCACACAGTAGGAATTTGATGCTGTGACATTTGATCGATGTCTGAGAATGATAACACTTCAAATGTCGTCGGTGTTTCCACAGCAGGGAATGCTTACCATGATAGATTTGGACAAGAATAGATGGATGAGGTTCGAGTGTAGCATGAGCACAGACATGGACTGGTCAGACTAAAATTCTATGAAGCACAGCAATGGGCCAATGTAATCCTCTGTAGAAAGGTCACTCTCTCTTGTCTTAAAGCAACACCACTCTCTCACGTTGAGGTAAAAGATTCAATGACACTATTTTGGAGAAGCACAGGGGAGTTATCACCAGTGTTCTGGCCAATATTCATCCCTCAATGACCATCACCAAAGTAGATTAATTGGTCATTATCACATTGCTTTTTGTGGAGGCATTGGGGGAGCTAGATCTCCCCACTCAACCTGTTTTTTGTCTTTCAGACAACACATCCCTGTCTTCTATATTCACGACCCCTGTCCCGGCAAACCAAGAAATCTAAGATAACAAGACAAAGCAGAAATAAATGTGTGCATGACAGATGTCATACAAGTGGAAACTAGGCTGAATATAGCAAGTGCAGAAGAGAAGCGACAAAAAACGGCAGTAAAAGAGGTAAAGAGAGAGTATGAAAAGAGACTGGCAGCTAACATAAAAGGAAATTCAGAAGTCTTTTATAGGCATATGAATATTAGGAGGGTGGTATGTGGAGGGGGTATGTGGATTGCGGATGAAAAAGGGGATCGACAGATGGAGGTAGAGGGAATAGCTGAAAGACTAAGTGAATACTTTGTCTGTCTTTACAAAGGGTGAAGATGCTGCCAAAGTCATTGTGAGAAGTAATTGGGAAATTGCGTGGACTGAAATTGAGCAAGGGGAGATATTAGAAAGGTCGGTTGTATTTAAAGTTGGTAAGTCACACTGTCGGATGGGTTGCTGAGGGAAGTAAAATTACGGAGGTTTGGCTGCAACCTTCCAACCCGTTATTAGATACGGGAGTGGTGCCAGATGATTGGAGAATTGCAAATGTTAGAACCTTGCTTCAAATCATGTGCAAGGATAAACCCAGCAACTACAGTTTAACAACTGTGGCAGGAACGCTTTTGGGGAATGAGGGTTTCAGCAGCAGTGGAGCGGAGATAGGGGCAAAGTTGGGCGATATTATGGAGTTGGAAAGAAGGGGCCTTGGTGATGATACGAATATGGGATTAGAAGTTCATCTTGGGGTCAAATGTGACACCAAGACAGTGAACAGATGGAATCGGTCACTCGGGAGCTGAACTGTGATTTGAAAGGCTTAAATAATTGGAGGAAATTTCTGCTCATCCAGTACTGTATTTTGGATAAACAGTCTGATAATCTAGCGACAGTGGAGGAGTCAAGAGTGATGGTGGTGAGGTAGAGTTGGGTGTTGTCAGTGTACATATGAAAACAAAAGCTGTACTTTCAGCTGATGTCGCCAAGGGGTAATGTGTGGATGAGAAAGAGGAGCACCTTACCCCTACCGCCAGGTTTGATCCTTAGGGGGCACCAGAAGGAACAGTGCAGGAACAGGAAGAGAAGCCACTGGATGTGATATTTTGGCTATACTTAGATAAATAAGAATACAACTGGTAAGAACAGTTCTGTCCAGCTCATCTGGATGGCAGTGAGTGACATTGGAGGAGCCTTTGCCTCAGCTGGAGTGTTGCGTTCAATTCTGAGCATCATAATTTAGGGGTTGGATGTTAAGGCTTTTAGAGAGTATGGAAATGATTGACAAGAATGCAACCCTCAGGTAAAAACAGAAAATGCTGGACAAACCCAGCAGGCCCGGCAGCATCTGTGGAGATAGAAACAGAGTTAATGTTTTGAGTCTGTCGGATTCTTCCTTTACGCAATCCTCATCCCTGGAACAAGTTAAATGGATAGATTGGAGGATCTAGGGCAGTTCTCCTGAGAATAGGGAAGGTTGAAAGGATATCTGCTAGAGGTGTTCAAAATCATGAGGGACCAAGACAGAGTAGATAGAAAGAAACGGTCCCATTGGCAGCAGGTTTGAGAATCAGAGGGCACAAGTGACTGACAAAAGAAGCAATGGTGAAATGAGGGGAAATCCTTTCTACCCATCGAGTGGTTAGGCGCTGGAGTGCACTGCCTGAGGCTGTGGTGAGCCAGATCCAATCACAGTTTTCAAAAGGGAATTGGATAAGGACCTGAAGAAGGAAACATCTGTAGGGCCAAGGGAAAGGGGAATGGGACTAGCTGCGCTGCTCTTGCAGAGAGTTGGTAAATGTACGAGGGGTTGAATGGGCTTGGTCTGTGCTGTAAACCATTCCGTGATCTTAGTGCATAGGAGTTGCAAAACAGAATTTAAAATACCAACCGACAGACAACCAGCCTAAGATTTGAAATCTAGTTCCTTGAATATATCACTGGCATCCAAAGAAAGGAAAAAACAAAATGCCTTACACCATTCCCATGAATGTTGTTCTGGGTTTTAAGCACCGGAGGAGTTCAATCCCTACATTAAGGGGGAGGCAGTTTTAAATACAATGCCCATCATCTAGTTCCCCCCCACCAAATTAAGGCATTAATCTAGTTTGAGTGTCATTCTCTAATGAGTCTCCTGCTATACAGTCTGGGTTCCATCTTCTTTAAGCTACAAATAGCTAAGTGCCCTTTCCGGTGTGGGAAGTCATGAATTCAAGTGTATTTTTGACTGTGACAATAGTTTGAAGGCATTTACAGATGTACATGAAGACCATTATCCAATTCAACAGAGCACTGCTGTAAACAATCTCACCAAAATTGATGGCACAAATTTTATTGTTCAACACGGTTTTGTACTTTCATGATTAAATCCAATTGTTGCTTCCAAGGTTCTATATGAATCAAGTGTGAAGCAGTTTTGACACTAAAAATATGTGTAGTGTCAATCGGATGCCAAAAGGTGGACTTGATTCCAAAGACAGTAGGGAGATTTTCTCCTCCCGGTGTATCTGGGTCTGGTATCAGGGAAGGCCCGCTTGCTGCAGTCTGGGTTTAGGACGATGTGGTCTCACATCGACACAAAGGTCGTAGTGTAAATGCAGCCCGAATCCACAGCCCAGGTCTCACCTGATGCCAGAGAAAGATGTTCTTGGAGGGAGAAAACCTAATTTCTCCCAGCTTTGGGACCTGATTTATACTATACAAGTTTAACATTAACATATGCTTCACACTTGAGTCTAAACTTGTACTGTAAATATCCTGTAAATCAAGCTTCACAACTTGAACAATGTCAGCTCAATAGCAGTGAGAGGCTTTGAGCAGTTAATTGTGAACAGTAGGTTGATCGAACCTGCCGCATCTACATGTAGGCGCTCGTAATGCTACAGTAACACTCCATCTATGTAGGTGTGGAATGTCAGATTCTAATTTCAAACAACAGCAGTCTTCAGATAACAGGAAGCAACATGCCTCGCAAAGCTTTTTCTAGCTGCGGTATGTCAACAATTTACACTGGCAGCTCAAAACATTGCTTTCTCTCTAGATTCAGATTGGCTCATAGCAGTGTGGCTGGATTAGGAGCACCGTCATCTCTGGGGCCAGGAGGCAATGGATTTCAGCATACCCAAGTTAGAGGGTGTAACCTTGGTGCACTGGTGCAATTCGGTGGCAGTGCTACACAGTCAGTCGGACATACATACGGGTTAGTTTCTCCATTTCGGAGTCCAAGTGCCGACGACAACGGAGAATCCGTGGACTTTCATGTCAGAAAAATCGACGCCACATCTTCACCGATTCTGCTACCGGTGAGGGGCTAGCACCAGCGCTGCGTCGAACACCCTCGGAATCCACAAAAAACGGTGCAGGAATCGCTGGGTTGGACACTCGGAGGACTGACAAGCTGCAGCCCCACTTAAACAATACACCCCCCACATACACACTGATCGGGGCCGAAAAGATGGATCAGGTTGTGCTGGAGCGTCCATACAGCTGATGGGTTGGCTAGGGCCAGCGGGCACCCATGGGGGTGCCCCGGGGGGGTCACCTGTATGACACCAGAGGGCACCAGGTTTACAGCGGGCTGTCAGCGGCATGCGCAACCGCATGGCTGCCTTGCCAGCTGCAGTAATGGTGTTGCGTACCTGTCCAACCCGACCCCACAGCCCACCTCCTGGCCACCCCCCCCAAAACTCCCCCCGGCCCTGGCAGAAGCTTCCCGGCCAGCGGCACAGCTGTCAGCTGAGTAAGGCAAGCTGGACACTGTCTGTACGCCTCGTCTCTCTCTCGCTCAGCAGCCACCACGCCAGGTTCACGATTTGTAAAAGCACAGGTAGACCGTGCTGTCAGGAACTCGGCCCATCGGAGGCGTTGCATCACGGGTGGGTCCACTAATGATATGCGAACGGTGTTTCAACTATGCGCGGCGTGCGTCTCATTGATGCCATTTTCGAGGTGGAGCATCGCGATTCGCCGTCAAACCTGCGTCTGCCGCGATTTCGGCATCGGGAGCTATTCACCGCCCAATTGCCTGCCCCAATTTTGACATCGGCCAACGGAGAATCCTGCCCACTATCTTTCAGATGAGATGTTACAGTATCCGCCTGTAAGCACATGTGGATGTTGAAGCTCCCAAAGTACTACACAAAGCAGAGCAAAAGAATCTGCTTGTGTCCTAGCCAACATTCCTCGTCAAGCATCAGATGAATTGGTCATTCATTTCATAGCACATTGTGTGACTATGCTAGTACAGAATGATTATCACTTTCACCAATCTGATAAATTACTTCATTTCCTGAAGTATGTCATTGTGTGAAGCACTTTGAAATGTTTCCATATGAAAAGTGCTGTACAAATAAAACTAGTTGGTGTGCCGAATAGAGGCAGGAATGGGATTATGGTTTGAACTCTCAATGTTTCTATAATTAATATAAATATTTCTACTTCCTAATAACCAATTTCTCTACATCACAAGGCACAGAAGTAAATAGTTAAAATATATCCTATTTTAAAGAAAATGTTGGTATAAGAACATAATAAGAACATAAGAACTAGGAGAGGGAGTAGGCCATCTGGCCCCTCGAGCCTGCTCCACCATTCAATGAGATCATGGCTGATCTTTTGTGGACTCAGCTCCACTTTCCGGCCCGAACACCATAACCCTTAATCCCTTTATTCTTCAAAAAACTATCTATCTTTATCTTAAAAACATTTAATAATGAGCCTCAACTGCTTCACTGAGCAAGGAATTCCATAGATTCACAACCCTTTGGGTGAAGAAGTTCCTCCTAAACTCAGTCCTAAATCTACTTCCCCTTATTTTGAGGCTATGCCCCCTAGTTCTGCTTTCACCCGCCAGTGGAAACAACCTGCCCGCATCTATCCTATCTATTCCCTTCATAATCTTATATGTTTCTATAAGAACCCCCTCATCCTTCTAAATTCCGAGTACAGTCCCAGTCTACTCAACCTCTCCTCGTAATCCAACCCCTTCAGCTCTGGGATTAACCTAGTGAATCTCCTCTGCACACCCTCCAGTGCCAGTACGTCCTTTCTCAAGTAAGGAGACCAAGACTGAACACAATACTCCAGGTGTGGCCTCACTAACACCTTATACAATTGCAGCAGAACCTCCCTAGTCTTAAACTCCATCCCTCTAGCAATGAAGGACAAAATTCCATTTGCCTTCTTAATCACCTGTTGCACCTGAAAACCAACTTTTTGCGACTCATGCACTAGCACACCCAGGTCTCTCTGCACAGCAGCATGTTTTAACATTTTATCATTTAAATAATAATCCCTTTTGCTGTTATTCCTACCAAAATGGATAACCTCACATTTGTCAACATTGTATTCCATCTGCCAGACCCTAGCCCATTCACTTAGCCTATCCAAATCCCTCTGCAGACTTCCAGTATCCTCTGCACTTTTTGCTTTACCACTTATCTTAGTGTCGTCTGCAAACTTGGACACATTGCCCTTGGTCCCCAACTCCAAATCATCTATGTAAATTGTGAACAGTTGTGGGCCCAACACTGATCCCTGAGGGACACCACTAGCTACTGATTGCCAACCAGAGAAACACCCATTAATCCCCACTCTTTGCTTTCTATTAATTAACCAATCCTCTATCCATGCTACTACTTTCCCCTTAATGCCATGCATCTTTATCTTATGCAACAACCTTTTGTGTGGCACCTTGTCAAAGGTTTTCTGGAAATCCAGATATATCACATCCATTGGCTCCCCGTTATCTACCGCACTGTTAATGTCCTCAAAAATTTCCACTAAATTAGTTAGGCACGACCTGTCCTTTATGAACCCATGCTGCGTCTGTCCAATGGGACAATTTCCATCCAGATGCCTCGCTATTTCTTCCTTGATGATAGATTCCAGCATCTTCCCTACTACCGAAGTTAAGCTCACTGGCCTATAATTACCCGCATTCTGCCTACCTCCTTTTTTAAACAGTGGTGTCACGTTTGCTAATTTCCAATCCGCCGGGACCACCCCAGAGTCTAGTGAATTTTGGTAAATTATCACGAGTGCATTTGCAATTTCCCTAGCCATCTCTTTTAGCACTCTGGGATGCATTCCATCAGGTCCAGGAGACTTGTCTACCTTTAGCCCCATTAGCTTGCCCATCACTACCGTCTTGGTGATAACAATCCTCTCTAGGTCCTCACCTGTCATAGCCTCATTTCCATCAGTCACTGGCATGTTATTTGTGTCTTCCACTGTGAAGACCAACCCAAAAAACCTGTTCAGTTCCTCAGCCATTTCCTCATCTCCCATTATTAAATCTCCCTTCTCATCCTCTAAAGGACCAATATTTACCTTAGCCACTCTTTTTTGTTTTATGTATTTGTAGAAATTTTTACTATCTGTTTTTATATTCTGAGCAAGTTTACTCTCATAATCTATCTTACTCTTCTTTATAGCTTTTTTAGTAGCTTTCTGTTGCCCCCTAAAGATGTCCCAGTCCTCTAGTCTCCCACTGATCTTTGCTACTTTGTATGTTTTTTCCTTCAATTTGATACTCTCCCTTATTTCCTTAGATACCCACGGTCGATTTTCCTCTTTTTACCGCCCTTCCTTTTTGTTGGTATAAACCTTTGCTGAGCACTGTGAAAAATCACTTGGAAGATTCTCCACTGTTTCTCAACTGTTTCACTATAAAGTCTTTGCTCCCAGTCTACCTTAGCTAGTTCTTCTCTCATCCCCTTGTAATCTCCTTTGTTTAAGCACAAAACTCTAGTGCTTGATTTTACCTTCTCACCCTCCATCTGTATTTTAAATTCCACCATATTGTGATCGCTCCTTCCGAGAGGATCCCTAACTATGAGATCCTGAATCAATCCTGTCTCATTACACAGGACCAGATCTAGGACCGCTTGTTCCCTCGTAGGTTCCATTACATACTGTTCTAGGAAACTATCGCGGATACATTCTATAAACTCCTCCTCAAGGCTGCCTTGACCGACCTGGTTAAACCAATCGACATGTAGATTAAAATCCCCCATGATAACTGCTGTACCATTTCTACATGCATCTGTTATTTCTTTGTTTATTGCCTGCCCCACCATAATGTTACTATTTGGTGGCCTATAGATTACTCCTATCAGTGACTTTTTCGCCTTACTATTCCTGATTTCCACCCAAATGGATTCAACCTTATCCTCCATAGCACCAATGTCATCCCTTACTGTTGCCCGGATGTCATCCTTAAACAACAGAGCTACACCACCTCCCTTACCATCCACTCTGTCCTTCCGAAAGGTTTGATACCCTCGGATATTTAACTCCCAGTCGTGACCATCCTTTAACCATGTTTCAGTAATGGCCACTAAATCATAGTCATTCACGATGATTTGCGCCATCAACTCATTTACCTTATTCCAAATACTACGAACATTCAGGTAAAGTACACTTATGTTGGCTTTTTTACCTCTGTTCTGAATCTTAACACCTCGATCAGTAACCTCTCCTAAGTTATATTTCCTCTTAACCTTTCTCCTAATTTTCCTTGTCGTCGAACCCATATCTTCCTGTAACAACCTGCCGCGTCGCTTACCATTAATGTTTTCACTTCCCGTTTTATTTCTTTTAGTATTCCTGGTCCTATTCACTGAGCTCCCCTCAGTCACTGTACCTTGTACTGTCGCCCTTTTTGATTTTTGACTATGGCTTCTCTGCCTTACACTTTCCCCCTTACTGCCTTTTATTTCTGTCCCTGCTTTACTACCTTCCAACTTCCTGCATCGGTTCCCACCCCCCTGCCACATTAGTTTAAACTCTCCCCAACAGCTCTAGCAAACACCCCCCCTCGGACATCGGTTCCAGTCCTGCCCAGGTGCAGACCGTCCGGTTTGTACTGGTCCCACCTCCCCCAGAACCGGTTCCAATGTCCCAGGAATTTGAATCCCTCCCTCTTGCACCATCTCGCGAGCCACGTATTCATCCTCTCTATCCTGACATTCCTACTCTGACTAGCTCGTGGCACTGGTAGCAATCCTGAGATTACTACCTTTGAGGTCCTACTTTTTAGTTTAACTCCTAGCTCCCTAAATTCAGCTTGTAGGACCTCATCCCGTTTTTTACCTATATCGTTGGTGCCTATGTGCACCATGACAGCTGGCTGTTCACCCTCCTCCCCCCCCCCCCCCCAGAATGTCCTGCAGCTGCTCCGAGACATCCTTGACCCTTGCACCAGGGAGGCAACATACCATCCTGGAGTCTCGATTGCGTCCGCAGAACCGCCTGTCTATTCCCCTTACAATTGAGTCCCCTATCACTATAGCCCTGCCATTCTTCTTCCTGCCCAGCTGCGCAGCAGAGCCAGCCACCGTGCCATGAACCTGACTGCTGCTGCCTTCCCCTGGTGAGCCATCTCCCTCAACAGTTTCCAAAGTTTCTGTTTTGCAGGGAGATGACCGCAGAGGACACCTGCACTGCCTTTCTACTCTTGCTCTGTCTTTTGGTCACCCATTTACTATCTCCCTCATTACCTTTCACCTGCGGTGTGACCAACTCGCTAAACGTGCTATCCACATCGTCCTCAGCATCGCGGACGCTCCAAAGTGAGTCCATCCGCAGCTCCAGAGCCGTCAAGCGGTCTAACAGGAGCTGCAACTGGACACACGTCTTGCACGTGAAGGAGCCAGGGACAGTGGACGTGTCCCTGAGCTCCCACATCGCACACGAGGAGCATGACATGGGTCTGAGATCTCCTGCCATGTCTTAAACCTTCGGTTAACTTCAACAATTTCAATTTCCCCTCCAAAAATGTAAATAAATAAATAAACAACGAAGAAAAAAATAAATAAATATACCAATGAAAAGAAACAGAAAAACAGAAACACTACTTAACAGTCACAAAAAGTCCTTCCTCCCCACCCAGCTTTGAATTCCCACCTCGATTCAAATTCCCAAACTCACTCTTAGCTGTGTCTCACTCCTGGCTCTGTCTTCTCTCTGGTTCACTGGGAGTGAGTTTACAAGTGGCTCTTTTTAAACTGTCCTGAATTGACTCCCCTCCCCCACCTGCTTTTAGATCAAAGTAGATTAAAGTGACTGACACTTAACTGCCAACCAGTTATGTGAGTGGGTGGGGCAGCCCTTGTTAACCTACACTGCACAATACTAGCTTAATTTAAATTAATTTAAACTCCTGAAATTTAAAAGGAGCTGCCTTACTGATTCAATTCAATTCAATTCCCATCTCGATTCAAATTCCCAAACTCACTCTTAGCTGTGTCTCACTCCTGGCTCTGTCTTCTCTCTGGCTCACTGGGAGAACTATTGACTTTATGGTTTCAACATTCCTGATCATTCCTTTTGAAAACCGTGTGTTGCTCATGATTTAGCACTTAGTACAGCCTAAACTGCCCTCATATCTTCTCATGTGATTCAATGTCAAATTTTACTCGATAATACATGATAAGGATGGCACGGTGGCACAGTGGTTAGCACTGATGCATCACAGTGCCAGGGATCCGGGTTCAATTCCAGCCTTAGGCGACTGTATGGAGTTTGCACGTTCTCCCCATGCCTGCGTGGGTTTCCTCCAGGTGATCTGGTTTCCTCCCACAGTCCAAAGTTGTGCAGGTTAGGTAGATTGGCCATGCCACAATTTCCCCTTAAGTACCCAAAGAGGTGCAGGTTAGGTGGGGTTATGGGGATAGGGTGAGGCTGTGGACCTAGTTAGGGTGCTCTTTCAGACTGTTGGTACAGATTCGATGGGCCGAATGGCCTCCTTCTAAATTGTAGGAATTCTATGATTCTATGGTAATACTGCTGAGACTTGGGATGCTTTATCACATTAAAGGTGTGACATAAATGCTCGCTGTCATATCAATTAATTTCCACAAATCACTTCTCTTAAGTGAATAAATTCTGCTGACTTCACTAATTAATTCCAAATCCCTAATTTCTAATCCATGTTCACTAAGATTTGAATCTATCAATGGTCAACAATTTGTTCAGATCAACTTTGCTGATTCCCTCTACAATACTGAAAATTTCAACCAGATCTCCTCAAAACTTCAGCCTTTCCAAACAGGAAGTTCCCTTTTCCACATAATCTTGATCCCTGGGTTACTGAGTCACCCACTGAGGGCAATGGTATCACCCAAAAGGTTTTTGAGAAAGGCCAGGATGTTAGGTTGCAAAGAGGACTCAGGAGCCAGAGTTGCCAGCAAAACTCATACGTTGGCTGTCATTATCAGCAATAGATAGTCAAAGCAACATTTTAAATTTCAAAACACTTCCAATATCCAGAAGCAGATGGAATAGATACAATGGCCAAGTTAAGCAATATTTGGTACCTGCCAAACCTATGAATCCTAAAGGAAGGAAACGTAATAATGCACCAGCTGCTGAGTAATTATCTCTAATCAGAGGGAGCAGGTGCAACAGTTATGATGTGCCAAATATTTAAAGAATGCCATCATACTAATGAGAAACTTCATGGATACCAATTTCTTGGTATTATAGGAATATTCTGGGCAGATAACCGCTGATCCTTATAAACTCCCTTCCCAAGTTTCCAGATAAAAATACTTCCGTTGTACAGTCTCAAAAGATTTTGGATTCATTCAATATATTACTGCACACAAAATCTGGACTCAACTACTCCCAATACTCTTCTTGTGGCCTCCCAACTTCCATAAACATTAGCCAGGCTCCTCCTGCTTCTATGCCTAGTGAGGCAACTTGTAGTTTTGTGTACAAGGTTCTGCATAAATGGAAGTTATTGTAGGTTTTTCCCCTTTCGATTGTACATCCGAAGCCGCTCACCTCTTTCCTTGTACATTCTCTCACATTTTGAACTAGACTTGTTACATCAAGCTTACAGCGCAGAAATGGATCAAAGAAGAACAAAGAACAAAGAAAAGTACAGCACAGAAACAGGCCCTTCGGCCCTCCAAGCCTGTGCCGACCATGCTGCCCGCCTAAATTAAAATCTGCACTTCCGGGGTCCGTATCCCTCTATTCCCATCCTATTCATGTATTTGTCAAGATGCCCCTTAAACGTCACTATCGTCCCTGCTTCCACCACCTCCTCCGGCAGCGAGTTCCAGGCACCCACTACCCTCTGTGTAAACAAAACTTGCTTCGTACATTTCCTCTAACCTTGCCCCTCGCACCTTAAACCTATGCCCCCTAGTAATTGACCGCTCTACCTGGGAAAAAGCCTCTGACTATCCACTCTATCTATGCCCCTCATAATTTTGTAGACGTCTATCAAGTCGCCCCTCAACCTCCGCTGTTCCAGTGAGAACAAACCGAGTTTTTTTAAACCTCTCCTCATAGCTAATGCCCTCCATACCAGGCAATATCCTGGGAAATCTCGTCTGCACCCTCTCTAAAGCCTCCACATCCTTCTGGTAGTGTGGCGACCAGAATTGAACACTGTACTCCAAGTGTGGCCTAACTAAGGTTCTGTACAGCTGCAACATGACTTGCCAATTTTTATACTCAATGCCCCGGCTAATGAAGGCAGGCATGCCGTGTGCCTTCTTGACTACCTTCTCCATCTGTGTTGCCCCTTTCAGTGACACATAGATCTCTCTGACTGTCAATACTCTTGAGGGTTCTACCATTCACTGTTCTACCATTCCCTACCTGCATTAGACCTTCCAAAATGCATTACCTCACATTTGTCCGGATTAAACTCCATCTGCCATCTCTCCTCCCAAGTCGCCAAACGATCTAAATCCTGCTGTATCCTCTGACAGTCCTCATCGCTATCCGCAATTCCACCAACCTTTGTGTCGTCTGCAAACTTACTAATCAGACCAGTTACATTTTCCTCCAAATCATTTATATATACTACGAACAGCAAAGGTCCCAGCACTGATCCCTGCGGAACACCACTATCACAGCCCTCCAATCAGAAAAGCACCCTTCTATTGCTACTCTCTGCCTTCTATGACCTAGCCAGTTCTGTATCCATCTTGCCACCTCACCCCTGATCCCATGTGACTTCACCTTTGTACCAGTCTGCCATGAGGGACCTTGTCAAAGGCCTTACTGAAGTCCATATAGACAACACCCACTGCCCTACCTGCATCAATCATCTTTGTGACCTCCTCGAAAAACTCTATCAAGTTAGTGAGACACGACCTCCCCTTCATAAAACCGTGCTGCCTCTCGCTAATTTGTCCATTTGCTTCCAAATGGGAGTCGATCCTGTCACGAAGAATTCTCTCCAGTAATTTCCCTACCACCGACGTAAGGCTCACTGGCCTGTAGTTCCCAGGATTATCCTTGCTACCCTTCTTAAACAAAGGAACAACATTGGCTATTCTCCAGTCCTCCGGGACATCACCTGAAGACAGTAAGGATCCAAAGATTTCTGTCAAGGCCTCAGCAATTTCCTCTCCAGCCTCCTTCAGTATTCTGGGGTAGATCCCATCAGGCCCTGAAGCCTTATCTATCTTAATATTTTTCAAGACGTCCAACACCTTGGGCGAAATGCTCCGGATACGGCGCGATGTCCGCCGACTGGCGCCCAAAACGGCGCCAATCAGATGGGCATCGCGCCGCCCCAAAGGTGCGGAATGCTCCGCATCTTTGGGGGCTGAGCCCCAACATTGAGGGGCTAGGCCGACGCCGGAGGAACTTCCGCCCCGCCAGCTGGCGGAAACGGCCTTTGTTGCCCCGCCAGCTGGCGTGGAAATTACATCTCCGGGCAGCGCATGCGCGGGAGCGTCAGTGGCCGCTGACAGTTTCCCACGCATGCGCAGTGGAGGGAGTCTCTTCCACCTCCGCCATGGTGGAGACCGTGGCGGAGGCGGAAGGGAAAGAGTGCCCCCACGGCACAGGCCCGCCAGCGGGTCGGTGGGCCCCGATCGTGGGCCAGGCCACCGTGGGGGCACCCCCTGGGGCCGGATCGCCCCGTGCCCCCCAGGACCCCGGAGCCCGCCCGCGCCGCCTTGTCCCCCCGGTAAGGTAGGTGATTTAATTTACGCCGGCGGGACAGGCAATTTATCGGCGGGACTTCGGCCCATCCGGGCTGGAGAATCGAGCGAGGGGGCCCGCCAACCGGCGCGATTCCCGCCCCCGCCGAATATTCGGTGCCGGAGACTTCGGCAACCGGCGGGGGCGGGATTCACGCCAGCCCTCAGCGATTCTCCGACCAGGCGGGGGGTCGGAGAATGTCGCCCCTTGTCTTTTTGGATCCCAATGTAACCCAGGCTATCTACACACCCTTCTCCAGACTCAACAGCCACCAATTCCTTCTCTTTGGTGAATACTGATGCAAAGTATTCATTTAATACCTCGCCCATTTCCTCGGGCTCCACACATAGATTCCCTCGCCTATCCTTCAGTGGGCCCACCCTTTCCCTAGCTACCCTCTTGCTTTTTATGTACGTGTAAAAACCTTGGGATTTTCCTTAACCCTATTTGCCAATGACTTTTCGTGACCCCTTCTAGCCCTCCTGACTCCTTGCTTAGTTCCTTCCTACTTTCCTTATATTCCACACAGGCTTTGTCTGTTCCCAGCCTTCTAGCCCTGACAAATGCCTCTTTTTTCTTTTTGACGAGCCCGATAATATCTGTCGTTATCCAAGGTTCCCGAAATTTTCTGTATTTATCCTTCTTCCGCACAGGAACATGCCGGTCCTGAATTCCTTTCAACTGACATTTGAAAGCCTCCCACATGTCAGATGTTGATTTACCCTCAAACATCCTCCCCCAATCTAGGTTCTTCAGTTCCCGCCTAATATTGTTATAATTAGCCTTCCCCCAATTTAGCACATTCACCCGAGGATCACGCTTATCCTTGTCCACCAGCACTTTAAAACTTACTGAATTGTGGTCACTGTTCCCGAAATGCTCCCCTACTGAAACTTCTACCACCTGGCCAGGCTCATTCCCCAATACCAGGTCCAGTATAGCCCCTTCCCTAGTTGGACTATCTACATATTGTTTTAAGAAGCCCTCCTGGATGCTCCTTACAAACTCTGCCCTGTCCAAGCCCCTAGCACTAAGTGAGTCCCAGTCAATATTGGGGAAGTTAAAGTCTCCCATCACAACAACCCTGTTGCTTTTACTCCTTTCCAAAATCTGTCTACCTATCTGCTCCTCTATCTCCCGCTGGCTGTTAGGTGGCCTGTAGTAAACCCCCAACATTGTGACTGCACCCTTCTTATTCCTGATCTCTACCCATATAGCCTTATTCCCTAGTTCCCTCTCAATTTTAGCACATTCTGACCTATTGCTCCGGTACTCACCCCCCTGCCATACTAGTTTAAACCCTCCCGCGTGACACTAGTAAACCTCGCGGCCAGGATATCTTTGCCTCTCCTGTTTAGATGCAACCCTTCCTTCTTATATAGGTCACACCTGCCCCGGAAGAGCTTCCAGTGGTCCAGATAACGGAAACCCTAGAGGTCCTGTCTTTTAACTTTCTGCCTAGCTCTCTGAACTCCTGCTGCAGGGCCTCATGCGCCTTCCTGCTTATGTTGTTAGTACCAATATATACAACGACCTCATTCAGATCATTCAGGCCAATCAGCGTGAGTGCTCATGCATCATACAAGCCTCCTCCCACTCAAACCTATCGAACTCCATCAGCAGATCCTTCTATTCTTTCCGCTCTCTTGTACTCTATTCACTGGAATATAGAAGGTTAAGGGGTGTTCTGATCGAAGTCTTGAAGATATTAACAGGAAAAGGCAGGGTAGATAAAAGACAAACTGTTTCCACTGGTTGGAGACACAGGGAGAACGTGCAGACTCCGCACAGACAGTGACCCAAGCGGGAATCGAACCTGGGACCCCTGTGGCTGTGAAGTAACAATGGTAACCACTGTGCTAAAGAGCCTTTCCTGTGCTTTAGACCTCTATGACTCTGCATTTCACATTCTGACCACTCTCTGGTTAAAGAAGTTTGTCCCGAATTCCCTATTGAATGCGTTCACCACCATTTTGTATTTGTGATCCCTGGTTTTGTAGATTCTTCTTTCACCCTCTCCAGCCTATTCCTCTTGTGGCATTGAGGTACCCTCAATAATGATGCTTAGAGATTAAACTGTAAAGAAGGCTTTATTAGGCTAATAACTATGCTACAGATTTGGACGAGAGCTGACTGCTATACAGACCATGAGGCAGGCCTTTATGTATGGCTCCCAGATGGGCGGAGCCAGAGGCGGAGTCCCCAGGGTTCCAAGCCTGGTCTTAAAGGGGACATCACCTTACATGATGATAAGGCAGTAACCGTTTATCACATTCACCCCCCTGTTTAAAAAGGAGTCCGGCGGGGGTGAAGTGCCATCATAGGTCCATCCGTCTCGGCGGCCGGATCGTCCTCCTCGATCTCCTCAGTTCAGGCGGTGGTGCGGCGGGCACGGACGTCCCGGTTGAGGGCACATCCGGGAGCACAGCGGTCAGAGCCTCGGTCCGGGTTGGGGCAGAGGAACTAGGCAGGGCCGGGGGTAGCGGAGCCGGCGCCGGCGGGGTGTGTAAAGGGGGGGCGCACCCCCTTTCACAGGGGGGGCGCACGGTAGGAGCTCACCAATGGGTGGTAGGGCCGGAAGGGGGGGTGTTGTAGGGGGCGACGGGTCCTGCAGGGGAGCGGCGCGGGAAGGGGCGTCTGTGGTGGAGGATCCAGCGGGCGCCAGATCCCGGAGGGAAACCGTATCTTGCCTGCCGTCGGAGTACTCCACGTAGGCGTAACTGGGGTTGGCGTGGAGCAGTCGGACCTTTTCAACTAGGGAGTCCGTTTTATGGCTCCTCGCGTGCCTCCGGAGAAGAACAGGTCCCGGAGCCGTCAGCCAAGGTGGAAGCGAGACCCCGGAGGTAGGCTTCCTGGGGAAGAGAAACAATCGCTCATGAGGGGTCTAATTTGTGGCAGTGCAGAGGAGTGACCTAATGGAGTGTAGGGCATCGGGTAGGACCTCCTGCCAGCGGGTGGTTGGGAGATTTCTCGACCGCAGGGCCAGAAGGACAGCCTTCCACACGGTCGCGTTCTCCCTCTCCACCTGCCCGTTTCCCCGTGGGCTATAGCTGGTCGTTCTGCTCGAGGCGATGCCTTTGCTGAGCAGATACTGACGCAGTTCATCGCTCATGAACGATGTACTCCGGTCGCTGTGGATATAAGCAGGGAAACCGAACAGGGTGAAGATGCTGTGCAGTGCATTAATCACCGTGGTTGAGGTCATGTCGGTGCAGGGAATGGCGAATGGGAAACGGGAGAACTCATCGATCACGGTGAGGAAATAGGCATAACGGTTGGTGGACGGGAGGGGCCCCTTGAAGTCCACGCTCAGTCGCTCAAAGGGGCCCGAGGCCTTCACGAGCCAAACCTTGTCTGGCCGATAGAAGTGTGGTTTGCACTCCGCACAGACCTGGCAGGCCCTGACCATGGCCTTGACCTCCTTGGTTGAGTAAGGTAGGTTGCGGGACTTGATGAAATGGACGAGCCGGGTAACCCCCGGGTGGCAGAGGTCATTGTGGATGGCTTGCAGGCGGTCCTCCTGCGCGTTGGCGCATGTGCCGCGGGACAGGGCATCTGGGGGCTCGTTGAGCTCCCCTGGACGATACTTGATATCGTACGAGTAGGTGGAGAGTTCGATCCTCCACCTCAAAATTTTATCGTTTTTTATTTTGCCCCGTTGCGTGTTATCGAACATATAGGCGACCGACCGTTGGTCGGTGACGAGGGTAAACCTCCTACCGGCGAGGTAGTGTCTCCAGCACCGCACAGCCTCCACAATGGCTTGTGCCTCCTTTTCGACTGCAGAGTGTCGAATCTCGGAGGCGGTGAGGGTTTGGGAGAAGAACGCTACTGGTCTGCCTCCTTGATTGAGGGTAGCAGCCAGGGCGATGTCTGATGCATCGCTCTCTACCTGGAAAGGGATGGTTTCGTCCACCGCGTGCATGGCGGCCTTGGTGATGTCGGCCTTGATGCGGATGAAGGCCAATTGAGCCTCAGCCGAGAGGGGAAAAGTGGTGGTCTTTAGGAGTGGGCGGGCTTTGTCCGCATACTTGGGGACCCACTGGGCGTAATAGGAGAAAAGCCCCAAGCAGCGTTTGAGGGCCTTGAGGCTGCGGGGGAGAGGGAGTTCCTTAAGGGGGCGCATGCGGTCGGGGTCGGGACCTAGGACCCCGTCTTCCACGACATATCCGAGGATGGCCAGCCGTGTGGTGTGGAAAACGCATTTGCCCTCGTTATAGGTCAGGTTAAGGGCTCGGGCGGTCTGGAGGAACTTTTTGAGGTTAGCGTCATGGTCCTGCTGATCATGGCCGCAGATGGTGACATTGTCCAAGTACGGGTATGTAGCCCGCAAACCGTACTGGTCCACCATTTGGTCCATCGCCCTTTGAAAGACGGAGACCCCATTTGTGACACCAAAGGGGACCCTGAGGAAGTGGAAGAGCCGGCCGGCTGCTTCGAAGGCAGTATAGAGGCGGTCTTTTGGTCGGATGGGGAGCTGGTGGTAGGCAGATTTGAGGTCGACCGTGGAAAAGACTCGTTATTGGGCGATCCGATTTACCATTTCCGCGATGCGAGGAACGGGGTACGCATCAAGCTGCGTGAATCGGTTTATGGTCTGGCTATAATCCACGACCATCCGTTTCTTCTCCCCGGACCGGACTACCACCACTTGCGCTCTCCAAGGGCTGTTGCTAGCTTCGATGACCCCCTCTCCCAGTAAACGCTGGACCTCTGACTTGATAAAAGCCATATCTTGGGCACTGTAGCGCCGGCTCCTGGTGGCGACGGGCTTACAGTCGGGAGTGAGGTTAGCGAATAGCGAGGGGGGTGCGACTTTCAGTGTCGCAAGGCAGCACACCGTGAGGGGGGGCAAGGGTCCGCCGAACTTCAGTGTCAGGCTTCGGTGGCTGCACTGGAAATCCAGTCCGAGCAGCAGGGGGGCACAGAGGTGAGGGAGGATATAAAATTTGAAACGGGTGTATTTGGCACCCTGGATCGAGAGATCCGCAATACAGTACCCCGTGATTTGTACCGAGTGGGACCCAGATGCGAGGGCTATGGTTTGGGATGTGGGATGGGTGCATTGGGAGCAGCGCCTTACCGTTTCAGGGTGGATAAAGCTCTCCGTGCTCCCGGAGTCGAAGAGGCATGCAGTGTCGTGCCCGTTGACCTGGACCTGCATCATGGAGTTCTGCAGGTGTTTTGGCCGAGTTTGATCGAGGGTGATCGCACCCAGTCGCGGGTAGTCGGAGTTGTAAAATGGCCGCTGCCGTTGGTCGCACGTGTCGGGTCGAGAAGATGGCCGCCGACCAGATGGCCGCTCCCATGATTCGCACGAGGCTGATGACGCGTCAGAAGAGGACGTGTCGGGTCGGTGCGCAGCAGCATTGCGAGGCCTGCGGGCCTGAGAGCCTGATTTTCGGGCCGGTTGTTCTTTGTTTTTCTGGCCCCTGGGTCTGGCCAGGCAGACCCTCGCAAAGTGCCCTTTCTTCCCACAGTCGCTGCAGATCGCGGAGCGGGCTGGGCAGCGTGGGCGTGGGTGCTGGCCCTGCCCGCAGAAGTAGCAAGGTGTGCCCCCATGGTGAGCGGGTCGCCGCGTGGCGTAGGCCTGTAATACGGGCGAGTCTGAGGAAGTCCGGGGGGGGGGCTGGCAGAGTCCGCGGGGTACGTACCCAAGTTATGTCGGGCCACCTCCAGCGAGGAGGCGAGCGTTAGCGTCTCCTGGAGGTCTTTTGCCCCGTTTTCGAGCAGTCGCTGCCGGATGTAGGTCGAGCGGATGCCGGACACGAAAGAATCTCTGATGTGCAGGTTCATATGGACTTCCCCTGTCACATCCTGATGGTCACAGTCCCTGGCCAGCGCGGTTAGTTTGTCAACAAACTCGTCGAGCGATTCCCCCGGGCGCTGCCGGCAGGTAGAGAGCAGATGCCGGGCGTGCACCTCATTGACGGGTTTGACAAACCGCTTGCGGAGCAACTCAATCGCTTCCTCATAAATCGTCGCCTTTTCGAGCGTGGCGGAGATTCTGTGACTCACCCGGGCGTGGAGTAGACGCAGCTTGCGTGGCCCCAGGATGGGAGTCTCTGCGGAGTCCAGGTAGGCCTCGAAGCACCGCAGCAAGTATTAAAAAATTTCCTTTGCCTCCGGCGTTCGTGCTTCCAGATTGAGCTTCTCTGGTTTTAGGCCTGCGTCCATCCTGAATCTAGTTTAGTCTAATAAATTGAGGTACCCTCAATAATGATGCTTAGAGATTAAACTGTAAAGAAGGCTTTATTAGGCTAATAACTATGCTACAGATTTGGACGAGAGCTGACTGCTATACAGACCATGAGGCAGGCCTTTATGTATGGCTCCCAGATGGGCAGAGCCAGAGGCGGAGTCCCCAGGGTTCCAAGCCTGGTCTTAAAGGGGACATCACCTTACATGATGATAAGGCAGTAACCGTTCATCACAGGCATGGTGACCAGGATTATAAAGTACAATTCTCAGCATACAGCTGTCATGTAGGAATGTAAATGAATTGGGGAGGGGGACGGGGTGCTCGTAAGGCACTGGTAACCTGGGATAGTTAGCATTCCTCCGTGGAATGTAGAAACCCTGCAGAAGGACACTGACCTTCCTCTATCAATTTCTATGGAAGCTGTAGCCACTAACATTATGACAACTCTAACATTGTTTGATTTTTCCTTTGTCTTTCCATGTCTCCAGTTCACAGCTCATTGCTAATATCATTAACCTATTTCTTGTTTGATGAATGGAATTTAACACCTTGTTATTCAATCAACCACTTTGGGGGAAAATAGGCTTCAGCGATTCCATTACAGCAGATTCAAAAGATTGCTCCTCTGACGTCCAATTTATATTACAATTATGATTAGATTTCTACTCTTGTTTTGGAGGCATTGCTGTAATATAAAGGCCCTTTGTAATCATGTTAAACATTCCTGAGGAGAAGGGGAGATGCTCAAATGTGAATGCATGATTTTTGTGTGCTGCCGTCTCTGTTCATATTGACCTGCTCCAACCATTATCCCGAACAGAACCTGTTCAAAGTCAAACACTTCACAAGACAGGTCAGACAGAGCAACCGTGTTGGCCCATCCTCGCAAACCCATCGAGAAAGACCCTGCAGTTTATTCCCCCGTTCACGTCGTCCAATTTTTGATATAACATTTTCCATTCTGGAGACTAAGTCCATCGGCGAGTGGTAAAGCAGGCGTGAGGCCTTCTGGGTGGATGAACATGTGCGAATTTTCAGCTCATTAGTCATGTATTCGAGAGGAGTTGGCAAATCTCGGAGCGGGCAGGAACTTTGACTCATGGAGATCAAAGGTCCTGGCAGCATATTTAAAGGGCACCAATACAGACATTCATTCATTGACGACCTGGTACTCCGCAGTACTTTTACAGGGTTCTTGTAGTCGGAGCCCGTATTGGAGAAGCTGGCATATGTGAGCAACGACATCCTGGGACATTGCCTTTCACTCATCTCTAGACATGAGACCGCCTTGGTTGTGCCAATGCATTGGTCCATTGGTCCATGTTCACCAGCGTCTTCACCTTATAGAAACACTTCTGCTGCCTGTCACTGCTCAGGCCCTTTCTCATCATGGCCCTGTGCCAACCAGTGATCGGCAGTCCATCTCCTCATCTGGATGAGAACCGTTATCAAGGCAGGTTTGCCTGCAGCCTCAGTGGATGTGTGACTAAATTGATGTGATAGATTAAGTGAGCATGTCCTTTACAGGCTTCCTTCTGGCTCAAAGACATTAGGAAGTGCTAAGCATCATCTGGCATCTGTCTAGACATGAAATCCCCACTCTTTCCAGGTAAAGGACATCCTGGAGGACCAGGGATGGGTGTTCCACCCATTCATACCTGAATGTATATGGAGATATTGTTCTTTGACCAAGGTATTGAGAGCCAAGTGCAAGACGTCTCGAATTAAATCTTTTCTGGTTACCACCACTACCCTTGAAATTCTATCAAGAGACGGTTGCCTTGGCAGCGTAGAAAGACTAGTCATCATAGAGTACCTACTGTGCAGAAGGAGGCCATTTGGCCCATCAAGTCAGCACCGACCCTCTAAAGAGCACCCTACAGAGGCTCCGTCCCCCACCCTTTCCCAGTGACTCACCTAACCTTTAAACACTAAGGGACAGTTTAGCATGGCCAATCCTAACCTGCACATCTTTAACCCCTTGTCAGCCATGACCATTTACCCAGGTGACTGGAGGTCTGGAGTCGTGTGTTGGCTGCACTCCAACCTCTGTGCCACTTGGAAACATTTGGCTCCTCTGGCCCTTCATCCTTGTCTGACTGATGACAAATCTGCAATTCGCAGGGGGGGTTGTACATTTCATGTAAGAATACTAACTGCCCCAGGCTCCCAGCATTGATATTGCCAAGATCAGCCTTACATAGAACATACAGTGCAGAAGGAGGCCATTCGGCCCATCGAGTCTGCACCGACCCACTTAAGCCCTCAATTCCACCCTATCCCTGTAACCCAATAACCGCTCCTAACCTTTTTGGACATTAAGGGCAATTTAACATGGCCAATCCACCTAACCTACACGACTTTGGACTGTGGGAGAAAACCGGAGCACCCGGGGGAAACCCACGCAGACACGGGGATAGCGTGCAGCTTCCGCACAGTGTCCCAGTGGGGAATCGAACCTGGGACCCTGGCGCTGTGAAGCCACAGTGCTAATCACTTGTGCCACCGTCCTGCCCTAACAGTTACCATGTACTATTTTCAGCCATCGTCACAGTCAAAATTAAAGCAGTGACTGGATATACCCTTAACCATCCAATAGACTTCTATTAACTATCTTATGCTCTCCCTGTGTCTGCGTGGGCTTCCTCTGGGTGCTCCGGTTTCCTCCCACAAGTCCCGAAAGACGTGCTGTTAGGTGAATTGGATATTCGGAATTTCCCCTCTGTGTACCCGAACAGGTGCCGGAATGTGGCGACTAGGGGCTTTTCACAGTAACTTCATTGCAGTGTTAATGTAAGCCTACTTGTGATAATAAAGATTATCATTATTACTTCTATTAGGAACCCCGCCATATCGCTAACCCAGGTCTCCACACCCCGGGGGTTTTGAGTCCCTCCACATGAGCAAGATCCATCTCCGGGCTACCAGGAAGACAAAGGCCCGTACCTCGGCCTCTTTCGCTTCCTGCACTCCCGGATCCTCCGACACCCCAAATATTGCTACTGTTGGACTCGCCTTCACCCGAGTGTCCAAAATCCTAGACATCACCCTCGCAAACCCCTGCCAGAATTCTTTAAGCGCCGGGTATGCCCAAAACATATGGGCATGTATTGCCGGACTCCCTGAACATCTCGGGCACCTGTCCTCCACCCCAAAAAACTTACTCATTCTTACCGCCGTTATATGCGTCCGATGCACCATCTTAAACTGAATTAAACTGAGCCTGGCACATGATGAGGAGGAGTTCACCCTGCCCAGGGCGTCAGCCTAAAGGCCCTCAACCAGCTCCTCACCCAGCTCCTCCCACTTGCCCTTCAACTCCTCCACTGAGGCTTCCTCCACCCCCTGCAGCTCCTGATATTTGTCCGACACCTTCCCCTCCCGTACCCAAATGCCAGACACCACCCTGTCCTGGATCCTACGCGGGGGCAGCAGCGGAAATGTCCCCACCTGTTTTCTAAGAAAGTCCCGAACCTGGAGGTACCTGAACGCATTCACCGGGGGTAGGCCGAACTTCTACTCCAGCGCCTGCATGCTAGGGAAAGTCCTGACTATAAACAGGTCCCCCATCCTCCTAATACCTGCCCTATACCAGCCTTGGTATCCCCCATCCAACCTGCCCAGAGCAAATCTGTGGTTATTCCGTATCGGGGGCCACACTGAGGCCCCTTCCTCTCCCCTGTGTTTCCTCCACTGCCCCCAGATCCTCAGTGCCTCCGTCACCACTGGACTAGTGGTGTATCGCGCCGGTGAGAACGGCAGCAGAGCCGTTACACGTGCCCCTAGACTGGTGCCTCTACACGACGCCGCCGCCAACCGCCCTCACGCCTCCATCATCCATTTCCTGATCATGGCCACATTGGCCGCCCAGTAATAACTGCAGAAGTTCGGCAGAGCCAGTCCTCCCCCACCCCAGCTATGCTCCAAAAATACCCTTTTGACACGCGTGGTTTTATTCGCCCACACAAATCCCGTCACAATCCTATTCACCCGCTTAAAGGAAGACTTGGGGATGAAAATGGGGAGGCACTGAAATACGAAGAGGAACCTGGGGAGAACCGTCATCTTCACAGTCTGCACCTGCACAACAGCAGGTCATCCGCGTAGAGGGAGACCCGGTGGTCCTCCCCTCCGTGCACCAGCCCCCTCCAATCCCCCGAAGTCCTGAGTGCAATGGCCAACGGCTCAATTGCCAGAGGAAACAGCAACGGGGACAGGGGACACCCCTGTCTCGTCCCCCGATGCAGCAATATTCCGACCTTAGCCGGTTTGTGGACACACTCGCAACAGGGGCCTGATACAGCAGCTTGACCCACCCTATAAATCCCTCCCCAAATCCAACCTGTCCAGCGCCTCCCACAGATACTCCCACTCCACCCTGTCAAAGGCCTTCTCCGCGTCCATCGCAGCCACCACCTCTCCCCCCCCCCCCCCTCCCCCCCCCCCCCCCCCCTCCCCCCCCCCCTCCCCCCCCCCCCCCCCCCCCCTCCCCCCCCCCCCCCCCCCCCCCCCCCCCCGAGGGCATCATGATAATATTCAGGAGCCTCCTCACATTCACGTTCCAGCTGCCTCGCCTTAACAAAACCCGTCTGGTCCTCCCCAATCACTCCCGGGACACAGTCCTCTATTCTGGTGGCCAGAATTTTTGCCAGCAGCTTGGCATCCACGTTCAGGAACGATATCGGCCTGTAGGACCCACCACTGAAGCGGATCCTTCTCCTTCTTCAGGATAAGCAAGTTCAATGCCTGCGACATTGTCGGAGGGAGGATCCCTTTCTCCTTCGCCTCATTGAAGGTTCTCATCAGGAGCGGGCTCAACAGCTCCGAGAACTTCTTATAAAATTCTACAGGGAAGTTGTCCGGGCCCGGGGCCTTGCCCGTCTGCATGCCTGCCAGCCCCCCGACTACCTCCTCCAACCCAATCGGGGCCCCCAGTCCTGCACCCGCTCTGCTTCCACCCTTGGGAACCTCAACCGTCCATGAACCGCCTCATCCCTTCCGACTCATATAACCTTCCGTAGAACTCCCTGAAGACTTCATTGACCCTCTCTGGGCTCAGCACCATGTTGCCTTCCCTATCTCGCGCTCCCCCAATCTCTCTGGCCGCCTCCCTCCTGCGCAGCTGGTGCGCCAGCATCCTACTCGCCTTCTCCCCATACTCATAAACTGCCCCCTTCGCTTTCCCTCAGCTGCGCCTCCGCTTCCCCGTGGACAGCAAGTCAAACTCCGCCTGTAATTTCCGGCGCTCGTTCAACAGCCCCCCTCTGGGGCCTCCGCGTGCCTCCTACCCACCCTGAGTATCTCTCCACCAGCCTCTCCCTCTCCTTCTTCTCTCTATGGGACCTAATGGAGATGAACTCTCCCCTAATGACCGCCTTCAGAGCCTCCCAAACCACTGCCACCGTCACCACTCCTGTGTCATTCGCTCCTACATAATTCTCAATACTCCTCCTTATCCGCCCGCACACCTGTTTGTCTGCCAGCAGCCCCACATCCAGTCGCCAGAGAGGGCGCTGACCCCGTTCCGCCCCCAGTCCCAGGTCCACCCAGTGTGGGGTATGGTCCGAGACCGCAATGGCCAGGTATTCTACCCTCTCCACCCTCGGGATTAACACCCTACTCAACACAAAGAAGTCTATTCGCGAATAGACTTTATGGACATGGGAGAAAAAGGAAAACTCCTTCGTCCTTGGCCGCGCAAACCTCCAGGGGTCCACTCCCCCATTTTGGCCCATGAACTCCCACAAGGCCCTGGCCGCCGCCGGCCTCTTTCCCGTTCTGGACTTGGAACGATCCAAGCTCGGATCCAAGACAGTCCCCTCCCATAATCAGGTGACTTATCTCCAAGTCCAGGATCCTACCCAACACGCGCCTCATAAAGTCTGCAACGTCCCAGTTCGGGGCATATACATTCACTAACACCACCCAGGCCCCCTGCAGCTTGCCACTCACCATTATATACCTGCCCCCCTTGTCTGCCACGATGCTCCCCGCCTCAAATGCCACTCGTTTACTGACCAAAATAGCCACTCCTCTGGTCTTTGAGTCTAACCCCGAGTGAAACACCTGTCCCACCCATCCTTTCCTTAGCCTCGTCTGGTCCACGAGCTTTAAGTGCGTCTCTTGCAACATGGCCACGTCCGCCTTCAACCCCTTCAAATGCGAGAACACGCGGGACCGCTTGACCGGCCCATTCAGGCCCCTCACGTTCCACGTGATCAGCCTGGTGGGGAGGTAACCACCCCCTCCCCCATCCCGCCGACTAGCCATCTCCCTTTTTCGGCCAACCGCGTGCCCCCGCCTCCCTCCTCCAGCTCTCCCCCCGGCGGCCCCCTTGCCCGACTCTCCATCCATACCCCTCACCTGGCTTCCCGTCAGTCAGCAAAGCAGCACCCCCCCCCACAAACCCCCCATAAACCCCCCCCCCCCCGCCCCGCCAAGCATCCACTTAGCTCTGGTTTCCCCCCCCATTGTGCTTCTGTGAGTCAGCTCACCCATGCTGACCCCGGCCACTCCCCAATGCTGACCACCGGCCACTCCCGCCTCTATATACCAACCCTTAACTTGTTGCCTCGCTTCAGACCGCCCTCCCCCCCCCTCCCCCGCAGGGTAGAGGGGCAAGCGCCATCTGGGACCTTCCCCGTGCGCTGGACAGGCCCATCCCCGGCGTTTCCCGCCGCCCCCTAGCACCGAACACCTGGAAGACAAAACACCTGGAAAACAAGCAAAACAAACAACAAAACCCCCAACCAAACTAGGGCAGACATGCCCATCAAACGTATGCTTTACGCCGCTGTCCTCCCCTCGGCCCCTCCCCACCCGCGACATTTCACCCCCATTACAACAGTCCCCATTAGTTCAGGTCCAGCTTTCTCCTGCCTGATGAACAGCCACGCCTCGTCTGGGGTCATCAAAATAGTGGTGCCTGTCCTGTATGTTACCCACAGTCTCTCGCCGGGGTGCAGGAGCTCCCAAACTCACCCTTTTACCGTGGCAGGACCGCTTTCTGCCCAGTTAAAACCTGCACGCCTCCAAGCCAGCTCAGCTCCAGGTCCTGGTAAATTCGGATCTCGCCATTCTCCCACTTACTGCTCCGCTCTTTCTTCACCCCACCGCAAGGACTCGCTCCCGGTCTGCCAACGCGCTGAAACCGTATCACCATCGCTCTTGGTGGCTCGTTTACCCTTGGCTTTCGTGTGCACCCCATCCAGGCTCCAAGGGCCCGCGGGGAAGGCCCCCGCGCCCATCAGCGTCCCCCAACATTGTGGCCACGTACGTGCTCGCGTCCGCCCCGTCCGCTCCTTCAGGAAGGCGCCAGGATCCGCAGATTGTGGCTCAGAGACCTGTAACTCAAGGTCATCCAGCCTCTCCTGCCATCTCTTATGGATTCACCGCCAGGCCAGGATCTCGTCCTCATTCTCCGCCACCTTCCTCCTCCACCTCCTTGATCTCCTTCTCCTGCGCCTTCTGGGTCACCACAATTCTCTCCATGGAGGCCAGCATCTCCGTTTTCAGCTCCATGAAGCAGTTTTTAAGGAGCTCCTGCTGTTCTCTGGCCCACTGGGCCCACACCTCCCGATCCTCTCCGGCCGCCATTTTGTCCTCCCGGACCTTCTCGACCTTCTTCCCCCGGGTTCGCGCGTCAGCCGGCTCCGCTCCTGGTCCTCTCCATGCACCAGCGGGGAGGGGGGCCTCTCCACGTCTGTTCCCACGCCGGTCCCACCTGTTAACTGCCACCGCCGCTCCTTTTAGCCGTCCGAAAACACCGATCCCGGCGGGAGCTGCCGTTCGCGTGACCTAGCAGGTCATGGCCGCTACCGGAAGTCATCATTAGGTGCCCTTCTAATCACTTCTTTTCAAAGAAATTTAAAAGTGAGGGATTTCAGTTCTGGAATTTACTTCTAAATGAAGTTCTGATGGCAACTAATGGGATCCAGGAAAGATCTGGGATTGAGCTATATTGGTTAAACATGGGTCAATTCAAAGAACAAAGAACAAAGATCGATACAGCATAGGAACAGGCCCTTCGGCCCTCCAAGCCTGCACCGGTGATGAAACCAACCTTTTCCAAAACCTTCAACACTTCCTTGTGCCGTATCCCTCAATACCCAACCTATCCGTGTGTTTGTCTGGATGCCTTTTGAACGTCGTTAATGTATCTGCTTCCACAACCTCCCCTGGCAATGTGTTCCAGGCACTCACCACACTCTGTGCAAAAAACCTGCCTCGCACATCTCCCCTAAACATTGTCCCATGGACCTTAAACCTATTCTCCCTGGTGACTAACCCCTCCACCCTGGGAAAGAGTGCCTGCCCATCCATTCTATCCATGTCTGTCATAATCTTGCAGATCTCTTTTCAGGTCTCCCAAAACCTCTGTCATTCTAATGAAAACAGTCGGAGTCTATTCAGCCTCTCCACATAGCTAACACCATCCAGATCAGGCAACATCCTGGTCAACCTCCTCTGCGTCCTCTCCAAAACCTCCCCATCCTTCTGGTAGTGTGGCAAAGTCATTTACTTTATGCTCCTTATGTTCATTGGCAGCAATAACATGTCTGACTACGAACAAACTCTGAACAAGTTTCCTTAACTGAGGCAACATAAGTGTCTTCAGAGTTGCTACCCTTATAAGGAGCATTCTGCGAGGAGTTTCTGGAGTTGCTGGTCTTTACGATCTCCCACCATCAGCAGAGGAGGTCCCTGACCAGAAAACCAAAGCTACAAATATAATTTTTAGAAAAGCGCTAGGATTAGTCCCGGAAAATGGTGCCAAGGAGGCCCGGCCAACCACGCCCACATGTTCTGGTCTTGCCCCAGACTTGCAGGATACTGGACAGCCTTCTTCGAGGCAATGTCCAAAGTGGTGGGGATGAGGGTGGAGCCATGCCCACAAATGGCGGTGTTCGGGGTATCAGACCAGCCAGATCAATTCCTGGAGAGGAGGGTGGAGGCCCTTGCCTTTGTCCCCCTGATCGCCCGCCGTAAAATCCTGTTCGGCTGGCGGTCAGCAGCACCACCCAAAGCTGCAGACTGGCTGTCCGACCTCTCAGAATCTCTCCAAATGGAGAAAATCAAATGCACCATCTGAGGGTCAGACGACGGCTTCCACAGAACGTGGGAGCCTTTCACCCACTTGTTCCAGACCTGGTTGTGGCCAACAAATAAGCAGAAGAATAAACAGGTAGCCAAGAACCAGGGGAAAGTAGCCAGGGCGTGAGAGGGAGGGATAGACCGGGGGAGTGGGGGGGGACGGGGGGATAGCTAAACCTAAGAGGAAAGAAAGACGAACCACGGGGGGGGGGGGGGGGGTGGGGGGGGGGGGGGGGGGGGGGGGGGGGGGGGGGCAGAAGGGTGAAGAGACAGGGAACAATAGAGGAGAACCAGAGGTGGGGGGGGGGGGGGGGGGGGGGGGGGGGGTGGGGGGGGGGGGGGGGGGGGGGGGGGGGGGGGGGAGAGCAGGGGAATGATAGCCGGAAGGAGGCTTGGTATGTTTGTGGGTGCCCTTGGTATGTTTTTCTTGTTTATAAAAAAAGGGGTAATCCAGGAAGTTAGTGCACAATAAAGATGGAAACGATAGCTTGACCAATGACAGGAGAGTGAGGCGCGGCAGTTGGAGGCAGGAGTCATGTGGTGGTAATGCTTTGATTCTATATGCTCAGTGTTGACAACATTAGAACTATGTGGCCACAACAATGCACGTTTGAAATGGCCAATGCCGAATCTGCCCCACAGTCTAACAAGGGGGCAAAATTCCAGATCCTGGTGCCCTTATCCAACGCTGAATTAGGTACATAATGTGAATGGGGTTTGAAAATTGAATTTCAGGGGCAGATCTTCCCAAAAGGAAACAAAGTCCCCAGCCAACACGTTTAGCTGCGTGTTTCCCAGCACCCGGTGCCAAGAAACACACGGGGCTGGATTCTTCGCACCCCGACGCTGAAATCGCCGTCGGCGACGTTCGGAGAATCTGTTTACGCGCATGAAATTGGGACCGGCGCGGTTTCACAATTCTACAACCCCTGAAAATCGGCATACTCGTGGAGTGCGCCGCGCCGAGTATCCACCACCTCAGGCTATTGCCTGAGGCCCGCCCCGCGATTCTCCGTCCCCGACGGGTGTGGTTCTAACATGGTCTCACCATCCGTGATACTCGCGTGCGGCTGCGGACTCAGTCCGGGGCTGCCAGAGTCTGGTGAGGGCCGATCGGAGGGCAGGTGGGGGGGGGGGGGGCTTCATTCAAGACTGGGGGCTATGTGCGCGGGTGGTCAGGGGCAGGCAAGCGGCTGATGCGGGGGCACTATTTCAGCGGTCCAGGTCCGCGGGTTGAGTCCACCATGGAGCACGGCGAGGCCGCTGCTGAGTGCATGCGCAGTCTCTGACCCAGACGTGTGGGGGGCCGTATCAGCAGCTAGAGCTGCGAGTCAATGGGAGCTGGAGGAATAATCTTCCGATGAGGCACTTCACAGACGTATGGGCTGAACGTTGAGTTCAACAACTTCAGACTATGAACTCTGTCTACCATTTTGATTTTTCCCACTTCTTCCTCCGCCGGCCCCGACTCAACATGGCGTCGGTGTTCAGGGGCCGGCCGCACAGGAAAGTAGGTCCCGTGGGGGGAAAAGGCCGGCCCACCGATCGACAGGCCTCCCCCCGACCCTTCACCCAGAGTTCCTGCCGGCAGCGACCAGGGGTGAACGGCGCCGGCGGGACTCTGTTGTATCTGCGCGGCCACTCGGCCCATCCGGGCCGGAGAATCGGCGGCTCTGCCGATTCCAGCGGCCCACGGCTGGCGCCGCGTCAAACCCACCGGCGCAAATGCCGCCAATTTTCCGCACCTCGGAGAATCGCGCGCTGGCGTCAGGGCGCGGTTGCGGCGATTCTCCGACCGGGCGCGGGGCTCGGAGAATCGCCCCCTATATTTCGGACTTCCATCACCCGCAGTATATTGCCTTTATTTATTTTTTAAAAATCTTTTTATTGGCTTTTGTCATATTTAGAAACAATTGTGTATATATATTACATTTTTCTTGCCCGCGCAAATTTACTTCATTTTACAGAGGTTCATTTTGTCCTTCATTTAACTAACTCTATGTACATTTTGTTGCCCTCTGGATCAGTCTATGATTTCCCCCCCCCCTTTCCTCCACAACCCCCCCACACCCCTTTGGCTTCAGCACCCTTCCTTATCTCTTGTGGTTTCCCCATCTTCCTTCCGCCTCCCCCCGCCCCGCGTTGCGCAGTCCTTTGGGTCATTTGTCTTCTTTTTTTTTCTCAGCTTACTCCTCGTTGTTGGCCTCGAACAGGTTTTGGAACAGGCCGACGAACTGCCCCCAAGTATCCAGGAAGCCTTCCTCTGACCCTCGGATGGCGTACTTAATCTTCTCCAGGTGGAGAAATTCCGAGAGGTCAGCGAGCCAGTCTGCAGCTGTGGGTGGTGCTGCCGATCGCCACAGTTGAGCAGGATTCTCCGGCGTGCGATTAGGGAAGCGCGAAAGCAAGGGCATTGGCCCCCTTCCCCATGTGTAACTCCGATACCCCGAAGATTGCCACGATTGGCATGGCTTCACGCTCACCCCCACAACCTTGGACATTGCCTCGGAGAAGGCTGTCCAGAACCCAGCAAGCTTGGGCCAAGCCCAAAACATGTGGGTGCGGTTGGCCGGGCCCCTCTGGCACCGCTCACGTTTGTCCTCCACCTCCGGGAAGAACCTGCTCATTCGGGATCTGGTCAAGGGGCGCTCTGTGCACTACTTTGAGCTGCATTAGGCTTAGCCTTGCACAGGAGGTGGAGTTTGCCCTGCACAGTGCTTCGCTCCAGAGTCCCCATCCTACCTCTGTCCCCAGTTCATCCTCCCATTTTTGTCTGGTCTCGTCCAGTGCTGTTCGAGCTCTGTCCAGTAGCTGTCCGTATATTTTCCCCACATAGCCCCCCCTTCTTGCTGCTTGTGCCTATCAGGTCCTCTAGTAGTGTGCTTTCTAGGGCCCCGGGGTACCCTACTGTCTCTTTGCGGAGGAAGTGTTTTATTTGGAAGTGTCTCAATTCCTGTCTATTTGCTAGTTTCCACTTCCTCGTCAGTTCATCCAGTGTTGCCAGTCTGCGCCCTACGAAGAAGTCCCCGACCGTCAGTGTGCCGCCGTCCCGCCTCCATCTTCTGAAGGTGGTATCTAGCATGGCTGGGGAGAAATCTGTGATTGCCGCAGATGGGGGACATTTTGGTTATCCTGAAGTGCTGTCTCAACAAGGTCCACGTTCTCAGCGTGGCCGCTACCACTGGGCTCGTTGTATATCTTGCTGAGGGGGTATTTTGCCTTTATGATGGATTGGGTTAAATTTGGAATGGTCTTTAGCATAGTGCGAGATATTCCAGTTACATACACAAAATACATGTAGGGTCAGGATTTGGTTTAACTTCATATGTTTTGGGTTTATGCTTTTTTTTCACTTCTAAATAGCGTGTAGATTTGCACTGTAGCTAGAAACAATGAAATGGTTAAAGTTGCTGAAGTCCAGGATGCTATATTATTGGAAGTGTTAGGGTACAATTTATCTGACTGCACTGTCTAAATGCAGGATGTGTGATTTGTGCCTGTTGATTTATATTTGTGGCCACATTGTGAAATGAGATAGCCAAGACAATCTTGAGATAAAGGGTAGCACAATGGAGCGCAGGATGATTGGTTACACCCTAGATAGTGGATTGGTTTGCATCCGAGCGCTTGAAGGAACCATATCATTTCTGGGGGCATTGTTCCTTTTCATGCCATAATGAATCGGCAAGGACAGTGTCCGTGAGAGATGATGGCGTGCAAAGTTTGTGAGCTTTCATTCACAGTAGTAAAGTCAGGATTGATGAAGGTTACCTTTCTACCCAGGGAAAAGTGGAATAATTGCATTCATTTCTCTCTTATGCCTTTCTTTCAGAGGCATTGAAGACTTGATCAAGCACAACAAATTGATAGTATTGCAGTGGTTTGTCAGATTTTGAATTTGCCTACCATCAGGCATGGGAGACAAAATAATCTTCAGCTCATTCAAGAATAGTTAGATGGTGGGATGAGGGGGGAGGGGGTCGGGAAACGGAGAATACATTTATTTTTTGAAATTCTGGATGTGTGAACCAAGATAGACCACATCACCTCCTTCATCTGCATACATCCTATGAAACTGAGCGTCAGCAAAATCCTGCAGCCAGAGGTTGAGAATCATAGAATTTACAGTGCTGAAGGAGGCCATTCAGCCCATCGAGTCTGCACAGGCCCTTGGAAAGAGCACCCTACTTAAGCCCCACGCCTCCACCCTATCCCCTTTAGCCCCATAACCCACCTAACATTTTTGGACACTAAGGGCAATTTGGAAAGGCCAATCCACCTACCTGCACATCTTTGGACTGTGGGAGGAAACTGGAGCACCCGGAGGAAACCCACGCAGACACGGGGAGAACGTGCAGACTCCGCACAGACAGTGACCCAAGCGGGGACTCGAACCTGGGACGTTGGAGCTGTGAAGCAACTGTGCTGACCACTATGCTACCGTGCTGCCCACATTAGCAGCTAGATGGCTGGTCACAGAAATAGCGGGACACATTTGATTGACTTGCTGTAATTTGTACTCAAGTGACATTAGCATGCTGTATTGCATTAATTTAAAATGAATGCCTCGATTAAGCTTCGCACTTATAAAAAAAATGAACATATTTAGAGATGATAATGACTAAAATGTCTTGTGATTATTTCCTTTAAGTTAACAGTGCACTAAAAGTAACATAAACACACAATTGGATTACAAAGATTTATAACTTGTACAGTTAGGAGGACCATAAAGCATGTTGCTGGAGTCGTTGAAAATTGGTTTCAGCACTGCATCAAGATAGGCGATGCGATGTAATTTCAGCTACCTGAATACAAAGATCAGCTGAAGGAGATAGTCTCGCCTCATTTCATCTGCACACACACTACAGTGCAAATACAGCCAGTGGAAAATAAAGTAAAAATTCTTCCACCAGACAACTGAGGAACTCCTGTAAACTTCAGTTTGAATCTTGTATTGCTTCAATACAGTAGACTATTGGCTAATTGATGATGTTACTAGTTTCAGGTCAGCCAGCCTGAGGTATTTCCTTAGGTACGGTCGGGTTACCCTCTCTCGTAGACAGTCCAACCAGCTGGCATATAGGAGTGTGTCGGCCTTGCCCAATAACTAACTGTACAAAGGGTAACCTGTACTAGGACCTAATAAAAGGATCCAATTGGGATTGGAACTACATATTCTGCCTATCACACAGTCTTGTTGCGTTGCAGTATTTTTATGACAACACAAGTTATTGCACAAAGAAACATATCCCTCATTGAATCCTTCCTCAATTCAAGTAATTACCAAACCCTCCTAGAGAACAAGAAATATTATAAACACAGTTCACACTATCTCTGTAAATGGATTTGACTAAACATCTTATGGTTGATCTTCTCATTCAGATAAGTCTCAATAGAGAATGAGCAGGCAGAATTCAATCCAAAAAACTTTAAGCATCATTTTGGCCGTGTTTGGCAGGATGTTTCTCGTTGGCCTTTTGGGTGAGATCCTTACTGCTATTCATCCAAAGTTTTGTCATTTTTGGGGGCCTTGGGGATTTCCCCCTCGGTCAAGCCCACACTTATAATTTTTTCATCACTGAAGTGCTAAATGCGGCAGCCATACCGGCTCCTCCGAGATTGGGCCGCCAATTTGAAAGGGTCCCCTGATCTCTAAGTGAGCTTGAGGGTCCCCCACACCTCTCCACCCACAGGCAATGTCATCCCACGCACCAATGGACATTACCCCACATCCCCCAAATGAGGACAGCCCGCCAAACGGTCGCTGAGGGCCTCCTCTTTTCAGGCCTTCCTATCCTCCCTTTTGGATCCCCAATTCAGGGCCCCCACCCTTAACTCCCCCAACCTTTATGAGGCCCCTTCATACCTGGGCTTCATCTCCCCACCCTTCATACATCCTGTCATCTCCCCTTTCATGGGCATGGCCTCCTTCAGGCCCTGACTCTTGGCAGTGCCACCTGGGCACCCGAGCACTGCCACCCTAGCACTCTGGCAGTGCCCCCGTCAGCCTGGCCATGCCACCATGGCACACTGACAGTGCAAAGGTGGCAGTGCCATGGTGCCCAGGTGCCAGAGGGTGAGCCAGGGGGGCACCCTTCCCTTTCCCTGACCATCCAGGGGTCTCCAATGACCTGAGAGACCACCCATGTGTTGTTACGCCTGGTCCAACCTATGTGGACCTTCACTAAACAGCACCCAGTCGAGGCTTTGTTGGGGAGGCCCTTAGTTCCAGGGTGCCGAAAGAATCCGGCACATGCATATTTAAATGACCCGTACGACTGTATAGCTGGACCTTGCCCAGTGAGGGTGTGATCCAGATCGTGACGTCTCGCGAAGTTCAGATGAATCGCACAAGATGTCTCAAGCGTTGCGAATCTTGCAAGAGTTCTCTCGCGAGATACAACGACCTCGTCGCGTCACCATGCCATGCACGACGAGGCCAGTTAATTGCGGCATGCATGTTTCTCCTTGCCTGGCAAAGCTTCCTTCCAAAGCTTAGCTGACTAACTGACTGAGCTAAGTCTCCTCATTTACCTTCATGTTCCCAGTAGTGGGAATGCAGAAGGCCCATCAACAGAACTGGCTCCATCCTCCTTTCTTTTGAGTGCGTGGGCTTTTATTTTGCTTTTCTCATCAATAGGGACCATCATGCTCAAGTTGGTTTGGACTGGACAATTGGGGATCACTGTCAGTGAGCCTCGACATTCCGCAAACGTGGCTTTAATGCACATCCTCATTACCACAAAAATGGCTGCAGCCCAGGGTTTTACTTTTAATATAGATCTGTGCAAATCAACTTCTGTTAAAACAAGGAACATTTAGTTTCTTGCTATTTTTAAAAATAAATTTAGAGTACCCAATTCTTTTCTTTCCCCATTAAGGGGCAATTTAGCGTGGCCAATCCACCTACCCTGCACAGCTTTTTGGGTTGTGGGGATTGTGGTGTTGGGTGTTCTAACACACAGAAGAGCCAACACAGTTGCATATGGTACGACACTTGTTTATTTAAACTCACTATTTACAACTTGGTCTTTGCACTCTGCACGTGGGGGGCTCCCTGCTTGTGGTGTTTCAACAGCTCTTTCATGCTTCCTTCTCCCCAGACCTACTGACCTCCAGGTGTCGTGCTCGTGCTTTTTATGTGGTTGGTGTTCTTGTCTGTGATTGGTTGTGGTGTTGTGTACTCTGATTTGCCTGTTAGTGTGTCCATCATGATGTGTGTGTTTGAATATCATGACATCCCCCCTTTTTACAAAGATATGTGCCTACGTGGTAATAAATATGATCGTGACGTGAGTGCATCTAAGAGTGTGTGTGTGTCGTGTGCAGCATGTGTCTATGACGGAACTATGTACATGGGGCGATGTCGAGTGCGTCACATGAATCCAGTTGTACCATAACATAACAGAAATTCGAACGAGAGAAGAAGAAAAAAAATTTTGAACAGTTGTCCAGTCAGACGACATCTGGAACGATAAACAACAACAGGTTATCATGTAAAATTGTCCAACTTATTAAACATATGAACTGTATTATAAGTCCATTCTAATGGGTTTGCGACGAATTCGGGTTGACCGCCTTAAGGGTGGATCAAGAACCACCGGCTGCTGTGCAGGCATGGCCATGGGTGGCGATGGAAAGGGCGTGATGTGCGGCAGCTCCACAAAGTCATCCTCGGAAGCCTGTTGAGGATCTGGCGTGTTGTGTGGCTGTGAACGTGGAAGTCGGCGAAGGGCGCGCCGATTGCGGCGACGCACGGAACCATCCGGCATGCGAACCAGGAACGAGCGGGGAGCCACTTGTCGGAGGACTTCGGCCGGTGCTGACCAGCCACCATACGGTTGATGGACGCGTACTTTGTCTCCGGAGGACAGGGGGGGCAGGTCCGTCGCTCGTGTGTCGTACCGACCTTTCTGGCGATCACGCTGCAGTTGCATGTCCCGAAGAACCGCCTCATGGTCTGTTGTCGGTGCCAGGACGGAAGGTACCGTCGTCCTGAGGGAGCGACCCATTAGTAGCTGCGCTGGCGAGAGGCCCGTGGATAACGGGGCCGATCGATAGGCCAGCAAGGCAAGGTTAAAGTCCGATCCGGCATCAGCCGCCTTGCACAGGAGCCGCTTTGCGATGTGGACACCCTTTTCAGCCTTCCCGTTCGATTGTGGATGCAGAGGGCTGGATGTCACATGAGTGAAACCATATGCTGCGGCAAAGGACGACCATTCACGGCTGGCAAAACAAGGTCCATTGTCTGACATGACAGTCCTTGGAATGCCATGGCGAGCAAACGTTTCCTTGCAGGCCCCAATGACTGCGGACGACGTCAGATCATGGAGAGGCATGACTTCCGGGTAGTTTGAGAAGTAGTCTATAATAACAATGTAATCTCTGCCGAGCGCGTGAAATAGGTCAACACCCACCTTCGCCCAGGGGGACGTCACCATCTCGTGTGGTAGAAGTGTTTCCGGAGGTTGCGCCGGCTGAAACCTCTGACAGGTTGTGCAGTTGAGCACCATGTTGGCTATGTCTTCATTAATACCCGGCCAATATACCGCCGCCCGGGCCCTTCGTCTGCATTTTTCGACACCCAGGTGGCCTTCGTGTAGTTGACGAAGAATCATCTGGCGCACACTGTGTGGAATGACGATCCTATGCGATTTCATAAGGACCCCGTCTATATTGGTGAGATCATCTCGCACATTGTAAAACTGGGGGCACTGCCCTTTTAGCCACCCTTCCGTCATGTGGCGCATCACTCGCTGCAGCAGAGGGTCAGTCGCCGTCTCTGCGCGTATGTGGGCCAGACAAGGATCATCAGCTGGCATATTTGCTGCTGTCAGAGTCACGTGTGCCTCAATTTGACGCACGAACCCCTCCGCATCTGGTGGTGTGCTCACTGCTCGGGAAAGAGTGTCCGCCACTATGAGTTCCTTCCCCGGAGTGTAGATCAGTTCAAAATCGTACCTCCTGAGTTTGAGTAAGATGCGCTGGAGGCGAGGAGTCATGTCGTTCAGGTCTTTGTTAATGATGTTGACCAGGGGGCGGTGGTCAGTTTCGACCGTGAATCGTGGCAGGCCATACACATAGTCGTGGAACTTGTCCAGTCCAGTTAACAAGCCCAGGCATTCTTTTTCGATTTGCGCGTAGCGCTGTTCGGTAGGGGTCATGGCTCGTGAGGCATACGCAACCGGGGCCCATGATGACGTGCTGTCTTTTTGCAGGAGTACCGCTCCAATACCAGATTGGCTGGCGTCTGTTGAGATCTTTGTAGGGCGAGTCGCGTCAAAGAAGGCCAGCACTGGTGCCGTGACCAGTTTGTGCTTGAGCTCCTCCCATTCCTGCTGATGCGACTGGTGCCAGTTGAATTCCGTCGATTTTTTTACGAGATGGCGCATGTTTGTTGTATGAGAAGCCAGGTTGGGAATGAACTTCCCAAGGAAGTTGACCATGCCCAGGAATCTTAAGACAGCCTTCTTGTCAGCCGGTCGTGGCATGGCTGTGATGGCGCTAACCTTGTCTGCATCGGGACGGACCCCGGACCTTGAGATGTGGTCCCCGAGGAATTTCAGCTCCGTCTGGCCGAAAGCACACTTCGCACGGTTGAGACGCAGGCCATTTTGCCGTATGCGGGTGAAGACACGTCGAAGACGATGCATGTGTTCCTGCGGAGTGGTGGACCAAATGATGATATCGTCCACATATACACGTACCCCTTCGATGCCTTCCATCATCTGCTCCATAATGCGGTGGAATACTTCAGATGCCGAAATGATGCCGAATGGCATCCGGTTGTAGCAGAATCTGCCAAAAGGGGTGTTGAATGTGCATAGTCTTCGGCTGGCCGGGTCCAGTTGGATCTGCCAGAATCCTTTGGACGCATCCAATTTAGTGAATATGTTGGCTCGCGCCATCTCGCTGGTGAGGTCTTCTCGTTTTGGGATGGGATAGTGTTCCCGCATGATGTTGTTGTTCAGATCTTTTGGATCTATACATATACGGAGCTCGCCAGAGGGCTTCTTTACACAGACCATGGAGCTGACCCATGGCGTGGGCTCCGTGACCTTGGATAGGACCCCTTGGTCCTGAAGAATCTGCAG
The DNA here is from genome assembly GCF_047496885.1 of Scyliorhinus torazame. NCBI lineage: Eukaryota > Metazoa > Chordata > Chondrichthyes > Carcharhiniformes > Scyliorhinidae > Scyliorhinus > Scyliorhinus torazame. The sequence continues at coordinate 46,526,159 of NC_092724.1, forward strand.
TTGTGCCTTGAGGCGGTCTTTGAGAGGCGCAGGAACCCTGCGAGGTGCGTGAACGACAGGGATGGCGTCCGGTCTGAGTCGAATCTTGTACGTGTGTGGCAATGTCCCCATGCCTTCAAAAACCTCCTGGTTGTGAGCGAGGAGGGAATGGAGATTCGCGTGGAACTCAGCATCCGGGAAGTCGGATATCTCATCTGGAGAGAGAGACATGATGCGCTGTACCAGGTGAAGGACCTTACACGCTTGTGCGCCCAGTAACGAGTCCTTTGATGAGCCCACAACTTCGAAGGGGAGTGTGGCCGTGTACCCCTTGTGAGTCACCTGTAGCTGGCAAGATCCTACGGACGGGATAACGTTCCCGTTATAGTCAACCATTTGAAGCCGGGATGGTGTGATGAGTGGTTTGACCTTCATGGCCTGGACTGCAGAGTAAGCAATCAGGTTGGCGGATGCGCCGGTGTCCAGACGGAAGGCGACGCGCGATCGGTTGACCGTCAGGGTGGCACACCACTCATCGTCTGGATTGATGGCATTGACCTTGTTGACATCAATGACGGCAACTCTGAAGTCATCCTGGTCATCTGCATCACTTAACTGGAAGTCTTGATGCGTGGGCTGGACGGTCCTGACTCGTGTGCGAGGTTGTCGAGGATGCGCCGGATCCATGGGTTGAGCCGCACGACAGCGGGCTGCGTAGTGGCCTATCATGGCACATCTGTTGCACTGTTGGTATTTTGCAGGACATTGCCCTTTTAAGTGTAGACCTCCACACTTGCTGCACGTCATGACGTCACGGCGTTCGTTGCGCCACTGCGCATGCGCAGTGCGATCTTGCGGTGGGCGCGCCTGCGCAGTGCGTCCCTCGTTGTGGCCGTTATTCTTGGCGCGCACCTGCGCGGGAGACCGCGAAAAGCGCGGGAAGCGGCCGCTGTCGTCCGGGCCGTGGGGCGGGAAGAAATCGACGGCCTGGATGCGTTCAACGTCGTGGGCGGCCTGGCTTGCCGATTCGACGGCTGGGGACCCCCTCCGTGCCAACTCGGACGCCTGAAATCGGGCAAAACGGCAGGTCGCATTTTCATGGAGGACACAGGCTTCCACAGCAGACGCTAAGGTGAGGCTCTTTATTTTAAGAAGCTGCTGGCGTAGGCCACTGGAGGCAACGCCAAAAACAATCTGGTCCCTGATCATGGACTCTGTGGTGGTGCCGTAACCGCAGGACTGCGCTAGAATCCGGAGGTGCGTCAAAAAGGGTTGAAAAAGCTCCTCCTTACCTTGCAGGCGTTGCTGAAAGATGTATCTTTCGAAAGTTTCGTTTACTTCAGTTTGAAAGTGCTGGTCCATTTTGAGGATGACCGTGTCATATTTGGCCTGGTTTTCGCCTTCCTCGAACACCAGTGAATTAAAGACATCATTTGGGTGGGGGCCTGCGTAGAAGAGGAGCATTGCAATCTTCGAATCATCCGAGACATTCTGTTTTTCGGTGGCACGGATGTACAGGTCAAATCGCTGCCTGTAGAGCTTCCAGTTGGTGCCTAGGTTCCCCGTGACTTGCATCGGCTGCGGTTTGCCGGTGTGGTCCATGTCCAGAATGGCAGGTTGGTAGGCAGGTATCGATCCACTCCTGTACCATGTGGTGTTGGGTGTTCTAACACACAGAAGAGCCAACACAGTTGCATATGGTACGACACTTGTTTATTTAAACTCACTATTTACAACTTGGTCTTTGCACTCTGCACGTGGGGGGCTCCCTGCTTGTGGTGTTTCAACAGCTCTTTCATGCTTCCTTCTCCCCAGACCTACTGACCTCCAGGTGTCGTGCTCGTGCTTTTTATGTGGTTGGTGTTCTTGTCTGTGATTGGTTGTGGTGTTGTGTACTCTGATTTGCCTGTTAGTGTGTCCATCATGATGTGTGTGTTTGAATATCATGACAGGGATGAGACCCACGCAGAAATGGGGAGAATGTGCAAACTCCACACGACAGTGACCCTGGTCGAACCCGGGTCATCGGTGCCGTGAGGCAGCAGTGCTAACCACTACACCACCGTGCTTTCCAAAACAAGGAACACTTATATTCATTGTTAAATTGATACAAATATTGGGCGAAATTCTCCCCCAACGGCGGGATGCCCGCCGACTGGCGCCAAAGCCGGCGCAAATCAGACGTGCATCGCGCCGGCAAAAAGGTGCGGAAGTCTCCGCATCTTTGGCGGCCTAGCCCCAACATTGAGGGGCTAGGCCGACGCCGGAGGGATTTCCGCCCCGCCAGCTGGCGGAAATGGCGTTTGTTGCCCCGCCAGCTGGCGCGGAAATGCGGCGCATGCGCGGGAGCGTCAGCGGCCGCTGTCAGTTTCCCAGCGCATGCGCGGGAGCGTCAGCGGCCGCTGTCAGTTTCCCGCGCATGCGCAGTGGGGAGAGTCACTTCCGCCTCCGCCATGGTGGAGGCCGTGGCGGAGGCGGAAGGGAAAGAGTGCCCCCACGGCACAGGCCCGCCCGCGGATCGGTGGGCCCCGATCGCGGGCCCGGCCACCGTGGGGGCACCCCCCGAGGTCAGATCGCCCCGCGCCCCCCCCCAGGACCCCGGAGCCCGCCCACGCTGCCTGGTCCCGCCGGTAAATACCAGGTTTGATTTACGTCGGCGGGACAGGCAATTCCTGGGCGGGACTTCGGCCCATCCGGGCCGCCAACCGGATGGGCCGGATTCCCGCCCCCGCCCAATCTCCGGGAGCGGAGACTTCGGCGGGGGCGGGGGCGGGATTCACTGCGGCCAACGGCCATTCTCCGACCCGGCGGGGGGTCGGAGAATGACGCCCATTATTTTAAAAAGATCGAAATTCTTGAACTATAAAAATTGGCAACTAATATCCAAAGTCAGGGGACACCTGGGCAAGCAAATATGAGAGAGTTCCAGTTCCTCTACTTGGGAGAGCAGTATCTAGCAGGCACTTTAATTCAGTTCTGCATTGCTGGGCGCAGGTGATGTATTCAAGCTGGTACCTGCAGATTTGCAGGACCCAACAGCATTCTGGCCCTTGGCTGACATCCTTTGCCGACATGAGGGCTATGGAGTTCTACAGGCTGGAGATGCTTTTTAGAAAAGAAAAAGACAGGGGCAGCAGTGGGTTAGCCCTGCAGCCTCACGGCACCGCGGTCCCAGGTTCGATCCCGGCTCTGGGTCACTGTCCGTGTGGAGTTTGCACATTCTCCCCGTGTTTGCGTGGGTCTCACCCCCACAAACCAAAAATGTGCAGGCTAGGTGGATTGGCCACGCTAAATTGCCCCATAATTGGAGAAATGAATTGGGTACTCTAAATTTTTTTTAAAAAAGAAAAAGACCCTTTTTCACGCTCCAAAGCTATTATTTCTGCAATGCCTGATCAAGATCCAACTTGTAGACATAGCATCTCATCAGGTTACTCAAAACCTGGTTGTGAAGCCAAGAAATGCTGTTTACGTATATTATCCGTGTTTTCTCTATTCTCCTCTTGCCTTAAACTTGCTGATAACTCATTATTGCCAGACCCACTGTTCCCAGACGGTTAATAGGATTCAAGCTAGTTTACTGAGAGGGCATATTGAATTTTACAGCTGCCCTGTCTTTATATGTGATCGAAGTACTGACTTGACCAATGCCCTTCACCTGTATAACTTAAGAATATAAACAATATAACTAACATAGTATTAATAATGATAACCTCTCTTTTAACTTAAAAGGCAAAGAGAGAATAAAGAATTTTCTCTGCCAAGTTTTTAAAAAGGTGACCCAGTCTGATTCAAATTCACTTTCAATGCTACTTGCAGCTTTTCAAAATTTGTTTTCAGTAATCTGATTTATTCATGGCGTTTTAAGAAGTTTGCCCAGGTGCACAGAGGCGACAATCGCGGGTAACCAGAACCAACCTCAGTACACTTTGACTAGCAAGAAAGCCCGACTCGTTTTGACTCGCAGTTTGATTCCGGCCCAACTCTTACCTTCCCTCACGTTATCATCCAACTCCATGGCTGGTTCTGATCAACAGTAAACTTGGATAAATCACAGCCAGAGCACAGCAGTGCCAGTCAATACCAACAAATGCCAAGGAATGCCGAATGTGCACCAGTCAAGGACAAAACGGAGAAGAGTTCAGGAGACGCTCTTTATTGGAAGCTGTCAGTCCAGGTTTGCCCTGCCCTGCCCTCCTCCCATCTGACGACATGCACCCTTTCAGCTCCGGTCAGGCAGACAGCTGGAAATAATTCTTCTCTCTTTGATATGATCAGTGCATGCTGAAGGTTGCAGGGTGGAGGTAGCGGGGAGGGTGTGGCTGGTGATGGTGGGGATAAGCACACAGACAGCCACGTTAACCTCACAAACTAGACATTAGAATTTGCTTTCATTTGGCCCGATGAATTTGTATAATTCACCAACAACAGAATATGCAGCGTCTAACCTGAACATCTGTCAGAATTTGTATAAAGGGACCTTACTGTTTGGAGGTAAACCCTCAAAATAAAGGCAGGGTCACACCCCAAAATGCTAACGCATTTTCGCTTTATGGTTTTCGCTGCTGGATTAACAATGTATTTCCAGCATTTCCCTGATATCCACTTTGCACCAAGTGTAAAGAAAACAGTTTACAAATCTCCTACTGATAATGCAAAGAGGAAATTTCTCTCTTCCTTCCTGGACCCACATTTACCAGAAGGTTACAGGTTAAATCCTCAGAGTTTGAGCTGCATTGTACTGGGGCTGCTGCTGTTAGCCCCACTAACAGGTATGGGAAACAGAATTCCTGTACCAGAGGGGTCAGTAGTTAAATACATCACCCGCTGTAAACCGAGTCACTCGACAACAACAGTAACTTGCATTTATATAGCACCTTTCATTTAATCAAACATCTCAGGGTAATTTATAGAAGCCACATAAGGGAATATTGGGGCAGATGGCCAGACACTTGGTCTGAGAGAAAGGCTCAAGGAGTATCTTAAATGGGAAATGAGAGGTAAGAGAGGTGGAGGAGCCAGTTAGCTCAGTTGTCCAGATGGTTAGCATGTGGTTCAGTTAACACCTACAGCACTGGTTCAATTCCCCTTGAATCAAAAATCTCACAACTGAGATTGATACTTTTACCTGATTGATCCTGCCAGTAGCATACGCTTGTCTCAGATTGAGCCATTGTCCAAGTACACACAGCCGGTACAGTCAAACTGCGAATGGCTCATTAAATCAGTTGTGGTTCTTTTGATTGCTCCATACGTTACTTGAATAACCGTGGTAATTCTAGAGCGTATGTATGTAAATGAGCACTGACCCATGTGGGGATGCATCTACCAGACCAAAATCTCAGGCCGATCGCACATCCTCGTGACGGTGATGACTCATTCAAATGTCTGCCCATCAACTTTTGATGGTACTTCCTGTGCCCACCCTGGTGACCACGGGTAATGGGGAATCTGGGTTCGACTCTGGAGAGGGAGCTTGAGAAACGGCTACCACATCCAAGGAAGGCAGCAGGCATGTAAGAGAAGTGGAGAAATTTATGGAGGAAATTTCAGAGCTTTAGGACTTTGGCGTAGGATGACACGGTCACCAATGGTGGAAAATTCACAATCCAGGATACTCAAGGAGGCCAGAATTAGAGGTTAAAATCCAACAGGTTTATTTGGAATTTCGGAGCGCAGCTCCTTCATCAGGTGAGTGTTCATCAGAAGGAGCTACGTTCCGAAAGCTAGTGATTCCAAATAGACCAGTTGAACTTTAACCTGATGTTGTAAGACTTCTTACTGTGCCCATCCCAGTCCAACGCCGGCATCGCCACATCAGAATTAGAGGAGCACAGATAGGGATATCTCACAAATAGGTCAGAGGGTTAAGGGACTGGAGGAGGTAACAGAGATGGAGGGGGGGGGGGGGGGGCGGGCACGGAGCAATTTTGAAAACACGGATGGGAAGTTGAAATTAAAACATTGCTTAACCGAGAGCCAATGTAGGCTAGTAAGTACAGAGGCACCAAGTGAACCAGACTTTTTCAGAGTCTGGACAGGTGCAGAATTGTTTTGGATGACCTCAAGTTCCCAAAGAGGTGAAAATATGAGGCCAGCCAGGGAGAGCAATGGAATAGTCGAGGCCACAGGTAACATAGGGGCGGGTGAAGACTCTAGCAGAAGATGAGCTGAGGCAAGAGCTGAGTCGGGAGTCACAGAGATAGAAGTAATCTTAATGATGGAGTGGATATGTGGTCGGAAGGTCATCTCAGGGTCAAATATCACAAAAACATTGCAAACAGCCTGGTTCAACCTCAGTTGGTTATTATGATATGGAGATGCCGGCGTTGGACTGGGGTGAGCACAGTACGAAGTCTTACAACACCAGGTTAAAGTCCAACAGGTTTGTTTCGATGTCACTAGCTTTCGGAGCGCTGCTCCTTCCTCAGGTGAATGAAGAGGTCTGTTCCAGAAACACATATATAGACAAATTCAAAGATGCCAAACAATGCTTGGAATGCGAGCATTAGCAGGTGATTAAATCTCTGGATCTGTAAAGATTTAATCACCTGCTAATGCTGACTTTGGTGAAGGAACAGAGTTGGAGATGGGGTGGCAAGGTTGCACGGTGCTGTGGTGATTGTCGCTTTTTCATAGCCTGTATGACACTTATTTTGTTGTGTTGCCCTTAAAGGGCAATAACCACAGGTACACTCAAGGTTTTGTTTGAAGAGAGAATGATGATGGTAGGCTTAAAGGAAAGAGGGACAATATTTGGGCGGACAAAGAGAGAGAGAAGAAAGCAGAGCAGAAAGATTTCCTCCTTATCTGGGAGGAGTTAACTGAGGATAATTTGCAATAATTGCTCAAAGCACCATGCGCTAGGGTGAAATAAGACCACCAGGGTATTCACTGCATCACTATCCTAGGCCTCGAGCCTGAAAATGTGTGTAAACATATACACACATGTACGTGTGTACATACACACACACACAAGTACACACAGTGAGAATAGTCCTTGCTATAAAGGGTCAGAGAATTAGAAGTACGAATGTACAACTGCTGATCCTCAAGTTGTACCCAGCAAGGCAACACCTTCAGGCCAGGGTGGGAGAAAATGGAGGATAAAACGACAGAATTGACTACTCCTACTGTTCTAAATCAAATTAATCACGATCATAGAATTTACAGTGCAGAAAGAGGCCATTCGGCCCATCGAGTCTGCACCGGCCCTTGGAAAGAGGACACACCTCCACCCCATCCCTGTAACCCAACCCAACCTTTTTGGACACTCAGGGCAATTTAGCATGGCCAATCCACCTAACCTGCACATCTCTGGACTGTGGGAGGAAACCGGAACACCCGGAGGAAACCCACAGAGACACGGGGAGAAAGTGCAAACTCTGCACAGACAGTGACCCAAGCCAGGAATGGAACCTGGGACCCTGGAGCTGTGAAGCAACTGTGCTAACCACTGTGTGACAGTGCCCACCCCCCCAGTAATAATCTTTAATGTCACAAGTAGACTTACATTAACACTGCAATGAAGTTACTGTGAAAAGCCCCTAGACGCCCCATACCGGCACCTGTTCGGGTATACAGAGGGAGAATTCAGAATGTCCAAATTACCTAACTGCACGTCTTTCGGGAGGGACTTGTGGGAGGAAACCGGAGCACCCGGAGGAAACCTACGCAGACACGCAGAGAACATGCAAACTCCACACAGTGACCCAAGCCGGGAATTGAACCTGGGATCCTGGAGATGTGACGCAACAGTGTTAACCACTGTGCTACCGTGCATTACTACAACCCTAGCTTTGTTGAGGCCACAATATTTGCACACCTTTTTGTTATCAAGGTAATTCTCAGGAATGCTACTCCCTCCAATGATGGCACATAAATTAACCCGCTTATTCCTCGATGTTGTGAACTAATAAAATTAAAGTTCCAATATTTCAGCAGTTACTGAGGAAACAAAACACTTGTGCAGGATAACACCACAGAGTCTATGCTTCCATTAAGCTTATAGCCCAATAGTCCAACTTAGCCCTGAAATGAAAGAGAAAATGCTGGAAAATCTCAGCAGGTCTGGCAGCATCTGTAGGGAGAGAAAAGAGCTAACATTTCGAGTCCGATGACTCGTTGTCAAAGCTGACAGAGAAAGTGGGAAATATTTACACTATGGAGTGGGAATGAATGATGAGTCATAGCCACAGAAACCCAGGGAAACGGGGTGCTAATGGCCACAGAAACCAAGGGGAAAGAGTGCTAATGGCAGTCCCCAGAGAGAACAAAAGATGTGAAAGGCCAGACAGCGGAGAAACTAACATTAGAGAGTGAACTGTAGATGTGGGGGGAGGGGAAGAGGGTAAGGAAAGGTGGATAAGATGGGGGGGGGGGTTAAATATATATTAAGAAAGACAAGAAATGGCAAAAGACAGTTAAAATGAAATGGGATGAAAACAAATGGGTCGAAGTGGGATACAGCTAATCATCTGAAGTTATTGAATTCGATGTTGAGACCGGAAGGCTGTAACGTGCCAAACCGGAAGATGAGATGTTGTTCCTCCAGTTTGTGTTGAGCCTCACTGGAACATTGCAGCAGGCCAAGGACAGACATGTGGGCATGGGAGCAGGGTCTTGTGTTAAAATGGCAAGCAACGGGAAGGTCAGGGTCCTGAATGCGCACAGACCGAAGATGCTCAGCAAAGCGATCACTCAGTCTGCGTTTGGTCTCTCCGACATAGAGGAGACCACATTGGGAGCAGCGAATGCAATAGATCAAATTGGAAGAGATGCAAATGAAACGCTGCTTAACCTGGAATGAGTGTTTAGGGCCTGGGATGTTAAGCATGGCCAATCCACCTACCCTACACATTTTTAGGTTGTGGGGGTGAAACCCACGCAAACACGGGGAGAATGTGCAAACTCCACACGGACAGTGACCCAGAGCCGGGATCGAACTTGGGACCTCGGTGCTGTGAGGCAGCAGTGCTAACTACTGCGCCACCGTGCTGCCCTCACAATTGCAGTAAAACATTCCCATACTCAAATCCTCTCGCTATGAAGACCAATGTACCATTTGCCTTCTTCACCGCCTGCTCTACCTGCACAAGGTGAAGGTTGGGCTTTTCTGACTCCGCCCACCACCAGGACTGTTCGGTCTTGCCGAAAGTCAATGGACGATTGGCTGGTCTGCCGCATCCCTCATGGTGGTCCACGAAAATCCTAGCCAAAAACCGTATACAGTACTCTAATTGTGGTCTCACCAACAGTTATCACAAGAACTCCCTACGACACATTCCCCCCCTTCTCATAAACACCAATATTCAATTTGCATTCTTAATTAATTGCTGTACCTGCATGCTAACGTTTTGTGTTCCAAACTTCCATCAGTCTTTGTCGTGAAGTGTTTTCTAAATTTCCTCCTCAAAGATCTGGGGCGAAATTCTCCGGTATCGGCGCGCTGTCTGCCAACTGGCGCCCAAAACGGCGCAAATCAGTCGGGCATCGCGCTGCCCCAAAGGTGCGGAATGCTCCGCATCTTGGGGGGCTGAGCCCCAACTTTAAGGGGCTAGGCCCGCGCAGGACAAATTTCCGCCCCGCCAGCTGGCGGAAAAGGCCTTTGTTGCCCCGCCAACTGGCACGGAAATGACATCTCCAGGTGGCGCATGAGTGGGAGCGTTAGCAGCCGCTGACGGCATTCCCACGCTTGCGCAGTGGAGGGAGTCTCTTCCGCCTCCGCCATGGTGGAGACCGTGGCGAAGGCGGACGGAAGAGTGCCCCCACGGCACAGGCCCGCCCGCGGATCGGTGGGCCCGATCGCGGGCCAGGCCACCGTGGGGGCGCCCCCCCTCCCCAGGACCCCGGAGCCCGCCCGCGCCGCCTTGTCCCAACGGTAAGGTAGGTGATTTAATCTACGCCGGCGGGACAGGCATTTTAGCAGCGGACTTCGGCCCATCCGGGCCGGAGAATCGTGGGGCGGGGGGGGGGCGCAAACCGGCGCGATTCCCGCCCCCGCCAAATATCCGGTGCAGGGGAGAATCTCGCCCCTGGTTCTAATTTTTACCCCGAGGTCTGGGCTCCCCAAGTGGCAGAAATAGTTTCTCTTTATCTACCCTGTCTGGTTCTGGTGGCGAGCGCGAACGGAGCGGTCGCGTTGGAGAGAGGCTCCCGCCGGTCGGCGGCATTTCGGTGTTTTCCGGGGGTTCCCCGGGTTTTCGCTGGTCGCGATTTCTTCAGGCGTTGGGGCCTGAGGGATGGGCGCTGGGTCGGGCAGGTTTGGAGCCAGTGGGGGCCCCCGTGACCGGAGGAGCAAGGGCCATCGAGCCCGAAGCAAGCGGCGGGGGAGGAGCGTGGTCTGAGGCGAGGCTTGAATCCAGCGCGAATGTAGAGGGGGAGCAGCGCACACTGGGTGCCCCCGCTGAAAACGCATGTTTGGTTAGTTTGAAGTCCGATCCCAGGAGAAGTGATGTTTTGAAATTTAAAAAAATTATCTTTAAGGAAAAAAGTTTTGTTTTTTAAAAAATTATTTTTATTATAATTTTTTTTAAATTTAATTTTTTATTTTGTTCATATTATTATTTTATTTTTATTATCTACCCTGTCTGGCCCCCTCAATATCCTGAAATCACCCATTGATCACCTAAATTTCAGGGAGACGACCCTGATTTGTGTAATCTCGCCTCACAATTTAATCCTTGAGAGTCCAGGTAATAGGGGTGAACGTACACTGCATCCAGTGTCTCCAGTTTTAAGATACCAGTAAGTAAAACATCCATTTGGTAAAAATTGAAGCGGCCTACTATTGCGAGTACAGTATAGCATGTTGTAGTGAAAGGGTGATCGACCTATACAGCAAGCATATGCAAGAATATTAATTTTGGGACTGGGAAAATGGGGTTGATTTATTTGCCATGATCTATGGTAAGTTCTTCCTTTTTCAACTGAGATGGCAGAAGGGAGCTTTGAAGGACGGTACCTCCAACAGTACAGCTTTCCATCAGTACCGTAGTAAAGATTCAGCCCAGTATAAGTGCTCCAGTCCCTGGAGCAGAGAACCACATACATTCTGACTGAAGAGGAGAGGCTGCCAAACGTACACCTAAACGTGCTCAGAACTACTTGCTGCATGGGAGTCAACCACAGAATTTGGAAAAAACTACAACTCCGTAACAACTAAGCAAACGATCATTTCCGAGTACCTCCAGCAATCAGGTCGTTCAGAGCCCCCATAGTAAATTCAGCAGCTTTTCCCCTTTCCTTAAACCCAGGCTGCAACACACTGCAAAGCAGCCAAATGCTTGCCTGGGAGAATTAAAGTTGCTTACACTGGGACCAGAGGAATGTTAATATTTCCTGCTCCTGCCTCATGGGTCTCCTGCAGAAGGCGGAAACACCAATGTAAACTTCCAGGATTCAGCAAGTGCTGCCCTCAACCCAGTAAAAACAATCTACTATTGACCAGCAGATTCATGCATCAGGATTTTACATTCCCATTTCAATACATCCATGTTCCTTCATTTCTTATTTGTCTTTGTTAGACTGATGACTTCCTCCCTTCCATTCACACATACATCCACACATGAATGGGAATGGATAAATGGGGCTTACCTTTTGTTATCTCAGCCTGGTGCCAGAAGCTAGACAGACAGCATTGGGGTTATCAGAGCCGACCCTTATCCCTGGCCTAACGTGCTGACACATAACGTTACAGCACAGGTCACTGGATAGATTCCCAGCATAGGTTTGCTGAAGTCAAATGTCACAATTGAGAATTACAATTTGCCAATTTTGACACTAAGGGTGATCATTCTGACTTATTTAGGCTGGCACGGTGGCACAGTGGTTAGCACTGCTGCCTCACAATGGCAGGGGCCCAGGTTCGATTCTGATCTTGGGTGACTGTGTGAAGTTTGCATGTTCTCTCCGTGTCTGTGTAGGTTGCCTCTGGGTGCTCCGATTTCCTCCGACAGTCCAAAGATGTGGAGGTTAGGTACATAGCTAAATTGGCCCATAGCACCTAAAAGATTAGGTCGGGTAACAGGGGCCTAGGTAAGGTGCCATTTCGGAGGGACTGTGCAGATTTGATGGGGCGAATAGCCTCCTCTGCACTGTAAGGATTCTGTGATTTGGCAATGGGGTTACCGACAAACAGTGGGGAAAATAAAGGAGTTCCCTTTGCCTCCCTCTCCTGTCTGTCTGCAACAATATTTCATGAATTTGATGACCGTACATGGACCTTCTGTGATCTCAGTTAAAAACTCATTAATTTAACATGGTGGGCATCACAATCCAAATAGGCATCATTACACTAAGTGCGATGCGTATTTGAATGGTGAAATATGGCCTTTGTGGACTATGGGCCATTGTATCCCTCTGGTTTATTCATTCACTTAAAATAAAACTTGGTGTTGATAACCTCTGAATTAATCAAACTGATGCAACAACACAATGGTGTTGCCTCAAATCATTAAAAAAATAAGCTTCAATACATCCAGTGCAACGAATGAGGAATGCACCAGGCATTCAAATGTATAACAGGGACTACATTTTAAAACATGAAACATGCACACAGCAATGCAGTCATGGAAATTTAGGAATGCACAATATTGTAACAATGTATTGTAAATAGTACATTGCAAGTGATTTCTCTAAATTACATCAAAACCCATGCAGTAATGGATTATAAATACCACATGATCTCTCTAAAATACATTAAAACCTGTGGAGCCAAACTACAAATAATATTAATAATAAATTATATTACTACCCATCTATTATTAAATGCTGCTGCTCCAATTTCCTTGTTGTAATTCTGACCTCAGATTCAAAACGTTACGGTGCATTTGATCTTATTGGTAGTTGTGAAACGTTTGGTTTCCCTCACCGTTTTAGTGAATAATCCCTTCTTCTTTTCCAGAGGGGAACACTAAACTACACAGACCTGACACTCCGAAGTTTGAATCCTGATCTGTGCTGGACTAGTTGCGGATGCAGCTGGGGCAGATGGAGGGAGGTTATAGTCAGCACTGGGCGGCACGCAGACACAATGGTTAGCACTGCTGTCTCACAGCTCCAGGGTCTCGGGTTCAATTCCGGCCTCGGGTGACTGTCTGTGTGTAGTTTGCACTTTCTCCCCGTGTCTGCATGAGTTTCCTCCGGGTGCTCCGGTTTCCTCCCACAGTCCAAAGATGGGCGGGTTAGGGAGATTGGGCAGGCTAAATTGCCCCTTAGCGTCCAAATTATTAGGTCGGTTACGGGAAAAGGGTGGAAGTGTGATCTTAAGTAGCATGCTCTTTCCAGGGGCCAGTGTAGACTCGAAGGGCCGAATAGCCGCCTTCTGCCCTGTTAAATCTATGATCTACTGCCCCAGCATCATAAAAGTGATGGGGGGGGGGGTCAAAAATCAATTCTGTGAGCAGTATTGTTCTCAATATGTAGTCGGTCTGACCTTACTAAAAAATCAGGATTGTGCTCGACTCTGACATTCCTCAGCAGTCAGTTCGGTCAGTGAAACTGAGGTTGAGTATTACAAATGGACAGGGAACCAAAGGGCATTCCGTGTCTGAGGGTCCATGTTTCCCAGCACTTTTTTTGAAAGGGCCAGCAGGGAGGAAGAGCATGAAAAACGCTAAAATGATCAATCAGGAGGAAGAGCATCTGGCCGACTCAAATTTTCCCTTAATACTTTGCTCAATTGGAAAAAATCCGAGATGTCAAGTACAGAAAAGGAGGAAACAGCCCCAGATATATTTTGCACAAGGCAGAAGTTGGTTTCCTCCCAGTTCCTCCTCGTTAAATATCTAAAATTGTCTGGCATGGCCTACAAAGGCTAAAACCATTGAAGCACAAAACAGACTTGGGAGGAAATCAAAGGCCTCCCAGCAATACCGAATGAATTATAGCATCTTTAGACGGAGAGAACATTGGAACTTGTTTTTTCGATGGAATCACAATCCTTCACAAATAGAGAAAGAGGACAGTGGGTAGCAATGTCTTAGAACAATGCCCACTGTCCTCTGAACCTGGGGGGAACAATGTTGAGTAGGCCGGGCCTGTACTCATTTGAGTTTAAAAGATTGAGAGGCGACCTTATTGAGACATGTAAGATTCTCAGGGGGCTTGACAGGGTAGATGCCGAGAGGTTGTTTCTTCTTGTGGGAGAAATGAGAGGGCATGATCTCAGAGTAAAGGGTCACCCATTTGAGACAGGGATGAGGAGGATTTTCTTCTCTCAGATGGTAGTGAATTTGCGGAATTCATTACCGCAGAGGGCTGCAGAGGCTGGATCTTTAAGCGTGTTCAAGGTTGAGATAGACAGATTTTTAATCAGTCAGGGAAACATACCAGATCAACACAATCTTATTGAATGGCGCAGCAGATTCGATGGGCTGAATGGCTTGCTTCTGCTTCTATGTCTAATGGTCCGCTTTTTTTTTTGTTGTGTGTGGCCTCTTTTGCACATTGCGCAAGAGTACTAACGTAAAGGGGCTGACTTGTCTGTGATCTGCATGGGAGTTGGCTTAGAGGGAAAACTCATGGGTGGGGGAGGTCAATCCAATACCACTGACCACACTCAACTTAATCCCAAGCAGCTGGGAGCCTACCCACCCACCTAAACCTGTCACCAGTTCACCTCTAACTCAGTACTATCTCACTCAGAGAAATGAGTGGTAATGGAACAGTCCAAAGTGATACTGGGCCATCTTGGGAAGTGTCTATACTGAGTTATTCAATCTCAAGTCAGGATTTATTTATTTTTTGTCACGGGACACGGGCCAGGCATTTATCTTTGCCCATCCCCAATTGTCTTTGAGAAGGTGGTGGTGAGCTGCCTTCTGGAATCTCTGCAGTCCATCTCTGCACTTGTAGGAACACCCACAGTGCTGTTACACAGAGACTGTTGCAGGGTTTTAACCCATTTATAGTGAAGGAACAGTGATATATTTCCAAGACTGGATAGTATGTACCCTGGAGGGGAACATGCAGGTGATGGTCATGTCCTTCTAGAAGGTAGAGGTCGTTGGTTTGGAAGATGCTGTTGAAGGAGCATTAGTGAGTTCCTGCAGTGCACCTTGTAGATGGTACACACTTCTGCCACTGTGCGTTGGTAGATGGTACACACTTCTGCCACTGTGCGTTGGTGGTGGAGGGATTGAATGTTGAAGGTGGTGGAATGAGGGGAATGAGGCGCCAGTCAAGCAGGCTGCTTTATCCTGGATGGTGTTGAGCTTCTTGAGTGTTGTTGGAGGTGCACACATCCAGGCAAGTGGGGAGTATTCCATCACCACTCCTGCCTTGTGCCTTGGTGGACATGATGGACAGTCGTTGGGGAGTCAGGAGGAGAGTTAATCTCCGCAGCACTCTGTCCTGTTCTTTTAGCCACAGTAGCTATTTCACTGGTCCAGTTTAGTTACTGGCCAATGGTAACCCCTCCAGGATGTTGATAGTGGGGGATTTCCTGTGGGGGATTCAGTGAGGGTAATGCCATGGAATCTCAAGGGATGATGGAATTGATCTTGTTGGAGATGGTCATAGTCACAAAGTCATAGAGCTTTATAACACAGAAAGAGGTCCTTCAGCCCATCAGATCTGTGCTAGCCATCAACGCCTATCTATTCAAATACAATTTTCTAGCACTTGGTCGCCTTGTATGCTCGGGCATTTCAAGTGCTGAAATAAATGCTTCTTAAATGTTGTGAGAGTTCCCGCCTCTACCACCCTTTCAGTGAGTTCCAGATTCCCACCACCCTCTGGGTGAAAAAGCTTTTTCTCAAATCCCCTCTAAAACTCCTGCTCCTTACTTTAAATCTATGAACTTGATTATTGACTGGCTAGCAAGGGGTGAGAATAGTCAGACGGGCTCGCTATCCCTGACTGCTATTAAATTACATTTGCTGCACAAGTGGGTGTGCATCTTGGCAAAGTGGCACGATTGAGATTTTGAACAATGCTACGTTGTCTGCCAACATCGAGTGCCTGCGTTTCCCCACGAAAGACTGAACGGCTGTGGCTCTTTTCCCGAGTGAATAGAATGCAGGGGGTGTGGAGGGCTTTGTGGTTGGAGGGGGGAGTTACTCAATTTAAGTTCTTTAAAATTATGAAGGAGCTTGACAGATTTGATGTAAAGAAGATGTTTCCGTTTGTAGTGGAGTCCAAAACAAGGAGTCATAATTATAAGATAGTTATTAATAAATCCAATTAAGTACTTCAAAAGTAGCTTCTTTACTCAAGAGAGTGGTTAGAATGAAATGCTGTGACATGGAATAGTTTGGAGGGGAGTATGGATGCATATAAGGGAAACTAGGAATGCGCGAAAAACAAGAAATTCACGTATAAAGCACTTTTCACAACCAGTCGACATCTCAAAGTGATTTACAGGCAATGGAGTACTTAATCACTGTTGTGATGCAGGAACACAGTGGCTAATCTGCACTCAGCAAATGTCCACAAACAGCAATGTGATAATGACAACATAAACTGTTTTTGTGATGCTGATTGAGGGATAAATATTGACCAGGCCACTGGGGAATAACTCTCCTGCTCTACTTCAAAGTAGTGCCATGAGATTGTTTCCATCCACTGAGCTGAAAGATAGGGCCTCAGTTTAACGTCGCCTCCATAAGATGACACTTCCGACATTGCAAACTTTCCTCAACACAGTTTAACGTCGCCTCCATAAGATGACACTTCCGACATTGCAAACTTTCCTTGGAACTGCACTGGAGCATGTGATGAATGTAGTAATTTCAGATATATAGGGGGCGATTCTCCGAGCCCCGCGCCAGGCCGGAGAATCGGCACAACCACGCCACGGCGCCCCAAAGCCAACGCGCGATTCTCCGAGGTGCGGAGAATCGGCGCCATTTGCGCTGGCGCGTTTGGCGAGGCGCTGGCTGCTGGAATCGGCGGGGCCGCCGATTCTCCAGCCCGGATGCGCCGAGCGGCTGCGCCGATACAAAAAGTCTCATCAGCGCTGTTCACCCCTGGTCGCTGCCGGCGGGAGCTCTGTGCGAACGGTCGGGGGGCGGCCTGTGGCGGGGGGGGGGGGGGGGGCAGGGGGGCTCCTTCACCGGGGGGGGGGGGGCCTCAGATGGGGTCTGGCTCACGATCGGGGCCCACCGATTCGCGGGCTGGCCTCTCCCCCCCGGGCCTATTTCCCAGCCCGGCCGGCCCCTGAACACCGACGCCATGTTGAGTCAGGGCCGGCGCACTAAAGAAGTCCCCCGTGCATGCGCAGGTTGGTGCGGCGCCCATTTGCCACCGGGAAAGGCTGGAGCAGCGTGAACCGCTCCAGCGCCGTGCTGGCCCCCTGTGGGGGACAGAATAGGTCGTACTACCCGGGCCCGGTTCGCGCCATCGTAAAACGCGCTGGCGTTCATGACGGCGTGAACACTTGGACTCCATTTTTGAAAATCGCCCCCATATTATTTGCATCTGGTGTAGTAATGGCTAAAAGCCTGGATTAGGGTGTATATGTGACTTCTGCAATAATGTTTTTTAAAACCCTGGTTTAAAAGAACGACGGACACTTTGGCTGCAGAATGTACAATTAAGATGTCATAAAAGTAAGATCACAGTTCATTCCAACCATGTATATTGTTTACCCGAATAGAATTTTGTTTCTAGAAAGAAGATCCCCTGGGGAGAAGATATTTAGTGACATTGGGTGTGATTTAACTAAATGGGAACAAAGTCCCATAGTGAGTGCGTTTAGCTGCGTATGTCCCGGTGCTGGCAGCACCAAGAAGCACAAGGGTATAAAACGTGGCTCGCATTTGATAAGGCACCTCAACAGGGAACGTGCGTCCGAGGCCGCACAGAGCCCATTTTGTACATGGAAGAGCTCCACTTGCCAGAAATCCTTGGTGTAGCGAGAGATCAGGACACCATTTTTAAATGGCAGTGCAAATCTAGCACCACCTCCGCCAGTGCCACATGGGCACCTTGGCAGTGCCAGACTAGCACCCAGTTGGCACTGGCAAGGTTCCAGGCTGGCAGCAACAGTGGCAGCATCCCACCCTGCCAAAAGGGTCCCTGGGGACCTCCAATCCCTGGGAGACCCCCACAAGTGCCATTCCATCTGGTCTCCATTTTTTATTTATTTTTTTCAAAAAATATACTTTATTCATAAAATCTATCAGAGACATTACAGAACATTTCGAATTGTCTTGACTGTACATTTCCATCAGAGTTACACATTCCCTTGAGTGCGCCCCTCAGCACATAGTCCTGCACCTTGGAATGCGCCAGTCTGCAACACTCGGTCGAGGACAGCTCTTTGCACTGGAAGATCAGCAAGTTCCGGGCAGACCAAAGAGCGTCTTTCACCGAGTTGATGACCTTCCAGCAGCAGTTGATGTTTGTCTCGGTGTGTCCCTGGAAACAGTCCGTAGAGCACAGAGTCCTGTGTCACAGAGCTGCTCGGGATGAACCTTGACAAATACCACTGCATCTCTCTCCAGACCTTATTTGCAAAGGCACATTCCACAAGGAGGTGTGTGACCGTCTCATTTCCCCAACAGCCATTCCGAGGGTAGTGTGCAACAGCGCTGAGCCTTCGGGTGTACATAAAGAGTCTGACAGGGAGTGCCCTTCTCACCACCAGCCAAGCTAGGTCTTGGTGCTTGTTTGTAAGTTCTGGTGATGAGGCATTCTGCCAGATGACTCTGGCAGTCTGCTCAGGGAACCGTCCAATGTCCTCCACAGTCACCATTTCCCTGAGGGCCTCGAGGACATTACGTGCTGACCACTGCTTCATTGCCTTGTAGTCAAAGGAAAGAGACCAGTACTGCACAGCACTGGCCTGAGATCTCTGAGGCAAAGGAGATTGAGCCCAAGCCTCAGGTAACTCAGGAATCTGCACATTAAAGTGAAACTAGCTGTCTCACTTTAATATGCAGATTTGCTGAAATCGAGTTAGATCTCGCGAGGCGTTGTGAACCAGTTAATCACACTTTCAGAAAAGGGCACCACACATGTTTAACCATCTGCAGTTCACCACAATCTCTTGCAAAGTGTCAATTATTTTCAAACAATTCAGAACCGAATCTCTCTGAAGGCCTGTGAATTATAATGCCTCTTCCTCCTTGCCCTGTTTCAGTATGCCTTGAACAGTCAAAATACAATTGGCCACAAAGGACCAAACTTGATGAGGTACAAGGCTACAGGGAAATGCTCCGATCAAACTTCAGTTCAACCCAAACTGGGAACAATAAACAAAGAGAAAGAACGAGAGTGCATTGTTGATTATGGTCTGTCCACCCACTGTGAAGCAATTAGCGAGGCCACAATGAGGTCCTGCAAAGCTGATCTGATTGCAGTTTGATGCTGATCCAGCTGGTGTTCTACAACAGATTTTAATGTGCAAGTACTCCTGGAATGTTTAGCATTACTTCTATACATCTATAGTGCAGTCTCAATCAATGGGTGGGAATCAGAAAAGTTCCAGATCAAATCTGGAGTCAGGCAGGACTGCCCTCTCTCCTCTGCCCTGTTTGTGTGCTGCATAGAACCCTTTGCCGAGTCCATCAGGAAGGATCCGGGTATAAGAGGAGTGACGATCCCAGGCAGCGGAGGCGTGCAAGTTAAGGCCTCCCTGTACATGGACGAAGTCGCCGTCTTCTGCTCGGATCCCGCGTCTGTACGCAGGCTGTTGAATGCCTGCAACCAGTTTGAACTGGCCTCGGGAGCCAAGGTAAACCGCGGCAAGAGCGAGGCCATGTTCTTTGGGAACTGGGCCGACCGGTCCTTTGTCCCCTTCACTGTCAGGTCAGATTACCTGAAGATGCTGGGGATATGGTTCGGAGCGGCCGGGGCGTGCCAAAAACTGGGAGGAGCGCATAGCCAAGGTAAGACAGAAACTGGGCTGGTGGGAGCAACGCTCCCTCTCCATTGCGGGCAAAACCCTGGTCATCAGGTGTGAGGCACTCTCGGTGTTACTGCACATAGCACAGGTCTGGCCCATTATTTGATCCTACGCCGCAGCAGTCACCCGGGCCATCTTCAAATTCATCTGGAGATCCAAGATGGACCGTGTCCGAAAGGACACCATGTACAAACCTCTGGATAAGGGAGGGAGAAACGTACCCAACTTCTCCCTCATCCTGATGGCCACCTTTGTGTGCAGCTGCATCAAGCTGTGCGTGGACCCCCGGTATGCAAACACCAAGTGTCACTACATACTGAGGTTCTACCTGTCCCCGGTGTTACATAGGATGGGCCTGGCCTCACTGCCGCGGAACGCTCCAAGTAGTTGGACCGTGCCGTACCACCTGTCCCTCGTGGAAAAGCTTTTGAAGAAAAACACCTTTGACCACAAGGCAATGAAGCAGTGGTCAGCACAATGTCGTCGAGGCCCTCAGGGAAAAGGAGACTGTGGAGGACGTTGGACGGTTCCCTGAGCAGACTGTCAGAGTCATCTAGCAAAACGCCTCATCACCAGAACTTACAAACAAGCACGGAACTTGCTGATCTTCCAGTGCAAAGAACTGTCCTCGACCGAGTGTTGCAGACTGGCACATTCCAAGGTCCAGGACTACGTGCTGAGGGACGCACTCAAGCTTGGGGCAGCTGCGCCAAGGCGCAATGGGGAAAGACCCTGTGTAATGTCTTACCAGCAAATGTACACCGAGGGGCGGGTAACAGTGTAAACCCCCCTCGGTCTGGGTCATTAACACTCCAACGTATAAAAGAAACATGACGATGTAAATATTTAAGAAAGAATTGTAATGTAAAGAGGGATATGTGGGTAATGTCATCCCAATTGAATGGAAGAAAGTCAAGGGAATGTGCAACTCTGATGGAAATGTACAGTCAAGACAATTTGAAATGTTCTGTAATGTTTATTATAGATTTTATGAATAAAGTATATTTTTTGTTTAAAAAAAAGTTTAGCATTACTTAAGTGTGCCAGCTAAGTAAGTAGCTATATAATGGTCCAGTAGGTATATGCACTGCCGTTTGAGCGGCATGGTAGCACAGTGGTTAGCACTGTTGCTCCACAGCACCATGGTCCGAGGTTCGATTTCCAAGCCTGGGTCACTGTCTGTGTGGAGTCTGCACGTTCTCCCTGTGTCTGCGTGGGTTTCCTCCGGGTGTTCTGGTTTCCTCCCACAGTCCCGAAAGACGTGCTGTTTGGTAATTTGGACATTCTGAATTCTCCCTCAGTGTACCCGAACAGGTGCCGGAGTGTGGCAACTAGGGAATTTTCACAGTCACTTCATTGCAGTGTTAATGTAAGCCTACTTGTGACAATAATAAAGATTATTACTATTATTGGTCTGTGTTGAATTAGCTGCCTTCAGCTGGGTAAAGCACACTCAGTGGTCAGAGGGAAGGGGAACTTCAGAGGAGGCTGGTCGAATTTAGCCAGGGTTCGATCTCCTCATCATCCAACAACCCTTATTGCAAAATGCGTTTGTGTGGATCTCAGGGGATGACGGTGTTGGACCACCATGATGCCTCCTCCTCATCAACTATCCTGTTGGCACTCACTGTTATTCTAGAGGGCAGCCAGTACTCAGTTACATCCCTGCAGGAGCCAGTAGTTTCAGGTGGAGGAGAGGGACTGGAAAGTAGGGATGCGGGGTATCAAGAAGGAACACAAATCTTCCAGCTTGCATTTACATTATTAGAGTGCTCCAAAATATCAAATGTTCATCTCCAGGCATTTAACTTGAAGAATTGCCTTTAAGAGCGTATTCTGACCAAATTGGAACAGAGTCCCGTGATGAACGTGTTGAGCCGGGTGCGAGCGCCAGGAAAGACCGTCCTATCTATCGGGACTCTGTTTCAATTTGGGGCCTCAGCGGGAAACCGCACTAACGAGTTTGCACTTAGTTCCGTTTCCTGCACGGAGGAGCTCCGCTAGCTGAAACGTCTCAGTGTAGGAAGAGATCAGGACACCATTATAAAATGAAGACCAGATCTCTCGACCCCAACGCGACCCATCCAAAGCCACAACTCACCTATAAGGGGATCCTCGGGGCGCCCCGCACCCCACCTTACACAGGAAGGGCATCCCCTGGCCCGATTCCCACTGTGGGAAAAATGCCAGCCTGGCACCTTGGCACTGCCAGCTGGCAGAGGCACTGCCAGGGTGCCAGGCTGGCATTTTTCCCACGACAGGGATCGGGCCTGCATCCTGGCAGTGCCCCTGCCAGCTGACAATGCCAGGGTGCCACCCTTCCCAGAGGGTAACCACCTGGGGCTTTGATCTCCTGGGAGATACCCCACCCACAAAGTGCCGTTCTGTCTGGTCCCAGTTTGTGGGGACCAGCACTAAACGGCACTCATCCCAGGCGAAGGAGTTAGATCCCAATGCCTTGGGTAGATCAGGGGAGTGCATAGTCTCACTCTAATATGCAGATTTGCCGATCCTGCCCATTGTGGGTGGGATTCACATTGCGACATCTTGCGAGATCGCATTAGATCTCATGAGTCAGGTAGATCCCGCAAGGGGTATCTCCTGGCATCTAGCAGCTCCTAAGATCCTGCTTCAGAAGGTTTACAGTGGTTACGAACTATCACCTGGTTCAACTGACAGGGTTCGGGTTAAACGCGAGACCCACCACCTTAAACGTAAGCCAAAACCTGAGCAAGACTTGGTTGGCTAACAGCCAATGGCTATGCCTCCAATGCCTGTAATCCAAGCATTCTTTCCACAGTAAGTACACAATACATGAAAATGGGAATGCAAATGAAACCTTTTGGGATTTGCATTGAAAACAAAAGTGTATTGATTCCTAGTGGATGGGTTGGGTGCACCGAATGGGTGTTCAAGCTTGCTATTAGCACGGGGCCCAAAAGGTCACCCACAACTGCAATACAAGGATGCCTTTGGGCAAGTCCTCAAGTTGACTGGGAATGGAGTAGCTGTATTGGAAGTCCTCGACCAGAGTGCCAAGGAGAAGCAGTCAGAAAGGATTCCTGGCACGGTGGCTCAGTGAGTTTGCATTGCTGCCTCCCGGTGCTGAGGTCCAAGGTCCGAACCCGGCTCTGGGTCACTGTCCTTGTGAAGTTTGTACATTCTGCCCATGCTTGCGTTGGTTTCGCCCCCACAACCCAAAGATATGCAGGGTAGGTGGATTGGCCAAGCTAAATTGACCCTTACTTGGAAAAAAATTGGGTACTCTAAATGTATATTAAAAAAAGATTCCTGACCTGGAATGCTGTGAACTGTTTGGATCCCCTTATCTAAGGAAAGATATGCTGGCATTGGATGCAGTCCAGAGAAGGGTCATTCGGTTAATCCTGGGGGTGGTGGGATTTTCTTATGATGAGAAGTTAAGTAGGTTTCTCCTGTACTCATTGGAGTTTAGAAGGATGAGAGGCGACCTTATTGAGACATATAGGATTCTCAGGGGGCTTGACAGAGTAGATGCTGGGAGGCTATTTCCCCTTGTTGGAGTGTCTAGAACCAGTCGGCATAATTTCAGAGTAAGGGGTCGCCCATTTGAGACAGCGATGAGGAGGACATTTTTCTCTCAGAGGAATTCTTTCACACAGAGAGTTGTGGAGGGTTGTTAAGCGTGTTCAAGGCTAAGATAGACAGATTTTCAGTCAGTAAGGGAATCAAAGGTTATCGGGATAAGGTGGGAAAGTGGAATTGAGGATCATGTCAGATCAGTCATGATCTCATTAAATGGCAGAGTGGACTTGATGGGCCGAATGGCCTACTTCTGCTCCTATGTTGTATGGTCTAAAATGCAGAGGACAAAAGAAATGACAAGATGGCGGAAAAGACAGCGCCCGCTGAAATGAAAAAACATCAGTCGATCTCAGGCCAACACCATTCAGCTATTCTGGCTGCGGTAGCGACTGATACTTGCAAATCAGCCTCTGGAGCCACATCAGATGATGTCCAATCCAGAAGGGACATAAATCCCAGGCGCAGTCCATCACCTCTTTGAGATGGACGGAATCAGGAGATCAATGCATCATTAAGAATCTTCCATCAGACCTATTTGCATCCTTACTTCGTGCCACATATTGTGCCCACATTGTTCTGTCAACATTTACCATTTATCAACACTCCTGATGTAGTTGCAGGCTCTGCCTGTTAGGTGGCAGTGTGGGGAAGCTTCCAAACTACATTGCCTTCTTGTAAATATAAAAAATGAACAATTATCAACTGACAGTGGACAGCACCATGGGCAATCTACTACTGCTTTTATGCATTTTAGTTTCCATGGAATGGTAAAATATCTGAGGGTCATTTTAAGGAAAAATATAAACTGTTGCTATATGGGTGCTTTACTAATAAGACTGTTTAAAAGTCTGGATTTAGCCCATGATTTGTCTGGGTAATTGCTGATTGCATGGCTGGAGGCTGTATAGCATAGACCTACACGTTTATCACTCAACCACTGATTAGGAGCAATTTCTTGTGGAGTGGCATTTGTGGCCTCCAGGCACCCACTTTAAGGTGTGGAGTTTTCTGACAAAGAATGATGTTGAGAGAGAAAGAAGAGGGCAACACGTGGCACAGTGGTTAGCACTGCAGCCTACGGCGCTGAGGACCCAGGTTCGAATCCCAGCCCTGGATCATTGTCCGTGTGGAGTTTGCACATTCTCCCCACGTCTGTGTGGGTTTCACCCCCACAACCCAAAAAACGTGTAGGTTAGGTGGATTGGCCACGCTAAGTTGGAAAAGATAATAATTGGGTACTCCAAATTTTTTAAAAAGTGAATCAGAAAGAAGGTTCTCAGGGGAGGCTCTGGAGGTTCCCTTGGAGGGGGTACAATGGAGAGAGTACAATGGAGAAGGACTGTTGCGTGCCCGCGAGGGAGAAGGGGGAATGGAGGCCACAAAGATCATAGAATTTACAGTGCAGGAGGAGGTCATTCGGCCCATCGAGTCTGCACCAGCCCTTAGAAAGAGCACCCTACCCAAGCCCACACCTTCACCCTCGCTCCATAACACAGCAATCCCACCCAACCTTTTTGAAAATCTTTTTAGTGGCTTTTCTCATATTTATAATCAGTTGTTACTTATATACATTACATTTTTCTTGCCCGCGCTAATTTGCTTTATTTTAGAGAGGTTTGTTTTGCCCTTTATTTGACTAACTGTACGTACATTTTGCTGCCCTCTGGATCAGTCTATGATATCCCCCCCCCCCCCCTTCCTCTTCTCTTGTGGTTTCCCCATTTTTCTCCCCCCCACTCCCCCCGTGTTGCGCAGTCCTTTGGTTCTTCATCTTTTTTTTTTTCCTTGGCTTACTCCTCGTTGCTGGCCTCGAACAGGTTTTGGAACAGGCCGCCTAATTGCCCCCAAGTATCCAGGAAGCCTTCCTCTGACCCTCAGATGGCGTACTTAATCTTCTCCAGGTGGAGAAATTCCGAGAGGTCAGCGAGCCAGTCTGCAGCTGTGGGTGGTGCTGCCGATCGCCACAGCCGAGCAGGATTCTCCGGCGTGCGATTAGGGAAGCGAAAGCAAGGCGTTGGCCCCCTTCCCCATGTGTAGCTCTGGCTGCTCCAATACCCCGAAGATTGCCACTATTGGGCATGGCTTCACCCTCACCCCCACAACTTTGGACATTGCCTTGGAGAAGGCTGACCAGAACCCAGCAAGCTTGGGGAAAGCCCAAAACATGTGCGTGCGGTTGGCTGGGCCCCTCTGGCACCGCTCACATTTGTCCTCCACCTCCGGGAAGATCCTGCTCATTCGGGTTCTGGTCAGGTGCGCTCTGTGCACCACTTTGTACAGGAGCCTCACCCAGGCGGTGAATCCTGCTCCTAGCCCAAACGCTCCAGTACCTCGAGGAGGTAGCTCCATTCGACTCTGTCAAAGGCCTTTTCTGCATCTAGGGAGACGATCATCTCTGGTGTTCTCTCCGGGGGGAGGGGGGGGTCATTATCACATTCTGCAGCCGCCTGATGTTCGCTGTGAGCTGCCTACCCTTGACAAAGCCCGTTTGGTCCTCTGCGACCACCTCTGGTACGCAGCCCTCCAGCCATTTGGCCAGGACCTTTGCGAGTTTTTTCGCATCCACGTTCAGCAGTGAAATGGTTCTCTATGATCCACATTCCATCAGGTCTTTATTTTTTGGGGGTATTAGTGAGATTGCGGCCTGCGCTAGCATTGGGGGCAGGGTGCCCCTTGCCAGTGAGTCCGCAAACATGTCCCTTAGGTGTGGGGCCAGGACTGCTGCAAATTTTTTGTAGCAGTCCGCCGGGAACCCGTCGGGTCCCGGTGCCTTCCCCGCCTGCATGTAGCTGATGCTCTCCATGATTTCTCCCAGGACTATTGGTGCTTCCAGCTCACCCATCTGTCTTCCCACACCACTGGTAGTTCCAGTCTGTCTAGGAACTGTTTCATTCCCGCATCCCCGTTGGGGGGCTCGGAGGTGTACAGTCTCCGGTAGAAGGTCTCGAATGCCCGACTGACCTCCTTTGGCTCTGTTACCAGTCTGCCTTTGCTATCCTTAACCTGCGCTATTTCCCTTGTGGCTGCCTGCTTTCTCAGCTGGTGAGCCAATAGGTGGCCAGCCTTGTCTCCGTGTTCGTAGAAGGTCCCCCGTGTCTGGCGGAGTTGGGACACTGCTTTCCTTGTGGATAGCAGGTTAAAGTCCATTTGCAGCTTTTTCCTCTCCGCCAGCAGCTCTACGGTCGGAGCCTCGACATACTTTCTATTGACTTCCAGAATGGAGTCCACCAGTTGTTGCCTGGCCTCCCTCTCTTCCCTATCTCTGCTTGCCTTGTAGGCTATGATCTCTCCTCTGATCATGGCCTTCAGTGCCTCCCAGAACGTGGAGGGTGAGACCTCCCCGTTTTGGTTGTTACTGACGTAATCGCCTATGGCCTGCGATATTTTTTGGCAGAAAGCCTCGTCGGCCAGGAGGTCAGTGTCCAGCCTCCATTTGGGGCGCTGGACCTGGCCTGTCTCCAACCTCACATCCATATAATGTGGAGCGTGGTCAGAGATAACGATAGCGGAGTACTCCGTTCCCGTGATCCCTGGAAGCACCGATTTCCCCACTGCAAAGAAGTCGATACGGGTGTATACCTTGTGCACCTGCGAAACGAACGAGAACTCCTTTTCTCCTGGGTGCAGAAACCTCCATGGGTCCACCACCCCCATCTGTTCCATGAAGGCCCCTAGCTCCCTCGCCATGCCAGACGTTTTCCCCATTCTGGGGTTTGATCGGTCGGTCAATGGGTCCAGCATGCAGTTAAAGTCGCCCCGCATAACCAGTCGGTGTGTGTCAAGGTCAGGGATTTCCACCATGGTCTTCTTTATGAATCCTGATTCGGCCCAGTTGGAAGCGTACACATTTACCAGTACGACCGGTGCCCCTTCCAGGACACCGCTGACCATGACGTACCTTCCCCTTGTAGCCATCTGGGATGGCCCCTTCCCGATTACAAAATGGACACTTTGCAAAGATTGCAGGGAAAATGGACAATACTGAGAAAACAAGTAGGTTCAGGGTTTGTCTGTATATTGGAGCCGCAGCTCCCAGACAAGACCAAAACTGTAGGCCCATTAGCATTCTAATGACCCATCTCCGAGAACAAAAGAGTAACATTTGAGTAACCGATACTAAAGCAAACACCCTGGCGCCAGAGGAGACTGAAACAAAGCAGGCCAACGGCCACCTAGGACACACCCAGCCATCAGGGCACCCACCCCTTTATTGGACGAGATCAATATGAATGATCAAGAAATGGCCCAATTGATTGGGGCCAAGTTCAAGGCCCGCCCAAAAGCACGCAAAACCCCTTTGGGTATAAGAAGGAGCCCCCAAGAGAGAATCGTTCTCTTGGACCCGGCTCTCACCGAGGAGAGACTGTCCACCAGCTGCACCAGAAGCAAGTAAGTCCAAGGTCAACGCACGCTACCAGACAGATGACCTTAGCTGTTCCCCTGTATCAGTTCAACCCCAGCAGCCTCAGAACCGAACAACGGCCATTGTTCTTCTGACTGAGTGGGCACCCAGAGCTAAGTATAGGCTTTAGCAGGAGTGATAGTTTAGCCTGTAGTATTTGTGCATGAGTAGATTTAAGTGTGTGTGTAAATAAATAAGCATTGTCTTTGAACTAACTAACTGGTGTACCGAGTCTTTGATCAGTATTCGGTTTTGAACCTTGTGGCGGTGTCGAAAGATACCTGGCGACTCTAGAGCAAACGTAATTAGAATTAAGGAAGGCAACCATATTGACCGCCATATTCAGAGCCAACCAAAGAGAGCAACACCTTGGGTCCGTAACGGTCTTGGTTCCCGTAAACCTCGTCCTTTTTCCTATAATATTGCTACCCCCCTAGCCCTCGTCCCGTAGCATGAGTGGTACGTCTGTCCCACCTAGCCCTTCCTTACCAGCTGTCGGTCCTTCTCCCTCAGGTGAATCTCTTGTCGGTAGATTATGTCTGCTTTCAGGCTTCTTAGGTGGGCGAACACTCTGGATCTTTTCACTGGGCCATTGAGTCCCCTTCCATTCCAGGTAACAATCCTGGTGGGGGGGGAGGGTTTCTGACCCCCCGGTCCTGTGGGATCACCCATACTTACCTGGTGGATGTGCCCCTGCACTCCGGGCTTTCCCTTTGATAGAGGGCCGTTGAAAATGGCCAGGGTCACCGCTCTCACCATGGTGTGGGGTCCCAGCGCTCAGGGAATTCCCTTTGCCCAGGGGGCACCCAATGTGGCCACCAGCTGTGTGTACGCCACACGAGTGCGCCCCTGCGCTCCGGGGTCTCCCTGATGCCCTCTCGAGTGTCCGTCCCTCTTTGTTCCCCGCCCTGCTCCCTGCCCGCCGAGGCCTATGTCTGTACTGCTTCACTATCTCACCCTTCTCTTCGCTTCTCTTTTGTTCTGTATTCTCCCCCAGACTCCTCTCCCCCCCCCCCCCAGCCCGTCCCTTTGCCCCCCCCCCCCTGCGTTCTCCCCCTCCCTTCTGCCCCCCTCACCCCTCCTTTTGCCAGACGCTCCCCCTCCCCTGAGAGGGGCGAAGCGGCCCTCCTTCCTTCCTGCCCTCCAGTGCTGGCCCTCCTTGCTAGCACGGTGGCCCTCCTCTCAATATTTGCCCAGTTCTGGCCCTGTTTAACCTTCCTCCTACTGGCCCTTGTCTCGCCCTCCTGTTTGCTTTCCTCACCCTTATTTCCCTCGCTCCACTCTCCCCCATTGCATTGAGGGAGGAGACTAGCTCTGATACAAGACAGCACAGTCCCGCGCAAGGCATAACAATGAGTCCATTGTCCTTGTTTGTGGTCTGTCCTCCGCTCTTTGTCTGGTTTTCCCGTCCTTTTCCGTCCCCATGTCTTTAATTGCGGTTGCGTGTGCTCCTCCCCAGCTTGTTCGCTCTAACAAACTCATCAGCCGCCGCTGGGGTGTTAAAATACAGCTCTTTCCGCTCAAATATGTTACCCAGAGTTTGGTCGGGAATAACATCCCAAATTTTACCTTGCTTTTGTGCAGTGCTGATTTCTCCTTGTTGAATTCAGCCCACTTTTTGGCCAGGTCTAAATACACCCTTATGGTCTTCCCGTCACACATGCTCTGTTTCGTTTCTCTCCCGGTCTTGGAACCGTTGCAGCTTCGCAATAATTGCTCTGGGCTGGTCCCCGGCTTTGGGCTTGGGTCGGAGCGACCTGTGTGCCCTGTCTATTTCCGGTGGGTTTGGGAATACCTCCTTTCCCACTAGCTTGCCCATCATTTGGGTGATGTAGCCTGTTGGGTCTCTGTCTATCCCCTCTGTCAGACCCACTATTTTAATGTTCTGCCGTCTGGACCTATTTTCCTGGTCCTCCACGTTCCCTCTCAGGCTCCCCTGGGCCATTACTAACCTTTTGACCTCGGCTTTTAGGGTTATCACCCTGTCACTCTGGTCCGAGGCGGCCCTCTCCAACTCCAGAATCGTTTTTTTCTGCGCCTTCACTTCCCTTTCCAGGCCTTCGATGGTCTGCTGCGTTTTGTACGTCATCTCCTTCATCATTGCTTGGAGCTCCGACCAGAACGCCTCCTTTATGCTAGTCACTGCGTCCTGCCCACGCTCCGCTGCTTGGTCCGCCATCGTTTTCCCTTTCAGGCTTGCCTGTACCTCCGTCTCGTCTTGTGGGGCTGCCTGCCTGTGCGTCCGCCGCTCATGCGCCTTACCCTCACTGCTGCTGCTGCTTGTGTCTCGCTGTCCCTTCACCTTGGTGTTTTTCTTTCCTCCAGCCATTTGTCTGTCTCTCTTTCTTTCCCTGCTACTGTTCCTTACCCTCCACCCAACCGTTTTGGACACTGAAGGGCAATTTAGCATGGCCAATATACCTAACCTGCACATCTTTGGACTGTGGGAGGAAACCAGAGCACCCGGAGGAAATCCACGCAGAATCGGGGAGAACGTGCAGACTCCGCACAGACAGTGACCCAAGCTGGGAATCGCACCTGGGACCCTGGAGCTGTGAAGCAACTGTGCTGACCACGGTGCTGCCGTGCTGCCCTGTGCAAACCACCGTGGTACCGATGCGGCGGATGTGAGAGGAGGTCAGCAAGGAGGTCAAAACCCAGGAGCATTGGGCCTGGCTCCAGAGCGGCAAACAAATTGACCATTTGACACTTCTCAGTATCTACACCACCAACACCACAACCACAACAAACTCCAACCATCATCTGACTATCTGCAAAGGGAAATAGTTTCTTCTCCGCCATTCTATCCAGGCCCTTCATCATTTTAATGATCTCAAGTAAATCTTCCCTCGACCGCCTCAGCTTCAAGGAAAACAGCCCCAACCTATCCAATCTTTCCTCATTGCTAAAATTCTCCATTTATAGCAGCATCCTCTGGAATCTACTCTCTAATGCAACCACATACTTTAATGTGGTGGCCGGAACTTCTATCATCCACGACTATTCCTGATCCCTATTTCCCCCAAACAACCTCATTCATAAGCTTCAGAATATCTCATCACACACATCTTTTTATAGTGGCCACACACCCTACACACCAACTCTTCTGGGTTTCTTTTAAGTGCTTGTTCCCAGTGACAAGATTCACCTTTTTCCTTCGCAGTGGAATTGGAAAAGGAGGAAGAGCCACCTTGTTACCCGCTCCCAGAGGATGGGATTAGAGTGAAGGAGAAGACGCTGTCAATCACTATTACTGTCGCTGACATCAGCTCAGAGACTGGCACCTCATATAACGCAAGGGGATTAGAGATACTTGCACGCATGCCAGGAATCTAGAGTGGTCATACATCTCCAGATGATATGCCCCTTGCACTGCCTCTGGCCATGGCATCTAGCACTCATCCCATCTTAACCGTCAACATTGCCTCTCCAAGGGGAATGATTTCCTGGAGTTACATTTCTCCCCACACCCCGGTGAGGACCTGCTGAAAGAATGCCACCTTATTCCAGAAGAGAAGAGCAGCACACTCAGGCATTGGTGGACAGCAGGCTTGCTGGATGGCAGGGTCACCACAGGTGGCATGGTGGCACATTAGTTAGCACTGCTGCCTCACAGCGCCAGGGGCCCGGGATCAATTCCGGCCTTGGGTGACTGTGTGGAGTTTTCACATTCTATGTGTGTCTGCGTGCGTTTCCTCCGGGTGCTCCGTATTTCTCTCACAGCCCAAAGCTGTGCAGGTTAGGTGGATTGGCCATGCTAAATTGCCCCTTATTGTCGCAAGATGTGCAGGATTGGTGGGGTTATGGGGATAGGGCGGGAGCGTGGGCTGAGTTGGGGTGCTGTATCGAAGGGTCGGTACAGATTCGATTGGTTGAATGGCCTCTTTCTGCACTGTTGCGATTCAATGGACCTAGCTGCCACCCTGCCAGGACAATGTGGGATAATTGCCCTGCTTTTGTAGGATTTTTCATTTTGGATCAGAGCCTCGACATCAGGGTCAAATGGGAATCCTGATCCCATAGTTTGGGATAAACAGTCACCCAACAGTGTTTTTCCCTCATTTGGCCAATTGGTGCCCAGACTCACCACCAAATTAAGGACACTCAGCAGGCTTTCATAAGTATGGAGATTGCAGGGGGCCCTCTAGCTTGGAAGGAGCAGCATCCTGCAGTTTAGACAGCAGAGAGAGAGGGCCCCTCATCTTGAAGTGTTCTTTCAGCAGCATTAAAGTAAAAATGTCAACATCAGCTGGGTCATCATTGTGGAGGGGGCACTGCAGGCCAATCTGAACCAGCTGGCCTGGTCCTGGTGTTGTCGGGAGTCCACAAGCCATCCTCTGCGAACAGGCCTGAAATAGGCCATTAAATTACCCGAGTTGGCTACCCAATGCATGCTTCATTTCCTCGTACTCAATCTCTTTGTACTCCTCCTCCATTAGTGCCTCTTGATTTTGACCCTCTGGCACAATTACTGATGACTGATCTAACTGATTTCCCATGATCGCCAGATTGTGGAGCATGCAGCAAATCTGAAGCCCTCCAGACTCTCCTTTTCCTCCCGCCTCCAGCGGCTGGTGCTGCTCTGCCTGTCCTCATCACCTCCTCCCATTCTTCCTCCATTCCAAAGTGCAAAATTCACATGACCAGCTATTCCCTTTCTCTTGGTGACACTGCTAAGTTCTCCATAGAGGTACAACACCCATTCTCTTTAGGTGAATTCCTCAGGGAGCTTCCGGAGTAAATGTTGATCAAGTGGTGGTGAAGTCTTGACATAATGTCCCCAGAGGGCTAGATGTGTATCAAAATTACTCTTCAAACAATGGTTGGTCAATCCCAATGGGACAGTGAAAGCTGAGTATGGCTTCACATAGTGCTCACAATCTGCACCAACAATGTCTTTACTCCTGATCAGCTGGATAGGTCAACAACTGCAGAACTAGCCAGAAAAATGGAAGGTTACCTCTTTAATGGGCAGTTGGAGCCAACTGGTAGTTATCCTTGGGCAGGCCATTCCTAGTGCACACTCAATACAATACTCTTTTACTAAATGGCATTGTGCTTTCAAAGTAGCCTATCTAGGCAACTCAAGAGTCCATCTTGGCCACCTCAGAGGCTCTTTTGTGCTGAAACAACAGAAGCCACAAGGAAAATATTCCTCATGGTGTGTGCTGGAAAATGCCAAAACTGACTGAAAATGTCACATTATAGAGAAGTTACAAAATCGCAGTAGGCCATTTAGCCAAACCAGTCTATTCTTGTTAATCATCTACACAGGCTGGAACCCTATACATCCTCCATGTTCATATATGGTCCCCTTTCCTTCAACTGCTTATCTAACCCATTCTTTAAATGGTGTCATAACTTTTGCTCCAATAATTAACTCGGGTAAAGTATTTCAGAGCTTCGCAACACTTCATGTAAACAACATTCTCATTTTCCCGGAGCCAGACCCATGACATTTGATTTTAATTCTGCGTCCCCTTGTTGTAGATCAATCAGCAGAAACAGTCTGTTTCTACCAACTATATCCCTACCCTTTATTATTTTGCATAGCTCTATCATATCCTATCGCTTCAAATTTCTGTGTTCTAAAGATACCAACATTTTATCACAGTGCTATTGATACTGGTGATAGTACTATACTTTGGTGACAGTATTATCTTTGCTAGTACAATGTGCTTTCACATTTTTTTAAATTAAAGCCAATAGTAATTTAATATTTAAATATATAATCCAGCCTACTTCTTTCAACAGCAGTGGAAATTCACTTTTCCTCAAGCTTCGTTAACTGGCCATAGGGTGTACATCCCTTTCTTGAGCACGACTGCACAGGGCACCATAGTTACAGTGCTAATTGCATCAGCTCTGCTCAATCTGTAACCTGCCCATTTTACAGGAAACATGCCTCTGTATTTTCCTCAAATGACACAATGCAAAGTGACCCAGGATAGTAGAATAAATGCTAGTGGAACACAGTAATCATGCTCCAAAAATATTTCATTGGCTGGAATATTCTGACATCTTCCTTTTCCTTTTAGTGTGCATGATGTGGAGATGCCGCATTTAGCGTGCAGACATTCTTTGGAATCAAAACCGCAAAAAGCATCATGGTGACTTCCCTTAACAAGATATTTTTCTTTGCATTGTTTAATGCAAAGAGCTAACTCTGTCAAATATCAATCAGCACCGCAAGCCTTCATTTTCCCAAGTAAATGTGTGGCCAGCAGAGCTGGCCTTTAATAATAATATTAATAACCTTTTATTGTCACAAGTATGAAGTTACTGTGAAAAGCCCCCAGTAGCCACATTCCGGCGCCTGTTCGGGTAAGCTGGTATAGGAATTGAACCCGCGCTGCTGGCCTTGTTCTGCATCAAAAACCAGCTGTCTAGCCCACTGAGCTAAACCGGCCCAGGTTAGAGGCTTTCTCCCAAAACCAGAGAAGGCCAGCAACAAACAAAGTGCCAATCACAACTTTAGTCATTTCGATGTTGCTGCTGGGGCCCTGACCTTTCCCTGTTGCGTACAATGGAGTAAGTCCAAAGCACCAGGAAGAGACAGACACAATGTGGAATCACAAGCTAGTTACAGATGAGGAAAGCCATTTCACCGAATTTAGTTTCTCTATCCAGAAAGAACCTCAAGTGCCTCTGTTTCATCAGACTGGAGGGGCTGAGTGGCTACCATATTATTAAAGAGAAACTCCCCAAAGCCTGTCCACCATCTACAAGGCACAGGTCAGGAGTGTGATGGAATATTCGCCCCTTGCCTGGATAAGGGCAGCTACAATGACATTCAAGAAGCTCAACACCATCCCAGACAAAGTAGCCCCGCTTCATTGGCAGTGCATCCACAGCCTTAAACATTCACTCTCGGGCGGCATGGTGGCGCAGTTGTTAGCACTGCTGCCTACGACGCTGAAGACCTGGATTCAATCCCGGCCCACTGTCTGTGGGGAGTTTGCACATTCTCCCCGTGCCTGCGTGGGTTTCACCCTCACAACCCAAAGATATGCAGGTTAGGCCACACGAAATTGCCCCTTGTTGGAAAAAATAATTGGGTACTCCAAGTTTAAAAAAAAAAAATTCACCCTCTCCCTCCACCACCAGTGCACAGTGCACCATAGGCAAGACGTACTGCAGCAAATTCACCAAGGCTCCTTCAGCAGCACCTTCCAAACGCATGACCATCACCATCCTGGCTTGGAAATATATCGTTCCTTCCCCGTCACTGGGTTAAAATCCTGAAACTCCCTCTGTAATAGCACTGTGGGTGTGTCTACATCATACAAACTTCAAGTGGTTCAAGAAGGTAGCTCACTACCACCTTCTCAAGGGCAATTAGGGATCGGCAATAAACACTGGTCTAGCCAACGACGCCCACATCACATTGCATTCTATGTGAAGAATTTGCTGGTATCAGTCGAATATTTACCTTTGTATTACGGGAGCTGGAGTCTGTGTCCCTTTGTCCTACTCATAATTCAGTTCAAAGAGATTTTCCGGATCTATCTTCTCAGTACCACTGAAAATATAAACCTCTGTAGGACCATCTCTGTGCCTCATTAACTCTTACCGTCCCTTCGCTGCCCCACCTTTCAAAGATTTATTAAATACATTTGACTTCAGCTAAATTTATAAATCAATCTCTTTAATCCATTCTGAATGTCTTCTTTTTCCAAGTTGCTTCCTACTTCCAGTTTTTGACAAGGAAAGCATCGAAGGCTACTTTTCAATAACAAGAATGCTATATAAATGCAACTTTTTATTTTTAAACCAATGTCGTCAACCTAGAAATCGATCCTGGAAAGGAAGGAGAGGCCTGTAGATTGCACTGAGGTTATCAGGGGAAGTGGAGGAGGTGGAAATTGCTGATAGCTACAAAAAAAGTTTGGCACTGTGTTCTTAAGTTTCAATTTTGGGTCTGAATCAAGTGATTGTATCGAGTCAAGTGATTGTATCAAAGTTAATAATGTAACCAATTATTTCTGAAAAACAAACAGAAAGACCATTGATTTCTGTGCATTCACTGTCTCCGGTTCTCACCGAGGCCTTAAATGGAAACTAGTCTCCTTGATAAACCTTAAAAATAACTCAGTGCAACTTGCCGGAATGTTAAGCCAGATAGATTGTATTTTATCATGGTCAGTAATCCATCGTTTGAGATAGCTTACTGGGCATATCAATTGGTATGTGAAGACGTGTGAGTCCAAGCTAACAAAATCACAGAATTGTTACAGCACAGGAGGCCATTCAGCCCGTCTTATCTGCCCCAGCTCTCCCAGTAAACAATTCAACTGGTGCCATTCTTCACCTTCTAGCCGTAACCCTGCATATTCTTCTTTTTCAGATAACAGTCCAGTTCCCTTCTAAATCCCTCAGTTGAACCTGCCTCCACCACATGCTCAGGCAATGCATTCCAAACCTCAAGCCCTACCTGCATGAGAAAAGCTTTTCTTCATGTTAGTTTTGCTTCTTTCGCCAATTACTTTTAAATACATGTCCGCTTATTCGAGATTTTCACGAATGGGTATTAGTTTCTCCTTTTCTACTCTGCCCAGACTCTTCATGATTTTGAACACCTCCATCAAATCCCCGCTCAGCCTTCTTTTCTCAAAGGAAGATAGTCTTAACTTCTCCAATCCTCTGTTACCTCATGAAAAAACCTCAAAGAAGTTAGTTAAACATGATTTCCCTTTAACAAATCCATGCTGGTTCTCCTACTTAACCCATATTTATCCTCGTGACTATTGGTTTTGTCCCAAATTATTGCTTCTAGATGTTTTCCCACTACTGAAGTTAACTGGTTGGCTTGTTGGCATTATCTTTATCTTAGTATGATGAATGTGTTATAATTTTAAAGTAAATGTGTAACGCTGACCCAACTAAGGGAAATTGTTTGATGAGAGAAACCCAATTACTTATTTCAAAATGTAGCAGACAATTCCACTTTTTAACCAGATGGCTCACTTCCCAGGGTGATGCTGGAAGGTCATTGATGAAACAGCTTAAAGCACTGCCCAGAGGAACTCCTGTAGTGAGGTCCTGGAGTTGAGAAGATTGACCTCCAACAACCACAACTTTCCCAACCTGCAGAGAGCTTTCCTCTGATTCCCATTGACTCCAATTTTGCTCAGGCTCCTTGATGCCACATGTTGGTCAAATGGGGCCTTGAAACCAGCTTCAAAGATGCTGCCCTTTTCTGGTTACAATGATGTCCCAGGTTTGCTTCCCATGAAGGCAGGACATCTACTTCATTGTTAATCAGAAAAGGGCAGCATCTTTGAAGCTGGTTTCAAGGTCCCATTTGACCAACATGTGGCATCAAGGACCCTGAGCAAAATTGGAGTCAATGGGAATCAGAAGAAAGCTCTCTGCAGGTTGGAAAGGTTGTGGTTGTTGGAGGTCAATCATCTCAACTCCAGGACATCACTACAGGAGTCCCTCAGGACAGTGTCTTAAGCTGTTTCATCAACAACCTTCCTTCCATCATAAGGTCAGAAGTGGGGATGTCACTGACGATTGCACAATGTTCAGCACCAATTGCGACTCCTCAGATACTGAAGCAGTCCATGTCCAAATGCATCAAGACCTGGACAATATCCAGGCTTGGGCTGAGAGGTGGCAAGTATATATTCACACCACAAAATTGTCAGGCAATCTCCAACAAGAGAGAATTTGACCATCGCCCCTTGACATTCAATAGCATCATCATCGCTGAATCCCGCATTATCAACATCCTGGGGGTTACCATTGACCAGATACTGAGCTGGACTAGCCTTAGAAATATTGTGGCTACAAGAGCAGATCAGAGGCTAGGAATCATGCAGCGAGTAACTCACCTCCTGATCCCCAAAGCCTGACAACCAGCTACAAAGCACAAGTCATGAGTGTCATTGAATATTCCCCACTTGCCTGGATGAGTGCTGCTCCAACAATACTCAAGAAGCTCAACACCATCCAGATCAAAGGATTCTGCTTGATTGGCACCCTCTCCACAAGCATTCACACCCTCCACCACCGATGAACAATGGTAGCTGTGTGCACCACCTACAAGATGCACTGCAGGAGTTCACCAATGCTCCTTGGGCACCATCATCAAAACGGATGACCACTACCCTCTAGAAGGACAAAGGCCGCAGACAAATGGGAACACCTGGAAGTTCCCCTCCAAGTCACTCACCATCCTGACTTGGAAACATATCGCCGTTCCTTCACTGTTGCTGCAGCGGTTCAAGAAGGCAGCTAACCACCACCTTCTCAAGGGCAATTAGGGATGGGCAACAAATGCTGGCCTAGCCAGAGACGCTTGCATCCTGTAAATTAATAAAAGAAAAAGCTGGAAGGGCAAAAATAGGGTAAATTTCCACAGGTAAATCAAGAGAAGTAGTTTCTTGCTGATGACTAACAAAACACATACAAATCTTCCCTAAATACTTTGCTTCATTGGAAAATATCCAACATGTTGAGTACAGCAGAGGGAAGCAATCGAAAGACAGGTCTCGCAAAGGCAGAAAGAAGTTGGATTCTTCCCAGAAGAAGCCTGAATAAAATCAGATTGTTTGGCATGGCCTAAAAAGGCCAGTGATGCAGAAAATAGAGCTAGAAGGAAATAAGAAAATAAAAGCAGCATTTCAAATGGCTCATTGGGGTAAATGCACTTTCTGCTTTGGTGCTGAGCCACAGCTGAAGGATACCAGATTTGATCCCAGATCGAGTTAGCTGATCTTGGCCAGGGCTGCAACTGCACAATCACAGAATCACATATTTGTTATGGTGCAGAAGGAGGTCATTTGGCCCATCGAGTCTGCACAGGCTCTCCAAATGAGCATCATGACTTAGTGCCAATTTTCGGCCTTTTCCCCGTACCCTTGCACATTGTGCCGTCTTGAATGCCTTGATTAAACCTGCCTCTGCCACACTTCCAGGCAGTGCATTCCAGACCTGAACCGCTCACTGTTGAAAAAGTATTTTTCCTCACACAACTTTTGCTTCTTTTGAAAATCACTTTAAATCTGTGACCCCCTCGTTGTCGATCCTTTTACGAGCCCCATCTATTCGTCCAGTCCCCTCATGATTTTGAATATCTCTATCAAATCTCCCCTTAACCTTCTTCTCTCCAAGGAGAACAGTCCCAATCTCTCCAATCTATCCTCTTAACTGAAGATTCTCACCCCAGGAACCATTCTTGTCAAGCTCTTCTGCACTCTCGCCAATGCGTTCACATCTTTCATATAGAGTGACCCCCAGACCTGTATACAATATTCCAACTCAGGTGTAACCAGTGTCTTGTATAAATTCAGCAGAACCTCTTTGCTCTGTACTCTTTATGCCCAAA
The DNA here is from genome assembly GCF_047496885.1 of Scyliorhinus torazame. Classification (NCBI taxonomy): domain Eukaryota; kingdom Metazoa; phylum Chordata; class Chondrichthyes; order Carcharhiniformes; family Scyliorhinidae; genus Scyliorhinus; species Scyliorhinus torazame. Next base: position 46,565,291 of record NC_092724.1, read on the forward strand.
AGATTTAAATTGGAGTGCGGGGGGTGGGGGATTTGAACCCAGAGCAATCAAGGCCCCTGGATGACTATTTTAGTCATGATGTGGAGATGCCGCCGTTGGACTGGGGTGATCACAGTAAGAAGTCTTACAACACCAGGTTAAAGTCCAACAGGTTTGTTTCGATGTCACTAGCTTTCGGAGCGCTGCACCTTCCTCAGGTGAATGAAGAGGTATGTTCCAGAAACATATATATAGACAGATTCAAAGATGCCAGACAATGCTTGGAATGCGAGCATTAGCAGGTGATTAAATCTTTACAGATCCAGAGATGGGGTAACCCCAGGTTAAAGAGGTGTGAATTGTGTCAAGCCAGGACAGTTGGTAGGATTTCGCAGGCCAGATGGGGGGGATGAATGTAATGCAACATGAATCCCAGGTCCCGGTTGAGGCCGCACTCATGTGTGCGGAACTTGGCTATAAGCTTCTGCTCGGCGACTCTGCGTTGTCGCGCATCCTGAAGGCCTCCTTGGAGAACGCTAACCCGTAGATCAGAGGCTGAATGCCCTTGACTGCTGAAGTGTTCCTCAACTGGAAGGGAACATTCCTGTCTGGTGATTGTCGCGCGATGTCCGTTCATTCGTTGTTGCAGCGTCTGCATGGTCTCGCCAATGTACCACGCCTCAGGACATCCTTTCCTGCAGCGTATGAGGTAGACAACGTTGGCCGAGTCACACGAGTATGTACCGCGTACCTGGTGGGTGGTGTTCTCACGTGTAATGGTGGTATCCATGTCGATGATCTGGCACGTCTTGCAGAGATTGCCATGGCAGGGTTGTGTGGTGTCGTGGTCACTGTTCTGAAGGTTGGGTAGTTTGCTGCAAACAATGGTTTGTTTGAGGTTGCGCGGTTGTTTGAAGGCAAGTAGTGGGGGTGTGGGGATGACCTTGGCAAGATGTTCATCTTCATCGATGACGTGTTGAAGGCTGTGAAGAAGATGTCGTAGTTTCTCCGCTCCGGGAAAGTACTGGACGACGAAGGGTATTCTGTCGGTTGTGTCCCATGTTTGTCTTCTGAGGAGGTTGGTGCGGTTTTTTGCTGTGGCGCGTTGGAACTGTCGATCGATGAGTCGAGCGCCATAATCCCGTTCGTACGAGGGCATCTTTCAACGTCTGTAGATGTCTGTTACGCTCCTCCTCGTCTGAGCAGATCCTGTGTATACGGAGAGCTTGTCCATAGGTGATGGCTTCTTTAATGTGTTTAGGGTGGAAGCTGGAGAAGTGGAGCATCGTGAGGTTATTTGCGGTAAAGCGAAGTGCTGAGGTGACCGTCCTTGATGGAGACGAGTGTGTCCAAGAATGCAACTGATTTTGGAGAGTAGTCCATGGTGAGTCTGATGGTTGGATGGAACTTATTGATGTTATCGTGTAGTCGTTTCAGTGATTCTTCGCCATGGGTCCAAAGGAAAAAAATGTCATCGATGTATCTGGTATATAACGTCGGTTGAAGGTCCTGTGCGGTGAGTAGGTCTTGTTCAAACTTGTGCATGAAGATGTTGGCATATTGGGGGTGCGAATTTGGGCTCCATGGCTGTTCCGTGTGTCTGGATGAAGAACTTGTTGTCGAAGGTGACATTTTAGCGACGAAGGTCACTATTTTAGTGACATTGTCACTAGGCCACTGACTCCCCCTGCTCCCCTCCCAATATTTTCCTCTCAATCAGCATCACAAAAGCAGATTATCTGGCCATTATCACATTGCTGTGTCTGGGAGCTCTCTGTGTGTAAATTGGCTGTCACATTCCTTACATTATGATAAGAACTACACTTTAAAAATACTTGATTAGCCGTAAAGCGCTTTGACATATCTGGTAGTTGTGAAAAGTGCTATATAAATGCAGGTTTTTCTTTGTTCATCCATTTGTGCTGCAGTGCGAGAAACTCAAGGGTGTTGTTCAAAGAAGAAACAGCGACCACCTCATTCCTTAGGAGCCAGACTTTCAGGCAGCTAGAGTCATTGTCTTTCATTGAAAGTAAAACAGGATTGGAAAACTACATTCGTAGCATGGCCTATCTCCTGGGCAAAAGCTGGGAGGTGATAAAGTCCAATACAAACCAATATCATAGGGTCAATGTGTGCCAAGCTGGCCTAAAAGTTGGATTGGTTACATTTTCACTATGGCCCTGTTATCAAAAGTGGCTCAGAAATCAACTTTGTTAAAGAGAAGGGGGGCGGGATTCTCTAATCCCGCAGCAGAGTGTCCACACCATCGTAAGCGCTGTCGCGTTTTATGACGGCATGAACGGGCCACTGCCAGGACTAATTCTGGCCCCTACAGGGGGCCAGCACGGCGCTTGAGCGGTTCGTGCCGCTCCAGCTGCCGATCCCAGCGCGAACTGTGCGCCGCAGGATCCGCACATGCGCAGTGGCGCCAACGCGCTCATGCGCAGTGGCCTCCTTCAACGCACCGGCCCCGACGCAAATGGCGTAGGGCTACAGGGGATGGCGTGTAGGAAAGGAGGCCGCCAAGTAGAGAGGCCGGCCCGCCGAGAGGTGGACCCCGATTGCGGGCCAGGCCACATCGGAGGCCCCCCCCCCCCAGTGACGGACCCCCCTCCCTCCACCCCCCACAGGCCGCCACCCGACCCTTCAACGCCGAGGTCCCGCCGGCTCAGAGCAGGTTAGAACGGCGCCGGTGGGACTCGTTTTTGTTTTCACGGCCACTCAGCTCATCCAGGCTGGAGAATCGCGGGGGGGGGGGGGGGGGACACACACGCATAGAGTGGCCCATGACTGGCGCCTCACCAACCACACCGGCGCTTAATGGCGCCGATCTCCGCTTTGCAGAGAATCGTATGCCGGCGTCGGGGAGGCGTGGCCCAGTCACGGGGATTCTCAAGCCTGGCCCACGGCTGGGAGAATCCCGCCCAATGTTCTTTGGCCCTCAAAACCATAGGAAGAGCCAGCTCAAAGCAACAATCTGTTTACAGCAAACTCAGTAACAAATACATTCCATTTTACATGGAGTACAAATGATCAAAGTAGCTAAGGTCTTTGTGGTTCAGTAACCTTCTTGAATGAACATTATTTCTCATCATCTCCATCTATATCTTCTCCTTTTTCAATTCATGTATAGTATCAATTTTAATGACATTCCCTGGTAATTGCCAATCCTCGTTCAGATCTGTACAGGTAAGATTCAGTATGGGATGGTATTTTTAATCCATTGAACTGTTAAGGAGAGTAAAGTACAACTTCATACTGTGCGGAGTTCTGGGGCGAAATTCTCCCCAACGGCGCGATGTCCGCCGACTGGCGCCAAAAACGGCGCCAATCAGACGGGCATCGCGCCGGCCCGAAGGTGCGGAATGCTCCGCATCTTTGGGGGCCGAGCCCCAACATTGAGGGGCTAGGCCGGCGCCGGAGGGATTTCCGCCCCGCCAGCTGGCGGAAATGGCGTTTGTTGCCCCGCCAGCTGGCGGAAATGGCGTTTGTTGCCCCGCCAGCTGGCGCGGAAATGCGGCGCATGCGCGGGAGCGTCAGCGGCCGCCGACAGTTTCCCGCGCATGCGCAGTGGGGAGAGTCACTTCCTCCTCCGCCATGGTGGAGGCCATGGCGGAGGCGGAAGGGAAAGAGTGCCCCCACGGCACAGGCCCGCCCGCGGATCGGTGGGCCCCGATCGCGGGCCAGGCCACCGTGGGGGCACCCCCCGGGGTCAGATCGCCCCACGCCATCCCCCCAGGACCCCGGAGCCCGCCCACGCCGCCTGGTCCCGCCGGTAAATACCAGCTTTGATTTACGCTGGCGGGACAGGCAATTTCTGGGCGGGACTTCGGCCCATGCAGGCCGGAGAATTGAGCGGGGGGTCCCGCCAACCGGCGCGGCCCGATTCCCGCCCCCGCCCAGGGGGGTCGGAGAATGACGCCCCTGGACTCCACGCTAGAGGAGGGATGTGATAGTGCTAGAAAGGGTGCAGAGGAGATTTACCAGGATGTTGCCTGCGATGGGTAGTTTTAGTTATGAAGAGAGATTGGATCGACTGGGGTTGCTTTCCTTGGAGCAGAGGAGACTGAGGGGGGACATGATTGAGGTGTATAAAATTATGAGGGGCATTGATAGTAAGCTGGAAGAAATGTTTCACCTTGGTGGAGGGAGCAATGACCAGGGGACATAGATTTAAGGTAAAGGGCAGGAGGTTTAGAGGGCTGCAAGGGAAAACTGTTTTGCCCAGAGGGTGATGGAAGTCTGGAACTCACTGCCTGAAAGGGTGGTGGAGGCAGAGACCCTCATTATATTGAAGAAGTCTTTAGATGAGCACTTGCATGTGCCAAGGCATACAAGGCTATGGGCAAAGTGCTGGAAGGGATTAAAATGGTTAATTAAAGTGGTTGTTTTGACCGGCGCAAACGTGATGGGCCAAAGGGTCTTTTCTGTCCTGTTGACCTCTATATTGGTTTTGGAAGCTTCTATATGGGTTTACTGAGGTCTCACTATGGCTCATTCATTTTTAAACACCCTTCCCAATTAAAGAGTTGAATTGTGTAAACCTTGTCAAGATGCCATTTAATATTCAGTAATCCAAGTGAAATTCTGGTATTTAGAAAATAAGGGGCGGAATTCTCTGACCTCCCGCCGGGTCGGATAATCGCGCCCAAGATCCTCCTGAACCGTAGGACTGGTGACCCAGGTGAAACATACTCGCTTGTTAAAGTTTGTTACTCATCACCATGGAAACCACGCCCCTGCTTCTGCCCTCTCCTGACTGGTGCAAATTAAGCTCCGTCGCTTCTGATTGGCTCAGTCACCTGTCACGTCGACTGGGTATATTTCAATGGGATGAAATTGGCATTAAAATTATGATTGCCAGCATTGACATTCTTAGAAAACAGGTTTAACCCCGGTTCGCTTCTGTGAAAATGATTACACAAAATTATAGTATTTTTAAAAAATCATTCTCTCTAACTTGCACTATTAATTCCCAGCTTCGCTAACTTTTTTTTAATTTAAAAAAAACGTATTTATTCTTTCTCGTATACATTTGTGGAGGAGAATGCAATGTTTGTGATGAAAAACACATGAAGTAAAATGCTCTAGGGATACAGAGATTGAAAAATAAATATCTAAAAGGCATGTGTCAGGCGAGGAAGGGTTTCCGCAATTGGACTTTTGTAAAGTTGGCTCTTCTGAATGAGCAGTGGGAGGACAGAAGACAAACCCCTCTACATAACCCCAATAGGTTTGTGTAAAAAAAAACTTATTACATTCAATGACTAAACCTGTTTCCACTACAAGTTTGAGGCACCCATTCCCTTCCAACTTACACGTTATAACCTCTTGCATTGATACCTTGAATCATTGTGATATCTGTCATGTATATATGTTAGTCTCTTTGTTCCCTGCCTGTTTCGCAGAAATCACTCGGGGATTTTTTTTTACCTGTTTTCCTGAAGCCACGAACTTTGATCCAGCGAACTTTTTCAGAGGTGGGGAGGGGGGTGCTGGAAATAAAAACCCTTTTTCGTTTCCTCTCGTCGGTTTTAAATGGCTGTAAATCCGTAGCAGGTTTTGGAGGGTGAACCATTCGCCAAATAAACAGCCCAGGGCTGGCGGTGCAAAGAAACGCAACCCTCCCCTCGTCCCTTCTTGTTATCCGAGTTTGAAACTTGACTCCACAGGAGAGAAAGAGAAAAAAAGTTTCAAATTTGCAAGGAGCTGTCATGTACATACGGCAGCGGGCTGGAATGTTGATCGACACTCAATGTGACCAATGCAGATGCACGTTGTGGCTGCCAGAGAGCAATCAGCACTGAACAAGGGGCGGGCACTAAACGGGAGAGCTTTCTGAAGGGGCCAAGTTTCAATGTTGCCAGTTGATTTTTTTTTTCTGTACTGCTTCCCTTTCGCCAGCCCATTCCCATCTGAAGGCTTCATTCCCTAATGTATCCACTGAACTCAGCCGGCTGGATTAACATTTAAGCTTTGTGGTGCTCTCAATTTCTGAATCCATGCAAGGCGGTTTGAATATACTGCTTCAAATACCCCTTTCCCTGTTTCCCCACAGTCTTCCACCAGTGTATTTATTCATACACAAGTGCAAACACTGGGTGTAAAATAAGAATGCAGGAATATTAATGATACTTTCCACACAACGGGATGCATCAGTGAAAGGGGCGACACCTTTTTATTCTTGCACTTTGGCAACCTCCTCACTGCCCAGGAAACCTCGAGACTGGTTGACAAGATCTTCAAACGCAATTAAACACTATTCCGGGGACCTACTGTTATTTTATTATTCCAAAATGGTTGAGGGGATTATATTGACATGTGCATGCATACATGAGTATCCAGGATGCCACATCACACACTGCTACACTACAGTCTCTTTACCAAATAAACATTGTATCATTCCGCCACACACACACATGCAGCGATGTGAAAGATATACTGGATGAAAGCTTCAGTATCTGAGTCATAAAATGCGATTATTTCAGACTTCTAGAAATCACAAGACATAACACCTACCACTTTAACAGGGTCACTTATCTTGGAAAGGATTTGCCAATTGGGCCTCTTCCTACTGGTGTGGAACTTTCCAAGAAAATTACAGAATTACTACGAAAATTGGTTGCGTAATTTGTTAGCTCAGCTCAGCTTGTTGTTCCCTTGTGTGAGATGTCTGCGTGTCAGTACCATAATACAGGCTGAAACTTTGGGGAAAGGCTGCATTGTCAGATATGCTGTCTTTTCCATGTGATGCCATTATTCAAGAAGGGATGCAGGGGAAAACCAGGTAATTGCAGGCCAATTACTCAGTAGGAGGGAAATTATCAGAAAACATTCTGAGGGACACAATCTCCACTTGGAGAGGCAAGGATTAATCAAGGATAGTCAGTACGGCTTTGTCAAGAGGGTAGATGAGGGCAATGCAGTCGATGTAGTCTATGTGGACTTCAGTAAGGCTTCTGACAAAGTACCACATGGGAGACTGATCAAGGAGGGCCCATGGGATCCAGGGCAACTTGGCAAATTGGATACAAAATTGTCTTAATGGCAGGAGGCAGAGGATAACGGTTGAATTTTTTTTGGGACTGGAAGCCTGTGTCCAGTGATGTACCGCAAGAATCAGTGCTGGGTCCCTTGCTGTTTGTAAATGATCTAGATGTAATTAAAGAGCATGATCAGTAAGTCTGTTGATGACATGAAAATTGGGGATGTGGTAGATAGCGAGGAGGAAAGCTTTAGATTGTGGGACGATATAGACAGGTTGGTCAGATGGGCAGAAGATTGGCAAATGGAATTTAACTCCATCAAGTGTGAGGTAATGCATTTAGGGGGGACTAATAAGGCGTGGGAATGTACAATGAACAGCAGGATGCTTGGACGTACAGAGGATCAGAGAGAACTTGGGGTGCCTGTTCATAGACCCCTGAGGTAGCAGGATAGGTAGATAAGGTGGTTAAGCAGAATAAAGAATACTTGTCTTTATTAACTGAGGCATAGAATATAAGAGTGGGCAGTACGGTAGCATAGTGGTTAGCACAGTTGCTTCACAGCTCTAGGGTCCCAGGTTTGATTCCCAGCTTTGGTCACTGTCTGTGCGGAGTCTGCACGTTCTCCCCATGTTTCCGTGGGTTTCCTCCGGGTGCTCCGGTTTCCTCCCACAGTCCAAAGATGTGCAGGTTAGGTGGATTGGCCCATAGTGTCCAAAAAAGGTTAGGTGGGGTTACGGGGATAGGGTGGATGTGTGGGGATAGGGTGGAGGTATGGGCTTAGGTAGGGTGCTCTTTCCAAGGGCTGGTGCAGACTCGATGGGCCAAATGGCCTCCTTCTGCACTGTAAATTCTATGATTTTATAAGAGTAGGGGGGTTATGATGGAGCTGTATAAAACACTGGTTAGGCCACAGCTGAAGTACTGGGGACAGTTCTGGTCACCACACTATAGGAAGGATGTGATTGCGCTAGAGAGAGTACAGAGGAGATTCAGCAGGATGTTGCCTGGGCTGGAGTGTTTCAACTGTGAAGATAGGCTGGATAGGGTGTGACCTGCAAGGATCTTCTGGGGTGTTCTGTTCTTATACCTCCTTTAAAATGAGACCATTTAACATCTATTGCATCTGTAAATTCTTCCTCCCAAAATATATAATCTGGCACTCTAATGCAGTGTTTTTCAAACTTTTTTGCCCAGGACCCATTTTTACCAATCAGCCATCCTTCGTGACCCATGCTGGCCGACCCATTGCGGCCAACCTTTGCGACCCACATCTCCTGGACGCAACCGACACCACCCGGAATTTGTGACCCACCATTTTCGCTCACCGTTGATTTAACAGGTGAGCCTGCTTTGTCCTCATGATCTCACTTACTTTGTCATTCAATGTTACAATTCTGGTAAGGACTTCAGCTGATGATTTAAGTTCTCACTGCATCTGTTGAAAAAATTAAGACGTTTGCCCTCGAACTCGCAATGCTTAGTTTTGAAATACTGTTGACATTTTGAGGGTTTTAATCTTTTATTTGCCAGCATATAACATGCAAACTTTGCATCTTGATTTACAGTGGCACAATTACTAAATCCATAATTCAAGAAATCTTTTTCATACTGCTTTGTTTCTGTGTTCAGCAGGTTCTTCATGAGTTGTTCACCAGAGGCCCTGGAGTTCACGCCAGCACTGCTGGCAGCTGCAAAACGGAGGAATCTCTCTCGCACCCAGAGCACATGATGCCAGTATACAGGGCGCGTGAACTGCACTCTGCCGCTGCTTCTGGAGAGAAGACTCCATTGATTTTTTTAAGAATCTGCTCCTGGGTTAACACACTGACATCAGTAGGAGGTAACCTGCCTTGTTGGGCTCCGGGCCTGTGCACTGCTGAGGGGATACACATGAGCGGGATAGCCAGCATTCTGAGAGCCGGTCGCCACGGGCATTTTAAAAGCCTGTCGTGGCCGTTGTGGACACTTCCTCCCGCAATCAGGAACGCTGTGACCGGAGACCTGTGACCTTCCCGACACCCGCCTGCAACCAACCCGCGGGTCGCGACCCTGACTTTCAAAGTAATTGCTGGGGACGTCATGGCGGCACTGTGGTTAGCACTGCTACCTCACGGCGCCGAGGGCTCGGGTTCAATCCCAGCCCCGGGACACCGTCCATGTGGAGTTTGCACATTCTCACCATGCCTATGTGGGTCTCACCCCCAGAACCCAAAGATGTGCAGGGTAGGTAGACTGGCCACACTAAATTGCCCCTTAATTGGGATAAAAAAGAAAATGACTGCTCTCTTGCGCTACAAGATTCATCCAAGAGTTGATATCAGAAAAAGCAATTTAATAGCACAGAGGTGGTGTGGAGGATGAAAGAGTTGGTGCAGATTCAGAGCTAGATGTCTTCGGTCCAAGCAGGGGGAACGTGACACCATGGCCAGGGTCTTGCAGCTCTGCCATGGCGTGTCGCCACAAACCCCCCCCCCCACCCCCACAACCTCCCCCCGCAGATACGATGGGCCATTTAAATTTCCATTTACCGAGGCAGGACTGTAATCTCTTGCAAGGTGGGGGTTGGAGGGGCGGGAGACAAACCCATGGCCCGTGTCTGTGGCTGATATTGTCAAGGGGCAGCAAGTAAATTAGGAAGACGCGGGTGCAGAGGGTAGATTCCTGCAGCCAGCATTGCAGGGTTGGGAAGAGAAATCATTGCTGAAAATGCTTTGATAGGTAGGGGTGCAATCAGGTGGGAATGGTCCCATGGAGTTAGCCAACAGAGCTGATTTGTGTTGGAGGGGGATGGCTCAGTCAACTGTGTTGACTGCTGCAGAGTCGTGGAGGACCACAAGAATGAATAGAGTATCAGTGGAGATTATTTGTAACTTTGATTAGTTTTATTTCAGTGCTGACAGAGAGCAATCCAGATCCTAGGAAACACATTGCACCTGCAATAGAACATACAGTGCAGAAGGAGGCCGTTCGGCCCATCGAGCCTGCACCGACCAACTTAAGCCCTCACTTCCATTCTATCCCTGTAACCCAATAACCCCTCCTAACCTTTTTTGGTCACTAAGGGTAATTTATCATGGCCTATCCACCTAACCTGCACGTCTTTGGACTGTGGGAAGAAACCGGAGTACCCGGAGGAAACCCATGCAGACACGGGGAGAACGTGCAGACTCCGCACAGACAGTGACCTAGCAGGGAATCGAACCTGGGACCGTGGTGCTGTGAAGCCACAGTGCTATCCACTGTGCTACCGTGCTGCCCCCATAGTACTACCGTGCTGTCCTTTTGGTAGCAAGTTTTTTTTATAACCACATATATTAACTTCCAGCATTTTTCAGATTTTTAGCATCGTGGGTTTTTATTTGTGAGTTTTGCTGATGCACTGATCAACATGTCTCCCCCAATCAACACCATCAAAACACCTTAGCCTGTCATTCATCTCAGTTATTTTTGGCGGGATCTTACTGTGTGTAAATCGGCTGTGGGGTTTTTACGTCTAACTCCAGTGACTACAATTCAAAAATAATCAATAGGATGACAGGCACTTGGGATGGCCTGAGGACACAAGGAACCATTTTCTGAATTCAAAGGCTTTCCTTCTCTCTTTTGTATTACTGAAAAAAAGTGAGACATTTTCTGTTGAAATCTTTCATCTTCCACTCACCAGGATATCTGCAAGAATTCAATGTCAGAGAAATCAACACATTTATAGTGTAGGAGAAGGGAGCGCTGACTCGTTGGCAAGTGAATTCTGACTTGTAGAGGCAATGCCATGAAAAATGCAGGGGTTGATGGTGACTGACAGTTAACTGACAAGCATTGTTTGAAAACTAGGCAGCTTGTCTCTGATTGGTCAAGGCATTGCCCTAAGGAATGAACCAGCGAATGGCTGTCAATTATTTTGTTTAGCTGAAACAGGTGTGTATATGATCTTTCTGTCTCGAAAGACAAGGGCTCTGTACATTAGTGAATGTAATTTCCAAGGCATGCAAATGCACAACCTCGCGAGCCCAACTGACAATCTAAAATTGGTTGTCAGCGTAATTCTTGGCCCACTGAGGTTTATTTAGCAAATGTTGTTCAATAGTGGAATCTCATCTAATGCTGGTCTCTGTGTTTTGAGTTGTGCACGCACCGGCCTGTTGAGATCAGTGGAAGGGACATGCTGTTTGACACGATCTGCCCGTCTTTGGGCGGTAAGACCTACATATGCCTTCTTTTATTTTCCTTTCTCTTTTTTTTCTCAAAGTAGCTAGGCAAGAAATCTGAGCGTGCCCAACCCTGACTGCCTTTTTCCCAATGATAGGGGCTAGATCTTCTACTTATTCTTGTTTGGCTGCACTGCAAGTCTGAAGCCGTTCATAATAGTGCAAAGCCTGCAGTGAAACTGGTTCATGCATCTAATTTCATTCAAAACATTTTATCCTTTGCTACTCCTCATGAAAGCCAAAAGATAAAATAGATTTTCTCAGTGTTTTTATTATTTCTCTGGAAATTATTTTAATGATACAATCATTTTTGACATTTTCAGTATGCCTTTGATTTATATTTGCCTGCCTGTGCCTGTCCTAATGCTTTTGTTGCTAAACATTTTCCCCGTAGCCCTTTCCTCTTAGTTGCCAGCCCTGCCTCATTGGTGGTACTCTCCCCTTTGAGTTATAAATCAGAGAATTTAGCCCATAATCTAGGTTAACATTCTACTGCACTACTGAGGGAGCGTTGCACTATTAAAGGTGTTTCCTTTAGGAGGAGACGTTAAACTGAGGTCATCTCTGCTGTTTCAGCTGGATGTAAAAGCTGGCATTATTTAAAGAAGAGCAGGGGAGTTTTGCTCGTTGTCCTGGCCAATAATTGTCATTCATGCAACATCACTTAAATCAGATTACCTGTCCATTTACCTCATTGCAAGTTTTGAGTGCTTCCTGTGCACACGTTATCTGTTGCGCTTCCCTGCATTATATCAGTGGCCTTTGTTGTCTGTGAAATGCTTTGACATGCCTTGAGGTCATGAACGGTTCTATATAAAGACAAGTTTAGACATGCTACTACCTTTACTTGATATATCGGTCCTATTTCAATTGTATGAAAATCACCATTCTGTTCCTGTACAGACATTGTTTGATCTCAGAGGTGGGCTCAATTGGAAGCCCCTTTGCCAAAGTGAGGAGATTAAGTTTTCAAGCCACACTCCAGAATTTGACAAGTAATCTAGTAGGATAGTCCTGTGCAGCACAAAGGAGTGCTGCTTTGTCAGAGGCACCTTGCTTTGATTGTAACATCAGCTGAGACACCCATTTTCCAGTTCGCATGAACAATAACCACAATTTGAAGACAAACGGGGTGGCGTTCTCCTCGTGTCCTGCAATATACTTCTCTCAAATAACCACCAAAAGCAGATTAATGGTCATGTAATCCACTGCTGTTTATGGAATTTGGCTATGTGCAAAACTCCATGTTTACTCACACAACAACCGCGGTCGCTGTTATTCCAAGCGATTAATCACACGTGAAGTGTTCGGAGATATGTGATAAAAGAGCATATAAACCATGTTTTCTCTGGCTCCTTAGCTACACAGCTGGCAGTTTTGCAATCTACACTTCTATCTATTTACTGGAGCAGAAAAATCATAGCTTCATCGAGAGTGAGCCCAGTCAGAAAGTATCAGACACTGTGTTACTGTAGACTGTCTGGGTAACTTCCTGTCCAGCATCCAATCCCAGACTCAAATTCCCGTGGGTATTGCTGCATGTATCCGTGCATAGCTCGGAGGTCAAGTGTCATCAAGGTGAATGGTAGCTGTCTAATCTAGGTTGGGATATGTTTTATGAATCTTCAAAGCCCATAGGCATTCTGTGTAGAAATTGTTAATGGCTTTTACTCAGGTATAGTTGATCTACTCGAGGAGGCAAAAGAAAAACATTAAAACGGAGAAGGTATTGATTGCATGGGAGGAGATTTTTGTTGTTTCTTTGTTTATCTTTTTTCCTTCCAATGCATTTTAAGAAAGAAAGTCTTTGGAACTTGTGATTTTTGTTAATATATTAAATTGAATATGAAGGATTTTTTCTACTTTGGGTGCAATTTATTTAAGTGGCAATTTAGCATGGCCGATCCACATGCCCAGCACATCTTTGGGTTGTGTGGGTGAGACCCACGCAATCACTGGGAGAATGTGCAAACTCCACATGGACAGTGACCCGGGGCTAGGATTGAACCCGGGTCCTCGGCGCCATGAGGTAGCAGTACTAACCACTGTGCCGCCCGGGTGCAATTTATAATTCTATGCAAATTATTGCACTTTAAAAAAGTCATAACTCCCGAGCTCTGAGACAGTGTGTCGGAGGGTACCCCAAAGGTGCCCTGGGGTTAGTCCTTGTTAATACCCCCCAAATGCCTGACCTCCACCCCCCCCTCAAGTGCCTGACCTCCCCCAACCTCCACGCCAACCTGAGTGTTTGACCTTCTCCCCGCCCCCCCCCCCCCCCCCCCCCCCCACCGGCCCCGGGTGTCTTACACCTCCCCAGGCTGTCTGACCTCCCCCCTCACCGAGTGCCTCCAAGCAACTATCAGAGCTCCCCTGACTGTATGACCAGCCTCTGACGATGCAATCCCCCACCTGTTGACACCTGCGACTGTCCAACCACCCCAACAGTCTGATTCCTAACTCTCCCACCCACTCTGATTGTCCGAACCCTCCTGACTGCCCAATCCCCACCAACTGTCGACCCTCCTCAACAGTCGCCCCCCTCCAACTGTCGACGCCCCCAGCTGTCTGGCTCCCACTTGACTGTCCGATACTCCCCACGACTGTCCAATCCGCCCAGACTGTCTGCCAGCCCCTGACTGAGCTTCACAGACTCTCCCACCCCCTTGACAGTCTGACCTCCCCATTACTGTCCAATCCTCCCGACTCTCTGACCCTCCCCGACTGGTTGATCCTCCCCTGATGGCTGACCCGCCCCTCAACTGTCCGACCCCTCTCCGACTGCCTTGACCCCCAAGGACTTTCCGACTCCAACTTGCCCGAGTGCCTGACACTCCTCAACTGTCTGACCCACCCTGATTGTCTAACCCATTCTGACTGTCCAACTCAACCTGACTGTGTGACCTCGCCCCTGACTATCCGCTCCCCCGACTGTCCAACACCCCACCCTGAGTGCGCAAAGCCCCCAACTGTACAATCTTTACCGATTGTCTGACCGCCCCCCAATGACTGTCCGACCACCACCGCACCCCTGACTATCCAACACCCCAACTGTCTGCCAACCTGGACCGTGTGACCCTCTCCCAGGATTATGTGAACCCCTCCCCCTGCGGACTTTATGACCCTCTCCCTGACTATCCCTCCTCACCCACCAAACCCTAACCATTTACCTGAGAACCCTATATATGCCCGGCTCGAATGTGGCTGGATCTTTAAACTTACTTGATTGGTAGAAGCCAATGCCACAGTAAAGGGGCTGTGGCCTCATTCGGTCTGATTCTGCAGAGCTCGGCTGAAGAGTTCAGAGTGCGCCAGGCTGCACAATTCTCATCCGGCCTGAGTCAGAAGATTGGACGAGACAGGATTGAGAAGATTTCCGGGTAAGAGGAAATCAGGGGCCGAGTGGCATTCTGACACTGATGGCCACTCCCCTGAAGTTCAGGCTTATTTTATTCCCCCAGGTTGTTGCTCAAATTAATTTGCATACTGTCAGTTACAAAACCTGCCACAAACAGGGCAAGTGGCCGTCACTTTAGCATTGAATTTTAAAAAGTAATAACTTAAAAAGGAATATCCTTCATATATTTAAAGCAGTGCTTGGAGCAGTTTAGTTGCAACAATGGAAAATGGGCTTACCCAAAAAAAGAAGCATTTTAAATCAGTGTCAATCCATTAACCATGAATAGTGCAGTTTGAAATGATTGAAAATGACTTTAAAATATTGCAAAACTACTTTCCAGTTCGATTAGGGTAAATATTCCTTATTTTAAGAATTGGGGAAAATCAAAATTAAAAAAACATAGTAAAGCTGGGATTTGATTAGAGGCAGAGGTGTGGAGAAATGATGAGATGTGAATTCGCTATCAGCAGAAAACAAGTATTTTCCATATATAACTAGAGAAAACAATGGGGCTATAGAGGTGGAGAGATAAGGAAATGGACACTTAACTGCCAAAAGCCAAATCCACAGGGTGAATAACATCAACGGGAAAGAAACAGCATAACTGTAGATCCCTCATGAGAGAGATAGAGACAGCTGACATCAGAACTGCATCAATTTACAGATTGAGCCTCCCAAAAGGAGCAACCATTTTCCGCCCTCACTGAACCTGAAGACTATTTGCCAGACGTGGCCGCCTTAACCTGGTTGTGGTAATTACTTGCTGGGTTTAGTTCATAAAGTTACTTAAAATTGAATGTTGTTTGGGAGAAAGGGTGTCTCAGAGTTCAGGTAAATGTAGGTAGTTGAAGACAAAGTGATAGCTTCATGTAAAGATTTGTGTGTATAGTTATCAGTGCAAGTCACTATAGTCCCAGAGGACCAGAGGCTGATTTCGCCTTTAAGAGAGAGGGCTGACTGGTGGTGATTTAACCTGAGGGTCACAACACCTCAGGCAAGGGACAAGGTTGAAAAGGCATGGTAACCTCAGCCAGTACTGGAATTGAACCCAAAGTGTTGGCATCACTCTGCATCGCAAACCTGCCATCCAGCTAACTGAGATTTTAAAAAGAAATATTTTTTATTCTCCTTTTTCACATTTTCTCCCAAATTTATACCCAACAATAAACAATAATCAGTAACGAATGTAATGTCAATCCAAATATCAATAACAACGATCCCATCCTCCCACCAAACCCCACACATTATCCCGCATGTTAACATAAACAAATGACAAAAAGGAATCAGGAATCACCCATAGTCACTGTTAACACATACAGCCCCTCTCCCTCCAACCCTCCCGGCAGCACCCCCCCCCCAGTGTTCGATGTGATCCAATTCTCGAAAGTGCATAATGATTAACGCCCGTGAATTGTAGAACCCCTCCATCCTTCCCCTCAGTTCAAATTTGACCTTTAAAAGCGCCAAGAATTCCAGCAGGTCCCTCTGCCACGCCAGGGCACAGGGTGGAGAGGTTGATCTCCACCGAACAGGATCCGCCTTCAGGCGATCAACGAGGTGAAGGCTACAACATCAGCCTCCGCGCCCGTTTCCAACCCCGGCTGATCCGACACCATGGATATGGCCTCCCGTGGGGCCCGGGTCCAGCTAACTGAGTTAATCCACCTCACAGTCATCAGTACACTTAAGGGTCATTGCGCATTATCGACCTTCTTATCGTATCTTTTGTCTTTTAAGATAATAAATATTCTTTATTAATTATTCACACAATGACTGGACTGTTACTCACTGGATTGTACACCATTCCCCAAATAATACAAAACAAAATGCACCACTATGAACCGGTGTTGCAAGTTAGCCTTCGATGGGCCGTTACTTCCACCCAGCAGCGTAAATTCCTGGCCCACTGGTTTTACAATAGTTTAAAGTGCACTTAGCTGCTCTGGAAAACTTGTTGAAACCTCCGCTGGCTGGAGCTGCTTGGAACCTGCAGAGAAAGAGACCCTGCAGACTCCAGTGCAGTGCAACACCGGCTGCGCTCCCTATCTTTAACTTCACTGGCTGCCGGAAAACAGCCTGGTTTAATAATAATAATCATCTTTATTAGTGTCCCGAGTAGGTTTACGTTAAAACTGCAATAAAGTTACAAAGAGCCCAGTGAAATTGACAGGCCAGGGAGAAGTTAAGTGACCAGATAAGTGAATGGGATTTGACTGTTCGGGCTGGAATGGGGGGGAAGGTCGGGTGACGTTGGGTCTGGGAGAGGGAGTGGGATGATCAGATTAGTTCGGATCATGTCCAAAGAGGGAAGGGGAGGTTGGGTCGGTTCAGGTCCACAGGTTGGGTGGGGTGTGGTGCGGTCGGGTTGTCTTGGGGGCTGGGGTGGGGGGGATGGTGTGGGGGAGGGGGGGGAAGGTTGGGTGATGTCGGGTCTGGGAGAGGGGGGTGGGATGATCAGATTAGTTCGGATCATGTCCAAGGAGGGAAGGGGAGGTTGGGTCGGTTCAGGTCCATAGGTTGGGTGGGGTGTGGTGCAGTCGGGTTGTCTTGGGTCCGGTTTGGGTTTGGGTCGGGTCTGGTGGGTGGGCGTCCCGGATGGTGAATCCGGGAGGAGGGGATTAGGTTGGGTCTGATCGTGAAGGGTGTGGTCGTGTCATGTCGGGTCCGATTGGGAGGTGGGGGCGGGTGGAGTGTTGAGTCGGGTTCACGGGTTGGGGCGAATCCCGTCGGTGATGTTGGGAATACCCTGGGCAGGTAATTAGTTGGTGTGTCCTATGCAGGGCTTTGTCTGGCTGTTTAAAACGGTTACGTTGAAGTTAGAAGTGCTTTTATTTCTTCTAATTCTTTCAGAGTAACTACGAGGGTAAAACTGGCAGAATCATCCAAAGTTAGCAGATTAAATTGCTATGTCAGATGGTTCCCAACGCAATTGTCCAGGGGAAGTTAGCCCATCTGGACAATTGCCAGGTAAACCTTTACCTGGGAACTTCCAACAGGAATTCCCCAGCACATCTTTGGGGTACCTTCCAAATCTGACAGTGGGGAGCCAGGTTGTTACAGGATATGTTGAGTATTTTTAGTGATGGAGCAAAGATGCACTCCCCTTTGCTCTATTATTATTTTTATCAGATTGTGAAAGGAATAAACTTTAATTTAATAAAGTTGACTTACTGTTTAAAAGATTCCCACTGTGAGATTAAATTGATTCCCATGTAGTAATGAAACAGTTGGAGTCCGATCGACATGTACTCTGTTCATAGCAGCGGCCGATAAAACTGCTTTGTCTCAGCTGGAATTACAGTTGAGATGCTTCATTTGGCCCCTGTACTCTTGAGCTATGGAGCGGCAAATAAAACAGGTCAGGTTCTGCCCCTAATTACCATCCAGTGTGCGGATGTTAAGTGAGAACATAATCAGCTATAGTGCCTCTTATAGGCAAATACAAGCATATAAAATAGGAACAGGAGTAGGCCACTCGGCCCCTCGAGCTTGCTTTGCCATTGAACAGCTGATCTGTTTGTTTTTCGAGTTCTCCATTCATATCCACCCCCATTGATCTTTGACCCCCCTGCCTAACAAGAATCTATCTACTTCTACCTTAACAATATTCAATGACCCCGACTCCACCAACCTCTGAGGCAGAGTTCCAAAGTCTCACAACACTCTGAGAGAAAGAAATCTCCTCACCTAACACAACAACCCTTATTTTTTAAACAGTTCCCCCTAGCTCTGGACTTGCCCTCAGGGCAGGCATTGTCAAACTCGGGGGCGCGACTCACGGGTGGGTCGCGGGTGGGTGTCGGGAGGGTCGCGGAGCCGTCCGTCATGGCGCTCCTGATCGCGCAAATCTGCGCGCAACAGCCGCAGCAGTCGGCTGTTAAGAACGCCGGCTGCAAGCCGCCTTCAAATTGGCCGCGAACATGTGAGAAAATGCGGCCACACTGCGCACGCGTGCCAGATTATCGGTGCACATGCGCAAAACTTTTTTTTAAAACAGTCACAGCTTTTTATTTTACAAGTTCAGGGGGGTTTTATTCATTTATTTTATTCATTTAATTTTTATTTTTTTCATTTATTTTATTCATTTTATTTTTATTTGTTTTTACAAGTTCGGGGGTGGGGGGTTATTTGATAAAATTTTACAGGAAAAAAATGCAGAACTTTGGACAGTTGGAGACTCCATACTTTCCGACACCAGAAGGCTTCACCTTCATCCAACAGGTTCCATTGGAGGAGTGTGTACAAGGGCCAAAGGGACCCAAAACCATATCCTCCATTTTTGTCAGTAGCAAACAAGGTTGCGCAGGTCGGCCGGCGTGGGTCGTGAAGGTCGGCCGGCGTGGGTCGCGAAGGTCGGCCGAGTTGGGCCCCGAAGGTTGGCTGGTTGGTAAAAATGGGTCCCCGGAAAAAAAGTTTGAAGAACACTGCCTCAAGGGGAAGCATCCTTTTCACATCCACCTTGTCAAGGCCATTCAGGAGCTTATATATTTCCATCAAGTCACCCCTCACTCTTCTAAACAACAATGGAAACGAGCCCAGCCTGTCCAACCTTTTTTCATGAGAAAACCCGCTCATTCAGAATTTTGAGCAGAAGCCAATGGAAGGAGAGGATCAAATCTTCTTTGTGTTCTGCTGATAGATTTGATATGCATTTACTTGTTTACAGATGGTGGCTAATGGAATATTGTTTTGGTTTGGAGGTCCCCGGGGTGTAGATAATGTACGAGATATATTGTATTTGGTCCTGGCTAACCAGGTCATTGGACATTCTGTGGGAGGAGACAGAAGAATGTCTTCTGCTTTGGGTACAGATGAAGTAATTAAGGGGAGCAACCAGATCTGGCGATAGATTTAGTTTGCCATAGGATTTTAGTGTGCCAAGAAATGTCTTTCAGTTTGCTCCCGCAAGGTTCTTTCCAAGGACTCTGTACAGAAGAAAACAAGTAAACTTAATTGTTAACTTTATCAGTTATATTTAAACTATATTGGTTTGCTTTATTGGAATAGATAGTGGCAGGTGTGGCGAGTAAGTTAAAGTTTTTCCTTTTACTTAGGAACTGTTGTAACTGTTATCTGTAAAGTTATTTCTTTGTTGCTATTGTGGGTAATTTTGTATTAAAATGAAAGTTTGTTTTAACATAAAATATACTTATAGGTCAGTGTTATCACCTTGTGGTGCAGCTATCTCGCCTCACAGTTTTACAAATTGGGTTCTCACCCGGGATCCTAAGTTATTGGAGGTCACTTTAAATGGCCGTTGGTTTCCACTGGGTGGAGTGATTCTAAAGTGTTTTCTTATCTCAGCTCAAGAAAAATGACCCATTGGGCTGGATGTTACAGCCACACATCGGGCAGGCCTTACCCCCCCCCTTAACCCCCCCCCCCCCCCGTTACCCCCCTGCCCACCTCACCCTCCCCTTATGAAAACACGTAAACTACAATGTGATGACATTAGGTTGGCAATCCAACGTCATCACACCAGTCTACCTATAATGCAGGCCAAGAAATCAGATGCCCTCCAGCCATTTTGAAATAACTACATTAACAACCAATTAAGCTTGTTAAAGAGCCGCATCTTTGCAAATTTTCATTTCCCATTCGGGCGTCAGAAGGGAAGACACGGGAGAGCTTTACGGCAGGTATTAGGACATGGCACAAGTGTGAAAGAAAATAGTTTCTATTATAGCAGCGGACTCTGCAGGCAAAGCTGGCGGCATTTCTATGTTTTTTGACTTCAATTATTCACTGTTTTGAGTCTGATATGAAAAGTAAGTCAAGATCAAGAGGGCAGGGGGCCATAGAATTTGTAGCCGCGACTTATTTCCTGCTGACGCCATAACCATTCTCCTCCATAACATCGCGGTCTAGATCCCCGATTGAGTGCGGGGCCCCCTTTCACACCGCTAATTGGGCTGTCTTCCGGCTGGGCGGCGGCTAATTGGCTGGCCCACACTTGATTCACTGAGCTGAGACGGCGGGGGTAGAGCGAGCGAACCACTCGCGATATGAACCGCCTCCCTTACTCTACCAAAAACTGTAAAATTAAACACCTTGAGTGAATTGCCAAGAGCACGGCTGGAAGTCATATTCCAGCAAGAGTCAATGACCTCAATGGGCGGCACGGGGTGGCTCAGTGGTTAGCACTGCTGCCTCACGGCGCCGAGGACCCGGGTTCGATCCCAGCCTCGGATCACTGTCCGTGTGGCGTTGGCACATTTTCCTCGTGTCTGCGTGGGTCTCATCCCCACAACTCAAAGATGTGCAGGATAGGTGGATTGGCCATGCTAAATTGCCACTTAATTAGGGAAAAAAAGGAATTGGGTACTCTAATTTTCTCAAAAAAATAAAAATAAAAAATAAATTTAAAAAAGAGTTAATGACCTCAGAAAAGAAAAGGAAGAATCGGAAGGTATTTGTGGCCAATCGTTCCATACCACCCATGGGGATAGCAATGTAAGATGATCAATGCTCTTGAGGTCTCAATATTCCAGCACCAAAATGCGAGCAAACTATTTTAAACAGGCCAGGGAATGAGCGAAGATGTCTAAAGCATTGGCTGGGGGCAAATGCAAGCTGTTTGAAGACATGCAGCTGTACATTGAGGTGAAATACATTCCGAGCACCGACTAAACAAATGTCACACTTGATGAATGAAGTGAAATAAGGAAGCGAAATAATCTTTGAAATCCCTGCCGGGATAAAAATGAGAAAGACTTTGAACAACAAAGAGAAATAGGGAAGTAAGCATTGCCTGTAGCCACAAAACACAAAGGGAGAAACACAATTCAGACTGCTTACATTCGCAGACAATACCAAATCAGGATGCATCATTAAATCTGAGGAAGTAGCCAAGGAAAATATAATTAGACAGGTCGGTAACACACAGAGTACACTAAATGTCAACATTGTATATGGGAAGGGGAAAAAAACTATGAAACGCTATGTTCTCCAAACTAGCCACGGGTGAATTTGAAAGAGATTTTCGAGTTTAACAAACACAGTGGCCGGAATTCTCTGCTCGTTGGGATTCACTTTTCCCGCCAGTAGTGCACCCCTGCCCGCAGGTTTCCGGCAGCGTGAGGTGATTTCAATTGGGTATCCCATTGACAAGCGGCGGGAACTTAGAATCCCACCACCAGCGAATGGCGCACCACTGAGAAACACGGGGCTGGGGAATCCCTCCCTGTGTCTTAACATTTCCAAATACCCTGGAGGAAGAATCAGTCAGCAACCGTACCACCATGACCGCACCACGTTCAATTCTGACCATCGAGACTCAAAGGAGATATTCGCGCTCTGGAAGTGGTGGACAGAACAGCCCCTTGAATTAGGAGTTTGATTTATGAAGAAAGATGGAGTCTTCATGTTCGAAACAAGATGGTGGAGAGGTGAACTCGGTAAATAATATAGGATAGTTAAGTCTAAAAAAGGACTTTGTAGTTAAACTACCACATTAGCACAAAGGAGCACAAGGTCAAACTATATATAGAGATATATATAGAAACTCTGTTGGGAAGATATTCTTCACAACAAGAGGGATCAACATATGAAATGACTATATTTATACATATGTTTAATATCCAGGCAGTCCTTGGATTTGATGCCTGGAATTGCAGAGATGGTTTGGTTGGTTCCTGGAAACCGCATCAAAAGTCCAAAAGTGGAACCAATTTCCTTGATCGATGTCATAAATGGGGGAGTGATTCCTGAACCTTATTTTCACTGGAAAGTAATGTTCCCTTTCCATCAACTTGTGGCTGGGAAACCATGAAGAGAGCTGTAGAATCATCCCTTGTTTGATGTTTTATTGTTTTGGAGAGAAAAACAGTTTACAATAGGGGTTAAGTAAACTCAGACCTTATGTAAAACAGGCATCTGACTCATCAGCTTCTGTTGAGTCAGTTAGTTTTAAACTGGGGCTTTTGTCCTTCCCTAAGGTTGCGAAAGGCAGAAGGTAAAGGAACATGAAGATAAAGACCAACAATTCACAGGCATTAATCATAAAGTTGAAATTGGCCTTGTAAAGCTGAAATTGTGGCAATTTATAAATGTCGTAACTGCCAATCAGTATAACTCAATCGTCATAAGGTCGAGGATTGCCAGTATATAGATTAAGATAAATTAATATCAACATATGGGGCGTCATTCTCCGACCCCCCGCCGGGTTGGAGAATCGCCGGGGGCTGCCGTGAATCCCGCCCCCGCCGGTTGCCGAAGTCTCCGGCACCGGATATTCGGCGGGGGCGGGAATCGGGCCGCGCCGATTGGTGGGCCCCCCCACTCGATTCTCCGGCCCGGATGGGCCGAAGTCCCGCCGATAAATTGCCTGTCCCGCCGGCGTGGATTAAACCACCTTTTGAACGGCGGGACAAGGCGGCGTGGGCGGGTTCCGGGGTCCTGGGGGGGGCGCGGGGCGATGCCCCCACGGTGGCCTGGCCCGCGATTGGGGCCCACTGCGCAGTGGAGGGAGTCTCTTCCGCCTCCGCCATGGTGGAGACCGTGGCGGAGGCGGAAGGGACTCCCTCCACTGCGCATGCGTGGGAAACTGTCAGCGGCTGCTGACACTCCCGCGCATGCGCCGCCTGGGGATGTCATTTCCGCGCCAGCTGGCGGGGCAACAAAGGCCGTTTCCGCCAGCTGGCGGGGCGGAAATTCCTCCGGCGTCGGCCTAGCCCCTCAATGTTGGGGCTCGGCCCCCAAAGATGCGGAGCATTCCGCACCTTTGGGGCGGCGTGATGCCCGTCTGATTGGCGCCGTTTTGGGCGCCAGTCGGCGGACATCGCGCCGTTTCGGGAGAATTTCGCCCATGAAATTAATTTCCATTTGGGATAGTGGCAGAAAATGTTCTCCAATTATTTTGGATGAATGAACTATGATGGATTAAGTTTTTCTCACTTGTACCTACCTAATGAACCTATAGCATCTCCAGGACAGCATTAGAATTGTAAGGAAAGGCCTTGATGCCTTCATCTAGGAAGGTGAAAAGATAGCCAAGATCAGATACTTTCAGCTTTTCAATATGGCCTTGATATTCTCCTAATCACTACATTCATAGATAGAGTCATAGAGTCATAGATGTTTACAGTTACAGCATGGAAACAGGCCCTTTGGCCCACCCTGTCCATGCGGCCCAGCTTCTATCACTGAGCTAGTTCCACTTGCCTGCATTTGGACCATATCTCTCTATACCCACCCTGCCCATGTAACTGTCTAACTGCTTTTTAAAGGAAAAAATTGTACACGCCTCTACCACTGCCTCTGGCAGCCCGTTCCAGATGCTCACTACCCTCTGTGTGAAAACATTTCCCCACTGGTCTCTTTTGCATCTCACCTTAAATCTATGCCCTCTAGTTCTAGACTCCTCGACCTTTGGGAAAAGATGTTGACTATCTACCTTATATATGCTCCTCATTATTTTATAGACCTCTATAAGAGCAACTGTATGCTCCAGGGAAAAAAGTCCCAACCTACCCAGCCTCTCCTTATAACTCAGACCATCAAGTCCTGGTAGCATCCTTGTAAATCTCTTCTGCACTCTTTCTAGTTTAACAATATCCTTCCTAAAATAGGATGACCAGAACTGAACACAGTATTCCATGTGTGGTCTTACCAATATCTTATAAACTTCAACAAGATGTCCCAACTCCTGCATTCAGTATTCTGACCAATACAACCTAGCATTGTTGAATGCCTTCTTCACCACCCTGTCCACCTACAACTCCATCTTCAAGGAGCTATGAACCTGTACCCCTAGATCTCTTTGTTCTGCACCTGTCCCCAACTCCCTACCATTAACTGAGTCAGCCCTGCCCTGATTTGATCTACCAAAATGCATCACCTCACATTTATCCAAATTAAACTCCATCTAACATTCATCGGCCCACTGGCCCAATTGGTCAAGATCCTGCTGCAATCTTATATAACATTCTTCACTATCCACTATGCCACCAATCTTGGTGTCATCTGCAAACTTACTAACCATGCCTCCTCCATTCTCATTCAAATCATTAAAACGTTACTGATCCTGTCACTTGGAGGTTTGCACTCTCTTGGTTTAGGTGGTTGTTATAGATGTTTAAAGAGGAGCCATTCTTGTGGATGCTTGGCCAAAGTTACCTCAGCAAACAGCAACTAAAATAGGAAAACAAAAATGTTTGTGATCCAAAAAACATAAAATGTTGGAAATTTTCAGCAGGTCTGTGGAGATAGGAACACAAAGTTAATGGACTGGATTTTTACAAAGTCAGGAATGCTCTACGAACTGCTAAAAATGGCAGACGGGTCTCACCCCCATTTCCAACAGATACAATTTCTACCAGCAGGGGAAAGGGGGTGTGGTGTTCTTTGTGTTGCTTATTTAGGATGGATTGCATAGTGTTCCACAAAGACCACAGCTTTTACTTAAACAAAGCTATGATTTTATTTGCACTACTAAACTGGGTTTTGACACTTTTGTCCTTTTAGAACACAGAATTGACCAATGACATCTCACTACACCCACCTACTGCTAGTCTCACTAGATATAATTATAATTTAACCTTCTCGCACTAACTGCTGTGATGACCTATCTCTTGCTGTCTCCTGCTTACTCCTCCCCTAAGGTCTAGCATCACTGCTTTATATAGTAGTATCTGCAGCTCCCTCTAGTGGCTATTCATGGTACTACATTAACCCTTATAATGCTGATAGTTATGATAATACCACAGGGGGCAGGGTGGTGATCGACGCAGACAGGAAGCTTTAATTCAGCAGCGTCACTTGGAGGCAACACTGAGTTGAAACAGACTCAATTTTACCTGGTCTAATGGCTGTAACCTGCAACAGGGAAGTCACAAATTGATGGAATAAAAGCTCTTCAAGGGACGCTAAGGTCCGTATAACTGCCATGAATCTCAAGTTTTTTAAATGGCCCACTTTGTAAATTTTAACAATAATAGGATGCATCTATCATAAAGATTTAAAGAAAACCTCTGTTGGACTGAATTGACTGATAGGCATAGATTTTTAAAATGTAGCGTCTGGTCCTACAGTTTCATTAGAGCTCTTTGTTGATATTTCCTCAAGGACTATCATGGTGTAATTCTGTTATTATGTATGCTTGGCTGAGTTTCAATAGTTACAATTATCTAGGCGGGGGTTCTGAGTTCACCATTCGATTGACAGCTTGAAGAAGTTATTAAAGGATTAACGCTATTTGATGT
Organism: Scyliorhinus torazame; assembly: GCF_047496885.1. Classification (NCBI taxonomy): domain Eukaryota; kingdom Metazoa; phylum Chordata; class Chondrichthyes; order Carcharhiniformes; family Scyliorhinidae; genus Scyliorhinus; species Scyliorhinus torazame. The sequence continues at coordinate 46,591,062 of NC_092724.1, forward strand.
GACTACTGAAGAAAAGTTTGTTTTATAAGCGAGTAATCACTTAAGGCAACCTAAAGGCTTTGAGTGGATTTTATGAATAGGAGCATATCCACTACCAAATGTGAAAGAGTGAGAGTTGTATTCGATTGTTACAAGTTTATTTTTTCTCGTCTCCATATGGCTCTCGAGATCTGCCTACGGTGGTTACTGGGTCAGTGGCTTTAATCAGGGAGACATCGCTCGGAGCATGTAGGTTGCTAGTTGGTTCCTGGGGTGTGTCCCTGATCAAATGGCACTCGGCGCCTCATAAAGTAAACTGGCAGCAGCAATGGGGGAAGGCATGCTGAGTGCCACCTCACTGCCTTTGCTGTCGAATCCCCTCTCTTCCTCCCCCCGACCTCCCTCCTGCCATCACTCACCTATAATGACAATGCTAGGCCTCGGGTAAATGTCCGACTGGAAGGAATCACTGAAGATGATTGCCTCAGTTTTCCGTTGTTTTGATACCACACAATCTTTGCAATTATAGTTACTCCATTGACACAAGACCATCACCCATTTCCTTCTTCTACAATCACTTCCTGTCCATTTCCTTCCTTCCTTTTCCTCCCTCTCCTATCTCCATGCCCTTTTAAATTTCTGTTCCCTCAACCCTTTTTGTCTGCCTCATATACCCTTCTTTTTTCCCTATGTCCATTTGCCTCCATTTATCCTCTGCCCTCGAACTTTGCTTGACCGTACTTTGCCTTGACTCGGCATGTCTGATGCTCATGTAAAGTTAGGGTCAAACAGGACCAAACTTGAATAACACTGCCAGAAGTTACAGGTCTGAATCAAAAGAGTAGGTGGGCTTGTGTGATCCAATTAACCCAGAGCATTGCTGATTAATTCTCCTCTCAGCACCTCCAAAATGATGTGTTGGGTGTTCTGGATCACATACATGTCACCAACACTTGAAGTAGTGCAACGATATTTTATTAAAAGGTTAACTATTTAAACATACTTGAACTGTGGGTAAATACAATACTAGCTTTAACTAAAGACCTTTGCCTTGTCCTGACCAGTTGATGCACTCAGCACATGGTGAATGTCTGTGTTGCAGGCTGTGAGCTCTGTGCTCCTAGCTAGCTGCTACTCGAATGAGCGGGAACTCTGGTGTCCCCTGTCTTTATAGTGCGTGTGCTCTCACTGGTGATTGGCTGCGGTGTTGTGTATGTTGATTGGTCCCACTGTGTGTCCATCAGTGTGTGTCTGCACCACAATATACTGGTGTATATTATGACACAAAACAGTTGGGATAATACGCATGAGGAAGCAATTGACCATAAATGGGCTCTGTCCTGTCTAGCAGACGATATCAGCAGTTCAGGAAACTCCTCCAGGACTGGAAGTAAATGATTAGCAAAACATTACAGCCATGGCCCAAGGCCAGGGACGGACAGGTGAGTATTTCCCAGTGGCTGGCTTTCATTTTGGAAAATTTGACATCCAGCACTTTAAAGTACGAACCCTTTGGGAGTAATTTTGATGGGTATGAAATGGGTAATATTGATCCCGATGATTCAATGTATTGGATCCAATAGAGGCAAATTTTATTAACTAATAGCCAGCTAAATAGATACAGCTCGTTATACATGATCACCTCAATTCAAAAGCATCCTCTCCCAGTTTTAAGAAACATCAAAGAAAGAACTTGCTTTGAGATAGCGCCATTCACAAACTCAAGCCATTCCAAAGCCAATTGTTTACTTTTAAGTGTGGCCTCGGCTGTAACATAGACAATTGCATTGGGAAAACTTAATTTAAAACAGAAAAAGCAGGCAGTGGGTGTGGTTTTCATTAGTAATATGATATTGTACAAGTCACTAACTAGATACAGAGGTGCCAATTCCATGAATACAAATGAATTATGAGCTCCAAAAGAAATGAACAATTTGCTGAACTGCCATATAGGTAAGCACTCTGGGGGAGCTGGATACTCCATAGTAACACAAGGAAAGAAACGGGGACTGGTTGCGTGCACAGTTAGCACTGCTGCCTCACAGTGCCAGGGACCCGGGTTCAATTCCCAGCTTGGTCACTGCCTTTTTGGAGTCTGCACGTTCTCCCCGTGTCTGCGTGGGTTTCCTCCGGGTGTTCCGGTTTCCTCCCAGAAGACCCGAAAGACGTGCTGTTAGGTGAATTGGACTTTCTGACTTCTCCCTCTGTGTACCCGAACAGTCGCCGGAGTGTGGAGACGAGGGGATTTTCACAGTAACTTCATTGCAGTGTTAATGTAAGCCTACTTGTGACATTAATAAAGATCATTATTATTTTACTATTGGAGGGGGTTGGGGGAAGGGGGAGGATGCAAACAGGAAGAGACGTCAGATCTTTGAGTGTTGCTTTCAGTTTTTCTTTACCAGTGTGACTCCAATTTCCGTTGAACCTGTTGAAGGTGGACAGGTCCTGCGGAGAGAAAACCTGCCTTTTCCAACAGGAACCCAGAATTCCATGGGAGAAAGTGTTAGGAAATCCCAATGAATCATTGGTGGATTATAAAATTGAAGCAGTTTGTGCTGACATGTGGCAAGGTAATGGCATGATCCCAGAGTCTAAACACCTACGCTTTCACACTTATTGCCTGACAAATCAGAATGAAGAGAAACTTCTGTTTTTTGCGAAGAATCATTATGTGAATGTTGGGGACGATTCTCCGATCCCTGCGCCGGGCCGGAGAATCGCCGCAACCACACCACAACGCCCAACGTCGGCGCGCGATTCTCCGAGATGCGGAGAATTGGCACCATTTACGCCGGCGCGTTTGGCGCGGCGCTGGCCGATGGCCGCTGGAATCGATGGGCCGAGCGGCCGTTCACCCCTGGTCGCTGCCATCGGGAACTCTGCGGGAACGATCGGGGGGGCGGCCTGTGGGGGGTGGGGGGGGTGGGGGGGGGGGGGGCTCCTTCACCGGGGGGCCTCCGATGGGGTCTTGCCCGCGATTGGGGCCCACCGATTGGCGCCCCCCCCCCCCGGGCCTACTTCCTGGCATGCCGGCCCCTGAACGCCGACTCCAGTCTCTTGATAGCTGGAATCTCCAGCCTAGGCAACATCCTGGTGAATCTCCTCTGCTTCCTCTCCATGATGAGTCGGGGGCCGGCGCGCTAAAGAAGTCCCCCACGCATGCGCAGATTGGCGCGGCCCAACTGCGCATGCGCGGGTTGGCATGGCGCCCATTTGGCGCCGCGAAAGGAGGCTGGAGCGGCATGAACCGCTCCAGTGCCGTGCTGGCCCCCTGTGGGGGCCAGAAGTGGTCGTACCAGGGCTCGGTTCGCACCATCGTGAAACATGACGGTGTTCACAGGACGGCGCGAACACTTGGGCTCCATATCGGAGAATCACCCCGGTTGTCTTTCAAAAAGTTGTCACCAATCGATTTTTGTGAACATTACATTGATGCTTGCTCTGCTATATTAGCTTGGCAATTTTTGCAGGAGGGGATGGCAGTTTGCGGCATGTACGCACAATTCGCTGAAAGGTCTGTCATTGCCCTTGAGCCTATATCTTTGTATGTCTGTGTGAGGCCAAATCATGGGGCACAGACCTGGGGCACGATTCTCTGACCCCCCACCGGGTCGGAGAATCGCCGGGGGCTGGCATGAATCCCGCCCCGCTGTGTCCTGAATTCTCCGCCACCAAAGATTCGGCGGGGGTTGGGAATCGCGCCGGTCGGCGGGCCACCCCCGGCGATTCTCCGGCCCGCGATGGGCCAAAGTCCTGCCGCTGTCAACCCTCTCCCGCCGGCGTGGATTAAACCACCTACCTTACCAGCGGGAGCAAGCGGCGCAGGCAGGCTCCGGGGTCGGGGGGGGGGCGCGGGGCGATCTGGACCACAGATCTGCGGGCGGGCCTGTGCCGTGGGGGCACTCTTTTTCTTCCGCCTTTGCCATGGTCTTCACTATAGCAGAGGCGGAAGAGACACCCTCCCCTGTGCATGCGCGGGGATGACGTCAGCAGCCGCTGACGCTCTCGCGCATGCGTCGCCCGGCGAAGACCTTTCAGCGCCGGCTGGCATGGCGCCAAAGGCCTGTCCCGCCAGCTGGCGGAGCGTAAACCACTCCGGCGCGGGCCAAGCCCCTCAAGGTGAGGGCTTGGGCCCGACGCCGGAGTGGTTCCCGCCACTCCATTACGCCGGAACCCCCGCCCCGCAGGGTAGGGGAGAATCCCGCCCCCGGCTCGGTATTGTAATGTGCTCTGTCACCTCTGTGTTGCTGTCTGCTAACTCATTAGTCAGCTCTGGTAGCTGCTATAGTTGGAAATTTTTGCTTTGCACTGGTGCAGCAGATGGTTTCTGTTGGTTTAGTGTAATCAAAATGAGATTACTCATACATTCAAACATAAAGTGGTTTAATTTTTCAGTACATTCAGATACACACGCACAAATGTAAACAGAATGATTCATGTGTGGGATTGTTTGAACTCCATTTATGCTCCCCCTCTCGCTTATCCCCACTCCTATGCTGAAGGTGCAGCAGGATCACTGGGGATGTCAGTCCTTTGATGTGACAACCCAATGGCCATTCTATATGTGTGAGAGGCCCATCGTGTCTGCGCCGACCATCAGGCACCTATCTACTTGTAAAGGCCCTTAAGAGACCCATGGGGATACACAAATCGATCGCCCGTGGGACTTGTGGAATACGGATGCCCGCCCAGCTAGGGTTCATTATTTTGCTCTGCAAAAGCCAGCCCGGGCGGGGACTGGCATTCTAGTAGACCTGCCTGGGACTTGTAGTGTGCAAGTTGCAGTAGCGGCCATTTTATTTGACTCAAATAGACTTTTGTTTACTTATCTTCGCAGGCGTCTTGGGTTTTCATACTATTCTAATCCCATTTCCCAGCACATGCCCGTAGCTTTGTATGCTCAAGTGCTCATCAAAATGCTTCTTAAAATCTGTGAGGGTTCCTGCCTTTACCACCCTTTCAGGCAGTGAGTTCCAGATACCCACCATCCTCCGGGTGGACAAGGTTTCCCTCACATTCCTGGAAATATCCTGCCCCTTACCTTAAATCTATGTCCCCTGGTATAGACACCTTCGCTAAGGGAAAAGTTCCTTCCAATCTACCCTTTATATGCCTCTTAATCAGGTCCCCCGTCAGCCTTCTCTGCTCCAGGGAAAACACCCCAGTCTATCCAGTCTCTTGATAGCTGGAATCTCCAACCTAGGCAACATCCTGGTGAATCTCCTCTGCTCCCTCTCCAGTGCAATCACTTCTTTCCTATAGTGTGGCGACCTGAACTGCTGTGGCCTAACCAGCATTTTATACAGCCTTCTTAGAAATAAAGGCAGGCTATTCGACCATCGGGGCATCACACTCAGACAAAAATGACAACGCTGCCAAACAGCCATCCATGCACACTCTCTAGATCACTCTCAAGCTCTTAGCACATCCTTAATAAGCTGCACTCAGTTGCATTTAGAGTTTAATTTGTTTTTCTTCCAACGCTATGACTTGAGAGGAAAAATAATTCAAGTTAATGACTGCAGCGCTGACTCACTGTGCTCAGCAACAGTGAAACCAATCCAGAATTTATAGTGTTTAGAGGATTGTTTCACTCTTATTAACGAGTATTGGGTAAATGCTGCCTCCGTTCCTCCAGCACCTAACAAATGGATTACTGGTATGTGTCTAATCAGTCCCCACACAGTCACGCTGGGTCACATTGTTTTTGAACGCATGAAATGAGACCTTGTCTCAGTGTGGAGGATAGGTTTTTGCTCAACTTTTAGCTCCTTGCTATTTGATGTCTTGTGGCACTCCTCAGATTCTTTGTAGTCAGAGGACCGACACAATTGATATGATGATGGGAAAATAATGGTGAGTCCCCACCGCCTCCCTACCCGTGCCGCCCCTCCCTTCCACATGTGATTCTGTGGGAAAACTTAAATAGGACACATTTACAACTCAAACATACTTACAAAATGTTCATTCAAAGGGTCACTGCAGACTCAATGGGCCGAATGGCCTCCTTCTGCACTGTAGGGATTCTATGATTCTACGAGGACAATACAAAAAAAGTGCAACCTGGAAAGTCATCTGGTTATCAGACCTGCTCCTTCCAAACATCGGTGCGATTCTCCGGTCTCGGTACGCTCTTGCTTAAGTGTAACAAGGCCAGTGAATGGCGGGACAGGCCAAAACGAGATCCATGTGGGCGCCAAACAGTTTGCGATGCAACCGACCCACTCCCGTAGGCGAAATCAGGAGCGTGGCGAGAAACCAATTCTCACCACTTAAGCCCCACTTCCATACAATTAACGAGAGCCACCCCTTATCCAACAGCCTCCATTGTTTCAGTGGTCTCCGCAGCAAGCGGTTACGCTGGTGCTGATTAGCACTCCTTTTGAAAAACGTGAACCTGGCGGAAGGGCTTCTGTGGGGAGCAGAGGAGGTGAGTAACATCTTTGCTCACAGGCAAAGAGACTGGGGGTGCTGGGCTTGCCACCCCAGTGCTCCGCAGGGTTTGGGGGACCTTCGACTGGGATGGGTCACCATGGGGGTGGGGGGATGCTGGGGGGGCAACCACTTGCGGCATCACCATGCTGTGGCGCACAAAGACTCCGTGAGACAAATAGAGTGAAGTCGATGAGGCTTTATTAAGCGTGTCTGTTCCCCAGCAGCCCGATAGTAAACTGGCCTGCGGGGGAAGGCACCGGCTTCTGATACTTCGCCTTCAGGGCGGAGTATGAGGTCAACGGCCAACCAGGACCCGGGATCTGTCAGCCAATGACATTAGGGCTTCCAGTCCCACATGACCCCCAATACATACTACCACATTCACCCCTTGTCAAAAATGAACCCGGCGGGGTGATTTGAGGATTGCATACCTGCCACAAAAGCATCGCGCATTAACATGTCCGTATGTTCGTTTGCATTCACCGACGGGCAGCTGCAGGCTCTTCCCAAAATCAGCAGCGCGGCGTAGAACTCGTCCATCGATTCTCCGGGAGCTTGCCGTCTTGTCGCGAGCTGGTAGCGAGCGTAGATTTGGTTAACTGGGCGAACGTAGAGACTTCTCAGTGCTGTGAACGCCGTCTGGAAATCGTGGGTGTCTTCAATGAGGGTGAAAATCTCCGTGCTCACCCTCGAGTGCAGGACCTGCAGTTTTTGTTCGTCTGAGACTCGGCCTGTGGTCGATCTGATGTAGGCCTCGAAGCAAGTCTGCCAGTATTTGAAGGCTGCTGCCGCATTCACTGCGTGGGGGCTGATCCTCAGGCATTCTGGAATGATCCTGAGCTCCATAGTCCTTTTTAGGCACGCTTAATAAATTGTGGCGCACAAAGACTCCGTGAGACGAATAGAGTGAAGTCGATGAGGCTTTATTAAGCGTGTCTGTTCCCCAGCAGCCCGATAGTAAACTGGCCTGCGGGGGAAGGCACCGGCTTCTTATACTTCGCCTTCAGGGCGGAGTATGAGGTCAACGGCCAACCAGGACCCGGGATCTGTCAGCCAATGACATTAGGGCTTCCAGTCCCACATGACCCCCAATACATACTACCACACATGCCAACCCTGAATCTTGTTTACCCATTCCGAGGGCAACCCTTGTCCCTGCCCGTCTGCCACACCGATCACCCATGCATCCAGCGACTGAGGCCTCTGGCTGTGCGGCTGAAGGCTTTTGCAGATAGGGAATTGGCAAGTGAGCACTTCACAGATGCCAAGTGGATTCCCGTGGGTGGGCGGGCCATGTTACATGTGAGAATCATCGGCTAGCATCCCAATCACACCCTGATGCCTGACACTGCGGGAGGCAACACGTCTCACGCAACATCCGAACACCCAGGGGCTGGGACACAGCTCCGGAGGCATGTCCATGGTCAGAGGGTGGGTGAGTGGCATGGGGAGGGGGGATGCCTGGAGAGTTGGGCAAAGAGTCTGCGGGTCGCCCGCATTGCGGAAGAAAGTGACAGAGGCATCAAAATGGTTGTGCAAAAAGGAGTTTAATGTGCTGTACAATACCCAACTCCCGGTGATGCCGCCCTCCCATCCCCAATCGCCCACCCCCTTCTTCCCACCCCACCCCCTCACCGCCCATCAGCTGGTGCCCTCAGTGATCCTCAACCTGTCTGGCCCTCCTAGCTCTACCGCTATTTCTTGGTGTAGTTGGCCCGCTGCAATTTACGCTCACTACCACACTTCCAACCCTGATTCTCTTGCAAAATGATAGCCACCAAGGTCCATGGAGTACTTGGCTACTGCAGTGTGGATCTCTGACCTCGGGGCAGTCTTCCTGCCTCGCAGCCAGAAGCTTCGGCTTCAAGCCCCACCCCAGGGCGTGATGATGTAGCCAGGCGTGACCAAACAGTTTGAGGGTCGAACTCAGAAATCCTATCATTGCATGCTAATGGCAGGTGGGGAGCATTGGAGAGATCTTTGGTCAGCCATGTGAAGGAAACAGCGTCGAAACCTCGACCATCACTATCCATGGCTCCAGACTGCCGTACCTATGTAAGAGTGCATGTTGCCACAGCAACCCAGACTTCCTGAGTGAACTGGAGCACTACCAATAAAATTCCCAGTTGGGCAAGAACACGTCCTTTTCATCCACTCAATTCACCCAAAAAATGACTATGGGCTCGATTCAACAAATTGGGAACAACGTCCTAGAGCGAGTGTGTTTATCCGTGTGTATCCGGCAGTGCAGAGGCACACATGGTTATACAAAGTGACTCACATTGTATAAGGGGCCTCAGCGGGGAAAGCGCGGCCGAGGGCTGTGTGATACACTGGAAAACATAGCTCACTGGAACTTCTCAGGGCAGCCACAGCATGCACAAAAAATGCCAGCATGGCACCTTGCCAGTGCCAACCTGACAATGTCCATGCCAGCTGGCTATGCCACCTGGGTGGCAGTGCTAGGATGCCCAGTTGCCATCAGCAGTGCCAGGGCATCACCCTGCCCAAAGGGCATGCAGCTGGGGGCCTCCAATCCGCTGGGAGACCCCCACAAGTGTCTTTCCATCTGGTCCCTGTTTTTGGGGACCAGTGCTGAACGGTGCTTGCCCACGGTCTCTGAGACAAAGGGGCTGAATCCCAAAATCTCAGGTGCCTTGGGAATTTGCACATTAGAATGAGACTAGCTGTCTCGCTCTAATATGCAGATTTGCCAAAAAGTGATCCCGCCGACAATGGGCAGGATTTAAATCGCAACGTCTTGCGAGATCGCATTGGATCTTGCGAAGCGTCGCGAGCTGGGTAGATCCCGGGAGCGGGGTCTCCCGGCTTCTATCGGCCATGCTGCCCCTTTGCAAGCTGCTTTTCTGGAACAACGTGGCCATAGGATCGCGCCCCAAGTGTCATTTTAGGCGAGTTTGGCGGGATGTTTCCCGTTGGCTTTTTGTGTGAGATCCAAACCTGGATTCACCCACGCTTAAGTCATCTTTTTGAGCCTTGGGGAGTTTTTCCGCAGTTCAGTCCACAATTTGAAGTCTTTTCAGCAATTGGGAGCTGAAGTCGCCGGCAAGATCAGCTTCTCAGTGATCAGGTCACCATTTTGGAAGGGTGCCTCGATCTTGAAGTGAGCCGGAGGGTCCCCCACATCCCCCACCCATGGGCAAAGCTAACGCCCTCAGACAGGGGCATTAGCCCCCTGCCCAAGTGACGGCACCCTACTATGGCATCATTGAAGACCTCCCCCTTTGAGGCCCTCCCACTCCCTCTTTGAGGAGTTCTCCTTTCAGGGCCACCATCACTCCCCCAACCTTTATGAAACCCACTCATTTATGTCCTTCACCTCCCACCCTTCATGCTCCCCAACCTCCTTTTCATGGGCATGGCCCCCCTCAGGCCTCGATCCTTGGCAGTGCCAACCTGGCACCTGGGCATACTCGCATTGCCACCATGGAACCCAGGCATCCTGGCACTGCCATCCTGGTGCTCAGCAGTGCCCTGGGTACACTAGCAGAGCCAGTAATGCACCCAGCACTGCCAGGGTGCCCGGTTGGTGCTGCCAGGGTGTTAAGGTGCCAAAGAGAGTGCCAGGATGATGCCCTGTTCTGTTCCCAATCACCTGGGGGCTCCAAGTGTCTCTGAGACCCTCAGTGTGGCCATCACGCCTGGTCTTCGCTTGTGGAGATCATACTAATCTGCACCCGGTTGAGACCTTGCCGGTGCAGCCGGTGCCTCCTGGCATCAAATAGGCTGCGCATATTTAAATGAGTGTGATGGCTCATTTAAATATTCAGCTGGATTCTCCGGTCCCCCAGTCGTGTGTTTCTTCTTAGCACACGTTCACTGGTGGTGGGATTCTATGCTTCCGCCACTTGTCAATGGGATTTCCCATTGAAGCCACCCCATGCCTTCAGGAAACCCATGGCCGGGGGTGCGCTGCCAGTGGGAAAAGTGAATCACAACTGCCGGAGAATTCCGGCCCTGATTAACTGGGCATGATCCAGATCACGGAAGCTGCCATGAGTCACCTGACTCACACGAGGTTTCACGCGGGGCGCAAAGTCCAATTTGGGCCTCTTCCTCAATATACCTGGCGTGTCCAGATCGGTGCCTGGCGCAATGCGGTGGGAAAAATCATGCCCTTGGTATCTCTCCTGATCAGTTTTGACATTGTCCACTTTGAATTTCACAATAATGTTCCCAGAACACTCATGGCGATTGAGCTTTAATTAATAAACAGGATGCATTGCCCTCTCTCCTGAAAAGGGCTATTTTACCGTTCATTGTTCACAAGCTCGTGTTTGCTATTATACTAACATTGATCACAATAACAGCTGTAGTAAGTGAACAAACCCTACCCAGCTGTGTTCCTGCCTGGGACAGGATGCTGATTTCCCAACTCAAACAGCTCCATTGTTTCTCATTGAAATAATCCTCAAAGTTCTGCCTGAAATATTTGTGCGGTCTCTGAGACCCTACAAGTGCTGGATTCAAGTGGAGTGCAGAAACATACCGAGCCTGGCTTTTGCTTACAGTCTCTCCCCGATCTCTAATGGGCCTGCTAGGTGTCCAAATAATAGGGATAAATGGGGCTAGGTGTCACCTGGCCACATGGCCGATAGCAAGGTGCGGGGGCTGGGGGGTCACAGGCTCAAAATGAAGCCAGTGGACATATCGCATTGTTACTGGCTGATAGATGGCCTGCCTCAGGTATAAGGCCCCTTTACTATGAAAAGTAGGTCCTTAGGACCCCAATTGTCATTGTAGAAAAGAATGGATGGAACCTGTGATGCGCACTAACCAACCCATCCGGGGGGTGGGGGGGGGGGGGGGGGGGGGGGGGGGCGGCGCAGGCAAAGAGGATCCACAAAGATGCATTTTACATTATTGTTGGGGGGCCACGGGAGAGTGGGAGTGTTCTTCTGCATCCCACCAAATAATCTGAGCTGCTGACACCCTGGAAATCTGCAACTCTCCCCACATTTGCAACCCCTCTCCAAATCTTGCCTGCCAGCAGAGGGGCCACCCGATATCACATTGGCCTCAACTCTGACGGGTTGCATGGGGGTGCACGTATGGGTTGGGCAGCTAAGCGGCTGTCCTTATTAATGAGGTCCACGTGGACCTGAGGGAGATGACCTGATCCGCCTCTGAGACAAGCTCTTTGGCGTCATGAATGTTAAGAAAACCGTTAGTCGACTTCCTTCTTTCTATGCAACATTCCTTGAGTAAGACATTCACAGCCTGGGTGTGTGGAACAAACGTCATTCATAATGTATAAGTGATCAGGACACACAATGCAAGGTGTGGCTTCAGGCTTCTCTCACCGGCCCTCTGATAAATTTCAAAAATGCTTCTTTGTTATAAATGACCAATGCCTATTTCAAAGTTACATTTCCCAGTAAGACTTCATTGTTTATCTGTTCTGGGAAGAACTGTTTATGGGCAGCGTATTTACCTAACTTCTAATCAGCATCCATTCCAAACCAGGGTTAATTGATCCCTCTGCCAATGTTTATTACGTTTCAGCAAAGTGGTTGACTCTTAACTGCCCTCTGAAACGACCTAGCAAGCCACTCAGTTCAAAGACAATAAGGCGTTGGTAACAATTTGGCCTTGTCAGTGACGCCCACCTCCCATGAAAAAAGAATTTAAAAACATTGCACCACTCACTGAGGTTATACATTAATCAATCATGGTCAAAGTCTTTTCAGTTAATATGTCCCATCACAGGCATTCCCTATAAATGATAAGAGACATCTGGAGTGATATAGAGCTCACTCTCTCACACACGTTGGCATTCCAACATTTACCTGTTATCCTTAGAAACCCTGTTGCTTGGAGACCAGTTTTAATTAAACATTTCAATTGCAATTTTAACTCTGAACTCTCCAACATGTTCAGCTTACCCACCATGTTTAATTTCTTATGCATTTTTATTTCGCGCGATGGATTGTACTACAATACTATTTTAATCCGTGAGTGCTGATCCAATGCTGTCGCTGCCTATCTTTGTTGGAGTGGGATTTTCTGGCCCTGCCTGCCATCCGGATATTCCACTCCTGCAGATGTTAACAGAGGTTTGAATGGCTTGCTGCATCTGCTGCAAGGAGGCCCCCCACAGTGGGGCTAGAAATTCCTAGGGATAATCTGTGTTTCAGTTCCCATAGAGACTGATAACTTTTCAAAGGAGATGGATCTCTTAAACGACCAATAGAAATAAACCAGTGGACAAGATTTTATGCTTTGAAAAGATTTTTACCGTATCAAACAAACAAAAATCCAGAGATCAGACGTTAGTTAACAGGCAATACATCAAAATAAAAAACATGTTTTGCTTCACTGCACAATCAAAATATGTTTTACGAAATGCTTTTACCCAATCCCATGTTTCTTGCAGATATGGAGACTATCAGCAACAGTCTCACAGTCACTCCCAGCTGTCCAACGGGTTCCCTTCTCCCCATAATACCAGGTCGAAACTTTCAATGTCCTTTGACAATCGTTCTACTCAACCCTGTGTTTCCTGGATAGGATCAACACCAGCAGGGCACACCACAGTGAAACCCCATCGTTAAATCTTCAAGAACCCTGTCTGTTCTTTTCCCTTTTTCTGAACAGAAACCATACTCTTAGAAGCATCCTGCTCAGTTGTTAACGTAAAGCAGTCCACCTTGCTTTCCCATAACAACAACCCCTTTGTTTCTGTTTCACAAACAGAAGCTGCTTTTTTTCCTGTGATACTGTGGAAAGGTATTGAAACAACCATCCCCACCTGAACGCACTTCTGTTTGAGTCCCCCATGGCAACCAGATCACAAGGTCATGTCTCCAAGCAAAGGAGTTCTCTGTGTTATTTGGAATTAAAGGTACATTTTAAAACATAACCACCTTGTAAAGTTCCTGATCTCCAAGCATGAACATTCCCTTTCCAATGTCAACACTACATTGTGTAACATACTCTGTTGGTCTTCTAATTTCAGGGTCGATAATCTATGGAAGTAATCCCAGAAAATTGTTCGATTCACCAATTCTCAGTCATTATCTGCAATGGCATGAGCTTATCTAAGGACGTTATCTTGTAAGCATCACATTTCGTTTTCAAACCACTTGATCTTTAGTCTTGGTATAATTTGGTTAATATTAAACAGACAAAGAAAACCTTAACACATGGTGCAGAAAGCTACAGTGTACCATATTAAGAATAAATCATGGTCCTGTAAGATCTCCAGCTCTCCCTTATTATTAATCTTCTGAATATTCTCGCCAGGTATTACAGGTTGATTATCTGAAACCCTCGGGGCTGATGGTATTTTGGCTTTCAGATAATTTTGGCTTCTGGATACTACGTGTAAACTTATTTCACAATAGCAAAAACTGTAGGCTAGCTATAGTCTAAAGTAAATAACATGGCTAGAAAAGTAAGATGTATCACTGAATAATAAATGCAGGATACCTATAATAAGGTTCCATTTGACACATTCACTGCACAAATCACAAGGTAAGCAGTGCAGACAAACAACTGGACATCCTGCGCTAAAGGCCGATGAGGTTGAAAAACAGTGTGGTGTTTGGAAGTGTTCCTTTTCAGATTTACAGATAAAGGATACTCGACCTTCCTCTCCCTAGCTCTCAGTTGGCCCAATGTTATTGTTAACTCGAAGGAACCTAACCCAGACTTTTTGGAAATTCTTGTTTCTGTAATTTCAATCTCTGGTAGGTATCTGTAAGAAGCACCCAGACCAGAGCAACATTTAGAACCACTTGATTGAACCATCTGACAGACACTGGGCAGGAGGAGTTGACACTCCACCCAACACATCTCCTGGCGATGTAGATGTCGAAAGGCTGGCAATTTTTCTGTCTGCAATTTTTCCACTCTGTCTTATACAGACTTTCTCCAGCTAGCGAAAGGAGTTGGTGATTAGCTGATGAAAGATGTAACCAACATTTGATTTTCTAGGCCACCCACCTCCACCTCCACCATCACCCTATACATCCCCTCACATGACACCACACCTCATCATCTTTACGGGATGTGGGCTTCGCTGGCTAGGCCAAACTTTGTTGCCCATCCCTAATTTCCCTTGAGAAGGTGGTGATGGTGGAAGGTGGGCAGCACGGTAGCACAAGTGGCCAGCACTGTGGCTTCACAGCGCCAGGGTCCCAGGTTCGATTCCCCGCTGGGTTGCTGTTTGTGCAGAGTCTGCATGTTCTCCCCGTGTCAGCGTGGGTTTCCTCCGAGTGAGGGCTTAAGTGGGTCAGTGCAGACTCGATGGGCTGAATGGCCTCCATCTACACTGTATGTTCTATGTTCTATGTTCTTGAACCGCTCAGTCTGTGTGATGTAGGTACACCCACTGTGCAATTAGGGAGGGAGTTCCAGGATTTTGACCCAGCGACAGTGATGGTGAGTGACTTGGAAGGGAACCTGCAGGTGGTGTCTTCCCATGTAGCTGCTACCCTTGTCCTTCTAGATGGAATGGGTGTGAGTTGGGAAGATGCCGCAGAAGGAGCCTTGGTGAGTTCCTGCAGTGCATCTTGTAGATTGTATACCCGGCTGCCACTGTGCATCATTGGTGGAGGGAATGAATGTTTGTGAAAGAGGTGCCAATCAAGCGGGCTACTTTTCCTGGATGGTAGCGAATGTCTTGAATGTTGTTGGAGCTGCACTCATCCAGGCAAGTGGGCAATATTCCATCACACTCCTGACTTCTGCCTTGTAGGTGGTGGACAGACTTTGGGGAGTCAGGAGGTGAGTTACTTGCCACAGGATCCCTAGCCTCTGACCTGTTCTGGTAGCCACAGTATTTATATGACTACTCCAGTTCAGTTTTTGGTCAGCGATAACCCTCAGGATGTTGATTGTGGGGGATTTAGCGATGGTAATGCCATTGAATGTCAAGGGCGAGGGTTTGATTCTCTATAATTGGAGATGGTCATTACCTGGCATTTGTGTGGCGTGAATGTTACTTGCCACTTGTCAGTCCAAGCCTGGACATTATCCAGATCTTGCTGCATTTGCATGTGGACTGCTTCAGTGACTGAGGTGTCACAAATGGTGTAATCACCAGCAAACATCCCCACATCTGACCTAATGTTGGAAATAATGTCATTGATGAAACAGCTGAAGGTGGTTGGGCCTAGGACACGACCCTGAGGAACTCCTATAGTGATGTCCTGGGACTGAGATGACTGATGACCAACAACCAAACCATCGTCCTTTGTGCGAGGTACAACTCCAACCAGGGTTTTTTTTTCCTGATTTCCATTGACTCCGATTTTGCTAGGGCTCCTTGATGCCATACTCGATCAAATGCTGCCTTGATGTCAAGGGCAGCCACTCTCACCTCACCTCTGGAGTTCAGCTCTTATGTCCATCTTTAAACAAAGGCTGTACTGAGGTCAGGAACTGAGTGAACCTGGTGGAACCCAAACCGACTGTCAGTGAGCAGGTTATTGCTAAGTAAGTGCTATTTGATGGTATCATTGATGACACCTTCCATCACTTTATTGGTGATCAAGAATCGACTGATAGGGCGGTTACTGGCTGGATTGGATTTATACATAGAACATACAGTGCAGAAGGAGGCCATTCGGCCCATAGAGTCTGCACTGATCCACTTAAGCCCTCATTTCCACCCTATCCCCATAACTCAATAACCCCTCCTTAACTTTTTGGACACTAAGGGCAATTTAGCATGGCCAATCCACCTAACCTGCACATCTTTGGACTGTGGGAGGAAACCGGAGCACCCGGAAGAAACCCATGCAGACACGGGGAGAACGTGCAGACTCCGCAAAGACAGTGAGCCAGCAGGGAATCGAACCTGGGACCCTGGTCAGTGGCAAAGCTCTGGGCTTTTTCTACATTTGTACCTCTTCCTCCTTCTCACTCCTCTGTCTCCACACCCGGCTTTCTATAACCACCATATTTCTGGTTTTGCATGTTCGTCACAATACCTCAGAAACGTGTAACATTAGCAGCATTTCAGTGAGTGCCGCATTGACTGAAATGCTGGGTTGGATTCTCCGGTCACCCACGGTGAAATCACGTTCGGCGATCGGCCGGAGAATCCCCGTTCCCGACCAAATCGGGGATGGCACCGCTTTTGCGATGCTTCGCCCCCTCCAAAGCGGCGTACTTGGAGAGTATGCCGCGCCACGTATTGACGGCCTCAGGACATTGCCTGAGGCCCGCCCCTGATGCTCCGCCCCCGACCGGCCTAGTTCCTGGCAGCGTGGGTCTCTCATGGTCTCATCCGTCGGGAACTCGGCATGGCGGTTGCGGACTCAGTCCAGCGCCGCCACAGTCGGGGGAGGTCTGATTCCCAGGCAGGGGGGACTTTATTAGGAGCTAGGGGCACTATGGGGGGCTGGTCCGTGGCTCGCAGGCTGGCCAAAGGGGGGAACCATTTTGCGGGCTGGGCCCGCACTCCGCTGGCGCCATGTAGCATGGCGTGGCAGCTGCAGGTGGCTGCTGTGCGCATGCGCGACCACGGACCCGGCAATTCTCCGGGCCGTATCGGCAGCTAGAGCCGGATGCTTTATGCTGCCGGCATGCTTGCCCCCAGCAAAACGGGGAATCGGTGGCCATTTCACACCATATTTTTTGCAGTAAAACTCCACCGTTCCCAAGCCGGCGTGGGGACATAGCCCCAGAATCGGAGAACCCAGCCCGCTGTATTTCAGATGAGAGAATCAACATTTTTAAAAATTCATTCATAGGATGTGGGCATCGCAGGCTGGGCCTGCATTTCTTGCCCATCCCTGACGGAATTTAAGAGTCATCCGCATTGTTGTGGATTTGGAGTCACATGTAGGCCAGACTAGGTAAGTGTGATGATATGCATAAGCAATCATGTAAATAGTGATATAAACGACCTCCAACCAGTAGGTGGCAGTGTAAATCTACCACGTGACTCTATACCTCAAGGAGTCTGGAGGTAGTCTTGTTCGTGTATAGTCATACTTGCAGTAGCGCTAGGATAATTTATCATAATTAGTCCGTAATATATTTCTCACAGTTACCTGAACCACACATTTATTTTATCATAAAACATTTCAACTAGTCAAGAACTATTGTGCATCAATCCTATCGGTCAAGCACCAGAATGTAACATGGTACCAGGATTGAAGATTTAACAAGAAAACAATATCCTTTGAAGATCCGAACAACTCAAGATAACTGCTCAGAAGAAAAAAAGAAAAAATCTTCTAATAACCTTGTGAACTACTGGCAACTCATACTCAATGCACTACTAGGCTTCGAAGTCCAGGATGGGAGGTCTGAAGGCACCACACCAGCTTCGAGTCACTGGTAATGTAGATGAGAATTGGCACATTTTTAAACAGCTATTCACACTCTACGTTTCAGCCCTTTGTCAGCAGCCACAGCCTGATGAGAGACACATAGCATTGCTGCTCAATGTAGCAGGTCTACATGTGATAGAAATATTTAATATGTTTGTTTTTGATGACGAGATGGATAGCAAGAGCTTCGATGAAGTTGTCAAGCAATTCGATCGGCAATGCACACCGATAGAAAATTAGACGTTTGAGCACTACATTTTTCGCATGCACACCCAGAAGGTAAGTGAATAATTTGATAGTTTTCTCACCGATTTGTGATTTGTGATTGAACGCTCAGCCGTGTAGTCTTGATACCTTACAAGCATCGATGATCCGTGATCAAATCGTGTTCGAGATTTATAACGACAAGTTATGCGAGAGGCTGTTAAGGGAAAATGAGCTTCAGCTTGATGATGTTATTAAACGTTATCACGCCAGCGAGCTAGCTGCACAACAGATTAGCATTTTTGAATCGCTAGCGTTTGGGCATGAAGATAGGAGAGGCAACCAATGCCATTAGTGTAGCGATGCACCCGAATATAAAACGTGGTCTCAGCACCGGTGGCCATTTTAAAAGACCGACCGAAACCTCCATTTCATGCAAGTGATGCGACGATAGAATTTTGCAACAGCAATGTCTGGAGTTTGGAAAGATACACTCCAAATGTAAAGCCAAAATTCATTTTGCTAAGCAATGCTTTACCAATAAAAAAGCGGAACAAACAAAATAAATCAACATGGTTGTTGAAGTAAGCCTTGGAGACACGTTCTTCATAGACATGGGGCGGGATTCTCCGACCCCCCCGCCGGGTCGGAGAATCGGCGGGGGGCGGCGTGAATCCCGTCCCCGCCGGCCGCCAAATTCTCCGGCACCGAAAATTCGGCGGGGGCGGGAATCACACTGCGCCGGTCGGCAGGCCCCCCCCCCGGCGGTTCTCCGGCCTGTGATGGGCCGAAGTCCCGCTGCTGTCATGCCAATCCCACCAGCGTGACTCAAACCACCTACCTTACTGGCGGGACTGGTGGTGTGGGTCGGCTCAGGGGTCCAGGGGGGGCGCGGGGCGATTTGCCCCGGGGTGTGCCCATGGTGGCCTGGCCCGCGATCGGGGACCACCGATCCGCGGGCGGGCCTGTGCCATGGGGGCACTCTTTTCCCTCCGCCTCGGCCACAGTCTGCACCAAGGCCGACGTGGAAGAGACACCTCCCCCCGCGCATGCGCGGGGATGATATTAGCAGCCGCTGACGCTCCCGCGCATGCACAGACTTCCACAGCCCGGCGAAGTCCTTTCGGCCCCGGCTGGTGTGGCACCAAAGGACTTTCCCGCCAGTCGACAGCGCGCCAACCACTCTGGCGTGCGCCTAGCCCCTCACGGTGAGGGTTTGGCCCCTAAAGGTGCGGAGAAACCCACACCTTTGGGGCGGCCCGATGCCGGAGTGGTTCGTGCCACTCCATCCTGCCGGGACCCCCCCGCCCCGCCGGGTAGGGGAGAATCCCGCCCACGATGTCTAGTGAGGACAAGGATAGTCAAGGCATGCAAGAAGACAAACTTTTAATGGTGAATTGCAGCACCAGTGAAGCAAATGCAAATACTTCAAAAGACAACTGGACAGTTCCATTGATGATCAATGAAACATGAATTAACTTCAAACTCGACATGGGAGTGAGGACCAATCTTATCAGTTTGTCAGATTTGAAAGATCTGAAAATTAAACCACAAGTTTTAAACAAAGCAGTACTACTGAAAGACGACACTGGAAATGAAATTACTGCGCTTGGAGCATGTGAGCTTGGTGTAAATGTAAAGAACAAAGTTCACACAGTAAAGCTTTCCATTGTAGAGGCTGAACGTGAATCTCTACTGGGAATGGAAGCATGTGAAGCACTTGAGCTAGTTTAAATGAGTTTACAGTGCAGACTGTGCTGTAAACAGGCAAAATGCATCAGTAGATTCCATACTGAGAGAATTTCCTGAGATATTTGAAAGCTTTGGCACTATACCATTCACATATCGAATCCAATTAAAAGAAAATGTTCAACCAGTCATATATGCACCAAGATGTGTAACAGCTCTTTTGAAAGACAGATTGAAGAATGAGCTAGAAAGAATGACGGCTTTAGGCATAATCAAACGCATTGAAAATCCGACAGATTGGGTAAACTCTATGGTCTGCATTAAGAAGAGAAATAACGACCTAAGAATCTGTATGGACCCCAAAGATTTGAACCTCAACATTAAAAGAGAACATTATCCGATACCAAAGAGGAAAGAAATCATGTGGGATGTCAGGAATGTTTTAGGAAATTAGATGTATCACAGGGTTTTTGGCAGCCCAGGTTGGATAAGGAGAGCACAAAGCTGTGCACTTCTAACACTCCATTCGGGCGATGTTGTTTTTTAAGATGCCATTTGGTATACAAGGTGTACAACCTGATCAAGAAAAAATAAAGGCAACCTTGAACATGCCACGTCCCAATGACAAAAAAGAATACCCCGAATGATGAATTTCATTGGACAATTTATTTCCAATCTCGCTGCAAAAACTTCACACCTCAGAGAAACCATCAAGAAAGATACGATATTCCAGTGGTCTACTGGACAGAACCAGCATTACAAGAAGCATTGACAATGGTATCATTGTTTCATTTTTTGACCCAACAGAAAGATGAAGTTATCGACAGGTACATCGAAAGATGGGTTGGGAGCGATGTTATTGCAAAAAGACAATGATGAAAATTGGCTTCTCATGGCCTATGTTTCCAGGTCAATGTCTGACATAGAGCGCAGGCATGCTCAAATTGAAAAAGAATGCTTAGGTTTAATTAATGGACTTACCAAATTCCATGACTATGTATGGCCTACCAACATTTTTAGTGGAAACTGACCACAGACCACTTGTCGCAATAATTAAAAAATTTCTGAACGAGATGGCCCCTGGGATACAGAGCATGATGATGAAGCTACAAATGTATGATTTTGATCTTAGCTACATGCCAGGTAAACATCTCGTAGTAGCTGATGCACTATCTCGAACCACAGGCGTGGAAGGGATACACCACTTCGATGAGGATGTGCAAGTCCACGTGAATCCTGTAACAGAATCCTTTCCAGTATCTGATGACAAATCAAGGCAGATAAAGGAAGGAATGACCTAAGATATAGTCTTACAAGAGGTGATAAAATATCTCCATGAAGGATGGCGTAAAGGTTCCTGCTCCAGCTATTAGAATGTTAGGGCAGAATTGAGTGATGACAATGTTTTTTTTGCCTCAACAACAGAGGATTGTAATTCCACAATCATTAAGGTCAATGATTTTTAAAAAAATTAATGAAGGGCACTTGGGAATAGAAAAGTACAAGCGAAGAGTCAGGGAAACAATATATTGACCGGGCATCAACCACGATATTCAAGTAATGGTGAAAAGCTAGGGACAGTGTCGGGTGCTTCAGTACAAACTTCCGAAGGAGCCAGTTAATTGAAAACTAGAGAGGAAACTTATTTTTCAAAAAAGGAGGCAGAAGAGGTATTATGACAAATCCACAAGAAGGCTACACACATTGCAAAAAAGATGATATGGCCAGGTTGGAAGATCCTGGTGGGAACAGAAGGCGGAAGTGTGCTAAGGTACTGCAACAGCAGGTCCTCATTCGCATCTAATCATCGCTGATGACGGAACAGTCTTAAGGAGAAACAGGGGAGCTTTGCTGAAGGTTCAGCAACCTTTTGTTATGGAACCACAAGAGGACGTTGTAAGCAATCCAAAGACAGTTGAAAAATAAACATTTCAGCATACAGAGCCAGAACAAAGTAATAATGAATACAAATTCAAGAAGAAACATTTGTAACGGCAATTGAAAATGAAACATGTTCACAAGTTCAACCTATGCTCAGAAGGTCAACAAGGCAAAGAAGAAAACCTGAGAGACTGAATTTGTGATGGACTGTAAATAGTTGAATGTTCTAAAGAATGATGCATATCTTATTGCATTGTAAAGCAAAGTCATGTATGTAAATAGTTTACATTTCCAAGGAAAGGGGATATGATGATATGCATAAGCAATCATGTAAATAGTGATGTAAATGACCTCCAACCAGCAGGTGGCAGTGTAAATCTATCACGTGACTCTATACCTCGAGGAACCTGGAGATAGTCGTGTTAGTGTAAGTCATACTTGCAGTAGCTTAAGGATAATTTATCATAATTAGTAGTTTGTAATATATTTCTCATAGTTATTTGAACCACACATTTATTTTATAATAAAACATTTCAGCTAGTCAAGAACTAGATATTCTACTGTGCATAATTCCTACTGGCCAAGCACCAGAACGTAACAGTAAGGACAACAGATTTCCTTCCCTATATGACATTAGTGAACCATTCGTGAATTTATGACAATTGGTAATGGTTTCATGGTTGCCATTAAACTTTTAGAGGCTTTTTTATTGAATTCAAATTTCACCATCTGCCATGGAGGGATTCAAACCCAGGTCCCCAGAGCATGACTCTGGATCTCTGGATTATTAGTTCATTGACAATACCACTGCGCCACTCCTCCCCATCAGCATGTTCTTTTGGATGCTAGGAATTCCATTTTACTAATAGAGTGAGGAAGGCGTTCTGTCGACATGTCTCTTTCGAAAAACCTGAAACAAATTAACAGACCATTCATGTGCTCATTATCTGTGGGACGTAGTTGCTGCAGAGTTGGCTGTTAATATTGCAACGTAACCACAGTCAGTGAACTCTAAACGTAATTACAGACATTTTGCCTGTTCTGCAACCCCAGTGGTAAATGTATGTGTGTGTTTGTGGAGGTGTGTGTTTGTGGATATCTGGTGGACACACAATCCAGCTTTCTCACCCTCCCCAGAACATGTCTCCCATATTCATTATGGAGTGGATCTCTTGGGTGGGGTATTAGTCTGTTTCCCAATGAGAGTCAGGAGTTGAGGGAAGGTGGTGGTGGGGTGGGGGGAGGGGGGGGGGGAGAGAGAGAGAGGGGAGAACAAACTAATAACGCTCAAATTATTTAAAGTGGAATCTGCTGCCGCACAAAAAGATAGCGAAAAATTAACTTCTCTTTTGACGAGCTCTAATCTCCCTCAATTATACATGTTACCGGAGGTAGTCTTCCACTTGGGCCACTAATCAAAATAAGGGGACAGGCTAATTTGCAAAAACAGCAAACTAAAAAGTTTAAACTCATTAAAACAAACTCCTGACCTTTATCACAGATCTGAGTGGTATTACAAGGTAGAAATAACAAATGGAGCCAAGATAATTGCTCATGATTTGGGCGTAAGTTTAAAGGTTTTTTCAATGATGTGGTTCCTTCACAGTGCTGCAGCTGTTGGAGTGAAATTGTACACCTGGAGCCCAATTGGGGAGATTGAGGGGCGTGGGGATAAGGAGGGGGGTGGACAGTTTACTGAGGTTTGTTCTCAGTGGATAAAGATCCGTGTTGAATGAGCACAATGGGAACATTTAACCATATATTTCTCCATAGAAATAGGGGGCGTGATTCTCTGATCCTGAGGCTAAGTGTTGATGCTGTCGTAAATGCCGTCGCGTTTCACGATGGCGTCAACAGGCCCCCAGGAGCAGCGATTCTGAACCCCTCAGTAGGCCAGCAAAGCACTGGAGCGACCCACGCTGCTCCAGCTGCCGATACCGGCGTCAAATGGACGCCGCGGGACTGCGCATGCGTGGTGCCGTCTTTCTCCGTGCCGGCCGCGACGCAACATGGCGTAGGGCTACAGGGGCCGGCGCGGAGCAAAAGAGGCCCCCAGCCCGAGAGGCTGGCCCGCCGATCGGTAGGCCCCGATCGCGGGCCAGGCCACAACAGAGCCCCCCCGGGTCGGACTCCCCCTCCCCCCTGCCCACCAGGTCGCCCCCGGAAGGATGCATGCCGAGGTCCCGCCGGGTAAGACCACACCTGGACGGCGGCGGCAGGACTCGGATTTTTTTTTGCGACCACTTGGCCCATCCCGGGTGGAGAATTGCCGGGGGGGGGGGGGAAGTGCCGAGCAGCCCCGACCGGGGCCGCGCCAACCACACTGGCGCCGATTCTCCGCTCTCCGTGAATCGGCAGACCGGCGTCGGGGCAGCGTCGCGCGATTCACGCCCGGCCCGGCAATTCTCCGGCCCGGTGTGGGCTGAGAGAATCCCGCGCCTGGTATTTTGGTTCTTGCTCATATCTGAAAACTGCCACCATGATGCTTCTGTTGGTAAAAGTATTGTGCAGCGTGCTTGCCCAGCCCATTAACTGTTCGGCACCAATCACACACAAGGTTTGTTGAAGATTTCAGAAATTGGTAGCAGTATTAGACAAATTGGGGAACTTGTAGAGATGCCTGAATTAGTAGCTTTCTCAGAACAAATTGAGACTGAGTCAGAATCATAGAGTCATAGAAATTACAGTGCAGTAGGACGTCATTCAGCCCACTGAGTCTGCACAGGCCCTCACAAAGAGCACCTTACTTAAGCCCATGCCTCCACCCCTTTCCCCCTAACCCAGTAATCCCACCTAACCTTTTGGACACCAATGGTCAATTTAGCAGCGCTAAATGCACCTAACCTGCACACCTTTGAACTGTGGAAGGAAGCCCACGCAGCCACGGGGAGAAAGTACAAATTCCACACTGTTACCCGAGGCTGGAATTGAACCCGGGTCCCCGGAGCTGGGAGGCAGCAGTGCTAACCACTGTGCCACCGTGCTGCCCAACCACATGGTCCATTGCTTCACTTCCTCTTTGGTAATGGATACAGAAAACACAACCCATTCACGATACACCACAAAGGGAGCAGCAGGCGGACTCTGGAAGCCGGAGGCCCAATCAGTGTCCTTTCAGCTTGAGAGGAGAGGCTGCAGGAGCGGGTGCTTCAACATCACGGGGATGCCCCCTCACCCCAAGATGTTGAAAACTTTGTATACAGAACAGATTTATCAGTCAGGCTACCATTCCTCTAGGTGGGGGTGGGGCGGCTGAGGTGCTGAAATCCCTCTAAAGAGTGAACTTTGGCTGTACCTGCGCCCAGGAGGGCAGAGAGGTTGGGCAAAAGTAACACACAATCCTGAACGGGTGTGGTAGAAATTTAACGTGGATAACTGTAAAGCGATTCATTTTAGTAGGAAAAATGAGAAAAGAGAATATAAAACAAAGCATACAATTCTAAAGGGTATGCAGGAGCAGAGGACCACAGTATATATGCACAAATCATTGAAGGTGACAAGGTAGGTTGAGAAAACAATTCAAAAAGCTTATGCAATCCTGAACTTTATAAATAGAGGCATTGAGTACAAAAGCAAAGAAATTATTGTGGATCTTTATGAAACAGTGGTTTGATTTCATCTGGAGGATTGGGTCCAATTCCAGCTTGCACGCTTCAGCAAAGAGGCTGAAGGAATTAGAGAGGGCATAGAAACGATTTACTCCAGGAATAAGAAGTTACAGCTATGTAGGTAGGTTTACTAAACAAGGGCTGTTTTCTTCAGAGAAGCAAAGGTGGAGGGGAGATATCAAAATGTTCAAAATCATGAGGGACCAAGAACCCGAGGAAACCAATTTAAGGCGATTGGCTAAAGAATCAAAGGCAAAATTAGTTTAATGCAGCGAGTGATAAAATCTGGAATGCACACCTTGGGGCTGGATTCTCTGACCCATCGCACTGGAATCGTGCCCGGTGCGGGGGGCGGAGAATAGCCGTTCACACCGGAAATCCGGCGCAACAGCACTTCCGTGATCCCGCCAGTCCCACACGCACGGTCGACGCGGCGCCGGTCGGGGCTGTTCAAACAGGCCCTCGCGGCGATTCTCCGCGGTCGACCAGCCGAACCTCCGCCGGCGTGGTTTACATGTGGTACCACCCGGTGGGACCTGGGACCCGCGGCTGCGGGGCGGTCCTGGTGGGGGGCGGGGAGTATCTGACTCCGGGAGGGGCCTCAGCGGTGGCCAGGCCCGTGATTGTGGGCCACCGATCGGCGGGCCATTGCTATCTGGGAGGGACCTACCTTCCTCCGCACGGGCCCGCTCTGTGGCTCTGCTGGGGCTCTGCTGGCCCCCTGGAAAAAGGAGAATCACCCCGGACCTTCGGGGAAAAAGTCTGGAGTGATTGTCGCCCATTTTTCGACGGGCGTGGGGACTTAGTGCCCAGAAGGGAGAATCCCGCCCCTTGTGTGGTGGAGGCAGGTTCAATAGTGACTTTCAAAAGGGAATCTGATAATTATCTGAAGAGAAAAGATTTGCAAGGCCCATGGAGAAAGGGCTGCTCATTGACTTGTTGTGCATTTCCCTTTTGTTTATCTCCAAGAGAGGTTCTTTAGGAACTGGTATTGGGCGGCATGGTCGCACAGTGGGTAGCACTGTTGCTTCACAGCGCCAGGGAGCCGGGTTCAATTCCCAGTTTGGGTCACTGTCCGTGCGGAGTCAGCACGTTCTTCCCAGTGTCTGCGTGGGTTTCCTCCGGGTGCTCCGGTTTCCTCCCACAACTCCCAAAAGACATGCTGTTAGGTAATTTGGACACTGTGAATTCTCTGTCAGTATACCCGAACAGGCGCCGGAGTGTGGCGACTAGGGGATTTTCACAGTAACTTCATTGCAGTGTTAATGTAAGCCTACTTGCGACAATTATAAAAATTATTATTATTTTGGACTGTGAGGGGGTGGGGGACGTGCAGTGAGGGTGGAGGCAGCCCTGACTACCTCGGTTCACCTGTAAAAATGGCCGGCATTGGGAACAGCCTCAGGAAACCATTGCTGAATGGGCCCCATCCCCTCCACTTTTAGCCCTGGTGGGGCCTAAAAACTCAGCCCCTTGAGAGGGCAAGCTTGTCCCTCCTCACGATTGAATAATTTGTTACCTAGATCCGAGGTAAAGTGTGCCACCTGGGAATAATACCAAAGAATAGCCAAAAGCTGTGGAATTTTATTTCACTGTCAGGAAAAGAGGGAATAAGAATGGAAGGAAAGAAAAATAAAAGTGCAGTTCACTGCAAATCAACCATTCAAGAAGTGTGGCCCTGTGCCCACCAGGTGGCAGCCTACTCCAAGAAGTGACCTCACTCAGTTTCCCACAAGGTCAAATTGGATCGATTTTGACATTGAGTAACTCTGTTCCTCGTGTGGGGACTCGCTCAACGATAGCACAAATGAGAGAATTGGGTCCAGAGGTCAGTGTTGCCATCCCTCAGCTGCCTCAAGGTTCTGCCCATTATGCCAGAAGTCGGGCAATCTGAGTATGGTGCCGTGATTCGGTGCTGGGTGTGGAGGCTCACAGTTTTGGGGCACAGATGTATTTATTCAGGGTTATGAATGTGTGGGTTATTCTGGTTCTAATCCAAGGACAAGTCTAGCGGCAGGCGTTCCTGTTTCGTGCATTAGTGCACGTTGACGCTGCAGGACGAGTAATTGAGTCGGGCTACAGAAAGAGACGAATAGCTTTGAGTTTTCTTTTAATTTCCTGCTGCTAGTGTTCAATGTTATGCACCCACAAGCTCCTCATTTTCTCTTGCAGCCAGTGCCAATAGGGGACTGGAATGTGCCATCACAAATAAACCTGGCCCTGACATCCACACATTCGGTGGTCAGGGGCACACTGAATTCCAGCCTCTCGAACCCGGGGAGTCCTTTCCAATGTCCTGGTAAATATTAACCCCAAAACTAAACATCTTTAAACACAATATCTGGCCATTAGCTGATTACCGTTATTGGATGTTGTACCAGCTAAGCAAATACTCTGGAGTTATTTTTGATAGGTGGACAAGTAAGATTCTACTGCCACAGGCTAAAAAACATGGATCAGGGGCGTCATTCTCCGCCCCCCCCAGAGGGTCGGAGAATGGCCGTTGGCCGCCGTGAATCCCGCCCCCGCCCCCGCCGAAGTCTCCGAAGGGAGAAAAGTCGGCGGGGCGTTAATGGCGCCGCTGCCGCGGAGAATGTCACGGGTCTGCGCAAGGCAGCCGATTTTCGGCCTGCCGATATTCTCCCTTCCGGATGGGCCGAAGTCCCGTCGACGTGATGACCGTTCACGTCGACGTGAATCAAACCTCCTTTTCATCGGCGTGACCCGGTGCTCCAGGCTCACGCCGACCAGCGTGGAGGTGAGTGACGGCCTGGGGGGTTAGCTCTGGGCAGGAAATGGCGTGGCCGCAGTCTGAATGCGTGAGGAGAGGTGTGTCTCGGGTTGTGTGTGTGTGTGTGTGTGCGGCGGGGAGGGGTTGGTTAGAGTAGGCTGGGCTCCGGGGGAGTGCCGGGAGGGGGTCCGTGCCAGGGTGGAGGTTGGGGGGGGGGGGGGGGGTCCGTGCCGGGGTGGAGGTTGGGGGTTGGGGGGGTCCGTGCTGGGGTGGAGGTTGGGGGTTGGGGGGGGGTCCGTGCTGGGGTGGAGGTTGGGGGGGGGGGGTCCGTGCCGGGGTGGAGGTTGGGGGTTGGGGGGGGTCCGTGCTGGGGTGGAGGTTGGGGGTTGGGGGGGGTCCGTGCTGGGGTGGAGGTTGGGGGGGGGGTCTGTGCCGGGGTGGAGGTTGGGGGTTGGGGGGGTCCGTGCTGGGGTGGAGGTTGGGGGGGGTCCGTGCCGGGGTGGAGGTTGGGGGTTAGGGGGGTCCGTGCTGGGGTGGAGGTTGGGGGGGGGGTCCGTGCCGAGGTGGAGGTTGGGGGTTAGGGGGGTCCGTGCTGGGGTGGAGGTTGGGGGGGGGGTCCGTGCCGGGGTGGAGGTTGGGGGTTAGGGGGGTCCGTGCTGGGGTGGAGGTTGGGGGGGGGGGGTCCGTGCCGGGGTGGAGGTTGGGGGTTGGGGGGGGGTCCGTGCTGGGGTGGAGGTTGGGGGGGGTCCGTGCCGGGGTGGAGGTTGGGGGTTGGGGGGGGTGCGTGCTGTGGTGGAGGTTGGGGGTTGGGGGGGGTCCGTGCTGGGGTGGAGGTTGGGGGGGGTGTCCGTGCCGGGGTGGAGGTTGGGGGTTGGGGGTGTCCGTGCCGGGGTGGAGGTTGGGGGTTGGGGGGGGGTCTGTGCTGGGGTGGAGGTTGGGGGGGGGGGTCCGTGCCGGGGTGGAGGTTGGGGGTTGGGGGGGGGGTCCGTGCTGGGGTGGAGGTTGGGGGGGGGTCCGTGCCGGAGTGGAGGTTGGGGGTTGGGGGGGGTCCGTGCCGGGGTGGAGGTTGGTGGGGTGTCCGTGCCGAGGAGGGCGATGGGAGGGCAAGTGAGTTGGTCTACCTGGCCAGGTGCCAGCCTCCAACAGTTGGACCCATGCGGTCCATGCCACCTGGCTGGGGGAAGGAGGGGATATTGGCAATGATGACATGTCGTCGTTCCCCTCCCCCCCACCAGGCCGTCATGTTTTCAGATCATCCAGCGATGTTGGCCGCCGTGGTGGCAGCCGCTCATGTCTATGTTGCCCTGGATGAGGAGGAGGAGGAGGAGGAGCGTGCCAGAGAGGCGGCGCAGGCTGCCGCAGAGGGGCAGGCGGCAGCCGCCCAGGCTGGAGGGACACCTGACCGACAGGATGAGGAGGGGGAGGAGGACGTCGCGGCCCCACGGCAACGGAGGCACCCGAGGGCGCCCCGTGTGTACCAGCCCCGACAGTCATACCAGGACCTCACGGACCGGGAATGCAGGAGGAGACTCCGTATGAGCCGGGAAGCCGTGGCACACATAGAACATAGAACATAGAACAATACAGCGCAGTACAGGCCCTTCGGCCCACGATGTTGCACCGAAACAAAAGCCATCTAACCTACACTATGCCATTATCATCCATATGTTTATCCAATAAACTTTTAAATGCCCTCAATGTTGGCGAGTTCACTACTGTAGCAGGTAGGGCATTCCACGGCCTCACTACTCTTTGCGTAAAGAACCTACCTCTGACCTCTGTCCTATATCTATTACCCCTCAGTTTAAAGTTATGTCCCCTCGTGCCAGCCATATCCATCCGCGGGAGAAGGCTCTCACTGTCCACCCTATCCAACCCCCTGATCATTTTGTATGCCTCTATTAAGTCTCCTCTTAACCTTCTTCTCTCCAACGAAAACAACCTCAAGTCCATCAGCCTTTCCTCATAAGATCTTCCCTCCATACCAGGCAACATCCTGGTAAATCTCCTCTGCACCCGCTCCAAAGCCTCCACGTCCTTCCTATAATGCGGTGACCAGAACTGTATGCAATACTCCAAATGCGGCCGTACCAGAGTTTTGTACAGCTGCAACATGACCTCCTGACTCCGGAACTCAATCCCTCTACCAATAAAGGCCAACACTCCATAGGCCTTCTTCACAACCCTATCAACCTGGGTGGCAACTTTCAGGGATCTATGTACATGGACACCTAGATCCCTCTGCTCATCCACACTTTCAAGAACTTTACCATTAGCCAAATATTCCGCATTCCTGTTATTCCTTCCAAAGTGAATCACCTCACACTTCTCTACATTAAACTCCATTTGCCACCTCTCAGCCCAGCTCTGCAGCTTATCTATATCCCTCTGTAACCTGCTACATCCTTCCACACTATCGACAACACCACCGACTTTAGTATCGTCTGCAAATTTACTCACCCACCCTTCTGCGCCTTCCTCTAGGTCATTGATAAAAATGACAAACAGCAACGGCACCAGAACAGATCCTTGTGGTACTCCACTTGTGACTGTACTCCATTCTGAACATTTCACATCAACCACCACCCTCTGTCTTCTTTCAGCTAGCCAATTTCTGATCCATATCTCTAAATCACCCTCAATCCCCAGCCTCCGTATTTTTTGCAATAGCCTACCGTGGGGAACCTTATCAAACGCTTTGCTGAAATCCATATACACCACATCAACTGCTCTACCCTCGTCTACCTGTTCAGTCACCTTCTCAAAGAACTCAATAAGGTTTGTGAGGCATGACCTACCCTTCACAAAGCCATGCTGACTATCCCTGATCATATTATTCCTATCTAGATGATTATAAATCTTGTCTCTTATAATCCCCTCCAAGACTTTACCCACTACAGACGTGAGGCTCACCGGTCTATAGTTGCCGGGGTTGTCTCTGCTCCCCTTTTTGAACAAAGGGACCACATTTGCTGTCCTCCAGTCCTCTGGCACTATTCCTGTAGCCAATGATGACATAAAAATCAAAGCCAAAGGTCCAGCAATCTCTTCCCTGGCCTCCCAGAGAATCCTAGGATAAATCCCATCAGGTCCCGGGGACTTATCTATTTTCAGCCTGTCCAGAATTGTCAACACCTCTTCCCTACGTACCTCAATGCCATCTATTCTATTAGCCTGGGGCTCAGCATTCTCCTCCACAACATTATCTTTTTCCTGAGTGAATACTGACGAAAAATATTCATTTAGTATCTCGCCTATCTCTTCAGACTCCACACACAATTTCCCATCCCTGTCCTTGACTGGTCCTACTCTTTCCCTAGTCATTCGCTTATTCCTGACATACCTATAGAAAGCTTTTGGGTTTTCCTTGATCCTTCCTGCCAAATACTTCTCATGTCCCCTCCTTGCTCGTCTTAGCTCTCTCTTTAGATCCTTCCTCGCTACCTTGTAACTATCCTTCGCCCCAACCGAAACTTCACACCTCATTTTCACACAGGCCTCCTTCTTCCTCTTAACAAGAGATTCCACTTCCTTGGTAAACCACGGTTCCCTCGCTCGACGCCTTCCTCCCTGTCTGACCGGTACATACTTATCAAGAACACGCAGTAGCTGATCCTTGAACAAGCCCCACTTATCCAGTGTGCCCAACACTTGCAGCCTACTTCTCCACCTTATCCCCCCCAAGTCACGTCTAATGGCATCATAATTGCCCTTCCCCCAGCTATAACTCTTGCCCTGCGGTGTATACTTATCCCTTTCCATCATTAACGTAAACGTCACCGAATTGTGGTCACTGTCCCCAAAGTGCTCTCCTACCTCCAAATCCAACACCTGGCCTGGTTCATTACCCAAAACCAAATCCAACGTGGCCTCGCCTCTTGTTGGCCTGTCAACATATTGTTTCAGGAAACCCTCCTGCACACACTGTACAAAAAACGACCCATCTATTGTA
Source organism: Scyliorhinus torazame (assembly GCF_047496885.1). Lineage (NCBI taxonomy): Eukaryota > Metazoa > Chordata > Chondrichthyes > Carcharhiniformes > Scyliorhinidae > Scyliorhinus > Scyliorhinus torazame. Next base: position 46,622,853 of record NC_092724.1, read on the forward strand.
CTCGAACTATATCTTTTCCAGTCAATATTTGGAAAGTTAAAGTCTCCCATAATAACTACCCTGTTACTTTCGCTCTTATCCAGAATCATCTTCGCCATCCTTTCCTCTACATCCCTAGAACTATTAGGAGGCCTATAAAAAACTCCCAACAGGGTGACCTCTCCTTTCCTGTTTCTAAATTCAGCCCATACTACCTCGGAAGAAGAGTCCCCATCTAACATCCTCTCCGCCACCGTAATACTGCTCTTGACTAGCAGCGCCACACCTCCCCCTCTTTTGCCTCCTTCTCTGAGCTTACTAAAACACCTAAACCCCGGAACCTGCAACATCCATTCCTGTCCCTGCTCTATCCATGTCTCCGAAATGGCCTCAACATCGAAGTCCCAGGTACCAACCCATGCTGCCAGTTCCCCTACCTTGTTTCGTATACTCCTGGCATTGAAGTAGACACACTTCAAACCACCTACCTGAACACTGGCCCCCTCCTGCGACGTCAAATCTGTGCTCCTGACCTCTATACTCTCATTCTCCCTTACCCTAAAACTACAATCCAGGTTCCCATGCCCCTGCTGCATTAGTTTAAACCCCCCCAAAGAGCACTAACAAATCTCCCCCCCAGGATATTTGTGCCCCTCAGGTTCAGATGTAGACCATCCTGTCTGTAGAGGTCCCACCTTCCCCAGAAAGAGCCCCAGTTATCCAGAAATCTGAATCCCTCCCGCCTGCACCATCCCTGTAGCCACGTGTTTAATTGCTCTCTCTCCCTATTCCTCATCTCACTATCACGTGGCACGGGCAACAACCCAGAGATAACAACTCTGTTTGTTCTAGTTCTGAGCTTCCATCCTAGCTCCCTGAAAGCCTGCCTGACATCCTTGTCCCCTTTCCTACCTATGTCGTGAGTGCCAATGTGGACCACGACTTGGGGCTGCTCCCCCTCCCCTAAGGACCCGGAAAACATGATCCGAGACATCACGTACCCTTGCACCTGGGAGGCAACATACCAAACGTGAGTCTCTCACACTCCCACAAAATCTCCTATCTGTGCCCCTGACTATAGAGTCCCCAATTACTAATGCTCTGCTCCTCTCCCCCCTTCCCTTCTGAGCAACAGGGACAGACTCCGTGCCAGAGGCCCGTACCCCATGGCTTACCCCTGTTAAGTCCCCCCCCCCACAAGTATCCAAAGCGGTATACTTGTTTCTCAGGGGAACGACCGCAGGGGATCCCTGCACTGACTGCTTTTTCCCAGTACCTCTTACAGTTACCCACCTATCTCCAATCTTTGGTGTAACTAATTCCCTGAAGCTGCTATCTATGACCCCTTCTGCCTCCCGAATGATCCGAAGTTCTTCCAACTCCAGCTCCAGTTCCCTAACTCGGTCTTGGAGGAGCTGGAGATGGCAGCACTTCCTGCAGGTAAAATCAGCAGGGATACTAACTGCATCCCTCACCTCAAATCATCTGCCACCTGCTGGCACACCTGTCACCGCGTGGCACTGGCGGGGGACACCCTCTCCCCGTGTCCGTCAAGGTTACGGTGGCCCTGAACCTTTATGCAACGGGGTCATTCCAGGCACCGAGTGGGGACCTGTCGGGCATATCGCAGACTTCGGTGCACCGGTGCATCCGGGCAGTGACAGATGCCCTTTATGCCTTGGCGCACCGCTACATCTGCTTCCCCGTGGACCGGGCCAGCCAAGATGCCCGGGCCGTGGGCTTCTCTGCCGTGGCCGGGTTCCCCATGGTCCAGGGCGCGATCGATGGGATGCACGTCGCCGTGCGGCCACCTGCAGATAACAGGGCCGTGTTCACTAATAGGAAGGGGACCTATTCGATGAACGTACAGGTGGTCTGCGACCACCGCATGATGATCCTGCACGTCTGCGCCCGTCACCCAGGCAGTGTACACGACTCATTCGTGTTGTCGCGGTCATCCATCCCCGGGCATGTACGAGGGACGCCATCCCCGGCTGAGGGGCTGGTTGCTGGGCGACAGGGGCTACCCATTGCGATCGTGGCTGATGATGCCTATACGGAGGCCACGCAATGAGGTGGAGAACCGCTACAATGATGCCCATGTAGCGACAAGGGGAGTGATCGAGAGGTGCTTTGGCGTGCTGAAGATGCGTTTCAGGTACCTGGACCTCTCTGGGGGCGCCCTCCAGTATCGGTCAGATAGGGTCGGCCGCATCATTGTGGTGTGCTGCGTCCTGCACAACATAGCCCAGCAGAGGGGCGATGTGCCACAGGCAGAGGAGGGCGGAGTGGAGGAGCAGCAGGAAGAGGCACAGTCCTCCCCAGATGAGGGGGATGGGGGCAATGGTCAGGGCAGACGGGGTAGACACAGGCGGGTGGCTGTCCACCGTTACCGGCTGGCCCAGCGGGCACGGGACAGACTGATAGACGCCCGCTTCACTGACTAGATGGGCGTGGGAATCAGGTAGTATGGCCACAGACCGCACACCATGGCAACAGCCGACCACCCACACCCCCCACCCATCCACCCACCCAGCACCCTCACCCCCCTCCCTAACCCCACACACCCCACCCGCATGCACACCACCCCCCCCCCCCCATTGCCGATCCACCTGCGGCACAACGGGCCGGGCTCACACAGTTGCGGGTGGACGCGTGTCTATCGCAGGCCATGGAGGATGATGACAACCCGCCCTGCGATGAGCTCCTGGCTCTACATCGTTGGACTATGTCTGACCCATGGCCACAGTACCACCATCCACCCGGACCATCCCTGCATGCGGCTGTGACACTGCAGCGCACGGTCCCGTCCTTTGCCCGGGGAATGTTGATGGCGGCCCAGGGGGAAGGAGGCAGACTCACCTGGGGCTGAGGTAAGACCACCCCTCACATACACACTTGCGCTCAAAGTAAATGGCACGCCCGCACACTTTGGACAGAGCACAAAGGCAGCTTCGGTAGGTGTAACATTGACTTTAATAACCAAAGGAGTTCATGCACGTGCCCTAGCCCCTAAAACTCATCTGTGCCCTGCACTCGTGCCAACTTACTCAGTGTCTAATTGTTTGGCCTTACGGGCTCTTTGACTACGTCTACGTGGTTCCCCAGACGGTACAGCAGAACTGGAGGTGGACTCCTGTGATTCCTGCCCTCTGACACTGGATCCCTTTGGCGGCCGTTTCCTGGGGCGTCCTGGCCTAGATGGGCTAGGCTGCGGCCCGGGCGACTGGGATGGCGAGCTGCCAGCCTGTCCTGCCCGTTGCCCACCCGATGCACCTGGGATGGAAGGGGGGGAGTCCGAGGTGTCGCGGTGTACCGGGACCTCCCCTACAGAGGGAGCCGGGACGGACCACACCACCTCCTCCTCCCTCAGGGTGCCCGATGGCCCCCAGGCCTCTACATGGGTGGGGGATGCGAACGGACTGGCCATCCGACGCCCCCCCCAACATCTGGCGCTGCCAGTCCTGGAGGCCCGTGCTGGTATCGACAGGGGTCTGCAGGTTTGCAGCCATGGAGCCCAGGTTGTTGGCAAACCCTGTCTGTGACAGTGCGACGCCGGCTCGCACATGGCCACTGGCGCCGATGCCCTCAGCGATGGCCTGCTGAGACTGGGCCATGGCCTGCAGAGACTGGGCCATGGCCTGCAGAGACTGGGCTATGGCGTTGAGCGCCTCTGCCATCTGGCGCTGGCACTGGCTCATGGCCTCCTGTGAGAGGGCAGCCATTTCCTGGGCCACAGACGCCGCCTGCACGGAAGCCTCGCAAACCGTTCCCCATATCTGACACCGTCGCAACCATTGCCTCCACCGCGGACACCACCCGTGCGGTGTCAGCCTGGGTGGCACGCATAACCGGGACCACTCCCAGCTCCTGGATGCGGGTGGACTCCTCCACCTGCGACCGCAGCCGCCCGTCACCCTCTTCGCTCGTCTCCGGGTCGGTGGTTGCATCGGATCTATGTGTGGGTGTGGTAACTGCAGGAACCCGGGATCCATCTGGGCGGCAGATGTTCGCTTGGGCTGGGCTGCCCTCCGACCGCCCGGTCCCTCTGCTGCTCCTACCTCCACCTGCTGTACCGGGACGGCTGTGTTGTGCGCACCAGTGAGTGTACCAGACGCCTCATCACTAAAGTGCCCAACCGTGGTGAGTGTTTCTGCGATGGTGGAGGGTGTTGGTGACAGCAGTGGCGTTGTGTCGTGCTCTTCGTCCCACTCTGACTCCATGGCACTTTGGGGTGGGGGTTCGTCTCCACCCATCCACTCTGAGTCACTGTCCGGTATTTCGTCTTCCTGGGTAGTGCTGTCCCGGGTAGGGGTATCCTGGGTAGTGGTGTCCTGGGTAGTGGTGTCCTGGGTAGTGGTGTCCTGGGTAGTGGTGTCCTGGCTCGGATGTGACGGGGGCCTGTGGCTGCCCCCCTTGTCGCTGGGTGGTCGCTCCCGCACGTGACGGGGGTGTCGTCTCCCTGTTGCTCCAGGTCTCTCCGTCTCCCGTGGTGTGCGAGGGGCATCCTGCGGGCGTCGCATGCTGGAGGGTCCGGGTCTCTCCGTCTCCCGTGGTCTCCGAGGGGCATCCTGAGGGCGTCGCATGCTGGAGGGTGCGGGTCTCTCCGTCTCCCGTGGTCTCCGAGGGGCATCCTGCGGGCGTCGCATGCTGGAGGGTGTGGGTCTCTCCGTCTCCAGCGGTCTCCGAGGGGCATCCTGCGGGCGTCGCATGCTGGAGGGTGCAGGTCTCTCCGTCTCCCGTGGGCTCCGAGGGGCATCCTGCGGGCGTCGCATGCTGGAGGGTGCGGGTCTCTCCGTCTCCTGTGGTCTCCGAGGGGCATCCTGCGGGCGTCGCATGCTGGAGGGTGCGGGTCTCTCCGTCTCCCGTGGTCTCCGAGGGGCATCCTGCAGGCGGTGTGCATCTGCGGGGATGGGTGCCTGGACGTTTGGTCCTGCGATACACAATGAAGCATGCATGGTTAGACATCAGGCAGTGATCAGGTGATACGGGGGAGGGGGATATAGGGGAGGGGGGATATGGGGACGGGCTGTCGGTGGCTCACTCGCTAGTACGCCCCCGACCTCTGCATCAGCAACCTCACGGTCCTCAGGTCCGCCAGCCAGTTCCAGGGCCCTTTCCTCGTGTACGGTCAGTGGCCACTCATCAGCGGGCCCTCCTCCAGTCCTCACATGCTCCCTATTGTTGTGTGCGCGCTTCTCCTGTGGGGGGGGGGGGGGTGGTGGCAGGGGTAAAAGGCAACACTGTTAGGCAGGTATATGAATGCACGCCATCGGTTGCGCGTGCATTGCAGAGGTTAAGGTTAGGGCTGGATTCACTTGGGGATATGGGGGATATGGGGGAGGGGGGATATGGGGGATATGGGGGAGGGGGATATGGGGGAGGGGGGGATATGGGGGAGGGGGGATATGGGGGGTATGGGGTAGGTGGGATATGGGGAGGGGGGATATGGGATATATGGGGGAGGGGGGATATGGGGAGGGGGGATATGGGGGAGGGGGGATATGGGGGATATGGGGAGGGGGGATATGGGGGAGGGGGGATATGGGGAAGGGGGGATATGGGAGATATGGGGAGGGGGGATATGGGGAGTGGGATATGGGGGAGGGGGGATATGGGGGAGGTGGGATATGGGGGAGGGGGGATATGGGGGAGGGGGGATATGGGGGATATGGGGGAGGTGGGATATGGGGGAGGGGGGATATGGGGGATATGGGGGAGGGGGGTATGGGGGAGGGGGGATATGGGGGAGGGGGATATGGGGGATATGGGGAGGGGGGATATGGGGAGGGGGGATATGGGAGAGGGGGGATATGGGGGAGGGGGGATATGGGGGAGGGGGGATATGGGGGAGGGGGGATATGGGGAGGGGGATATGGGGGATATGGGGGAGGGGGGAAATGGGGATGGGGATATGGGGGAGGGGGGATATGGGGGAGGGGGATATGGGGGAGGGGGGGATATGGGGGAGGGGGATATGGGGGATATGGGGAGGTGGGATATGGGGGAGGGGGGATATGGGGGAGGGGGGATATGGGGGAGGGGGATATGGGGGAGGGGGATATGGGGGATATGGGGAGGGGGGATATGGGGGAGGGGGGATATGGGGGATATGGGGGAGGTGGGATATGGGGAGGGGGGATATGGGGGATATGGGGGAGGGGGGTATGGGGGAGGGGGATATGGGGGAGGGGGATATGGGGGATATGGGGGAGGGGGGATATGGGGAGGGGGGATATGGGGGAGGGGGGATATGGGGGAGGGGGGATATGGGGAGGGGGATATGTGGGATATGGGGAGGGGGATATGGGGGAGGGGGGATATGGGGGAGGGGGATATGGGGGAGGGGGGGATATGGGGGAGGGGGGATATGGGGGATATGGGGAGGTGGGATATGGGGGAGGGGGGATATGGGGGAGGGGGGATATGGGGGAAGGGGATATGGGGGAGAGGGGATATGGGGGATATGGGGAGGGGGATATGGGGGAGGGGGGATATGGGGGAGGGGGGATATGGGGGAGGGGGGATATGGGGAGGGGGGATATGGGGAGGGGGGATATGGGGAGGGGGGATATGGGGGAGGGGGGATATGGGGGAGGGGGGATATGGGGGATATGGGGAGGTGGGATATGGGGGAGGGGGGATATGGGGGATATGGGGGAGGGGGGATATGGGGGAGGGGGGATATGGGGAGGGGGATATGGGGGAGGGGGGATATGGTGGAGGGGGGATATGGGGGAGGGGGGATATGGGGGATATGGGGGAGGGGGAATATGGGGAGGCGGAGATATGGGGAGGGGGATATGGGAGAGGGGGGATATGGGGGATATGGGGGATATGGGGGAGGGGGGATATGGGGAGGGGGGATATGGGGGAGGGGGGATATGGGGGAGGGGGGATATGGGGGATATGGGGGAGGGGGGATATGGGGGATATGGGGGATATGGGGGAGGGGGATATGGGGAGGGGGATATGGGGGAGGGGGGATATGGGGGAGGGGGGATATGGGGAGGGGGGATATGGGGAGGGGGGATATGGGGAGGGGGGATATGGGGGAGGGGGTTATGGGGAGGGGGGATATGGGGGAGGCTCACCCTGCCTGCTCTGACGAGGTCGTTCACCTTCTTGTGGCACTGGGTGCCTGTCCGTGGTGTCAGGGCCACAGCGGTGACGGCCTCTGCCACTTCCCTCCACAGACGCCGGCTGTGGCATGGGGCAACGCTGCGGCCGTGCCCGGGATACAGGGCGTCCCTCCTCTGCTCCACCGCGTCCAGGAACGCCTCCACATCGCGTGACTCGAACCTCGGGGCTGAGCGACGGCCAGCCATCCAGTCGGGTGTTGCGGTCGGGTGTTCCGGTCAGGTGGGGGAGCAGCGCGGCCTTATGAGCCGTCACGCCGTGCAGCGCGTATGACGCTGCACGGCGTGAACCACTGCGCAAGCGCGGATCCCGTTACGTCGCTGTTAGCCCATTTCGGGCCGGAGACTATCGACCCATTTTTCCGACGTGACGCAAGTGGGATTTGCGCCGTTTTTTGCGCCGATCGGCGGACTTTCCGCCGATAACGGAGAATTTCGCCCCAGGTATATGAGGATATAATGGCCGGAATTCTCTGTCTGTTCATTGACGGTGGGATTCTCCGGTCCCGCAGTCAGCGCACGCCCGCCCGTGGTTTTCCCGGCAGCATGGGATGACCTCATCGGGAATTCCATTGATAGAATCCCACCGCCAGCGAATGGCGCGTCGCCACGAAAAATGCGGCTGGGAGGTCGGAGAAGCATGCTTGATATTTCTTAAAATTCTTCCATGGGGGGGGCAGCACGGTGGTGCAGTGGTTAGCACTGCTGCCTCACGGCGCCGAGGTCCCAGGTTCAATCTTGGCTCTGGATCACTGTCCATGTGGAGTTTGCACATTCTCCCCGTGTTTGCATGGGTTTCGCCCCCACAAACCAAAAGGTGTGCAGGGATGTGCCACGCTAAATTGCCCCTTAATTGGAAAATATTAATTGGGCACTCTAAATTTATTTAAAACATTTTTTAAAAATTATTTCATAGGGATGTGGGCATCACTGGCAAAGCCAGCATTTGTTGCTCGGCCCTAATTGCCCTTGAACGGAGTGGATTGCTCGGCTATATCAGAGGGGCAGTTCTTGTCGATCACATTGTTGTGGATCTGGAGAACCCTCCACTCTCTCCGCCCCCGCCGCTGGCGTGATGCCGGTGGGGGTCAGAAGGTGACCATTAGGCCCATCGCGCTGGCACCAACTCCCGGAAAGAGCACGCCACCAAGGCCCTCTCCCCCACTCAATCCCTGTAACTCCACAACCCCGCTCAATCCCTGTAACTCCACTCCCCCGCTCAATCCCTGTAGCTCCACTCCCCCGCTCAATCCCTGTAACTCCACAACCCCGCTCAATCCCTGTAACTCCACTCCCCCGCTCAATCCCTGTAACTCCACAACCCCGCTCAATCCCTGTAACTCCACAACCCCGCTCAATCCCTGTAACTCCACAACCCCGCTTAATCCCTGTAACTCCACAACCCCGCTCAATCCCTGTAACTCCACAACCCCGCTCAATCCCTGTAACTCCACAACCCCGCTCAATCCCTGTAACTCCACAACCCCGCTCAATCCCTGTAACTCCACTCCCCCGCTCAATCCCTGTAACTCCACTCCCCCGCTCAATCCCTGTAACTCCACTCCCCCGCTCAATCCCTGTAACTCCACAACCCCGCTCAATCCCTGTAACTCCACTCCCCCGCTCAATCGCTGGTACTCCACAACCCCGCTCAATCCCTGTAACTCCACAACCCCGCTCAATCCCTGTAACTCAACTCCCCCGCTCAATCCCTGTAACTCCACAACCCCGCTCAATCCCTGTAACTCCACAACCCCGCTCAATCCCTGTAACTCCACAACCCCGCTCAATCCCTGTAACTCCACTCCCCCGCTCAATCCCTGTAACTCCACAACACCGCTCAATCCCTGTAACTCCACAGCCCCGCTCAATCCCTGTAACTACACAACCCCGCTCAATCCCTGTAACTCCACAACCCCGCTCAATCCCTGTAACTCCACTCCCTCGCTCAATCCCTGTAACTCCACTCCCCCGCTCAATCCCTGTAACTCCACAACCCCGCTCAATCCCTGTAACTCCACAACCCCGCTCAATCCCTGTAATTCCACAACGCCGCTCAATCCCTGTAACTCCACAACCCCGCTCAATCCCTGTAACTCCACAACCCCGCTCAATCCCTGTAACTCCACAACCCCGCTCAATCCCGGTCACTCCACTCCCCCGCTCAATCCCTGTAACTCCACAACCCCGCTCAATCCCTGTAACTCCACAACCCCGCTCAATCCCTGTCACTCCACAACCCCGCTCAATCCCTGTAACTCCACTCCCCCGCTCAATCCCTGTAACTCCACAACCCCGCTCAATCCCTGTAACTCCACTCCCCCCCCGCTCAATCCCTGTAACTCCACAACCCCGCTCAATCCCTGTAACTCCACTCCCCCCCCGCTCAATCCCTGTAACTCCACTCCCCCGCTCAATCCCTGTAACTCCACAACCCCGCTCAATCCCTGTAACTCCACAACCCCGCTCAATCCCTGTAACTCCACTCACCCGCTCAATCCCTGTAACTCCAGAACCCCGCTCAATTCCTGTAACTCCACAACCCCGCTCAATCCCTGTAACTCCACTCCCCTGCTTAATCCCTGTAACTCCAGAACCCCGCTCAATCCCTGTAACTCCACTCCCCCGCTCAATCCCTGTAACTCCACTCCCCCGCTCAATCCCTGTAACTCCACAACCCCGCTCAATACCTGTAACTCCACTCCCCCGCTCAATCCCTGTAACTCCACAACCCCGCTCAATCCCTGTAACTCCACAACCCCGCTCAATCCCTGTAACTCCACAACCCCGCTCAATCCCTGTAACTCCACAACACCGCTCAATACCTGTAACTCCACTCCCCCGCTCAATCCCTGTAACTCCACAACCCCGCTCAATCCCTGTAACTCCACTCCCCCGCTCAATCCCTGTAACTCCACTCCCCCGCTCAAACACTGTAACTCCACTCCCCCGCTCAATCCCTGTAACTCCACTCCCCCACTCAATCCCTGTAACTCCACAACCCTGCTCAATCCCTGTAACTCCACAACCCCGCTCAATCCCTGTAACTCCACTCCCCCGCTCAATCCCTGTAACTCCACTCCCCCGCTCAATCCCTGTAACTACACAACCCCGCTCAATCCCTGTAACTCCACAACCCTGCTCAATCCCTGTAACTCCACTCCCTCGCTCAATCCCTGTAACTCCACTCCCCCGCTCAATCCCTGTAACTCCACAACCCCGCTCAATCCCTGTAACTCCACAACCCCGCTCAATCCCTGTAACTCCACAACCCCGCTCAATCCCTGTAACTCCACTCCCCCCGCTCAATCCCTGTAACTCCACAACCCCGCTCAATCCCTGAAACTCCACAACCCCGCTCAATCCCTGTAACTCCACAACCCCGCTCATTCCCTGTAACTCCACAACCCCGCTCAATCCCTGTCACTCCACTCCCCCGCTCAATCCCTGTAACTCCACAACCCCGCTCAATCCCTGTAACTCCACAACCCCGCTCAATCCCTGTAACTCCACAACCCCGCTCAATCCCTGTCACTCCTCAACCCCGCTCAATCCCTGTAACTCCACTCCCCCGCTCAATCCCTGTAACTCCACAACCCCGCTCAATCCCTGTAACTCCACTCCCCCCCCGCTCAATCCCTGTAACTCCACAACCCCGCTCAATCCCTGTAACTCCACTCCCCCCCCGCTCAATCCCTGTAACTCCACTCCCCCGCTCAATCCCTGTAACTCCACAACCCCGCTCAATCCCTGTAACTCCACAACCCCGCTCAATCCCTGTAACTCCACTCCCCCGCTCAATCCCTGTAACTCCACTCCCCCGCTCAATCCCTGTAACTCCACAACCCCGCTCAATACCTGTAACTCCACTCCCCCGCTCAATCCCTGTAACTCCACAACCCCGCTCAATCCCTGTAACTCCACAACCCCGCTCAATCCCTGTAACTCCACAACCCCGCTCAATCCCTGTAACTCCACAACCCCGCTCAATACCTGTAACTCCACTCCCCCGCTCAATCCCTGTAACTCCACAACCCCGCTCAATCCCTGTAACTCCTCAACCCCGCTCAATCCCTGTAACTCCACTCCCCCGCTCAATCCCTGTAACTCCACAACCCCGCGCAATCCCTGTAACTCCACAACCCCGCTCAATCCCAGTAACTCCACTCCCCCGCTCAATCCCTGTAACTCCACTCCCCCGCTCAATCCCTGTAACTCCACACCCCCACTCAATCCCTGTAACTCCACTCCCCCGCTCAATCCCTGTAACTCCACAACCCTGCTCAATCCTGGTAACTCCACAACCCCGCACAATCCTGGTAACTCCACAACCCCGCTCAATCCCTGTAACTCCACAACCCCGCTCAATCCCTGTAACTCCACTCCCCCGCTCAATCCCTGTAACGCCACAACCCCGCTCAATCCCTGTAACTCCACTCCCCCGCTCAATACCTGTAACTCCACAACCCCGCTCATTCCCTGTAACTCCACTCCCCCGCTCAATACCTGTAACTCCACAACCACGCTCAATCCCTGTAACTCCACAACCCCGCTCAATCCCTGTAACTCCACAACCCCGCTCAATCCCTGTAACTCCACTCCCCCGCTCAATCCCTGTAACTCCACAACCCCGCTCAATCCCTGTAACTCCACAACCCCGCTCAATCCCTGTAACTCCACTCCCCCGCTCAATCCCTGTAACTCCACAACCCCGCTCAATCCCTGTAACTCCACAACCCCGCTCAATCCCTGTAACTCCACTCCCCCGCTCAATCCCTGTAACTCCACTCCCCCGCTCAATCCCTGTAACTACAGAACCCCGCTCAATCCCTGTAACTCCACAACCCCGCTCAATCCCTGTAACTCCACAACCCCGCTCAATCCCTGTAACTCCACAACCCCGCTCAATTCCTGTAACTCCACAACCCCGCTCAATCCCTGTAACTCCACTCCCCCGCTCAATCGCTGGTACTCCACAACCCCGCTCAATCCCTGTAACTCCACTCCCCCACTCAATCCCTGTAACTCCACTCCCCCGCTCAATCCCTGTAACTCCACAACCCCGCTCAATCCCTGTAACTCCACAACCCCGCTCAATCCCTGTAACTCCACTCCCCCGCTCAATTCCTGTAACTCCACAACCCCGCTCAATCCCTGTAACTCCACAACCCCGCTCAATCCCTGTAACTCCACTCCCCCGATCAATCCCTGTAACTCCACTCCCCCGCTCAATCCCTGTAACTCCACAACCCCGCTCAATCCCTGTAACTCCACAACCCCGCTCAATCCCTGTAACTCCACAACCCCGCTCAATCCCTGTAACTCCACAGCCCCGCTCAATCCCTGTAACTCCACAACCCCGCTCAATCCCTGTAACTCCACTCCCCCGCTCAATCCCTGTAATTCCACTCCCCCGCTCAATCCCTGTAACTCCACAACCCCGCTCAATCCCTGTAACTCCACAACCCCGCTCAATCCCTGTCACTCCACTCCCCCGCTCAATACCTGTAACTCCACTCCCCCCCCGCTCAATCCCTGTAACTCCACAACCCGGTCAATCCCTGTAACTCCACTCCCCCGCTCAATCCCTGTAACTCCACAACCCCGCTCAATCCCTGTAACTCCACAACCCCGCACAATCCCTGTAACTCCACTCCCCCGCTCAATCCCTGTAACTCCACAACCCCGCTCAATCCCTGTAACTCCACTCCCTCCGCTCAATCCCTGTCACTCCACAACCCCGCTCAATCCCTGTAACTCCACTCCCCCGCTCAATCCCTGTAACTCCACTCCCCCGCTCAATCCCTGTAACCACAACCCCGCTCAATCCCTGTAACTCCACTCCCCCGCTCAATCCCTGTAACTCCACAACCCCGCTCAATCCCTGTAACTCCATTACCCCGCTCAATCCCTGTAACTCCACAACCCCGCTCAATCCCTGTAACTCCACTCCCCCGCTCAATCCCTGTAACTCCACAACCCCGCTCAATCCCTGTAACTCCACTCCCCCGCTCAATCCCTGTAACTCCACAACCCCGCTCAATCCCTGTAACTCCACAACCCCGCTCAATCCCTGTAACTCCACAACCCCGCTCAATGCCTGTAACTCCACAGCCCCGCTCAACCCCTGTCACTCCACTCCCCCGCTCAATCCCTGTAACTCCACAACCCCGCTCAATCCCTGTAACTCCACAACCCCGCTCAATCCCTGTAACTCCACAGCCCCGCTCAATCCCTGTCACTCCACTCCCCCGCTCAATCCCTGTCACTCCACTCCCCCGCTCAATCCCTGTAACTCCACAGCCCCGCTCAATCCCTGTAACTCCACAACCCCGCTCAATCCCTGTAACTCCACTCCCCCGCTCAATCCCTGTAACTCCACTCCCCCGCTCAATCCCTGTAACTCCACTCCCCCGCTCAATCCCTGTAACTCCACAACCCCGCTCTATCCCTGTAACTCCACAACCCCGCTCAATCCCTGTAACTCCACTCCCCCGCTCAATCCCTGTAACTCCACAACACCGCTCAATCCCTGTAACTCCACAACCCCGCTCAATCCCTGTAACTCCACAACCCCGCTCAATCCCTGTAACTCCACAACCCCGCTCAATCCCTGTAACTCCACAACCCCGCACAATCCCTGTAACTCCACAACCCCGCTCAATCCCTGTAACTCCACTCCCCCGCTCAATCCCTGTAGCTCCACTCCCCCGCACAATCCCTGTAACTCCACTCCCCCGCACAATCCCTGTAACTCCACTCCCCCACTCAATCCCTGTAACTCCACTCCCCCGCTAAATCCCTGTAACTATACAACCCCGCTCAATCCCTGTAACTCCACTCCCCCGCTCAATCCCTGTAACTCCACAACCCCGCACAATCCCTGTAACTCCACTCCCCCACTCAGTCCCTGTAACTCCACAACCCCGCTCAATCCCTGTAACTCCACTCCCCCGCTCAATCCCTGTAACTCCACTCCCCCGCTCAATCCCTGTCACTCCACTCCCCCGCTCAATCCCTGTAACTCCACAACCCCGCTCAATCCCTGTAACTTCACAACCACGCTCAATCCCTGTAACTCCACTCCCCCGCTCAATCCCTGTAACTCCACAACCCCGCTCAATCCCTGTAACTCCACAACCCCGCTCAATCCCTGTAACTCCACAACCCCGCTCAATCCCTGTAACTCCACAACCCCACTCAATCCCTGTAACTCCACTCCCCCGCTCAATCCCTGTAACTCCACTCCCCCCTCAATCCCTGTAACTCCACAGCCCCGCTCAATCCCTGTAACTCCACAACCCCGCTCAATCCCTCTAACTCCACTCCCCCGCTCAATCCCTGTTACTCCACTCCCCCGTTCAATCCTTGTAACTCCACAACCCCGCTCAATCCCTGTAACTCCACAACCCCGCTCAATCCCTGTAACTCCACAACGCCACCCAACCTGCACATTTTTGGACACTAAGGGGCAATTTAGCATGGCCAATCCACCTAACAGCACATCTTTGGACTGTGGGAGGAAACCGGTGCAGCCGGAGGAAACCCACGGGGAGAACGTGCAGCCTCTGCACAGACACTCACCCAAGGCCGGAATCGAACGCAGGTCCCTGGCGCTGTGACTGTGCTGCCCTTATTGATTTTCAAAATAGAAACCAATGGTGATGACCAAGCTCGGGGCTCAGAGGTGAGTGTAGCCCTTGGATGGTGAGGGACATGCCGGGGGGCGGGGGGGAATGCAGTGCCAAATTCCTGTGGGGGGTGGGGGTGGTGAATAAAGCCTTGATGCCAGCGACGGTAGTGGGGAGCAGGTCTTTGACAGACATCAATTGAGACGAGACGCTGAGAAGCAGTGAACTGATGCTTTAATGGGCTAAATATGTGCCGACTTGTAGCTCCTCCCGCACTGCAGGGCTGACCCAGGTCAACAGGCTTTATACCTCCACAGCTGGGTGGAGCCACAGGCGGAGCCAATAGCAGCACCAATAATAACATTCCAACAGTACAACAGCAACAACCAATAACAGAACAGCAATAACAATAAGTATATACAACAGTGGAGATAACAATACTAGTAGAACATAAATACAACAGCCTTACGTAGCCATACGTGGCTCACCGCAGTCTTCACTTTTTTTTTGAGATCTCTGCAGAGTCAGGCTTGTCGGTGTCTTTAGGCCCCACGCTGCCTGAGTGGCGGTGCAATGCACATCCCTCTGCTTTTCTTTTGACAAAGTGTCAGAAGATCTGGGGCGAACACTGTCGTTTTACGGTCAGAACCTGACACTTGCCATTTTCTGGGAAAATTCCACCCACCACCTTTTACATTACTGAATGCATGAAAGTCCTGTCTGGGTTTGTATGAAGTTTAATGTTGCCCGTGAATCCCCTGGCAATGCAGTCACTCACGATAATGTTTAAAAAAACATTATTTCACAAGATAAGGGCGTTGCTGGCTCGGCCAGCATTTGTTGCCCATCCCTAACTGCACTTGAGAAGGTGGTGGTGAGTCGCCTACTTGAACCGCTGCAGTCCCTATGGTGTCGGTACACCCACAGTGCTGGTAAGAAGGGAAGACACTCACGGGACAATTTCAGGCATTATTTTCCCATATCCTTCACCAGGAGAAAAAAAGCTTTTCCCTCTATGATTGCTGCATGGATGAAATTAATTGGGCAGCAATCATAGAGGAAAAAGCTTTTTTTCTTCTACTGTAACAAAGAAGGACCCCGTTGTCCTCGAGCAGCACACCTGTTCTGCTTTCGAAGATTCGATTCACGAGTTAAATGAACACAAATTATGAAATTGATTGGCAGCTTTGACTGATGATGCAGCTCCTGGAAGGAGTTTAGCCAGTGACTGGGCAGTGATAATAAGCTGGTGTTTGTAGCTGTTGTGATTGATTGCGCAGTGAGAGAGAGGCTTGTATCCTAATCTATCGCTGGCTCTTCAGACTCATTACAAGCTCACTGACTGTTACCGAGTCCTAATCATTAAACTTGGACTTAAGTAAATTGTTTTCATTTTTTATGAAGGCAATCACTTGGAAGCCAATTGGAAGGCTGCTTGTGACCTGAAGAGCATCAGAATGCTGAGGTGGGGGCTAAAAATGGAGAGGGAGCAGGGATTTTAGGATGTCTTTCACCCAAAGGGCGATAGATTTTGGAATAAGTCACTAGGGAGGACATTGAAGGTGCCAGTAGAAATGGGCTCAAGAGGAAGCGGGCACATTTCTCTTGGTAATGCCCGTGCTGCCTGCCCAAGACCGCATAGGTGGCACTTATTAGGCCGGAGCTCTTATTCAAATTTTACTGCCAAGCTGTGGGCACCAAACCGGGGAGACAGTGGTGTAATGGTAATGTCACCAGACTCGCAATCCAGAGACCTGGGCTAATGATCTGGCGACAAGCGTTCAAATCCCACCACGGCAGCTGGTGGAATTTAAATTCAATTGACACAGAGAAAATCTGGAATTGAAATAAACACTGGTGCTGGATGCTCTGGTCCCCCCGCTGTGGGTTTCTCGGCAGTGCACCGTTTGCCGGCGGCGGGATTCTCCACTTCCGTCGCTTGTCAATGGGATTTCCCATTGAAGCCACCTCACACTGCCAGGAAACCCAGAGGGGTTGGGGTGCGTTGCCGGCAGGAACAGAGAATCCCGACGACCAGAGAATTCCAGTCCTGGGCTTGGGAATCGTGACCATGGTCACCATTGGCGATCGTTGGAATGTCCTTCGGGGAGGGAAATCTGCCGTCCTTACCTGGTCTGGCCTTCAAGTGACTCCAGACCCACAGCAATGTGGGTGACTCTTAGCTGGCCCCTGAAATGGCCCGAGCAAACCACTCAGTTCCAGGGCAAGAAGGGATTGGCAACAAATGCTGGCCCAGCCCACATCCACTGAAATAATTTTGAAAATTGAAGTTGAAAATTGGCTGACACCTACATGGGGCAAACTGGCAGACATGGCTTGGCTGGGCGTCGGGTTAGAAGGTCCGGGAGAATGGCAGTGACTTGGCGGAATTGTAAGTGGCTTGGAGGAGGATGTGCAGATCTTTTAAAAAAAAATCCCCAACTTGTATCTTTTCCAGAGCAGTCTCCAGCTGGATGTTTTAGGATCCCTGGGTTATGCTGCTCAATGTCCAGTACAATTGGGACGAACGAGCATTGCTAAAATTTCAAATTGAATTTGACTCTCCTTCAGAATTGGATCTTTCTGCACTGATGAAGAAGAGTTATATTTGACTCAAAGCATTAACTCTGCCTCCCCACAGATGTTTCTGAATATTTTCAGAACTCTGTTTATATTTCTGGGGCGGGATTCTCCCCTACCCGGCGGGGCGGGGGGGGTCCCGGCGGGATGGAGTGGCGTGAACCACTCCGGCGTCGGGCCACCCCAAAGGTGCGGAGCCGCACCTTTAGGGGCCAAGCACTCACCTTGAGGGGCTAGCCCCGCGCCGGAGTGGTTAGCGCGCCGCCGACCGGCGGGAAAGGCCTTTGGCGCTACGCCAGTCGGGCGGCGGAAGTCCGCGCATGCGCGGGAGCGTCAGCGGCTGCTGATGTCATCCCCGCGCATGCGCGGGGGGGGGGTCACATACGCGTCTGCCATCGCGGAGACCTACACGGCCGATGCGTAGTAAAAGAGTGCCCCCATGGCACAGGGCTGTCCGCGGATCGGTGGGCCCCGATCGCGGGCCAGGTCACCGTGGGGGCACCCCCCGGGGCCACATCGCCCCGCGCCTTCCCCAGGACCCCGGAGCCCGCCCGTGCCGCCTAGTCCCGCCGGGAAGAGAGGTGGTTTGATCCTCTCCGGCGGGACAGGCATTCCAGCAGCGGGACTTCGGCCCATCCCGGGCCGGAGAATCGCCGGGGGGGGGGGGGCTCGCCGACCGGTGCGGCGCGATTCACGCCTCCGCCGAATATCCGGTGCCGGAAAATTCGACAACCGGCGGGGGGTCGGAGAATCCCGCCCCTGATTTCTAGCAACTGCAGTATTTTTGCTTTTACCAACATGCGTAGTGTCAGTTCCAACCGTTTCTAGATGAAAACTGCGACCAGGACTCTATAACTGCCTCGCGACCCTGCTTTATTTTTTTATTTTTATTATAAATTTAGAGTGCCCAATTCATTTTTCCCAATCAAGAGGCAATTTAGCGTGGCCAATCCACCTAGCCTGCACATCTTTTGGGTTGTGGGGGCGAAACCCACGCAAACATGGGGAGAATGTGCAAACTCCACCCGGACAGTGACCCGGGGCCGGGATCGAACCTGGGACCTCGGCGCCGTGAGGCAACAGGGCTAACCCACTGCGCCACCCTGCTGCCCATCGGGACCCTGCTTTGCACAGCTATGCAGCATCTCTCCACAATGCCAACCAGACTTTCCTCCCCCATTTGCTCTGCTCAGAGGCAGTTAAGCAGTAGCTGAAATTCACAGCCTTCGCTTCCTACATTTCCTGGAGAGACAGGAAGGTTGCTCGGTTCCAGTGGGTGCATTGATGGCAAAAATTGTGTCCTTTTCTCAAAGACTTCCGGGCAAAATCCTGCGCATTCCATTAATCCCAGGGAATGCCATTCCAGCAAGACACTAATCAGCTATGGTCCTGGACAGCAAATAAGTGAGTAACACAGGCTGCATATCGACAGTAATGAGATAAAACCCTAATCAGGACGAACAGCTTCTGCCTCAAAACATAATGCCATTTGCTACAACGATAATCTGATTGACCTTTTGTTCATTTCGCGAAGACTTATGGTTACCTGTTGCAGGATTTGTTTTCAAAGAGCTGTGGGATGTTAACATCTTCTGTAAATTAGTAGGTGCTGCTTGAAGTAAGCCTGTTACTTTAAATCCTGCAGCTGTCTGTCAGCAAAACCTCAACACCAATTTGATTCCACGAACTAAAGTAACATTCTGGACATCAAAAAGAAAAACAGAAAATGCTGGGGGGAGAAAAAGATCAACAGGTCTGGCAGCATCTGTATAGAGAGCGAGAGAGAGAGACCTAGTTAACGTTTTAGGTCTGTGATTATTACGGTGGCCGTGAAGGACATGGGGGATCATCAATGTGGGATTTCCCTATTGAGCGGGCCGGAACTCGGCTAATGGGAAACGAGCAGAGGGCACTTAAAAGTCGTTGCTTCTACCCGGGCGGGTATTCCGCTTGGAATTGTCTTTTTCCGTTATGGAAATAAAAGGACGTTGGAAGTTTATCAGAACTGGGAATAGTTAGGAACGTGGTAGGTTTTGAGCAAGGGGGTGGGTGGGGCAAGGACAAAAGGAAGGCCTGTGATAGGGTGAAAGTGAGGATGGATCGGATAACAAATGAGCTAGTCTTTCCAAGGGGAAGGTGATAGAGCAAAGAAACAAACGGCGGAATCTTCTGCTCCTGCCAGCTCTGGGAATTATGGTGGGCAATTAATTTGGTGGGAAGCAAAATATCTGGGCTGGATTCTCCGCCCCGCCCCACCACATTTCTGCCTCGGCCCGCCGGCGGGATTCTCCATTACGCCAACCGATCAATGGGGTTTCCCATTGTGGGGCAGCTCCATGCCTTCGGGAAACCCCCAGGCGCCGGCAGAACGGAGCATCCCGCCGGCGGAGAATCCCGCCCTCTGTATTCCAATGGTGGGATAAATTGTTGGAATTTTGTTTCCCCGAATTTTAGGACAGATTGAGCTTTGCGCTGAACAGCGTCGAGAACCCCATTTGCATATATTAGCGTCTCATGCATGCTCATTAAGAGGCCACCTCGCCAGAACTAATTTCACCCTCCAAATTTATTTCTCCACCAGGGAGAATTTAGGACGCTCAATTTTACTACAGTGGTGACTGCCTGGCGAGCTTCACGTTTTCCGTGACTTTGAGGTCGGTACACGGTGGTTTCAGTTTCTTGAAGCCCTCGCATAACTTCACTCATATGGAGTGCTGGGACTCAAAGCTGAGTTAAGGCTGTACATGGGATGTAGGCTCAGTGGAGGAAGGGCTGGAGAGTGTCCAGGGTAGTGGGGGGTGGGGAGGGAGGGTGGAGAAAGAGTCTGGAGAAGTGGGGGTGGGGGAGGGAAGAGAGAGTCTTCGGGGGCGGAGTCAGTGGTGCTGACATCGGCATCCTGGCGGTGTGAACTCAGGGTACTGCTGATTGGAAGAAACAGTCACAGTCAGAGATGGGGAGTGGGATGCGGTAGGCAGGCAGGTCCTGAGTGAGAGTTTGGCAGTTGAAGGACTCATTGGGTCGGAGGGGGCAGCATTACGGAGGGGGACTAGTCAGGTTGCTCAGACAATGGGAGGGGTCATGGTCAGTATGGGCATGGGGACGGTAACGGATTTTTGGCTCTGAGGGGAGGGCAGGGATTTTAATTGTTACCAGTGTAACGAGAGGAGGTTCAAAGGTGACAGAGGGAAGAAGAATGGTGAGATTGCGTGGGTAAAGGGTGAATGGAGTGGTGACAGGGGAGGGTAGAAGTCGACAGAATGCGTTTGAAAGGTGACTCTCATCAATCTGACCTTGACCGCACAGTTAGCCAGTAGGCGAGATCCCGCAATGTGGGTGGAGATTAAGGTCAGCATGTGATGCCCTCATAATTACGAGGCAACTGGGTGTCAACCATGCTCCAGTCTGTTCGCCTCTCTATGGTAAAGCCCACATAACTCCTGGGTCTCATAACATCGAGATTCCAGCAAGGTGCAGTGCAATCTGTGGCATTTCCCATCTATTGCAGTCAGAGGCAGGGATGAAGGGAAGAGGGGAGGTGGATGCCTCCAAGGGGCACAGCTGGTGGAGGGCAGGCAACTCGCAACTCCAAACCTCCATCCTCCTTGGTGATTGGTCATGGTTGACAAGGCCTCATGTGGTTAGTATTTCTATGCTGTCAAGGCAATGGTTTCTCTATAAGAGTCTTGAGGATAGTGGAGGCATGTTTAATAGTGACATAGGGAGGCTTCCTTCACACGGCTCTCATTCAAATCATAGAATCATAGAATTTACAGTGCAGAAGGAGGCCATTTAGCCCATTGGGTCTGCACTTGGAAAGAGCACCCCACATAAGCCCACACCTCCACCCTATGCCAATAACCCAGTAATCCTACCTACCCTTTTTGGACACTAAGGGCAATTTAGCATGTCCAATCCACCTAACCAGCATCTTTGGACTGTGGGAGGAAACCGGACTGGAAGAAACCCAAGCAGATACGGGGAGAACGTGCAGACTCTGCGCAGACAGTGGCCCAGCGGGGAATCGAACCTGCGACCCTGGAGCTGTGAAGCAACTGTGCTAATCACTGTGCTACCATGCTGCCCCTCGAGAAGGAGGATGCATCGCTGGCAGGCACAGGGCCATGAGCAGCAAGAGGCAGTGGAGCTCCTAGAATGTCATGATGCTGGTGAACAGGGTTCACTGCAGCAGTGAGCACTTAGCCAACACTGGATGGATCTCAGATTGTGTTCTTACCTAAAAATGAGCAAAAGGCAATGCCTGAGGCACCTCATATGTCTCGGGATGTCGTCGCTTACAACTGACAACCTTTCCAGTATGAGCTGTGGCTACAGAAACTCTGGAGGAGTAACATGCAGCTACTGACCTGCATTGAGTGAATGACTGTCCAAGTGCTCTTTAAGTATGCTGCCCAGACTTTTCACCCCATGAGGTAGCAGCAGGGTGGGTGACGTCCTGCTGCCCTGCCTTGGGATTCGCCAAGCTCCTTGTGAATGTCTAATTAATGGGCCGAACAGTGGACATTTGCCCATACTCAGCTGTCCCGCTGCCCTTTGGGAGTCACGCCAACTTTCCACCCGCCACTGGACTTCATCCCCAGAATGGAAGATTCCGCCGAAAGACACAAACGATGAGCCTGGAGCAGGTGTGCGGCCTGATCAGGTTCCCGCCCTTTCTGGGTGAGAACACGGGCAGGATTCTCCGCGAACCGGCGGGGCAGGCCACTCTGGCGCTGAGGAGTGGCGTGAACCACTCCAGCATCGCGCCACCCCGAAGGTGCGGAATCTGCGCGTGCTGGCGTCATCCCAGCGCATGCGCAGGGGGGTTCTTTTCCGCACCGGCCATGGCGGGGGTTGACAGCGGTTGGTGCAGAGGGAAAGGGTGCCCCCACGGCACAGGCCCGCCCGCGGATCGGTGCCCCCCACCCCCAGGGCCAGATCCCCCTGTGCCCCCACCGAGGACTCTGCAGGCCGCCCGTGGAGCCAGGTCCCGCCGGTAAGGACCTGTTGTGATTTACGCTGGCGGGACCCGCCGAAAACGGGCGGCCATACGGCCCATTCCGGGCCGGAGAATCGCCGGGGGGGGGGGGGTGCTCCTGCTAGCGGCCGCCGACTAGAACGGCGCGATTCCCACCCCCGCCAGAAACCCTGGCGCCAGAGAATTCGGCAGCCGGCGGGGGCGGGATTCACACCGCCTCCCAGCGATTCTCCGACCCGGCGGGGTTTGGAGAATACCCCTGATCTCACCAGGGATAGTGGGTGGGGAGATTGGCAATGGGCTTGACGCCTGACAAGAATCCTGATTTGGGCCTCACACCCAATTCAACAGGCCAGCGGGAATTCCGGATGGGAAACGGCCCCGGAAAATCATCCCCCCTCTCCGACTCAAAGTGGGTATTGATGGACTTCAGCTTAAGATACCATCCTTCGAGGTATATGCACATCACAGCATACTGGAGGTCGTGTGGTGCTGTGATTAACACCCTCTGAGCCAGCTTTTCGGGGTCCCACCCCAGGTCTCGATGGCCTGGATGAAAGGTGCGTTCAAAACACGGTCAAACAGGTTGAGTCCCAACCTGCAAAATCCTTCCAACGCGCCAATGGCAGAAGGCAAGAGTGGAATTTACCCCTTGTCAGCCATGCTTGATGTGGAGTGGCACCCTTTGACGACAGGCTAGGAAGAGCACTGCTATGGAAACAAATGGGGGTTTGCCTTGTGCAGCAACATAGCATAACCAGGGGGCTGACCTGGACCGACCCCTTGTGGTTTTAGCACCTGCTAAAAGTCTGCCCTGAGGTTCTTGAACTTGGCATTGGATCCAATCTTTTGGACCCAACTTCTCTTACAAATCTGTTTGAATAGCTTTTGGTCTCCTCCTCTGCCCAGCCCACAGTCCTGAGATTATGCTCTCTGTGATGACTCATTTATGATCGAGATAATGGTGGGTTCTTGTTCCTTGTCCTCTTTGGTGTCTCATTGACAGATTCTCCTCTATCACTCACGATTGTACTCGTACCAGCCACATGTGGTTCCAATTCTGCTTGTCCCAAAATGATTTCCGTTGCCACCCCACTCAGCGACTTCGAAGATGCCCCACCATTCCACCCTTGGCCTCCTTTTCCTCATTTACAAGCTGTTCCTCAATGCTCTTATAGACACAGTCTTCTCTGTCTATTGAAAACTGGTTAGTCTATGTGTGTATTTTGACGCCACCTGACTTGATCTCTCTGCCAACTCTCTCAGTTGCACATCTATCTATGTTGTCAAACTGTGAATGGGACGGAATGGCCCCCAGCATGGTTGTGGAAATGATGGCAGCTATTTCAGTCAATTTCCAGCAAAGACTCCATAATGTTGCAAACAACACTATGCTTCATCGCAGCAGTTTGCCCAAATACTGCAAAATCTTGGGGTTCTTTATAATCCAAAGCAAGATCTCAAATCCTACAGCCCATCCATCACTAACATTGCATACTCTTACAGTTGTAATGTTGGTTGGATTTACTCTTGTCTCACCCTCACTGCCATTAAAACTGATTACTATTATTACCTTCAGACTTGACTTCACCAGTGGCCTCCTTGCCGACCTCTCGAGGTTCACTAAACTGGTACTGGATCTTATCCTTCACTAAGTCCCAACCACACACCCATCCTCCCCATCTCATGGTTTAGGTTCTCTGTCACTCAGTACATTAGATTTGAAATCCTCATTGTTATATACAGATCACTGTCCATATTCCCTTTCCAAATCCTCCACTCAATGTTCTTTGGCCCATGTTCTATCCTGGGGAGAATCCTCACCTCTGCAGCATGGCGGGTAAGTTCCTGCAGGGATTGTCCTTACTGATTGGAACTCCATCCTGTAACCCTTCAGTATTGTTACATCACTCACCATCTTAAAAGGTGTCCTCAAAACCAACATAGTCACGAGTGGTCTTAATCATTTCTCCAAACTCTTCTACTGTCTCTTATCTATTTGTTCTCGGTGAAGGATATTTTCTATGTTAAAAGGGCTTTTTCTTATTGAGTTCTCTGCCTGAAGGCCGGCCCTTGTCCAATGTCTGCAGAAACACAGCAAAGTGCCATGATTTTGTTTATTACTGGTAGAACAAGGAGACAGCTCCCCAGTTTACATCAGCCAGAATGGGGATCAAACCCTATGCTGTTGGAAATCTGAGTCACATACTAGCCATCCAACCAAACAAGCTAAAACAAGTGTTATAAAGAACTGCAATTTATTACCCAAACGAAATATTGAGCCATATAGGCATGCTTTCCTCGTTGTTTTGTTTACCAAGTTCTCTCAGGGCATCATAGAGACTATAATTATCCAGTGGCCATTAACTAGAGAAGGGAAATCTCAGCAAGGCCCCCGGTTCCTCATACAATGATCCCTGTTAGAAAGTGGACATCAGCATCAGACCTCACTTTAACCTGCCTGTGGTAAAATCCCGTGGCAGCACGGTAGCACAAGTGGATAGCACTGTGGCTTCACAGCACCAGGGTCCCAGGTTTGATTCCCCACTGGGTCACTGTCTGTGCGGATTTCTCCCCGTGTCTACAAGGCTAGGAGGGGTCATTGGGATACGGGGATAGGGTGGAAGTGAGAGCTTAAGTGGGTCAGTGCAAATTCCATGGGCCGATTGGCCTCCATCTGCACTCTATGTTCTAAATGCCGACACAGACATTAGGAATTTTGGTGAATTGCTCTGGGGAGCCAGTCTTCCTGGGAGCACATCCCAGGCAGAGTCAACATATTCAGGAGAAGAGGAGAAGAGCAATTGGAAGAAAGAGCAAAATACAAAAGCATTCTTCCGTTGACCATTAAACACCATTTTGGTACCAAGATGGCACCCATAGCATCAAAGTTCCAGGCACACCAGAGGCCAGTTTTGAAGCCACAATGTCTATTTAATATGAATGAAGAAAAAGGAAAGAATCACCTCAGCTTCACAAAGTGCATGATGATGTCTGTACTATGAAGTGAAGCAGGCAGGTTAAGAAAGGTGGAAGCAAGTGGAGACTCATGATGAGGATATAAAAGTTCTGACTGAGTTTCAACACCTGCATAGTTATGTGCTTGGTGAAAGCTATGAGGAGAGGTGAAGAGATGCATTAACTCGTTTTCAAGTGCAGTGGATGAACTGCAGATGAGGAGAGGGCCGCATTGTGGGATATGAACAGGAGAGCTTATGCGGCTGGGACTCAGTCAACATCACTGTGATGTGGGGTGATCCAGAGGCAATTGTAGCAAAAGAAGAAAGGAGAAATGTAGTGTTCCATTGTTCTGTGAGTCTGGCTACTACTGATGCTCACTATGCTTGATTGAGCCTGGGTATGGACTTAGACAAAAGTAAACAAAGCTGTTGAAATACCTAGAAACCAAAGCTGTAAGCATGGACTAGACAATTTAAAGCAGTGGATGCACCCTGATACACACATGGAAAATAGTGTCATCCCTGCCTAGATCCAATGTATAAAACATACAACAAGAACATTTGGTATTAATTGCAAATACAGAATGTGAAAACACTGAAATAAGAATGGGTCTGTGTACAGAAACAAAATGTGTTCCAGAAATAGACAGGGTATGTGTGACATAAAGCTCGACAATGATATCCTCAAAAGGCAGCAGAGTCAGTAGGTGAAATGACTCAGAGTAAAGGAACAGGGCGAATTGCTGCTGGGAGTACTTTATAGAACTGAGCAGTGGATAAATCCAGATATAAATTAGGGGCATCCGTAAAAGAAATAAAATTGTGATTCTAATGTGAGATTTGAACCTGTGTATAGTTTGAGAGAGAAGTAGCAGCACAGGGCATAGGGAGAATGTAATTATTAAATATATTTCAGTTAGTTTTACAAAGCAACTTCTTTTCAACTGATATTCGCTTTACTCACGAATAATGATCGAGAAATAATTGGTGATCTGCTAATAAGGATGCAGCATCATCAAAGGAAGCAACGAGGATCAAAACCCAAGGGTTTGATCTGAACAAGGTGAAGGTCGAAGGGATGACGTAGGTATTGACTGGAACATGGGGCGAAATTCTCCGTTATCGGCGGAAAGTCCGCCGATCGGCGCAAAAAACGGCGCAAATCCCACTTGCGTCACGTCATAAAAATGGGACGATAGTCTCCGGCCCGAAATGGGCTAGCAGCGACGTAACGGGATCCGCGCTTGCGCAGTGGTTCACGCCGTGCAGCGCGTATGACGCTGCACGGCGTGACGGCTCATAAGGCCGCGCAGCCCCCCCCCAACCGACCGGAACACCCGACCGCAACACCCGACTGGATGGCTGGCCGTCGCACAGCCCCGAGGTTCGAGTCACGCGATGTGGAAGCGCTCCTGGACGCGGTGGAGCAGAGGAGGGACGCCCTGTATCCCGGGCACGGCCGCAGAGTTGCCCCACGCCACAGCCGGCGTCTGTGGAGGGAAGTGGCAGAGGCCGCCACCGCTGTGGCCCTGACACCACGGACAGGCACCCAGTGCCACAAGAAGGTGAACGACCTCGTCAGAGCAGGCAGGGTGAGCCTCCCCATATCACCCCCTCCCCCATATCCCCCTGCCCCATATCCCCCCTCCCCCATATCCCCCTCCCCCATATCCCCCTCCCCCATATCCCCCCTCCCCATATCCCCCCTCCCCCATATCCCCCCTCCCCCATATCCCCCTCCCCCATATCCCCCTCCCCATATCCCCCCCTATCCCCCATATCCCCCCTCCCCCATATCCCCCCTCCCCCATATCCCCCATATCCCCCCTCCCCATATCCCCCTCCCCCATATCCCCCCTCCCCCATATCCCCCCTCCCCATATCCCCCCTCCCCCATATCCCCCTCCCCCATATCCCCCATCCCCCATATCCCCCCTCCCCCATATCCCTCCTCCCCCATATCCCCCCTCCCCCATATCCCCCCTCCCCATATCCCCATATCCCCCCTCCCCCATATCCCCCATATACCCCTCCCCCAAATCCCCTCTCCCCATATCCCCCCTCCCCCATATCCCCCCTCCCCCATATCCCCCTCCCCATATCCCCCCTCCCCCATATCCCCCCTCCCCCATATCCCCCGTCCCCCATATCCCCCCCTCCCCATATCCCCCATATCCCCCTCCCCCATATCCCCCCTCCCCCATATCCCCCTCCCCCATATCCCCCCCCATATCCCCCCTCCCCCATATCCACCCTCCCCCATATCCCCCCTCCCCCATATCCCCCTCCCCCATATCCCCCCTCCCCCATATCCCCCCTCCCCCATATCCCCCCTCCCCCATATCCCCCCTCCCCCATATCCCCCCTCCCCCATATCCCCCCTCCCCCATATCCCCCATATCCCCAAGTGAATCCAGCCCTAACCTTAACCTCTGCAATGCACGCGCAACCGATGGCGTGCATTCATATACCAGCCTAACACTGTTGCCTTTTACCCCTGCCACCACCCCCCCCCCCCCACAGGAGAAGCGCGCACACAACAATAGGGAGCATGTGAGGACTGGAGGAGGGCCCGCTGATGAGAGGCCACTGACCGTACACGAGGAAAGGGCCCTGGAACTGGCTGGCGGACCTGAGGACCGGGAGGTTGCTGATGCAGAGGTCGGGGGCCCACGAGCAAGTGAGCCACCAACAGGCGTCCACATATCCCCCCTCCCCTATATCCCCCTCCCCCGTATCACCTGATCACTGCCTGATGTCTAACCATGCATGCTTCATTGTGTATCGCAGGACCAAACGTCCAGGCACCCATCCCGCAGATGCACACCGCCCGCAGGATGCCCCTCGGAGACCACAGGAGACGGAGAGACCCGCACCCTCCAGCATGCGACGCCCGCAGGATGCCCCTCGGAGATCACGGGAGACGGAGAGACCCGCACCCTCCAGCATGCGACGCCCGCAGGATGCCCCTCGGAGACCACGGGAGACGGAGAGACCCGGACCCTCCAGCATGCGACGCCCGCAGGATGCCCCTCGCACACCACGGGAGACGGAGAGACCTGGAGCAACAGGGAGACGACACCCCCGTCGCGTGCGGGAGCGACCACCCAGCGATGAGGGGGGCAACCACAGGCCCCCGTCACATCCGAGCCAGGACACCACTACCCAGGACACCACTATCCAGGACACCCCTACCCGGGACACCACTACCCAGGACACCCCTACCCGGGACAGCAGTACCCGGGACAGCACTACCCAGGACACCCCTACCCGGGAAGACGAAATACCGGACAGTGACTCAGAGTGGATGGGTGGAGACGAACCCCCACCCCAAAGTGCCATGGACTCAGAGTGGGACGAAGAGCACGACACAACGCCACTGCTGTCACCAACACCCTCCACCATCGCAGAAACACTCACCACGGTTGGGCACTTTAGTGATGAGGCGTCTGGTACACTCACTGGTGCGCACAACACAGCCGTCCCGGTACAGCAGGTGGAGGTAGGAGCAGAAGAGGGACCGGGCGGTCGGAGGGCAGCCCAGCCCAAGCGAACATCTGCCGCCCAGATGGATCCCGGGTTCCTGCAGTTACCACACCCACACATAGATCCGATGCAACCACCGACCCGGAGACGAGCGAAGAGGGTGACGGGCGGCTTGCGGCGGCTGCGGCCGCAGGTGGAGGAGTCCACCCGCGTCCAGGAGCTGGGAGTGGTCGCGGTCATGCGTGCCACCCAGGCTCACACCGCACGGGTGGCGTCCGCGGTGGAGGCAATGGGTGCGACGGTGTCAGACATGGGGAACGGTTTGCGAGGCCTGGGGCCTTCCGTGCAGGCGGCGTCTGTGGCCCAGGAAATGGCTGCCCTCTCACAAGAGGCCATGAGCCAGTGCCAGCGCCAGATGGCAGAGGCGCTCAACGCCATAGCCCAATCTCAGCAGGCCATGGCCCAGTCTCAGCAGGCCATGGCCCAGTCTCAGCAGGCCATGGCCCAGTCTCTGCAGGCCATAGCCCAGTCTCTGCAGGCCATGGCCCAGTCTCTGCAGGCCATGGCCCAGTCTCAGCAGGCCATCGCTGAGGGCATCGGCGCCAGTGGCCATGTGCGAGCCGGTGTCGCACTGTCACAGACAGGGTTTGACAACACCCTGGGCTCCATGGCTGCAAACCTGCAGACCCCTGTCGATACCAGCACGGGCCTCCAGGACTGGCAGCGCCAGATGTCGGGGGGGCGTCGGATGGCCAGTCCGTTCGCATCCCCCACCCATATAGAGGCCTGGGGGCCATCGGGCACCCTGAGGGAGGAGGAAGTGGTGTGGTCCGTCCCGGCTCTACACCGCGACACCTCGGACTCCCCCCCTTCCGTCCCAGGTGCATCGGGTGGGCAACGGGCAGGACAGGCTGGCAGCTCGCCATCCCAGTCGCCCGGGCCGCAGCCTGGCCCATCTAGGCCAGTACGCCCCAGGAAACGGCCGCCAAAGGGATCCAGTGTCAGAGGGCAGGAATCACAGGAGTCCACCTCCAGTTCTGCTGTACCGTCTGGGGAACCACGTAGACGTAGTCAAAGGGCCCGTAAGGCCAAACAATTAGACACTGAGTAAGTTGGCACGGGTGCAGGGCACAGATGAGTTTTAGGGGCTAGGGCACGTGCATGAACTCCTTTGGTTATTAAAGTCAATGTTACACCTACCGAAGCTGCCTTTGTGCTCTGTCCAAAGTGTGCGGGCGTGTCATGTACGTTGAGCGCAAGTGTGTGTGTGAGGGGTGGTCTTACCTCAGCCCCAGGTGAGTCTGCCCCCTTCCCCCTGGGCCGCCATCAACATCCCCCGGGCAGAGGACGGGACCGTGCGCTGCAGTGTCACAGCTGCATGCAGGGATGGTCCGGGTGGATGGTGGTACTGTGGCCATGGGTCAGACATAGTCCAACGATGTAGAGCCAGGAGCTCATCGCAGGGTGGGTTGTCATCATCCTCCATGGCCTGCGATAGACACGCGTCCACCCGCAACTGGGTGAGCCCGGCCCGTTGTGCCGCCGGTGGATCGGCAATTGGGGGGGGGGTGGTGTGCATGCGGGTGGGGTGTGTGGGGTTGGGGAGGGGGGTGAGGGTGCTGGGTGGGTGGATGGGTGGGGGGTGTGGGTGGTCGGCTGTTGCCATGGTGTGCGGTCTGTGGCCATACTACCCGATTCCCACACCCATCTAGCCAGTGAAGCGGGCGTCTATCAGTCTGTCCCGTGCCCGCTGGGCCAGCCGGTAACGGTGGACAGCCACCCGCCTGTGTCTACCCCGTCTGCCCTGACCATTGCCCCCATCCCCTCATCTGGGGAGGACTGTGCCTCTTCCTGCTGCTCCTCCACTCCGCCCTCCTCTGCCTGCGGCACATCGCCCCTCTGCTGGGCTATGTTGTGCAGGACGCAGCACACCACAATGATGCGGCCGACCCTATCTGACCGATACTGGAGGGCGCCCCCAGAGAGGTCCAGGCACCTGAAACGCATCTTCAGCACGCCAAACCACCTCTCGATCACTCCCCTTGTCGCTACATGGGCATCATTGTAGCGGTTCTCCGCCTCAT
Organism: Scyliorhinus torazame; assembly: GCF_047496885.1. NCBI lineage: Eukaryota > Metazoa > Chordata > Chondrichthyes > Carcharhiniformes > Scyliorhinidae > Scyliorhinus > Scyliorhinus torazame. Next base: position 46,653,687 of record NC_092724.1, read on the forward strand.
TGCGTGGCCTCCGTATAGGCATCATCAGCCACGATCGCAATGGGTAGCCCCTGTCGCCCAGCAACCAGCCCCTCAGCCGGGGATGGCGTCCCTCGTACATGCCGGGGATGGATGACCGCGACAACACGAATGAGTCATGTACACTGCCTGGGTGACGGGCGCAGACGTGCAGGATCATCATGCGGTGGTCGCAGACCACCTGTACGTTCATCGAATAGGTCCCCTTCCTATTAGTGAACACGGCCCTGTTCTCTGCAGGTGGCCGCACGGCGACGTGCATCCCATCGATCGCGCCCTGGACCATGGGGAACCCGGCAACGGCAGAGAAGCCCACGGCCCGGGCATCTTGGCTGGCCCGGTCCACGGGGAAGCGGATGTAGTGGTGCGCCATGGCATAAAGGGCATCTGTCACTGCCCGGATGCACCGGTGCACCGATGTCTGCGATATGCCGGACAGGTCCCCACTCGGTGCCTGGAATGACCCCGTTGCATAAAAGTTCAGGGCCACCGTAACCTTGACGGACACGGGGAGAGGGTGTCCCCCGCCAGTGCCACGCGGTGACAGGTGTGCCAGCAGGTGGCAGATGTGTGCCACGGTTTCCCGGCTCATCCAGAGTCTCCTCCTGCATTCCCGCTCCGTGAGGTCCTGGTATGACTGCCGGGGCCGGTACACACGGGGCGCCCTCGGGTGCCTCCGTTGCCGTGGGGCCGCGACGTCCTCCTCCCCCTCCTCGTCCTGTCGGTCAGGTGTCCCTCCAGCCTGGGCGGCTGCCACCTGCCCCTCTGCGGCAGCCTGCGCCGCCTCTCTGGCACGCTCCTCCTCCTCCTCCTCCTCATCCAGGGTAACATAGACATGAGCGGCTGCCACCACGGCGGCCAACATCGCTGGATCGTCTGAAAACATGACGGTCTGCTGGGGGGGGGAGGGGAACGACGACATGTCATCATTGCCCATATCCCCTCCTCCCCCCAGCCAGGTGGCATGGACCGCATGGGTCCAACTGTTGGAGGCTGGCACCTGGCCAGGTGGACCAACTCATTTGCCCTCCCATCACCCTCCTCGGCACGGACCCCCTCCCCAACCTCCACCCCAGCACGGACCCCCTCCCCAACCTCCACCCCAGCACGGACCCCCTCCAACCCCCAACCTCCACCCCAGCACGGACCCCCTCCCCAAACTCCACCCCGGTACGGACCCCCTCCCCAACCTCCACCCCAGCACGGACCCCTCCCCAACCTCCACCCCAGCACGGACCCCCTCCCCAACCTCCACCCCAGCACGGACCCCCTCCCCAACCTCCACCCCAGCACGGACCCCCTCCCCAACCTCCACCCCAGCACGGACCCCCTCCCCAACCTCCACCACGGCACGGACCCCCTCCCCAACCTCCACCCCAGCACGGACCCCCCCCAACCCCCAACCTCCACCCCGGCACGGACCCCCTTCCCAAACTCCACCCCGGCACGGACCCCCCCCCCCAACCTCCACCCCAGCACGGACCCCCTCCCCAACCTCCACCCCAGCACGGACCCCCTCCCCAACCTCCACCCCAGCACGGACCTCCTCCAACCCCCAACCTCCACCCCAGCACGGACCCCCTCCCGGCACTCCCCCGGAGCCCAGCCTGCTCTAACCACCCCCCCGCCGCCGCACACACACACACACACAAGCCGAGACACACCTCTCCTCACGCAATCAGTCTGCGGCCACGCCATTTCCTGCCCAGAGCCAACCCCCCAGGCCGTCACTCACCTCCTCGCTGGTCGGCGTGAGCCTGGAGCACCGGGTCACGCCGATGAAAAGGAGGTTTGATTCACGTCGACGTGAACGGTCATCACGTCGACGGGACTTCGGCCCATCCGGAAGGGAGAATATCGGCAGGCCGAAAATCGGCTGCCTTGCGCAGACCCGTGACATTCTCCGCGGCAGCGGCGCCATTAACGCCCCGCCGACTTTTCTCCCTTCGGAGACTTCGGCGGGGGCGGGGGCGGGATTCACGGCGGCCAACGGCCATTCTCCGACCCGGCGGGGGGTCAGAGAATGACGCCCCAGATGTGAGAAATTATCAGTTGGCAAATCTAAGGTTATTAGCGGAATACAAAACAAGGATTCATCCCTGAAAGGCTGAGGAGATACTTGCATGCCTGGATAATGAGAATGGGCCATGTAGCAAGACAATACCAAGGAAATAAGAAGGGCGAATGAAAAGAAATAATATTGAGGCTAATAGGAAAGGTGTTCCTAAGAGCATCAAAAAAGAAAGCGATGAGAGGAGGTGACCCATTAAAGCCGATTCAGGTATGACAATACTGTGGCAGAGGCACTTCAGCCTTTGCAATGGGAATGAAAAATACAATTCCTGTAGGACAGTCTTTAGTGAAGAGATGAAATTTGCCTCAACAAATGATGACAGGAAAGTTGTAATGGATAGAATAATGGAACTAACTGAATGTTGATGGGAGGGAAATTGCTGGAATTCCTTATTATGGAGCAAGCACCCGGAAAAGTAAAGGCTTAGGGAGAATGAACACATTCTTGCGAAAAGTAACTCATGCCTATCCAACCCAACAGAGCTTCTTTGACCGAGTCACTGAAGTGGTGGATAGTGGAGAATAAAGGGATGTCATACATGGATTTTCATAAGAATTCAGAAGAGATTCCGAGCTAAAATCAAGATGCATGGAATTAGAGGCAATCTTAGTGAGGACTTACAGTGCCTATAGCCAATAGAACTGACTAACTGAATGTTATTTTCATAGTCTTCATGAGCCAGGACATCAATCAAATATTTTGAAGGCTCACTAAAAAAAAACAACACCACTTGGGCAGCACGGTAGCATTGTGGATAGCACAATTGCTTCACAGCTCCAGGGTCCCAGGTTCGATTCCGGCTTGGGTCACTGTCTGTGCGGAGTCTGCACATTCTCCCCGTGTCTGCGTGGGTTTCCTCCGGGTGCTCCGGTTTCCTCCCACAGTCCAAAGATGTGCAGGTTAGGTGGATTGGCCATGCTAAATTGCCCTTAGTGTCCAACATTACCCTTAGTGTTGGGTGGGGTTACTGGGTTATGGGGATGGGGTGGAGGTGTTGACCTTGGGTAAGGTGCTCTTTCCAGGAGCCGGTGCAGACTCGATGGGCCGAATGGCCTCCTTCTGTACTGTAAATTCTATTCTATTCTATTCACTTTAGATGACTAGATCCCACAGAGTCAGTTTTGGATGTTATTTAAAAATACATATATATTTGGGATTATGGTAGCATTCTGTAAAGAAGGTGGTGTGTGTCCATGATTAATTAAGCCATGGGAAGGTTAAGAGAGACAGTTTGTCTTTTAGTGCTGAGGGATAAAAGGGGTAAAGTTATTCGATTCAGGCATTTGTAATGAGAGATTATGGTATGGTTGGATTTACGAGTAACTAAGTTGGGTTTGAAATTACATTATGAGCTAAGTCGGGACTGAACCTTCCAGCTGTTGAATAGCAATAAGAAGCCCCAAAGTAATATTACTTTCTCTGACAGAGTCGTGGATCTCTGGAACTCTCATCCTCAAAAGGTAGTGGAAGCAGAGTCTTTGAATATTTTTAAGGAAAGATTAGGTAGATATCCCATGAACAACGGGGTTAAAGGTTATCGGGGGCAAACAGGAATGTGGGGTTGAGACCACAATCAGATCAGCCATGATGTTAGTGAATGGCAGAGCAATTTCAGGGGGTGAGTGGCCTATTCCTGCTCCTTATCCGCATATTCATGTGACAAGGAAATTTTACAACATTCAACGTTTTATAAGATGTGTTTGTGGACAATGGAATGTGAGATTAAAGGGAAGAAGGGTATTTAGGGAATGATGTGAGCTGAGTTGAGATGGCTGTGTATGGGGGTAGTATCCTGAGACCAGGGGGCTGGATTCTCCACCCCCCCGATGGCAGTATCGCGTTCGGCGACAGGGCAGAGAATCCGTTCTGCCGCACAAAATCGGGACCGGCAGCGCTTTCACAGTTCTCCGGCCCCGAAAATCGGCGTCTTCGTGGAGTACGCCGCGCCGAGTATCCACCGCCTCAGGCCATTGCCTGAGGTCCGCCACGCGATGCTCCATCCCCCACCGGCCGAATTCCCAATGGCGTGGTTCTAACAAGGGTCCACCGTCCGTGATCCTCGTATGGCAGCTGCGGACTCAGTCCGGGGCTGCCACGTCAGGGGAAGGCTGATTGGCGGGCAGGGGAGGTCTTCATTCGGGACTTGGGCCAATGTGTGCGGGTGGTCCGGGGCGCGTGAGCGGCCGATGCGGGTCACTATTTCGGTGGTCCAGGCCGCCGCCGTCCGCATGCGCGGCCTCTGACCCAGAAGTGCTGGGGGCCGTATCGGCAGCTATAGCTGCGAGCTCTACGATAGCTGCCTCCTAGCCCCCAGCAAAACGGGGAATCTGTGGCCTTTTGACGCCAGTTTTCCTGGCGTAAAAGACCTCAGTTTTCCCCACGGCGTGGGGACAGTGTCCCTAAAACGGAGAATCCAGCCCCAGGTCTGTGCTGGATGAAGGTGTAAAAGTTTTGAATTTGAAGCAACCATCCAGTCAAGCCAGAGAAGCCTCTGTTTTGAGTAAGCAGTCTGTTTCTGAACATCTCTTGTGAAGTGTATGATGAGTCAGATGATATATCTTTATTAAAGTGACAGCACTTCTTTACCTTGGGTAATATTACTGGATGTTTGAAAATTTATAAGGGAGTTTGTTGCCATGAAGGTTGTGTGTTCAAAGTCACCATTGTCCCAGATAACCATACATTGAACCCGTGCTGTTGGCCTCCCTCTGCATCATGAACCAGCTGTCCAGCTAACTGAACTAAACTGGCCATCAGTTGCTCTGTCAGATTATTTCAAAAGCTTAACTAATCTTATGTGGTTAAGTTTTTTTCCTGTGAATAAATCTTTTAATTTTTAAAATCCTAAAGGTGTTACTGGAATTCTATAATTTGGGGTTCAGTAGCCAATCCATCTCATTTTCAAATCCCCCCAAAACGGGGTATGATCAGTAAGACAGGTTTCCCTCTGGGAGCTGGCTTGCTCAGCAGTTAACATCTGTTGTGGTTGTAACCGTATAAATTCTGAGGTTTCTGCCTCACCATCAGAAGTGCTGCAGCAATTTATTTATTCTTTAACGGGATGTGACCATCACTGGCTAGGCCAGCTTTAGGGCGGCACAGCAGTTAGCCTCATGGCACCAGGGTCCCTGGTTCGATTCCGACCTCGGGTTACTGTTTGTGTGGAGTATGCACATTCTGCCAGTGTCCATGTGGGTTTCCATCGGGTGCTCCGGTTTCCTCCCACTGTCCAAAGATTGGCCATGGTGGATTGGACAGGCTAAATTGTCCCTAAGCGTCCAAAGGTTTGGTGGGGTTACATGGATGAGCTGGGGGATTGGGCCGAGGTGAAGTGGTCTTTTGAAGGGTCAGTGCAGACTCGATGGGCCGAATGGCACTGTAGGGATTTGTTGCTCATTTCTTAATTGCTGTTAAGAGGATTGTGGAACCACTACATGTGATGTAGGTACACCCAAAGAGAGCTCTAGGATTTTGACCCAGCGACAGTGAAGAAATGTAATGTTTCAAGTCAGGATGGTGGATGATTTGGAGGAGAACTTGCTGGTAGTGGTGTCACAAAACATGCTGATATTAAGGGCAGCACGGTAGCATAGTTGTTAGCACTGTGGCTTCACAGCGCCAGGGTCCCAGGTTTGATTCCCGCTTGGGTCACTGTCTATGTGGAGTCTGCACGTTCTCCCTGTATCTCCGTGGGTTTTCCCCGGGTGCTCCGGTTTTCTCCCACAGTCCAAAGTTGTGCAGGTTAGGTGGATTGGCCATGCTAAATTGCCCTTAGTGTCCAAAAAGGTTAGGAGGAGTTATTGGGTAAGGGGGATAGGGTGGAAGAGAGCGCTTAAGTGGGTCGGTGCAGACTCGATAGGCCGGGTGGCCTCCATCTGCACTGTATGTTCTATGTCCTATGTTATCTGCGAGGGAATCCCAACTTGGAACCTTGGTTCGTTCTACTGCTGTTGCAGCAAATCCATGAGATGCTGCCCCTCATTTTGATTCAAATAAAATGTCTTAATTTGAAAGCCGTTGGGCGGGATTCTCCCATTTGGCGGCAGAGTGTCCATGCCGTCGTCAATGCCGTCGCGTTTCACGAGGGTGTGAACGGGCCGCTGGGAGTACCGTGTAGGGGCCAGCATGGCACTGGGGCAGTTCATGCCGCTCTAGCCTCCCATTCCAGTGCAAACTGTGCGCCGCGCCAACTCGCGCATGCGTGATGACCTCCCTCAACACGCCGGCCCCAACGCAACATGGCGCGGGGGTTCAGGGGCCGGCGCGTAAGAAAATAGGCCCGGGGAGCGCGAGGCCGGCCCGCCGATCGGTGGGCCCAGATCGCGGGCCAGGCCCCATCGGAGGCACCCCCTGGGGTTGGAGCCCCCTCCCCCCCCCCCACAGGCCGCCCCCTGATCCTGCGCGCAGAGCTCCCGCCGGCTGCGACCAGGTGCGGACGGCGCCGACGGGACTCTGCCATTTTAGAGCGGCCGCTCGGCCCACCTGGGCCGGAGAATTGGCGGCCCGGCTGTGTAGAGCGGCACGAGCCGGCCAAAGGGGGCACTATTTTGCAGGCGGGGCCTGCGAACGGCCCCTGCCATGTAGCATGGCACGGCCGCTGTAGGCAATTCTCCGGGCAGTATCAGCAGCTAGAGCTGGGTGCTTTAAGCTATCGGCATGCTAGCCCCCAGGAAAACGGAGAATCGGTGGCCGCTTTACACATTTTGTCTGCCGTAAAATGCCACCATTCCCACGCCGGCGTGGGGACATAGCCCCAAAATCGGCGAATCCAGCCCTGGGTCTTTCGTCAATGCAGTTTTTAAATGGTTGAATGCCATTTGCAGTATTCTATCCAGTTAAAATGCTTGTTCTTTTAATAATGATAATAATCTTTATTGTCACAAGTAGGCTTACATTAACACTGCAAAGAAGTTACTGTGAAAAGCCCCTAGTCGCCACCTTCTAGCGCCTGTTCGGATACACAGAGGGAGAGTTCAGAATGTCAAAATTACTGAACACGTCTTTCGGGACTAGTGGGAGGAAACCGGAGCACCCGGAGGAAGCCCATGCAGACACGGGGAGAATGTGCAGACTCCGCACAGACAGTGACCCAGCCAGGAATTGAACCTGGGATCCTGGAGCTGTGAAGCCACAGTGCTAACCACTGTGCTACCGTGCTGCTCTAAGAGCTTCTTTAATAGCTCTGTGAGTGGTGCTGCCATATTGCTAAAGTTTGGCACAACTTATGGTAGAATATCTTTCCTGGTGGTGGGTTCTGGGAAGTCTCAAACGGCCTGTAATTTTGCACCTCATGGTGCTATTTGACTGTGTGCCACTATGTGTCCCAGATATGAAATTTGGGCCTGAGCAAATTTGCCGTTTGTTCGATTCATCGTGAGATTGGCTCCTTCTAAGCGGTCACACAACCTCTTTAGTTAGTGTAGATGCTCTTCCCAACTCTGGCTGAACACCACAAAGTCATCAATGTATGTGAGACAGTGACTCAATTCTCGAATCCCTCTGTTTGTGAGCCTCGTGAGTTGTGGGCCATTCTTCATCCTGAACAATTTACCTTTGAATTGATAAAGTCCTTGGGGTGTCACAAAAGCAGGAATTTCCTTTGCCCTCTCAGTCAAAGTTACTTGCCAATAGCCCTTTAACAAGATTAATTTGCTGATGACTTTCGACTGTCCAATCCTTTCAATGCAGTCTTCCAAGCCATGGAATGGGAAATAAATCCCACTTTGCTGCGACATTCACCCGCCTGTAGTCCATGCACAATCTTTGGGTTTCACCTGGTTTGGACACCATAATTTTTTTGTTTTAAATTTAGAGTACTCAATTCATTTTTCCAATTAAGGGGCATTTAGCGTGGCCAATCCACCTACACTGCACATCTTTGGGTTGTGGGGGCAAAACCCACGCAAACACGGGGAGAATGTGCAAACTCCACATGGACAGAGACCCAGAGCCGGGATCGAACCTGGGACCTCAGCGCCGTGAATCTGCAGTGCTAACCACTGTGCCACCGTGCTACCAGTTTGGGCACCATTATGATAGGGGAGCTCCAATCACTGGAACTTAATTCAATAATGTCATTCTTGAGCATATAACTCAATTTCTCTCTGTACCTGCGAGAATTTAGTTGGACTTAACCTCCATGGATGTTGTGTGATTGGAACGGTGTGCAATAACATCTATGTCACGCATCACTAACCCTGTTCCACCTAGTTTATTCCCACAAATACATTTATAGAACTGCAGTAATTCTGTCAGCTCACTCTGGCTCTTATCTGGGAGATGACTTAACCATTGGTTTAAATTTTCCAGTACTTCCTCATTATCCAAATGAATTATAGGGAAGTCACTGTCAGAATTTGAACTTCGTCTTCCGCCATTACACACAAGACCTCATCCTTTTTCTCTTTCTTCTGACCCAATATTTCTTTAACATGTTCACATGACACACTCTGTGTGATTTATATGTATCTGGGGTGTGTAGCAGATAGTTTACCTCGCTCAATTTCCGTTCAATATGGTACGGCCCATTGAATCTAGTTTTCAGGGGTTCGCCAGGCACAGGTAATAACAGGAGCACTCTCTCGCCTGTTGTAAAACTATTAGTCTGGACTTTCCTATCAGCCCTTGCTTTCAATCCCTGCTGGGCTGTCTTTAAGTGTTTCCTCGCCACCTCACAGGCCCCAGTCAGTCATTCCCTGAAATTTGAGACATAGGCTGGGATTCTCTGTTGAGTGTCTCTGCTCCGCCAAAACTCCCATTCACTGCAGTGGGACTGGAGTATCCCGCTGCCGTGTACGGACGGAGAATCCCGCCCAAAGTCTAAAAGGGTAGTCTCTGACTCTGTATTTATTAGCCCTAGCTTCTCATGAATTAATTTCAAGGATGCTCTAACCTCATGCCCGGAGACCAATTCGAAAGGACTAAATTTGGTGCATCCCTAATCGCCCATGATAAAAAGGGAATCCCTTTGTCACAATCATGATGGTAGTATTGGCTATGGGCTCTCATCATGGTTTTGGTGCCACCTCTCTAGTGCTCTCTAGCACTCTGGATTTTCAGCTGGTGATTTGTACTGTTTGATCTCCAGGCTACTCATGATCTCTTTCAATAGTCCTGAAATAAAATTTGACCTTGGTCTGATTGTATCTCCTTTGATAAGCCATATCTTCAAGAATGTAGTTAACTCCTCTACTACTCTCCTAGTGGTAATGGTTATTAAGGGTATGGCTTCAGGGAATTGGGTGAATATATACATATATATCCACGATAGTTAGCAAATATTGATTCCCATTAGTGTCCTCAGCAATGGCCTTGTGGAGTGGATTAAAACTCTGGTAAAATAATCTTCACATGATGGGACAGGGATCAGTTGTTTATCAGCTTGATTATTACTTGCGGTTTCTCTATTTCCTGATATGGAGATGCCGGCATTGGACTGGGGTGAGCACAGTAAGAAGTCTTACAACACCAGGTTAAAGTCCAACAGGTTTGCTTCAAATCACTAGCTTTCGGAGCATTGCTCCTTCCTCAGGTGAATGGAGAGGTATGTTCCAGAAACATTTATATAAACAAAGTGAAAGATGCAAGACGATACTTTGAATGTGAGCATTAGCAGGTAATTAAGTCTTTACAGAGCCAGAGAAAGGGGTAACCCCAGGTTAAAGAGGTGTGAATTGTCTCAAGCCAGGCCAGTTGGTAGGATTTCACAAGCCCAGGCAAATGGTGGGGGGTGAATGTAATGCGACATGAATCCGGTTCAGGCCGTACTCATGTGTGCGGAACTTGGCTATAAGTTTCTGCTCTGCGATTCTGCGTTGTCGCGCGTCCTGAAGGCCGCCTTGGAGAACGCTTACCCGAAGATCAGAGGCTGAATGCCCTCGACTGCTGACGTGTTCCCCAACTGGAAGGGATCATTCCTGCCTGGCGATTGTAGCACAATGTCTGTTCATCCGTTGTTGCAGCATCTGCATGGTCTCGCCAATGTACCACGCTTCAGGACATCCTTTCCTGCAGCGTATGATGTAGCCAACGTTGGCCAAATCGCACGAGTATGTACCGCGTACCTGGTAGGTGGTGTTCTCACGTGTAATGGTGGTATCCATGTCTATGATCTGGCATGTCTTGCAGAGATTGCCATGGCAGGGTTGTGTGGTGTCGTGGTCACTGTTCTGAAGGCTGGGTAGTTTGCTGCAAACAATGGTTTGTTTGAGGTTGCGCGGTTGTCTGAAGGCAAGTAGTGGGGGTGTGGGGATGACCTTGGCAAGATGTTCGTCTTCATTGATGACGCTGGCTTGAAGGTGATTTGAAGGCTGAAGGCTGCAAAGCGGATGTCGTAGTTTCTATTTCCTGACAGGGGCGACTGGTTTGACAAAAGGTGCCTGAAAATGAAATGAAATGAAAATCGCTTATTGTCACAAGTAGGCTTCAATGAAGTTACTGTGAAAAGCCCCTAGTCGCCACATTCCGGCGCCTGTTCGGGGAGGCTGCGTCCTTGTGTAGTCCAAGCCAATAAAACTGTATTTAGATTTTAGCTTGGGTTTTCTTTATTTTCAGGTGTTTCCCCAATGGAATCTTGTGAGCTATCCTCAGAATCTCATGCCTGTACTCGGGAGGTAATACAATTTGGTGTACTTCTGCTCACTTGTCCTCTACACGAACATGTGGTGGTCGCCACTTTCTCAGTAAGATGTTTTCCTGTAAATACTAACATTCGGGAATGCATTGTGCTTCCGATGCTGAATGCGCTGTCTGATAAGAATTGTTTTAATTTTGAGTCACTCTGCTGCAATTCAATCAACCTCCTTGAATTGAACATATCTGTCTCATTCTCTGTGAATTTCTCATTCTCATTTACCTTGCTAAAGATGGTATCAGATAACCTGATCTCACTGGACTCACCTTGGGCTCACAGCCCCTCCCTCTTTGTCTTACCTTCTGAGCATCTGATCGCATCACCACACAATCCAGAAATACTCCAGTGTGGTCTGTTTGTAATTTCTCCGTGGCAGTATTCTCTATTGGTTTTTCAACTACAGAAAGCATCATTAGCATTTGGGATCTTGCTATATCATACCCTAGAATGAACTAAATGCCTGTAATAGACAAGGTTTCAATCACATCTATTGCTGCTTACCCCATCTTAAAGCTATTCTGTAAGCTCGTTTTCACTAAAGGAATTTATTTCATTTCATTGTGAATGCTGCTGACCAGAACCTTTTCCTGTAATATCCATTCTGGACAAAACAAAATCTTTATCCTGCAAGGATTGCCTGTACCTTGTAAGATTTTAATATGCTTTCCCATTCTTTTCTGTCCACATGGAAATACTTTATCAGGACAAACACAATTGTTAAACATGCCCGCCATCTGCTGGCTCTAAGATTTAGAGACTGTTAGATATAAAACTAGCCCTCTCGGCTGTTTGATGCAAAAGTGGCCTACAGGCTGCTAGATGTAAACTGGCAAATATACCAGTTCTCTGTTTTTATCCTTCATTCTGTGTGTTTGGATGTCTGTCTCTATCAAATTCCTTGGGCGCGATTCTCCGAGCCCCACGCCGGGCCGGAGAATCGGAGCAACCGTGCCACGATGCCCCGATGCCGGCGTGCGATTCTCCGAGGTGCGGAGAATCGCCGCCATTTGCGGCGGCACGTTTGGCGCGGCGCCGGCTGCAGGCCGTTGGAATCGGCGGGGCCGCCAATTCTCCGGCCCGTATGGGCCGAGCGGCCGCTCCAGTACAACAGAGTCCCGCCAGCGCCGTTCACCCCCGGTCGCTGCCGGCGGGAACTCTGCGGGAACGCTCAGGGGGCGGCCTGTGGGGGGGGGGGGCTCCTTCACTGGGGGGGGGGGAGGACTCCGATGGGGTCTGGCCCGCGATCGGGGCCCACCGATCGGCGGGCCTGCCTCTCTGTTGGCGGGCCTCCTTTCCCCTGCCAGCAATGTTATAGCCCTGCGCCATTGTTGTGCGGGGCGGCCTGGGGGAGAATGGCCACTGCGCATGCGCTAGTTAGCGTCTGCCCAACTGCACATGCGCGGGACCCAAGGCGCCGTGTCTTTTACGCGGCGCCGGGTCGCCGACGCTACGCCGAGGCTCCGCCCCCACAAATCGCACCATGCCCCTGCCAGCCCCACGGAGGCCCCAGAATAGGGGTCTGGGAACGGGCGCCGACGCCAGAGTGAAACACTCCGGTTTTTACTCTGGCGTTGGCACTTAGACTCCCATTGGGAGAATCCCACCCCTTGACTCTAGAAATTAGCATGTGTATGCCTCCCTAATCTCCCAATTGGCTAGGTAAGATGTTTCTACTAATAAGCAATTCACAGTTGATTCTCTATGTGATGCCTGCTAATCTCATCACTGGAAAATATGCATCTCATCAGGCATTTTGAATGCTGTCTACTGCTGTTGCTGGGCAGGTTGCATCCTATTATGTCCTGTTCGATCCATGTTATGAAAGAGAAAATGCTGGAAAATCTCAGCAGGTCTGGCAGCATCTGCAGCGAGAGAAAAGAGCAAACGTTTCGAGTCCGATGACTCTTAGTCAAAGCTAACAGACAGAGAAAGTGGGAAATATTTATACTGTGGAGTGAGAATGAAAGATGAGTCATAGCCACAGAAACCCAGGGAAACCAGGTGCTAATGGCCACAGAAACCAAGGGGAAAGAGTGCTAATGGCAATCCCCAGAGAGAACAAAAGATGTGAAAGGTTCATGTTATTGTTGTTGCTAGGCAAATCCGTGACAGGTGGTGTTCCCATTCATCTGCTGCATGTGTCCTTTCAGGTTGCCGGTTCATAAATTGCTTTCGATGGAACCTAGGTGATGTCACGATCTGCAAACATGCAACCAATGAACACTCAGAATAGGACACAACCAATGGGCAGTCTGGACATTCAGAGGTGGCATCACCACAAGGGGGCATGAAATAAACACTATGAAAGGGATGAGGCACTCACACCCTGTCTCTTTCCACAGACAGACATCTAGAGAGTTAGACAGAGTTGATCAGCAGCATCACACCCCAGTACGTGGCTTAGAGCAAGCTGGTACAGTTAGACTGAGTTACTACAGTTAGATTAGGAGAGAGTCGAACTCATTTGAGAACTGTGTTAATAGTTCAAGAAACACGTTGAACTCATTTCAGAGTCTGGAGCATCCTTTAGTTAAGACTGCATCAAGTAACAGCCTGTGTTATCCGAAGCAGCATAACACAACAGGTGAGTTGCTGCAGTGCATCCTGTAAATGCTCCACACTGCTTCTACTATGTGTCAGTGTGATACCGCCTGTGATAAATATAGGAATTCCAGATATATATTGTATTAAATGTATCTGGTGCAGTAATGGTTAAAAGTCTGGGATTGTGCGTATTTGTATCTATTGCGGTAACATTTTTACAAATACTGTTTTAAGATACAGGCAGAGACTGGAATTACAGAAGGGATAATTAAAACATTGTAAAAATTAGATCATCATTCATTCCCGCCATGCATAGTGTTTACCTAAATAGAAAGAAGGCTCCTTGGGATTTATATAATTAAGGGGTTTTGATTAGCCATAGTAAGATTGTCGTGACCCAGTTAGTGGGATAGAGATGATGTAGTTAATAGGAGGAGCCGGGAGATGAATCAGTTAGTTTTATGATTTTGCTGTGAACAGAACAGGAGCTTTTGCAAAATGCTTGGAAATTAAACAGTAGTTTGACACAGGCAAGAATCTGCAGGCTGTTTCCTGAAGGATCTCTCTCTCAAAGCAGTTTCTCCATCAACGGCACGGTAGCACAGTGGTTAGCACTGTTTCTTCACAGCACCAGGGTCCCGAGGTTCGTTTCCTGGCTTGGGTCACTGTCTGTGTGGAGTCTGCACGTTGTCCCTGTGTCTGCGTGGGTTTCCTCGAGGTATTCCGGTTTCCTCCCACAGTCCAAAGATGTGTAGGTTTGGTGGCCACGCTAAACTGCCCCGAAGTCCAACGGTTAGGTGGAGTTACTGGGTTACGGGGATAGGCAGGAGGTGTGGGCTTTGATAGGGTGCTCTTTCATGGGCTGGTGTAGACTTGATGGGCCTAATGGCCTCCTTCTGCACTGTAAATTCTATGATCTCTATACAGAAAATATACCTGTGCTTGCTAACTGTATTTAAAAGTGAACTTTGACCTGAAATGGGATTGGCTTGATTGGAGTCAAAAAGATAGCAGTTCTGAGTTAAAATGTTTCATTTTATTGTTAAGCCTTTTTAACTTGTAATTGGAAGCTATTTCTTGTGTGATGTTTAAGGCAGTTTAATACTGTGTTAATAAAGTTTGTTTTAGTATATCAGATCCCTATTTGTGTATGGAGTCACCCCTGGAGCGAAGCCTCCGTTCCGCACAGTCTTACAGATTGAATAAAATATTGGGGTTTCTGTCTAGTATCCAAGAAAACATTGGGGTCTGGCCTGGGATCGTAATATGACTGTGATGGGTCAGTGTGATAGTGATTGTGTCATGGTGATGAAGAAAAACTCTGAATTATGTACGGACATACTGAACTTTTAAATAAGATCTGTGGTTTTAAAAATGGACATGCAAGCCAAAGATAGCTGATGCTGTAAACACTGGAGTCTTAAAACTGAGTTTTCGAATTAGCGCTATTGGAATCAAGAACTACAATGGCTACAACGTCCCACCATCTATTCCTCACAGACAATTCAAAGACTGATGCGTATTTTTAAAATTTACTTTTGGACTTAATTCTCATTTCTAATCTTTGTGAATATATGTGCATGTGTTTTATCATTTATGTCGCATTTAGTAGCTAATAAACTTTCTCTTTCATTAACTCAAGAAAACCTGGTTAAATTGGCTCCTATTAAAACATACACATTGGGCTGTTTAAATGGAAGGGATCCTTTTTAAATTAATCTTGTGACTAATCGGAGGGGTTATTAAAGGAATGGGAAGGAATTCTCCATTCCAGCGACTAAGTGCCGGCGCCAACGGAGAATCCGTGGGTGGTTCACGAAGGGGCAATCGGTGTGAACCCCTCGCCGATTCTGGTACCGGTGAGGGGCTAGCACCGGCGCTGCATGAATCACCTGCAGATTGTGCGGAAAACGGCCGGAGAATCGCCGGGTCCCAGGCCGCGCATGGCTGACAGCCTGCACCAGTTGCACGGGAAAACATGGCGCTGGCCGTGCTGGAACCCTGACCCACCCACGATGACCCCACAGCCCACCCCCTGGCCACGCCCACTAGTCCCCCCAGCACGAGCAGAAGAACCCCGGCTAGGCGCATGGATCCTGGACGAGTGTCGCGACGCTGGCCACAGTCTGCAACCGGCACAGTTCCCGGCCGCTGGGACCACACGTGGGCCACGCCGTCGGGAACCCGGCCCATCGGGTGCGACTGTGACTGTGCGCGGTGCGACTGTGCGCGGTGCGTGTCCCAATGACGTCGGTTTGGAGGGGGCGGAGCATCGCGGACTGGCGGTAAACTGCCGCCTGCCCCGATTCCGGAGTCGGAATCCATTTTCCGCCCGATCACTGATCCCGATTTCGACGTTGGGCTCCGCAGAATCCAGTCCAGGGAACCAGTTCATCCCTCCTCACTCAGGATAACAAATTTGGGGAACCTCGCCTGGGGACCTGTCGTATCGAATATGTAAAGATATTGATCGACGGTGCCAAGGTCCCAGGTTCGACCCCGGCTCTGGGTCACTGTCCGTGTGGAGTTTGCACATTCTCCCCATGTTTGCGTGGGTTCCGCCCCCACATCCCAAAGATGTGCAGGCTAGGTGGATTGGCGATGCTAAATTGCCCCTTAATTGGAAAAAATGAATTGGGTACTCTAAATTTATTTTAAAAAGATACGTAAAAAAGATATTGATCGAGACGTGTGTGTTTGGTAGATCATGTCAAAGGAGCCTTGGGGAGTTGCTGCATGTAGATGGTAAACACTGCTGCCACTCTGTGTCTGTGTTGGAGGGAGTGGATGTTGAACATGGTGGATGGGCCGCTGATCAAATAGTCGGCTTTGTGCTGGATGGTGTCAAGCCTTTTGAGTATTGGAGCTGCACCCATCCAGGCAAGTGAGCATTCCATCACAATCCTGATTTGGGTCTTGGTGGATAAGCTGTGGAGAGTCAGAAGGTGAGTTACCCACCACAGAAATCCCAGCCTCTGCTCTGTAATTGAAAATATGGAAAGATGTGTCATTTGAAACATGGAAGTCTGGCAATACCTGATTTAAGAGAAACATGAGAGAATATAGGGAAAAAACCCACGAAGGATTAACAGCAGCTGCCAGGAGAGGATTGTAAAATGCAGATAGCCTTGGTCAAACAGGCTTAGCAACCAAAACAGCAGATCTTTCAAATCACAATCGAGTGAATCTTTAGTATAAAGCTAAAAGCAATATTTCCCACCTTCATTGAAGTCAAGTAAGCAGCTGGAAAAGAATGGATAAATTTCAGTTGAATTAGGTGATTATCATAGAATTCACAGTGCAGAAGGAGGCCATTCGGCCCATCGAGTCTGCACCAGCTCTTGGAAAGAGCACCGTACCCGAGGTTAACACCTCCACCCTATCCCCATAATCCAGTATCCCCACCCAACAGTAAGAGCAATTTTGGACACTAAAATGTTTAAATGTTTAAAACAGGCAGGTCTTTCAAATCATAACCAAGTGGATTTTAGCATACAGCTAAAAGCAATGTTTTACACCTTCATTGAAATTAACTATCTTAGTAAGCAGATGGAAAAGAATGGATAAAGGTTCAGTTGAATTAGGTGCCAATTCTAGGTGTGAAATCTTGCTGACATCACGTAAATTAAAGAAAGCTGGAGACAACCCATCTACAAGAACACAAATTAGACCCAAATCAAAGTCAAAATTATGAGCTGGGGACACAATTCGATAATAAAACTATAGAAATGACAGGAATCAAAATTCACACCCCGACTGAAATGAAGGCATTTTGAACATCACAAAGGAAACAATGTAATCAGAGATCGATGAGCTGAGGTCATGTCAAAATGAATACTTAGTCATGTTGGAAAAATTCAGATTAAAGGTACCTTTTACAATCCAAGTGAAATAAAAGTTACTTTACAATAAAGCCTTATAAACTTAATAACTGTTAGAAAAATATATAAACCATGAGAAAGGGGCAGAGAAGCAGAGGGGCAGAGAAGCAGCGAAGGAACAAGAGAAGCAAGCAGAGTCAGCTTACAGTCAGCTCAGACATGGGAAAGGGACAGGGCAAAGCAGCCGAGCTAAAATAGCCAATACATCTAAAGAAGACCAGAATTTAAAGAGTCAGCTCAGAGTCAGCTCAGAGACAGCCAGCAGAGCCAGCTCTCACAGCTCAGTACATGGGAAAGATAGGACATAGCAACCGAGCAGAACAGCGAATACATCTGAGGAAGACCAAAAGAATTTAAAGAAGATTGTCAAGATGGGCCTGAAGGTCCCTTCAACCAACCAGGAGGGTCCAGAAGCAAGATCTTTTTACCTTTCTGTAAAGGCAGGGATTGCAGCTTTTAAAAGAAAAAAATGTATAATAATAAAATAACTTAAATGTTTTAACCTGAAACAGTGGTTATTCCAAAGTCTACTTTACTTACTTAGCAATGCGGGACCCAGGATCGATGCTACTAAGTGGTAAGTAGATGAAATCCTCTGTGAAGGTATGGGTTATACTGGGGGATAACTTGAAAACATAGTTTGACCTGAATAGCACCCACTGAAGCCTGCATAGGAGTCAGGGAGTGAGAATCCCTGTTCATCATTTAGAATGTCGCCCCTTTTTGGTATAGGGGGACTTCTAAGAATAGTGGTGAGATTTCAACAACAGCTCTTGTGGTGATTATTTATCCGTCTTCTTTCCTCTGCTCACCCAGCACAGGAAGTAATGAGTTGGAGGGCACACGGGCATTGTTCAAGAGTTACATGGAACGGGACTTCCGGGTGCGGCGATGACCAGCTGAGTCGCACGTTTCGGCAGCTCCCGGTGAAACGGACTTTTGGGCTCTTGATAGGAGCCCCAACGGCAATTTTGACGGCTAAAAACACTGTGCGGTAAACCAGAAGGGAATCCCCCCCTGGATACGGATGAAAAAAGGAGGAGAAAGTGGCCGGATTGCAGTGGATCCTTTAGAACAGCGGCAAGGAAGGCAAGCAAAAACCAAGATGGCGTCGGAAGGTGGCAGTTTAACATGGGGCCCTGAACAACACGAGTTCTTGAAATGCTGTGTGGAAGAGCTCAAAAAGGAAATGAAGAAAGAGCTGTTGGCTCCGATACTACAGGCGATCGAAGGGCTAAACGAGGAACAAAAGACCCAGGAGCGGGAGCTTCGGGTCGTGAAGGCAAAGGCAGCCGAGAATGAGGACGACATACAGGGCCTGGTGGTGAAGACGGAGACGCATGAGGCACATCAGAAACGATGTGTGGAAAGGTTGGAGGCACTGGAGAACAACGCAAGGAGGAACAACCTGAGGATTCTTGGTCTTCCTGAAGGTGCGGAGGGAGCGGACGTCGGGGCATATGTGAGCACGATGCTGCACTCGTTAATGGGAGCGGAGGTCCCAGCGGGTCCGTTGGAGGTGGAGGGAGCATACCGAGTGATGGCGCGAGGACCGAGAGCAGGAGAAATTCCCAGAGCCATAGTGGTGAGATTCCTCCGTTTTAAGGATAGAGAAATGGTCCTTAGATGGGTAAAGAAAACTCGGAGCAGTAAATGGGAGAATGCGGTGATCCGCGTTTATCAAGACTGGAGTGCGGAGGTGGCGAGAAGGAGGGCGAGCTTTAATCGGGCCAAGGCGGTGCTTCATAAAAAGAAGATAAAATTTGGAATGCTGCAACTGGCAAGACTGTGGGTCACATATCGAGGGAGGCACCACTACTTTGAGACGGCGGATGAAGCGTGGACTTTTATTGTGGAAGAAAAACTGGAATGAGCGGGTTATTAAAAAGACCGTTTGAACAAAGTGGTGGGGCGAATGTGGGGGGCGAAGAGGGGGGTTAAAAAGGGGGAAAAGAGGAGTTTTATGTACTAATCCTGCGATGTGGTAACTTTTCTCTCTTCCACAGGTGGTGATGGGGGGAGGAGGGGAGGTGGAGGAGATGGGGCGTTGGCCATTGGGGGCGGGGCCAAGGGAGAAGCGCGGGCTTGGTTCCCGCGCTATGATAATCATGGCGGGAATAGAGAAGCAGGAAGGAGGGGGCGTCGCACGGTGCGAGCCGAGGTCACGGGGGGAAGCCGAGGTCGGCCAGAGTTTGCTGACTTCTGGGAGCAACATGGGTGGAGTAAATACGCTAGCGGGGGATCTAGCGGGGGGGGGGGGGGGGGGGAGGAGGGAATTACTGGGTTGCTGCTGCTGGGGAGAGGGGGGAGCTGGTATGGGAGGTGATGGGCGGGGGGGCACCGCCTGGGGGAGATACAGCTGCGTGGGAACCGGGTGAGGAGCTGGAAAAAGGGGATGGCTAATCGACAAGGTGGGGGGTAGGAAGCCCCCCAACCCGGCTGATCACGTGGAACGTGAGAGGGCTGAACGGGCCGATAAAGAGGGCACGGGTACTCGCACACCTTAAGAAACTTAAGGCAGATGTGGTTATGTTACAGGAAACGCACCTGAAACTGATAGACCAGGTTAGGCTACGCAAAGGATGGGTGGGGCAGGTGTTCCATTCGGGGCTAGATGCGAAAAACAGGGGGTGGCTATATTAGTGCGGAAGCGGGTAATGTTCGAGGCAAAGACTATAGTGGCGGATAACGGGGGCAGATACGTGATGGTGAGTGGCAAACTACAGGGGGAGACGGTGGTTTTGGTAAACGTATATGCCCTGAACTGGGATGATGCCAATTTTATGAGGCGGATGCTAGGACGCATTCCGGACCTAGAGATGGGAAAGCTGATAATGGGGGGAGATTTTAATACGGTGTTGGAACCAGGGCTGGATAGGTCGAAGTCCAGGACTGGAAGGAGGCCAGCAGCAGCCAAGGTACTTAAAGATTTTATGGAGCAGATGGGAAGTGTAGACCCGTGGAGATTTAGCAGACCTAGGAGTATAAGGAGTTCTCGTTTTTCTCCTATGTCCATAAAGTCTACTCGCGAATAGACTTTTTTGTGCTGGGAAGGGCGTTGATCCCGAAGGTGAGGGGAACGGAGTATACGGCTATAGCCATTTCGGATCACGCTCCACACTGGGTAGACTTGGAGATAGGGGAGGAAACAGGAGGGCGCCCACCCTGGAGAATGGACATGGGACTAATGGCAGATGAGGGGGTGTGTCTAAGGGTGAGGGGGTGCATTGAAAAGTACTTGGAACTCAATGATAATGGGGAGGTCCAGGTGGGAGTGGTCTGGGAGGCGTTGAAGGCGGTGGTTAGAGGGGAGCTGATATCAATAAGGGCACATAAAGGGAAGCAGGAGAGTAAGGAACGGGAGCGGTTGCTGCAAGAACTTTTGAGGGTGGGCAGACAATATGCGGAAGCACCGGAGGAGGGACTGTACAGGGAAAGGCAAAGGCTACATGTAGAATTTGACTTGCTGACTATGGGCACTGCAGAGGCACAATGGAGGAAGGCACAGGGTGTACAGTACGAATATGGGGAGAAGGCACACCAATTGAGGAAAAGGGGAGCAGCGAGGGAAATAGGGGGAGTGAGGGATGAGGAAGGAGAGATGGAGCGGGGAGCGGAGAGAGTGAATGGAGTGTTCAAGACATTTTATAAAAAATTATATGAAGCTCAACCCCCGGATGGGAGGGAGAGAATGATGGGCTTCTTGGATCGGCTGGAATTTCCCAAGGTGGAAGAGCAGGAAAGGGTGGGACTGGGAGCACAGATCGAGGTAGAAGAAGTGGTGAAAGGAATTAGGAGCATGCAGGCGGGAAAGGCCCCGGGACCGGATGGATTCTCAGTCGAATTCTATAGAAAATATGTGGACTTGCTCTCCCCGGTATTGACGAGGACCTTTAATGAGGCAAAGGAAAGGAAGACCCCGAGAGTGAGGAAGGGATTCTTACAGCATAGCAGGGATAGGGGGGTGCTGGCACTACCGAGCCTAAGTGAGTATTATTGGGCCGCTAATATTTCAATGGTGAGTAAGTGGATGGGAGAGGAGGAGGGAGCGGCGTGGAAGAGATTAGAGAGGGCGTCCTGTAGGGGGACTAGCCTACAGGCTATGGTGACAGCCCCATTGCCGTTCTCACCGAGGAACTACACCACAAGCCCGGTGGTGGTGGCTACACTGAAGATTTGGGGACAGTGGAGACGGCAT
The DNA here is from genome assembly GCF_047496885.1 of Scyliorhinus torazame. Classification (NCBI taxonomy): domain Eukaryota; kingdom Metazoa; phylum Chordata; class Chondrichthyes; order Carcharhiniformes; family Scyliorhinidae; genus Scyliorhinus; species Scyliorhinus torazame. The sequence continues at coordinate 46,675,034 of NC_092724.1, forward strand.
AGGGGAAAGTCTGGAGCCTTGGGGGGGTCCCCGATAAGAAACAACCATAGGTTTGCCCCGGGGGGGAATGGATGGGGGACATGGAATGTGGCAAAGAGCAGGAATAACGCAACTGAAAGATCTGTTTGTGGATGGGAAGTTCGCGAGTCTGGGAGCGCTGACCGAGAAATATGGGTTGCCCCAAGGGAATGCATTCAGGTATATGCAACTGACGGCTTTTGCGAGGCAACAGGTGAGGGAATTCCCGCAGCCCCCGGCACAAGAGGTGCAGGACAGAGTTATCTCAAAGACATGGGTGGGGGATGGTAAGGTGTCAGATATATATAGGTAAATGAGGGACGAAGGGGAGACTATGGTAGATGAACTAAAAGGGAAATGGGAAGAAGAGCTGGGGGAGGAGATCGAGGAGGGGCTGTGGGCAGATGCCCTAAGCAGGGTAAACTCGTCGTCCTCGTGTGCCAGGCTAAGCCTGATTCAGTTTAAAGTATTACACAGGGCACATATGACTGGAGCACGGCTCAGTAAATTTTTTGGGGTGGAGGATAGGTGTGCGAGGTGCTCGAGAAGCCCAGCGAATCATACCCATATGTTTTGGTCATGCCCGGCACTACAGGGGTTTTGGATGGGGGTGACAAAGGTGCTTTCAAAAGTAGTGGGGGTCCGGGTCGAACCAAGCTGGGGGTTGGCTATATTTGGGGTTGCACAAGAGCCGGGAGTGCAGGAGGCGAGAGAGGCCGATGTTTTGGCCTTTGCGTCCCTAGTAGCCCGGCGCAGGATATTGTTAATGTGGAAAGAAGCCAAGCCCCCGGGGGTGGAGACCTGGATAAATGACATGGCAGGGTTTATAAAGCTAGAGCGGATTAAGTTCGTTCTAAGGGGGTCGGCTCAAGGGTTCACCAGGCGGTGGCAACCGTTCGTCGAATACCTTGCAGAAAGATAGATGGAATGGAAAAAAGAAGGCAGCAGCAGCAGCCCAGGATTGGGGGGGGGGGGGGGGGGGGGCGAAGGAGGAACCAGAAGGACTCTCAGGGTTGTTAATATATACTGTATAATATGTATAGGTCGTTGCGACAGATAATTATATATTGGACTGTTAAATTATATTTTTGGAGAGTGTTACTTGTGATAAGGCAGTTGCCAATTAGGGTTAGTTTTCATTTTTGTTATTTATTATTTATTCATTTTTTGTTAATAAAATAGGTCATTGTTATTTGTGTTGTTATAATATTGTGTAAAGGATGCACAATGTACTGTGCTGGTTGACCAAAAATGTTCAATAAAATATTTATTTTTAAAAAAAGTTACATGGAACATGGATCAAGGGTTACAGGGGTCACAGATTGAAGGTTACCGGGGTCATGGGTCGAGGGGTACGGGCTTATGGATTGAGAATGACAGTGGATCGAGGGTTACAGGGGGCATGGATCAATGAATCTAGGGTCAGAGGAATACTACTTGTAATTTATTTCTAAAATATTCCCCAGTGGTCCCTGCAGATTAAGAGTCCTAAACTCTATGTAGGTAAGAGTCTTGGTGAGCTCACCAATAATGAAGTGCGTGTGATGGGTTAGGAGGAATCGTGGAAGATAAGTTCTTGGAGAGATGTCTTCACTGCTTTATTATCATTTGGCACCCTACCATGGCATTAATGTTTGGAGTAAACAGCTCATTAATTCTATTTATTCTTCTGAAGTCTTCATGACGGAACTCACAATACAGAGAACATTGAACTTCCTGCTGTGAAACTAACAGTAACCTAGCAACTGGCATACTTGATTAGCTAAAACACTTTAAAATTTAAATATCCAAAGCATTTGACCCACACAAACCAACTCTTATTGTTTATATATCATGGAGTCATTGATCCCCCCCCCACTCAATTTCGTTCTCAGAGCAGCTAAATGAGACTCCCCTGAGCATTGATGATGTCGGTATGTTTAATTAATCGAGTCCGCCAAAAGGAATCTATTGTAGTCAAGCAGGTTGCTGGACCCATGATGCTGTCATCTAGTCAAGTGGTATGGCAGACTGTTTGAACCTTATAAACTTCATTGTCACCTGTCGTGGCTGGAGCATTCTCTGTTTTCACTAACTGTTGGTCTTCATCCTGTCATTTTGCCTTATGATTAGATAGGTGCTCACGACCTTATCCAAATGACTATCTTTCATGTATGAACCTTGACACTCAGGTCCTGAATTTCTGCCTTGGCTGTGCCTCGGAGTAATCAGCTCATTAATTCTATTTATTCTTCTGGACTCTTCATGACGAACTCACAGCCTTGGCTGTGGCTTGGGGTGTGTCATAACCCCACAAGGACCATGGGGAAACTATTGCCAATCTCTCCATGGGACCTGTGGAGTACAAGCTTCCCCAGTAGGGGGCAGAAGTCACCCAGCTGGAGGTGGTTAAGACTACACACAAAAGCCGGCCCAAGCAGTGCCCACGGTTGTTGGCCGTCCCGACAGGGACTGGGATGAGATAGATTAGCTGCTATGGGCAAAGTATTGTACAGAATTCAATAAATCCTTGTTCCACTACAACTGGCTTCCTCAAGTCACTAAAGGGTGGCGGAGGGCGGTTGCAGAAGAGAAGATGGAAGAGGCCAGGCGGATTGTAAAATGTGGCAGCTCCCATAATAGCTGGCTGCCTGCCCAGCATTGATCCCTGCAGCAGCACACCACTCATTACATCTTGGGAAATTACCTATTTCTGCCTACATCCTACTTCCTGTTAGCCAGCCAATCAGTCTATTCATGTCAATATGTTAAGGGATTCATGAACATAAAATGGGGCATGGCTTTTTCTGGAATTAGATTTGCCACTTGGCACCCCAATTTTGTTTGTTATTTACAGCACAGAAGGAGGCCATTCAGCCCATCGTGTTTGCATCAGTGGATGCCTGCTAGAGCCAGGACTGAACAGTAGTGTAAAATGGTAAGTGGACAGTCAGCAGAAGGTGCACATGCTTTGCTGTCAACTGGCATATCTGGGACACTAACCTGTCTGCTTTTCTCATAATGCTGCTTTATCTGTGGTGTGATTCCACCATTCTCTAATCTTTCTGAGCTCCCGACGTTGCCTCATGCAGAGATAACAGGAAGTGTGCATTGACATAGAATCATAGAATTTACAGTGCCGAAGGAGGCTATTCGGCCCATCGAGTCTGCACCGGCTCTTTGAAAGAGCACCCTACCCAATCCCACACCTCCACCCTATCCTCATAACCCAGAAACCCCACCCAATACTGAGGGAAATTTTGGACACTAAGGGCAATTTTAGCATGACCAATCCACCTAACCTGCACATCTTTGGACTGTGGGAGGAAACCGGAGCACCCGGGGGAAACCCACGCACACACGGGGAGAACGTGCAGACTCCGTACAGACAGTGAACCAAGCCGGGAATCGAACCTGGTACCCTGGAGCTGTGAAGCAATTGTGCTAACCACTATGCTACCGTGCTGCCCCTTTGCTGGGCTCAATGCCGTAATCCCAGATCTCAAAATGGAGTTTTGTCCTTCATTGCTAGAGGGATGGAGTTTAAGACTAGGGAGGTTATGCTGCAATTGTATAAGGTGTTGGTGAGGCCACATCTGGAGTATTATGTTCAGTTTTGGTCTCCTTACCTGAGAAAGGACGTACTGGCGCTGGAGGGTGTGCAGAGTAGATTCACTAGGTTAATCCCAGAGTTGAGGGGGTTGGATTACGAGGAGAGGTTGGGTAGACTGGGACTGTACTCGTTGGAATTTAGAAGGATGCGGGGGGCTCTTACAGAAACATATACAATTATGAAGGGAATAGATAGGATAGATGCGGGCAGGTTGTTTCCACTGGCGGGTGAAAGCAGAACTAGGGGGCATAGCCTCAAAATAAGGGGAAGTAGATTTAGGACTGAGTTTAGGAGGAACTTCTTCACCCAAAGGGTTGTGAATCTATGGAATTCCTTGCCCAGTGAAGCCCTTGAGGCTTCTTCATTAAATGTTTTTCAGATAAAGATAGATAGCTTTTTGAAAAATAAAGGGATTAAGGGTTATGGTGTGGAAAGTGGAGCTGAGTCCACAAAAGATCAGCCATGATCTCATTGAATGGCAGAGCAGGCTCGAGGGGCCAGATGGCCTACTCCTGCTCCTAGTTCTTATGTTCTTATGTTATGTAGGGTCTGGTTTAGCACACTGGGCTAAATCGCTGGCTTTTAAAGCAGACCAAGGCAGACCAGCAGCACGGTTCGATCCCTGAACAGGCGTCGGAATGTGGCGACTTGGGGCTTTTCACAGTAACTTCATTTGAAGCCTATTTGTGTCAATAAGCGATTTTCATTTCATTTCTCATGTTCACTCATGCACTGCAGCTAATGAAGTTCACTCAGTTCAATAGCTCACGCAGTTGTCCAAATACTAAACACCGAATGTTTATATAAAGCTTTTCATATACTCAGCAAAACGGAAAAGAAAGGAAATAAGCACCTATCTCTTCTTTGAGCCTATCTTTACGCATAGTTGGGGTAATTTTCCAGCCACGATGCACCCGGCACAAATACCACTCTATCGGTAAAATATAGGGTGAGCCCTGAAATGGGATCTGCACTGGGCGCCTAACAGTTCGCAATGTTCCTGGGCCCTCCAAGGAGACTTAATCAAGGTTCACACGCAGCAAGGGCATGGCGCAACGTGTCCGTTAGAAGCTGGGAGACCCTGCTCCCAGTATCCACCTGGCTCGCAATCTCGCGAGACGTTCTGATGTAATTCCTGCCCATTGTGGGCGGGGTTGCTTTTTGTCAATTTTGCATATTAGAGCGAGACAGCTAGTCTCACTAATATGCAATTTCCCAAGGCACCTTGGGTGAGCGCTGTTCAGTGCTGGTCTCCACAAATGGGGACCAGATGGAATGGCACTTGTGGGGGTCTCCCAGGGGATTGGAGGCCCTGAGGAATATGCCTGTTGGGCAGGGTGTCAGCCTGGCACTGCGCAGATGACACTGCTAGCTGACAGGGGCACTGTCAGGATACCCGGTTGGCACTGCCAAAATGACATTTTTTGCACGGTGGCGATCGGGCTGGGGGTGCCCTGTGTGAGTGTTGGGGGAGGAGCGCGGGGAGGCCCAGGGACCGTCTCATAGTGAGTTGAGGCTTAAGTGGGTTGGGGGTCATTTCAGGTGCTCCAAAAAATGGCCTGCTGATCTATTGCTACATTGAGGGGTTCCGACGAGTGGAGCTCCTCACTGCAGAAAATGGGGCTATGTGTGAGTGCCAGGAAACATGTGACTAATCACGCCCGCTATTGGACTTTTTTCCCATTTAGTTAAATCGCACCCACATGATCAATTTTAAGACGGATTCTCCCAGTGCTTGCAATTTTCCCACCTGCCGGTGCAGTGTGAAGCTGAATCCGTTTCCCAGGGAAAAGTCAACATAGTATATTACAACCGTAGTCAGATTACCAGTGCGGGTTCTCATACAGGCCCAACTTCAATCCAAATATATGTTTTGTGGAGTCCGTGTTCAGCAACAAACACACAGTACGCACACAAAAAATTCTTTACTCTCCAAGGTACCTTCCTTGCATTCACCAAGGGGAAGACTCTCTGGACTCCAAGCCACATGTTTCTAGGCAGCGGAATGTGGTGCACCATTCATTGGCTTTGGGATTCTCTGTTCCCTCTGCTGTCAATGGGAATTCCCATTGAAACCACCCTAAACTGCCAGGACACCTGGGGTCGGGGGCGCTCTACCGGTGGGACCAGTGAATCCCTCTGCCAGTGAACGGCTGAAGCATTTCGGCCCAAGTTGGCTTCTGCTTAGCTGGACGAGGTGCTTTGCTTATATAGTCTAGCAAGGCCATGTAGCTGAACCTCATTGCGCTGATTACTGATAGGGTTTCCATCTGTCTACCATGTAACTCCCGGGTTGACTTCCTGTGGTCATTTTGGTAGGGGGAAACTCCGTCAAGAAACTGGAGAGTATTATGAGAAAAGTACCGTCCTTCCAGCTCACAGCCCCTGGTGACACCACAAGCTGCATACATCTCAAAGAGAGTGGCAACATTTGGGAAAACACAGAAAACGATGTAAAGATATTTATTTGGGTTAAGTTGATGTGGTCCTCGACTACAGAATCTCCGTCCTGAAGGAACTGAGTGCAATATAACCTTTCACTTCGAGGACATAAAAATTCAATCTAGCCAAGACACAATTAGATTCCTTTGTCAAATTACTTGGACTGTTCTTTCAAAGTCCATCATAATAGTAAGGCATCAACTTCAACAATAGAAAGGGTACTTTCTTTTGTTATTTTAATGACATAATACTCAAGTATGGAAGGCTAAAATTGATGTTTTCAGGACTATTATACCTATCCCTAACTATCCCAGACACATTGCAGAGTTCTGGACCTCTCTCCGCTCCAGGAGTTAAATTTTTATGGAGGAAAGCAGCTTCCAAGACACAGTCTTACCAGATAGCAGGGGCGGGATTCTCCCCGACCCGGCGGGGCTGGGGGTTCTGGCGTAATGGAGTGGCGGGAACCACTCCGGCGTCGGGCCGCCCCAAAGGTGCGGAAGTCTCCGCACCTTTAGGGGCCAAACCCTCACCTTGAGGGTACTAGGCCCGCGCCGGAGTGGTTTGCGCTCCACCGGCTGGCGGGAAAGGCCTTTGGTGCCACGGCAGCCGGGGCCGAAAGGTCTTCGCCGGGCGACGCGGATCGGCGCATGCGCGGGACCGTCAGCGGCTGCTGATGTCATCCCCACGCATGCGCAGGGGAGGGGGTCTCTTCCGCCTCTGCCATAGTGAAGACCATGGCGATTCTCTGGTGGCGGAGACTTCGGGACACGGCTGGGGCGGGATTCACGCCAGCCCCCGGCAATTCGCCGACCCGGCATGGGGTCGGAGAATCCCGCCCCAGGTATCCTATTTAATTTTATGAGAAAATGTGACTTTGGTCAAATCAATATTTGATTAGTATGCACATGCACATTCTTCACTGCAGTAATTTCTGTGAAACTGGGATATCCAAAACATGCTGGAAATTATAACCTCCCTGCCAATTCTCTTAGGGTTTGGCCCCTAAAGGTGTGGAGACTTCCGCACCTTTGGGGCGGCCCGACGCCGGAGTGGTTCCCGCCACTCCATTACGCCGGAACCCCCCGCCCCGCCGGGTAGGGGAGAATCCCGCCCCTGCTATCCGGTAAGACTGTGTCTTGGAAGCTGCTTTCCTCCATAAAAATTTAACTCCTGGAGTGGAGAGAGGTCCAGAACTCTGCAATGTGTCAGGGATAGTTAGGGATAGGTATAATAGTCCTGAAAACATCAATTTTAGCCTTCCATATTATGTCATTAAAATAACAAAAGAAATTCTACTGGTGTCCTGGTCAACCCTCCTTTCTGGACCAATGCCACCAAGGCAGATCGACCGAGAATTTTTGTGAAACTATTCCTAATCTTTTGGCATTGCTTTGCTGGAATTTCCGTAGAGCCTTGTGAGGGTTTCTGCACTATCAGGGTCTGGCACAGAAAACATTAACATTGGACAGGGTACAGGACCGCTCACAGTGAGATGTAAATGAACAATAACCCAATTCTAGAGGGCAGTCTTGTACTGGACAGAGACGTGTGTGGAGAAAAGCATGGAGATATCTCCGAGCTTAGGCCTTATACTGTAAATATGTATATAGTTACAAGTAGTTATAAACACTTGCTGTTAAACTGTACAGGAATCTTCATGAGACCTACCCAACTATGCACAACATCTTACAAAAGTTTCTGCCATGCTGCCCATGCTGTAGTTGCCATTCTGTGGCCAGGATTCTCCGAGCCCACACCGGCTCGGAGAATTGGCGTTGACACCGAGACGGGCCGTGACGCCGGGACGCGAATCTCCGACGACCAGAGAATCGCCGCCAGCCGTGCGCGCGTGTTCGACACCGCGTCGGTTGGGGGTCATAGAAAGAGGCCCCCGCGGCAATTCTCCGCTGTCGACCGGCCGAGTTCCCGCCGACTTCCGCCGGCGTGGTTCCCATATGGTTCCACTCAGCAGGAACTCGGACCCGGGCCGGAGTGGCCGTACTGGTGGGGGGAGGCAGGGGGATCTGACTGGGGGGGGGGGGGGGCCTCCATGATGGCCAGACCTGCGATCGGGGGCCACCGATCAGCGGGCGTGCGAGATCCAGGCGGGGCCTACCTTCTTCCGTACCAGCCTGCTGTGTGGCTCCGCCATGTTGCGCCGTGCAGTGTAGGGTCGCGTACGGCAACTGGAGCAACGTAGAGCACTCCAGCGCCATGCTGGCCCCCTGTGGGCAACAGAATCACTGGGCCAAGAGGCCTATTGATGCCGGCGTGAAACACTCTGGTGTATACGCCGGCATCAACACTTAGCCGCGTTTTCAGCGAATCCCGGCCTTTGTATGGGAAACTGTACTGAAAGGGTCAATATGGAGCTCACTGCTGTCCACACCCAATATTGAAGAGGAAAGGGATCTAATAGAAGTCTTTAAAATGGTGAAAGGTTTGATGGAGCATATACTGAGAGAATTCTTCCACTTGTGAGGGCAGCATTATTAGAGACCATCAAAATAAGATAGCTACCAAGAAATCTGATAGGGAATTCAGAAGAAATGCCTTTCCCACTGGAATGTGGAACTCGCTACCACAGGGAGTGATTAAAGCCAATAGAATAGATGCATTTAAAGGGAAGCTAGACAAGAGTCTGATGGCCCATAAGACATTGCAGAATTAGGCGCCGGAATGTGCGACTAGGGGCTTTTCACAGTAACTTCATTGAAGCCTACTTGTGACAATAAGCGATTTTCATTTCAATTAGGCCGTCCGGCCCATCAAGTCTGCTCCGCCATTCGATCATGGCTGATATGTTTCTCATCCCCATTCTCCTGGCTTCTCCCCATAACCCCTGCTCCCCTTATTAATCAAGAACGTATCTATCTCTGGCTTAAAGACATGCAGTGACTTGGCCTCCACAGCCTTGTGCGGCAAAGTGTTCCCCAGATTCACCACCCACTGGCTGAAGAAATTCCTCCTCATTTCCGTTTTAATCAGGTGTTGGAGAAGGGGTGTGATGTTAGGGACTCAAGTGGACACAGGCATGGACTGGTTGGGCCGAATGGCTTGTTTCCACGCTGTATGTCCTCTGAAATCCTAAGGAACACCATTAAATGAGAATTTCAGGTTGAAATGAGGAGTGAATTATTTCCTCTCCCTCGGCTATGAGTAGCTAAGCTAATAGTAGTGGCAATAATTGTGAAGAATGCTGTCAGCTGACTTAGTACAAAGCAAGGATCTGTGGCTTTAGACTTTTTTTTCATTCCTACAAAGGATGTGAGCATCACTGCCAAAGGCCAGCATTTGTTGCCCATCCCTAACGTCCTTAAACTGAGGGGCTTGCCTGGCCATTTGAGAGGGCAGTTAATAATCAGCCACACACTGTGAGCCAGATTAGGGCCGAGTAGTAGGTTTTAGGTCATTAGTGAACCAGATGAGTTTTGCAACAATCTGAGACTAGCTTTTTATTTATTGAATTTAAATTCCAGCAGCTGCTCAAGTGGGATTTGAACCCACATCCATCAGGCATTAGTCTGGATTACCCGTCCAGTGATATTACCACTGTGCCACCATGTTCCCTCTAATGTCACTCTTGAACTCATCAATGTCCTATGAGGAGCAATTGAGTCGACTGTATCTATATTTCATGGAAGTTAGAAGAATGAGAGGTGTTCTCATTAAAACATATAGGGCGGGATTCTCCGAGCCTCCGTGACAAAATCGCGATTGGCGCGGGGGCGGAGAATGGGCGTCAAACCCGAGATCGGGTCCTATGTTTTCGGTGCCGGTCCGCGGTGTGGGTCCGCCATGTCGCACGGGGCGACCGACGCAGGCCACCGCCGCGCGCATGCGCGGACCCCCGACTGGAAGTGCAGGGCCCCTTATCAGCAGCCGGAGCTGCGAGGAGTACTCCGGGGCCCTGCTAGACCCCTCCAGGTAAGTGAATCGCTCCAGACTTTCTTCAGGGGAAGTGATTCACCCGTGTTTTTTTGCGGGCGTGGGGACATAGCCGCATTATTGGAGAATCCCGCCTATCGAATTCTTACGGGGCGAGATGGAATCCCTACAGTGCTGAAGGAGACCATTTGGTCTGCACCGACCCTCTGAAAGAGCATCTTACCTAGGCCCACTCCTCCGTCCTATCTCCGTAACCCCACCTAGCCTGCACATCTTTGGATACTAAGGGGTAATTTAGAGTGGTCAATCCACCTAACCTGCTGTGGGGGGAAACCGGAGCACCCAGAGGAAACCCACGCAGGCACGAGGGGGACATGCAAACTCAGCACAGACAGTCACCCAAGGATTCAAACCCAGGTCCCTGACGCTGTGAGGCAGAAGTACGAACCACTGTGCCACCATACCACTTCCTAAAATGTTTAGAGAAAAGAACTGAGGTGAGGAGAAATTTCTTCATTCAAAGTGCTGCGGCTCTTTGGAATTCTCTATTCCAGACAATGTTCAACTATTGAATTTCTGCATTGAAACCATAGATTTTTGGATGCTGAGGAGCTTAAGGGACATGGAGTGCAGGAAGGTGGCTTTGAGGTGTGACCTAAGTCCCTCGCACATTTCTTATGTTCTAGAGACTCAAAGGCAGCGACAAACACCAGCAGGCCAGTCTGAAGGGATTATCCTGGGTGATGTCACCCTCTGTTTCCGTGCCTCGGTTATTTATGTTAAAAAAGTGACTGCAATTCAAAGTAATTTATAGGGGAGTCTTGAGGGCATGATAGGACACTACATATAAATGCTAATTTTACTCCTTGCAGGTTTCCATTGAACAGTCTTGCAAATGAACATTCCAACAAGGCTAAAACATAAGGCAATTATTTATTGTTATACAGAAGCTGTATGGGTAATTACTTATTTATGATTGCAACTCTCCTTATAATGTAGTTATCGTCTCCTTTAAAGGCCAACAATCAATCATTAACATTCCCTGTCTTTTCAATGTCAACACTAATGAAACAACAAATATTGAGTAGTGTTGATAATCTCCCTTCAGGGTAGAAAAGTACTTGATGGGGCCAAGTGAGAATTCCCACCTACACATCAATCATAGTTTGATGTAAGTTCTGATTCTTCTTAACCATATCCAGACAGCTTCCTTGGTCTGCTGGGTACAGGTGCCATCTCATGCGGTTCTGACTGGTTCAAACCGGGAGGTTCCAGGTTAAATTCCCGGTCATTGCCATATTTGCTGATCTCAGTTGAATTGCAACAATTGGCAACATTCCCAAAGTCCAAAGGATCAGCTCTGGGTCAGCCTGAGGCATAAGAATGGTTGAATCGTTTTCGGAATCTCATTGGTTAGATATGAAGCAAGGAATGTGGTGCAGGCATTTGTGGGGTCATATCCTAGGGACAGCTAAGATGTTTAGGAGAGGATGAGAGAAAGTTGGTCAAAAGGAAATGGTTTCCGGTATCCAGTAACTTCCTGATGCTTTACAACACTTTCTCCACATCACCTACTTATGCATCCATTATCACAATTGGTAACTCTAGGAATGCAGAAACAACTGGAAAATACTTCAGAATTTTTGCATTGAAACCAGTGCCACAAGGGGACTATGGGGTGGGAATGATTATAATTCCCGTGGTCCTTGGGATCTCTATTAACCTCTTTATAAAAGTTTGACCAGGAAGGCAGGAACCCGGTAGGGATCCACCAGATAGTGTATATATTGTGTTGTAAATAAAAAAAATTTAAAATTTTACTCGGTGGGGTCTGCCCATGTCCTTATTAAAAAAGGGGTTTACACACTTGAGAGTGAAGGCAAGATGCAGAAAGCTTCTTATGCATCAAACCATCGTTATATCCATGCATGCTTCACATTGACACCACATACTCAAAATGACTGTTCCCTAAGACCCACTTCCATTAGTTGGAATGATGGACAGACTCTGGATGAAAATATCAGATCGTCATACTGCACTATTCATCCTGTATTAGTTTCAAATTATGGAGCAGCTTTGTCAGCGTTAATTACGAGGAGATTCCCACACACAATCAGTCACAGCAACCGTGAGGCTCAGGTAACCCTCCAGCTGTATGGGTTGAAATCCCTTCATGGAATTTAAATTACATTAATAAATTCAATTAATGAATTAAAACATCTGGGGCGTCATTCTCCGACCCCCGCCGGGTCGGAGAATGGCCGTTGGCCGCCGTGAATCCCGCTCCCGCCCCCGCCGAAGTCTCCGGTACCGGAGATTGGGCGGGGGCGGGAATCGGGCCGCGCCGGTTGGCGGGACCCCCCGCTCAATTCTCCGGCCCGAGTGGGCCGAAGTCCCGCCAAGAAATTGCCTGTCCCGCCGGCGTAAATTAAACCTGGTATTTACCGGCGGGACCAGGCGGCGTGGACGGGCTCCCGGATCCTGGGGGGGCGCGGGGCGATCTGACCCCGGGGGGTGCCCCCACGGTGGCCTGGCCCGCGATCGGGGCCCACCGATCCGCGGGCGGGCCTGTGCCGTGGGGGCACTCTTTCCCTTCCGCCTCCGCAACGGCCTCCACCATGGCAGAGGCGGAAGAGACTCTCCCCACTGCGCATGCGCGGGAAACTGTCGGCGGCCGCTGACGCTCCCGCGCATGCGCCGCATTTCCGCGCCAGCTGGCGGGGCAACAGACGCCATTTCTGCCAGCTGGTGACCATGAAACAATCCTTCATTTCTACAGTCCTTACCTGGTCTGGCCACATATGACCCCAGACCCAAAGCAATGTGTGAACTGTCCATTCAGTTGCAGCAATTAGGAATTGGCAATGTTGCCTTGCCAGCAACACATCCATCACATGAAAGAATATGGACTGGATTCTCCATCCAGCGGTGCCGGAATCGGGAAAAGAGACCAAACACCGAGGCTTCCGCCGGGCGCCCGATGGAATGCCGTGCTCCGATCCTTCGACAGCGACGTGAACTGCGTTCTACGCTGCACGTCGACGTGGGCATGCAAATTGAACAGTAAAGACTGTTGGCATATCATTAATGGGCCCGACCTGGCATTTTCCGGGAATTCCACAATGCTCTCTGCCTCCTCCAGGAGGAATTACCGACGGCGAGGTTCACTTGTGGTATTTCAATTTGGGAAACAGGCGCCGTGGCTACTGAGGGTGGGGGAGTTGGTACAAACAATGTCCATCATCGCTATATTGTGCTGACAGTTGTGCTGCTGGTTGGGGGGCATCTGCCACGGCTGGGGGTAGTAGCAGGGGGCTGCTAGGAGGTGGGCCATGGGGTTGAGGTGACCGGGCACAGACCACTATTGCCTGCAAGACAGCCATGTGGTTGTGCATGATGCTGACTGCCCACTGGAAACTTAGTGCCACAGGTCATATGGGTACACCCCAGGCCACCCCTCCAGGTACCCTCTGGCCCCAGCCCATCAAAGGGATGGGCGTGCTCCAGCGCAACCAGTGGCATCACCTTGGCTGGGATGAGGTTGGCATGCATTGGAATTGTGCGATTTCTACGTGGCCCTGGTGCTGGTCCATTAATGGGACCTGAATTGCTCCGGGGCTGGAGCCGCTTTCATCCACGTGGAACATTCGCGATTCAGTCCCGGTATCAGCACTCAGTCTCTCAAATGGAGAATTCGCCCCTATATTTAAACAAATGCCAAGTTGAGACAGCATAGACATTATTCACCGCAGCCTGGGCTGGGTTTGAGTTTGAGAGATCTGGCAGCGAATTTCTATGGGATTCTCTTTGCTCTATTCCAGCAGAAACCATTTCCACGTGTACACCCAATTTCTGCCAAATTTGCCATATGGAGCAAGAGAAACTCCCCCTCCCCCCCCCTCCAACCCAAAGAAAATTCACCCTGTCAGAGAAGGAGTCACAATGCCCAATGTTTTGTTGAACAGCGAGTCTCTCTGTAGGGAAAAGCAATCAGAAAATGAAATGCCAGGCGTGCGCTGTGCAGTAATTCTGGTAATAAATGAATCTGTAATGGAATAAATTGTCTCAGTTGTACTGTCCAACAATCTGCATAAATTAGTTACAAGAAATGACATTCAGTATCGGTGGCGTGCAAGAGAAATGTGGAGCTCTTCCAAATATTGTTAACCCTTATTGTACCACACCCAAAGTATGAGGAAAAAGGAGATATTCACTCTTATTTCCTCACTTTCTCACAGCATCCATAGGTTTTGTCCACCTTCAAGTACCTTATCCAAATGGCCACTTCTTACATGCGACCCAGCTCTCTGTCCTCAGTTAACAGATAGCCCTTCCAGCAAGGACCTCCAGCGAATAATCATGAGTATGAAAGCATGGTTAAATTTTTCTTTTTGTAGCTCAGAGGTGCTGAGGCTATTGTGTCCTTACTGCCAGCCGAGATGAGCTACGGGCTGGTTAACACAGGGCTAAATCGCTGGCTTTTAAAGCAGACCAAGGCAGGCCAGCAGCACGGTTCAATTCCTGTACCAGCCTCCCCGAACAGGCGCCGGAATGTGGCGACTAGGGGCTTTTCACAGTAACTTCATTTGAAGCCTACTTGTGACAATAAGTGATTTTCATTTAATTTTTCAACCATCTTTGCACCAACAACCCTCCGAGACTGCATGGATCAGTAAGGGGAACCAGAAGAGTAATTTATTTTTTTGTAAAAGTGGACTTTGATTTGAAAAATAAAACTAGGCTGGTTGTTTGACATTGAACATCTCTTTTTTGTTGAGTTACTTTCTCCCCAGTAACATTAATATTTTGTTCTCTTCATTTTAAAGCGAGCTAAGGCTCTACATATCCAAGATGGCCACCATAATAAGCGATTTTCATTTCATGTTCCTGACCTCACAACATATATGCTGCACAAATCGCTAGCAGTTGGGGGTGAGATTGAGCTTTTTCTGCAGTTGGTAGAAATACAAATCAATTCCATTTTTCTTCTTCAGCTAAAAAACAAAAATTGTCCATAAAAAATTATGCAAGGCATTGATTTACTTTTAACCTGTTGATCTGTATGTGCTACCAGCTTCAGAATGAAGCACCACTCCACATGAAGACCTCAAGAAGCTTAGGCTTCAAATCCAGTTGCTAGGATTCAGCATAATATTAATTTAGTATTGATCAAAGCTTGTCAATTAGCTAGATTTCTACTACTACATGCATAGTCACTTCTCACTGAACGTGTCATTCTCCATTAAGAAACCTCTCCAGTGCTCATATTATTACAGAAACCTTGTAAAATCTGCAACTATATTTTTATCACGAAGCTAACAATTCAATATTAAGCCTTTAGGTTTTTTTTATTCCTCCTTTTTCTCGTCCCCCCCCCCCCCCCCAATGACAATGAGCACTCTCTGGGTACAGTTCTACTAAGGTTAGCAGTCCTCCAGTATCTCTTCCCAGCATGTGGGTATCCATTTTGTTGTAGATGGAGGCAAAGACTCCACAAGAGGCCAGGCTGACAAGGTACATCCCACGCCACTCTGCTTCACTCCACTCCCCTCCACTCGGAGCTCCACTCCTAGTCATTTGAGTAGCTCATACTCTGAGGTGCAAGAGGGGACTCTTTCTCTGAGTTCCTGCTGCTTCTGGCTGTGACCCTGTTTCTGGACCTGGTGTGTTATTCTGTATGCTGGCTGCCTTTTTCAGACTTTGAAACCTGGACTACAGCAAGGGTGAATGGTGGTACCAGTTAGATAGAGGAGACGTTGCTTCCAGGGGAAAGAGAGGATGGAGTTGCCTGCCTGTAGTTGCCACGCCTGGGACACGTGCTTGTACTGGCAGCCTTTCTGCTTACTGGCTGGGAGTGGAGCACAGGGTGGATTTTGGTTGTCCCGCTGCTGGGTTGAAAGTAGAGGAGAACAGACTCGCTTTTGCAGTTTTGGACTGGATGTGTCTGGAGGCCGGATGCAGGAACTGTGAGAGCAGCAGGATGATGGCCCAATTGCCTATGTGTACTGCTTGTACTGATGCTGGTGTTGTTTTATTGTTGGAGAATTGTATGGTGATTATTGTGTTTTTGTTTTGTGCCCAGTGGCGTTTTGCTCGCCAGTTGTGGCCCTCCTGCTTCTGTGCACTGGAGGTTGAACGGTCCCTCCAGGTGCTAGTGAGGGGGAGGGGTGTTCTCCTTCTCTCCTCGACTGTGCTCTGCCAGTCCTTTTCCGATGGACTGTGCTGCTTGCGGGCGATTCTCCACCGAGTGCTGGAGCCGGGGGAGGGTGGAGGAGGGGAGCGTGCGCTGGCTTGAGCGCTGGCGGCTTTGACTTGTATTTAATTGCTTGTTGGGTTTCTTGTGGTTGCTCTGTATTTTGTCATGTTTTTCTTTGAAAACTGAGTTCTCTCCCTCTATCTTCTGCCATGCCCCGCATCGGTGTGTCCTTTTCCGATGGTCTGGGCTGCTGATTGGACACCTTGCCGCCAATGTGGGATCCCGTTGGGGCCGGGGTGTGTGTGTGGGGGGGGGGGGGGGGGGGGGGGGGTCGGGGGGCAGTGGTGGTGGGTGGGTGCTGGCTTGAGAGCTGATGTTCTTTTATTGTCTTATACATGCTTTTAGCGTATTACTGATTTTTGTGACTGTTTTTGGCATATTGCTGATTCTTTTGTATTCTTGAGTTGTCAATACACTTATAATCTTTGTCGGAGGGGAAGCAGATGTTATACAACTCTGTCCCTGCAGGGGGTCATAACATTTAATTATGAAGAATGCTGCAGTCAGCCCTCTACTCAATATTCATATACAGACAGTCCAGCAGGGGTCACTGAAAAGACATCAAATAGGATCCCCAGTCATTTTCTCATCTCTTGTACTATTACTACTGCCTTGGTTGGGATTAGCTTTCTCACTGTAGGCCTTGAAGTTTCCTGGTTGGTGCTGCTCAGTACCACAATTGACACACTGCATAAATCTTTCTGGGCGGGGAAAGTGCCCAGTTTGAAGCAAAGCCTTCATTTGAAATTTATGTATCAGGGAATGCATTCCTGCTAGTTAAGAGCCACATGCTATATGGTGACATCGGCAGAGTGTTTGCACGGGCTTTGGGCAGTCCTCCATCTTGGATTATAAGAGCAACACCTCTTAATAAACCTCTCATCGGCAGGAACACAAAACAGGTGATAACTCTTTCCCATCCCATTGGGCAGTCAATTCACTGTCGTCCACTTTACGCTACAGATCGGGACCAATTTCAGCCCCAGGATTTGGTCATAGGCCATTTTGTGCCCTATCTCTACAAGTACAGAGAAATACTTCTAATCAAATAATGTACGCTGAATTTAGGAAAAAGTACAGAGTCCAAGACATGACCACAGTGCAAGAGATTAGAAGCGCAGGGAGGGCAATTCAAGAACTGACACTGAACTTGGATTTGTACAGCCTGAGTGTGGCACAATGAAAGGAAAACGGTGGGAGATTCAGTAGGCTTGAGATCCCGGGGAAGAATGAATTAGAGCAGAAGGTGGTGTGCTGAGTCTGCATTAGTGAGGGTGCGGGATGGAGGACGGACATGGTGGAGGGCACGTTGGTGTTGAGAAGGAACAAGAGGAGAGTTCTGAGAAATTACCGTGGGAGAGGAAGATGGGCAGGATGTTCGAGATATATTGAAAGCTGTCAGGTGATAAGTTAAATATCCTGTCCAGCTTTGTAAACAAAGTGCCGAAAGCCTGATGCGGGAGCAGTGATTAAATTTAGGATGGGTTTATAAAGAAATAAGAACTGCGGGAAGAAGTGTATTATTTTTGTGAAAGGGTGAAAATAGATAGTAAATGGATGCTGTACTGATAATACAGCTCTGTTTGAAAGTCTGGTTTTACCGTGCAATTTTCATCCTCATCGCTGAACATCATAAATTGAACTGCCTGGAGTGCAGGTTTAACAGTCAAGCACTGATTTAGACACAATTTCACAGAGCAGTTTGTGAGCTCCGCTCACACACTGAAGATCTGAAGTGATCTGGCTGTCACAAACAGGCACATTTTACTTTGGTTCAGAGACTGAGGGAGAGGGGATGCAGGGTCTCCGATTTGATGGAGGGGGTGCAGGTGGAAGCGGTCCAGAGGAAAAGGGATGTCCTACAACTGCAGGGGAAAGGGGTTCACCTCAAACTCCTGAGCCTCTGTCCTCCAGGTCCTGATCTGACTGGATTCAATCATAGAATCATAGAATCTCTACAGTGCAGAAGGAGACCATTCGGCCCATCAAGTCTGCACTGACCCATGTAAAGAGTACCCTGCTTAGGCCCGCACCCTGACCCTATCCCAGTAACCCCAGCTAACGTTTTGGACACTAAAGGGCAATTCAGCATGGCCAATCCACCTAACATGCACATCTTTAGACTGTGGAGGAAACTGGAGCACCCGCAGGGAACCAATGCAGACACGGGAAAAAGTGCAAACTCTACCAGGCCAGAATTGAACCCGGATCTCTGGCGCTGTGAGGCAGCAAAGCTTTTTAAAAAAAAATTTAGCGTACCCAATTCATTTTTTCCAATTAAGGGGCAATTTAGCATGGCAATCCACCGAGCCTGCACATCTTTGGGTTGTGGGGGTGAAACCCACGTAAAGACGGGGAACATGGGGAGTATGTGCAAACTCCACACGGACAGTGACCAAAGCCAGGATCGAACCTGGGACCTCGTCGCCGTGAAGCAATGCTAGCCATTGAGACAGCAATGCTAACCACTGTGCCACTGTGTGCCCCTGTACCCCCTGTGCCACTGTGTTGTCCCTCCTTCCTCCTATTCTTTCTGCAGACCAAACTAGAAAGATATCAATGACTGAGCATTCCCTTTCCCCTACTGATTTCGGTAAGGAGCCCAATGAGGGAGAATAATTTATTCTTTTTGGGTGAAACACTTGGAGAGTTTCAAGAATAGATGTTGATTGAGTGTGGTGACTTGTTCACTCTCAACGTTGCTGGAAGAAAGGGAGTCTGAACAAGTGCTAGCAATCAACATACAATACTGCCTCATTAATGAGTACAGCAGACAATATAAATGGCGATGAGCGACTTAACAATCCACCAGGGGGCCATTCCGAACAGAAGCTTCAATTCCTTCACCAAGATGGCATGTTGTGCTAAAAAGAGGCTTCAGACCTCCACCTTGGCCACTTTGGAGGCTCTTTAGTATTTAATGTCTCTGGGGTAAATTGTGCCCAAATAATTTAACTTGAGAAAATGTGAAAACCCACGAGTATGGGGTGAGAACAATTAACCTCCCTGTGAACCTTGCAGAATATGAACCTGGGACCTCGTTAAGTGGATGAGGGACTGCTAGAAAATGTCTAGGTGTATGAAATATAAAGCTGACCAGTTAGGCACCGGCAAAGCAGACCTAGTTGGGATCTATCGTGTGATGTATCTGATAATTATGGTAAATAAACTAAGTTTCTTTGAACTACTCGGTGTGGGCTCCTTAATGGCCTTATAAAACTGGCAACGAGGGTCAAACTGGATAGCTATTGATGCTGCTATACCATCGGATACACTACCTCCCGGTTTATTGGATAATGGTTGGTATGTTCTCTTCATTATGCCTCTGTTCAGACGGTTAGATATCTTTGAGGCCAGCTTGGAAGACTGGAATCAGTATGCCGAGCGAATATCCTACTTTTTCAGGGCAAACAATATCACAGAGAATGATCGGCAGACAGTCATCTTGCCGACTGCCGGCGGATATACGTTCTGAGTGATACGAAGTCTTACCTATCCAGCAGAGCCCGACACGCAAATCTTTGACCAACTAGTCACTCCAGTGGGGGAGCACTTTAACTCAACTCCATCTGTTATCCTACAGTGGCATTGTTTTAATTCTATGGAGAGGACCCCGGGTGAGTCTGTCACAAGGTTATTGAGTTATGTGACTCCGGCACTGCCCTGCAGGAAATGCTGCGAGACCGTTGAGTATGCGGCATTAACAATGCAGCCATCCAAAAGCTACTATCAGCTGAATCTTGCTTGAATCCCTAAAAGCCATACAAATTTCATTGTCCAGGAAAGCGCAGAGTGAGGGGTGCAGGAAATGTAAGGCGCACCCCCTCCCAGCATGGAACCCCTCCCCAAACTGCTACCGTGTCCTGGACCGAGCGCAGTAAAGGCCTAACCTGTTTGTGAAGGATGAGTCATCCCAACGGGAAATTTCCCCAGAATCCATTGAGGGCGAGCTGGGTCGTTGTGGGGTGTGTGATCACCAGCCCAGGCAAGAGCGCAGACCGCAGCCCAATCAGAGGTCCAGCCACCTCAGTAGAGGTAGATGTCAGCCGAGAGCTCGTACCTTCCACCTGGATGAGTCTGAAGGGGATGACTGCGTGCAGTTAAATTAAATAGAGGCGCCTTGGGTGGCCCCATAAAGATGGCGGTGCAGGTAAACGGGCATTTACTGGACATGGAACTGGATACTGGCATGGTGGTTTCCGTTGTGGTGCAGAGTACGTTTGACTGCATTAAACAAGGAAATCAGAATTTGGACCTAACCAATACCAAGGCGAGGTTGGCCCCCTACACTGGTGAGCCATTGGACATTGCAGGTACCACCATTACTCCGGTGGTTTATGGTCACTAAGCAGCGCGTCTCCCGCTTATTGTGGTCAGGGGACAAGGCCCCAGTTTGTTGGGCCATGATTGGTTGAGCCATTTACAGCTAAATTGGCAGCACATTTTCCAGATGGGGTCTAGGCAAGTACCCAAAAGTATTTAAACCTGGACTGGGGAAGATAAAAGGGGCTGTAGTTTGCATTCATGTTGACTCGGGAGCCAAACCTCGGTATTTCTGTTCACGCCCAGTTCATCTCTATGCATTGTTGGAAAAAGTAGAAACTGAATTCAGTCTGTTGTAGAATCTGGGTATTATCAGCCCATTTATTTTGCGGATTGGGCAGCACTGGTGGTGCAGGTGTTAAAACCAGTCAAGTCAGTCTGATTATGCGGGAACTATAAGCTCACTGTGAATACGGCTGCAAGGTTGGATTGCTACACATGCCCTGCATTGAAGATCTGTATGCGAAGCTGGTGGATGGATGGTCATTTGCTAAGCTCGACATGAGCCAAGTGTATTTACAGCTTGAGTTGGATAAGACCTCCCAGAAATATATTATAATAAGTACACACAGAGGACTGTACAAGTGCATCCGCTGCCTTTCGGGGTGACCTCTGCCTGTGCTATATTTCAATGAATAATGGAGAACATCCTGAGGGGTTTGCTGCATGTGGCAGTTTATTTCCATGATGTGCAGGTTACAGGAATGACCGAACGAGACGATCTGGAGAACCTTGAGGTAGTACTGGAACGTTTCTCTGAGTCTGGTGTCCACTTGAGGCAGGCAAAATGTGTCTTCAGTGCAAGGGACGTGGTCTACCTCGGTAACCGGTGGACCGCGAAAGCTTACAGCCTATCACGGACAAGCTGCACGCCATTCAACAGGCCCCCACCATGACGGACGCCTCAGCACTTCATTCATTCTTAGGACTTGTTAACCATTACTGCAAGTTCACTCCAAACCTTGCGACCATGTTGGCCCCTTTGCATCTTCTTTTGAAGAAGAATCAAGTATATGTGTGGAGGAAACCGCAGGAAACAACTTTTCTCCAGGTGAAAAGGCAGTTGTTATCTTCCGTCTTACTGACCCATTACAATCCCGCTAAACCCATACTAATCACGTGCGATGCATCGCTTTACAGTATTGAGTCCAGGTGGAGAAAGGTGCAGAGCAGCCGATTGCTTTTGCCTCTTGGACATTTGTTGCAGTAGAATGGAAATGTGTGCAGATTGAAAAGGAGGGTCTGGCGGTGGTCTACGCTGTGAAAGAATTTCACCAATACATTTATGGTCATCTAAATCTGCTGGATAGAGCTGCTCAGGAGAGTCCGGAGCAGGACAGAACAGTGCTAATGTTTGCTCTGTACAGAGCTCCAGGGCTTCTGGTTGACAGTCTACAAAAGAAGAAATTTAACTCAGGAACAAAGCAGAGTAAAGATGATTTCTTGAGGTATGGTTTTGTCAATTGCGCCAATGCAAAAAAAGGATGCAAAGCCCATGTTTGTTATATGCAGGGAAGTACTGGCAAATGAGAAGAGAAATTTCAATTTTTGAAAGAGAATGGTGGGTGAAAAATTGCTTTTGATGTTGAGGCCCCAGAGTCAGTTATTAACTTACAGCTGAATCCAAATGAAAAGACTTTGCTGCTGTACCTAACCCATGACATCACATTAGAAACATGGCAAAATCCGATGAGGCTGTCAACATTCTGAATTAGCATCTCCCAGGAGTATCCAGCGCTGAGTAAAACAAATATTTTGTTGCTATTGCCCCTCAGGACAACATGTGTGAGGTTGGGTTTTCCATTCTCACAAAGATGAAGACGGCACAAATGAACTGGCTGAATTCTAAACCTCCAACTACCCCACGATGGAAATACCTACAGACACCAACTGTCGAGTTACATGATTTTATTTTTCATTTGTGGAATATACGGCAACGTTTATTGCCCATTCCTAATTGCCCTTGAGAAGGTGATGCTGAGACTACTTTTAAAGCTACTGCAGTGCTGTTTTGGAGGAAGTTACAGGTTTTTGATCCAGTGAAGTGAAGTGTCATGTGAGAATACCTTTAAGAAAATGAAATGAAAATGAAAATGAAATGAAAATGAAATGACATGAATGTTTAAGCAATATACCTTTAAGAAAACAGTGATGTCAGAGAGTGGGTGGGGCTGAGCTCAGGTCAGCCATTTTGCAGTTTAGTTTTGCAGTTTGAAAAGAGCTTGGGAGTGTCTGTGTTTGCAGTGAGCTGGATCTCTGCCATGAAAGACTATCTTTGGATCATTTGGGTGATTTAAACTCATAATAGTAAAGCTTTTAACCTGATGTGATTCTGTTTTAATGTGTTAAGTCTCTTGGCAGTTTGAAGGAATATTTTGAGGAATTATTTGCTGTTGCAATATTTTCTGAGTTATCTTTGTTAAGAGATCCAATGTTTATTTAAGATGTTAAGTTGAGTTCATGGAATAAACAGTGTTTTGTGTTTAAAAACCCACGTGTCCATAATTGTAATTCCACACTTAGGGAACAAGCCGTGTGCTCGGAAAAGCAACAAATACATTAAAGGGAGAGGTTGGTTGACCTCCATGATAAATTTTGGGTTTCTGAAAATGCCTCGCCCATAACAGCAGAAACAGGGATATAATTCCAATTCAGGATGGTGTGTGACGTGGAAACAAACTCTCAGGTGGTGGTGTTCTCTTACATTTGTTGCCTTTGTCCTTCTACAGGCCATGGGCTTGGAAGGTGTTGTGAAGGGAAGCTTGGCGAGTGGTTGTAGTGCCTCTTGTAGATGGTACACACTGTGCCATGACTCAGTATTGGGGGTTGTGAGTGTTTAAGTTGGTGGATGCAATGCCACTCAAGTGGACTGCTTTGCCCTGGGTGCTGTCAGGCTTACTGAGTATTAATAGAGGTGCACTCGTCCAATCAAGTGCACATTCTGCCAACACACTCCTGACTTGTACTTTGTGGATGGTGGACAGGATTGGAAGAATCAGGAGGTGAGTTACTTGTTGTGGAATTCCCAGCCTCTTTCTTGTAACCATTGTATCTATATGGCTGGTCTGGTTAAGCTGTAAAATATGATCATTTCTGCAAGGATCTTAAGGTTGCCATACCCAATAGAAATATATGCAACAAGATATTTTGTGGAAACATGGGCCGGGATTCTCCGATCCCACGCCGGGTCGGAGAATCGCCCGGGGGCCGCGAGAATCGCGCCATGCCGCTCTGATGCCGGGCCACCGATTCTCCGGCAATTCTCCTCATCGCCGATTCTCCGCGCCTCGATGGGCCGAGTGCCCGCCGAGTTCGGCCGAGTCCCGCTGGCGTGGATTAAGTATGTTCCTACCTGGCGGGACCTCGGAGTTCTGGCTGCGGGGGCCGTCCTGGTGGGGGTGCGGGGGTATTCGACTCCGCGAGTGGCCAGGCCCGCGATCGGGGCCGACTGATCGGAGAACAAGGAACAAAGAAAATTACAGCACAGGAATTCGGCCCTCCCAGCCTGCGCTGATCCAGATCCTTTATCTAAACCTGTCGCCTATTTTCCAAGGATCTACTTCCCTCTGTTCCCCACCCGTTCATATATCTGTCTAGTTGCATCTTAAATGATGCTATCGTGCCCGCCTCTACCACCTCCGCTGGCAAAGCGTTTCAGGTACCCACCACTCTGCGTAAAAAACTTTCCACGCACATCTCCCTTAAACTTTCCCCCTTTCACCTTGAAATCATGACCCCTTGTAATTGACACCCCCACTCTTGGAAAAAGCTTGTTGCTATCCACCCTGTCCATACCTCTCATAATTTTGTAGACCTCAATCAGGTCCCCTCTCAACCTCCGTCTTTCCAACAAAAACAATCCTAATCTACTCAACCTTTCTTCACAGCTAACACCCTCCATACCAGGCAACATCCTGGTGAACCTCCTCTGCACCCTCTCCAAAGCATCCACATCCTTCTGGTAATGTGGCGACCAGAACTGCACGCAGTATTCCAAATGTGGCCTAACCAAAGTCCTAATTCCAGTGGGGCCTATGTTCCTCCGCGCCACCCCTGTAGGGCTCTGCCATATTGCCCGGTGGCTGGCGCGGAGAGAGCAACCCAGGCGCATGCTTGGACCCGGTCCGGCCGTGGCGCGCTGGCTTTCTGGCACCGGAGCAGCGGACACCACTCCAACGCCGTACTAGCCCCCTAAGAAGGGGTGGATGCCTGGGCCTGAGGCCCGTTGACGCCGGAGTCGCTCGAGCCGGTTTTGATGCTGTTGAATCCCAGCCATGGTATGAGATTGGTCATTTGCTATTCAAGCTATATGCCCATTCGCTATAGAGTGCACAAACATGTGTAGTTATTTTATTTGTTAATTTAGAGTAGCCAATTATGTTTTTCCAATTAAGTGGCAAATTAGCATGGCCAACCCACCTAATCTGCACATCTTTGGGTTGTGGGGATGAAACCAACGCAGACACAGGGGGAATGTGCCAACTCCACACAGACAGTGACCCAGGGTCGGGATCGAACCCAGGTCCTCAGTGCCGTAGGCAGTTGTGCTAACCACTACACCACTGTGCCGCCCTAAACAAGTGGAGTTATATAAAAACATAGAAAATAGGAACAGGAGTAGGCCATTTGGCCCTTCGAGCCTGCTCTGCCATTCATAGAATCATAGAATTTCTACAGTGTAGTAGGAGGCCATTTGGCCCATTGAGTCAGTACAGACCCTCTGAAAGAGCCTTCTATCTAGGCCCACTCCCCTGCCCTATACCCCAACACCACCTAACCTGCACCTCCCTAGGCATTAAGGGGCCATTTAGAATGGTCAATCCACCTAACCTGCATATCTTTGGACTGAGGGAGGGACCAGGAGCACCCGGAGGAAACCCACGCAGACACGGGGAGAACGTGCAAACTCGATACAGATGGTCACCCAAGAGTCCCTGGGGTTGTGAGGCAGCAGTGCTAACCACTGTGCCACCGTGCCGCCCTGTTCGAATTTTGTAGGTTTCTATGAGATTCCCTTCTCATTCTTCTAGACTCCAGCGAATATAATCTTCACTGACTCAATATCTCCTCACAGGTCAGTCCTTCCATCCCAGGAATCAGTCTGGTAAACCTTCTGTGCTCCCACTATAGCTAGAACATCCTTCGTCAGATAAGGGAACCAAAACTGCCCACAATATTCCAGGTGAGGCCTCACCAAGACCCTGTATAATTGCAGCAAGATATCCCTGCTCCTGTACTCAAATCCTCTTGCTACAATGGCCAACGGATCATTTGCCTTCTTTACTACCTGTTGTACCTGCATGTTTATTTTCAGCACTGGTGTACGAGGACACCCAGGTCTCGTGACACATTCCCCTCTCCTAATTTGTAGTTATTCAGATAATATCTGCCTTCCTGTTGTTGCAACCACAGTGGCTAACCTCACATTAATCCATGTTATACTGCATTTGCCATATATTTGCCCATTCACTCTGCGAAGGGTCAATGCTCAAAGTCCACAAAGGAACCCAGTTTTGAAAAGGCTGGGTGTAGGTTGAGGAAATAATTCCTCTTTAGGGGAGGAAGCAAGGATGGAGAAATCCCGGATAAAAATAGAGGGAAAGGCAAAAGCACATCAACCCGGGCAGGAAAAATAACTGATAGTTCAAGCAGCAGTGTTACAAAGCTCATTCATTCATACACCATTCAGCACTCAAACAGTTAATGCCTTTTTTTTTCACAAGATAGTTTTAAATGTTTGGGATTGCATGTGGTGAAGAGAAATATGTCAGTTTATTCCGAGGATTGTTTTCTGACTTTCTGGTGTCGCATGAAGATGTCTTCTTGCTGATTGTGGAAAGTCACAACAATGAGAAGGGTATTTTAGCAAAGATTAACTTGGGAATTTATAATGTACCCATGACAGAAGGGACAGAGCTATTTATGAAAAATACTTCCAGAAAGATAGAAAGTAATACATGCTGAAAATACCGTCCTGGCTGGTGTGTTTAGAAATGTCATTCGATTAAATTATTGGAATTTTTATTCATATAGCTTCTGTCACTGTCAAAACAGCATTGTGCCAAACCTGAACAGATGCAAAATTCTAACTCCAATTTCAAATCATTTCATAA
Organism: Scyliorhinus torazame; assembly: GCF_047496885.1. Lineage (NCBI taxonomy): Eukaryota > Metazoa > Chordata > Chondrichthyes > Carcharhiniformes > Scyliorhinidae > Scyliorhinus > Scyliorhinus torazame. The sequence goes on from NC_092724.1 coordinate 46,701,669, forward strand.
ATGTATTCCACTTTCCAAATACAGGTGATTCAAAAAACACTGGCAGATTTAACTTTACTTGACTCCCACTTCTTTCATTTCCCTGGTCTATGATGACTGTGGTGCTGTTTCAACTCACTACATCTATCAGTTATTGAGAACAGGGAAAGTTCACAGTTTTACTTTCATGAACTCTGCTTTGTTCCATTGTTTTGTTTCAATTTTCTGCAAGTCTTTAGGAATAAATTTCGGAAAGTTTGAATAGTTTTCAACTCATGCTGTGCACTGTCACTTCTTTAAGCTGTGACTGTGCAAACTGGCGTTAAAATAACCTCGCTGGAACACCCCAGCATGGCTCCATGAATAGAATTACCCCGTAATTGTGATGCAGGGCCCCCAGGGTTGATTCATAGTCTATGCCATGTTAATTGTTCTCCGTTAGGATAACAATAGGCTGCTCACAGATGTCAGCGAATCTTGCGGGATGCCAAGAACAAATTAACTCAGATACCTGCTCCCTGTCAGTGTTTCTTGGATTCTTCGGCTGAAGACAGGTCCAATGACCACCCCCATAGATAAGGCAAGGTGGCAGATACCGAATCTGAATCCGAATCCGAATCCACAGTCGCCCAGGACAATCCATTGGCACCAAGCTGGCTCAACTGGCCCCCCAGGTGAGTCTGAGTTGCAGCATACACTTTTACACATGGAGCGTTCCAGAAGTGGTGAGGTGTGAAAAATCCCTCCATTCCAACTGAATGTGTCGCTAATGCTGAATTCCCTGGAATTCAATGTTGAGGGGTCAGAGGGCCCACCTGTGTCAGGCACAAGGCCCTGTGAAGGTATGTGGGTTCCCAAGACATACATAGGAGCTGGATAGAAATCTGACTGAGAATCACAAAAAAATACAGTGCAAAAGGGGCCCTTTGGCCTATCGAGTCTGCACCAACACATGAAAAACATCTGACCTGCCTACCTAATCCCATTTGCTCGCACTTGGCCCATAGCCTTGAATGTTATGACGTGCCAAGTACTCATCTTGTAAAGGATGTGAGACAACCCACCTCTGCCACGCTCCTGGGCAGTGCATTCCAGACTGTCACTATCCTCTGGGTAAAAAAGTTCCCCCACAAATCTTCCCTAAACCTCTTGACCTTGAACTTGTGTCCCCTCGTGACTGACCCTTCAACTATGGGGAACAGCTGCTGCCTATCCACCCTGTCCAGGCCCCTCATAATCTTGTACACCTCGATCAGGTCGCCCCTCAGTCTTCTCTACTCAAGTGAAAAACTCAAGCCTCTCCAACTTCTCTTCATAACTTAAATATTCCACCCCCGGCAACATCCTGGTGAATCTTTTCTGCACCCCCTCCAGTGCAATCACATATTTTCTATAATGTGCCGACCAGAACTGCACAGAGTGCTCCAGCTGTGGCCTCACCAATGTTCTACATAACTCCAACATGACTTCCCTGCTTTTGTAATCTGTGCCTCAATTGATAAAGGCAAGTGCCCCATATACCTTTTCACCACCCTATTAACCTGCCCTCCCACCTTCAGAGATCTATGGACAAGCACTCCAAGATCCCTTTGTTCGTCAGAACTTCCCACCATCATGCCATTCATTCAACCCAAGCCACTCAAACTTCACTGTTAACCACCCGGCCAATCATTGTGTAATCCGCAAATTTACTGATCTTACCTCCCACAAAATCATCTATGTCATTTAATTCCAGTCAATAAAGTCTGTTATCATCCTCTGTCTCCTACAACTCAGCCAGTTATGAATCCACATTATCGAATTGCCATGTATCCATGTGCATTTGCCTTCTTTATAAGTCTCTCATATGGGACCTTGTCAAAGGCTTTGCTGAAAGCCATATAAACTACATCAACTGCACTACCCTCATCTACACCTATATCAACTGCATTACCCTCATCTACATCTGGAATGGAATGGATATTTATAGATGATACAATGCTCCACAGCGTGTAATGCATTTTTTTCTGTTGGTACAAGTGAGGAAATGGACATCATTGTGTGAGGGACAGCAGGCCAATGTTTAATAGTGGAGATACAGAAACTGTAGAAATATTATGGAGTTTTGCTTTCTTACCTTTGGAGATCAGGAAATACTTGTTCAAAGCCACGTTTAAATAGATGTATGAGGCAGTGGCATAGTGGTATCATCGCTGGACTAGTAATCCAGTAGACCCAGAGTCATGTTCTGGGGACCGATGTTTGAATCCTGCCATGGCAGATGGTAAAATTTGAATTCAATAATAAAAAGAAATTTGGTTTAAAAGCCTGAAAGGTGACCATGAAACCATTGTCGATTGTTGTAAAAACCCATCTGGTTCACTAATGTCCTTTAGGGAAGGAAATCTGCCCTCCTTACCTGGTCTGGCTTACATGCGACTCCATGTCCACAGCAATGTGGTTGACTCTTAAATGCCCTCAGGGATGGGCAATAAATGCTGGCCCAGCCAGCGACGCCCACATCCCAGAAACAAATAAAAATAAATAAATAAATTGTACATGTGCTGGGGAAGGTGTAGGATTGAATAGCCCATGGCCATTTCCCTTTCCATTCTTTCTCACAGTTTAATGGAAATATTACGAGTGGCCACGAGTCGGACATTACTGCCAAATCTGAAACACCATTACCCCATGTCCATCAATCGGGAGGTCTCAAAATCCTTTTCAAGTAACGGGCTACTGGAAAGAAAGCTTGCCAAATCACACTGTGCCAAGTAGGAAAGGGCATCAACAGGCAATCTGAACCTGTCCTCAGCCAATATCCCCACACAGTGACTTTCCAACAATGACCACAGATAGGATAGTGATCAGGAATTTTGAATCTCGGTTGGTTATTTTTCCTTTCTTCACGCTAGGTCATGGAGGTCAGTTGTATGAACCAAATTCCGGGGCCCTGACTGAACTGTTACTTCAGGGGAGACTGGGGAGTTGAACCTGGGATCTACTGGTCAGTGCAGATTAGACCACTGCATACATTTACCTGGGGGAATTGAACCTGAGACATCATGGTCAGTGTAGACCAGACAACTGCATGGATTTACTCAGTTATTGAGGAGTGCTCTTACATTACTTAAACTAAAAATGACCATTCCACTTCTTGTACAGACATATGATGGAGAAACAGCGCTCAGCGAAGTTTACAATGGCTAGAATTCTCCGGCTGTTGGGATTCTCTTTTTCGGCCGGCAGCGCATCCCTGCCTGTGGGCTTCTTGGCAGCCTGGGGTGGCTTCAATGGGAAATCCCATTGACAAGTGCCGGGAAGAGAGAATCCCACCACCAGCGAACGGCGTGCTGCAGAGAAACATGCGGCTGGTGAACCGGAGAATTCCGATTTCTGGGGCTGGATTCTCCGTCGGCGGGATCCTCCATTTTGCCGGCAGCGCACTCACGCCCTGCTGATTTCCTGATGGCGTTTAGTGCCCACAATGGGAAACCCCATTGGCCGGCTGCCGGGGCGGAGAATCCCGCTGCCGCCGGGGATGCGTCCACCCGTTTAGCCCGCCCCTTATTTTTATTTAATTTTTAAAATAAATTTAGAGTACCCAATTCATTTTTTTCCAATTAAAGGGCAATTTAGTGTGGCCAATCCACCTACCCTGCACATCTTTGGGTTGTGGGGTGAAACCCATGCAACACGGGGAGAATGTGCAAACTCCACACGGACAGTGACCCAGGGCTGGGATCGAACCAGGGACCTCAGCGCCGTGAGGCAGCAGTGTTAACCACTGCGCCACCGTGCTGCCCCCCCCGCCCCTTATTTTTCATTTTTAAACTTTCCCTTTATGAATCTATTGGTTGTAAGTAACATTTTAAAATATAGATTTGCATAGAATTTACAGCCCAGAAATGGGCCATGCGGCCCAATGGCCTGGACTGGGATTGATGCTCCACACAAGACTCCTCCTACCCTACTTTAACTCACACTGATAGCATATCCTTCTATTCCTTCCCCCCCTCATGTGTTTACCTTCATCTCATTCAGGGCAGTTGTGCCACCTTGCACTGTACCTGAAGAGAAATGAGCTGCTTATCTTTTTCTTACTCTGGCTCCCAGTGGATAAAAATCTAGGGGATAAAACTGCCAGGACATTTTATGCAGAAATACGGACAATGTTCTTTGTTTTATAACAGCTCATGGAAAGATGGGTACATTCATGGCATGAGATTTGCATTTTAGAGAGGAAATAAATTTGTATTTATAGGTAACACGCATCCTTCAGCTAAGCTGTGAATTGATGTTGGACCTCAGCAGCAGACAATAAAACCAGTCCACATTTTAAAGAGATATTGGTGCATATTTAGAGAGCAAAATAATTTGACCTGTAATATACAACCTGACTTCAGCGCTCGATTTTAGTCACTGAAATTATTTTACAGTCAGAATAGTCTGGTATGATACACACATAAAGTGTTACTCATAAGGGGGCCAGCATAGCTCAGTTGCCTTGCACAGCTAGTTCATGATACCGAGTGAGGCTAAAAGTGCGGGTTCAATCCCCCTACCGGCTGAGGTTATTCATGAAGGCCCTGCCTTCTCAACCTTGCCCCTCGCTTGTGGTGTGGTGGTGCTCAGGTTAAATCATCACCAGTCAGCTCTCTCCCCTCAAAGGGGAAAGCAGCCTATGGTCATCTGGGACTATGGCGACTTTCTCTTTACTCATAAGATGCTCCAAGACTACTTAAAGCCCACTTGCTCCTCACTAGTGGGTCTTCCTCCATTATTGAACCTGGAAACACCAGTCCATCCAATGATTCCTGTAAATGGAAGGCTATGTGGAAAGCTGACATAAACTAGGCATTTATTTTGTAAGAGGCAACAAAAGGAGTCCACACCGAGTTATAAAGAAAGACCTATCCTAATTTAGCACGTTACCTATATACACTACTGGGTCTTCTCTAGTCGCTGTCTGACTGGCCGACTCTATTTATACAAAGGCAAGTTGACTTAGCTCAGGGTCCCCCTCCCCCTTATCGGGGAAACTCGTATTCTGCAATCTCCACAATCTTGTGGATCATCCCTCTGCCGCAAGACCCGTGCGGGTTATAACAAGGCAGTTAAAATTGCCGGGGGGACTTGGGTGCCAAGCTGCCACTTTCTGCCTGCAGCTTCCCACAGATTTTAAGTTGATCTCCTGAGCTGGCGAGAGTGACTCAGCAAAAATTGGTGGAGGCCCTTCTTTGAAGTTGCAGATCAGGCTTTGGAGGGCTGCAATATTACCCAGAGGCCTTTGAGAGGAGGCTGCTGTGTTATTTTTTTTCTGGCAGACCATCTGAGCAAGAAAACAAAGCTGGGCCAGCAGAGGTCTGAAGCTGATGCTCAGTAAGGATCCAGTTCACACTCCCTGGTAATCGATGGGAGATGGTGGCATCGTGGTAATGTCTCTGGGCTAGTAATCTGGAGCCAGGCTAATTCTCTGGGGACCATGGGTTGCCTGCTAGCCCCCAGCAAAACGGGGAATTGGTGGTCATTTTACGCCAGTTTTCCTGGCGTAAAACACCACCATTTTCACGCCGGTGTGGGGACTTAGTCTCCAAAACGGTGAATCCAGCCCTCTCGGTCAGATGGGCAATGTGGGGGACTGTGCCATGGGGGTTGCTGATAAGCTCCATGAGGACAATAGGACCCTGACACAGGGGACGACAAGATCAGTCATATTCATCCCATAGGATGGAAGGCTCAAATAATCTGTTACCCATGAGAGCTGGTTAAAGTAAAGATCAAGTTGAATGTAATCTGGAGCTTGAAATAAGTCAGGTGAGCCTTGCCTGCCACAGGGGTTTCAATTAAGAATTCAAATTTAACCATCGATCATGGTGAGATTTGAACTCAGAGCATTGCTCTAGATTTGTGGTTTACTGGTTCAGTGACCTACACCACTCGGCCACAGAAGGAAGCCACTTCCCTAATAACATCCCTGACCCTTCCTTGGCGAGTCAATTATGCCATAAGACCATAAGACTTATAGGACCATAGGAGCGGAAGTAAGGCCATTCGGCCCATCGAGTCCACTCCACCATTCAATCATGGCTGATTTCAACTCCATTTACCCGCTCTCTCTCTCCATAGCCCTTAATTCCTCGAGAAATCAAGAATTTATCAACTTCTGTCTTAAAGACACTCAACGTCCTGGCCTCCACCGCCCTCTGTGGCAATGAATTCCACAGACCCACCACTCTCTGGCTGAAGAAATTTCTCCTCATCTCTGTTCTAAAGTGACTCCCTTTTATTCTAAGGCTGTGCCCCCGGGTCCTAGTCTCCCCTGCTAATGGAAACAACTTCCCTACATCCACCCTATCTAAGCCATTCATTATCTTGTAAGTTTCTATTAGATCTCCCCTCAACTTCCTAAACTCCAATGAATATAATCCCAGGATCCTCAGACGTTCATCGTATGTTAGGCCTACCGTTCCTGGGATCATCCGTGTGAATCTCCGCTGGACCCGCTCCAGTGCCAGTATGTCCTTCCTGAGGTGTGGGGCCCAAAATTGCTCACAGTATTCTAAATGGGGCCTAACTAATGCTTTATAAAGCTTCAGAAATACATTCCTGCTTTTATATTCCAAGCCTCTTGAGATGAATGACAACATTGCATTTGCTTTCTTAATTACGGACTCAACCTGCAAGTTTACCTTTAGAGAATCCTGGACTAGGACTCCCAAGTCCCTTTGCACTTCAGCATTATGAATTTTGTCACCGTTTAGAAAATAGTCCATGCCTCTATTCTTTTTTCCAAAGTGCAAGACCTCGCACTTGCCCACGTTGAATTTCATCAGCCATTTCTTGGACCACTCTCCTAAACTGTCTAAATCTTTCTGCAGCCTCCCCACCTCCTCCATACTACCTGCCCCTCCACCTATCTTTGTATCATCGGCAAACTTAGCCAGAATGCCCTCAGTCCCGTCATCTAGATCGTTAATATATAAAGAGAACAGCTGTGGCCCCAACACTGAACCCTGCGGGACACCACTCGTCACCGGTTGCCATTCCGAAAAAGAACCTTTTATCCCAACTCTCTGCCTTCTGCCTGACAGCCAATCGTCGATCCATGTTAGTACCTTGCCTCGAATACCATGGGCCCTTATTTTACTCAGCAGTCTCCCGTGAGGCACCTTATCAAAGACCTTTTGGAAGTCAAGATAGATAACATCCATTGGCTCTCCTTGGTCTAACCTATTTGTTATCTCTTCAAAGAACTCTAACAGGTTTGTCAGGCACGACCTCCCCTTACTAAATCCATGTTGACTTGTCCTAATCTGACCCTGCACTTCCAAGAATTTAGAAATCTCATCCTTAACAATGGATTCTAGAATCTTGCCAACAACCGAGGTTAGGCTAATTGGCCTATAATTTTCCATCTTTTTCCTTGTTCCCTTCTTGAACAGGGGGTTACAACAGCGATTTTCCAATCCTTTGGGACTTTCCCTGACTCCAGTGACTTTTGAAAGATCATAACTAACGCCTCCACTATTTCTTCAGCTATCTCCTTTAGAACTCTAGGATGTAGTCCATCTGGGCCCGGAGATTTATCAATTTTTAGACCTCTTAGTTTCTCTAGCACTTTCTCCTTTGTGATGGCTACCATATTCAACTCTGCCCCCTGACTCTCTGGAATTGTTGGGATATTACTCATGTCTTCTACTGTGAAGACTGACGCAAAGTACTTATTTAGTTCCTCAGCTATTTCCTTGTCTCCCATCACAAAATTACCAGCGTCATTTTGGAGCGGCCCAAAGTCAACTTTTGCTTCCCGTTTGTTTTTAATGTATTTAAAGAAACTTTTACTATCATTCCTAATGTTACTGGCTAGCCTACCTTCATATTTGATCCTCTCTTTCCTTATTTCTCTCTTTGTTATCCTCTGTTTGTTTTTGTAGCCTTCCCAATCTTCTGACTTCCCACTACTCTTTGCCACATTATAGGCTTTCTCTTTTGCTTTGATGCATTCCCTAACTTCCTTTGTCAGCCATGGCTGCCTAATCCCCCCTCTGATAACCTTTCTTTTCTTTGGGATGAACCTCTGTACTGTGTCCTCAATTACACCCAGAAACTCCTGCCATTGCTGTACTACTGTCTTTCCCACTAGTCTCTGCTCCCAGTCGATTTGTCAGTTCCTCCCTCATGCCCCTGTAGTTACCTTTATTTAACTGTAACACCTTTACATCTGATTCTACCTTCTTTCTTTCAAATTGGAGATTGAATTCTACCATATTATGATCACTGCCTCCTAAGTGCTCCCTTACTTTAAGATCTTTAATCAAGTCTGGTTCATTACATAACACTAAGTCCAGAATGGCCTGTTCCCTCGTGGGCTCCATCACAAGCTGTTCCAAAAAGCCCTCCTGTAAACATTCAATGAATTCCCTTTCCTTGGGTCCACTGACAGCATTATTTATTCAGTCCACCTGCATATTGAAGTCCCCCATGATCACTGTGACCTTGCCTTTCTGACATGCACTTTCTATTTTGTGGTGCATTTTGTGCCCCCGGTCCTGGCCACTGTTAGGAGGCCTGTACATAACTCCCATTATGGTTTTTTTGGCTTTGTGGTTCCTCAACTTTACCCACACAGACTCCACATCATCTGACCCTATGTCATTTAGTGCTATTGATTTAATTTCATTCCTAATTAACAAGGCAACCCCGCCCCCTCTGCCCACCTCCCTGTCTTTTCGATAGGTTGTGAATCCCTGGATGTTTAAATGCCAGTCCTGAACCCCCTGCAACCATGTCTCTGTGATGCCTACCACATCATACCTGCCAGTCACAATCTGGGCCACAAGCTCATCTACCTTGATCCGTACACTGCGCGCATTTAAATATAGCACCTTTAATTCTCTATTGACCGTCCCTTTTTGTTTTCTTAGTGTGGTGGACCTTGGTTTACTGAGCCTTTCCATACACTGTGTCATATTTTGTGGGATGGGGACTATCGTAACCTCTCCTGAGTTTTGTCTTTTCGTGCTTTTCTGTATACCTAAGCAGCTACGCTTCCCACTGATTACTTCACCTCTTGGTTCCCTGACTTTCCCTTCCCCCCCCAATCTTTAGTTTAAAGTCCTTTTGACCACCCTATTTATTCTTTTCGCCAGAACACTGGTCCCAGCTCGGTTCAGGTGGAGACCATCCCAACGGTATAGGTCCCCCCTGTCCCAAAACTGATGCCAGTGTCCCATGAAAAGGAACCCCTCTTTCCCACACCACTCTTTCAGCCACGTGTTAACTTCCCTGATTCTTGCCTCCCTATGCCAATTTGCACGTGGCTCGGGCAGTAATCCGGAGATTATGACCCTTGAGGACCTGTTTTTTAATTTCAAGCCGGTCAGAGATGTCCCACACCCTAGCACCGGGCAGGCAACATACCATGCGGGACTCTTTATCCTGCTCACAAAGGATACTATCTATCCCCCTGATAATAGAATCCCTACAACTACAACTTGCCTATTTACTCCCTCCCCTTGAATGGCCTGCTGAACCATGGTGCCTTGGTCAGCTGACTCATCCTTCCTGCAGCCCTGTTCGCCATCCACACAGGGAGCAAGTGCCTCATACCTGTTGGACATAGTCAAGGGCTGAGGCTCCTGAGTTCCTGACTGCTGGTTCCCTTTACCTGCCTGACTTGCAGTCACACCCTGCTGTCCCTGGCCACTGGCAGGATTTAAACTACTTACTGTGACAGGTGTGACTGCCTCCTGAAACACAGTGTCCAGGTAAGTCTCCCCCTCCCGGATGTGCCTCAGACTCCAGCTCATCAACTCTGAGCTGGAGCTCTTCGAGCAGCCAACACTTACTGCAGATGTGGTCGCTGCAGCTCGCAATGGGATCTGCCAGCTCCCACATCAAGCAGCTCAAGCACATCACCTGACCAGCCATCACTAATTAATTAATTAGTTTAATTTAATTTAAGTTTATGAGTTTAGCTGTGTTTTTTTTTTTAATTTGGGGCAGATTTGCTATCAACCACTCAGATCGCAGCTTCCCTCTGACGTCACTTTTGGAAAAAACAACAACTGGAAAACAGGAAGTTACCGTTAGGTTTTTATACTCCCAGAGACTGCTCCTCCTCCTCCGAATGGCTCCCGAAATTAGGCCCGAAGAAAGAGAGAGAACAAAACAGTAGGGAAAAAGCACCTTTTCCCACTCTTCACCGAATTACCTCACTGCACCAAATTACCAAATTCTCACTCGGCCTGTATCTCTCTCACTCAGGCTGTGACTCCTTGACCTGCGCAATGCTTACTAATGTGTGCTTTCTGGCTGTCTTTTATACAGACTTTAGGATGACTCACACTAAAACTTCAAAGAGAAGAAAACAATGTGTACCTTTGTGCCCCTTAACAGGCCTCAGATGACTGCCAGATAACTGCCTCTCAGCAATTAGGGTGGGGGCAGCTTCAGCCAATCAGACACTAATCTACACTGCACTTTTAACTGAAAAACAGCAAAATTAGATTAACCACTTACCTTTCCTGGTTACCTCACTGCACCAAATTACCAAATTCTCACTCGGCCTGTATCTCTCTCACTCAGGCTGTGACTCCTTGACCTGCGCAATGCCCATTAAGTATATATTGTAATGCCTGATTTTGCCACGGCGTCCACCATTTAATTTTTTGGGAACTGTGCCTCCAAGCATTGATCTCCATTGCATGCACTCACTTCTCGATAAGAGACACAGGTTTAATCCCCATTACAAGGGGCAATAGTGACAGAGCTCAACTGGCAACTCTGAAATGAGAAGCGTTATGGCAGCAGAATTTCAGTCCCCCGGGCAGTGAGCGCACAGGCCAAGTCAATGTGCGCAAGTGCCCTCAGTCCTCACTCTTAGGGGGGGTTTCAGCGGGTCACTCAGGCTCCCCAAGGTAGATGCCCATTTGTCAGGCGGAGTTGGGAGAGGCATGTGTGGCGATGTGGCCATTATGTGTGACATTAAGGGAGTGAAGTGCATCGGAAAGACGCTCGCGTGGGTGAATATCCCATGCCTTGATAGGGTGATGGGTCAGGGCTTTGTCAGGACTCCTAATTGCTCACAGTTCTGTTTTCTCCATTTCATTTCTTGAAAGGTGACGATGATGGAGCTGGGGAGTTGGCTGTGCTGCTGATTACAGTGGAACAGGAGAGAACTCATGAATGTCTGACTGCACATGGACAGGACCTGGGCACTGTAGAGGCGGGGGTGGCAGGGCCCGCTCAGTTAACGGAGGCAACACTACCAGGCACGGGTGTACCGGAGGAGATCAACATGTCTCCAGATGATGGAGATCGAGTGCCGGAAAAAACTACGTCATTCCCGAAGGACTAAGGACCACCTGTGCCAGGTCATGCAGGAGTTGGCACCACATGGGCTGGAAGGTCACCCATTGTCCGCGGCTCTGAAGGTAACAGTTGCACTGATCGTTTATGCCAGTGGCTCATTTCTGGCCTGCATGGGGGACTGCTGTGGCATCTCCCAGTCCGCCGCACGTAAGTGCATAAGGGAGGTGACGGATGCGCTAATTGCAAGGGTGCAGAATTACATAACTTTGACCGGGACCAGGTTACCCTGGCCTGCCCCAAGTGCAGGATCTCATTGACTGCACGCACGTTGTTCTGCATTCCACATGAACCATAGGGGATTCCACTCCCTCAATGCGAAGATCATCTGCGATAATGTGAAATGCATTATGCAGGCCTGTGCCCGTTTCCTGGCGAGCGTCCACGACAGCTACATTCTCAGATGCTGTCAGATCCCAGCCGCTTTTGAGGGAGAGCAGCAGCTGGAGGGATGGCACCTTGGGCACAAGGGGTACCCCCTCAGAAGGTGGCTAATGACACCAGTGTGGAGACCACAAACACTCGCTGAGACTTGTTACAATGTGGCTCATGCATCAACATGTGCGTCTGTGGAGCAGATGACAGGCCTGGAGAAGATACGGCTTTGGTGCCTGGACTGGTCGGGGGGAGCCCTTCAGCACAGCCCTAGAGGGTCTCGTGCATCATCGTGGTATGCTGAGCCCTCCATAACCTAGTGCTGACACGGGGCGAGAAGTTGGATGGCGAGATGATGGAGGACTGCCACATCTCCTCAGATAAGGAGGAAGCCGAGGAGGGTGGTGAGGGGAAACCCCTGGAGGAGGTGAGGAAGGACCTCAGGCAATGGCCTGGGCCCAAATATGGAAGGACAAGGTGGTACATAATCGAATGCAACAGAGAGAGATTGGTAGGGGGAGAAATGGCTCTCTGGTACATGGGGCTGGCTGTGAGTAAGTGGAGACCATTGATGATGACAGCAAGTACCTGCCTATTATGCCTCTTCTCACTCCCAGCTCACCCTCATCCTGACATGGTGAGCAAGCTGTAGATGGTGTCACCATGGGGTTTTACTTTCCGACTTCCTTTCCCTCCCTTCAACCTTCCCCCTTCTGAGTTCCTGAATTCAGACAGCCAGAGTTGCTACCTCCCCAGCCACAGCAACTCAAAGAACACGCTATGAAGAGACCCTGCCAATTACGTGATCTGACACTTGCAGCCACCAGCTTTGACACTGGCACTGCATTTATCTTGGAGGCTAGTGTAGAGTTGGGATCAGCAGAACCTTGGCCACGAGTGGGTTGCTTACTTTCCAACTGCCAACCTAACCTGCAGTTTTTAAAGATCCGTGATAAAGTCCAAGGGATAGAAATGTGATTGTGTCGAGTTTTGTGCCTGGGGGCGGTTGTGATTTGAGACGTGCTCATGCCCGCTTGGATCGAGGTACGAAGATGAAAGGATATTTCTTGAAGGCAATTCGGTCAGTTGAGGAGCTGTGGAAATTCTATTTAGTATTACAACACAGTGCTAAATTCTATTTAGTATTACATATCAAAGTAACTTTCAATTTTCTGGAAAGCAAATTGCTTTGACCCATTTCAAAACAAAATTAAAAAATATTCAGTTGGAAAATATTGCTATCATCTTCAATTGCTATTCCGCGCACATGCATTGAGTTTTATGTCTTTGTAGAGCTATATTTCACTGTAAATAATTTGCTACAATCTAAGGGAGTGAGTCAAAGAGGTTTAGAAAATCTAGCCCAGAGAAAGTTGCAAAGAGTTATGGGAACAGTGCTGGGTGCTTGTGACTAGGATTGTAGAGGTAGATAATTATACAGCAACATGGGCTGCTTGGGTCGGATGGCCTGTTTTTGTGTTGTAATACAGTCTAATTTTATGGAAACACTTTGGTCTTTTCAAACGTGAAAGGAATGGAAGGCGGTATAAACATCCCAAACGGAATGGAACAAGTTAAACTGTGCCAACAGGACAAAGGGACAGTAGCATAAAAATAGAAAAATGCCCGGGAGGGTTGAAGTGCGAACGTCCTTTCCCACACAAAATGGCAGGCACGTGGAATTGTCTGAGGTTCAGGGAGGAGAGGCAAAAAATCCTGGAGCATTTCGAAGACCAGTTAGATGCTTGATATGGGGGTCGAGTAAGAGTGAAAATTGATGGAGGCCGGGTAACAGTGGGTTTCCACAAAGGGATGAGTTGGACAGCCTCCCTCACCCATGTGGTGTTGGGTATACTGTCTCTGTCCTTGTCTGTGATTGGCTGTTGTGTTATGTGTGCTAATTGGTCTGTTGGTCTGTCTATCATGATGTGTGTGTTTGAATATCATGACAACCCATATTTATCCTTGGAATCTTCTTGACCATGTGTTAGAGCCAGGTTACCCCCTCTTCTCGGCCGACCACAACGCGTGATTTTAAAAATAACTTGTTGAAGATACAGTTCTGGTGCCTGGACTGGTCACACACCAACTCCACGTTCAAGGAGAGGAAGCAATTCCCGTTGATGAAGGTCGGAGCCCATAAGGGGACATGTGTCCCATCTCTCTCATCTGGACATGGTGTATGCCAGCAATGGTAGTGAATCTAGTTGCCCGGACATCCTGGTGTGCTTGGTCAAGACAAGAGTTTATGTAGTCCGCTGCCTGGGCATACAGGGTATTCACAATGGCGCGGTTGCACCTGTGTGCTGATATCTCAGATATCCCAGACAGGTCGCCACTCGGCGTTTGGAAAGACCCTGAGGCAAAAAATGTTTAGGACGACTATCACCTTGACGGCCACTGGGGGCAGGTATCCTCCTCCACATCCGTGCGGTTCCAGGTGCACTATCATCTGGCACAGATATTGCACAGTCTCCCTGGTTGGCCTAATTGTTTGGCGACATGCTTGATCCGGCAGGTCCTCGAAGGACAGGCGCCGATGGTATAAATGTGGCCTGATGCGGCGCCTCCTTCGCACCTTCCTCTCGGCCTGTTGCATGGCTGGCTCTCCAGCCTCACTGGCTGGCCCCTGCTCTGCGGAAGGCTCCTGTTTTGTATGGTCCTCCATGAGCAGTGCCTGTGCTTGCAGCCTCAATGCGTCTGCGAAGGCAACTGTGGCCAGGTGGATAGTGAGCACAGCTGGCTGTACTCCGAAATTCATTCTCTGCAAGGGGAGAAAAGAGAAGACATTTTAGCAAGTTGTGTATTCCCGTGTCCATCCAAATCTGCCAGGCTAAACGACAGCCCTAAGTTGCAACTCAGCTCCACCCTCCACATGCTCATTCCCCCCCTCAAGCCCACCCCCACCCTTGGCTGTCCTCACCGATATGTTGCCTACCACACTGCCCCCCTGACCCCATCAGTGAGTGTCACCAGGGAGCCTCTATCCTCACCTCCCTGTCACTATCGACAGAGGTATTAGTGGCTGCTGCAAAATGTGTCAGCGGCAGTCTCTCCAGTGTGATGTACTGTGGGTATCCACACTGGGTGGGCCATGTGTTATCCCGCCAGCAGAGTGTCACCTGATTGTACAGTGGAGGGCATCAGGGTATATCACCAATTTCCTCCATGCTTTGAGGCTTGTATGCAGGCAGGGCCTACAGAGAGGGGTAGGCGTCTGCTGTGAACGTAGCTGCAGTGCGGGCAGTGTGCCTGAGAGGCTGACAAAGGACATGGTGATGTGTCTTTTGTTTGGGGTGAGCTCTGCTATTCCCCTGCTTCCCCTGCAATGGATTGTGCTTCTGGTGAATGCACTGAGGAGTGGCAACACCTGGTGTGCCACTGATTGAGCTTGGCTCCGCCCAGCCTATTGATGGGTCAGCTGGGGTCTGAGAGTTTCCAGAGGGGTGGCCTGGGTGGGCTCCCAAATGATCAGAGGCTCTGTGAACATTTACAGGACACAGTGAGCAGTCAGCAGAGTGAGCAGCCAGGGGCCTGTAACTTGTACCAAATGGTTGCTTTCAAACCAAATACTTCAACAATGGTGGTCAGTGCCTGGCCAGCCCAATTCTGAGGGGGACACACCGAATCCTTGGCTTCACCAAGCCGCTCTCGCTACTCCACCCAGCCCTGCACCCACCCCACAAGACGCGCCACGGTTTTTAACAATTTTACAAGCTTTTCTTACCTTCTCTTTCTCCCTCGGCAACCATGGCGCTCAGCCCCCATTTGTAAATACCTGTAGTAAACCCCACCTGGGTGACTTCTGCCTAATAGGGGCCGAGCATCATGGAGGCACGGAGCATACTGTGTCAAACCTGGCAATGATATATTAACACACGCAAATGTCCGGTTTTGCATGCCACTGCCAGTGCGGGGCGTACCTGTCAGCATCAATGGTGCCAAGGTGGAGATGGTTGACACCTCAAATTCTTGATGTGCACATCACCAGCCATGTGTCCTGGTCCACCCATGTCAACACTACTGTTATATTACCATTCGTGGTAATATGTTGTGTTCTTTGTCTTTTCTTCCAGAATGATCCAATGTATTGTTGACAAAGACTCCACCAATCAAAAGATTGAAACAAAACTAATGAATTATAATACTATTAATTAAATGAAGTTTGCACACTCTACTGAGCTACAGATAATGATTGAGTAATATTGAATCTGTCTAGCTATACTCGATAATCTAAATAGTCACTAACTACACTATGATCTAACCTCGTATTAACTCTGTTTAATCTAGTCTTCTTCTAATACTGTCATCATGCTTTCTCCTATGCTACTCCCAGAATTCCCTTCGGGTCTGACTTAAGTACAGAGAAGTAGTAGCGCCCTCTAGTGTTTGATTTACACAGAGATGTAATAATTAACCCTTCACTAACCTGACTATATAAATAACATTACAGCTACCACCAAGAAAGCACAACAGCACCTAGGCTCCCTCAGGAAACAAAGGAAATTTGGCATGGCCGCATTGACTCTGACCAACTTTTACAGATGTACCACAGAAAGCATCTTATCTGACTGCATCACAGCCTGGTATGGAAACTGCTCAGCCCAAGACCGTAAGAAACTACAGAGAGTCGTAAACACAGCCCAGTCCATCAGACAAACCCACCTCCCATCCATTTAATCTGTCTACCCCTCCCACCCGGCTTATTCACTCTTCCAACTTCTTCCATCGGGCAGGAGATACAAAAGTCTGAGAACACGCACTAACAGGTTCAAAAACAACTTCTTCCCTGCTGTTACCAGACTTCTGAATGACCCTCTTATGGACTAAACTGATCTCTTCACAAATCTTCTCTACTGAGTAGCACTGCACTCCGTATGCTTCACCCGATGCTTGTGTCTATGTATTGCATTGTGTATTTATTGTATGTCCTATGTTTTTCATGTATAGAACGATCTGCCTGGACTGTACGCAGAACAATACTTTTCACTGTACCTCAGTAGATGTGAGAATAAATCTAAATCACGTTGCCACGCGCTAACCTCGATTTATGGAGGACCTTTGATTCACTGTGTTTCTGGCGTTGCGGGACAGAGAATCCAGCCCAGAGTCTTGGGCGGAATTCTCTGATCCCGAGGCGAAGTGTTGGCACTGGAGCGGGCCATGCCACTCCAGCTGCTGATCCTGGCGTCAACTGGGTGCCGCAGGGTCCGCACATGTGCAGTGGTACCGGCGCCAATGCGCGCATGCGCAGTGGCTCCCTTCTCTGCTCCGGGCCTGACGCAACATGGCGTAGGGCTACAGGGGCCGGCGCAGAAGAAAGGAGGAGGCCCCCAGCCTGAGAGGCCGGCCTGCCGATCGGTGGGCCCCGATCGCGGGCCAGGCCACAACGGAGGCCCCCCCACTGGGGTCGATACCCTCCTTCCCCCCCCCACAAGCCGCCCCCGACCCTTCCACGCTGAGATCCCGCCGGCTGAGAGCAGATTAGAATGTCGCCGGCAGGACTCGGGTGTTCTGTTATGGCTGCTCGTTCCATCTCGGGCCGAGAATCAGCGGGGGGCGGGGGGGGGGGGGGGGCCGCGTAGGCAACCGGCGCTGCGCCGACCACGGCGCGCCAATGGCGGCGATTCTCCGCTCTGTGGAGAATTGCCTCCCGGCGCCGGGGCAGCGTGGCGCGATTCGCGCCGATCACGCCGATTCTCCGGCCCAGCCCAGGGCTGAGAGAATCCCGCCCCTTACTTCTGGGAAAACAGTGAGTTACAGAAGGGTTATGGAATACAAAATTCTCAATTTTTTCATTCATTCAAGGGATGTGGGCGTCACTGGCTAGGCCAGCATTCATTGCCCGACCTTAATTCCGCGTGACAAGGTGGTAGCAAGGTGCCTTCTTGAAGTGAAGTTCATGTGTTGTAGGTACACCCACAGTGCTGTTACAGGGTTTTGACCCAGTGACAGTGAAATGACAGCGACATATTTCCAAGTTAGGGTGGTAAGTGGTTGAGAGGGGAACTTCCAGGAGGTGATGTTACCATGTGTCTGCTGCCCTTGTTCTTTGAGATGATCGTGACTTATTAGTATTTATCTATTAGTACAATTGTGTCTTTCAAAAAGCATTTAGATAGTTACATGGGTAAGATGGGTATAGAGGGTTATGGGCCAAGTGCGGGCAACTGGGACTAGCTTAATGGTAAAAACTGGGCGGCATGGACTGGTTGGGCCGAAGGGCCTGTTTCCATGCTGTAAACGTCTATGATTCTATTCTATTCTATCTTTCCCTCTTACCGCAAGCTGTTTCAGGTTAGAATACTATCACATCGATGAGTTGAAGCAAACACCCCGAGGTCATGATATCTATATTAACAGATCATGGTTCAATCACACACATACACTGATGGACAGGTCGATGGACCAATCAACACACAGGCAACATCACAGCCAATCACCAGTGAGAGCACATGCACTATAAAACAGGGAACACCACATTTCCCGCTCATTCCACCAGGAGATAGCTCAGAGCACAGAGCTCACAGCGTGCCACTCAGACATACACCATGTGCTGAGTGCCTCTCTAAGATAGTGCTAGGGCTGGGTCCACAGGTTAACTGGTGAAGTACGAACCACAGCCAGAAGTTAACAGTTGTTATTATACAGAATAATAAAACAGAGTTGTACCATCTACTACCATGTTGGTTTGTTTGCATACCGGAACACCAAACACGACATGATACCAGGATTGGAAACTCGCCAGCAACTGTGAGACCTACCTGCACATCTTCAGAAATCCGCCATCCTGTGCCATGGACACCATCAGCCTGCCGCAGCCGCTCCAAATCGCTGGAAATCTCGGCGTCAACTGGAAGCTGTTTAAACAGCGTTTCCTGCTCTTCCTAGAAGCCACAGTCAGGGAGAATGCATCGGACACCAGGAAGATCGCCCTCCTCCTCTCCACGGCAGGGCAACACGCCATCCACATCTACAAATCCCTGGCATTCGCGGAAGGCGAGGACAAGACGAAGTACAAGACGGTCCTTCTAAAACTTGAGCAACACTTCAGCGTCAAAGTGAATCAGAGCTTCGAGAGGTACCTCTTCCAGCAGCGCCTGCAGGGTAAGGATGAGCCTTTTCAATCCTTTTTGACACATCTCCGTATCCTCACGCAGTCCTGCGGCTATGAGGCCACCTCCGATTCCATGATTCGGGACCAGATAGTTTTTGGGGCCACCTCGGACACCCTATGCCAGCAGCTCCTCAAAATAAAGAGCCTCACCCTAGCCACCGCCATCGAATCCTGCGTCCTCCACGAAAACGCGACCAGTCGGTACTCCCAATTCCAGGCAGCCGAATCGGCACGGCAGGGGTCCTACGAGGCGGTGCGGGTCCAGTCGATCAAGTTCCTCCCGGCCCGCGGCCCGGACAAGGGCGGCCATTCTGCGCGCTTTCCGAGGCCTCCCACACTTGTACGTGGCAAAAGAGGGGACGTCGGCGCAGAGGGACGTGACGCGCAGGCGCGCTCTACTCAGGACCGAACTGCGCATGCATGGTGCCGCAATGAACACCATGACGTAACGACATGCGGCAACTGTGGATCCGCACACTTAAAGCGGCAATTTCCAGCCAAAACTCGACAATGCCTCCGCTGTGGCAAGATGGGCCACCACGCTGCCTGCTGTCGAGCAGCTCAACCTGCCAACACTCCGCAATTCCGCCAGCCTCGCAGGGACGTGTGGGCCATTCAGCCTCCATACACCGAGTCATACCCTGACCACGTACAGACCGGTGATACCGACGACCGGGAAGCCTTCCGCGTTGCGGTAATAGACAGAAATCGGATGTCCCCAAGTCGGACCCACCAGCCGATGCCAGTGCACAGCGTTAATCCGGGCGATGAATGGTGTGCCACCCTAACGGTCAACCAATCACCAATCACATTCCGTTTAGACACTGGTGCCTCCGCCAATCTCATTGCATGGTCAGCCTTCCACACCTTGAAGGTCAAACCACCGATTCGGCCATCCCACTGTCAGTTGGTTGATTACAACGGTAATGTTATCCCGGCCATGGGGTCTTGCCAGCTCGAGGTTGCACACAATTCATACACAGCCACACTGTCTTTTGAGACATTTGGATCCTCGAAGGACTCTTTGCTAGGCGCACAGGCGTGCAAGATCCTCTACCTCGTTCAGCGGGGACACACTTTGTCTCCAAAAGGCACGTCCGATTTGCCGGATGCAGACTTTAGGGCGCAGCTCCACTCGCCCCTCGCCCACAACCAGCAGGTTTTCGAGGGCATGGACACACTGCCCTACACTTACAGAATACGGCTCAAACTGGACCCACCCCGGTCATTCACGCACCTCGTAGAGTCCCAGCACCGCTCAAGGACTGCCTCAAGCAGCAGCTACAGGATCTGCAGGACCAAGGAGTGCTTTCCCGGGTCACGGAGCCTACGCCATGGGTCAGCTCCATGGTGTGCGTAAAAAAGCCCTCTGGCGAACTCCGGATCTGCATCGACCCGAAAGACCTGAACAATAACATCATGAGGGAACACTACCCCATACCCAAACGGGAAGAAATCACGAGCGAAATGGCCCGGGCTAAAATGTTTACCAAGCTTGATGCCTCAAAGGGCTTTTGGCAGATTCAGCTGGATCAGTCCAGCAGGAAGCTGGGTACTTTCAACACTCCCTTTGGCAGATACTGCTACAATAGGATGCCGTTAGGAATCATCTCGGCCTCCGAGGTGTTTCATCGAATCATGGAACAGATGATGGAGGGCATCGAAGGGGTGCGCGTCTATGTTGACGACGTCATCATCTGGTCCACCACACCACGGGAGCACATCAGTTGCCTCCAGCGTGTCTTTGCTCGGATATGAGAGCATGGCCTGCGCCTCAACCGAGCCAAGTGTTCTTTTGGCCAAACTGAGCTAAAGTTTCTGGGGGATCACATATCCCGGTCAGGGGTGCGTCCGGATGCAGACAAAGTAACAGCTATTGCAGCCATGCCGCAGCCGGCAGACAAGAAGGCAGTGCTACGCTTTCTCGGGATGGTCAACTTCCTGGGGAAGTTTATTCCCAACCTTGCCTCCCACACAACGGCTCTTCGCCACCTAGTGAAGAAGACTACGGAGTTCCAGTGGCTTCCCGCACACCAGAAGGAATGGGAGGAGCTCAAGATCAAGCTCACCACCGCCCCGGTATTGGCGTTCTTCGACACTACTCGAGATACAAAGATCTCGACTGATGCCAGCCAGTCCGGCATTGGGGCGGTACTCCTGCAACGGGACGACACTGCATCATGGGCCCCGGTTGCCTATGCCTCGCGGGCCATGACCCCCACAGAACAGTGCTATGCGCAGATTGAGAAGGAGTGCCTGGGTTTGTTCACCGGCATAGATAAATTCCACAACGCTGTGTATGGTCTTCCTCAGTTCACCGTGGAGATTGACCATCGCCCCCTGGTCGGCATCATACAAAAGGACCTCAATGAGATGACCCCTCGCCTCCAGCGCATTCTGCTCAAGCTCCGGAGGTACGACTTCCAACTGGTCTACACCCCGGGAAAGGCCCTCATCATCGCGGATTCCCTGTCAAGAGCAGTGAGCACACCGCCCGAATCGGGGGGGGGTTCGTCTGTCAGGTCGACGCACATGTAGCCTTCACATCGGTCAATCTACCAGCTACTGATGCAAGCCTGGCCCACATTCGCCGTGAGACTGTGGGTGACCCCCTTCTACAACATGTGATGCGCCACATGACGGAAGGGTGGCTCAAGGGGCAGTGCCCACAATTCTACAATGTCCGGGACGACTTGGCTGTATTTGATGGTGTCCTCCTAAAGTTGGACCGGATTGTGATCCCACACAGCATGCACAGACTTGTCCTCGAACAATTGCACGAAGGCCATCTCGGGGTTGAAAAGTGCAGGTGGAGGGCCCGAGAAGCTGTGTACTGGCCGGGCATCAGCGACGACATCGCCAACATGTTGCTCAACTGCCCCACCTGCCAAAGGTTTCAGCCGGCGCAACCCCCTGAGACGCTTCAGCCCCATGAGTTGGTAACATCCCCCTGGGCAAAGGTGGGTGTGGACCTTTTTCATGCGCTCGGCAGGAACTATGTCATCATAATTGACTATTTTTCCAATTATCCGGAGGTCACACGCCTGCACGACTTGACATCAACAGCTGTAATCAGAGCATGTAAAGAAACCTTTGCTCGCCATGGCATTCCGCTTACCGTCATGTCAGACAATGGGCCCTGTTTTGCGAGCCAAGAATGGTCTTCTTTTGCCGCTTCATATGGCTTCACACACGTGACGTACAGCCCTCTGCATCCCCAGTCCAATGGCAAGGCGGAAAATGGCGTCCATATCGTGAAGCGGCCCCTCTGCAAGGCTGCTGATGCCGGACCTGACTTCTGTTTAGCCCTGCTGGCCTATCGCTCGGCCCCACTGTCCACAGGCCTCTCACCAGCCCAGCTGTTGATGGGTCGCACCCTCAGGACCACTGTGCCGTCCATTCATGTTCCTAAACCCGACCATGCTCCAGTACTGCAAAGGATGCGACAGCAGCGTGCTCAACAGAAGGTGGCACATGACACTCGGGCAACTGATCTTCCTGCCCTGGCGCCTGGAGACAATGTCCGCATACACCTACCAGAGGGTGGCTGGTCGGCAACTGCCGAGGTTCTCCGCCGCGTGACTCCCCGCTTGTTCCTGGTTCGCATGCCTGATGGCTCCATTCGTCGGCGTAATCGGCGGACCCTTCGGCTGCTTCCACGCTCGCTACGTGATCGTGCACCGGTGCCACGCCCTCCTGTTGTCCCTGATGTCGACTTCATGGAGCTTCCTGCCACTCTGCCTATTCCTCTATCGCCCATGGCCAGGCCCATTCCTCAGCCGGTGGATCCTGACCCACCCTTGAGGCAGTCAACCCGAATTCGTCGCCCACCTACTAGGCTGGACTTATGAGCTTGTTTGCACATTGGACTCACTGAATTGTTGTGCAACAATATTAACGTGTTTCTCTTTTTGTCGTTCCAGGAGTTCTCTTTCGATATTTGATGATTGCACTTGTTTTGTTTGTGGTACAACCTTGTTGCTATGTTGCACCTGACACCTTCCTATGTATATAGTTTAGTCTCATGTACATGTTGTAAATATTGCACACACATACTCAGCCGCACTCAGTACACACCAATATTTATTACCATGTAGGCACATTTTCTTGTGAAAAGGGGGGATGTCATGATATCCATATTAACATATCATGGTGCAATCACACACACACACTGATGGACAGGTTGACGGACCAATCAACACACATGCAACATCACAGCCAATCACCAGTGAGAGCACACGCACTATGAAACAGGGAACACCACAGTTCCCGCTCATTCCACCAGGAGATAGCTCAGAGCACAGAGCTCACAGCGTGCCACTCAGACATACACCATGTGCTGAGTGCCTCTCTAAGATAGTGCTCGGGCTGGGTCCACAGGTTAACTGGTGAAGTACGAACCACAGCCAGAAGTTAACAGTTGTTATTATTCAGAATAATAAAACAGAGTTGTACCATCTACAACCGTGTTGGTTCGTTTGTATATCGGAATACCCAACACGACACCCGATATTTATCAGGATATTGATGGGAGCTGACGTGGGGGAGGTGGTAATTTATATTTGGAAAGGTTCCACTGAAGTTCTGCTTAATTTAATGACGAGGGATGTTTGGTATTTTGTCTCTCTTTATCTACTGCAATCAGTCAGGCTGGCAGACTGTTTGGCCGTTGAGCTGATAAGATCTTTGAGATCAGGCTGCAGCCAGGGAATGGACAGGATGGAAAGAGAGTTCAGAAACACCCGGTGTGGAGATGAGGTTGGGGGCCATGGGGTGAGGGTAGTGATGGATATTGGAACGCATACAGGCAAGGGGATGGATCCTCTGGTCCCCCAGCCGCATATTTCTCGGCCACGCTCCGTTCGCTGGTGGCAGGATTCCATCTTTCCGCCGCTTGTCAATGGGATTTCCCGTTGAAGCCACCCCATGCTGCGGGGGTGCATTGCTGACGGAAAAAGAAAATCCCAATGGCTGGAGAATTCCGGCCAGGGTTGATGTTGAGAATGGAGGCTACAGAAGAGAGGACGATTGAAAGGGAGGGGTGGCGAGGTGAGAAAATCAGAGGGTCGGGGGTGAAGAGAAGATTGGAGGCGAGGGGAGATTAGAGGCAGGGAGATCTGAAGCTAAGGTGAAGAGGGTGTGTTGGAGAACAGGGGCGAGATTCTCCGACCCCCCGGCATAAATTAAACCACCTACCTTACTGGCGGGACAAGGCGGCGTGGGCGGGCTCCGGGGTCCTGGGGGGGCGCGGGGCGATCTGGCCCCGGGGGGTGCCCCCACGGTGGCCTGGCCCGCGATTGGGGCCCACCGATCCGCGGACGGGCCTGTGCCGTGGGGGCACTCTTTCCCTTCCGCCTCCGCCACGGTCTCCACCATGGCGGAGGCAGAAGAGACTCCCTCCACTGCGCATGCGTGGGAAGTTGTCAGCGGGCGCTGACGCTCCCGCGCATGCGCCGCCCGGATATGTCATTTCCGTGCCAGCTGGCGGGGCACCAAAGGCCTTTTCCGCCAGCTGGCGGGGCGGAAATTCGTCCGGCGCCGACCTAGCCCCTCAATGTTGGGGCTCGGCCCCCAAAGATGCGGAGCTTTTGTAAGGGCCACGAAGAATCCAGCACGAGTTTTAAGGATACAAAATAATAATGTTTATTTACTATAACAATATATATATAACAGTAGCAGTAACTTCCCTTGCTACCTTCTCCTTCCTGCTGGTTCCTGAACTGGCCAGCTTATTTATACTAGGAGTTTCTCCGCCCCCCTCATTGGGGAAGTTCATACTCCCATAGGATTGTGGGATAGTCATTAGTCCCCAGCCAATAGTAAGTAGGCAGGTTATAACAGGAGCATTCCGCACCTTTGGGGCGGCGCGATGCCCGTCTGATTTGCGCCATTTTGGGCGCCAGTCGGCGGACATCGCGCCGTTTCCGGAGAATTTTGCCCCAGGTTTCTCAGCCAGAGAGTAGAGGCTGGCAGTAAATTGGATGGAAAGTGGAATCAGAGTGTGTAGCTGAGGATTAGAGAGGAGGGAGAAAGCGATCAGAAAGGCTGGGTCAGTGGGAAATCACGGTTCAGTGCTTGGGGGGGGGGTGGGGGTGAGTTGGGGGGGGACGGCACATGTCAAATTACATGGCGTGGGAGGGGGGCAAGATTGTTTAGGTTGTGAGCAGATAATCCATGCTACCACTTGTGTGTCATTCAGCTGAAGCACGTAACCGAGGGCCTGTCCTCCATCACAGGTGGACATAGAAGACCCCATGACATTTGGAGACAAGCAGGGGAATTGTCCTCATCAGTATTTATCCCTCATCCATATGTAAAAAGGTCATTCTGACCACTCCCTCAATGTTGTTTGTGGGAGTTTTCTTTGTGCAAATGGGGCTGTCATGTTTTCCTATGTTACAATACTGACTATGGGTTCGCTGACTGGGACATGCCAGCACTAACACCTTCTACCTTTGGTATGCAGTGATATCTGTCACAACAAGGAATTTTTGTGGCAAAACACCTTTTGTGAATTGGTGTAATGAAGCTACTCTCACCTCACCAGCAGGTATCTAATTCTAAATATCAGTAACATTTCTGAGCAAAGTGACACCTCCTGACATTTACCCAATTCTATTCTTACAAACTTCATGCGTAGGGCCTCTTGTTTTCTCTAACCTAGCTGGTTCAAACAATCTATACACACAAGTCTGGCTCATTGATCATTTTCAATACTTCAATTAAATCACCACAAGTCTATGTATTTCAAACATGACAAGACCTTGCTCTCTGACCCTCTTGTGATAAATACGTTAAAACTATGTGTCGTTCTAGTGACCCTTCATTGAATCTTTTTCAAAGCCTTTATATCACCCACTAAGGACAACAGCTGAACACCCTATTCCGAATGAGGTCTAATCGGGGTCTTGAGCAAGAATATTATAGTTCTTTCAGTTTAATACTGATTCACTCTTGCTTACAGCTCCTGTTTTTAAAAAAGCATGTGCGTGTCGCTGGCTGGGCCAGCATTTACTGCCCATCCCTAACTGCTCTCCATTTCCGAGGGCATTTGTGGGTCCAACACATTGCTGTAGATCTGGAATCACATATCGACCAGACGAGGTAAGAATAGCAGATTTCCTTCCCTAAAGGACACTAGTGAACCAGATGGGTTTTAACGACAATGGTTTAATGGTTATCGTTAGACTTTTAAATTCCAGGGCCAGGATTCTCCCCTACCCGGGGGGGCTGGGGGTCCCGGCGGGATGGCGGGAACCACTCCGGCGTTGGGCCGCCCCAAAGGTGCGGATTTCTCCGCACCTCTAGGGGCCAAGCCCTCACCTTGAGGGGCTAGGCCCGTGCCGGAGTAGTTGGTGCGCTGCCGGTCGGCGGGAAAGGCCTTTGGCGCCATGCCAGCCGGGGCCGAAAGGACTTCGCCGGTGGCTGCTGACGTCATCCCCGCACATGTGCAGGGGGGGGGTGTCGCGTACGCGTCGGCCATGGTGAAGACTGTGGCCGAGGCGGAGGGAAAAGAGTGCCCCCACGGCACAGGCCCGCTCGCGGATCGGTCGGCCCCGATCGTGGGCCAGGCCACCGTAGGGGCATCCCCCGGGGCCAGATCGCCTCGTGCCCCCCCCCCCAGGACCCAGGAGCCTGCCCGCGCTGCCTAGTCCCGCCGGTAAGAGAGGTGGTTTGATTCTCGCCCGCAGGACAGGCATTCCAGCAGCGGGACTTCGGCCCATCATGGGCCGGGGAATCGCCGGGGAGGGGGGGGGGGGCCCGCTGACCGGCGCGGCGCGATTCCCGCCCATGCCGAATATCCGGTGCTGGAGAATTCGGCAACCGGAGGGGGCGGGATTCACGCCAGCCCCCAGCGATTCTCCGACCCGGCGGGGAGGTTGGAGAATCCCGCCCCAAATTTTTATTGAATTAATGTTTCACCATCTTCCATGGTGGTATTTGAACTGAGATTGCCAGATCTTGTCCTGGGTCTCTGGATTACTAGTCTAGTGACAATGCCACTGTCCTACTGCCTCCCCCTGAGTACAAATGCAACCCCAATTGTTCATGCACTAACTAGAACACTCAAACCTAATAAGACGTGTGGAAGGAGTGGTCTTCTGCATGCACCAAGGAAATACCCAGCTTTTCACCAATTCTACAAGCAGGAAGGGCCATTGGCAGTGGCAGTGCACTACAGGAAAGGCTGATGCAGCAACAAAAGGCAGTGCACTGATCCAAACAGACTATAGACAATGGTACTTTCAAGCAATAAGAATGACCATCCGGTATCTCATCAGATACATATACATGAGATAATTGATAAGTTAGGAGATTACGCTGATATGGACGAGGAGTCAAAGAGTGGTGAACACATGATCCACATGCAAAAAATCAGTGCCATCCCACCATCTGAAGTGCTTTTCAAAATTCATATGATCTTCCCCTAGAAAGTTGGTAACTATTTGTTACTGGCAAGGATTGTCACAGAGGTAAATGTCGGCATACTACACCTGTGAATTCTAAAAAACATGTATCCACAGATGTGGAAAGGATACTATGAGGAAACTTACAGTATAAAACAGTTCACTAACCCCATGTGCAGGATTCATAGTCCTGGAGAGCAAGTGTGGTAAATTCTCCTGGGTATCATTGTGGGAACTAAAGGTTCAGTGATTGCAGGTCTATCGACATGTCGTCACCTCACACTAGTAACAATCCATGGAAGTAGTCACACATCAAAAGACAGATGAACTTCAGAATCAAACGATATCACTTCAGTTCATGACCTAACATTGAAATACCCAGAATATTTTGACAAAATTTCAGTTTCAACAATACACTTTCAGGAGAATGCAAGCCCGTCAATTGATCCAATACGTCGATGCATCATCCACATACATGAAAAATTTAAAGTTGAAATAGGCAAAATGGAGAAAGAGGGCATCATTAAAAGAGTAAAGGTGCACACAGATTGGTGCATCATATCACATGCATCGTAAAGAAGGGTAGACCACTGAATATATATTTTGGTCCATGATGTTTAATTGCTATTTTGAAATGTTGTTGTTAGAAGACAGACACTATGTAAAAGTTAGACCCGAGAATTGCAGATGCAAACTCTTCTCGAAGCTTGAAACCAAGCATGGCCACTGGTCAGTACACCTCGTGGAGAAGTTTTTTAATGTAAATTTAGAGTACCCAATTTTTTTTTCCAATTAATTTTTCCAATTTGACTCCTCGTTCATATCAATTTAGCGTGGCCAACCCACCTATCTTGCGCATATTTTTGGGTTTTGGGACTGAGGCCCAAGCAAGCATGGGAGGAATGTGAAAACTCCACATGGACAGTGACCCGGGGCCGGGATCGAACCCAGGTCCTCGGTGCCGTGAAAAAGCAGTGCTAACCACTGTACTACCATGTTGCCTCTAGAAGTGCTATGAGTTTCTGACATTTTGGAACCCATTCAACTGATATTGTCCTCAACAACTTCCTTCAGGTTACCTGTTATCCAGGATCTCTTTCAAGTTTACATGGACTGCATTACTTGTGCTGTACTAGGGGTACATCTCAATTGCAAATGATACAGCTGTTGTGGGAAAAACAAAGCAAGAACATGACCACAATCTGAATATATTGATGCAAGTGGCATCGTGTATGTCAGGAAAAATTGGTGTTCAACAGTCTGAGGTTGAGACATCAATAAGCAGCAGATGAATTTCTTCCGCTCTGTTTATTTCAGTGCTGGCAAGCGTCACAATCCAAGTAGAATTGAGGATATTAAGGCCATGCTAATTCCTCAAGATAAGGATGATCTCCGAAGATGTCTGAGTGTCCTTAATTTCTAGTCTCCATACATTTCTGATTTCACTCAATGATCTTCATGGCTTAAGGGAATTGTTGAGAAAGGATGTTGGCAAATAATTAAACCATGGAATACCTTACATTGCGCACATGTGGCGGGATTCTACATCCCGCCGCACCCATTTTCTGGTGCGGTTCTCCTCTGCCGGCAGCGGGATCCTCCGTCCCTTCAGCAGGCCAATGGGGTTTCCCATTGTGGGGACGTCCAAGCCATTGGGAAATCCAGGGTCTGAGTGCGCTGCCGGCGAAATGGAGGATCACACCAATGAAGAATCCATTGAATAATAGACAGGGAAATGCGGGGAGAAGAACCTTTGGCTAGAATTTCCCTCTCCAATTGTGCAGCACCGAAATCCATTTTAGAAGTCATTTTGCCACAGCCACTGGGATTAGGTAACTCACCAAACTAGTTGAGTTCAAGTTGGGTGCAGCCGGGTCTGCCCAGATCTGTGTGGCTCAATACAAAACTGGGCAGTGCAGTTACCCACTGCACCACTGGGGGGAGGGAAAGTACTTCAGGAACTCTTCATCAGCTGTGAGTACAGTCTTTCAAGCTGTCGCCTGCCTTGTGAGTATATTTGAATATTATTCCCATGTTTAGCCAGCTGCTGAGGAACTAGGCAAAGCCAAAACCCACTTCTTGCAAATGCGTGAATTAAAATCCTCCACTATTAATTCCCCACACATTTAGCAGAATGACTTGAGAAATGGCTAGTAGCCCTCGGCACTGGGCAACATTTTGACTTGAATTTATATTTACAGGCGGGCATGAGACTTTTGTCTGTTGGATGCTTTGACAACTGTGACATAAAGTTCCCATGCAGAATCATACCTTCACTGGAGACAGATCTTATTCATATGCAGAGAATATATCTTCAGTTGTGAAGCCAGAGAGTCATTGACGTATCCCATGATTTTATAACTGTTGTTAGAATGACTTATTAACAGCCACAAGTACAAAGCACATTGCCTGGAACAAAAGCTACCTTTGTGTGCCTACAAAAATGACTATACATTTTTAAGCGTCGACTGCAAGGTTTGATAAGATGTTAAGGTTTCTAATCTGATCCTGGCTACATTTCACACAGCCCATCCCCCATGCCCAAGTTGCACAGTTAACTACTTTGCATTCAGAGACCATTTCCTCTTCCCCAGCCTCAGTCCCTGCAAACGAGACAATTGGCCAATACTCAAGGTCATTGTTGAGGTTACTGATGAATATTAGGAACACAGAGAGCCCCCAGCACACTGCCCTGTGAAACAACACTGTTGGTGTTCTTTATTACAAATACTTGGCCACAGATGACCATCCTTTGGTGTCGATCCATGGGAAAATCAGACAGCCTGTTCAATAGCTTACTGTGAAAGCTTTAAACAATATGTCTATAGGCCAAGACCTTGTCAATCTAGGAGGCGAGAGATTCCTCTGGATAAACCGAAAACATTCGTAGATCTTTAGGTTGAGCAGATCAAGGGGCCGAAACCTCAATTGGAATTCAAATTATTGCTATTGAGTTTTTGCTCAGAAGCATTTACACTCACTTTTTGAAATATAACTTGTGGGAACGGTTTGAAAAGGAAAATAGCTCAATTAATGTTTGAAGCAGTCCGTCGGCCAGGTTTGGATTACATTTGTCACAATCACATTTAACTTGCCACCAAGTGCCCAATGGTGGCGTCATTGTTAATATTTCTGAGATTCTTATGGATTCTCATTATTTCTTCTTTCTATACTTGGAATTCCTGGGCTCAAGTGCAGGGATACCTTTACGAATCACAACACAGCTTGCTTCTGGGATTCTTGCGGTTTCTTTTCCGAACACTGGTTTTAACAGTGCCTGTCTTACCTGCCTCCCCAATTTTCACCCATGCATCTCCTACTTACAGCTTCACGGTTACCCTACTATCTTGGAGCTGATTCTGTTTTCTGCTGTCTTTCAAGGTACGAGACAGCGGGGGAGAAACTGTACCTCGCTTCACAAACCTTTTGGGTGAATAACTGAGGTTCAAAGGGTAGATAGTGACTGCACATTCTCATGCCCCTTGCCCTCAGGGAGTGCAGTGGCAATCAAATTAGAAGCTGAGGGCTTTCAGATGTGTTGGCAATTTGCTTGAGACAGATCGGTATTCTCGTGCCAGTTGTAATGATATGTATATAGTCAGATTAGTGAAGGGTTAATAATTACAGCTCTGTGTAAATCAAACACTGTAGGGCATTACCACTTCTCTGTATTTAAGACAGACTCTCAGGGAATTCTGGGAATGGCATAAGGAGAAGCATGGTGAAAGCACAAGAATAAGATTAGAGTAGATAGAGATAGCACGAGGTCAGATCATAACATAGTTAGCGACTAGATATAATATTGTGTACTGCAAGACAGATTCAATATCATTTAATTATTACCTGTAGCTCAGTAGAATGTTTGAACTTCATTTAATTAGTAGTGTAATAATAAATTAGTTTTGTTTCAATCTTGTGATTGGTATATTCTTTGTCAATCACTACATCGGGTCATTTTGGAAGAAAGGACAAAGAATACAACATATCATCAATCATGGTAATATAACATGGTACCAGGTGACTGCTGAAGCTATATAGATAGTTTAGCAAGAATCTAGCTATCAAGAAAAACTAGCACATGACTTGAACTTTGAAGAACAGATCTGTTACTGCGAGACACCAAAGAATCCAGGACTCATGGAGAAAGCTCACGCTCCACGACAACTCCGGATCACTGGTTAAGTGGCAAGTGTTCAAACAACAGTTTCAATTATATCTGTTGGCTTCTGATTTAAGTGATGCAAGTAATGATCAGAAATTAGCATTATTTCTAACGATGGCTGGTCCACAAGCCATAGAACTGTATAACTCATTTCAATTTGCAACGGACAAAGATAAGACTAAATATGATGTGGTCATATCAATATTTGATCTTCACTGCAAGATAAATGAAACATTTGAGCATTTTGCCTTTAAGAGAAGGTTGCAAGAAATGGAGAATTGATTGATTGCTTTGTGACTGATCTAAAGCTCTTAGCTCAAACACGCAATTTCTCCGTTTTAACTGATTCAATGATCAGAGAACAAATTGTATTTGGAATAATAGATGATAAGCTCAGGGAATATTTGCTGAGACAGAAAGATCTCCAATTTGAAAACACTCTCGCACTTTGTCGTGTGCATGAATTGTCCAAAAGTCAATATATTGAGATTCTGCAGCGAGAAAAGGGCGCGGAAAAAAGCCTGGAGGTAGAATGCATAGGAGCTATGGAGAATTTATAGCGCAAGTTCATCTCTTCCACCTGTTCAGGATGACATACAAGGAATTCTTGATCGTTTTCTGCTCGTCTTTGAAGGCATGGGTACTCTTCCCTATCAATATAAAATTCAGTTAAAGCCAAACGCCAAACCTGTGGTACACCCGCCAAAAAGAGTTCCTGCACCGCTTTGTGAGAGATTGACGCAAGAACTTGCACGTATGCAAAATCTTGGCATAATATCCAAAATAACAGCGCCGACTGACTGGGTCAGTTCAATGGTGTGTGTAAAGAAATCTTCTGGGGAATTAAGGATATGCATCGATCCAATACCCAAGTGTGAAGAAATCACCAGCGAAATGGTGAATGCTAAAAACATTTCCAAACTGGATGCCTCCAGAGGATTTGGGCAAATGCAGTTAGCTGACACAAGCAAGAAGTTCTGTACATTCAACACCCCATTTGGTCAATACTGTTTCAACAGAATGCCATTTGGAATTATTTCGGCATCGGAGATAGTTCATCAAGTGATGGAAGAGATGACTGAAGGTGTACGAGTGTACGTGGATGATATAATTGTCTGGTCATCAAATGAACAGAACACAATGAAAGGCTGTTGCAAGTATTCCAACGAGTACGTAAATTTGGTTTGAAACTGAATAGAGCCAAATGTAGTTTTGGCTTCGCAACTCTGAAGTCCCTTGGAGATCAAATTTCAGAACATGATGTGCGACCTGACAACGACAAGATTGCTGCCGTACAGAAAATGTAAGAGGACAAGAAAGCTGTGTTGAGATTCTTAGGTGTTGTGAATTTTCTGGGAAGGTTCATTCCTAACCTCTCGTCGAGAAATACTTCTTGGCGACATCTCATCAAAAAGTCTACCACATTTGCATGGACTGACACTCATCGAAAAGAATGGATTGATCTGAAGTCACAATTGATTACTACACCTCTTCTTTCTTTCTTTGACCCCGACAGAGAAACAAAAATCTCAACGGATGCAAGTCAAAGTGGAATTGGAGCAGTTCTTCTGCAGAAAGATGACAATTCTTTATGGTTACCAGTTGCCTATGCTTCAAGAGCAATGACACCTACTGAACAACGCTATGCCCAAATAGAAAAGGAATGCTTCGGTTTACTGACGGGAATTCTCAAATTTCACGACTATGTATATGGTCTACCTACATTCACAGTCGAGACTGATCACAGACCACTTGTTCACATCTTTCACAAGGATTTGAATGATATGACACCAAGGTTACAGCGTATCCTGATGAAGCTACGTAGATACAACTTTCGACTTGTATATACTCCAGAATTGATAATTGCTGATGCGTTATCACATTCTGTTAACTCAGAAGAGCAACCACCTGAATTTATTCAGCACATAGAAGCTCAAGTGCAGTTTCGAGATGAAACCTAACCTGCCTCCGATGACAAACTGAAACTCATCCGTGATGAGACAAAGAAAGATTCAATGTTACTTTGTGTCATAAACCATTTAAACAATGGTTGGCCAAAAGGATATTGTTCCAAGTATAGAAACATACAAGCTGAACTAACAGTTGTGGATGGATTGTTGCTTCGATTACATTGCAGAGTGATGTCACTTAGACCCATGATTCTGAGACCGATACATGAGGGTCACCTTGGCATTGAAAAATGCAAGAGAAGAGCAAGACAAGCTGTCTATTAGCCAGGTATCAACCGAGATATCACAAACTTATACTCGAGTGTGAAACATGTCAAAAATACCAACCAGCACAATGCAAAGAAAAACTTCTACCTATGCATTGGAGACAACTCCATGGTCCAAAGTAGGAATTAATTTGTTTAATTTCAATGCTCGTGATAACTTCTTAATTGTAGATTACTTTTCGAATTATCCTGAAGTCATCAAGTTGTCAGACTTGACTTCCAGATCTGTTATCAAGGCTACAAAAGAAATATTTGTGAGACATGGTGTTGCGAACACTGTCATGACTGATAACGGACCGTGCTTTGATAGTCATGAATGGACTGAATTCACCAAAGAATATAATTTTGCACACATTACATCAAGTCCGCACTATCTGCAATCAAATGGGAAAGTTGAGAAAGGTGTTCACATACTGAAGCAATTCTACATAAGTCCTTTGATTCACATGCTGACATGAACCTTGCTTTACTCAACTACAGAGCAACTCTGCTTGCCACGGGTTTATCACCAGCTCAATTGTTGATGAACAGGGAGTTGAGGACTCCTCTTCCGTCCATCAGACTACCTGATCCAGATCATCTACTGTTATTGAAAATATGGAAAGATGTGTCATTTGAAACATGGAAGTCTGGCAATATCTGGTCTGAGAGAAACATGAGAGAATGTAGGGAAAGATCCCACGAAGAGTTCACAGCAGCTGCAAAGAGCAGGATTATAAAATGCAGATAGCCTTTGTCAAGCAGGCTTAGCAAACATACAGGATTTTTGTATGAAGCTAAAAACAATAGCTCACATTGAAAGTAACTATCTGGAAAAGCATGGATGAGGGTTTCACTTGAGTTAGGTGATAAATGTAAACCTTTCAAGTTATAACCAAGTGGAATTTTAGCATACAGCTAAAAGCAATGTTTCACACCTTCATTGAAATTAACTATCTTAGTAAGCAGCTGTAAAGGAAAGGATGAGGTTCAGTTGAATTTGGTGACAATTCTAGGTGTGAAATTCTGCTAACACCAAGTAAATTAAAGAAAATTGGAGATTATCAGTCTACGAGAAACATAATTTAAAGCCAAAATCAAAGTCAAAATTATGAGCTGGGGACACAATTGGAAAATAAAACTATAGAAATGACAGGAATTAAAAGTAACACCTTTTGAAGTCAAAGCATTTTGAACATCACAAAGGACACAATGTAATCAGATCTATGAGATGAAGTTATGTCAAAATGAATACTTAGTTGTATTAGAATGTTTAGATCAAAGATACATTTACAATCAAAGTGAAATAAGAGTTACTTTACAATAAAGTCATTAAAAACTTAATAACTGTTAGAAAGAGAATATAAACCCAGAGACCAGAGCAGGAACTACCAGAACTCAGAGAGAAGCAGAGAGGCGGAGAAGCAGAGAAGGAACAAGCAGCTCAGAGTCAGATTACAGTCAGCTCGGCCATGGGAAAGGGACAGGGCAAAGCAGCCGAGCTAAAACAGCTAATACATCTAAGGAAGACTAGAATTTAAAGAGGAGGTAGAGTCAGCTCAGAGTCAGCTCAGAGATAGCCAGCAGAGTCAGCTCTCATAGCTCGGTACATGGGAAAGATAGGACATAGCAACCGAGCAGAACAGTGAATACATCGAAAGAAGACCAGATTTTAAAAAAGAAGATTGATTGTCAAGTTGGGCCTGAAGGTCCCTTCAACCAACCAGAAGGATCCAGAAGCAAGATCTTTTTACCTTTCTGCAAAGACAGTAATTGCAGCTTTTAAAAGAAAGAAATATAATAATAAAATAACTTAATTTGACCTGAAACAGTGGTCAGAGTCTACTTTACTTACTTAGCAATGCGGGACCCAGGTCGATGCTACTAAGTGGTAAATAGATGAAATCTTCAGTGAAGGTATGGGTTATACCGGGAGATAACTTCAAACTATAGTTTGACCCGATTAGCACCCACTGAAGCCTGTATCAGAGTCAGGGAGTGAGAATCCCTGTTCACCATTTAGAATGTCAGCCCTTTTTGGTATAGGGGGACTTCTAAGAATAGTGGTGTGTTTTCAACAACACTATCCATAATCAAAAAGATGCAACACCAACAAGAGATGCAACAACTATACTACAATCAACATGCAACTACACTGGAACCACCAAATTCAGGGGATCAAGTCAGGATTCGTATTTCCAATGGAGGTTGGTCTGCTATTGCCAAAGTAATTTGTCAAGCAGCACCATGCTCCTATATCAATCAAACAAATGAAGGTTCAATTGTTTGACAAAATCGACGAGCACTTTTGAAAATCAAATCATCTAACAAGATTTTTCCAGACCTACAATTGCGTGAAAGTCTCTTTCACAATACGATGACATCTTCCAAGGTTATTGAAGATTCACAGAGGATGTAAAAAAGTTCTGACACACCTCCTCGTGGTTGAAGAAGGTCAACCAGGAATAGAAGGAAGCTGGACAGACTCAATTTGTGAATCATAACTGTTGGACTGTTCAATTATAATTTTTTTCACTCACATGTTAATTTCATGAACATATCATGTATTGTGTACCGATATTATACATTTTTTACTTTTGATAATCAAAAAGAAATGTCTAAAAAAAGGAGGATGTAATGATATGCATCTGGTTAGGTTAGTGAAGGGTTAATAATTATATTTCTGTGTAAATCATACACTAGAGGGCATTACTATTCTATATTTAAGACAGACTCTCAGGGAATTCTGGGAATAGCATAAAGAGAAGCATGGTGAAAGCACAAGAAGAAGCTTAGAGTAGGTAGAGTTAGCACGAGGTTAGATCATAGTGTAGTTAGTGACTAGATAAATATTGAGTACTGCAAGACAGATTCAATATCATTTAATTATTATCTGTAGCTCAGTAGAGTGTTTGAACTTCATTTAATTAGTAGTGTAATAATAAATTAGTTTTGTTTCAATCTTTTGATTGGTATATTCTTTGTCAACACTACATCAGGTCATTCTGGAAGAAAGAACAAAGTATATAACACCAGTTATGGACCAGGTTTGCACCCCAGTTATTCTAAATCTTTAGTAGCATCGCTTCATGGAGCCAGTGTTGTTTAGATCGTGGGAAATATGTGATAATAGAAACAAGAGTAGAAAATGTAGCTCCTTGAGCCTGATCACATGATTTAATAAGGTCATAGTTGATCTACAGCCCAACTCCACATACCTGCTTTGACAAAGAGTCATCATGACATGAAACGTTAGCTCCCTTCTCTCTCCACAGATGCAGTAAGACCTGCTGTGATTGTCCAGTATTTTCTGTTTTTGTTTCAGATTCCAGCATCCGCAGTAATTTGTTTTTATCCACATGCCTGGTATTGCCTCACATCGCTTAACACTTCTAGAGAAATGTGCATTCTGGCATTCCACAAAAGTACTCACCATGTAAAAGATTCATAACTTAAAATGTTTCCCTCGAACGTCAATTTTTAAAAGAAGTGGGTGAAATGTGGTTGGAACGTGTCCCCCACGTTTCTTACCATAAAGGACATTGGAAAATAAAGACTGGTTAGACAGTTCCATGATAAAAAGGTACTGTAAATACGAGAAGCTCACTTGAAAATTGGGGAGACAGTTAAGGCCTGAAGCAGTTGAACTGAATGTTCAGCTCTGACACTACACAGTGCCCACATTTGATGCTTTCTGGTTTCCTTGCTACCTTCGACTTGCCCGCAGGCAGATAGTGACCTCTGGATACTTTTGGCACTTTTTGTTTTCACTTCGCTGTTAATCTAAGAAATGTTGCTTTATGTATTGGAGATGGAATGTATCGCAAATGACTAGAAAATTCCACTTTGATCTAACACTCCATAAAACATCTTTGAAACCTCTGTGATGAATAATTGGATAAAAGCAAGGTGCTGTGGATTCTGATTTATGACAAATCATTGGCTCTGGTGTTCACATAATGCAACAGAAAACATGGGCAAAATAACAATGCAAAGACATTTGGTGCATGTAGTCAGAGGGCATACCGATGGTATGGTGTTGCCATATATGAAGTTGTAAGTTGGAGCTCCCATCAAAATCCCCTTGAAACAAATAAAACTCCAGG
This sequence comes from Scyliorhinus torazame, assembly GCF_047496885.1. Classification (NCBI taxonomy): domain Eukaryota; kingdom Metazoa; phylum Chordata; class Chondrichthyes; order Carcharhiniformes; family Scyliorhinidae; genus Scyliorhinus; species Scyliorhinus torazame. The sequence goes on from NC_092724.1 coordinate 46,739,383, forward strand.
AGGCTGAATTTGATCCTGAGCTGGAGCACAACTGGGGCAAGAACAAAATTACTGCCTATTTTTGACGAGCCCAAATGTTTTTCTGCAATTTATTGGGTGTAAAATGGGCTGACGACTCACTATTTGGACTATTGTTTTATACAAATTTTATCCCCTATCATTCTCTGCAGTTTACCTGCAGTCATATTATAATGTAATTTGTTGTCAATTTAAAATGGAACACAGGCCGATGATTGAATTATGATAGCTAATTTGGGTACTCCTGTGATATATGTTCACATAACATGGCTTCAAACCAGACAGGTACCAATATTGCAGTCCTTTCATTTTAATCTTGTGAATATTTTTTGTCTAACTGTCGAGGGATAGCAGTGCAATGAAACATCAAACGCCACATGCCAACAGGTCAGGTAAATGCAAAGGAATCTTCTGATATAACCTCAGGAGGTCTTAATTTTTGGCTGCAAAAGAAGTAAAGATGCCGTAGTCCCAGATAACCAGAGGCTGCTCTCGCCTTTGAGGGGGGCGTGTGAGAGCTGACTGGTGGGGATTTGACCTGAAGATCATTACACCTTAGGCGAGGGGCAAGTTTGAGAAGGTGGGGCTTTCTTGAATAGCCTCAGCCAGTGCGGGGATTGAACCCACGCTGTTGGCCTTGCTTTGCATCACGAAACAGTCCTGTACCAGTATATTTTACCCATTTCCCTGTCCCTGACATGCTGTGGCCTCTCTGACTGTTACTGTAAATTTGGGAAAGCTTTGTGCCGTTAGTACAAGAGAGCAGGAATCAGAAGGCTCCCCTTTTTCCATGTTCTCATTTGACCACAACAGGTTTCTGTTTTGGATGAAGATGTCTTTGTCAATTTTACTGTGTACTTACTATTTACATGCATTGATGATAACAAACTAGTTGGACAGGTTTTCTTGAGTTTAACAAAGAGGTTAGTTTCATTATACTAGCCACTCACCAAAGAACACACCCGCCAACTCAATAGGCTGATCAAAATCTTTGATCCAGATCTTTAGAGCATCCTACATGCTCTCATCCCATGTACTCCCTGCATTGGTGGTCTCTACTGTCTCCCGAAGGTACAAAGCCAACACACCCGGCCACCCCATCGTATCAGGCTGCGGGACCCTGTTTGAGAATCTCTCTGGCTACGTCGAGGGCATCCTGAAACCCATCGTACAAGGAACCCCCAGCTTCTGTCGCGACTCTACAGACTTCTTAGGAAAACCCAGTTGAACCAGGAACATTCCTCGTCACACTGGACGTCTCGGCACTGTACACCAGCAGCCCCCACGACGATGGCATTGCTACAACAGCCTCAGTACTCAATACCGACAACTGCCAATCACCAGATGCAATCCCACAACTCATCCATTTCATCCTGGATCACAACGTCTTCACCCTCAACAATCAGTTCTTCACCCAGCCTCACGGAACACGCCATTGGGACCAAGTTCGCACCTCAATGCACAAGTTCGAGCAAGACCTCTTCACCGCATGGGACCTTGAAACAACGCTATACTCTAGATACATCATCGCCATTTTCTTCCTTTGGACTCACGGCGAAGAATCAGTGAAACGACTACACAACGATATCAACAAGTTCCATCCGCATCATCAGGCTCACCATGGTCTACTCTCTAGAATCGGTTACATTCTTGGCCACACGCATCTCCATTAAGGTCGGACGCCTTAGCATTTCACGATGATCCACTTATCCAGCCTAAACACGGTAAAGAAGCCATCCCCTTTGGACAAGCCTTCCGTGTACACAGGATCTGCTTGGATGCGGAGGAATATGACAGACACCTACAGACGCTGAAAGATGCCCTCATAAAAAGGGGATATGGTGCTCGACTCATCGATCAACGGTTCCTACACGCCACAGCGAAAAACCGGGCTAACCTTCTCAGAAGACATGATTCACGACCGAAAGAGCACCTTCATCATCCAATACTTCCCCGGAGCAGGACATCTTCTTCAGAGCCTTCCACATGTCATCAATAATGATAAACATCTGGCCAAGGCCATCCCTACACCTCCACTACTTACCTTCAAACAATCGCCTAACCTCAAACAGACCATTGTTCGCAGCAAACTACCTAGCCTTCAGGAGAACAGTGACTACGATACCACACAACACCGCCAGGGCAACCTCTGCAAGATATGCCAGATCATCGACATGGATACTACCATCACACGTGCGATTACCACCCACCAGGTATAAGGTACATACTCATGCGACTCGGCTAACGTTGTCTACCTCATATAAGGATGTCCCGAGGCATGGGACATCTGTGAGACAATGCAGACGCTGCGACAATGGATGAACAGACACAGCGGAACAATCACCAGGCAGGAGTGTACCCTTCCAGTCAGGGAAAACTTCAGCCTCCGATCTTCAGGTAAACATTGTCCAAGGCGGCCTTCAATACACACGATTACACAAATCACCAAGCAGAAACTGGTAGCCAAGTTCCGCACGCATAAATGCCTCAACCAGGATCTCAGTTTCATGTCACATTACATGTAACACCCACTATACTGCCCGGGTTTGCAGAATCCTACTAACTGTCCTGGCTTGAGACAATTCACACCTCAATTACCTGTGATTATTCCTCACTCGACTCACACTATTTGTATCTGTAAAGACTTGTTTATCTGACTAGACTCGCATGCCAACCATTCTTCACATTCCAACCTGTAGTTATCTTGCAATTGTGTCTATATATGCTTTGTTTGTGAACCTGCCTCCACTTCACCTGATGAAGCAGCAGCGCATCCGAAAGCTTATGATTTTGAATAAACCTGTTGAACTTTAACCTGGTGTTGTGAGACTTCTTACTGTGCCCAGAGGTGAAAGACCACTACCTCTAAACCCACTGAACCACCCAGATGCCCAACACTTGATAAGTAGAATGGGGTTAAACAATGTTGTCCATTGGAAGTTGTGTGGGCTGTGAGTTGGATGCACACAATTCTGGTACCAATTTCCTGATATACGCTCCTACTGTGTAAAGTTCTGTGCCGGGAGCACTATTTCCGAAAGTGATAACTTCTTGATCTGTGTAATATCACACTGCAGTGCCAGTGTGAACAGCAGCAAAAATGTGCAGTGAAATTTGTGCATAATTCTTCCCAATGTACCCAGGGTGTTAGAAGATTTGCATCAAGCGACAGACAGTGTTATTGATGTATTGACCTTTCTGGAGTTGTCTCTACAATCATCCAAATCTCAGCACCTCATTTCTCAATTTAAGCTTCTCAGTCTTGGTGCTGCTTTTCACCCCCTTGCAAACATGAAGTTTCCTTTATTTGACTTTCTTTTGCTTATCCTTAATAATCACACGTTGTCTGTATCTGTTCCAGTTACCTGAGTGACTCTTGTGAAGCTTCCACCGCTTTGCATTTTCCAAAACGTTGTGAATGGTCTTCACATTACATTCTTGCCAACAAAGATGCTGAATTAGGTAATCCCTTGCATTATCAAAGTGCCTTGAATATAATTAATGTTATATCACCTCAGATTCCTTAAGGTTAACGCTTAGTTATTTCTCCCATTTGCAGCCTCCTCGTCGCCTTGCACTCATGATGGTATTGACCATGACAACACCACAAGTGCTAATTGCTCTTTGATATCTCTTCTGAATCATCATTTGCTACATTATAGCCAAGACAGTAAGGGATGGATTTAACACTTGCCCACCAACAGGTTTCAACTTGCCCACCAACATTGGTGAAGTGGGGCAAGTTAAGTCCAGCGTGTGGCCTTCCTGCCAAATATCCACCTCCCAGCTCTCCCCATCGCAATGATACCAGTGGTGCGGTTGGCATTGGATGGCTCACCTGCTAGTGGGTCAACTGCGACCTTTAAATGGCCATCTAACCAGTGACAGACAAGGCCCATCACAAGTGGTCAGCCTGGCGGATTTCTTTGTGCAGGCCAGTGGTGGGTTTTGTTTTATTCGTTCATGGGATGTGGCTGTTGCAGGCTGGGCCAGCATTTATTGCCCATCCCTAATTGCTCTTCGGGGGGCAGTTAAGAGTCAAGCATGTTGGGCAGGGGTTGTCTCGCCTTAACTGGGCCCTGGGCCAATCAGATGCACCCCCAACCACCCTCTGGCAAGGTGTAACCCCAACCCTTTACCTCAGGTTGTGCTCTCCCGATATCCTCTTGAATCCCATTGCTCATGTCTCTCTCTGACTCTGAACACTGATAAAGTTCTGATCCATTGCGGCTCACGTCCTCGTTGTCGGCGTGGCAATGGTCACAGCTCCTGTTGGCTCAACTGGTTCAACAAGAGTTGTTGGTCTTTGTTTGGTCGGCAACTCTCTGAAGCAAGACTTCATGTCCCTGAGGGTTGGCAAACTCACCCCTAGCCCATTAATGACCAATTGACTGCGGGGCAATCATTATTCTCCTGGACGGGCTTCCCCGCCCTGAATGTTGGAGGCAATTCAGCTCTGTGACCTTAGAGGGACAAGTGGAAACACACACTGAGGACAGGAAAGGGCTGAAATAATGATTGAAAAGATCACTTTTTAAGGGAGGGAGAATGTTGGAATTTTAATGGAGTGGGACTGTGACTCTCAGGAACTCTGTCATTGAGAGACTAACAGGAGTGGATGTACAGGAGTCAAGAGCTTGAGACCCATTTGTGCGATTGATGTTATAGCTAGGGTCCATTGCAGATGTGTGATAGGGCCAGTCCAGGGTGGGATTTATAAATAATGACATGGATTTTGAATCTTTGACTAAAAAATTCTTTCAAAGGACAAGAAGAGGTCAGAATTACACAGCATTATGCCTAATATACAGCACAGAAATAAGTTATTTACCTCAACTAGCCTGTGTTGGTGTTTATTCACCATGCAAGTTGCCCTCTAGTCTATCAACCACATCTCACCCTTTAGACAACATTTTCCATTTCCTTTTCCCTCATGCTTTCATCTAGTTTTCTTTTGAAAGCAATTTACTTCAAACACTTCCTGTCGCAATGAGTTCCACAATCTAACCACTTCTGGGTAAAGACATAGGGCGGGATTCTGCATCCCGCCGCTCCAGATTTCTGGTGCGGCATGCCGTCGGGATTCTTCATTTCGCCGGCTGGTCAATGGGTTTTCCCATTGTGGGGCAGCCCTACGCCGTCGGGAAACCCCTAGACTGCCGGCAAAACGGAGAATCCTGACGGTGGAGAATTCAGCCCATTATCTTTATTCCTATTGGATTTATTAGTCACTTCTGGCCCAGGTTATGGATTGTGCAACAACAAAGAAACCCATTCATAATTTTAAAGAGCTCTACTTTAAATCTTCAAACCCCAATCTGTTCACTATTTCCTATAGCTATAGGGCGGGATTCACCGTTCCCCGATGCCGATTTCGTAATCGCCGATCGGGCGGAGAATCCCATTTAATGTGGAAATTGGAGGTAAAGCCTTTTTGACGCAGGTTTTGTATGCTCCCACCCCCCCCCCCTCCAAAATGCGTCATCGTGCCGTGCGCCAGATGCTCCGCCCCCGATGTGCTGAGTCAACGACCGCATGGTTGACGTGTGGTCTTCGGGGTCGAGAACCCAGCGTGGCGGCTGCGGTCTGTGTCCAGCGCCGCTACAGTTGGGCGGGAGGGAGCCATGCTGCTGCCAGGGGTCTTCCACGAGGGCTGGGGGGACTGATGTGGGATGGCCGGGGGGCACTATCTGGCAGGTCGGATCCGCTCACAGCCGGCGCCATGTTTTACGGCGTGACCGCTGCAAGTCGTCACTGTGCGCATGCGCGGTCACAAAGAACAAACAAAGAACAAAGAAAAGTACAGCACAGGAACAGGCCCTTCGGCCCTCCAAGCCCGTGCCGACCATGCTGCCCGACTAAACTACAATCTTCTACACTTCCTGGGTCCATATCCCTCTATTCCCATCCTATTCATGTATTTGTCAAGGTGCCCCTTAAATGTCACTATCATCCCTGCTTCCACCATCTCCTCCGGTAGCGAGTTCCAGGCACCCACTACCCACTGTGTAAAAAACTTGCCTCGCACATCTACTCTAAACCTTGCCCCTCGCACGTTAAACATATGCCCCCTAGTAATTGACCTCTCTACCCTGAGGAAAAGCCTCTGACTATCCACTCTGTCTATGCCCCTCATAATTTTGTAGACCTCTATCAGGTCGCCCCTCAACCTCCGTCGTTCCAGTGAGAACAAACCGAGTTTATTCAACTGCTCCTCATAGCTAATGCCCCCCATACCAGGCAACATTCTGGTAAATCTCTTCTGCACGCTCTCTAAAGCCTCCACATCCTTCTGGTAGTGTGGTGACCAGAATTGAACAGTATACTCCAAGTGTGGCCTAACTAACGTTCTATACAGCTGCAACATTACTTGCCAATTCTTATACTCAATGCCTGGCCAATGAAGGCAAGCATGCCGTATGCCTTCTTGACTACCTTCTCCACCTGTGTTGCCCCTTTCAGTGACCTGTGGTCCTGTACACTTAGATCTCTCTGACTTACAATACTCTTGAGGGCTCTACCATTCACTGTATATTTCCTACCTACATTAGACCTTCCAAAATGCATTACCTCACATTTGTCCGGATTAAACTCCATCTGCCATCTCTCCGCCCAAATCTCCAAACAATCTAAATCCTGCTGTATCCTCTGACAGTCCTCATCACTATCCGCAATTCCACCAGACCAGTTACATTTTCCTCCAAATCATTTATATATACTACAAACAGCAAAGGTCCCAGCACTGATCCCTGCGGAACATCACTAGTCACAGCCCTCCAATTAGAAAAGCATCCTTCCATTGCTACTCTCTGCCTTCTATGACCAAGCCAGTTCTGTATCCACCTTGCCAGCTCACCTCTGATCCCGTGTGAGTTCACCTTTTGTACTAGTCTACCATGAGGGACCTTGTCAAAGGCCTTACTGAAGTCCATATAGACAACATCCACTGCCCTACCTACATCAGTCATCTTTGTGACCTCCTCGAAAAACTCTATCAAGTTAGTGAGACACGACCTCCCCTTCACAAAACCATGCTGCCTCTCACTAATACGTCCAATTGCTTCCAAATGGGAGTAGATCCTGTCTCGAAGAATTTCCCTACCACTGACATAAGGCTCACCGGCCTGTAGTTCCCTGGATTATCCTTGCTACCCTTCTTAAACAGAGGAACAACATTGGCTATTCTCCAGTCCTCCGGGACATCACCTGAAGACAGTAAGGATCTAAAGAGTTCTGTCAAGGACGCAGCAATTTCCTCTCCAGCCTCCTTCAGTTTTCTGGGGTAGATCCCATCAGGCCCTGGGGACTTATCTACCTTAATATTTTTTAAGACACCCAACACCTCATCTTTTTGGATCTCAATGTGACCCAGGCTATCTACACACCCTTCTCCAGACTCAACATCGACCAATTCCTTCTCTTTGGTGAATACTGATGCAAAGTATTCATTTAGTACCTCGCCCATTTCCTCTGGCTCCACACATAGATTCCCTTGCCTATCCTTCAGTGCGCCAACCCTTTCCCTGGCTACCCTCTTGCTTTTTATGTACGTGTAAAAAGCCTTGGAATTTTCCTTAAACCTATTTGCCAATGACTTTTCGTGACCCCTTCTAGCCCTCCTGACTCCTTGCTTAAGTTCCTTCCTCCTTTCCTTATATTCCACACAGGCTTTGTCTGTTCCCAGCCTTTTCGCTCTGACAAATGCCTTCTTTTTCTTTTTGACGAGGCCTACAATATCTCTCGTTATCCAAGGTTCCCGTAAATTGCCGTATTTATCCTTCTTCCTCACAGGAACATGCCGGTCCTGAATTCCTTTCAACTGACACTTGAAAGACTCCCACATGTCAGATGTTGATTTACCCTCAAACATCCGCCCCCAATCTAGGTTCTTCAGTTCCCGCCTAATATTGTTATAATTAGCCTTCCCCCAATTTAGCATATTCACCCTAGGACCACTCTTATCCTTATCCACCAGCACTTTAAAACTTACTGAATTGTGGTCGCTATTCCCGAAATGCTCCCCTACTGAAACTTCTACCACCTGACCAGGCTCATTCCCCAATACCAGGTCCAGTACAGCCCCTTCCCTAGTTGGACTGTCTACATATTGTTTTCAGAAGCCCTCCTGGATGCTCCTTACAAACTCTGCCCCGTCTAAGCCCCTGGCACTAAGTGAGTCCCAGTCAATATTGGGGAGGTTGGAGTCTCCCATCATCACAACACTGTTGCTTTTACTCTTTTCCAAAATCTGTCTACCTATCTGCTCCTCTATCTCCCGCTGGCTGTTGGGAGGCCTGTAGTAAACCCCCAATATTGTGACTGGACCCTTCTTATTCCTGATCTCTACCCATATAGCCTCACTGCCCTCTGAGGTGTCCTCCCGTAGTACAGCTGTGATATTCTCCCTAACCAGTAGCGCAACTCCGCCACCCCTATTACATCCCCCTCTATCCCGTCTGAAACATCTAAATCCTGGAACGTTTAGCTGCCAATCCTGCCCTTCCCTGAACCAGGTCTCTGTAATGGCAACAAAATCATAGTTCCAAGTACTAATCCAAGCTCTAAGTTCATCTGTCTTATCCGTAATACTTCTTGCATTAAAACATATGCACTTCAGGCCTCCAGACCCGCTTTGTTCAGCAACTTCACCCTGTCTGCTCTGCCTCAGAGCCATACTGTCCCTATTCCCTAGTTCTCCCTCAATATTCTCACCTTCTGACTAATTGCTCCCCCGTGCCCACACCCTGCCATACTAGTTTAAACCCTCCCGTGTGACACTAGCAAACCTCGTGGCCAGGATATTTATGCCTCTTCAGTTTAGATGCAACCCGTCCTTCTTAGATATGTCATACCTGCCCCGAAGAGCTCCCAGTGGTCCAGATAACGGAACCCCCCCTCCTACACCAGCTGTTTAGCCACGTGTTTAGCTGCTCTATCTTCCTATTTCTAGCCTCACTGGCACGTGGCACAGGGAGTAATCCCGAGATTACAACCTGAGAGGTCCTGTCTTTTAACTTTCTGCCTAGCTCCCTGAACTCCTGCTGCAGGACCTCATGCCTCTTCCTGCCTATGTCGTTAGTACCAATATGTACAACGACCTCTGCCTGTTTGCCCTCCCCCTTCAGGATGCCCTCTACCTGTTCGGAGACATCCTGGACCCTGGTACCAGGGAGGCAACATACCATCCTGGAGTCTCTTTCACGTCCACAGAAGCGCCTATCTGTGCCCCTGACTATAGAGTCCCCTATGACTATTGCTCGTTTGCGCTTTGACCCTCCCTTCTGAACATCAGAGCCAGTCGTGGTGCCACTGCTCTGGCTGCTGCTGTCTTCCCCTGATAGACTACCCCCCCCCCCCGACAGTATCCAAAGGGGTATACCTGTTCAAGAGGGGGACAACCACAAGGGATTCCTGCACTGACTGCCTGCCCTTTCTGATGGTCACCCATTTCTCTGCCTGCACCTTGGGTGTGACCACATTTATATAACTGCTATCTATGACGCTTTCCGTCACCTGCATGCTCCTAAGTGCATCCAACTGCTGCTCCAACCGAACCATGCAGTCTGTGAGGAGCTCCAGTTGGGTGCATTTTCTGCAGATGAAGCCATCCGGGATGCTGGAAGCCTCCCGGACCTGCCACATCTCACAGTGAGAACACTGCACCCCTCTAACTGACATTGCGTCAATTAATTCGTAAATTAAAGTTAAAAGTTTTTTTTTAAAGTTACTGTTAACTATATGTTTCCTAGCACTAGATTTCTACTCTAAATGTGAAAGCTAAATACAGTACTCTCTGATCTCTGGCTTAGATACCACTCTAAATTATAATTAAGTAATTATGTTTAATTAGTTTACCAATGTTTAATTTTTTAAATTTAGTGTAGATTCCCAGCTTGCCAATCAGGTCACAGCTTTTCTGTGATGTCACTTTAGGTGCCCCCCACCCCCCCCCCCCCCCCCCCACACACACACACAATTTGAAAAGGTAATAAAAGTAAAAATGAGTAAAATTCACTTACACCCTGGCCATTTTATCGTGGGAGCTGGGAGTTTTACGCGGCCGGCTGCTAGCCCCTGACCGGTCGCAGTATCGGTGAGGGGGCGCCGCTGATTTTTTTGACGTAAAACGCCACAGATCTTCCGCACTTGGGATCAAAAATGGTGAATCCAGCCCATGATCTCTCAATTCTGGCACCTCCTGTATTGCACTTTCTCTGGTGTTTATACATTTTGTTAAAACATGGAGCCAGAACTGTTCCTGTTGTTTGTGGTGGCTTGACCAGGGTTCTACACAAGTTCAACATAACTTAATTAATTTGTATTCTATATCCCTAGAAATAAACCTCAGTGTTTTGTTCGCATTTTTATTTACTTTGCTGACCTAGGATACTACTTGTTAAAAAAAAATCCAATTACGGGGTAATCCGCCTACTCTGCACATCTTTGCATGTGGGGGTGAGACCCAAGCTGACAAGGGAAGAATGTGCAAACTCCACACGGACAGTGACCAAGGGCTGGGTTTGAACCTGGGCTCTTAGCGGCGTGAGGCAGCAGTGCTAACCATTGTGCCACCATGTTGCCCCTAGGATACTACGCTTAATGATTTTTCTACCTTTTCCTGGAACCTTTTGCTCTTTGACGACATTCAATATCTTTTTTTCTTAGGTGTTCGTGAGGCTTGTCTGTTTTCCGACTAAAGTGCATTACCTCAATTTCTTCAATGTCAAAGTTTGTTTGCCAAATATCACTCAAGAAGCATATTTTTGACGGTCGTCTTGTTTTACCATGCATATCCGAGCTTGATGTACCGTGTGCTCTAACTCACACCGCCTCCTACCGAGAGCCCTTAGACCATAAAACGTGGGAGCAGAAGTAGGAAAATTTGGCCCACCGCATCTGTTCTGCCATTCAATGCGATTCTGACTGATCTGATATGGTAATCCTCAACTGCACCTTATCGCTATAACCCTTGATTCCCTTACTGGTTAAAAATCTGTCTATCTCAACCTTAAACATACGTAACGACCCAGCCTCTAAACACTCTGCGGTAAAGGATTCCACAAATTCACTACCATTTGAGAGAAGAAATTCCTCCTCAACCCTGTCTCAAATGAGTGACCCTTGACTCTGAGCTTATGCCCTCTGGTCCTAGACTCTTCCGAAAGGGGAAAGAGCCTATCAGCATGTACCCTATCAAGCTTCCTGAGAATCCTATATGTCTCAATAAGATCACCCTCATTCTTCTAAACTCCAATGAGTACAGGTCCAACCTCTCCTCACAAGAAAATCACTCCGTACCCAAGGTCAACCTAGTGACCTTCTCTAGACTGCTTCCACTGCCAGTATATCTTTCCTCAGATAAGAGGACCCAAACTGTTTGCAGTATTCCACCCATGGTCTAACTAGTGCCTTGAATAGTTTTAACAAGACACCCTTATTTTTATACTCCATTCCATTTGAAATAAAGATCATCATTCCATTTGTCTTCCCAATTACCTGCTGAACTGGCATGCTAGCTTTTTGTGATTTATGCACAAGGATCACGAAATCCCTCTATGCACAACCAGAGTAACCCTGGTTGCACAAAGGCTATTTATCTTCTTCTGACACTGCAGCCCCATCTGCTTATGGAGTGAGCTGGCGCTCGCACTCGCGGCCACAGCATCCAAGTCATCTTGCTAGCTGGATGCCTGTCTGATTGAGGGTCGAGGGTTTCCCACCTCTGCTGGACCCTGTCCAGAGGTTTGCTGAGGGCTCCCTTGGTGATGCGTGGCGCAGTCTTTCTGGCAGCCATCCCCCGACTGGACTTGGATCAAGTGCTGCGGAAGCGTTTAAAAGATGTGCCCCACTGACTGCAGCCATGAAGTTGTGGTGGGGCGAATAAATTAGAGGCTGACCACTAAAGATGTAGCGTGAAACTTGTGGGAGAAAATCTTTTGGTTAAAGGGGCTGAATATACGGCAACCTTTCTTGCTGTTGACACTGGCGGGACTCTCTCTGGTTTTCTCGTCGGGACCGACACTGAGAAAAAATATCGGAAAATTCTGCTTTGTTTGTGAATTAAATTTTAACCCAGGTTTTGGGGATGGTTGACATGAGCAACAGCGGGGTGCACCATTTAAACGCTTCCCCAGCACCTGTTCCAACTGACACTAAAAGGCTAACTTGAACTAAGAAGAGAATTAGCACCAGAAAATGAGCAGGGTGGATAAACAGAAAGGGAATGATGTCCATGAATAAATATATCTTGAATCACACTGCTGAGAGAATGTAAATGAGACTGGAAAATTCCCAGCAGCTCTGGTCCAGCTTGTTAATAGTCCAGCAGGAACCTGCTCCAAACTATAGAGGATGGATTTGTACCAAGTTCAGTGAGTGCAATCTGTTCAGACACATAACCCTGCCTGATGAGAACACGCCCAAAGAAGCAAATGCTAATAGTGATGTGAGAAAAGCATCGAAGGTGAGGTGACGATCATGCTGAGTGCTCAAGATATATTGGGACGCAGCTTTCGGGAATTATCATTCCCAGTGTTGGAGGCATTCACTGGGAATTTACGCACGGACTTAAGTATATCCCAGATACATTCTCAATTTGTGTTCCATTGCCTGAGGTGGCCAACAACATCGAAAAACAGGGAGACCTTTCATCGGATAAAATTTCTGACGGCTGTGATTCACTAATGCATGACCGAGTGACCACCATTTGCTGCTCAGTGATGCTAATTTTGGTTCCGCCAGGTCCACTCAGCTCCTGACCTCATTACAGCATCTCAAAAGGTGAGCTGAGAGGGATATCAAGTGTGATATCAAGGAGCCCGAGCAAAACTGGAGTCAATGGGCATCGGGGGGAAACTCAGCACTGAGTGGAGTCATATCTAGCACAAAGGAAAATGGTTATGGTTGGTGGAGGTCAATCATCTCAGCCCTAAACATCATTGCAGGAGTCCCTCAGGGTAGTGTCCTAGAGTCAACCAAATTCAATTGATAATTGTATGATGTTGAGCACCATTAGTGTCTCCTCAGATACTGAAGCAGGCCATGTTCAAATGCAATAAAACTTGAACACTATTTTTGTAAGGGCCACGAAGAATCCAGCACGAGTTTTAAGGATACAAAATAATAACGTTTATTTACTATAACAATATATATATAACAGTAGCAGTAACTTCCCTTGCTACCTTCTCCTTCCTGCTGGTTCCTGAACTGGCCAGCTTATTTATACTAGGAGTTTCTCCGCCCCCCTCATGGGGAAGTTCATACTCCCACAGGATTGTGGGATAGTCATTAGTCCCCAGCCAATCGGAAGTAGGCAGGTTATAACATCCCTCCCCCCCAAAGTCCAAGGAATCCACCGAAGACCCTGGCGAAGGAAGGCGTCGAACTCGTTTGGCCGCAGGCCGGACGCCATTTGCACGCGGCGCTGGATCAGGCGGCGTGTAACGAGACGGAGACCGGCGCTTCCGTGATGAACGGCGCGGTTGTACATCCACAGTCTGTGGACCCGAGGATTCCCCCTCTGATTCATCCTGTGTCTCCATCTCGGAGTCAGAGTCTGCTGCCTCCGTCATGTCAGCGTCTCTATCTCCATTCGGTCCCGTAACGACCTGCGCAGGCTTCGAGTGAGCACCAGTGGAGGATTTTGAGGACTACCTTCCCTTGTCTCTGGTCTTTGCGGCTGTTGAAATGAGCTCCGGGGGCGGGGAATCTTTTGAGGGGATGATCTTCTGGACCGGACGTGGTCTACATGTTTTCGCTGGAGACGACCCTGGGCTTGCACTTGGTAAGATATAGGGCCCGTTTGGCGAAAGATTACACCAGGAACCCATTGGGCACCACCAGCAAAATTCCGCACGAATACTGGGTCACCGGGCGCAAACTGCCGAATCGGACGATGCCGAGGCAATCCCTGTCCCTGCCGTTCTTGTGTGCGGCATACTTTTGCGCCAATGTCCGGGAAGACCATACTAAGGCGGGTGCGAAGTCTTCGGCCCATTAGGAGTTCTGCGGGAGCTACCCCAGTCACTGCATGGGGGGTGGTCCTGTACGTAAACAAAAAGCGAGCCAGTCTCGTGTCCATTGATCCGGCAGACTGCTTCTTTAGGCCTCTTTTGAATGTTTGCACTGCACGCTCTGCCAACCCATTTGAAGCCGGGTGGTAAGGGGCAGTGTGGATATGGCGGATGCCGTTCATCTTTGTAAACCTAGCAAACTCCTCACTCGTGAATGGAGTGCCATTATCCGTGACCAGCACCTCGGGGAGGCCATGCGTACTAAATGATAAACGCATCTTTTCAATTGTTGCGCAGGACGTTGTCCCCTGCATCTTATGCACCTCCAGCCATTTGGACTGGGTGTCAATTAGTAGCAGGAACATGGATCCCTGAAAAGGGCCTGCGAAATCTGCATGTAAGCGTGCCCAAGGCCGCCCTGGCCATTCCCAGTGATGTAGGGGCGCGGCCGGCGGAAGCTTCTGATGCTCCTGGCAAATGGAGCAGTTTTGGGCCACCTTCTCAATGTCGGTGTCGAGGCCTGGCCACCAGACATAACTCCGGGCCAACATTTTCATCTTGGTCACGCCCAGGTGCCCATTGTGCAAGTCTGATAATATCAGCTCCTGGCCTTTTTCCGGGACAATCACACGCGTCCCCCACAAGAGGATGCCGTCTTCCACGCTGAACTCTGACAGCTTGGAGGAAAATGCCCGCAACTCGCCTGGGAGCTGTCTATGCTGCCCACCATACAGGACTATGTGCCGAACCTTTGACAAGACTGGCTCCGTCTGGGTCCACTCACGGATCTGTGATGCCGTGACAGGCAAGGTGTCCATAAAATTTAGGGTTGCAACCACCTCACTGGTCGTGGGGGTCGACATGGGGCCGGTCGATAAAGGCAATCGGCTCAGTGCGTCGGCATTTGCTCTCTGCGTACCTGGTTTGTGCTCCAGAGAATACTCATATGCAGCAAGCAACAAAGCCCAGCGCTGGATCCGTGCAGAAGCAATGGGCGGTATTGGCTTATCCTCTCTGAAGAGTCCCAGCAGGGGCTTATGATCAGTCACGATAGTGAAATGGCGGCCGTACACATACTGGTGGAAGCGTTTCACCGCGAAAACCACTGCCAGGCCCTCCTTCTCGATCTGCGCGTACTTTTTCTCCGCTGCAGTCAATGTGCGGGAGGCGAAAGCTATCGGTCGCTCGGCCCCGTTCTCCATCTTGTGGGACAGGACAGCCCCAATACCATACGGGGATGCATCACATGTGACGAGCAAAGGCTTTCCCGGATCATAGTGGGTTAGTAATCCAGACGACGACAATTGTTGTTTTACCCGCCGGAAAGCGGTTTCTTGCGGCTGACCCCAAACCCAGGTGTGATTTTTCTTTAGCAGAAGGTGCAAGGGGGCCAGCGTAGTTGCCAGATTGGGGAGGAACTTCCCGTAATAGTTTACGAGACCGAGAAAAGAACGAAGATGCGAAGTGTCAGTCGGGGTGGGGGCATGTTGAATTGCACGCACCTTCTCTGTGACGGGGTGCAGACCCTCGCAGTCCACCCGATAACCTAGGTAGACTACTTCTTTTGCCTGAAATACGCACTTTGTGTGACGTAAACGGACTCCAGCCTCCGAAAGGCGTCTAAGGACAGCCTCCAGATTTTCCAAATGCTCTTGCTCCGACGTCCCTGTAATCAACACGTCATCTAGGTAGACAGCCACATGTGGTAAACCTCTCAAAATGCCCTCCATAACACGTTGAAAAATTGCGCAGGCAGAGGATACTCCAAAGGGCAACCGTGTATATTCATACAGGCCCCGGTGTGTGTTAATTGTTACATATGGTCGGGAGGCAGGGTCCAGCTCCAACTGCAGGTAGGCGTGACTCATATCTAATTTTGTGAATGAGAGTCCACCTGCAAGTTTCGCGTAGAGATCCTCTATGCGAGGCATTGGGTATCGGTCGAGTCGGGAAACTGTATTCACTGTAAGTTTATAGTCGCCACACAAGCAAACTGTGGCATCTGGCTTCATTACTGGTACAATTGGTGCTGCCCAGTCAGCAAAACGGACGGGCCTGATAATACCCAAACTCTCCAAATGAGTGAGCGCCCCTTCTACCTTCTCGAGCAAAGCGTAAGGCACTGGGCGCGCCCGGAAATAGCGCGGCGTGGCTCCTGGTTCAACTTGGATACGGGCTACAGCCCCTTTTATTTTCCCCAAACCAGGCTGGAATACCTCTGGGTATCGTCCTAGCACCTCAGTCAACCCTCCAGAAACTGTTTGGAGGATGTGCTGCCATTGCAACCGCAAATGGCGCAACCAGTCCCGACCCAACAGGCTGGGCCCATGGCCACGCACTACGATAAGTGGGAAACGCCCCTCCTGGCGTCCATAGACAACAGGGGTCATTGTAGTTCCTGCAATGTCCAGTGGTTCCCCCGTGTAGGTGGCCAACCTGGCCTGTGAGTCAGTTAATGTAAGGGTCTGTATACCCTGCTTGATGCGGTCGAATGTCCTCTGGGCGATCACGGAGACCGCTGCGCCAGTATCCAACTCCATCTCCAGCGGGTGGCCATTGACCCGTACTGTCACCTTAATGGGGGCCACACGGGGACCTGCCACACAATGCAGCTGCAGGCAGTCGTCCTCCGTCTCCACGTCCTCAGGAGTGGTCGCCACAGGTTCATCCACATGGAAGGTACGGCCTCTGGTCTGGTCCCAGTTACGGCCCCTGGGCTGGTCCCAGTTTCGGTCGGAACGACGGCGCCTCTGGCGTCCCCAGGACCGCCGTCCGCGACGGGGTCGGCGCCTACAAGTCTGACACGGACATGGCTCCTCATCCATTGGCTCTGGAGAAGGCTCCCTTCGGGGAGGAATGTCCGATGGCCACTGGCGTCGGTCCGGTCGTTGCCTCGCCCAAGGTACCGCAGGAGTGCGGGGGGACGTTTTTGGGCTGAAAGGGTTGCGCCCCAAGGCATGCACTTCCATTCCCTGTAGCTCCTGTACTCCTCGCTCTGCGCTCTCTCGGGACAAGACTATTTGTATTGCCTGTTGAAAAGTCAATGTTGGCTCCGCTAACAACTTTCTCTAGGTTGCTGCATTGTTAATACCGCAAACCAAACGGTCGCGTAACATTTCTGACAAGGTTTCACCATAGTCACAGTATTCCGCAATCCCGCGTAGCCTGGATAAAAAAATCGGCAAGGGATTCTCCAGGGGTCCTCTCAGCGGTATTAAACCGGTAACGCTGGACTATCGTGGACGGGGTTGGGTTAAAGTGTTGCCCCACTATATTCACAAGTTCGTCAAACGTTTTGGTGTCTGGCGCAGCTGGGTACGTAAGGCTCCTAATCACCCCAAACGTATGCGGCCCGCAGGCGGTGAGCAATATGACCACCTGGCGCTCGTTTTCAGTGATATTGTTTGCCCGGAAATAGTAATGCATCCGTTGTGTGTACTGGTTCCAGCTTTCCAGCGCAGCATCAAAAACATCCAAACGTCCGTACAGAGGCATGGTATAATAGAAAACAACTTCCAACCTGTATCCAACAAAAATCCATGGAGGTGGCTTCAGCAGTGTAGACAGCTATTCACTTTTACCTTCGTCGCCAGTTTTGTAAGGGCCACAAAGAATCCAGCACGAGTTTTAAGGATACAAAATAATAACGTTTATTTACTATAACAATATATATATAACAGTAGCAGTAACTTCCCTTGCTACCTTCTCCTTCCTGCTGGTTCCTGAACTGGCCAGCTTATTTATACTAGGAGTTTCTCCGCCCCCCTCATTGGGGAAGTTCATACTCCCATAGGATTGTGGGATAGTCATTCGTCCCCAGCCAGTCGGAAGTAGGCAGGTTATAACAACTATCCAAACTTGGTCTGAAACGTGGCAAGTAACATTCGTGGCACACAAATGCCAGGCAATGACCATCTCCAACAAGAGAGAATCTAACCATTGCCCCTTAACATTCAATTATATTACCATCACTCAATTTCCTACTATTAACATCCTGGGGCTTATCATTGATCAGAAACTGAACTGGGATAGCCTTATAAATACTGTGGCTACCAGAGCAGGTCTGGTATTCAGAAATCTGCAGAAAGTAACGCACCTCCTGACTCCTCTCCACCATTTGCAAGGCATAAGTCAGGAATGTGATGGAATACTCTCCACGTGCCTGGATGAGTGCAGCTCCAACAACACTAAAGAAGCTCAACACCACCCAGGACAAAGCAGTCCATTTGATTGGCACCCCTTCCACCATCTTCAACATGCACTCCCTCCACCACTGACTCACAGTGACAGCGGTCTGTACCATCTACAAAATGCACTGCAGGAACTCACCAAGGCTCTTTCGACAGCACATTCCTAACTCGCGACCATTATCATCCAGAAGGACAAGGGCAGTAGAAGCATGGGAACACAACCACCTGGAAGTGCCCCTCCAAGCCGCTCACCATCCTGACTTGGCAATATACTGCCGTCCCTTCACTATCGCTGGGCCAGAATCCTAGAAATCCCTCTCTCACAGAACTGTGCGTGTACCTACAACCATCGACTGCAGTAGCTCAAGAAAGCAGCTCACCATCACCTTCTCAAGGGTAATTGGGGCTGGGCAATAATGCTGGCTTAGCCAGTGATGCCCACACTCCATGAACATACTTTTAAAAAAATGATTCACTCTTATTCACAAAGTTCCATACTGAGGGAATTCAAAAGCCACTATGCTTTTTCCCCAGCATACAACATTGTAATGGTATGTATCTGACCTGTTTTGATAAATAGGCGTTAATGTAAACATGTAGAACAATGCAATACTGACTGTTGAGCTTTGTTCATAAATCTATTCATCTCCCCACTTTTACTTCTGTCTGTGTTTTCTTAAAGTTTTAAGTTTCTTTACCATATTTTAATTCATACATCTTTCAAATAAGAATGCCCTGCATCTTCACTGCATAATTACTCCTGTCTTGTAGCCTGAAGGCACACTTCTAGAGAGGAATTGCCTGACCTGGTACAGCTACACTAATGGGTTTTGACAGAAGCTCATGCTAATTTTGAAATTGGTTGTCTTATCTTGGCTTCAGACTGTTTTCCCTGTCTTGGAGTCATAGCTGATTTGCTTAATGCTAATGAGCATACAGCCATTTGAATTTTGTCAAAAAAGCATCACGTGGACTTTCAGACTGTGCTTCAGATAATTTCAACCCTTTCCCCAGGAGTAATGGGATGTTTTAATTCTCTACGAACTGTGAGTGTCACATTAATTTGGCATTAGGCAGCGCAGAGACAGGCATCTTGTCTAATCCCTTCAAACAATGCGATTTCAAAATGTCCGCAGGCCTGAGATTTTGTCAATCCAATATGATAAGCTATTTGCGGTGCAAATTAATGTGAGCCGTGCATGCTAAGGAAATGTTTAATTTTGCCCAAAGTTAATTTTTGTTTTCATTTTAATTGCCCGTAACTCTTTTCGGCCAGGGCCCAGATTATCAAACACAAAACCAAGTTCGCACGGCTGAGTTTTCTGTGCACAAATGTTGCAGCAGAGAGTGAAGATGGAGGAATGTAGATGATGCCATAATCTTGATGCAAAGGAGATGCAGGGCTGAGGAAAGTCTTGTCAACCAGGCTCTGCTGCGGCATGCCTCCCCCCCCTCCGGCTAATGCGGCGAGCTATTTAAAATTCCATTTGGTACGGCGGGACGGGGGTATACTGTCAGGTGCGCGGGGCCATAAAACCCTGGCTGCTGTACAACATACTCAGGGCGTGGAAGTAAGTTTTGATAGAAAATAAGAAGCATGGTTGATGATGATTCAAAGTTTAACAGATGGAAGTCTTTAATTACACCTTCACGGACCGGAAAAGAATGATGTTGTCTGTTGGAATTTGGAGGGACGTTGATGTACGTGATGCATAGGCTGAATTTTACCCACTTAGTTCTCTTTCAGACATCAGGACCACTTTCAGATCATGAAGCCTATCATCGGAACAACAGGCCATCCAATCATCCAATTGCTCTTTCTCACAGCTAAGCAAACCAATTAAGAGCTAGCTGGCCCCAGGCTCCCCAACCATTGAGAGACGACAGGAGGGAAAACACGGCCATTTTGTCAGAGGAAGGATTTATGAGGCAAGAGGCCAGTGCCTGCTTCTCTGAAGAAATTGTTTTTTTTTAGGCTGCAGCAGCTACAGGAACGGTGAGGGGACCTGGGGAGGCTGCTCCCTGAGTTTCTCCAACTTACCTGGAGGTTCGCCTAAAGGAGCTGATGGGCTGCAAGTGTAGTGGGCTCTCCTGGAGGCAGGACAATGAGGGCAACCAAGCAGGCATGGATGGAAGTCGCCGAGGGAGTAAGCAGTTGCGGAGTGCCTCCTCTAACCTGGGGACAGTGGACCATGAGGATCCAGGACCATAAGAGGGCATGAGAAGTGAGTGGACTAACAGTATCAGATGCCAAGCCCCACACATTCACTTTCCAGCATTCTCCTGCACAGTACGTCACAGGTCAGGACATCTTGCAGCTCCACTTGTTCCTCTCTCAAATCCGCAACACTCACACTCACCCGTCCCCAATAACCCTCTCAATCTCATGCCACAGTCACCTTACACAAATGTTGTCCTTCATTCCTCCGGACACAGGCCATTCCTATCACTGCCACCTCCCTGTTTCCTTTCTTTGAAAACAAAGATTTCACCAGGTTGGGAAGATTCAAAGAAATGGGGTTATGGGATGCGGGGGGCCGGGCAAGTGATAGGCCGCAAGTGATGGGCACCTTGGCAGTAACTGGCTATGTGAGCCTGCCTGTTCCACTGTGAAGGAGATCTGGCAACATGAGGGTTAAGATACGTGCTTGCACACATCGGGACTGCTAGTCCTCTACATGCATGTGGAGGGGCATGTAGCTGAGCAGAAGACAGCTGGTGTTGCGGTTGGTGTTGCTGTTGCTGCAGCTGGAGCATGTTGCAGTGGGAAGATCCTGCCTGAGGCCCTCAGCAAGATGGGGGAGGGGGTGGCACGCTGCTGACACAGTGTCATCACATAAACTGCTCTCACGAGGCTCTGAGGATTGGCAGCTGGGGAGTGCATGCTGAGGGTAGGTGCGGAGCATTCTCCGGATTCTACAACAATCCAAGTGGGGGTTTTTTCTCACCTTCCCACTACTGTCTGATGTATCTATTCTCTCCTACTCCTGTGAACCTTGGTCGTACCTTGTACCCGTGGCTCTGACATTTCACCTTGGTCTGTTATACATTTTTAAAATGTAGACCTGACTAGAATGTTAACATCAATCGGCACGTCAGAAGGCTTTGTCACACCAGCATTCAACTCCAATGCGATATTGTAAGCGAATAAGACAGTTGGGAAAAGAAAAAGGCCTTTCAACTCATCACTCCATAATTTAAATACTGGAACCATTGCTGGAGCCAATATTTTCAATTTTGTCCGTCACGTTTCATTTGCCGAACTCTAGTGATGTTGTTAAAGGTTTAACCTAGGTCTCATCAGCACAATCTTGGCCTGCATCCAAACTCACAGGCCTAAATTTTGTCCAGCCCCAGCAACATACGCAGCTCTCTTTTCAAAATAAATCCATCGAATTAAGCATTCAGCAGCCTGGGGGGCAGTTTATTGCACAAATTAACAATGATTGAAAGGAAATATTTCATCTTAACTTTATCCTTTGTCACTGATTTTCTCATTTTAAAAATATGCGCATTTTCCCACATTCCTATATCTGCAACAAATAATTCACCCGTTTATCATTTACTGCGCTATTTTTAAAACAGCAGTCATGTCACACTTTAAATTTCTTTTCAGTCAGAAAAATAACCTCTCTCCTTAAATTTGTCTTCATAACATACAAATTCAGGTCTTAGAATCATCTACCACTTCCATCACTGTCAAGGGCTTCATTACCACAGACCCCATTATCACTGGGACTCTAGACTGTGCAATCTCGCATTCTCCTCCCATTCATCATTCTTATTACACAAAGGAAAATAAGAGATGCAACAAACGCTGGAAATTCGAATAAAAGCAGAGGATGCTTAAATAGGCGCAGCAATCGACAGCTGAAAGAGGAGACAGCTCACATTGAGGTGGTGACCCTTGATTAAAACTGACATGGAGAGAAAGGATCAAAGCAAATGGAGCGACCGGGGTCCAAGTAAACAGGAACGGAGAGTATGAAAGAGAGTACATTGATGTGGCATCCTGTGACATTCCAAAAGCTTCAAAATCAATCAATTACTTTTGAATTATAGTAACTGTTGTTATTCAGATACCACAAAAACTAATCAGGTAAATAACCAATTGTAATAACCCTCACAAGAACCACGGGGACACCTCCATTGATCTCTCTGTGGGACTCGTGGAATACAAGCCCCCCTGTGAGTGGGCGGAGGTCTGCCCAGCTGGGGCTTGTAAATTCACCGAATAAAAGCCTACCCTGACTGGGACTGGGGTGACCGGTAATCCCAATTGGAACCTTGGAACTGGAAGCCGCGATGTGGCCTTTATCATAGAAATCATAGATTCTGGGACTTCCACCCCTATTCCTGGCACCAGCACAGGCCAACACCCGAGCACCCGATCTGGCCAGCATCTCATAGCTGCCCCCCTCACCACCCGCATAGTTTCTGTCGAGTTGAAACAGCTTTTCCATGACACTTGAGCGATGGTCCCTCAGAGGTGTCATGAACCATAGTCTGGATTCAGAAACATTTTGAAAGGTAAGTTCATGCCCCCTAAACTACTTCCATGTCCAACATGCCACCTTTATGCCCTCCATGTCCCCTCTGTGGCTTCTATGTTTCTGTGCTACCTCCATGTCCTCCATGTCCATTCACCCAGTGTAGACTATTATGTACAGAAGCATTCATAATGAGCACAGATGGGGAACCTGCATTTTTGGTCATCTGTTTCTATTGAAACAATTTCAAGATGGTCACAAGTATGAATGCTTGACTGCACTCCAAGACTCAGAATTGCATTAGCTAAGTAAGGGTTCTGTTTTGACAATTGAGTGGAGTTTGATTTGGTTGATTGACATTTTTATGCAATTATAATAAGTCACCCTTTTACATCTTTCTTCAAAGTCTGAATATTTATTTGGACAAGATTAAGAGGTGAGTAATGGTTAAAGCTTTTGTTGCTGATACAATAATGGCGCTGTTTGATTGGCAACAGTTTCTTTTCATAGAATTTACAGTGCAGAAGGAGGCCATTCGGCCCATCGAGTCTGCACCGGCTCTTGGAAAGAGCACCCTACCCAAGGTCCACACCTCCACCCTATCCCCATAACCCAGTAACCTCACCCAACACTAAGGGCAATTTTGGACACTAAGGGCAATTTAGCATGGCCAATTCACCTAACCTGCACATCTTTGGACTGTGGGAATGTGTCTGAACAAAATTCTTTTGTTATCCTTTCAACACTTGCCATTGCTATTATACAGTTCATCAGTTCTATATATAGTGCATACTGGGTGAATGGGCATGGAAGTGCAATGAAGGTCAAGGAGGGGGGATGGAGGCCATGGAAGGGGAATCAGCATTGGGTCGAGGGCTGAAGGTGTGTGAAGGGTGAGGGCTAGAGGCCCCTACAGCTTCTAAAAAACATTGGATTCAATGCCAGGGAATTGAAATGGGCCTTCTAGCCAGCTCACCTCCCTGACCATTTTTGATATACTTCTGGGGTTGCTGGGTCCAACTCTATCCCTCCCCCACCACCTCGGAGTGAAGATTGGATGTGACAGATACCTTTAAACGGAGGTGGGTCTGCTGAGTCGGAGAGCTTCCCATCTTGAGCTACCCACTAGGGTAGCGAAAAGCCAGCCCTTGATGTCTCATTTGAAGAATGGTGCTGTTATGAATATAGCACTTGCTTACTTCTGTCCTAGACGGTTGGGATCATTACACACACAAATACTGGAGTTTAATAATCTACAAATAACTTTTCAATTTCGTGGAACATGCTGTGAAACATGTTCATGACACAAAGGTCAACTTAGACAGGAGTTGCATATCAAAATATTTTAATAAAATAAATGAAAAGCAAGCAGCGGACAGAGTCGAAAACAACTCCAAAATAGACGGTGCGCTATTGGAAGAATTTAACAGGGAAATTGAAGGAACCAACTCAATGGCTGGGATTTTTCCATCCTGCCAATGGTGAACATCGTCGTGGGTGGGGTGGGATGAGAAAATTTGGAGAGTGGCCAAAGGTCAGTAGACTTTATGCCGCTATCCAAATGTTTCCATCCTACCTGCGACGATGCCCGCCGCTGACAGGACAGGGAAATCCCAGCCCAACGTTGTTGCTAACACGGTTAAGAACAACTGCACCCCCACCCACCTCTGGTTCGATCCCAGCCCTGGGTAACTGTCCAAATGGAGTTTGCATATTCTCCCCGTTTCTGCATGGGTATCACCCCCACAACCCAAAGATGGGTAGGTGGATTGGACACGCTCAATTGCAGCAGCTGACAGCTCAATGAAAAACAAATATAGTCTTAAAGTGGTAATGCATTTAAAGAGGTAATGCATTTAAAGTGGCAAAGCACTTAAAGCAGTAACCCCAAGAAGAAACAAATGATTTGACAGGAAAATTGGAGAAGACCCCAGATAGAGGGCAACTCTCAAAACATTTCCAGAAGCAGCGAAGACCTCAAGGAAGAGGCACCAGGGGTGGAGTCCTCTCTTAGACAGAAGACATGGAGGGACTGAGGCAGTCGGGTGGATGTTGTACTGCTGGACAGCTTTACTTACTAATAAATACATTCTGTGTTTCTAATGAAGTCTGTGAAAGTGCATCTTTCCACAATGTGACCCATTTAAGTTTACTCTTCGACACAAAGCAGCTTCTGCACCACATCACAATATTTATTGAATGGTTCCTGAGTTTCTACTCCACATCCAAAATCATTCTCGATGGAACCTTGATAAGATGTGATTCTTTCCCAAACTTACCTTTTGCCAGTTTGCAATCATTTCCCCTTGTCAAGTAGTTACCACATAACTTGATGTCAAGCTCAAGATTAAACATTCCCATTCCATTTGGTATTTTACATACCTCTATGAGATTATCTCTCCCATGCCTTGGGAGCCATTATTATCTTCAGAAAGTGTTCATGCTTGATGGAAGTGCCTTTATGATGGCTTTCTTACCAAGGGTCTTTCAGGAGATGTTGCATGGTGCAGTGGTCTGTAACAGGTGACTGAGCTGTTCAACAAATTCTTTACTTAACCATCCGTTTCATGTTCCACGTCGGCAGGCAGTACTACAGATGGTGCCCACTCCTTCAGATTTGATGTGATGGCCTTAACTTTAAAGATCGTAAAGGTTTGGGGGAGGAATTTTCCGGTTTTGTTTCCCAAGTTTTGGTTCAGCACAAGAAAAACACAGCCAGCTTTACTTAGCATATTTTCGAGCACTTCGGAAAACAAAATGCCCCTGTTTTGATACATGTATGTAATAAAATACATTAAAGAAAACAAAATGCGGGAGGCGTTTCCCACTCCGTCACTCTAACAGGTGGGGCCTAAAAAAGCCGGCCCCGCAGTCAATGTCGGCTTTCCAGAGAAAAAAGGGCAACCTGGGGCGAAATTCTCCCCCAACGGCGCGATGTCCACCAACTGGCGCCCAAAACGGCGCCAATCAGACGGGCATTGCGCCGCCCCAAAGGTGCGGAATGCTCCGCATCTTTGGGGGCCGAGCCCCGACATTGAGGGGCTAGGCCGGCGCCGGAGGGATTTCCGCCCCGCTAGCTGGCGGAAACGGCGTTTGTTGCCCCGCCAGCTGGCGCGGAAATGACATCCCCGGGCGGCGCATGCGCGGGAGTGTCAGCGGCCGCTGAAAGTTTCCCGCGCATGCGCAGTGGGAAGAGTCTCTTGTGGAGGCGGAAGGGAAAGAGTGCCCCCACGGCACAGGCCCGCCCGCGGATCGGTGGGCCCCGATCGCGGGCCAGGCCACCGTGGGGGCACCCCCTGGGGTCAGATAGCCCTGCGCCCCCCCCCCCAGGACCCCGGAGCCCGCCCACGCCGCCTTGTCCCGCCGGTAAATACCTACTTTAATTTACGCCGGCGGGACAGGCAATTTCTCGGCGGGACTTCGGCCCATCCGGGCTGGAGAATTGAGCGGGGGGGCCCGCCAACCGGCGCGGCCCGATTCTCGCCCCCGCCCAATCTCCGGTACCGGATGGGCCGAAGTCCCGCCGAGAAATTGCCTGTCCCGCCGGCGTAAATTAAAGTCGGCAACCGGTGGGGGTGGGATTCCCGGCAGCCAACGGCCATTCTCCGACCCGCTGGGGGGGTCGGATAATGACGCCCAAGATCTCCAGCATGAAAGATTAAAAGACACAACACCCACAACAAACATGGGGAACCCCCTTCATGGAGCTCCCCTGAGAAAACCAACCTGGCACCTTCCTTTGTCACCGCCACTTGGCACTGCCCCAGGGAAGTGCCAGAATGGAATGTCAGGGGTCAGTACTGGGGGCAGTGCTGGGGATAGTGCCCAGGCATGTCCCTGTCCCACCCGCCGGGGGCTGTACTTACCAGGATGTCCCCAGCATGGTCTCTTCACCTGGTTCACATTGCTCCAGACCTGTTGTAAACCTCGACGATGTGACGTCGCATTGATGAGGGGGAAATCCCAAAGTGGAGGATGATACAGCAGGGAAACCCACAATAGAGTGGGAGTTTTCGTGCAATGGCCCACCATTGGCCAGCAGCGTGATCTTCTGATCTGTTCATTGTCAACAGGGTCTCCCGTTGAATGCACATCAGCTCTCTGTCGACCCCGTCAATTCCCTTTAGCATCTTCTATACCTCAATTAGATCTCCTCTTATTCTTCTAAACTCCAGAGAGTACAGGCCTAAACTGCTCAATCTCTCTTCATAAGAAAAGTCCTTATCACTGGAATCAATCTAATGAACCTTCTCAGAGCCGCCTCTAATGCATTTACACCCTCCCTCAAGAAAGGGAACCAAAGCTGTGTGCAGTACTGCAGATGTGGACTCACCAATGCCCTATATATTTGCAACAACACTTCCCTACTTTTATACTCTATTCCATTAGAAATATTACCTGCTGCACCTGCATGCTAACTTTTTGCAATTCATGCACAAGGACACCCAAATCCCTCTGCAGTGAAGCATTTTGAAGTTTCTCTCCATTTAGATAATAAGTTGCTTTTATTCCCCCAACTAAAATGGATAACCTCACACTTATCCTCGTTAAATTCCATCTCCAAATTTTGACCCACTCACCTAATCTACCTATATCCATTTGTAAATTCCTTATTTGCTCATTGCAACTTAATTTCCCACCTAATATAATGTAATCTGCAAATTTGGCTACAGTACATTTTACCCCTGCATTCAAGTAATTAAAAAGATTGTAGTTGGGGTCGGAGAATGGAGGCCTGTGGCATCCATGAGCTCCAGCTTGCCAGCCAGAAAAATACCCATTTATCCCAATTCTCTGCTTCCTGTTGGTTAGCCAATCCTCTATCCAAGCTAATGTATTACCCTCAATCCCGCAGGATCTTACCTTGCGTACTAGCCTTTTATGTGGTAAATGCAAGTCACAGCATGGTCGGATTTTTGACTAACCCGCTTCTTGTTAACGCACCCTTGCCGACTCATTGGATAGCAGACCATATCCTTAGGCAATTGGTCAAAATAGCAACCACATCCTGTTTCATGTTGGGGGTGGGTTCTTGACCCAGAATCGAACCAGCCTCCCGATTCCTGCTCTCAGTAGAAAAACCCGGCCCTCCGTTCAATTCATACTTTAGAAACTTTTATATTCTACTCAAAAAATGGAACCATTCAGTGAAAACCTACAGAGTTGCAATTGAATTGATGAATTTCATTTTTCTTTTAAAAAAAATATTTTTATTGAAATTATAATGATTTTTATACAAAGTTCACAAAAAAACAAATCATGACACAAAATAACAGGAATAACCCCTTCTCCCATTACAATAGAAGTTAACTCCACCCTATCTCAGCTACCCCCAACTGTTTAAATATTTTACTGCTTTTCATTTTACATTACAGATTTTTAGGGTTATAGTTTTTTACATGTGACAGTACAATCAGAAAAAGGAAGAAGGAAGAAATACACACAAAGTCCCCAGATAACATCACTCCTTTTCCAGCCCCCTTCGTGTATATACATCGGCTTGGCTCATCAGCCGGTTTCATAGAATCATAAAATTTACAGTGGAGAAGGAGTACATTCGGCCCTCGAGTCTGCACCGGCCCTTGGAAAGAGCAGCCTACCTTAGCCTACATCTCCACCCTATCCCTGTCACCCAGTAATCCCATCAAACATTTTTGGACATTAAGGGTAATTTACCGTGGCCAATCCACCTAACGTGCATATCTTTGGACTGTGAGAGTACCGGAGGAAACCCTCGCAGACACGGAGACAATGTGCAGATTCCGCACAGACAGTGACCAAAGCCTGGAATCAAACCTGGGGCTGTGAAGCAACTGTGCTACCGTGCTGCCCATGGTTCCATCTGGGAGGGTGGGGGAGGGGTGAGGTGGTGATCCCCCCCATACAGGGTTTGATCGCTTTCACATGGGATAGCTGCGGAGTGTACGGGAAAAGGATGAGTAGTTCTCAGAATCCATACTGAGCTGGTCTGGAGTGGGGCAAAAGTGCAAATAGGAGAAGGGAGGGGCGGGGAGTTGGTGACCATATCCACAGGCTAAATGATTTCACCATACAGCGGAACAGCAACTGAGAGGTGGTTTGTGCAAGATGTGCACCAGTTGATGCATGAAGGCTGCTAAACTGGGAGGGCAGACATTAATGTGGCACCTGAAGCAATCTCATCAGTGAGAACAATGATGGTTAGGGCTTGATGAATCTTGATAACTAAAATGAACTTTGACATTACAGTTAAAACGGTAGCCAGGATATGTCATAATATACACCAGTATATCATGGTGCAGACACACACTGATGGACACACAGTGGGACCAATCAACATACACAACACTGCAGCCAATCACCAGTGAGAGCACACGCACTATAAAGACAGAGGGCATCAGAGTTCTCGCGCATTCGAGTAGCAGCTAGCTAGGAGCACAGATCTCACAGCCTGCAACACAGACATTCACCATGTGCTGAGTGCATCACCAGGTTAGGACAAGGCAAAGGTCTTTAGTTAAAGCTAGTATTGTATTTACCCACAGTTCAAGTATGTTTAAATAGTTAACCTTTTAATAAAATAGTGTTGCACTACTTCAGGTGTTGGTGACCTGTATGTGATCCAGAATACCCAACACATCATGATACCAGGCGTGGTTGCATACTTGCACTTCTTAGACCTACCTGCAAGTGATCTGCCTCTTCCGCCAGTATTCCGTCATCCTGCAACATGGACATCAGCCCACTGCCGCCGCTCCGCATCGCCGGCAACCTCGGGGCCAACTGGAAGATTTTCAAACAGCGCTTCCAGCTCTTCCTCGAAGCCACAGACAGGAGAAAGATTGCTCTTCTCCTCTCCACGGCCGGGGACCATGCCATACATATTTTCAACTCTCTCACCTTTGCAGATGACGAAGACAAGATGAAGTTCAAGACGGTTCTCCTCAAATTTGGTACACACTGCAGCGTAGAGGTGAATGAAAGTTTAGAGCGCTATGTGTTCCAGCAGCATTTGCAGGGTAAGGACGAACCTTTCCAATCCTTTCTAATGCACCTCCGCATCTTTGCGCAATCTTGCAGCTACGGGCCCACCTCCGACTCCATGATACGCGACCAGATCGTTTTCGGTGTTCAGTCAGACCCCCTACGTCAGCAGCGCCTCAAAGGAAAGCAACTCACCATAGCGACCGCCATCGAGATCTGTGTCCTACATGAAAATGCCACCAGTTGGTACTCCCATATACAAGCGGCTGAAACGGCGCAGCAAGGTCCCAACGAGGTGGAAAGGGTCCAAGTGATTGAGCACCTCCAGGGCCTCAGCCTGGATGAGGGCGGCCATTTCGCCCGCTTTTCGCGGACTCCCATGCTTGTACACACCAAACGAGGGGACGGCAATGTGGAGCGACGTAATGCGCAGGCGCGCACCACGCATGACCGCACCGCGCATGCGCGGCGGCACAGCGAACGCGCTGATGTCACGATGTGTGGCAACTGTGGCTCCGCCCATTTAAAGCGGCAATGCCCCGCAAAATCTCGACAATGCCTTCGATGGGGAAGACTTGGCCACTATGCTGCCTGTTGTCGAGCAGCTCAGCCTTCCAATTCATATCGCTTCAGCCAGCCTCGCAGGAATGTTCCGGCAATTCAACCCACGGTCACCGAGTCCGATTCCGACCTCCCACACAGCAGTGACACCGAGGACCGGAAGGCGCCTTTTCGAGTCGGTGTTGTAACGAAAAACAGGCTGTCCCCAAAGCAAAGACACCAGCCACTGTGGGTATACAGCATCGATCCAGACGATGAGTGGTGTGCCACCCTGACAGTCAACCGGTCCCAAATGCGATTCCGCCTGGACACTGGTGCCTCTGCCAATCTCATGGCGTGGTCTGCTTTCCAAAGCTTTCGTGTCAAACCAACCATTCTTCCATCGGCCTGCCAGCTATTGGACTACAATGGCAACATCATTCCTGCTACCGGCTCATGCCAACACGAAGTGACGCACAAGTCACGAAAAGCCATCCTTCCTTTCGAGATCGTGGGCTCCTCGAAGGACTCTCTGCTTGGCGCACAGGCGTGCAAGCTGCTAAACCTCGTTCAAAGAGTTCACTCTCTCTCTCCTGATGACACGTCTGCCTTCCAGGATGCTGACTTCAGGGCGCAACTCAACGCCATCATCGACCAGCACCGCAACGTCTTCGAAGGCATGGGCACGCTCCCATATACTTACAAGATCCTACTCAAACAGAACGCCATGCCTGTGGTGCATGCACCTCGCAGAGTCCCAGCACCCCTCAAGGACCGCCTCAAGCAGCAGCTGCAGGACCTCCAAGACCAAGGAGTGATCTCCAGAGTTACGGAACCAACTGACTGGGTCAGTTCCATGGTGTGTGGAAAAAAGCCTTCCGGCGAGCTCAGAATCTGCATTGATCCAAAAGATCTGAATCGCAACATAATGAGGGAGCATTACCCAATCCCCAAGTGAGAAGAGATCACATGCGAGATGGCTCGCGCCAAGCTCTTCACCAAACTTGATGCCTCAAAAGGATTCTGGCAAATTCAACCAGACAGATCCAGCAGGAAACTGTGTACCTTTAACACCCCTTTTGGCAGATATTGTTACAACAGGATGCCGTTTGGGATCATATCAGCGTCAGAAGCGTTCCACAGGATCATGGAACAAATGATGGAAGGCATTGAAGGTGTTCGTGTCTATGTCGACCACATAATCATTTGGTCCACCACCCCGCAGGAGCATATCAGTCGCCTCCAGCGCGTGTTCAAACGCATACGGGAGCAGGGCCTACGCCTCAACAGAGCCAAATGCTCCTTCGGCCAGACGGAACTCAAGTTCCTAGGGGACCACATCTCCCAGCCGGATGCGGACAAGGTGGCTGCCATCACAGCCATGAAAAAGCCAGAAGACAAGAAGGCGGTCCCCCGATTTCTGGCCATGGTCAACTTCCGAGGGAAGTTCATCCCTAACCTTGCCTCTCATACCACAGCTCTGAGGAACCTGGTCAGGAAAACGACAGACTTCCAATGGCTTCCTGCCCACAAGCGCGAATGGACAGAACTTAAAACCAAACTTACCACGGCCCCGGTATTGGCCTTTTTTGATCCAGCGAAAGAGACAAAAATTTCGACCGAGTCAGCCAATCTGGCATTGGGGCAGTGCTCCTGCAATGCAATGAGGCCTCATCATGGGCCCCCGTTGCATATGCGTCACGCGCCATGACCCCCACGGAACAGCGCTGCGCGCAGATAGAAAAGGAGTGCCTGGGCCTTTTGACCGGTGTCGTCAAATTTCATGATTATGTGTACGGCCTTCCCCAATTCACCGTCGAGACCGACCATCGCCCGCTGGTCAATATAATACAAAAAGACTTGAATGACATGACGCCTCGCCTCCAGCGCATTCTGCTCAAACTCCGGCAATACGACTTCCAGCTCGTATACACCCCGGGCAAAGACCTGATCATAGCCGACGCTCTGTCCAGGGCAGTCAACACCCCGTGTGACCCAGCGGGATTCGTCTGCCAGGTTGACGCCCATGTGGCTTTCGTGGCTTCCAATTTACCGGCCACGGATGAACGCCTCATCCAAATTCTCCGCGAGACTGCGGCTGACCCCCTGCTACAGCGTGTCATACGCCATCTAACAGACGGGTGGCTCAAGGGCCAATGCCCGCAGTTCTACAACATCAGAGACGATCTAGCGGTAGTCGATGGCGTCCTCCTGAAGCTGGACCGCATTGTTATCCAGCACAGCATGCGCCAGCTCGTCTTGGAACAGCTACATGAGGGCCATCTTGGCGTGGAGAAGTGCAGCCGACGGGCCCGAGAGGCAGTGTATTGGCCCGGCATCAATGACGACATCGCCAACACAGTGCTCAACTGCCCCACCTGTCAGCGGTTCAAGCCGGCCCAACCACGTGAGAACCTACAGCCCCATGAGTTGGTCACGTCCCCTTGGTCCAAGGTCGGCATCGACCTGTTCCACGCGCTGGGCAGGGACTATGTTCTGATTGTAGACTATTTTTCAAACTACCCGGAGGTGGCACGTTTGCACGATATCACATCGTCTGCAGTCATCCGTGCCTGTAAGGACACCGTTGCTCGTCACGGCATCCCACTCACTGTGGTGTCGGACAATGGCCCCTGCTTCGCAAGCCAGGAATGGTCCAACTTTGCCAGGAGGTACAACTTTGTGCATGTGACATCCAGTCCCCTGTACCCCCAATCCAATGGCAAAGCGAAGAAGGGCGTCCACATAGTCAAACGACTCCTCTGCAAGGCTGCCGATGCGGGATCCGATTTCTACATCGCCCTGTTGGCTATCGCTTGGCCCCACTGTCCACTGGCCTGTCACCAGCCCAGCTGCTCATGGGTCGCACCCTGAGGACGATGGTGCCGTCCATTCACGTCCCAGACCTCGACCACGTTCCGGTCCTTCAACGAATGCAACTGTCTCATGCACAGCACAAGGCGGCTCATGACTCCTGTGCAGCTGATCTCCCTGCTCTGGCTCCAGATGATAACGTCACATCCATCTTCTGGATGGTGGCTGGTCTACAACTGCTGTGGTTCTTTGGCAGGTGGCTCCCCGCTCGTTCCTGGTTCGTCTACCGGATGGTTCCATTCTGCGCCGTAATTGACGTGCCCTTCGTCTCGTTCCGCGCAGACTACGTGATCCTCCGCCAGTGCCACGCCCTCCTGTTGTCCCTGATCTGGACTATGCGGAGATTCCGGTTACTCTGCATCCTCCTCACTCTGACGCAGTCCAGCCCGCTCCTCAGCCGCTGGCTCCTGACCCACCCTTGAGGCGGTCAACCAGAATTCGTCGCCCACCTCAGAGACTTAATTTGTGAACTTTGTGCACTAATGGACTCTCTGGTCTGTTCTGTTCTTCTGTTTAATCGTTCAAGTAGTTTGTATATAGTATTCATCTCGTTATTTGTGTGACACACTGTTTTTTCTGCACCAGGCACCTTCCCATGTAGATAGCTCAGTTTTATATACATAGTCCTGTAAATATTTCGCACACACGTAGTCAGGAACATTCACCACACACTATTTATTGCCACGCAGGCACATTTTTTTATATAAAAGGGGGGATGTCATAATATACACCAGTATATCATGGTGCAGACACACACTGATGGACACACAGTGGGACCAATCAACATACACAACAGCGCAGCCAATCACCAGTGAGAGCACACGCACTATAAAGACAGGGGGCATCAGAGTTCTCGCGCATTCGAGTAGCAGCTAGCTAGGAGCACAGAGCTCACAGCCTGCAACACAGACATTCACCATGTGCTGAGTGCATCACCAGGTTAGGAAAAGGCAAAGGTCTTTAGTTAAAGCTGGTATCGTATTCACCCACAGTGAGAGTATGTTTAAATAGTTAACCTGTTAATAAAATAGTGTTGCACTACTTCAAGTGTTGGCGACCTGTATGTGATCCAGAACACCCAAGACATCAGGATATAATTCTCAAAACAGCCAAGCAGAATTCCTACCTGCTATTCATAGCTGCTAATATCACTTGCTCCTCCATTCTCCTAAACGTCTTCCAGAATTCTTCCAAATAAAAGGGCATGGATATTGCTGACAACCTCCTGAGGCCCAAACACAAATCTTCCTCTGGTTTATCAGATGGTGTCAGGAATTAATTAACAGGAGAAATGGTCATAATTGACTTTTGACTTCTGCCATTTATAATGGATACATTTTTCAGAAGTCACTTAATGATTTACGATGATTTCCACATCATCTATTTGTCACGTTTGTCCAAAGTTTAGCTGTGAAACAGAGAGCGGTTTATTGCCTGAGGGAGGAGTTCTCCCATTTTGAGACTATGTATGGTGACGGGCAGTTCCAGCACCGCCTTTCCCGCTGGCCAGATGGCAGGAGCACGTGACAGATTCTGCGTTTGGAACCTGATCAGTTATGGACAGATAGGTTCACCTCTGATTCCCCTGGTGGGCTGGCAGCTGATTCGTCCGCCCACCAACAGTTGGCGGGTTCGAAGGTCCCGGCACCATATTTAAACACTAGTCCCACACACTCATATCGCCCTCTCCAGCCCACCTGTCTTCACCAGACCATGCAGGATGTCACCAACCCAGAGAGAAAAAGGCTAGTAGCCTCAAGAAGAAGTCTATTCCCCGATTCAACCACCCTACCCCCTTAGCTCATCAACTACAAGGTATCCATGCACCATTTGCATCTCTCCCCACCTCACCTGGAGTCTTTGGCAATCCCCGTGCAGTAATGGATGTTGTATCTGTAGTGATCTCTGTAAATGTATATACATAAATGGTTATTGTGTAGTCAGTACAGTCAGATGATCACGAGAGGGCAACACTAACCGGGGGTATAAATACAAGCTCAATCTGTTTTTCCGCTCTCTTCAGGTGTGTTGTGACTCGAGAACAGAGTAGAGTTAGCTCAGAGTGCAAGTATAATATTCATAGTTTAATCTAGTTCTATTTTGTTTAATTTGATAGCTAGTAAAAGTATTAAAGAATCGAACTCCCATGTTAAGTGATTAGTTACTCAATAAATTATTTGTTATCACTGGACGACTTCGAGTATTCATCATCATCAAAGTTAAGAACTTCTCGGCTTAAACAAATGAATAACACATATTACTTCAAGTAATATAACGTGGTATGATGAAACTAGTTTTAAGAAACATTACTAGTAATATTGGACAAGAAAAAGAGAAAATCCAGTCCCGACTATTCAACTGTGGAAGACTTGCAGCATTCAGAACCTTGACGACCAATCGACTCAATGGACCACATTCAAGCTCCACAGCAGCTGAAAACTACGGGTAATTTAAATTCAAACTGGAAACTCTTTAAGCAGCAGTTCCAAATTTATTTGGAATCGCATGATTTAAACACTGCCTCTGAAGTCAGAAGAGTAGCACTGCTACTGTCAATGGTAGGTCAGCAAGCTATTGAGATAGAAAACTTGTTTATATTCTCTGCAGGGGAGGACAAAAGCAAGTTTAGTGTGATAATCGTGAAGTTTGACGAACACGACAAGATGCAGACTAATGAGATCTTGGAACGTTTCAGATTTCATAAGAGGTGGCAGAAAAACGGCGAACCAATCACAAGCTTTGTCACCGACTTAAAGTTGCTAGCACAAACATGTAATTTCGCAGATTTGCATGATTCACTAATGAGGGATCAAATTGTTTACGACTTTGTGGCGAAGGTTTGAGAGAAGCATTATTGAGACAAAATGATCTAACGCTTAAAATCGCGATTGAAAAATATATTTCGCATGAACAAAGCAAGAATCAATATTTAGAGTTTTATCTCCGGGAAAAGGGTGCGAAAGTCCACCACGAGGTCGAGAGTGCAAAAATGGTGTCACAGGCAGCAAAGAAGCACGTTCTGGAAGGCAGCTATCTTGCGCGCGCACACTCCAGCCCGGAACATGCGCAATTCGTACAAAAATGCGGGGCTCAAGAAAAGAAGTCTGTGCATGTGCGAACGTGCACCATGCGTCAGAGAGACAACGTCATGACGTGCGACCGCTGTGGTAACGTCCACTTAAAGAGAAAATGCCCTGCACAAGTAAAAAGATGTTTAAAATGCTCCAAACGTAATCACTTTGCTTCCCAATGCAAGTCAACCGCGATATATCATTCTCCAACACAGAAACAACAAAACATCAATGTTCGCAGCATTGATAAGATGGAGAATCACAAATTTAAGAAAGACTTTCAGACAAAGAGGATTATTTTTCCTTGGAGAATACCTTCTTCGTAGGAATCATAGACACAACAGAGGAACTTCAAGCAACAATCAAGGCTCCTCAACAAATAAATATAATTGAATCTAACAGTGAATAGGTCTCAAAAGTGCAAGTGAACAACTTCCCAATCCTGTTCAAGCTTGACACTGGGGCTTCAGCAAACCTAATGACGTGCAAAGATCTCGCATCAATTCCAGGGGAACACCAGATGATACCTGCTGCATGTAGGCTGAAAGACTACAATGGCAACCAGATTGCTTCAAGAGGATCATGCCATTTGAAAGTAGTTAATAAGAAGGTCAAGAAAGTACTATGGTTCAAGATTGTGGACGACCAGAAATCTTCGCTGTTAGGTGCCCAAGCCTGCACGGACTTGCGGCTTGTCCAAAGTATTTTCATGAATACCAAAGACACATCAAGACTGGATGATGACATCCAGCAACTGCTTAGTGAATACCCTGACGTATTTCGAGGTATGGGTACTTTACCTTACCAATACAAAATTTTGCTCAAGAAAGATGCAAAACCTGTCATTCATCCGCCTGGGATTGTTCCAGCTCCTTTGCGCAAAAGGCTGAAATTAGAATTACAACTCAAGTAATCATATCAAGAGTCATGCAACCGACTGATGGGTCAGCTCATTGGTGTGCATCAAGAAACCATCAGGTGTTCTCAGAATCTGTATAGATCCCAAGGATCTGAACAAGAATATCCATAAGTAACATTAAACTATCCCGAAATGAGAAGAGATAACTTGTGAGATGGCAAAAGCTCACATTTTTACCAAACTTGACGCTTCGCAAGGTCTCTGGAAGATACAGCTAGATGATTTAAGTAAATTGCTTTGTACGTTCAATACTCCATTTGGACATTTCTGTTTTAACCGCATGCCTTTCGGGATCATCTCAGCCTCCGAAATCTTTCACAGAATCATGGAGCAGATGGCGGAGGGTATTGAAGGTG
Organism: Scyliorhinus torazame; assembly: GCF_047496885.1. Taxonomy (NCBI): domain Eukaryota; kingdom Metazoa; phylum Chordata; class Chondrichthyes; order Carcharhiniformes; family Scyliorhinidae; genus Scyliorhinus; species Scyliorhinus torazame. Next base: position 46,776,816 of record NC_092724.1, read on the forward strand.
TCAGAGTCTATGTAGATGACATAATCATATGGTGACTATGGAAGAGGACCACATTGCTCATTTGAGAAAAGTGTTTCACAGGATCCACCAATACGGATTAAAACTCAACCAATCAAAGTGCACGTTTGCACGTTCATCTTTAAACTTCTTGGATCATACAATATCAGCTCAAGGTGTCAGGCCAGATGATGATAAAATTTCTGCGATTCAGAACATGCAGCAGCCAAAAGATAAAAAAGCTGTGGTAAGATTTCTAGGATTCATTAACTTCTTCGGCAAGTTCATATCCAACTTGTCAATGAGGACGTCAGCTCCGAAACTTAATCAGGAAGACCACAGAGTTTGAATGGACTCCACGCCACCAAAAAGAATGGGTTGATCTCAATCATCAACTGATGACAGCTCCAATTCTGACTTTCTTTGACCCAACCAGAACTACAAAGATCTCCACCAATGCCAGTCAAGATGGAATCGGTGCGGTGCTTCTTCAACAAGATGACCAATCAGACTGGGTTCCAGTTGAATACGCATCCAGAGGGATGACCTCCACGGAGTGCAGGTATGCACAAATTGAAAAAGAGTGTCTCTGGCTGATCACAGGCATCACAAAATTTCACGACGATGTGTATGGGCTTCCTACGCTTATCGTAGAAATGGATCACAGACACTAGTCAACATAATTGAAAAAAACTCCTCGCCGACAACGCATGAAGTTGAGGAGGTATGACTTCACACTAGTATACACTCCAGGAAAGGACATCGTCAGAGCTGACACACTGTCTGAATCTAGCAATACTGAAAGCCCACCACCTGAGTCCATTCATGATATTGAACCTCAAATGCAGTTGTGCACGGAGAATCTTGCGGCATCTGACGAGAAGCTGCAGCAAATTCGTCTAGAGACACAAAAAGATGCGAACTTGCTCCAAGTAATTCATCATCTCCAGCATGGTTGGCCAAAGGGACGGTATCAGAACATACAGGCAGAATTGACAGTAGTGGATGGACTGTTGCTCTGAAATGACCAGATCGTCATTCCACTAGCTCTCAGGTCAGAGATGCCCAGCAAGATTCATGAGGGACATCTCGGGATCGAGAAATGCAAGAGAAGAGCACGGCAGGCTGGTATTAATAAAGAGATAACCAACATGATAATGACTTGTGCCACTTGTCAAAAACATCAACCGGCACAGTGTAAGGAGACACTCCAGCAGCATGAGTTAACTACATCACCGTGGTCAAAAGTAGGCATCGATTTGTTTCATGCTACAGGTCGGGACTGAGTTCTCATCATAGACTATGACTCCAATTTTCCAGAAGTGATGAAACTTCCGGATCTCACTTCCTCATCGCTAATTAAGGCTTGTAAGGAGACATTTTCGAGGCATGGGATTCCACAAACGGTTATGTCCGATAATGGCCCTTGCTTCGCAAGCTGGGAGTGGACAGAATTCTCCAATCAGTACAATTTTAACCATGTTACCTCGAGTCCACATTTTCCACAGTCAAATGGCAAAGTTGAGAAAGGTGTGCACATTATCAAGCAACTAATAAGCAAGGCGAATGACTCGCAATCTGACATTCACTTGGCTTTGCTTTCCTATAGAGCCTCACCATGAAGCTCAGGGCTGACTCCAGCTCAAATGCTTTTCAACCGTGATGTGAGAACAACGTTACTCACACTTCAAATCAGTAATCCGGATCAATCGTATGCACTGAGCAAGATCAAACAGCAACGCAACAAACAACGACAGTATTATATCTACATGTGATTCCACTAAAACCACTAATGAAGGATATTGTTCGACTGCGACATCCAGAAGGAGGGTGGTCTAATACTGCCACAGTAATCAGGCAAGCAGCACCACGTTCACATATTGTCAAGTCTGCAGGGGGTGTACTTTTTCGACAAATTCGGCGAGACCTACTGAAAATACAACTTCCCAAATCTGTCTTTCCCACGTTGAATTTACATGAATGACTTACCTAACAGCACTTGAATATCAATCAACCAACTGACATTGATCAGAAGGACATTAAAACTTAATTTCAACCAAGGAGATCAAGCAGAAGAAGACGTAAACCCAATCATTTGAATTTGTGAACATTGAACTGATTAATTCATTGGCTATGTATAATGCATTACAAACCTGTACAGCTGTTCACAGCATCGTTTCTTGATGTACAATTTTCTTTACAGGATATAGAAAATATGTAACACAAAAAGGGGGATGCAGTGATATCTGTCTATGTATATACATAAAGGGTTGATGTGTAGTCAGTACAGTCAGATGATCACCAGAGGGCAACACTAACTGGGGGTCTAAATATAAGCTCAATCTGTTTTCCCGCTCTCTTCGGATGTGTTGTGACTGGAGAATAAAAGTGTAGAATTAACTCAGAGTGCAAGTATAATATTCATATCTATATTGTTTAATTTGATAGCTAGTAAAAGTAACGAAGAATCAAACTCACAAGTTAATTGATTAGTTATTCAATAAATTATTTGTTATCACTGGACGATTTCGATTACTCATCATCATCAAAGTTAAGAACGTCTCGGCATAAACAAATGAGTAACATATTACTTCAAGTAATATAACAGTATCCATTTGACCCCCTTGTTTGTGAGCTATCATGCAGCTGTGTTGGGGTTCAGCTTCCCTCCCCTCGGTCTTCCCTCTGCATTACATTGTTTGTCTTCTTCATCAACCTCCTTGCTCCTCTGAGTGCCATTGAGAGCCCTCCCCCTCTCTTCCGTACACAGCTCTTCCTCCACATTGTCAGCCGGGATTTCATCAGGGCAACCTCGGCCTCAGTCTCATACTCAACCCCAGTTGAACTTCAGACCTTTGTTGCAGTGGTACATAAGTCCCTCAGGACAGTGCTATGCAGATAGACACTGGTGTATGGCACCAGGGAAGGAGACTGCTGTACTCTCCAACCCCATGCGCAGGGCTGATCTGAGTCAGTGTCGGTGACGCAGGAGGTTCCAGGGGTCTAGCAGCATGGGGCTGCCCATGAAGACCAGCTCTGTCTGGAGATGGAGGGCAGGAACTGGTCTGCCCCGGCAGAGTGGTGAACTGTGCATTTAGAGCAGCGCAGCACTATGGCAGAAAGGCATTGTTGCCCTCACCTCGAAGTCCACTGCAACTGGGAACCGCTTTGTGCACGCCACTGTATAGCAATCGGGGTTCAGACAAATGTAATTTCCCACTGGAGTGACAGCAAATTGGACGGCCTGACGAGACACCAGCGGGCAGCTGTTTTAATGAACACTCATGAGATGCAAACAGCGTTTATGCCACCTGCCTGCGGGAAAACCAACCCGCCTGAACCCACCATTGGGAGAATAGCAACGTGATTTCATACCACTGCCTTCTGACTTTTCACTCCTGCTAGATTCTCAACTCCCAGCCACTATCCTACCCGCCATGGGCAGGGTCGGAGAATTCCCCCCTGAGAGTTATTGTCCAATTAGAAACAAGAGGGAAATGTGAAGGACGATGGCTTAATTAAAAAGCGTATATTGAACTCGCATACTTCTAAATACTATATTCAACATATTGATTCCTCAAAGCAACATCCCAGACCCTCTCTTCCTCCTCAAACTTGACCTGTTCACTTCTAGTTCCTATTGTTCACAGATAATCACCTCCTAATGCCCCATCAGCAGAGGGGTCATAAAATGTTTCTTTATTCATTCATGGGATATGGGCATCCCTAATTTCCCTTGAAAAGGTGGTGGTGAGTGGCCTTCATGTACCACTGCAGTCCATGTGGTGTCGGCACAGCCACAGTGCGGCTAAGGACTGAGTTCCAGGGTTTTGACCCAGCGACAGTGAAGGAACGGCGATATATTTCCAAGTCAGGTTGGTGAGTGACTTGCAGGGGAGCCTCCAGGTGGTGGTGTTCCCAAGTATCTGCTGCCCTTGTCCTTCCAATTGGCAGCAGTCATGGGTTTGGAAGGTGCCGCCTAAGGAGCCTTGGTGAGTTCCTGCAGTGCTTCTTGTAGATGGTACACACGGCTGCCACTGTGCATTGGTGGCGGAGGGAGTGGATGTTGAAGATGGTGGGGCGTGTGCCAATCAAGCAGGCTGCTTTGTCCTTGACGGTCTCAAGCCTCTAAAGAGTTATTGGATCTGCACTCATTCAGGCAAATGGAGAGCATGAAATTCCAATGCTGACCTGAGACTTGTAGATGGTGGACTGGCTTTGGGAATTCGGGAGGTGAGTTCTCACAGCAGGATTCCTAGCCTCTGACCTGCTCTTGCAACCACAGCATTTATATGGCTGTCCCATTGAAATTCCCGTGGAATATTTGTTAATCCTCGGGTGCGATTCAACCGTAAAAATTCTATGTTTGGTTTTGGGCGCATTTAGCGGGGTGTTTGTTAGCAGCTGCAGCGCTGAGTAACACCCCGCTATTCAACCACAGCCTGGTATGGCAACTGCTCGGCCCAGGACCGCAAAAAACTTCAGAGAGTCGTGAACACCGCCCAGTCCATCACACAAACCTGCCTCCCATCCATTGAGTCCATCTACACCTCCCGCTGCCTGGGGAAAGTGGGCAGCATAATCAAAGACCCCTCCCACCCGGCTTACTCACTCTTCCAACTTCTTCCATCGGGCAGGAGATACAAAAGTCTGAGAACACGCACGAACAGACTCAAAAACAGCTTCTTCCCCACTGTTACCAGACTCCTAAATGACCCTCTTATGGACTGACTTCATTAACACTACACCCTGTATGCTTCATCCGATGCCGGTGCTTATGTAGTTACATTGTATACCTTGTGTTGCCCTATTATGTATTTTCTTTTATTCCTTTTTCTTCCCATGTACTTAATGATCTGTTGAGCTGCTCGCAGAAAAATACTTTTCACTGCACCTCGGTACACGTGACAATAAACAAATCCAATCCAATCCACTCAACCACACTTTGCCATATTATTGGCCTCGGGGAGGTTCTCACCGCCAAGGCCGCACATGAATCATTTCCTGCCGATAAGCCTAGCAGGAAAGGCTCCTCGCAGGTCAGGACGCAATTTTGCAAGGCTGCCCCAATCTTCCCCCTCCTCCCACTTTTCAGGCTCCCCCTGCTTTCGATCCCCCGTCCCCCAAACCTTGGGGAGGCCCCTGGGAACATTCCCTTACCTCCCCTCCTCCATCTGGTAAGACCCTCCCGGGCTCAATCCCTGACAGTGCCAAATTGGCACTTCTGGCCTGGCACCCTGGTAGTGCCCCTGCTAGTCTATCAGTGCCATCCCGGCATCCTGGCACCACTAGGGTGCCCAGCTGACACTGTTATGGTGCCAGGCCACTGTTATGGTGCCAGCCTAAGGGCTCATTTAAATATACAGATCTGGGTAGCGCCTAGTGAGGGCAAGTTCTAGATCCCGACATCTCACAAGATTTTGTTAAATCTTTGCTTGCGGCATTCATTTATGTTCAAAGAGATAATTGTCCATTTCTTTGCTGCAGGGATTATGAAAAATATTTTTGGTATTTTAGGGTTTGAGTGCCCGAAATTGAAGGTTTCGCGGTTTTAAAGGGAATTGACCTCAGATATGTTCTGATCAATAACACTTCCATAAAATTAAGTGGCTCTGCATGTTGTTAAGCTCACGACTGGGCGCAATGAAGATATACTGCACAGTTGAATACAGCAGATATTCATAGAATCCCTACAGTAAAGAAGGAGGCCATTCGACCCATCCGGTCTGCACTGATCCTCTAAAAGAGCACTTTACCTAGGCCCACTTCCCACCTATCTCCCATAGCCCCACCTGACCTGCATATCTTTGAACACTGAGGGGCAATTTTAACATGACCAATCCACCTAACTTGCACATCTTTGGACTGTGGGAGGAAACCGGAGCCCTCGGAGGAAACCCATGCAGACACAGGGAGAATGTGCAGACTCTGCACAGACAGTGGCCCAAGGCCGGAATTGAACCTGGGTGCTGTGAGACAGCAGTGCGAACCACTGTGCCACCGTGTCACCCCATTACCTGTCAGTACACAGATATGAAGAATGATCACTTGGCTAAGGTAGCGGAGAGTAGCTGACACAAACACCCCCGCATGCTCAAGACAAAAAAGGGAGGAAAATGGAGAGAAACCATGCAGAAACCAATGACCTCATCCGGGAATGGTGCCTGCTACTTTAAAAAATATTTTTTATTCTCCTCCTTTTTCACATGTTCTCCTAAATTTACACCCAACAATAAACAATAATCAGTAACGAATGTAATTTCAATCCCCATATCAATAACAGCGATCCCATCCTCCCATCAAACCCCAGACATTAGCCCGCATGTTAACATAAACAAATGACAAAAAGGAATCAGGAATCACCCATAGTCACCATATTCCCATACAGTCCCTCTCCCCCAACCCTCCCAGCAGCAACCCCCCATGTTCGATGTGACCCAATTCTCGAAAGTGCATCATGAATAACGCCCATGAATTGTAGAACCCCTCCATCCTTCCCCTCAGTTCAAATTTGACCTTTTCAAGTGTCAAGAATTCCAGCAGGTCCCCCCGCCACGCTAGGGCACAGGGTGGAGAGGTTGATCTTCACCCTAACAGGATCCGCCTTCAGGCGATCAACGAGGTGAAGGCTACAACATCTGCCTCCGTGCCTGTTTTCAACCCTGGCTGATCCGACACTCCGAATATGGCCTCCCGAGGGCCTGGGTCCAGTTTCACATGCACCACTTTAGAGATTACCCTAAACACCTCCTTCCAGTAATCCTCCAGCTTTGGACAGGACCAAAACATATGAACGCAGTTTGCGGGGCCCCCCCGCAGCGTTCACACACATCTTCTACCCCCTCCAAGAGCCGGCTCATCCACGCCCTTGTAAGATGCGCTCTATACACCACCTTCAGCTGTATCAGCCCCAACCTCGCACATGAGGTGGAGGCGTTCACCCTCCAGAGCACCTCACACCAGAACCCCTCCTCCATACCCTCTCCCAACTCTTCTTCCCACTTTGCCTTGATTCCTTCTAGCGGTGCCTTCTCTTCCTGCAAAATATCACCGTAAACCTCCGACACTACTGCCTTCTCCAGTCCCCCTGTCATCAGCACCTCCTCCAGCAATGTGGAAGCCGGCTCCACCGGGAAGCTCTGTAGCTCCTTTCTGGCAAAGTCTCAAACCTGCATGTATCTAAACATTTCCCCCTGCTCCAGCCCATACTTCGCTCCCAGCTCCTTCAATCCCGCAAAACGACCCCGAAGAAACAAATCTTTTAGTGTCCTTTCTCCTCCCATCTCCGAAAATTTCTATCCTAGTTTCCTGGCTCAAATCTATGGTTCCCCCGAATCGGTATTTCCCTTGACCCTGCCCCCAACCCGAAGTGCTGTCGAAACTGCCTCCAAATTCTCAACGAAACTATTACCACCGGACTCCCTGAGTATCTCCCCGGGGCCGTCGGGAGTGGCATTGTCGCTAACGGCTTCAATCCCGACCCCCTACCCAAACTCTCTTCCATTCTGACCCATTGGGAGTCAATCCCTCTGACCCAGCTCCGTACCTTCTCCACATTCGTCGCTCAGTAATAATGCATCAGGTTCGGAAGACCCAAATCCCCTGCCTGCCTTCCTCTCTGTAGTAGCACCTTTTTAATTCTGGCCATATGAATGAGGTAATCATCCCTTCAACCTCTCTAAAAAATGCCTTTGGCAGGAAAATCGGCAGGCATTGAAAAATGAACAGGAATCATGGCAGCAAATTCATTTTAACCACCAGTGACAGAGGGAGACCATCCCACCTTGCCTGATCAGCTTTCACTCTCCCCAGCCAACTATAAATGTTGTACCTACGGAGCTCCTCCCCCTCCCCACCCCCAATCTCAAGCAACCTGCATCTCCAGATACCTAAAGTGAGTCCCTGCCTTACGGAATGGCAGCACCCCCACCCCTGGCTGATACAGCACAAAATATTATTGGGGGGAGGAATTGGGGGAGTGGGGACCCACCCTCATTAGCTCTTGTGCTTTGGATTCTGGAGATGTGAAGATGGAATATCCTGCAGATTTGCTTAATTATCATTTGATTCTGAGGTACCTTTACAGAATTTCCCAACTGCAGAGGTATAAATTAGTTAGGTATAGCCCATAATAATATCGGGTTGAGGAAGGAGGTTAAACAGATGAAGTAGAGTCTGTAATAGAGAAAGACTTGCATTGACATAGCACAATTCTCAATCCTAGGGTGTCCCAATGTGTATTACAGCCACTGAAGTTTAGTACACTGTGGTGATGTATATCCAAGGTGATAAAAACACAATGTGACAATGACCATGTAACTTGTCTTGGTGATGCCCCTTGATAAATATTGACCCAGACAGTGGGGAGAAGTCCTCTTTGATGTCCCTCTCTCACGGCAAACAAGTTAACATCTCTTCTGAAAAACAGAACCCCTGACTGTGCAGCGCTCCATCAGTATTGTACTGGAGGATCAGCCTAGATTTTGTGTTCAAATCTGAAATGTGATTGAACCCACAACCTTCTGAGTCAGTGCTACCTATTGAGATGAGTCTGACACCTAAGTAAGTGTCATAAATATCAAGCATGTTAGGCTGAAAGTGTCATCATTACAGTTCTTAGCATGATTTATGTAATCATCTCAATAATGTACAATAGCTTTGTGTGCAAAATAATGTTGCTGCTTTCTTGTATATCTACTCATTAGCCTAAATTTTCATATAATTCACAGAAGTCATCAGACCTTAAACTATTCAACAATCTGCTGTATTAATTTTTAGCTATTGTATATTAATTTTAAGTATATTGCAGCTTATAAACAACTTCTCTGCAAGTGAAAAAAGAATGATGGTAAGCTTTGACCTCTTTTAATGGGTACATTCACGCTGGTGCCTAAATAAAGGTGTATTTCTTAACTTAATCTTCACCAGCCAGTCAGTTGTGGCCACACAAATTTAAATGCAGTGAAGTGTGACTCAACCTCGCCTTTTTTGAAGATTAGTTCTCGTCATTTTTAATAAGAACAAAATGCCAGGCAACTGGGAGATTTGCCTCTCATAAAAAAAACGTTTACTACTGATAAGGAAAATGTCCATTAAGGCTCTGACATGTGCATAATGTATGAGGCTCAATTATATTTAGAACTTCGGTGATTGCCGTAGTCCAAAAATCCTACAAAGCGAGTTTCGAGTGCAGCAAACGCTATCAAAGTGGGCAGAATATGCATTAGCAGACTGCCAATGGTTCATTTTTGATCACTGTGTTGAGGCCGGTTGCCATCAGGCTTTTAGCCAGGTTTTGGAATAAAGGGAGACCAGGCCCCAGGCTTGAGGCCTAGCTGCCTGATTATAGCCTGCATGGTCAAGGTGCTACAATTACCCTTCGATTCGCTGGGTTAGGATCAGGATAAAATTGAGCCAGGGTTTCCCGCTCTTTCATCGCTGTCGCCTGCGTGGACGTTGGGCTAGGGTGGGTCCTGACTTGGATGAGAATCCTTCGTGGAATTGAAAAGCCTGCAGATGTCAAATGTCGAGCTCAAAAAAAAAGAAATATGTATCATTGGAAGAGAAACTGAAAGACAGCTAGCACCTGTCGAACTGTTCTGCTCTTTCAGGCAGATCAGGCCTCGCTTCAGCGAGGTTAAAGCAATGAGCTTTCAGACTCTCGCTGAACTGTCAAGTAGTAATGCACTGCGACACATTATCATTTTTAATTTAATTGAAGTAAGCCATAACAACCCTGGACAGTAAAATTATTGCTCATAATAAAACAACTTTAATTGTCAATTAGCATGTCTAACAGCTTGCAAATTTATGTATTTTTTAAGTGCTTTATTCTCCACCTGCCCCTCTCCCCCCCCCGCCCCAGCTCCTCCACCACCTGCAATTTTCTCCTCTCCTTTCAGTGAGTTCGGAGCTCAGGACTTTGAGCCCTGACCTAGTTAGACCAGTATCTGCCAGTTCAAATCCTATAATGTGTTCAAATGCCATGAGGAGGACTGAGCAATGTAGTTCCTTGTGCCAGGATAAAGAAGACACCGCTTGTCAACAATGAAGGTTTCAAAAACCTGCTGACTCAACTGTCTACGCCGACATGTAGAAACTATGTAACTTGGAGGGGACTGAAAGGCAGCCAACACTAGTGGAACTGATCACCATAAGAGCCATCTCACTCAGGAAGTGAAGGTTTGACTTCAATAAATGTGGGGCTCAGCATCAGCCTCGAGGCAGGTAGTCATGTGGTAAAACCTCCGGAGTTAGAGACCATACTGAGGACCAGAACTTGGGGCCTGTGTGACTTAGTTCCACGATTTTTATAACCTGCATGGGTCTTATGGGTTAGGAACGATTAGCTACCCTGTGGACCATGCAGAATATGAGCTTGCCTGATAAGGGGGCGGGGGATCTGTAACAATGTCTGGCTATGTATAAATAGAGTTGACCAGTAAGGCACTGGGTAGTGAAGATGCAGTTGGGAATTACTGGAGCTGTTTATAATAGTAGTTGTAAAATAAAGTTAAGTTTTTGTTTCTATAAACTCAGTGTGGACTCTTCGTAGCCTTATAAAGCTGGCAACGAGGATAAAATCTGTATAGCTATCAACATTGCTGAACCACCTCCCCATCTATGTCAGATACAGATTGGAAATGTTATTTCATCATGCCTCTTTTCGGATGTTGAGACGCATTTGATGCAGGATTAGAAGATTGGAATCAGTATCCACAGAGGATGCGTTACTTTTTCCAGGCAAATTATATCACGGAAAACAACCACCAGGTAGTCATATTGCTCATGCATACATCTGGAGTGATACGATGCCTTACTCAGTGGCCCCAGACAGTAAAACTTCCAATGAGTTTGTACCCTTAGTAGGCTAGCACTCCAATTTGATCCTGTCCATTATAGTACAGCTGTATTGTTTTAATACCACAGCGAGGACCCGGGGTGAGTCCATTACTGTTTTTTTGTCAAGGTTATGGAAAATTGCAGAATTCTGTGAATACAGGACTTCCCTATCTGAGATGTTGCATGACCGCTTGGTTTGCGGCTTTAACAATGCGGCCTCTCATAATGGCACAGTGGATAGCTCTACTGCCTCACTGTGCCAGGGACCCAGGTTCAATTCCGGCCTTGGGTGTCTTCTCCCCGTATCAGTGTGGGTTTCCTCCGGATAGTCCGGTTTCCTCCCACAGTCCAAAGATGTGCAGGTTAGGTTGATTGGACATGCTAAATTATCCCTTAGTGTCCAAAAGGTTAGGTCAGGTTACAGAGTATGGGGATAGGGTGGAGGTCGTTAGGTCAGGTTATTGAGTACGGGGATATGGTGGAGGTCTGACCCTAGGTGGGATACCCTTTCACAAGGTCGGTGCAGACTCGACTGGCCAAATGGTCTCCTTGTGCACTGTAGTGATTTTATGATTCGAAGAAACTGCTAGCAGAACCTTCCCAGACTGTGCAGCAAGCCATTCAGGTTGTGTTGCCCCAGGAAAGTGCGGAGTAAGGGGTGCAGGAGCTATAGAGGATGGAGGTGAACACTCTAGGGAGCACCCCCTCCCACTAAGCATCCTTTCCTGGACCAGCGCTCTGCACTGGACCCATTGGCATAAAGGCCTGACCCGTTGGCCTGATGATTGGCCTTCCCGGCGGGAGACTTCCCCAGAGTCCGTAGAAGGGGAGTCGGATCAATTTGGGGTCTATGGTCGCTGACCCCGGCGTGAGCACAGTCCGCGAGTGGTCCAGAGGTCCTGGTGCCCCGGTAAAAGAAGACGTCTGCCCAGGGCCCGGACCTTCCAGATGAGGAAGATGACTGCATGCAGATGCATTGCGTGGCAGGTCCCCAAGGGGCCCCCATCAAGATTGCAGTACAAGTCAATGGACAGTTGTTTGATTTGGAATTGGACACTGACGCAGCGTCCTCCATGGTTGGACAGAAGACATTTAACCGAATCAAGCAGGGTATTCAGATTTTCGACTTAACGGACACCCAGGCCAGATTGGCCGCGTACATGGGAGAACCATTGGATATTGCTGGTACTACCATGACCCGGTGGTTTATGGGCACCAGTCGGTGTTGGCACTATCATCTCTGCACCTTGGCAGTGATAGCCTGGCACACATGTGGCACTGCCAGGGTGCCAAACAGGCAGTACCAAGGTGTCAGGTTAGCAGTGCCAAGTTGCCTGGGTGGCACTAGCAGTTCCAAGGTGCCACCCTGCCCAGAGGGCAAGCACCAGTGGCCTCTGATCCCCTGGGAGACCCCCATGAGTACTGTTCCATCTGGTCCTCGTGTGTGGAGACCAGCACTGAATGGCACTTGCCCATAGCCAAGGGGTTTGATGCCAACGCCCTAGTTAGATTATGGGATTGCATATTAGAGTGAGGCTAGCTGTCCCACTGCAATATGCAGATTTGCTAAATGTGATCCAGCCACAATGGGCAGGATTCACATTGCGACATCTCAAGAGATCGCGTTAGATCTCGCGAGGTGTGGCGAGCCGGATAGGTCCGGGAATAGGGATCTCTTGGCAGCTACCTTTTGGGCATAACGTGGCCGGTAGATCACGTCCAAAAACATTTCCGTTATATCATGCCCAAGATCTGGCTATGTATAAATAGAGTCCACCAGTAGGACACCGAGTTGTGAAGACCCAGTAGGGAGCTACTGGACCTGTATATAATAGTAGTTGTAAAATAAAGTTTGTTTTCGTTTGTACAAACTCGTTGTGGACTCTTGGTGGCCTTATCAAAACAACGGAGAGAGCATGGACCAACTCAGCTGAGAGAGAAGCTTTTGAAACAAATACTCAAATGACATTGGTGATCCTGAAGGATCGTCTTTTGAATTTAATCTGATTAATTTGGGCTGCATCCTAACCTCTGCGGATGTTTCAATGATGTAGAAGCTCCACAAAATGCCACTCTGTCAATCCAATTACTCAAAGTTGCTGACAAACTAAACACTCTGCAGCCCAATGAAATAAAAAGGCTTGGACGCTTCCGTCTTATAGATAGAATCAATGTCATATGGAGAAGTTTGGGTGCTGCTGTCTTGCCCATACCTGAATAGTTTGGTAACTGTTCTTTGAACACTTATGACACTACCCGTGTTAAAACAACTTGGCCACTGTTCCACCTGTTGCTGAACAGCAGATGCTTTCACATGTGCAATACTTCCTGTTCTGATCCATCCAAAAGTACAATGAACTAGCCCATCCATCCCAATGGTGCAACCAGTGTCCTGGATTTTGATTGGCACAACTGAAGCGGTTTCCGGGCCAATCGACCCTCGCTCTTTTTTTCCCAAAAGATGCTTCACTTCAAAGACGGTCAGTGGGAGCCAGGAGGAATGTGTTTCAATGTTTCGACTTAATTTTTAGAAGATTATTGAAACAAAATAAAATTCAAAAAGATAAATCAATAAATTTGGGAGAGAGTAGAAAAATGGAGCATAAATGTGACACAGCTGGGTAAGCAGAACTGCAGCCTTTTCACTGCGGGGGCCAGGGGAGTCTCAACAGTTGGCCTGAAAACCAGGGGGAAATCCACCTCGGCCTTTTGTGGGACTCACGGACATGTTTTTGTCTCCATGCCAGAGGCTCCTGTTCCTTTAAAGGACTACAGTCCACCTCCAAGAGCTACCGCCCAATCGGAGGGCTGGCAGTTCAGCAATCACGGCAGTGCCATCAGGTGATGTGGCCACAGCTAAGTCTGCACCGGGCTGACAGGAGACGGCATTGCACACGCATAATGAGGTTTCTGAGTCAGGGGTCACCCAAGCCAGCCAGGCAGGCCCTTGCAAGGAAGGGGCTTGGGATGGTGAGGACAGAATGGGTATGTTGTCACAGGGGATGTCAATACTGCCTGATGCCCCTACATGTGCCACAAAGGTCCACTCCTTTGAGTTCGCAAGAATGCCACCGAGGTTCAGCAGGCACTTTCCCCATACGACAGGCCCTGGTAAAATGCAGGTGGCTGTAGGCAGAAGCCCTTAACTGACTTCTTAAGTGGATTAGTTGGCTTCTTGGGGGATGGGGAGGATAGACTTCCATCATGAGGGAGCAGATAAAGTTGCCCGATGTGCGGCTTGTCCAGAACGCACAGAAATGAAGCAGAAGGCCTGTGAGGGCCACAGATCAAGTGGAATCTACTCTGCCACTGTGCACACAGGACTCACCCATATGTTTGTATATTTTTGATTATCCTGAAAGATGCTATAAAATGATATTTTTAAGTTGCTCGAAGATTACTCTTACAATTGATGAGAATGATATTTTGGGTCACAGGATTGATGGCAGGTTGACTCATTGGAGCCATGCATTTCACACAAAGGGAAGTAGAAAGCTGTTGAGGCTAGGGGCCGATGGAAAGTTTCACAACTGCGATTGCTAGACTTTTGCTAGGCAGAGGCATTAAGGGTTATGGAAATAAGGTGGGTAAGTGGAGTCACTGTAGATATCAGTCGAACTCTGACTGGTGAAACAAGCTTGAGATGCTGACTGGCTTATTCCTGTTCACATGATGCATAACTGCAATACAGGATGTTGTAGTGAGTGTGTGCGAGAGGGCGATATATTCAAAGCCGCAGGGCAATCTGGAGCTCCTTGGAAGTGCCTGAATTAATTAGTCAAAATCACATCGCTAAAGGGGAAGGAAAAGGAATTTTGTGAATGAGCTGTGTTCCGAAAGGGCAGGAGTGGGAATTTTATCTTCATTTACTGAAAACGTGGTTGCCGCTCCATTTGCTCCTGTCAGGAAATGTAAACAATCACCTCAAGGAATTCTGAAATAATGCTGACAACCTGGGCGGCATGGTGGCACCGTGGTTAACGCTGATGCCTCACTGCGCCAGGGACCCGGGTTTAATTCTGGCCTCGGGAAACTGTCTGTGTGGAGTTTGCACGCTCTCCCTGTGTCTGATTGGGTTTCCTCCGGGTTCTCCGGTTTCCTCCCACAGTCCAAAGATGTGCAGGCTAGGTGGATTGACCATGCTAAATTGCCCCTTAGTGTCCAGGGATGTGTAGGTTAGGTTAAGGGGTTATTGGGTTCGGGCAGGGAAATAGGCTTGGGTGGTGCTATTTCTGAGTCTCAGTGCAGGCTCGATGGGCTGAATGGCCTCCTTTTGCACTGTAAGGATTCTATGATTCTATAAACCTTCCATCGCGATAATGCCCCTGAGGAAGTGAGAAGGTTCTGAATTTCAAGAGCCCTAGAGTCTGTTTAATCAAAAATATTGCATATGAAAGCAAGTACAGGAAATTATTAAGGTTATGCAGGGCAAAAAAACATACTGCTTTATTAGAGCAGCCCGTTGGTAACAAGCGGCTAATCTTTTTACACGAGCCAGTGTGAGCGTTGTAACTCATTTACCTGAGAGCCAATCCCGCACAGCGGAAAAATAAAACAGGGGGCCTTGGGCAGTCATCAGAAGAAAATTATTGTGGCTGATTTGTGTTCTCCCCAGCTCTGAGGCAAATTTTTAAATGTTATTTAAATTCCATGATCTAAATATTCTGACTTTCCCATAGGCACACACCTTGTAAGATAACAATACAAGATTCAGTGAATGCGAAACTCCTCATGGAGATCGGATTCAATGGGTGACATGGGCAGTCCACTTTACACTTCACCCAAGTGATCTAATGGAAGAGAAGACTGGGCAAATGTGAAAAGTGCTTCCAGTATATTTTTTGCCCACTGTTATCTGGGATGACTTCCATCCCATTGACTCTTGTCCCACTACAACCCTGCAAGATGTGAAGCAGTCCCAAGAGTTTATGTGAAAGTCAGAATGTTTTGAAAATTAGCTCGGGGAACACATTTCTTTCTCAGTGTAGCCTCCTTGTTTAATTTACACAATTACCCTCATCCATCAATTTGTCCTCCTCAGGGAAACATCCTTCTTAAATATTCCCTGAACCAAATAAGTTCATGAACAGACAAGACAGGGTGGTACTGAATTTGTTTTCAAGGAATTATTGATAGGGGTAAAATGTGGAGGTTAGGTGCATTAGCCATGCTAAATTATCCCTTAGTGTCCAAATTATGCAGGTTAGGTGGCATTATGGGGAGAGGGGGAGGGAGTGGGCCTGGTGGAGTGCTCTTTCAGAGGGCCGAGGCCGACTTGATGGGCTGAATGGCCTCCTTCCGCAGTGTGGGAATTCTATGGATTCCAAGGATAGGTAAAATACTGGTAATTCGCTGTGTAGTATTCTCTGTTAACTTAGAGCTAATGCTGTGGAAGTGAAGGTCACCGCCTGAAGTAAATCTGGAGAATATTCATCCGTCCTCACGTTTCCCTGGCCTCCCATCATCAACATTCCCTCCACAACCCCCTCAGCACAATGTTCCATGAATACTGGAACATTTTCATTTCTACATATTTCTGTGATCTATATTTCTGTTTCAACAAGATAGCTGCTTGCTTCCTTTTGAAGGCGTCCGAGTCAATACTTGCTGTTCTTTTTAAATTGGGAGACCCAAAGCCAATTGACCAATGTCACGAAGTTTGAAAAAGGAAGAGAGAATGTAAGAAGGAAGCAGAGTGTGTAGAATGACTTACTTAAATACATATTTGCCGGAGAGACAGTTCCCAACAGACTACTGAGAGATTAGTCAATTTTCAGCCGGGGAGATTCCGAAAATAGTTTTATATCAAAGATGAACACTTGATGTAGGAGAGTAGGAAGAAGAAGAGTGACTGGTAGATTGCTGGGCGCTGAAGGAATGAACCTTGCTGTCACCCGTCACCAAACAGTGTTGATTGGGGTCTCTGACCCCCCAAAAACCTCACCGTTCTTGCTGAAGGAGCTGTCATAGCAGAGAATAACCCTGGTGCGATAGTGTTTGCACTGACAAAATGGACCTGTCACGAAGAAATTATGTGAAAACATACACCATGCTTCAGCAATCGAGAAGTTATAGCATTCCAGTCTGCATCAGTCAGCATTAGATCTTCCAATCTGGTCATTTATGGGGCTAGTTTAGCACACTGGGCTAAATAGCTGGCTTTTAAAGCAGACCAAAGCAGGCCAGCAGCACGGTTCATTTCCCGTACCAGTCTCCCCGAACATGCGCTAGAATGTGGTGATTAGGGGCTTTTCACAGTAACTTCATTTGAAGCCTACTTGTGACAATAAGCGAATTTAATTTAAAGATTTTAAATGTTTTGAAGATAAAAACACATGTATTTGGGGAAAGAGGATAACTTAATCACTTCGACCATCACAGATCAAAGAACAAAAAGAGTCCTGAAGTTAAATAGTTCATAAGCTGCTTATGAAAGCTTCAGATTGTCCTGCCAGGGACATGAATCAAACTGTATACTCACCTTACACAAAAGGCGCGATTTAGCAGACCAAAGTTAAAGTACGGTTTAGGGCGTGATTGGCAGGGAGTTTTGCAATGGCCGCATTTGCAAGATCGTGGGCCGTATTCACTGGCACATAGTGCCAAAAATGAGCCCCACCCCCCCGAGATTCCCAACATTCCTGGCTCCCTCACTGTCTAATTTGCCTGACTCGTGCCTCAGCGTCTCGCCGCTAGCAAGGGGGAGCTGCTTTTAAATGCTCCCTCGCCACTCACTCCCAGTCAACACACAAGCATGACAGCACACAGACCTGCTCCTCGCTTTGGAGATACCGACCTTGATGTGTTGGGTGTTCTGGATCCGTGGAACACATACAGGCCACCAACACTTAAAATGGTGCAACACTACTTTATTAAGTTAGAAAATGTTGAACATACTTACACTGTGGGTTAACACGATGTTAGATTAAACTAAAGGCCTTTGCCTGTCCGAACCAGTCTATGCACTCAGCACATGGTGAGGACCTGTGCTGTAAACTGTAAGCTCTGTTCTTGTAGGAGGCTGCATCCCGAATGAGCAGGAACTCTGATGCCCCCTGTCTTTATAGTGAGTGTGCTCTAACTGGTGATTGGCTGCGGTGTTGTGTGTGTTGATTGGTCCCGCTGTGTGTCCATCAGTGTGTGTGTGTATCTGCACCATGATATACTGGTGTATATCATGACATCCCCTTTTATAAAAGAATGTACGTGTGTGGCAATAAATAATGCGTGGTGAGAATATTCCTAACTACGTGTGGGGTGCGAAGACATATTTACAGGACTACGTACATGAGAACTAAGCTATTTACATGGGAAGGTGCCTGGTGCAGAGAAGCAGTATGCAACAAGAATAACGAGATCAACACTATTTACAAACCAGGGAAACGATCAAACAAAGCAACGAAACAATTCAGAGTCTATAAGTCCACAAAGTTCATAAATTAAGTCTGAGGTGGGCGACGAATTCTGGTTGACTGCCTCAAGGGTCGAGAGCCGCCAGTTCAGGAGCGGGCTGGACTGCGTCAGAGTCAGGGGGAGGCAGAGTGACAGGGAGCTCTGCATAGTCCGTGGCAGGGTCAGCAGGAGGGTGAGGCGACAGTGGAGGATCACGTGGCGAGCGTGGAACAAGACGAAGGGCGCGTCGATTGCGGCGCAGAATAGAGCCATCCGGTAGACGAACCAGGAACGAGCGGGGGGGGCCACCTGCCGAAGGACAACAGGGGTCGCAGACCAGCCCCATCCGGAAGATGGACGCGGACGTTGTCATCTGGAGCCAGAGCAGGGAGATCAGCTGCACGGGAGTCATGAGCCGCCTTGTGCTGTGCATGAGACAGCTGCATCAGACGAAGGAGGGTACGACCCATGAGTAACTGGGCTGGCCACAGGCCAGTGGACAGTGGGGCGGAGCGATAGGCCAGCAAGGTGAGGTGTAAATCGGACCCAGCATCGGCAGCCTTGCATAGGAGCCGTTTGACTATATGTACTCCCTTCTCCGTTGGATTGGGGGTACAGGATGTCACATGGGCAGAATTGTACCGCCTGGCAAAGTTGGACCTTTCCTGGCTGGCGAAGCAGGGGCCATTGTCCGACATAACCGTGAGCGGGATGCCGTGTCGAGCAAATATGTTTCTTTACATGCACGAATGACGGCAGACGAGGTGATGTTGTGCAACCGTATCACCTCTGGGTAATTCGAAACGTAGTCCACGATCAGGACATAGTCTCTACCCAGCGCGTGGAACAGGTCGATGCCCACCTTGGTCCAAGGTCTCGTGACCAATTCATGGGGCTGCAGGGTCTCACGTGGTTGGGCTGGTTGAAGCGTTGACAAGTGGGGCAGTTGAGCACTGTGTTGGCAATGTCTTCATTAATACCGGGCCAGTACACTGCCTCTCGGGCCCGTCGGCGGCACTTTTCCACGCCAAGGTGGCCCTCGTGTAGTTGTTCCAGGACAAGTTGGCGCATCCTATGCGGGATGACAATGCAGTCCAGTTTTAGAAGAACCCCATCTACTACCACCAGATCATCTCTGATATTATAGAATGGAGGGCATTGGCCCTTGAGCCACCCGTCCGTTAGGTGGCTCATGACACGCTGTAACAAGGGGTCAGAATTTGGACGAGGCGTTCATCCGTGGCAGGTAGATTGGAGGCCGCGAATGCCACATGGGCGTCAACCTGGCAGACAAATCCCGCTGGGTCACATGGAGTATTGACTGCCCTGGAGAGAGCGTCAGCAATGATGTGGTCTTTGCCTGGGCTGTATATCAGCTAGAAGTCATATCGCCGGAGCTTGAGAAGAATACGCTGGAGGTGAGGCATCGTATCGTTCAAGTCTTTCTGCATTATATTGACCAGTGGGCGATGGTCGGTCTCGACGGTGAATTGAGGAAGTCCGTAGACATAATCGTGAAACTTAACCACACCAGTCAGAAGGCCCAAGCACTCCTTTTCTATCTGCACGTAGCGCTGCTCCGTGGGAGTCATCGCACGTGATGCATATGCAACGGGGGCCCATGATGAGGCCTCATCACATTGAAGGAGCACTGTCCCAATGCCGGATTGACTGGCATCGGTCAAAATTTCCCTAAAAAAGTGACCGTGCCCAGAAATCGGAGGACCGCCTTCTTGTCCTCTGGTGTTTTCATAGCTGTGATGGCAGCTACCTTGTCCGCATCCGGCTGCAAACCCAATTGGGAGATGTGGTCCTCGAGGAACTTGAGTTCAGTCAGAGCATTTGGTCCTGTTGAGGTGGAGGCCATGCTCATGTCAACGTCTGAATCCGCGCTGGAGGCGACTAACATGCTCCTGCGGGGTGGTGGACCAAATGATTATGTCATCGACATAGACACGAACACCTTCAATGCCTTCCATCATTTGTTCCATAATCCTATGAAACACTTCTGATGCAGATATGATCCCGAACGGCATCCTGTTGTAACAATATCTGCCAAAGCGGGTATTAAATGTGCAAAGTTTCCTGCTGGATTTATCGAGCTGGATTTGATAGAATCCTTTTGAGGCGTCGAGTTTGGTGAAGAGATTGGCGCGAGCCATCTCACATGTGAGTTCTTCGCGCTTGGGAATTGGATAATAATCCCTCATGATATTGCGATTTGGATCCTTGGGATCAATGCAAATTCTCAATTCGCCGGAAGGCTTTTTTTTACACATACCATGGAACTGACACAGTCGGTCGGTTCCGTGACTTTGGAAATCACTCCTTGGTTCTGGAGGTCCTGCAGCTGCTGCTTGAGGTGGTCCTTAAGGGATGCTGGGACCCTGCGAGGTGCGTGCACCACAGGAGTGGCATTCGGTTTTAATAAAATCTTGTAGGTGTACGGAAGCGTGACCATACCTTCGAAGACTTTGTGGTACTGGTTGATAATGGCGTCGAGCTGCGCCCTGAAGTCGGTGTCCTGAAAGGCAGACGCGTCATCAGGAGAGAGAGAGTGAAATCTCTGAACTAGGTTCAACAGCTTGCATGCCTGCGCGCTAAGCAGGGAGGCTTTCGAGGAGCCCATGATTTCAAAGGGAAGGATGGCTTTGCGTGACTTGTGCGTCAGTTCGAGCTGACACGAGCTGCTGGCAGCAATGGCATTGCCATTATAATCTAATAGCTGGCAGGCTGATGAATCCCGCCCCCACCAAATCCCTGGCGCCGGAGAATTCGGCAGCCGGCGGGGTGGGATTCATGCCGCCCTCCGGCGATTCTCCGACCCAGCAGGGGTCGGAGAATCCCGCCCCATATCTCAGTTACTGCGAGAGTGTCCGATATGCATGTGGACATTGCCGAGGCACTGCAGAGAATGGCCCAGTCACTCAGGACCACCGCTGAGGGCATCAGCACCATGGTGCAGACAATGGGGGGGGGGGGCCGGGGGAGGGGGGGGGGGGGAGGTGAAGGGAACTCCAGGACCCCATCGCCAGATGTTTCAGAGACTTCTGGAGATCAGTGCAACTGACCCTCCATCCCATGGATTCCCCCAGGGTCCTACGGGCACCATCAATAAGGAGAAAGAGCTGGAAGCCAACCCGAGGCCTGCCAGCAAGGAGACTATGGCAGTCTTCCAAACCACACCTCCTGACACTGGTGCATCTCATAGAATCCCAACAATGCAGAAGGAGGCCATTCGGCTCATTGAGTTGCACCGACCCTTTGAAAGAGCACGATCACAGCGCCAGGGTCCCAGGTTCGATTCCCGGCTTGGGTCTCTGTCTGTGTGGAGTCTGCACTTTCTCCCTGTGTCTGTGTGGGTTTCCGCCGGGTGCTCCAGTTTCCTCCCACAAGTCCCGAAAGATGTGCTTGTAAGGTGAATTGGACATTGTGAATTCTCCCTCGCTGTACCCGAACAGGCACTGGAATGAAGCGACTCGGGGCTTTTCACAATAGCTTCATTGCAGTGTTACTGTAAGCCTACCTGTGACACTAATAAAGATTATTATTATTATCCCTAGCCCTCTCCCCTGCCCCATGTCTGTAACCCCACCTAATCTTTTGGACATTATGGGCAATTTAACATGGCCAATCTACCTTACCTGCACATCTTTGGACTGTGGGAGGAAACTGGAGCACCCGGAGGAAAACACCCAGATACTGGGGAAAAGTACAATCTCCACACAGACAGTCACCCGAGATCAGAAGTGAACCCTGGCACTGTGAGGAAACAATGCTAACCACTGTGCCATCATGCCACCATGCTGCTTAACACCGCTGCAAGGACAGCGGGCAGAACAGGGTGACACGGCGATGCCAGTGACATCGATAATTTGGCCGGGGCTCCCCCCAGCTTCAGGCCTTCCAGAGGACGAATGCCAAAGGGGTCAAAGGTCACAGGGAGGGGAGGGGAAATAAGCAGGCTTCCTCCACCTCTGATGTGCATCCTGGGGACACACCTAGACATAGCACTAGACCACGAAAGATCAAGAAGAATTCGGAGCACTGAGTGGGCACTGGGGCGGGTCACTATCTGTAGCTTGGGGATAGAAATATGTCACAGTAGAATGTTCACTATTAAACCATGCCACACCTCATAATGTGAAGTTTTATTAAATTAATCTTCACAAGCGGGCCTGCGCGCACCCCACCCCCTGTTGCCCTCCGTTCCCTGCAACAACTGCCCCTCGGGCACAGGGGCAAAGATAAAAAGCCCCCGATGCAGACCCTGCTCAGAGGCCGGGCATGAGCAAACTCTCAGCAAAGGACAAGAGTCAGACTTTCGCAGAAACTGAAGAGCAGCAGGGTTTTCCTCACAGTGAATTATCATCATTTTACTGCCTTGTATGGTGACCCGCTGACAGTGCAGCCACAGGCCCATCGCCCTGGGGTGATGTTACACAGACCCTTGGAGGGTGGGACATGGTGGTCGGGGAGAGAATGGCATTAAGGGGGGGGAGGAAGGAGATGGCGGGGAAGGAAATGGAGTGATGCGGGGATGTTGAGCTGATGGACACAGCCTAGCCCTAGGAAAACCAGGAGATGATGAAGGCCACCCTGGTCCTGCTCGCATGTCGGACCCTCGCTGCAGACTGTCCTCCATCCTCCAGCTCCTCCTCCGGCTCATCCTCCAGACCCTCCTGGTCTGCCTCCTCCTCCTCTTCAAATGGGTCTGCATGTCCCTCCGCCTCTTCCTCTTCCTCCTCCTCCAGTATGTAACACCCGCTGCTGTGCTGGATTGTGGAGGACAAAGTGGGAGACCCTCTGGGGGTGTACTGCAGGCCAAGACATTGGAACTGCATTTTCTGCAGCCTGATGCACCACTCAACGACAACACGAGTGGCAACATTGGCCCCATTGTATCAGGTCTCCGCCTCGGTCTCAGGTCTCTGCACCTGCAACATCAACCATGTCCTCAGCGGGTATCCAATATCCTCCACGAGCCAATCCATGATCCTGGGGTGGTCCTCAAAGACACCAGGGATCTTTGAATGCCCCAGCATGTAGCTGGCATGCGCGCTCCCAGGTTAGTAGACACATGTGCATGATCCTGAGGCGATAGTTGCACAGGTTCTGTTTATTCAGGGAGTGGAGCCCCTTCCTGTTGATATAGGGCACTCCCTGGTGCTTGCAGGGTGACATGTGTGCCATTGATGGGCCCCTGGACAAGGGACATCCTGGCGAAAGTCCAGGTCGAAGGTGATATATTCTAATTGCCGGACATACAGACCCTCCGTCACCTCCTGGATGCACCAGTGGGTGGACGATTGGGACATGCCACAGGCGTCCCTGTTGGAGCCCTGAAATGACCCACTGGCATAGATGTTGAGGATTATGGTGACCTTCACGGCCACCGGGAACAGGTGTCCTCCTCCATGATGCCATGTCTGTTAAGGGGGAGGTGGGAGCTGCACAAACTGGATGGGTTACACCTGGGCAGGACTGGAACTGATGTCCTATTTGCTAGGGGAGTGTTTAAACTAATGTGGCAGGGGGATGGGAAACGATGCAGGAAGTGGGAAGGTAGTAAAACAAGGGCAGAAACAAAAGGCAGTAAGGGGGAAAGTGTAAAGCAGAGAAGCCATAGTCAAAAATCAAAAAGGGCGACAGTACAAGGTACAGTGACTGAGGTGAGCTCAGTGAATAGGACCAGTAATACTAAAAGGAATAAAACGGGAAGTAAAAACATAAATGGAAAGCGACACGGCAGGATGTTACATGAAGATATGGGTTCAACGACAAGGAAAATTAGGAGAATTGTTAAGAGGAAAAATAACTTAGGAGAGGTTACTGATCAAGGTGTTAAGATTCAAAACAGAGGTATAAAAGCCAAAATAAGTGTACTTTACCTGAACGCTCGTAGTATTTGGAATAAGGTAAATGAGTTGATGGCGCACATCATTGTGAATGACTATGATTTAGTGGCCATTACTGAAACATGGTTAAAGGATGGTCACGACTGGGAGTTAAATATCCAAGGGTATCAAACTATTCGGAAGGACAGAGTGGATGGTAAAGGAGGTGGTGTAGCTCGGTTATTTAAGGATGACATCCGGGCAATAGTAAGGGATGACATCAGTGCTATGGAGGATAAGATTGAATCCATTTGGGTGGAAATCAGGAACAGTAAGGCGAAAAAGTCACTGATAGGAGTAGTCTATAGGCCACCAAATAGTAACATTATGGTGGGGCAGGCAATAAACAAAGAAATAACTGATGCATGTAGAAATGGTACAGCAGTTATCATGGGGGATTTTAATCTACATGTCGATTGGTTTAACCAGGTCGGTCAAGGCAGCCTTGAGGAGGAGTTTATAGAATGTATCCGCGATAGTTTCCAAGAACAGTATGTAATGGAACCTACGAGGGAACAAGCGGTCCTAGATCTGGTCCTGTGTAATGAGACAGGATTGATTCATGATCTCATAGTCAGGGATCCTCTCGGAAGGAGCGATCATAATATGGTGGAATTTAAAATACAGATAGAGGGCAAGAAGGTAAAATCAAACACTAGTGTTTTGTGCTTAAACAAAGGAGATTACAATGGGATGGGAGAAGAGCTAGCTAAGGTAGACTGGGAGCAAAGACTTTATGGTGAAACAGTTGAGGAACAATGGAGAACCTTCCAAGCGATTGTTCACAGTGCTCAGCAAAGGCTTATACCAACAAAAAGGAAGGACGGTAGAAAGAGAGAGAATCGACCGTGGATATCTAAGGAAATAAGGGAGAGTATCAAATTGAAGGAAAAAGCATACAAAGTGGCAAAGATTAGTGGGAGACTAGAGGGCTTGGAAATCTTTAGGGGGCAACAGAAAGCTACTAAAAAAGCTATAAAGAAGAGTAAGATAGATTATGGGAGTAAACTTGCTCAGAATATAAAAACAGACAGTAAAAGTTTCTACAAATATATAAAACAAAAAAGAGTGGCTAAGGTAAATATTGGTCCTTTGGAGGACGAGAAGGGAGATTTAATAATGGGAGATGAGGAAATGGCTGAGGAACTGAACAGGGTTTTTGGGTCGGTCTTCACAGTGGAAGACACAAATAACGTGCCAGTGACTGATGGAAATCAGGTTATGACAGCTGAGGACCTTGAGATGATTGTTATCACTAAGGAAGTAGTGATGGGCAAGCTAATGGGGCTAAAGGTAGACAAGTCTCCTGGTCCTGATGGAATGCATCCCAGAGTGCTAAAAGAGATGGCTAGGGAAATTGCAAATGCACTAGTGATAATTTACCAAAATTCACTAGAGTCTGGGGTGGTACCGGCGGATTGGAAATTAGCAAACCTGACACCACTGTTTAAAAAAGGAGGTAGGCAGAAAGCGGGTAATTATAGGCCAGTTAGCTTAGATTCCAGCATCTTCCCTACAAACCGAAGTTATCATCAAGGAAGAAATAGCGAGGCACCTGGATGGAAATTGTCCCATTGGGCAGGCGCAGCATGGGTTCATAAAGGGCAGGTCATGCCTAACTAATTTAGTGGCATTTTTTGAGGGCATTACTAGTGCGGTAGATAACAGGGAGCCAATGGATGTGGTATATCTGGATTTCCAGAAAGCTTTTGACAAGGTGCCACACAAAAGATTGCTGCATAAGATAAAGATGCATGGCATTAAGGGTAAAGTAATAGCATGGATAGAGGATTGGTTAATTGATAGAAAGCAAAGAGTGGGGATTAATTAGTGTTTCTCTGGTTGGCAATCAGTAGCTAGTGGTGCCCCTCAGGGTTCAGTGTTGGGCCCACAATTGTTCACAATTTACACAGATGATTTGGAGTTGGGGACCAAGTGCAATGTGTCCAAGTTTGCAGACGACACTAAGATTGGTAAAGCAAAAAGTGCAGAGGATGCCGGAAGTCTGCAGAGGGATTTGGATAGGCGAAGTGAATGGGCTAGGGTCTGGCAAATGTGAGGTTATCCATTTTGGTAGGAATAATAGCAAAAGGGATTATTATTTAAATGATAAAATATTAAAACATGCCGCTGTGCAGAGAGACCTGGGTGTGCTGGTGCATGAGTCGCAAAAAGTTGGTTTACAGGTGCAGCAAGTGATTTAGAAGGCAAATGGAATTTTGTCCTTCATTGCTAGAGGGATGGAGTTTAAGACTAGGGAAGTTATGCTGCAATTGTATAAGGTTTTAGTGAGGCCACACCTGGAGTATTGTGTTCAGTTTTGGTCTCCTTACCTTAGAAAGGACGTACTGGCGCTGGAGGGTGTGCGGAGGAGATTCACTAGGTTAATCCCAGAGCTGAAGGGGTTGGATTACGAGGAGAGGTTGAGTAGACTCGTTGGAATTTAGAAGGATGCGGGCGGATCTTATAGAAACGTATAAAATTATGAAGGGAATAGATAGGATAGATGCGGGCAAGTTGTTTCCACTGGTGAGTGAAAGCAGAACTAGGGGTCATAGCCTCAAAATAAGGGGAAGTAGATTTAGGACTGAGTTTAGGAGGAACCTCTTCACCCAAAGGGTTGTGAATCTATGGAATTCCTTGCCCAGTGAAACAGTTGAGGCTCCTTCATTAAACGTTTTTAAGATAAAGGTCGATAGTTTTTTGAAGAATAAAGGGATTAAGGGTTATGGTGTTTGGGCTGGAAAGTGGAGCCGAGTCCAAAAAAGATCAGCCAAGATCTCATTGAATGGCGGAGCAGGCTTGAGGGGCCAGATGGCCTACTCCTGCTCCTAGTTCTTATGTTGTTATGTAGGTGCCGCTCTGTCTCTATGCTGAGAGTGGGGTCTTCTGCGACATACGGTGGCCATCAGCTCATGGAACGACCAACGACCTTGGGGTGTCACTGACTTCCTCTTCTGGCTCCTCCCTCAGTCTGATGGGCGGCCGTATCTTCGGTGTGTGTGATGGCCCTATGCACATGCGGTGCCACCTACAGCCTGCGTTGTCACTGTTGCCTTCTAAGGTGTCAGCCCTCCTTGGCTGCCACCAGCAGAGTGAGGGCAGTCTCTGTGGGATCCACACACCAACAAACATAGTTTATCTGGAAGGAATTGGAGAAGGCGAGAGACCGATAATCCGTTAGGACTTCCATCCTGGGGCCCTCAAATCTCCCAAGCCTCCCTCACCCTTACTCTGACTGTCCCTCCTTCTCTCAGAATGCCATCTAGCAAGCCAGTTGTGCTGGTAAATCTTGCTCTGCACACTCATCCCTGGCAAGATCAGGAGCCCCTAGTCCTCTGTAGGGAACATAAGTGAAGGCATGCCTAGCTGTCCTCAGCTCATCCACACACTCACCCTTTGACCGCAAGAGAATCCTCAGTTGTGAAGCCCTGCTCTTTAGTGTTTGATTGTTGCCAGCTGCCTCTATGGTCCTGACCCTCCTACCGTTCAGGCACACTGTTCAGGCATCAAAATTTGCTTTAAATGCAGTGCACTAATCATCCTCTGAGTCATGGCACCTGTGCCTTCGAGGGGGCACCTCAGAGTTCAGGAGTGAGAAGTGCTCTCATAATTAGCAAGGCTTGGAATGCGACCATTAACAGGTGATTAAATCTTTACAGATCCAGAGATGGGGCAACCCCAGGTTAAAGAGGTGTGAATTACATCAAGCCAGGACAGTTGGTAGGATTACGCAGGCCAGATGGTGGGGGATGAATGTAATGTGACATGAATCCCAGGTCCCGGTTGAGGCCACACTCATGTGTGCGGAACTTGGCTATAAGTTTCTGCTCGGCGATTCTGCATTGTCGCGCGTCCTGAAGGCCGCCTTGGAGAGCGCTTACCCGGAGATCAGAGGCTGAATGCCCTTGACTGCTGAAGTGTTCTCCGACTGGAAGGGAACATTCCTGCCTGGTGATTGTTGCGCGATGTCCGTTCATTCGTTGTCGCAGCGTCTGCATGGTCTCGCCAATGTACCATGCTTCGGGACATCCTTTCCTGCAGCGTATGAGGTAGACAACGTTGGCCGAGTCGCACGAGTACGTACCGCGTACCTGGTGGGTGGTGTTCTCACGTGTAATAGTGGTATCCATGTCAATGATCTGGCACGTCTTGCAGAGATTGCCATGGCAGGGTTGTGTGGTGTCGTGGTCACTGTTCTGAAGACTGGGTAGTTTGCTGCAAACAATGGTTCGTTTGAGGTTGCGCGGTTGTTTGAAGGCAAGTAGTTGGGGTGTGGGGATGACCTTGGCAAGATGTTCATCGTCATCAATGACGTGTTGAAGGCTGTGAAGAAGATGACGTAGTTTCTCTGCTCCGGGGAAGTACTGGACGATGAAGGGTATTCTGTCGGTTGTGTCCCATGTTTGTCTTCTGAGGAGGTCGGTGCGGTTTTTCGCTGTGGCGCGTTGGAACTGTCGATCGATGAGTCGAGTGCCATATCCCGTTCGTACGAGGGCATCTTTCAACGTCTGTAGATGTCTGTTACGCTCCTCCTCGTCTGAGCAGATCCTGTGTATACGGAGCGCTTGTCCATAGGGGATGGCTTCTTTAATGTGTTTAGGGTGGAAGCTGGAGAAGTGGAGCATCATGAGGTTATCCGTGGGTTTGCGGTAAAGCGAAGTGCTGAGGTGACCGTCCTTGATGGAGACGAGTGTGTCCAAGAATGCAACTGATTTTGGAGAGTAGTCCATGGTGAGTCTGATGGTTGGATGGAACTTATTAATGTCATCGTGTAGTCGTTTCAGTGATTCTTCGCCGTGGGTCCAAAGGAAAAAAATGTCATCGATGTATCTGGTGTATAACGTTGGTTGAAGGTCCTGTGCAGTGAGTAGGCCCTGTTCAAACTTGTGCATGAAGATGTTGGCATATTGAGGTGCGAATTTGGTCCCCATGGCTGTTCCGTGCGTCTGGATGAAGAACTTGTTGTCGAAGGTGAAGACTTTGTGATCCAGAATGAAGCGGATGAGTTGCAGAATTGCGTCTGGAGATTGGCAGTTGTCGGTGTTGAGTACTGAGGCTGTTGCAGCAATGCCGTCGTCATGGGGGATGCTGGTGTAGAGTGCCGAGACGTCCATTGTGACGAGGAATGTTCCTGGTTCAACTGGTCCATGGGTGCTGAGTTTCCGTAGGAAGTCCGTCGTGTCGCGACAGAAACTGGGCGTACCTTGTACGATGGGTTTCAAGATGCCCTCGATGTAGCCAGAGAGGTTCTCAAACAAGGTCCCATTGCCTGAAACGATAGGGCGGCCTGGTGTGTTGGCCTTATGTATTTTTGGGAGGCAGTAGAGATCTCCAATGCGGGGAGTACGTGGGATGAGAGCACGTAGGGTGCTCTGAAGATCTGGATCCAAGGTCTTGATCAGTCTGTTAAGTTGGCGGATGTGTTCCTTGGTCGGATCTGCGGGTAACTGTCTGTAGTGTTCTTTGTTGTTCAGTTGTCGGTATACTTCTTTGCAGTAGTCCGTTCTGTTCAGTACGACAGTGGCCCCTCCTTTGTCTGCTGGTTTGATGACGATGCTGCGGTTGGTCTTGAGAGCGTGGATGGCATTGCGTTGTGCTTGGGTGACGTTCGGGGCTGTCTTGTGAATGCGACTGATGAATCTGGCATTGACGCGACTCCTGACGGCTTGAGCATACATGTCGAGTCTAAGGCAGCGGCCTTCCAGAGGGGTCCAATTCGACTCTTTCCTCTTCGGTTGCCGCACCTCAGATCTCTCGGTCTGCTGTTCTGGTTCATTGATAGTCTGCTTGGGTTCGCTGTTGGCCTCTTGGGGTCTGTGGAAGAATTCCCGGAGCCTCATTCGCCTGATGAATTCCTCCGTGTCTGCCGCGAGACTGATGGGGTCCATTTTGGTGGTGGTGCAGAAATTGAGCCCTCTGCTGAGGACTTCGATTTCGTCTGGTTGAAGGGTGTAGTCTGACAAGTTGACAATAGATTTCCCTGTATTGTTTTCTACTGTGGCACCGGGGGTGGCTTGGTTGCTGCCGGTGGTGATGCCAGGTTTCTCAAGCTTTCTGTTCTTGGTGTGCATATAGGTGGCATAGTATTGTTATCTCATCTGTTTGGCAGTGTTCCGCAGCTGGTCTGCTGCATCCTGAGCGCAAGTTGAGAATATGGCCTCTATCTTGGTTTCCAGGTTGCGTCGTCTGCTGTAGAGCTGGCGGACGAGGTGGTTGAGGAGCGTGAGAGAGGTGCGACGGCAGAGTCTCTCAGCATAGTCTGTGTTGTAGGTCGACTTGAGTGGGTTTGTGATCTGTAGCCCTTTCGGGATCTTGTCTGCTTTCTTGCATCTTTGTAGAAACTTCATGTCAGTGTCTATATTCGCGATCTTCCTGGAGATCCTCTCCACTTTGAGCCGGCAGTTTGCGGTGTCGATGGTAGCCATGATGTGGAGATGCCGGCGTTGGACTGGGGTGAGCACAGTACGAAGTCTTACAACACCAGATTAAAGTCCAACAGGTTTGTTTCGATGTCACTAGCTTTCGGAGCGCTGCTCCTTCCTCAGGTGAATGAAGAGGTATGTTCCAGAAACACATATATAGACAAAATCACCTGCTAATGGTCGCATTCCAAGCATTGTTTGGCATCTTTGAATTTGTCTATATATGTGGACTTTAACCTGGTGTTGTAAGACTTCGCACTGTGCTCACCCCAGTCCAACGCCGGCATCTCCACATCATTATTAATTTATATTACATGAGAAATGAGTGCTGATTGATTGGCAGGCGGACTTTGCTAGGTAGAAGCATTGCCAGGGAGATGGCACCAGGGAATAGTTAACAGCCAAGTTTTTGTTCAAATTCAAATTGTTAACTAAATTGTTGTTCCCTTTCCAACCAATATTCTTGTGAATCTGTCCTGATGAGTATAAGAAGAAAAGCTTTGGCAGCATGTTCCTTTTTTCAACAACTAATGAATAATATGTCTTTTGTAAATCAAATATGAGTAACAAAATGCAGTACCTTATCACAATGAAACACTTCAACACAGCTTTCACCATCACATCAAGTCTTTGGCAAACACATCGAAAATATCCTGTATATTTAATTATGGGGTATTACAGCAAAATCCTACTTTCATCTGAAATGAAAATCGCTTATTGTCACGAGTCGGCTTCAATGAAGTGACTGTGAAAAGCCCCTAGTCACCACATTCCGGCGCCTGTTCAGGGAGGCTGGTACGGGAATTGAACCGTGCGGCTGGCCTGCCTTGGTCTGCTTTAAAAGCCAGCGATTTAGCCCAGTGAGCTAAACAAGCCCCTCATCCATGATGAGGATTGAAGAGCACGAGGGGACCAGCTCACCGATTATTAGTAGTCTTACTGACTGTGACCTGAAAAATAACCATTGATTTTTCTTTCTTTCTTTGATCATGGTCTTTTACAAATGTTGCTGTGCTGATTGAAATGGATTTCTGCTTTAAGTAAGGTTCAGATGATTAATGGGTTTTCTATAAGCCCCCATTATTATATCATTACTTTTTTAACTTACTTATCCTCTATTAAATGTAGAAAGCTATTATGCTGTACCACACAAGCCACTTTATAATAAAACATCGGTGTCATTTACATATGTATGTGATAACATTTGGTATCTTTAATTTCACAAGAAGTTTAGCATTTGTTTGTAAGTACTTTTTAAGAAGTCCATTTTTTAACTCCTGTCAATGGCACAATGATGCTGTCTCATACAGGCCAAACACCAAACAGTAACACTGTAGGAGAGCAACTGTCAGACTGGGCTTCTGTATATGACCTAAAACTTGTGTATGAAGCAACATAGCCTGGAGCATTCCATTCCAACAGCTGGAAGAAGGGTTACTTACCTAACCTTTGCTTCATGATCCACAACAGAAATGGTCGATCGCTGATTCGCTCCTAAAAAGTGCTCCTATCTTCCCCCTTCCCAACATCGCCCAAGCCTCATTCACATTGGCTCCAAAATACTATCCACAACTTCAAAGCCAAAGCCAGGCTGGAAGGGCAACTGTGATGCCTACAGCAAATACTGAGAAATCATCATGAACTGGATTTTCCGAAAACTACAACCATTTTTCTAATCTTCTCAAACTGACCATCACCAAATGTGTTCTCTCCAGGACCTCTAAAAAACTTTCATCCGCTCCTTGAAGAAGAATACATGGAAAATGAAGGCCCTGATATAGCAACAGCGCTTCTCAAGTCCCTTGATGATGAAAACCTCTTCTGGTCCCGCCGATGGCGTGCCCCCACCGCAGGTGTACCGGTGGCGCAGTGGCGATTCAATGGGAAACCCCATTGACAACGGCAGGATCAGAAGACCCCGCCGCGGCTAATGGCGGGCCACCTCCCGGTGCTGCCAAACACGCTGCAGAGAGGCCAGGGAAACTTGCCCCCGAATGCCATCACCCTTGACTGTACAGTGACCTACCAACACTTCTTGAACACTGGAGCCAGGGTCAAGACAAGAGTAAATCCAATGGGGAAACTGGTGGGTACCACCTGGCACAGCAAAGTCAACACACTACGCACTACCTCACTTGGCCTGGTCTACCCAGCAGCAGAGTATTGCTGCTCAACCTGACTCAGGGACCACCACACAAATCTTGTAGATATCTATCTCCACGAAATCATGAGGATTATTTCTGGAGCGTTAAGAC
This sequence comes from Scyliorhinus torazame, assembly GCF_047496885.1. Lineage (NCBI taxonomy): Eukaryota > Metazoa > Chordata > Chondrichthyes > Carcharhiniformes > Scyliorhinidae > Scyliorhinus > Scyliorhinus torazame. The sequence goes on from NC_092724.1 coordinate 46,809,624, forward strand.
CAAGACAGATTGAGCGGCTTCCTGTGCCAGCACATATTGAACTTCCTGACATATGCAGTGAAAACATTTTCCTCAAAGAACATCACTGCTGTCAGTTAATAAAGCACTCCCACTGACAAAGGATTGCAAAAAACCCCACAGACTCATCTTAAATCCAGTATCCACACTGGAACACGCCACACCCTGCAATCTGATAACACCTCCTGGTTGACTGTAAACATCGTTATACACAAACTGGTATCTGTCAAAATGCTGAAGCTCCACGTTTTAATCGTCCATGGAAAGCATGGACAACCATCAACCACTTGAGAACAGACCAAGGATGAATATGGGCAGCACTGTAGCATTGTGGATAGCACAATTGCTTCATAGCTCCATGGTCCCAGGTTCGATTCCTGGCTTGGGTCACTGCCTGTGCGGAGTCTGCACGTTCTCCCCGTGTGTGCGTGGGGAACTGGCCATTCAAGTAAGACTATCGCCCATTGACTGAACCTCTGCCTTGAGAGATCCTTTCCTGGTTATATCATAACACTGCATTTATTTCTATTTTTGCCACCAGCTTGGGTGGGATTCTCCGATAATCGGCGCGATGGCCAGAACCCGGCGTCAAAAACGGCGCGGATCACTCCGGCGTCGGGTTCCCCCGAAACGGCGCAAATTCTCCGACCTGGAATGGGCTAGCAGCAGTGTGACGCCATTCGTGACGGCGTCACCCGTCACGGACGCGTGGCGTCGCAGCACAAAAGATGGACCCCCCCCTGGAGATCCGTCAAAATGGCCACCTGCCGTGCAGCGCCCAGGTTCCAGGAGCGGGATATCGAGGCGGTCCTGGATGCAGTGGAGCAGAGGAGGGAGGCCCTGTACCCTGGACACGGCCGCAGGGTCGCACCACGCCTCAGCCGGCACCTGTGGAGGCAGGTGGCAGAGGCCGTCAGCGCCGTGGCTGTAACACCAAGGGCAGGCGTCCAGTGTCACAAGAAGGTCAATGACCTCGTCAGGGAAGCCAGGGTGAGTACCCCCCCCCCCCTCCTCCGATATACAGCACAGCCCTAGGTGCAACTGACATGGCTACACCCACCCATGCAGCCTGCAGTGGCAGGATGGGTTGTGCACCTCTGCCAATATACACACAACCGCTGGTCTACATGTATATTTCTGCCTAACACTGTTGTCCTTTTTCCCTGCCACCCACCCGCCCTCCACAGGAGAAGCGCGCACACAACAACCAGGAGCGTGAGAGCACCGGAGTGGGTCCAGCTGAAGTGCGACCACTCACCGTTCATGAAGAGAGGGCCCTGGAACTTGCAGGTGGACCCGAGGACTGGGAGGTTGTGGATGCAGAGGTCGGGGACGCACCACCAAGTGAGACCCCCCACGGCCTGCCCCCCTTTTCACCTTCCCCCATATCCCCCTTCCCCCATATCCCCCATACCCCCATATCCCCCTTCCCCCATATCCCCCATATTCCCCCTCCCCGTATCCCCCCTCCCCATATCCCCCATCCCCCATATCCCCCGTATCCCGAACTCCCCATATCTCCCTTCCCCATATCCCCCTTCCCCCATATCCCCCATATCCCCATATCCCCCATATTCCCCCTCCCCGTATCCCCCCTCCCCCATATCCCCCTTACCACCGATCCCCGCCTGTGTGTCTCACCATGCATGCTCCATTGTGTGTTGCAGGACCAAACGTCGAGGCACCCGTCCCCGCGGATGCCGACCGCCCCCAGGGCGTTTCAGAGCGGCCACGAGACAGGGAGAGACCCGGCCCATCAGGCATACGACGCCCCCAGGACATTCCAGGGCGGCCACGAGCCAGGGATAGACCCGGAGCACCAGGTAGACGACGCCCCCATCTCGTGCGAGTGCGGCGAAGCCGGCAGGCCACATCCAGCGACGAGGGGGGCAGCCACAGGCCCCCATCACAGCTGACCCAGGACACCCCTACCCAGGAGACCCCTACCCAGGACACCCTTACCCAGGACACCCCTACCCTGGACACCCCTACCCTGGACACCCCTACCCAGGACACCCCTACCCTGGACACCCCTACCCAGGACACCCCTACCCTGGACACCCTTACCCAGGACACCCCTACCCAGGACACCCCTACCCTGGACACCCTTACCCAGGACACCCCTACCCTGGACACCCCTACCCAGGACACCCCTACCCAGGAGACCCCTACCCAGGACACCCTTACCCAGGACACCCCTACCCTGGACACCCCTACCCTGGACACCCCTACCCAGGACACCCCTACCCTGGACACCCCTACCCAGGACACCCCTACCCTGGACACCCTTACCCAGGACACCCCTACCCAGGACACCCCTACCCTGGACACCCCTACCCAGGACACCCCTACCCTGGACACCCCTACCCAGGACACCCCTACCCTGGACATCCCTACCCAGGACACCCTTACCCAGGACACCCCTACCCTGGACACCCTTACCCAGGACACCCTTACCCAGGACACCCCTACCCTGGACACCCTTACCCAGGACACCCCTACCCTGGACACCCCTACCCTGGACACCCCTACCCAGGACACCCTTACCCAGGACACCCCTACCCTGGACACCCCTACCCTGGACACCCCTACCCAGGACACCCCTACCCTGGACACCCCTACCCAGGACACCCCTACCCTGGACATCCCTACCCAGGACACCCTTACCCAGGACACCCCTACCCTGGACACCCTTACCCAGGACACCCCTACCCTGGACACCCCTACCCTGGACACCCCTACCCAGGACACCCTTACCCAGGACACCCCTACCCTGGACACCCCTACCCTGGACACCCCTACCCAGGACACCCCTACCCTGGACACCCCTACCCAGGACACCCCTACCCAGGACACCCCTACCCTGGACACCCCTACCCAGGACACCCTTACCCAGGACACCCCTACCCTGGACACCCCTACCCTGGACACCCCTACCCAGGACACCCCTACCCTGGACACCCCTACCCAGGACACCCCTACCCTGGACATCCCTACCCAGGACACCCCTACCCAGGACACCCCTACCCTGGACACCCCTACCCTGGACACCCATACCCTGGACGCCCCTACCCAGGACGCCCCTGCCCAGGACACGCCTACCCAGGACACCCCTACCCTGGACACCCCTACCCTGGACACCCCTACCTTGGACACCCATACCCAGGACACCCATACCCAGGACACCCCTACCCTGGACACCCCTACCCAGGGCACCCCTACCCAGGGCACCCCTACCCAGGACACCCATACCCTGGACACCCCTACCCAGGACATGCCTACCCAGGACACCCCTACCCAGGACGCCCCTACCCAGGACACGCCTACCCAGGACACCCCTACCCAGTACACCCCTACCCAGGACACCCCTACCCAGGACACCCCTACTCAGGACGCCCCTACCCAGGACACCCCTACCCAGGACACCCCTACCCAGGACACCCCTACTCAGGACGCCCCTACCCAGGACACCCCTACCCAGGACACACCTACCCAGGACACCCCTACCCAGGACACCCCTACCCAGGACACCCCTACCCAGGACACACCTACCCAGGACACACCTACCCAGGACACTGACACACAGGACACTGACACACAGGACACTGACACACAGGACACTGACACACAGGACACTGACACACAGGACACTGACACACAGGGGACGGGTGGACAAGAACCACCACTCCAGGGGACCATGGACTTTGGGTCGGATGAGTAGCACGCCACTACGCCACTGCTGTCTCCTACATCCTCCACCATCGCAGAGACATTCACCTCGGTTGGCCACTTTAGCGATGAGGCTTCTGGTACACTAACTGCTGCGCACAACACAGCCGTCCCGGTACAGCAGGTGGAGGCAGGAGCGGCCGGGAGGTCGGAGGGAATCCTGGCGCGAGCAACCATCTGCTGCCTGTCATAATATACATCTATGTATATAATGGAGTGCCGACAGACAGTGATTGACACACAGGATGACCAGTAAGCACACAGAACAGAGCAGCCAATCACCAGACAGGACACGACCAGAAGGCACCAGTTTTCCAGCTCTCTCTCGGGACCCAGCCTCTGAGACAGTTAGAGTTAGTGAGCTGGCCAGTGCAAACACCATGTGGTAGCTAGTAAGTCTGGTTGGGCTAGTATCAGGTCTCCAGTCAAGTCAGCATAGTGTCAACCCACAGTTGAACATGTATGATAGTTTAGATGTTACGCTGCATCAAGTGCAGTCCACATCGACCCAGCCTACCCAACACATCTCCGCCCCGATGGGGCCCGGGTTCCTTGAGTTACCACACCCACACAAACACCCAATGCAGTCACGGACCAAGGCATGATCGAAGGGGGCGACGGCCGGCTTGCGGCAGCTGCAGACAAAGGTGGAGGAGTCCATCCGCGTGCAGGAGCAGGGAGTGGTGCCGGCCATACGTGCCACCCAGGCCGAAACCGCAAGGGTGGCGTCCACGGTGGAGGCAATGGAGGTGACGGTGTCAGACATGGGGAGCAGTATGCAAGGCCTGGGGCTTTCCGTGCAGGCGGCGTCTGTGGCCCAGGACATGGCTGCCCTCTCACAGGAAGCCATGAGCCAGAGCCAGCGGCAGATTGCAATGATGCTCAACGCCGTGGCCCAGTCTCAGCAGGCAATGTCCCAGTCTCTGCAGGCAGTGGCCCAGTCTCAGCAGGCCATCGCTGAGGGCATCGGCGCCATTGCCCAGGTGCTGGCCGGCATCGCCAAGACACAGACAGGGATGACCAACTCCCTGAGCTCCATGGCTGCAAACTTCCAGACTCTTGTCGATACCAGCACGGGCCTCCAGGACTGGCAGCGCCAGGTGTCAGGGGGGCGTTGGATGGTCAGTCCGTTCGCATCCCCGACCCATGTAGAGGCCTGGGGGCCATCGGACACCCCGAGGGAGGAGGAGGTGCTGGGGCCCGTCCCGTTTCCCCCTGTAGGGGAAGTCCTGGAACACCGCAACACTTCGGACACCCCCCCCCCTTCCGTACCAGCTGCATCTGGTGGGCAACGGGCAGGACAGGCTGGCAACTCGCCATCCCAGTCACCTGAGCCGCAGCCTGGCCCATATAGGCCGGCCGCCACAGGAAACGGACGCCTAAGGGATCGCGACTCACAGGACAGGAATCACATGAGCCAACCTCCAGTTCTGCTGTACCGTCTGGGGAACCACCTAGACGTAGTCAAAGGGCCCCTACGGCTAAACAATTAGACACTGAGTAAGTTTGCACGGGTGCAGGGCACAGATGAGTTATAGGCGTTAGGGCACGTGTATGAACTGTTTGTTATTAAAATCGCTTTCACACATACAGAAGCTACCTTTGTGCTCTGTCCGATGCATGCGGGGGTGTAGTGTGAGGTGAGCGCCAGTGTGTGTGTGAGGGGTGATAGAACGTCGGCCTCAGGTGAGTGTGCCCCCCCTCTCCCCTGGTCGCTCTCGCTACCCCCCCGGGCAGACGACGGGACCGTGCGCTGCAGTGTCACGGCCGCATGCAGGGAATGTCCGGGTGGAGGGTGGTACTGTGGCCATGGGTCAGGCATTGTCCAACGATGTAGAGACCAGAGCTCATAGCAGAGTGGCTTGTCATTATCCTCCATGGCCTGCAATAGACACGCCTCCACCGGCGACCATGTGAGCCTGGCCCGTTGTGCCGCAGGTGGATGTGCAATGGAGGGGTGGTATGCATGCAGGTGGGGTGAGGGTTGTTGGTGGTGGGTGGGTGGGGGGGGGCGAGGGTGGTTGGTGGTGAGTGGGTGAGGGTGGTTGGTGGTGGGTGGGTGGGGGGGTGAGGGTGGTTGGTGGTGGGTGAGTGGGGGGGTGAGGGTGGTTGGTGGTGGGTGGGTGGGGGGGTGATGGTGGTGGGTGGGCTGAGGGTGGTCGGCTGGTGCCATGGTGTGCAGTCTGTGCCTATGCTCGGCGATTCCCACGCCCCCCCTAGTCAGTGAACCGGGCGGCTATCAGCCTGTCCCGTGCCTGCTGGCCCAGGCGGTAACAGTGGGCAGCCTCCCGTCCATGTCCAGCCCGTCTGTCCTGACCATTGCCCCCATCCTCCTCATCTGGGGAGGTCTGCGCCTCGTCTTCCTGCTCCTCCCCTTCCCCCTCCTCTGCCTGTAGCACATCGCCCCTTTGCTAGGCTATGTTGTGCAGGACACAGCAGACCACAACGATGCGGCCGAACCTATCTGGCGGGTACTGGAGGGTCCCTCCAGAGCAGTCCAGGCACCTGAAACGCATCTTCAGCAGCACAAAGCACCTCTCTATCACACCTCTGGTCGCTGCATGGGCATCGTTGTAGCGTTCTCCTCATCAGTCTGTGGCCTCCATATAGGCGTCATCAGCCACGACCGCAATGGGTAACCCCTGTCGCCCAGCAACCAGCCCCTCAGCCGGAGGGGGGGGGGGGGGGGGTCGCGTCCCTTGAACATGCCGGGGATGAAAGATTGCGCCAATACGAATGAGTCATGTACACTGCCCGGGTACGGGGCGCAGACGTGCAGGATCATCATGCGGTGGTCACAGACCACCTGAATGTTCATGGAATAGGTCCCCTTCCTATTGGTGAACACGGCCTTGTTATCTGCAGGTGGCCGCACGCGACGTGCATCCCATCAATCTCGTCCTGGACCATGGGCATCCCGGCTGCCGCAGTGAAGCCCGCTGTCCGGGCATCCTGGCTGGCCCGGTGCACAGGGAACTGGATGTAGCGGTCCGCAATGGCATATAGGGTGTCTGTCACTGCACGGATGCACTGGTGCACCGATGCCTGCGAGATGCCGGACGGTCCCCAATCGGCACCTGGAATGACCCCGTGGCATAAAGGTTCAGGGCCACCGTAATCTTGACGGCCACGGGGAGAGGGTGTCCTCCCCCAGTGCCAGGCGGTGCCAGGTGTGCCATCAGGTGGCAGATATGGGCGACGGTTTCCTGGTTCATCCGGAGTCTCCTCCTGCATGCTTGGTCCGTGAGGTCCTGGTACGATGAGCGGGGCCGGTTCACACGGGGCCTCATCAGGCGTCTCTGTCGCCGTGGCACCACCACCTCCTCCTCGTCCTGTTGGGCGGGTGTCCCTCCAGCCTGGGCGGCTGCCACCTGCCTCCCTGCAGTACGCTCCTCTGTGGCAGCTTCCGCCGCCTCCCTGGCACACTCCTCCTCCAGCTCCCTCAGGGCAGCATGTAGAAGTGCGGCTCCCGCCACGGCGCCCAACATCGCTGGGTGATCATCAAACATAAAAACGGCCTGCAGGGGTGGGGGGGGGCGGGGGGGGGGGGCGGTGGAGGGAGGGGGGGATAGACAACATGTCATCATTGCCCGTACCCACCTCCCCGCAGCCAGGTGCCATGGGCTGCATGGTTGCGACTGTTGGAAGTTGGCACCTGGCCAGGTGGACAACCTCCCCAACCCCCCCCCCCCCCCCCCCCACCCCCCACCCCCACCCCTCCCCGGCACTCGCCCTCCCCCCTTACCGGCACACGCCCTCTCCTCTCCACCTCCCCCTCCACAACCCCCCCCCCCCACACCCTCCCCTACTCCACCCCCCCTACTCCACCCCCCCACTCCACCCCCCCTACTCCATCCCCCCACTCCACACCCCCCCAACTCCATTGTTACACTCCTCTCTTCCCTTTATGTTTCTCTTTAGATTTCTAAATCTTCCTTTATCTGACCCCTCCAGCCCTATTAACAGTCCGAGAAAACAAATCCCAGCCCAGCTTAAGTGGAACCCATCTCAACTGAACAGCACCACCTTTCACCAGCTCTAGTGCTGATGCCTCATAAATCAAAACACTTTCTTCCTACACTAATCTTTGAGGCACACATATCATTCTGTTCTCTGTTTCAACTGATGCCAATTGGTGTTTCTGAATTGTTACCTAAGGCTCTCCATGCGAATTTGAACCTTATCTCTTCAACCTCGCTCAAAAGCACATCATTCCCACTTCTATCTATACCATTGGTTTCTGTGTAATGCCATCTGTTTGGGTGATGCTTCTGTCATGCTTGAATAGTTAGCAATGTATTCAAACTGAGATGTGTGTTTGAGGCTTGCAACAGTGCAAAGTGTGCAAGGTTCAGCTAAAGCTCTGACTGTGAGGGATGAGTTGTTGGAAGGTGAGCGAAGAGGAGAGTGTTAAATTGAGCAGTATGTGAGGCTAAGGTTCATTTATAAGGACATGGCATTTGGAGATACATTCATCGATCTTGACAACTACTACAAGTTCATTGAATTTTTGTGGCACTACATCCAGCTCCTCGGGGCAACATCGCTTGTTTTGACCGGGACATCTATCCATTGTCTTCACAGTGTCCAACTGGATCGCCCCTTGACCCCTGAGGGAAGAGGACTTCTCCGCTCTTGGCTACTGCTGCGTTGGTGAATCTTGGAAACAATCTCTACTCTATTGTACCACTATGCAGCATTTGCCCCTGCTCAAACACTGTTTCCCAGTAAACTCCCACTGCAGCCTGAATGTTCTTCCACTTTAAGAGGTGGAGGTTGGCTTTAAGTAATGCAAGCTTGCATCAAGTGATGTTAACCCACTGGTGGGCAACCTGCGGCCCAGGGGCCGCATGCAGCCCGTCTGGGTTCTGAGAGCAGCCCATGAGACATTTTGGGCATGATTCAATGGCCACACTGCCTGAAAAGCTGCTCACCGCAGCCCAATGACCAATAAAAGCCTGGAGACCAGCGATCTATCTGGATTGCAACGCCTCGTGAGATCCAACGCGATCTTGCGAGACATTGCAATGTAAATCGCGTTCATTGTAGGTGGGATTACTTTTTGGAAAATCTGCATATTAGTCTCACTGTAATGTCAGATTCCCGAGGTACCTGAGGCTTTGGGATTCGGAGACCGCGATGAGCACCATTTTGTGGGGACCAGACGGAACGTCACTTGTGGGAGTCTCCCTGGGGATCAGAGGCTCTCATGTGCATGCCCTTTAGGTAGGTGGTGCCCTTGCACTGCTGTCACCACCTGGACACCCTGGCAGTGCCACCTGGGTGCCAGCCTGGCATTGTCAAGATGCCCAGATGGCTTTGCCTGCTGGAATGGGCACTGCCAGGGTGCAAGGTTGGCACTGTTGGGGGGTGAGCAGACCAGGGACCTTCCCGTGTGCCTCATTTATCTCTCCCTACAATGGGACGTTCCGGTGAGCAGAGCTCCCCACTGTACAAAATGGGGCTATGTGCGGCCTCAGCCACGAGTTCTCCATGGAGGCCCTTTACACAACACAAGGCGAAGTGAATAGCCAGGTGTTTCTCGACACTGCGAGCGACGGGAACAATGTGGCTAAAAGTTTGTTCCCAATTTGTTGAATCAAGCCCACTGTTGACTGTTACCCTCTTGCAGAGTTTCCACATTGCGCTGATTTCAGTCCACGTCATTTTTTCCTACTGGTCTGCCTCAAGTGATACGCAGGTAAAGCGAGGGTGAGTGAAGTGAGGTGCATACTGATTGCTCACCACATTGACTGTGAGACCCATGCACTCCCTCTGCATCCAAAGTGTAAATATTTCATTTGATTTTACCATTTGAAATTGTTTATTCTATCAATATATAAATGATAAAGCATTTTCTATCCCTCCTCAAATCTGGCATGCATTAAATGTATTGAATCTTATCCATGGGGTCATGGCTAATGAACAAGCCTGATTTCAACCTTGTGACCCATTGAGATGAAGGAGGGTTGCCCATGTGGCTCACTCACTGGCCGAGGTTGCCAATCACTGTGCTAACCTCTCATAATATTACACATCCGACTGAGGCATGGAGCCACATAACAGCATGCTTAACACCGCCATATTCATGGTAATGGCATTTGCATGCTGCCTGCTTTGGAGAAATTAGCCAGGGTTAGGCATGCATCATCATCCCTATGCCTACTTTCAGGCCTTATCAAATTTCATGGCTGCTCGCTCGGTTAAAATGCTTGAATCATATCCTTATTTACCTAAATGTTGAGCAGTAAATTTTAGGGTACAGGGAGCCCATTCATAGGGGTGACCAGTGATAATAATAATATTTACTCGTGTCACAAGTAGGATCGCATTAACGCTGCAATGAAGTTACTGTGAAAAGCCCTAGTCGCCACACTCCGGTGCCTGTTCAGGTACACTGAGTGAGAATTCAGAATGTTAAATTCGCCTAACAAGCACGTCTTTCGGGATTTGTGGGAGGAAACTGGAGCACCCGGAGGAAACCCACGCAGACACGGGGAGAACGTGCAGACTCCACACAGATAGTGATCAAAGCGGGAGTCGAATCCGGGTCCCTGGCGCTGTGAAGCAACAGTGTTAACCACTGTGCTCCCGTGCAGCCCGATACTGAGGCCAAGAAAATGCCTGCTGTGATCTGTGAAATTTGTAGCAGTAACTGACGATGTGTTTAATGCTAACATTAGTTCGCTGGAATGGAAAAGTGATCCATCTCATTAATATCATAGTCTTTTCCACCATTCGCTATATTGTTTCGCAATTCAAAACAAATGGGAAATGAATAAACTGTCATCCCAATAGGCACCAAAATTACATGACATTTTTGTATAAATATTATACAGCTGGTTAAATTAGCTAAATCATTTCTTATCTACACAATTCATTACTTTTCCCTGAAGTGTTGACGTATGCCATCACTTGAATTAAAGAGGGATATTTTTCTGTTGCTGAGGACATAGAATGGCCTTTGAGTGGGGAGGGACTAGATTACTTTTATGAGTGGAGAGTGGTGTGTTGGTGTCTGAATGCGGGAGAGTTTGTGAATGTGTGAATGAATGCACAAATAAATATGAAGTTATAAGAGAATCTAGCTATAAACAAGGAGCTATAGGATTAAAATGGTGATTCTCCTGTGAAGTACAGATTAAAAATTAAAATCAGAATCCCTCTGTTTGCAAAGGAGCAAGAATAGAGTAAATATATTGAAATTGGAATGGAGAGTGGATGTGTTGGGAGTTTGAATGGAGACAGGGTGTGTTGGTGTTTGAATGGAGAGTGGATGTGTTGGTGTTTGAATGGAGAGTGGATGTGTTGGTGTTTGAATGGAGGGTGGATGTTTTAGAGTTTGAATGGAGAGTGGGTGTGTTGGAGTTTGAATGGAGAGTGGATGTGTTGGTGTTTGAATGGAGAGTGGGTGTGTTGGTGTTTGAATGGAGAATGGGTGTGTTGGAGTTTGAATGGAGAGTGGGTGTGTTGGAGTTTGAATGGAGAGTGGGTGTGTTGGTGTTTGAATGGAGAGTGGGTGTGTTGGAGTTTGAATGGAGAGTGGGTGTGTTGGTGTTTGAATGGAGAGTGGATGTGTTGGAGTTTGAATGGAGAGTGGATGTGTTGGAGTTTGAATGGAGACAGGGTGTGTTGGTGTTTGAATGGAGAGTGGATGTGTTGGTATTTGAATGGAGAGTGGATGTGTTGGAGTTTGAATGGAGAGTGGTTGTATTAGTGTTTGAATGGAGAGTGGATGTGTTGGTGTTTGAATGGAGAGTGGGTGTGTTGGAGTTTGAATAGAGACAGGGTGTGTTGGAGTTTCAATGGAGAGCGGGTGTGTTGGTGTTTGAATGGAGATTGTGTGAATTGGTGTTTGAATGGAGAGTAGATGTGTTGGTGTTTGAATGGAGATTGGATGTTTTGGAGTTTGAATGGAAAGTCGATGTGTTGGAGTTTGAATGGAGATTGTGTGTATTGGTGTTTGAATGGAGAGTGGATGTGTTGGTGTTTGAATGGAGAGTGGGTGTGTTGGAGTTTGAATGGAGAGTGGATGTTTTGGAGTTTGAATGGAGAGTGGGTGTGTTGGAGTTTGAATGGAGAGTGGGTGTGTTGGTGTTTGAATGGAGAGTGGGTGTGTTGGAGTTTGAATGGAGAGTGGATGTGTTGGTGTTTGAATGGAGAGTGGGTGTGTTGGAGTTTGAATGGAGAGTGGATGTTTTGGAGTTTGAATGGAGAGTGGGTGTGTTGGAGTTTGAATGGAGAGTGGGTGTGTTGGTGTTTGAATGGAGAGTGGGTGTGTTGGTGTTTGAATGGAGAGTGGGTGTGTTGGTGTTTGAATGGAGAGTCGATGTGTTGGTGTTTGAATGGAGAGTGGGTGTGTTGGTGTTTGAATGGAGAGTGGGTGTGTTGGAGTTTGAATGGAGAGAGAGTGTGTTGGTGTTTGAATGGAGAGTGGATGTGCTGGAGTTTGAATGGAAATTGGATGTGTTGGCCATGGTAGATTTTTAGGGCAAAGTATGAACTGATTTTGCTGTTTCATCAATTTACCTCAGGATCAGCAAATTGGGCTTGATTGTGCATGGTGTGGTTAGTTATCTCACTCTTCCATGTTATAAATTCCATGCTGAGCCATGCTATTTGATTCTGCGGATGGGGGCTATCCTCCAGTGGTTCACCCAACTGGCCATTCAGCAGGAAATGTCAGCATGCCACACATGGGCCTGAATAACAGGCTCCGAAAGTGGTAGCGAAACGTGCATCCACCAGTTGCGAAGAAATTGGCTTGTGTTCCCAACATCATCAGTCCAGTCTGGGATAACACAGTTAGCGGGCCGGTCTGGAGATCTGCCCGTGCTATGCAGATTGAAGGTAATCCGCTAGGTTTTCATCAGGCAGGTTGTGTTGGTGGTTTGTCTGAGGGCGGTGTTAAATCTTGGCTGCTCAGTGTTCTTTGTCCACTGGATATGCTTCCTGGAAGAAGTAGATGTATACTGACTTAAATTCAAGATTTAAGGGCTTGAGAACTCACGCAGAGAGACCCATTTCTGCATTGCCATGCTGAAGGGGCCAGAGCAGTCCTTTAAATTATGGGTCGTGACCTCGATCTGGGTCACAGCCAACGAGTTCCAACATTGGATACACCACTCAACTGCTTTGATTGGACGGGACACTCTAGGTTTGTGGCCTGGCTCTCACCCAGCACCCTTAACTGGCTGAACTGATGGTTTAATTGGTGTCTTTGGGTAGCGGACTTGGAAGTCTTAATGCCAGCCTTTTTCATATTCGTGGCCCGCATGCCATGCCAGCACGTATCATTCAGCCCATGGGTACTAACAATAAAGACCAACATTGCCCTCAGCTGATATCGGCATGCACACACTTCCAGCAGGTATGCGTGAATAATGAGCAAAATTAAGAACAATGGTGATTTTTCTCAAGTAGAATGGAAGCTAGCTGGTGCATCCAAACTCAAGCAACCAACTCAGAATCACAGAATAACAGAATACTACAGTGCAGATGAGCCTCTTCACCCATCATGTCTGCACCGATGCATGAAAGGCCCTGACCTGCCCATCTAATCCCACTTGCCAGCACTTGGCCCATAGCCTTGAATGTTATGGCTTACCAAGTACTCATCCAGGTACTTTTTAAAGGATGTGAGGCACCCGCTTTGCTGAAATCCATGTAAAATACATCAATTGCACTACCCTCATCTATACACTTGGTTACATGCTCAAAAAATGCAATCAAATTTGTGAGACATGACCTCTCTCTGACAGAGCCATGCTGACTATCGCTGATCACTTCTTGCTTCTCCAAGTGGAGATGGATTCTCTCCTTCAGAATCTTCTCCAGTAGTTGCCCAACCACTGACATGAAACGCTATAGTTCCCTGGCTTGCCTCTACAGCCTTTCTTAAATAATGGGACCACATTAACTGTTCTCCAGTCTTCTGGCACCTCCACCAAGGCCAGAGAGGAATTAAAAATTTAGGTCAGAGCCCCAGCAATCTCCTCCATCGTCTTCCAGAGCAGCCTGGGACACAATTGATCTGGACTTGGAGATTTGTCCACTTTTAAGCCCGCCAATACCTCCAGTACCTTGTCACTCCCTATGAGAATTTGCTCAATAACCTCACAATCTCTCTTCCTGCGTTCCATAACTACTTCCTCGTTCTCTTGGGTGAAGGCAGATGTCAAATATTCGTTCAACACCCTACCAATGTACTCTGACTCCACCTACAGATTTCCCCCTTGGTCCTTAATGGGCCCTATCTTTCCCTGGTTATTCTCTTCCCATTGATATACTTATGGAATATCTTGGGATTTCCCCTATTTTTACTAGCCAGAGATTTCTCATATCCCCTCTTTGCTCCCTTAATTGATTTCTTAAGCTCCATCCTGCACTTTCTGTACTCCACTAATGCCTCTGCAGACTTGCTCCCCTTATAAGGGTTGGATTACGAGGAGAGGTTGAGTAGACTGGGACTGTACTCGTTGGAATTTAGAAGGATGCGGGGGGGATCTTAGAGAAACGTATAAAATTATGAAGGGAATAGATAGGATAGGTGCGGGTAGGCTGTTTCCACTGGTGAGTGAAAGCAGAACTAGGGGACATAGCCTCAAAATGTCGGTAGCCTTGTGGATAGCACAATTGCTTCACAGCTCCAGGGTCCCAGGTTCGATTCTGGCTTGGGTCACTGTCTGTGCGGAGTCTGCACATCCTCCCCGTGTGTGCGTGGGTTTCCTCCGGGTGCTCCGGTTTCCTCCCACAGTCCAAAGATGTGCGGGTTAGGTGGATTGGCCATGATAAATTGCCCTTAGTGTCCAAAATTGCCCTTAGTGTTGGGTGGGGTCACTGGGTTATGGGGATAGGGTGGCGGTGTTGACCTTGGGTAGGGTGCTCTTTCCAAGAGCTGGTGCAGACTCGATGGGCTGAATGGCCGCCTTCTGCACTGTAAGTTCTATAAAAAAAATAAATAAAAATAAGGGGAAGTAGATTTAGGACCTAGCTTAGGAGGAAATTCTTCACCCAAAGTGTTGTGAATCTATGGAATTCCTTGCCCAGTGAAGCAGTTGAGGCTCCTTCATTAAATGTTTTTAAGATAAAGATAGATAGTTTGTTGAAGAATAAAGGGATTAAGGGTTATGGTGTTTAGGGCCGGAAAGTGGAGCTGAGTCCAAAATGATCAGCCATGATCTCATTGAATGGCGGAGCAAGCTCGAGGGGCCAGATGGCCTACTCCTGCTCCTAGTTCTTATGTTCTTATACTTGTTAAAAGCCTCTCTTTTCCTTCTCATCATATCCTGGATGTCCCTGGTCATCCATGATTCTCTGGATTTGTTACACCGTCCTATTACCATAGAGGGAACATATTGGGCCTGTACCCTCTCAATTGCATCTTTGAACCCCCCCACCCCCTCCCCGCACTGCTCTTCTGCAGATTTCCCCACAAGTAACTTTTTCCAGTCTACCTTGGCCAGATTCTGCTTTATTTTGTTAAAATCTTCTCTCCCCCAATCCCAAACCTTTTTTTGCAACTTGTCTATTTCTTTGTCCATAACAAATTTAAATTGAACCATGTTGTGGTTACTATCATTAAAATGCTCCACCACCAACACATCAACCACCTGTCCGACTTCATTCCCCAGAATTAGGTCCAGCACTGCACCATCCTTTATTGGATCCTTTACATATTGAGCTAAAAAGTTCTCCCGTATACATTTTAAGAACTCGACTCCATCTAAGCCCTTAACATGATAGCTATCCCAATTCATTTTGGGAAAGTTGAAATCACCTAATATAATTATTCTCTTATTATTTTTACACCCCTCTGTGAGTTGCGTACATATTTGCCCCTCAATTTCCTGCTGACGATCTGGGGGTCTATAATAAACAACTAGCAACGTAGCTGTCCTTTTTTAATTCCTAAGCTCCACCCACAAAGCTTCATTTGATTCCCCATCCAAAATAGCATCTCTCCTTACTGTACTAACTGCCTCCTTAACTAATAATACAATGCCTCCTCCTCTTTTACCCCCGCCTCTGTCTTGCCTGAAGATTCTATATCTCTGGATGTTGAGCTGCCAATCCTGCCCTCACTCAACCATGTCTCTGTGATAGCTATTATATCATAATTACATGTGTCATTCATCGCACTTAACTCATCCATTTTACCTTTAATACTCCTGGCATTAAAGTAGAGGCCAACCATCCTTGTCTTACTCCCTTGAAACTTACTACCACTGTATTCCCTCTGACCTGATTGCTTGTTATATTGTGTCCCTATTCTACTCTCAGTCTGCGTCCCCTCCCCCTACCAAACTAATTTAAACTCTTCCCAACAGCATTAGTACACTTGCCATCAAGGATGTCAGTCCCGCTCTGGTTTAGATGTATGCCGTCCAGTGATCAAACTTGAAAATTTCCCATTTGTTTATGAATGAAACCTTCGGGATACAAGCACAGCCTTATTTAGTGATCCAGTCAATAATTCAACCAATGAAAGGACTTCTAGTCCGTTAGTCAGTTATGATCTCTCTGATTGGTGAAGCACATTCCGTTGCCACATTCTAAAGTCTCCACATAGGAAAAGCAGATTCCTATAATGCATTGGGGGCATTCATGGGCACCAAATTCTGATCCTGGACAAGGAAGTGTTTCATCATTTGTTGAAAAATGCCAAGCATTGCTATGGTGGGCAGAAGCAGCAGCGACCTATCATGTTAGTATTTTAAGTGATTATACGGATTGCTCCATAAAGGCACAGGGCTCATTACTACCTTTTTAAGGCAATTAGGAATGGACAACAATTGCTGGCCTTATCAGAGACAGTCAAATCCCATGGAGGAACAAAAACAAATTAAACAACTGGGATCTAGGCTGACCCCAGTCAAGACTTGACCGACACCCCATCTTTACCAATAAGAAACACAATTCCATAAGTTACCACAAGAAGCTTGATACCATCCAGGACAAAGCAGTATGCTTGGCAGTGCTAAGCAAGTCAATTCAAGCTCCCTGCTAGCGAGCAGGTGAGATCAATTAAATTATTTGGTGAGTAAGGGAGTTTGATGAAGAAGGGGGGGAGATGGTCTTTTCTTTTTTTTTAATCGTCCTCAGCCTCCAGGAATTTGAAAGATGAATGAAAGGGTTGAGTTTGAAAAAAATCCAAGAGTGGCACCACAGGGGGAACATAGATTCATTGGTTGGTGAAGAACTGCTGGTAGGGAGTGTCTTCAAGTGAATGAAAATTTGACTAACTGATTCTTCATAGGTGAAGTAGCTACTTGGATTTAAGTAAGAAACATAAGCAATAGGGAAGGAAGGTTAAATCAAGACCAGGTAAAATAAAATAGTAGAAGTAAATCAAAGTAGAATAAAGATTGAATAGAAGGGATGGCAGGGGAGCTTAGTCGTGTGGAATACGTGTCTTGTAATTTGTGGGAAGGCACAAACACTATTGGTGACCTAGATGACCACATGTTCAGCAAATGTCACCAGCTGCAGAAACTCTGGGTTTTGGAGCTAAAGGAATGGCTGGAATCACTGTGGCACGTATGCGAGGCTGAGAGCAATATGTATAGCACATTCAGAGAGGTGGTAACACTGCATCTTAAGAGCCTGGAGGCAGAAAGAGAATGGGTGACCGCTAGGCAGCCCAAGAGAAGTAGATAAGAGTCTCCTCGGGTCCCACTCGCCAATCGGTTTTCTGTTTTGGATACTGGTGAAGACGATGTCTCCTCAGAGGAGTGCAGTCAGAGTCAATGTTGTGGCACCATAGTTGTCTCTGCTGTACAGAAGGGGAGGAAAAAGAAAGGAAGAGCAATAGTGATAAGGAATTTGTTAAGTAGTGGAACAGACAGACGTTCCTGTAGCTGCAGATATGACTCAAGGATAGTGTGTTGCCTCCCTGGTGCCAGGGTCAAAGATGCCATGGAATGAACGGGGTTGTTGATCAGCCAGAGGTCATGGTTCACGTTGGTACCCATGACTTAGGTGGGAAAGGGGGATGGGATCCTGAAAGAAGATTTCAGGGAGCTAGGAAGGAGACTGAAAAGCAGAACCTCGAAAGCAGTGATCTCAAAATTACTCCCTGCCCCGTGTGCTAGAAGCACAGAAAGAGAAGAATTAAGCAATGGAACATGTGGTTGGAAAGCTGGTGGATAGAATCCTTACAGTGCAGAAGGCGGCTATTTGACGCACCGACCCATTGATAAAGCCCTCTACTTAGGTCCATTCTCTCACCCGACCCCAATTATCCCACCTAACCGGAACATCTTTGGACACCAAGGAGCAATTTTAGCATGGCTAATCCACCTAAACTCCACATCTTTAGATTTCTGACGCATTTGGACTGGTTCTGGGGATGGTGAGACCTGGACAAGCTTGTCGGTCTACACCTGAACAGGTCTGGGACGAATATCCTCACAGGGAGATTTGCTGGGACTGTTGGAACGGGGAGGGGGGGGAGGAGGTGCTTCAACTAGATTGGCGGGGGGTGGAAATCTGAGTGCAAATTCAGTGCAAAGATACGGGAGATGGAAAATTTGTGAGTGATTCTGAAAGACAGAAGCAGCACAGGTTAAAATGTGTACAGCACAGGAATTTGGCAGTGTTAAAATGTATGTGTGTAAATACAAAATAAAGCTGATGAGCTGAGGACACAGATAGACACAAAGCGGCCTGATATCATCAACATAAAAGAAACTTGGCTTAAACATGGGGCAAAAGGGCAGCTCAACATCCCTCGATATAGAGTTTTCAGGCAGGATAGAGAGGGTGATATAAAAGGTGGAGGTGTCGCATTATTGTTTAAAGAATGAATTACAACTGTGAGATGGGATAATTGGTGCAATTTACCAGTTGCGTCCCGCTGGAAACTACATGGGATGCGGCCGGTAGATCCCTGGAGAGGCCTCCACCGGGATTCCCGACAGCCGTTACGCTTCACACGATCTAAACAGATCTCGCGAGATGTTGCGATTTGGACCCCACCCACAATGGGGCAGGACCCAGTCTTGCACCGTTAAGTGAGTTTAAGAACCCACTTTTCTTGCCGATACCGGATCGAACTGCCACCCAGCATCTATTGGCCTCGCCGAGAATACCCCAGCCAGGCACTGTTTAGCACTGGCCTCCACAAAGGGGGTCCAGGCGGGACGGCACTTGGGGTGGGGGGGTCTCCCAGGCAATTGGAGGCACACGAGTGGTTGGTATTTGGGCAGAGTGGCGCACTGGCACTGCTGGTGCCACCTGGATGCATTGGCACTGCCAGCCTGTCACCCTGGCAGTGCCAACTGTGTGCCCAGGTGGCACTGCCAGCCTGGAAGGGGCACTGCCAAGGTGCCAGGATGGTAGTGCCAAGGTGCCAGGCTGGCATTTTGCCCATGCCAGGGATCGGGCCGAGTGGTACCTTCCCGGTATTTGGTGTGGTGCGGAGGAGCTTGACAACCCCCAAAAGATGAGTTGAGTGGTCCAGGACCGCGTCGGGGGATCGAGTGATCGATCTCTTCCTGCAGTGAGGAGCTCTGTTGGGGACCAATAATAAACAGAGTGCTATGAGATATCCTGGTCGTTCCTGCCGCTTGAATTATTCCCGCCAAGAATGGACTCTTTATTTAGTTAAGCTGTGCCCAATATACTAAACGAAGCATCAAATGAGGTAATATGGGTTGAGTTCAGAATAAAAAAGGGGCAGCCACATTGCTAGGAGTGGACTATAGACCCCCAAATAGTGGAAGCTAGAGAAACAGATTTTTACACAGATTTCTGAGTGCAAAATCAATAGGGCAGTAATTGTTGGGGACTTCAACTATCCTAATATCAATTGGTATATGAACAGTGTGAAGGGCACGGTGGGTGAAAAACTCTTGAACTGCCTTGAAGAGAACTTTTTCAGTCAGCACGTAACAAGCCCAACGAGGGGGTGAGCAATTATAGATTTAGTCTTAGGAAATGAAGCTGAGAAAGTGGGTGAAGTATCCATGGGGGATCATTTTGGAGACAGTGATGATAAGATAGTTAGGTTTAACACTGTGGAAAAGGCCAAAGATGGAACAAGAGTAAACGTTCTAAATTGTGGAAAGACACAATTTACGAAGCTGAGAAGTGAACTGGATAAAACGACTGGAAAGGAAAACAATGTCAAATCAGTGGAAGGCATTCAAAAGCGAGGTTGCACGGGCACAGTGTAAACATGTCCACACACAGAAATAAGGTGGCACTGCAAAATCTAGGGCCCCATGGTTACCCCATGGTTACCCAAAAAGGGTGCGAGGGATAGATCAGAAAATTATAGGTCAGTCTGTCTGACTTCAGTGGTGGGTAAATTATTGGAATCAATTGTACAAGACAGGAGAAACTGTCACAGGGATGTCAGCATGGGTTTGTTAGGGGAGGATTGTGTCTTATTAACTTAATAAGCTTTTTGAGGCAGCAACAAGGAGGATTAATGCGGGTGGAGGGGTGGATGTTGTCTCCATTGATTTTAGTCAGGCATCTGACCAGATCCCACGTGGCAGACTAGTGAAAAAAGTGAAATCCCATGGGATACAGGGGAAGGTGGTGAGCTGAATCCAAAATAGACTCAGCAGCAGGAAACAAAGGAAAATAGTCAATGGATGTTTTTGTGAATGGAAAGCAGTTTCCAATGGCATTCCCTGGAGCTCAGCGTTGGGGCCCTTGCTGTTTGCTATATACATCTCTCCACTGCGCAGAGTGGTTTCCTCGATGGGCTGCACACCATTCACTTCCTTGTCCTCACCCATTGCCTGGATATGCACCTTGTGGCTGTCCAGCAGTAGAGCTCCCCAGTGGAGGCCCCTCTATTGAGCTCTTCCATTAACATCGAGGACCTGGGGTGGAGGATATTGCACGTAGCAGTCCCACACATCTGTCAGTTGCATCAGTCCATGGACACCCAAGATGCCTGCTTTTTGCTGCCCAGTGGAGTCTACTGTGGCTATATTCACAGCTGGGCATTCCGAGAGAGGGAGCACGTGGAGTCCACCAGCATCATTGAGGCGTTCTGAGCCCTCTAGGGACCACGGGGACTGGGGTGCATAATCGACCCTCCTAATCACGGTTTAATTTGACGTTTTAAGTTTCAAAGAACAAAGAAAAGTACAGCACAGGAGCAGGCCCTTCGGCCGTCCAAGCCTGCGCTGACCATGCTGCCCGTCAAAACTAAAATCTTCTTCACTTCCGGGATCCGTATCACTCTCTTCCCATCCTATTCATGTATTTGCCAAGGTGCCCCTTAAACGTCACTATCGTCCCTGCTTCCACCACCTCCTCCGGCAGCGAGTTCCAGGCACCCACTACCCTCTGTGTAAAAAACTTGCCTCGTACATCTCCTCGAAACCTTGCCCCTCGCACCTTAAACCTATGCCCCCTAGTAATTGACCCCTCTACCCTGGGAAAAAGCCTCTGACTATCCACTCTGTCTATGCCCCTCATAATTTTGTAGACCTCTATCAGGTCGCCCCTCAACCTCCTTTGTTCCAGTGAGAACAAACCAAGTTTATTCAATCACATTTGTGATTTTCTTTTTCTTTAAGGGGCTGTTCTTTAACTTGTCCCTCAATTTGTTTGGTTTATTTTAATTGGTTAATTGTTTTACCCCATAATAGGGAAAAGTGACAAATTGAATTCAATCCAGAGAATTATGAGGTAATGCATTTGGGGAGGGCAAACAAGAGAATACTGAATAAATGGGAGGATATTGAGAAGGTTTAAGGAAGTGAGAGACCTTGGAATGCATGTCCACAGTTTCCTAAAGGTGGAAGGACAGGGACAAGGTGGTATAGAATAAATATGGATTGTTTTCCTTTATTTGGTGAGGTACTGAATACAAACTCAGGGATGTAATGACGGAACTGTATAAAACGCTGGTTAGGCCACAGCTGGGGTTTTGTGTGCAGTTCTACTCACCACCTAACAGGAAGGACATAGTTGCTCTGGAGAGAGAGCAGAGGAGATTTACAAGAATGTTGCCAAGGGGCAGCACGGTGGCGCAGTGGGTTAGCCCTGCTGCCTCATGGCGCCGAGGTCCCAGGTTCCATCCCGGCTCTGGGTCACTGTCCGTGTGGAGTTTACACATTCTCCCCGTGTTTGCGTGGGTTTCGCCCCCACAACCCAAAGATGTGCAGGGTAGGTGGATTGGCCATGCTAAATTGTCCCTTAATTGGAAAAAATGAATTGGGTACTCTAAATTTAAAAAAAAAAGAATGTTGCCAAGGCTTGAATATTGCCTCTCTCTTGTGGAGAGATTGGATAGGCTAGGGTTGTTTTCCTTAGAACAGAGGAGGATGAGCAGTGACCTAATTAAGGTGTGCAAAATTATGAGGGGCCTAGGCAGGATAGACAGGAAATATTTGTTTCACCGAGCCGAGGGATCAATCACCAGGGGACATAGGTTTAAAATGGTTGGTAGAAATCCGAGGCGACATGGGGAAAAACCTTTTCACCAAAGGGATAATGGGGGTCTAGCATTCACTGCCTAAGCCGGTGGTTGAGGCTGAAACACACGACTCATTTAAAAGGCACCTGGATCTGCATCTGAAGTTCTGTAACCTGAAGGGCTACAAAGCAGATGTTGTAAAGTGTGATTGAAATGAGTGGTGAGGTTATTTTTCTCTCTTTTCTTTGCTTGGTTACAGACTCGATGTGATGAGTGGCCTCTTTCTGTGCCGTAGCGGTTCTATGGGTGCAGGGAAGGAGCAGGGAGATGGCTGAAAACTCACCTGAGGAGTGATTTGTTTTTTAATAATGAAAATTCCTAAGATGTAGCCCATTTTTTATTCAGCTGAACCAAACTATTTTGGTTTTGGGGGAAATTATCTCCAGTGCTTCTCATGGTCAATTTGTTTCACCCTAAATTCTCTTGCTCTAGGTTTAGGTACAGCCTCTGCGTAATCTTTCTCTCAGTTCATTTCATAAATCTTAAACTCCCAGAGCTCCAAATGTGAGCAGACAGAATTGTAAAGCAATGGACATGCCTTATAGCTTATATTTTCACCAGTATTACAGCTTGGAGATTTGAATGATAGATACCACAGATGCAGTAGCTCATTTGTCAAATAGAAAAATGAACTTTAAAGATGTTTTGACAGGGAAGATCAAACTTGGAGCCGCTTCTCTTTTATGTGACTCCTCTGTGCAATTTATTTTTATTGTGGAAAGCCAAAGTAACCTTTCTCACAGTTACTTGACTTCAAAGTCAGTATTATCAAATAAAAAGACGAATATTCAGGCTCTCCTGAAATGTACTTGTTTCATTTCTTTTTCTTTGCAGTTGAGGCTCATCAAACTGAGATCTCGGTACTGATGAAAGGAATACTAAGCATTTCAGGTAAAGGACAGTCAGAGGGAGACATGATGTAGACTGTGCTGTTCCCCAACCATATTTGTACCCAACCTTACCAGTGACTGCAGAATGTGGCATTTTTCCACTCTCCAAACCAGCCATCCTGTTGTCTGATTATATGGGTGGAATCTTACCTGGCAATGCCAACCCATGCCAAGACACTGCCCAGGTATGTCCCTCAACCCCTCCCCCTGGAGCTATACCTACCTCTGTGCCCCCCGAGGGATCCCCTCGACTGCTTCTCATCTGGCCAAACCTGTTGTAAACCTTGCCAGTCTGACGTCATATCATGGAAGTATGAATATTTAGTGAGGGGATTATGTGGCGAGGGGGCTGCTAATAATATTTGAATTGATACAAATTATTAAAATGAGGTACATGCCCTTTGTGGGTGTGAATCTTGTGACATCGGAGGCAGGAGGTGGGGAAAATCAGGAAACGCTATCTTTCTGGTGAGAATCGCACTTCCCGATTCCCGTGGGACTTTCCGTCCACACCGCCAATCCTGAGGATGGCAGGCTCAAAACCGCCCCCTATATATCTGTGCAGCCTCTCCACTGGAAACTGTAGGTTGCCTCCTCTGGTTCACGTCAATTGTTTTTCTCCCAGCAGGTTGTGGAAGCCTTTTCTGAGCTAGTTTTAACTCTAGGGCTGAGTTTTATGTCGCTTCTGTCGGGGTCCTCAGTCTGATGGATGGCCCTCCACTGTCCACTTAAATGCCTGGCGGACAGATTGTATGGCGGGCAATCCTCCTCAGAGTCCGCGCAGGTCAATTGCTGCTTTTTCTGTAGCGAGCGAGATACTCGCCAAGAAGGGACTGTTCCACCCAAAGAGTCTGTGCGAAATTGATAACCCAAATAACCTCTTCTGAGCTGCAAACTTTTATTGCTCGATAAATTTTCCAACCATTATTATTTTAAAGCTGGTGGTTTAAGTGAGTAACTAAAATAATGATAAGTAGAAAACCTAGGCTTTTGGCTGCATTGTTCAAACACTATTCACCATGTACAAACTGCATTTCTACCTATTTCCTACACTTCTGTTCTGATCTCTTACTGAGAGATATCTCTTTGCTGTCTCTAATCTATCATTAGAATTCTTGACAGTGCTCGTGTCAGGTACAAAACATGGAGTGGATCTGTTCAGTATAAGGACAAGTCTCAGATTTAACACCCTAGCATTTAATTATGAATTAAAACAGAAAAATCGAGAGCACTTTGGTAGCTTGAGAGGGGATCCTGTGGAAATAGGTAAGATGTTAAATGGCATTGGTAAAGTTAATCTGGGGGAATCTTTCAGGATATGCTAAGATTCCAGTGCAACGAGATACTGGTTAATACTGGTGAAAGGAAGGTATAAGATCAATGTCACAAAGACTTTCTTTGCACTGTCACAACGATGTGACTTGCGAATGTGTGATATTAATCTTTAATTTATTAGCTGCTGAAATGTATGTTAAACTGCTAAAAATCTTTTAAAAAGCAAGCAAAGATACTGCCGTAAGTCACC
This sequence comes from Scyliorhinus torazame, assembly GCF_047496885.1. Classification (NCBI taxonomy): domain Eukaryota; kingdom Metazoa; phylum Chordata; class Chondrichthyes; order Carcharhiniformes; family Scyliorhinidae; genus Scyliorhinus; species Scyliorhinus torazame. Next base: position 46,834,231 of record NC_092724.1, read on the forward strand.
TGACAGTTGGTGCTACAAGTTGACCAGTTTCTGCAAGGCTCCAATATGAATTACATTTAAGACATTCCAAGTCCACGCCCTATGGATAGGATGTGTTGCTATATTTACTCGCTATAAATATGGCAGTCAATAAGGTTGTCCTTTTTTAATCTAGATATCGATATTATCTTGCTTTCAGAGCCGCCAGGTATCAAATGATACCACCACAAGGATCAACCGGATATCGATCAAAGGCCCAATAACTAGTTAGTTAGTTTAAGTTCAATCATACTTTATTTACACACAAGATTAACTTATACATGCAACATAAACACTATGAGCTAAACTACACCTAACAACTATGACAACCTGTACTTAACTTCAGGCACCCGGCTTAGGCCAGAGGAACAGTGGCCTTTGTTTGAATCTGGATCCGCTGGGTCTGGAGATGTAACTGCTGTTCAGCTGGGCTCATCCGTCTGGTAGCGGGCGTTGAACTTGGACTTGCTTCTGGTCGTGGTGCTGCAGTTGGAGATGGACGTTGCCGGAGCGCCAGGTCCAAAAGGGATCAAACACATGGAGGTGTCTCTCTTTATCCTTGGGGGGTTTTGCGCTCTTTTGGGCGGTCCTTAGGTTTGGACCCAATTAATTGGGCAGTTCTTGATCACTGCCTTTGATCTGAGCCAATAAAGGGGCGGGTGCCTTGATGGCTGGGCGTGTCCTAAGCGGTCATTGACCTTGCTGCTTATGCTTCCTGAGTAAAGGGAGTGGCACCGAGGTGTCTGGAATTGTATTGGTTACCTGAGTATCAGTCCTTTTTCTTACGGAGATGGGTCATTAAAATGCTAATCGGCTGGAGGTGCTGTCTGGATTCTCTTCTCACGAATATACATCCAGGCTCTCTGCCTGCCTGAATCTTACATTGTTCATATTTCCCTTTAGGCTTTGCGAATGTCCATGTTTCTTGTTGTAGGTGGCCATCCCAGGTGGCTACAGATAGGTATCGAGGGATGAGGCACAAGGAAGTGCTGAGGGTTTGGCCAAGGTTAGCACATGACCAGCACAGGCTTGGAGGGCCAAAGGGCCTGTTCCTGTGCAGTATTGTTCTTTGTTCTTTATGGAATTTCACACCTGCTGATTTCAAGAAGCACTTCAAAAGATGAACGAAAACTGGAACGGACTTCACCCTTTTATAAAGCTACCATTCAAATAGAAACAGAAAGTCTACTGGAACAATAGCTATATGGAAGATGTTCTTTCTATCTCATCAAGATGGATGATTGATCATTCTGGAGGAAATAGCTGGGACATTACAGAATCGAATCTCTGAGGCCATAGAACAATAGCCACAGTTTGTCCATACATGAGCTAATCAGTTACATTTTGAAATCATTATAGGGAGAGAGAGAGATCACGGGTCGGAGAATCGCCGGGGGCTGGCGTGAATCCCGCCCCCGCCGGTTGCCGAATTCTCCGGCACCGGAGATTCGGCGGGGGCGGGAATCGTGCCGTGCCGGTGGGTGGGCTCCCCCCCGGCGATTCTCCGGCCCGGATGGGCCGAAGTCCCGCTGCTGGAATGCCTGTCCCGCCGGCGTGGATTAAACCACCTCTCTTACCGGCGGGACAAGGTGGCGCGGGCGGGCTCCGGGGTCCTGGGGGGGGCGCGGGGCGATTTGGCCCCCATGGTGGCCTGGCCCGCGATCGGGGCCCACTGATCCGTTGGCGGGCCTGTGCTGTGGGGGCAATCTTTTCCTTCCGCCTTCGCCATGGTCTCCATCATGGCGGAGGCGGAAGAGACCCCCTCCACTGCGCATGCGCGGGGATGCCGTGAGCGGCCGCTGACGCTCCCGCGCATGCGCCACCCGGCAATGTCATTTCCGCGCCAGCTGGCGGGGCACCAAAGGCCTTTCCCGCCAGCTGGCGGGGCGGAAATCAGTCCGGCGCGGGCCTAGCCCCTCAAGGTGAGGGCTCGGCCGCTCAAGATGCGGAGGATTCCGCACCTTTGGGGCGGCGCAATGCCGGACTGATTTGCGCCGTTTTTGGCGCCGGTCGGCGGACATCGCGCCGATTATGGAGAATTTCGCCCCATGTGACCAGAATAACCATTTTTGAATGCCTTTTGTCACAACTCGTAATTGTTAAATAGGCATCTGGAAGAAGGCTGCCAACAGAGCAGTAACAATTTCTCTCTCTCAAGTTCAAGACCGCATCTCTAATACAGTTAGAAATCCAGCACAGAGATAGAGAATGTTTACACAAAAGGAACATCAGGTGGAAAATCGGCGACTTCTGGAAAAGACGGATTTCATTTAAAGGAAGGGACTGTCTCCAGAAAATGCATTTTACATGGGCTTCAACTTCAATGAAATTTCAAGACCATTGTGGAAAAGTTCCGCCTCAGCTATGGATACTATCATAGGGCTCATAAACAAGAACTCTTCATAAAAACCTTTTATCAGTGAATTTTAATTTGGCCACGAAGTAACTTCATGCAGTATAACGTAATTTTGCAAGCTTGTGTGTGTCGTGAGTTGTGAAGGTCAGGAGGTGTGTTTACTTTTTACAAATATCTTAAATCTTTACCTGGGTAGGTTTTTAGTTTAAAACAAGCTAACCCCTTTGTGAGAACAACTGCCAGACTGATTTCTTTGCAATCAGCATGTAAATGGTTAAGCACATGCATTGAATAATACCTTCAACCTCATCATGTGATCATAACAGCACAAAGAATGATCTACAGAAGGCGGTGGGTGGAGGCGAGGATGTTTCAACTGTTCTCGCCAGAACTCCCTATTCTGCCGACGACGAACCCCCACCGTGTGGGGGTGGGGGTTGATTCAATGAGAAATCTCATTGACAGTGGCGGGACCGGGAGATCCTGCTATCAGCGAATGGACAGACACCTTCCGCCATTGACAAACATGTGGAAACCACCCTCCATGTTATTTTAGGTAATTGTAGTTTGAATGGAAGAGATTCAGTAAATGCTTCAAGTTTGCTCTATTTTTCAAAATAAAAACCATAGGGCTAGCGTCCTTTTCACAAATGGCAATTAAATGATGATTGAGAAGGATATTCTTGTGGACGGCATTGTGAAATCTGAATCGCTCTCTACTCTGCCACAGGATGGTGTGGGAAAGAGGGTGAGGTTTGGTGCTTCGGTGACCGGGACCTTTGGCCAGGAAGATTCGCCAGATCCTTGAGGGGCAGCCATTTGTCATTGAATAAATAGGCTTGCTCCAGGCATTCACAGCAGGTATCTCAAAATGGCGGAAACTTTACTATTTCAGTGTTGCTGGACAGGGAAAGCTGCGTGACATTCATCAAAAGATGCGCAAAGTCTTACAGAACGCTCAAGCCGCCAGAGAGCTCGGTAGTCTGCAGCTCATGAATCATCTAATAACATCCAGTCACTTTGTTGTTTATTGTATGGAACAGCCATTTCCACAGCTTGCTGTGCTGTAGCACGCAAGCAGGGTTGAATCCCTCAGTCACTCTTTAAATAAAATTCTAGTCAAGGTGTCAAGGCTACAAGCAAAGAGAGATAGATAGTCCTGCCACATAGTGCAAAGATAAATGTCCTTGCATGTTTCTAAGGTGATTTCAAAGAGTGCAGGTGGTATCAAAAATATTGCTCTGCAGCAAGATCTGTAAAGAGTCACCCTCACCTGCTCATGAATCTCGGTTACAGCTGAGTAAAAAGCTAGCTGTAAATATTCCTGACTATACCAGAGAGTGGATATTGTGCTTTGGCCTGACAGTCTGCCATGTTGCACTGCTTGCACATTACCTTAACCCTTTCTGACTGTAGAATTGTTGCCCATTTAGTCAAACTAAAAGTGCGGATGAAATGACTGAAAGTCTGCAGCCTGAATTAGGCCATACCTGAATTCTGGGCTCCTTTGGCTGTTTCCGAAGGGCATATTGGGAGCGAGGCCTCCACCCACTCTGAACAGGGTCAATGAAGGGAGGGTATGGTGTGTGAACCATGATGGATAGATATCCCAATAAAACAGACATTTGAAACCAATTAATAGATACAGGTGGAGAACACATAGGAGCTCGTTTCTGGATTGTGACCTAGATCTCAAAGAGGGGAACTTAGTTCATTTAATTGACCCCCAAGTGGGTCAATGCTGCTATTGAGCTGGGCAGGTGAAATTTCTGCTAGGACCCTCACTCATGATCCTAAACTGTGTCCCTTTTGGAAAGCAGACACGTCAAACACAGCACGAGGATTTGAATTGAGGTGGTTGTGTTATTCTCCATGGTCCCATTGTCTGCCTCTGCTCAATTTTGACGAATGGAGGCTTTTAGGAATATTCGAGTTTGGGGCAATTTAAGGGTTAAAAGCCTGAGGTTACAGTGTGTCTGACTGCAGTGGTCATGTTTTTTAAAAGGTAATTCTGTTTTGAGGGTCTGGGTGGTTTTAGGAGCCAGAAGGTGACATTGACCAGGAAGAATGTGTTTGTCAGTGTGGGCTAATGCACTGTGGTTTGACTGGGGAAAGTCGCTGGGGAGTTGATGTGTTTTTAGCCTGGAATGTTAAATAGTTTTTCTGTTTGGGGAGATGGTGTCATTGCTGGGTGGAGCTAAGAGAGAGAGATTTTTGAGAAAGCTTTGAAGAGGTCTGATCTGGCTACCAAAGAGTCCACAGGTAAAGGTGGTTTTCTTTCCCATTAGGATAGTTTAAAAAAGAGTAATAATATTTGAAAGCAGCGCAATCTTATCTGAAGACAAGGAAGAGGCTGAAACAACCCAGCTGAAGCAGCTATTTGAAGATGTTCAGCCAGGGGCTGGTTTAGCACAGTGGGCTCAACAGCTGGCTTGTAATGCAGAACAATGCCAGCAGCTCGGGTTCAATTCCCGTACCAGCCTCCCCAAACAGGCACCGGAATGTGTCGACTAGGGGATTTTCACAGTAACTTCATTGAAGCCTACTTGTGACAATAAGCGATTATTATTATTATTATTATTATTATTATTAGAGTCTGTAAGGGTCGTAACCGAGGCCCAAATTCTGCAAAGCAAGTACTACTCTAAGCCCTGCTGATTTTAAGCTGGATTGAGAACTATTTGTTTATTTTCTTATTGCTTAATAGGGAATTGAGTAGTCATATTAAGGAACAATTGTAAGCTGTTCTTTTCAGGTCTGAAGTTAAAGAGTTTACTATTGTATTGTAAAGTATCAAAATCTTATTTTTTTCTTGCAATCACTCCTGGAATGGATCATTCTTTACACAAAGTCTTACAAATAAATTAAAATATTGGGGTTTCGGTCCAGTATCCCTGCCACTGTCGGGGTCTGGTCTTGGATCGTAATACTCATACATAACGAATCACCACTTGGGAAATTGAACACCAGAGTAAGTCAGTGCCTTGAACAGTGGAAGAATGGAATTTACCATTTTAAGAAGCAAGGTTACATTTGTTAATTTGTGTTGGAAGAGGAGGCACGCGTAATAGATGTTAGAATTGTAAATAGCAGGATTGCTTGCTCCTTGTAAGTCTTTTTATACATTAGCTTTCCAGATAAGATTTCTTTCCAAAGAGGGCAGGTTATCATGACTACATAACATGACTGAGCATCCCTCCTTGAATTTTTATGTTCTTGGTTCCTTGAGATCATAAGAACAATCAGATTCTAATCTCTTAGAAAGACAAATGCTCCTTTCATCATTTACTAGGAAAAAAATTAACTGTTGAGTACCATATCTGTTCTGAAATGGAATATCGTTCCTTCTCTCCTGATCTGTGTAAGTTTGTTAGCTGTTTTTTGGTCCCTCAATGAAGTGGCCATTTTGAGGCTGTACAGTGAGTGTGGGGAGTTTCTGTCACCATGGTGATGTCACAGCTGACCCAGAATCTTCATTGACATGCAGTAATTTTGTTTGACCTTCTTAACCAAGGGGTCACTGAGGCCAACTGAGGTTCAGTAACTTGGCATAGAGCAAGGATTATACCTGGTACAGTATTTTCCTGCTACGAATGGTTCAGCCACGCACCATTTCTACCAAATACGCTATTTGGGCGCTCAGCATTGTTATTTTTAAAATTTATTCCAAGAATTGCTGTAAATACAGGTATGCAGATTTTCCTCAATGAGATTCTGCTAGAGAAAAGACAGCCTGCTGGGACTAGAAAAGAATACAGGGGTAAACAGGGGAGGCTTGGATCACTTGCTGCAAAGTTAACATAATGTTGCACTCTGATCTGGGCTTGTTACTTGGTAAAATGTAATTTCTCTTCCTGGGGCTAGAAAAATAGATGTTTATGCGTGCGATAATTGGAGACGGCAGTAAGGCCAGAGAGATTTTTAGTATAAGATTCCACTTAAACTAGAGGAAAATGTACTTTTAATAATTTCTCTGTGAATATCGCAGCTATTGACATGGAAAAGTTCTCTGAGTACTAAGTGGGCAGCACGGTAGCATTGTGGATAGCACAATTGCTTCACAGCTCCAGGGTCCCAGGTTCGATTCCGGCTTGGGTCACTATCTGTGCGAAGTCTGCACATCCCCCGGAGCACCCAGAGGAAACTCACGCAGACACGGGGAGACCGTGCAAAACTCACACAGACAGCCACCCAAGACCGGAATGGAACCCGGGTTCCTGGCGCTGTGAGGCAGCAGAGCTAACCACTGGGTTTGTAGAGATAGAGTGATTGTTCTCACATAGGTTTGTGGAGCTGGAGGAGTTTACAAACACAATGAAGGGCGGGCCGTGGAAGGATTTGAAAAGAAGAATGGGAATCTCTATGTGACGTTAAGTAACCTGGGGCTAGTGTTGGCCAACAGGCAGAGGGATGATAGGGTAAATGGGACTTAGTGCAATTTAGGATATGGACAGCAGATTTTTGGATGAACATGTTTCTGGAATCTGTAAGATGAGAGACAAGCCAAGAATGAATTAGAATAGTTAAGTCTACAGGTAACAAAGGCATGGATGGGGGTTTCTGTTGCTGATAACATGAGACAGGAGAGGATGTGGGTGATGTTACCAAGGTGGAAGTTGCCGGCCTTTGTGATAATGCAGATAAATGGTCGCAAGCTCATATCAAGGTCAAGTATAACACCAAGGTTGTTTCTTGCCAGTCAGTAAAATTCATTGACAAGTCCTCTCCTGCAAATGGGAAAATGATGCTGACTTTGTCCTTGCATCCAGTGCATCGGGGCCGCAAAGAACCTAAAATGCAATTGTAGCTTTTCTGATTTTAGCTCATTTGATTTCAGAATTCAGAATTCCCTTGTGAGCCGTAGATTTGAGCTAAAATAAAAATACTGCAGAGGCTGGAAATCTGAAATTAAAGCACAAAATGCTGGAAAAACGCAAGCAGTCTGGCTGTGTTCTGAAGAAGTCATATGGTGAGAATGTTTCCACTTGCAGGAAAACCTGGAAACCGAGGGCACAGCCTCAGACTGAAAGGACGACCCTTTAATACCGAGATGAGGAGTAATTTCTTCAGGCAGAGGGTGGTGAATCTGTGGAACCCTTTCCCACTGAAGGCTGTGGAGGCCAAATCACTGAGTGTCTTTGAGACAGAGATAGATAGGTTCTTGATTAATAAGGGGATCAGGGGTTATGGGGAGAAGGCAAGAGAATGGGGATGAGAAAAATATTAGCCACGATTGAATGGCGGAGCAGACTTGATGGGCTGAATGGCCTAATTCTGCTCCTATGTCTTATGGTCAATATTGGACTCGAAACATTAACTCTCTCTCCAAAGATGCTGACCTCCAGCATTTTCTGTTTTTATTTCATAAGTTTCAGTTGTTCATGAAATTCCTTTAAGTTCGCCCAAAATTGGGAAGCTTAAGATTCATAAATTATTGCAGTTGAATGATCTAATAAAACAAAAAGAGATCACATTGAACCATAAAATAAACATGCTCACCTATATTGCACTTCAAAATGGAAATCATTTCCTCCAGCAAACATGAAGGTAAATTGACTATCAGTTTATCATAGTTTGTACCCTCACCAGATATGCTGCCATTATACGTTCCCAGGGCCAGGTGATTCCAGATTGATTGTCAGCGTTGTCTGATGTTCCATTTAATAATAATAAACACTGCTCTGAATGCGCACAGTGCCACTAAGGCAAATCAATCCATTAAAAAATCTCCAGGAACATTTAAAAATAGACAGTGGAGGGGTATCCTTCTGGATTGTCCATCCATTTTAACATGTGACAGACTCAGTCCTCAATAATGAAGGAGATTTGCTTGATTCTCTGGATGAATGTCTTTATCACCAGATATTCATTGCTCTTTAGGTTTTAAATGCTGTGTCATGCCTTATTCTGTACCAGCAGTTTTATTTGTGATACTCCTGGGGCCGTACACATTTCAACGTGTCAACTTATTATCAAAATGTGATTTGTACCACCTATAACTCTTTGTTGTCGGTCCAGATAGTACTCAATTGTCTTATGATTCCCTCTCAGGCTTGTTTTCTGATGTGTGACTTAACAGAGGAATTCTGTTAATGATTGCTACCCTCTTCTGCATCTAGAAAAAACTTTGATGAATAAGACACCTCTTCTGTGTTTTCTGTGTCATCACATTGTAATTATTCACTTAGCACAACTGGTGTTGCTTGAAGTGTTACACTTTGATACCTATGACTCAGCTCAGATAGAGCAGTGCAACCGCTACTGGGTGTGAGTCACCTTGTTGGTGAAGAGTGAATGCTGTGACAATGTATGGGCATTAGCAAGAAAGATTTAAATTAAATCTTAAGATCCAACTGAAAGATGATGAGACATTTTCAATGTTACAATGCATGATTCACAGGATTAACAATGTGACCGATATAACTGCACCGTCAGAGCAGCACTAGCAGGAGCAAACGTAATCTCAGCCAGCAGATGAACAGAAAAAACATACAAACACATGAAATTGGAGCAGAAGTAGGCCATTCGGCCCCCCAGGCCTGCTCCACCACTTGACAAGATCATGGGTAATCTGTTGGTATTCCAAGTTCTACATTCCCATCTACCCCCAATAACCTTTGACTCCTTTGCCTAACAAGAATCTATTCACCTCCACCTTAGAAATATTCAGTGACCCTGTCTCCACTGCTTCCTGAGGCAGAGAGCTCCAAAGTCACACAACCCTCTGAGAGAAAACAATTATTCTCATCTCTGTCCTAAAAGGGAGACCTCTAATTTTAAAACAATGCCCCCAGTTCTGGACTCAACCACATGAACAAACATCATTAATTTCCATTTCCAGCTTATCAAGACCATTAAGGATCTTATATACTTCAATGGTGTGCTCAAAGTGAAGACAACTGATGAATGGGGATAAGAAGTTAAATGCTGGAACAGTAGAAAACATCCACCTTCCCAAATGTCAGTTGTGGCTCAGTTAATAGCAGAGGGTTGTGGATTTCATTCTAACTCCAGGGCCTCACTCTTCACTCCCAAATCAGGAGCACAGGATCAGGAAAATTCCCAGCTTCATGAACCCGACTTGGACGAAGTGCCCTGGATCGCCTAGTTTTTGTGTTGGTAGGGTTGGGGACAGAGGGTTGGGGACAGAGGGTTGGGTGTTAAAAGGAGTCAGGTCCATCATCCCTTCAAACAGTATGAAGGAAAACCTCTAGATGCTGAGGCAGCCACAAGAGCTGCTGGCTGTGGACTTGGACTATGCAAAACTCCCACCTCAGTGGTCTGGGACTTTGCTCAGCTGGAAAAATAAACCAAGCAAACAAAAAACAGCCCTTCAAGCTTTACCCCTTACAGCCCCTTATGTCCGTACAAACTCTCCCTTCCCCATCCATGCAATCTCATGTCCCCTCCCACATCCCAAGGACCACCTTAACCTCTCTGCAAACCTATACTCCCCTACCCATTCCCCATGACCTTTTACAGCCCCTATGCCAACTTATGCCTCTCCATACACCCCCATAAGTCTTTTCAGCCCTCATGGCAACTTAGTGCCAACTCATGCCACTACAGGCCCCCACCTACGATCCTTTGCTGTTACCCCTTCCACACCAACCCACCCAATATCCAGGAACAGCAGACCTCAGAATGCATGCTGAGATGAAATGAAATAAAGTTCAAAGTATCCATTGCAAACTTTATTCTGATAAAAACACTTTCATTACTAAACACCCAAACACTACATTCACATTCCTTCAAATACATAATCCGCTATAAATGCAAATATTTCGCTTCCGGTGCGGCATGTAGGAGGAGGTCGTACATTGGATGGCTCCTGCTCGAGGCTTGATTTTGTAGAATTTAATGGCCGGTCCCAGGGGCAATTTTTGGTTAAATAAGTGCGGGAAAACATAAGGAAGAAACATAAGGAAGCAAAAAGTGCAGAGGATACCGGAAGTCTGCAGAAGGATTTGGATAGGTTAGGTAAATGGGCTAGGGTCTGGCAGATGGAATTCAATGTTGCCAAGTGTGAGGCTATCCATTTTGGGAGGAATAACAGCAGAATGGATTATTATTTAAACGGTAAGATGTGAAAACATGCTGCTGTGCAGAGGGACCTGGGTGTGCTGGTGCACGAGTCGCAAAAAGTTGGCGTGCAGGTGCAACAGGTGATTAAGAAGGCTAATTGAGTTTTGTCTTTCATCGCTAGAGGGATGGAGTTCAAGACTAGGGAGGTTATGCTGCAATTGTATAAGGTGTTGGTGAGGCCACATCTGGAGTATTGTGTTCAGTTTTGGTCTCCTTACCTGAGAAAGGACATATTGGCACTGGAGGGAGTGCAGAGGAGATTCACTAGGTTGATCCCAGAGTTGAGGGGATTAGATTATGACGAGAGGTTGAGTAGACTGGGACTGTACTCATTGGAGTTTAGAAGGATGCGGGGGGATCTTATTGAAACATATAAAATTATGAAGGGAATAGATAGGATAGATGCGGGCAGGTTGTTTCCACTGGCCGGGGAAAGCACAACTAGGGGGCATAGCCTCAAAATAAGGGGAAGTAGATTTAGGACCGAGTTTAGGAGGAACTTCTTCACCCAAAGGGTTGTGAATCTCTGGAATTCCTTGCCCAGTGAAGCAGTTGAGGCTCCTTCTTTAAACGTTTTTAAGAAAAAGATAGATACCTTTCTAAAGAATAAAGGGATTTGGGGATATGGTGTATGGGCCGGAGGGTGGAGCTGAGTCCACAAAGATCAGCCATGATCTCATTGAATGGTGGAGCAGGCTCGAGGGGCCAGATGGCCTACTCCTGTTCCTAGTTCTTATGTTCTTATGTCCAAAATCCAAAGGAAAACGGCCGTGAAGAAGGGGGTGATTGAAGGTTCGCCGTTGTGTGGAAGGGCCGGCTCAAAAGCTGGTGGCGGTATCGAGAACATCAGCCGAGGTGCGGGAGCAGGGTGAGACACTGAAGGAAGTGGAAGAGGCATTGTCGCAACACAATGATGAACTCACCTCGATGGGTAAGGGGCTGCGGAGGGTGGTGGTGGCCAACAAGGGTCTGCGAGCCAAAATGGAGGACTTTTAAAACAGATCTAGGCAGCAAAATCTGAGGATCGTGGGTCTGCCCGAAGGGGTGGAAGGCCCGAGGCCGACGGAGTATTTTGCCACGATGTTGGCAGAGCTTTGGGGGAGGGGGAAGATCCCTCTTGGTACGAACTGGATCGGGCTCATAGGACGTGGAGGCCTATACCAAAGGCGAATGAGCCGCCAAGAGCAGTGACTATTTGTTTCCGCAGGTACTGCGTGAAGGAGAAGGTCCTGAGCTGGGTAAAGCAGAAGCGGGAGGTGCAGTGGGCTGGAGCTGGTATATGTATATACCAGGACTTTACTGTGGAGCTGGCGAGGAGACAGGCGGCCTTTGGCCAAGTGAAAACGGCACTGTATAACAGCAGGGTGCGCTGCGGCATAGTGTACCCAGCTAAGTTGAGGGTGACCTACAAATCCAAAGATTTTTATTTTGAGACGGTAGAAGCAGCGGAGGTGTTTGTGAAGGCAGAAGGATTGGGGCAGAATTGAGAAATGGGACTGAGGATTGGTCTTGTACTGAGGGTAGGGTTTTTTAAGAGTATGAAGCTTTATGTTTTTCACTGCATGTTGGTATATGTGCTAAATAAGTCGACATTGTCTATTTGGACAAGGTACGAGTTGGGATTTTCCTTTGTAATGATGGTTCTTTGGGGTTTGTGTGTTTACACTGGGGTTGTGTGTTGAAGGGGATTTCTTTGTTTTCCTGGGACTGGGCAGGGGGGTGGGGATTGGAGGGGAGTGAGGCATGGGCAGGGGCCTCCACACTAGCTGGTTTAAACTGGCAGTGAATGGGAGTGCGGTGGGGGAGGGGCTGTGGACACCAGAGCCTGGTAGAACAGGTTTCGATGAGACTAGGAGGGGTGAAAAGTTGGGAGAGGGGACCGATACTGTGTGAGGTGTTTTCGAGAGGAAGTGGAGGGGAGGAGTCTGCGAAGGGGGTGGGGGGGGGGGCTCTGCAATTCATGGGTCTCATTCATTGTACACTTACGGGGATTGGATGGCCTTGAATATTAGCGGGGGGGGGGGGGGGGTTGGGGAGGGGGGTGGACTATATATATATTGATGGTGACTATGGGCGATTCCTGATTCCTTCTTTTTAATTTGATACTTATGTTGCCAGACGGGCTGTTGTTTGGGAGTTGGTGGCAGGATGGAATCGTTGTTGTTAATAAGGGGATTGCCATTGCATACATTACCCTTTATTGTTTGTTGATGGGTGTAAACTTTGAAGAAAATGCGAAAAAGAAGAATAAAAACATATTTTTAAAAAACAAACCAATATTTAATTCAAGTGCTTAATCTCCTTATAATAAGATGCATTTGCGAACATTGCCCCACATTAAAGACTTTATAAACAATTGGAGCTACCAATCAAATTATGAACTGACAGGCACCCCAGTGTTATATATCTTGTTGCTTCTTCCCTGTATATGACACTAGGCACTAAATACTCAAAATCGATTGGATGAACATGCTGTGGGTCATTTATTAAGAAATGGCACATGAGAACAGTTCCACATAATTATAAAACTTGAAGACATCAGGGTTGTGTATGCTCTGCTCAACGCAAAAGAGAATCTAAGACTGGACCACAAGATACATTTCCTTCTCAGTGATATCATGCTGATAAAGCTTCTATCCATCCTTGGTCAAAATTGTATCCAGCCTCTTTCATATCGAGCCATCACCTGTGATGATTGTAAGAAGTTGTTATGTATTATATTTTATAATTGTTGCAGTAATGGTATTAAAAACCCTAGTTTGAGCTACATATTTAAGCTTTATACAGGCAGTATGTCTGCTAGAGCTGTGATCAGGGGATCATAAAAGTGAGGTCATCATTGATTTTTTAACCATTGACCTATTTACAGATAGATGGCTAATGGGACATTGTTTTGATTTTGGAGAATCCCTGCGGTGTAGATAATTTATGAAGGATGATATTTAGTCCTGGATAAACAGGTCAGAGGACATCTTACTGGGAGGAGACCAAAGAATACCTTATGATGAAATTGAATGGTGGAGACTGGTCTATCTATAGTTTCGCAGTTTGCCACAGGATTTTAGTCTGACAGGACAGGGCATCAGCTTGCACCTGGAAGGTTCTCTCCAACGTTTTGCACAGAGAAACGTTAGTAAACCTGATTATTAACGTTATTTATAAGTGGTCCTTGAACTATGTTGGTTTGCTTAATTGGAATATATATAATTGCAGGTACAGGGAGTAAGTTAAAATTATTCCTTTTTATTGAAGAACTGTCTGAACTGTTATCTGCAAAGCTTACTGTGTTGTTAAGGTGATTGATTCTGTGCTTAAATTCATGTTTGTTTCAACATAAAATGTATCTATTGGTCAGTGTTATCACTCTTGGGGCAAAGTATCCTTTCCTCACAATTCTACAAATTGCAAATTGTTGGGGTTCTCATCCAGGATCTTAACATAACCCTTACAATACATGTTCAATTTGGTTATCACTACATAAGTGCATAGCTCTGATGAATCTATTAATCTGTAAAATGTAAAAGCCATCTGCTGGTATGTCCAGATCTTGTGCTGATAACCTTGTCTGGAGGCTTCTTTATTTGCTCATCATGATCTGTGGATTTACATTCTTGGATGTTGTCCCTGGATTCATTTGGGACATTGTCCCAGTTGCAACAGAACTGTACAGTGGTTGAGGAGCTGGAATGGACCTGAATTGTCCTTGGTTTCTCCTCATCATTGTGCCTTTGTTAGGACCTTGGTTCTGAACAAATCCTTGTCACTTCAACAGGAAGCCAAAGACCATCTGTGGACCCTGGATGTGAACTTGTTGTCCCAACTGTAAATTTACCAATTCTGTACTGACATTTTTATCATGCACATTGGTCATCTTCTCCAGCAGTTTTAAAAGTCGCTCTTTAGTTTCTGAGAGAATACAATGGGTAAGAGTAGGTCAATTGGTACACACTGGTCTGCCAACACGAGCTCTCCCCGTGATGGAATAGTTGAAATTAAAACAATTTCTCTCAAATGTGAGGTTCCAATGTGCATGTATTTGTGGCTTGTCTACATTTGAGAATTAGGGATTTCATCTTGAGAATCACTTTGACTAGGTTGTTCGATCTAGGGTAATTAGGAGAAGAAGTAGTGTGATTAATATTCTACTTCTTACACATATCCTGAAATGGCTTATCAATAAATTGAGGACAGTTATCTGTAATGATTTCTCTAGGCACAGCAAATAAACTGAAAATGGCGCCTAGAGTGTGCATGATAATTGTGCTTGATGTAGTGTGCTGTTACCACATAATGGGATACTTGGCCAAGTACATCATTATTGATCCATCTCAGCCTCCTCTTGAGGTTCCCAACATCACAGATGCCAGTCTTCAGCCAATTTATTTCACTCCACGTATTGAAGGCGCGGGATACCAGGGAGGCTAATGTCCCTGACAATGTAATACGGCGATACGGTAGCACAGTGGTTAGCACTGTTGCTTCACAACGGCAGGGTCCCAGTTTTGATTCCCGGCTTGGGTCACTGTCTGTGCGGTGTCTACACGTTCTCCCTGTGTCTATGTGGGTTTCCTCAGGGTGCTCCGGTTTCCTCCGACAAGTCAAACTGTTCAAGTACAGCTACAACATTGGCATCCACCCAGTAATGTGGAAAATTGCGCAGGTATGTCCTGTACCCAAAAGCACAACAAACTCAACCCAGCAAAGTACAGCTCCATCAGTCTACTCTCAATCATCAGTAAAGTGATGCAAGGGGTCATCAACAGTGCTATAAAGTGGGGTGGCATGGTGGTTAGCACTGCTGCCTCACGGCGCTGAGGTCCCAGGTTCGATCCCAGCCCTGGGTCACTGTCTGTGTGGAGTTTGCACATTCTCCCCGTGTTTGCGTGGGTTTCGCCCCACAACCCAAAAGATATGCAGGGTAGGTGGATTGGCCACGCTAAATTGCCCCTTAATTGGAAAAATGAATTGGGTACTCTAAATTAAAAAAAAACCAGTGCTATCATGTGGCACTTGCTTAGCAATGACCTGCTCACGGATACGTAATATAGGTTCCGCCAGGGCCAGTCAGCTCCTGTCATCATTACAAACTTGGTTCAAACATGGACAAAAGAACCGAATGTCAGAGGTGAGGTGAGATCGGCTTCCCTTGACATCAAAGCAGCATTTGACTGAGTATGGCATCAAAGCTGGAGTCAGTGCTAATCAGGAGGAAAACCCTTCACTGGTTTGCACCATTCTTAGCACAAAGGAAGATAGTCATGATTGTTGGAGGTCAATCACCTCAGTCCCAGGACATCATTGCAGGAGTTCCTGAGGCTGCTGTCCGGGAATCAACCACCTTCACCTGCTTCAACAATGAACTTCATTCCATCATAAGGTCAGAAGTGTGGATATTTCAGATGATTGCGCAATGTTCAGCCAGTGTGTTCAGAACCATTTGTGACTTCTCAGATATCAACATCCATGGGGGTTACCATTGGCTAGAAGCTGAACCAGACCAGCCACATAAATACTGTGGCTGCAGTAGCAGATCAGAGAGTTTTTCTGTATCTTTTTGTAGGCACCAATATTTGCGCTGCCCAAAACACACCAGAACAATTTGGAGGACAATGCAATGTTCAATATAAATGAAGTCAACTTTTAGATCTCAGCATATATGTTCTGGACAAGATAGTTTCTCTATTACTCCTACTACCACTTCACCACTCTTGACTGGATTTTCCAGCCTTACCTTATATAATGGAACACTACTCCTCTCACCCTGAATTCCACATATTACCACCTTTTCTGGCAATATTCTTCCCAAACTACATAACTCCTCATCTCTTACCATTAAAGATTGACTAGCTCCCGTAGCTCTTAAAATTGTGACTTCTTTACCTGCTCCTCCTGATACACATGAGTAAACTTTACCCACACAAGTAAATTCTTTAAAGAGATCTGGCACCTTCTTACCAATCACTTCGTGATCAGGCTGTACAATCTTTTGCACCTCCTTCACTTCACTTGGGTTTTCCTTCACCACTTTAACAAACCCCACAGTCTTATCCTGTTTTACCACATCAGCCTTCCCAATGCTTTTCTTCAACCACCAACACTGTGACTTTACATGGCCTAATTTATTACAGTGAAAACATTTGAAACTTTTCATTTCTTTTCCACCGTCCTGGATTTCATTTTTTAGTCTGAGGTACACTCTCCTTATTATCTCCCATAAGATCACCTTTACCTTTACCACTTCAGTATTTCTCATGTCCCCAGTTTCTATCCCTCACAGCCCGAAGCTGATGTCGGAATCCAAGCTTGATTTATGAACTAATTCATAATCATCTGCCATTTCTGCTGCTAACCTCGCAATTTTAACCCTCTGTTCTTCCACATGAGTTCTCACTACATCAGGAATTGAATTTTTAAACTCCTCCAAAAGTATAATTTCTCTGAGAGCTTTATAGGTTTGGTCTATTTTCAAAGCTCTGATCTACCAATCAAAATTACTCTGTTTGAGCCTTTCAAACTCCATGTATGTTTGAGCAAATTAT
This sequence comes from Scyliorhinus torazame, assembly GCF_047496885.1. NCBI lineage: Eukaryota > Metazoa > Chordata > Chondrichthyes > Carcharhiniformes > Scyliorhinidae > Scyliorhinus > Scyliorhinus torazame. The sequence continues at coordinate 46,851,229 of NC_092724.1, forward strand.
CTCCTCGCATTATTCTCCAGCACCTCCAGCCTTTCCACACATCGTTTATGGTGTGCCTCGTGCATCTCCGTCTTCACCACCAGGCCCTGTATGTCGTCCTCGTTCTTGGCAGCCTTTGCCTTCACGACCTGAAGCTCCCGCTCCTGGGTCTTTTGCTCATCTTTTAGCCCTTCAATCGCCTGTAATATCGGGGCCAGCAGCTCCTTCTTCATCTCCTTTTTAAGCTCTTCCACGCAGCGTTTCAAAAACTCGTGTTGTTCAGGGCCCCATATTAAACTGCCACCTTCCGACGCCATCTTGGTTTTTGTTTGCCTTCCTTGCCGCTGCTCTAAAGGATCCACCGCAATCCGGCCACTTTCCTCTCCTTTTTCCATCCGTATCCAGGGGGGATTCCCTTCTGGTTTACCGCACAATACTTTTAGCCATTAAAATTGCCGTTGGGGCTCTTTCACCGGGTTAGATAATCTGCTAAGTGTAGCCAATGCAATCATCAGGTTACCTGGTTTATACCTCATTACATAGTCATAGTCATAATCTTGAATCTCCATCAAGAGACATTGCAATCTTGGCAATGCACTGGTCAATGGTTTTCACCAAATCATTTTGGATAAAATAAAGATTAAAGAAGCTTGGATAAGATACAGGTCAAGGAATTGAATAAAAGGGAATTGATAAGAGTGCAGCTGTGTGGAAATGTTTTGTTATGTGAATTAGCTTAGCAGCAGGGTAAGTAGATATTTACTCAAGGGAAGTGGAGAATAATTGAGTACAGAATGACAGGTATTGCAAGTACAGAAGAGATGAGTTTAAAGTATGTCACTTGCTAAAAGCATTGCTTCTAAGGCAAGTTGCTGAGGTAGAATTACATCAAAATGGCCATATGGTACATCAGTAGCAGGGTTAGATCTGTACTGTTGTAGAAGTAGCTGGTGAGCAGTTAAAATCATGGCCACACTCAACTGGAAAGAAGTTCTCCCAAAAGTAGTATTTTTTGCTAAAAGCTGTTGTGTGAAACCTTCCAAAAATCTATGCTGAATTACAAGAAAGGCTTCTCAAAATTAAAGATACAGGTGTGGCATTTCCCTGGATTTAGCCTACTGGGTTAAACTGTATGGGATGTTGTTTTGGTGACGAGGGATATTTCTCAGACTTTAGGAAAGTAGATAGATGTGGAACGGGGTTAATTCAAGGATACTGTATCTGCGTGTGTAGCCATTATTGTAGTTATTGTTGTTAAGTGTACCTTTGTTTTGTATTGGGGTCTTTCCTGTTGTGTCTTTTCGCAAGTTAATAAACATTCTTTTATCTGAATGATTTCAACAAGACTGTACCTTTTCTCATTGGTTTGCATATCTTGCCTCACATTGTACCAATTGGAAAAATAAACAATTAAGAGCTGACATTCCACGTTACCCTTCTGTGTTTTGGGATATCGTCACATCTAACATCAACGGAGTTTTAACAGTCCGTCTCTGGAACAAATCTTTTGCCTAAACTATAGGTATGAAAATGCATGATTCCAAACACTAAAGCTAATGTTTGCCATTCGGTGTTGGAGTGGTTAGATTGCATTACAGTGTTTGTGAAGCAAACCTAATCAGTTGGTCTTTTTGTAGTATGCATGGCCCCGGGCAGTTCTGTGAGACACCTATGTCCAGGGCAATGATCACCCTAGGATCATAACATTGCAATGTTGATGGTTCTGGCAATGACGGTTTCTGTGCTTTGAAGAGGTACTGGTGTTCCTTATGCCACAGGAAAGGCACATCCTTTCTCAATGGTTCCCTTAGGCATGAAGATCTTTGAGTGAAATTAGGAATGTATGGAAACAAGAAATTAAAGAGAGTTAGACATTTTTGAAGGTCGTCCTTATCTTGGGGAGTAGCAGGGCCTTAACGTCCTCTATTTTAGTGGGATTATGACATATGCCAGCTCTAGAGTAGATAAAACCAATGGAATTGATCTGTTACATGTTGACTGTTGAACAGCAATCCTTCAGTGTTTGCCATTTGCATCATTAAGCGCAAACTAGCATGTTGTGTTATTATAATGATGTAATATCTTTTACTTATTCACTGTACAAGACGCGAGGCACTAATTGCTCATAGGGAATTGGGTAACACTTTGTTGCCTTATTAAGACTAGTCAAATGACAACAATTGTACATCGGTATACAGGTTGACGGCATCAGGTCTCTATGTGTGCTCTGGTCAAAGCAAAAGTGAAACTAAGACAGGATCATATGGCATATTTCCCTTCTAGCGATGTCATGCTAATATCCCTTAACAACATACTCCAACACCTGCTGTGATAATGATAGGTTGTGAAATCAGTCATGCAGCACAAATTCTATAATAATGGTCTCAAGATTATGTCAACAGATAAAATGAAATAGTAAGCACTTTTTAAAAAAAACTTCAGCGTGTTTTTTTTAAATTTAAAGGCCAGGTGATTGAAATGCCTTGACAGCATGATAGTTCCTTTGAGAGCTTGACAGTGCCCTTGACATCATGACAGTTTAAAAGTGTTTATCTTCTTTATGCACATTCATCTCCATTTGTATCAGTCCCAATCAGCACTTGACCTCTCCAGAAGGGTACTTGACATCTCCAAATGGGTAATGTACCTCTCCCAAAGAGAACCTTACCCCTCCTAAAGGTGTTACAGGAATGATCCAAAAGGGCACCAACTGCCCTCTCCAAAAGAATTATGGACGCTTTATATCTTCTCCTGAAAGGTACAAAATCCACAAGCCATGTTTTGGAAATTCCAGTTCTACAAATTGGATCTGTTTGAAAACAGTTTCCTATGCCATGTGCAACTACAAAAGAGAACAAGAAAATCCTCAGACACAAGGGAGGAATTAAAGGAAAGCAGGCAGGTATGGAGGCAGAAATCTAAAGCCAAATTCATCTGAGTGAGTAATAAAACAGCTACGACCTGATGAGACCCAATTATCCCCTACTGTCAAAAGCTACGCCTGTAATGCAACTCGCCAGTTTCAACAGGTTAAAAAAAAAATCAGTAGGGACTTCCGGTGGCGGCTGTGAAGGAGTAAGTCGCACATCTGGTGGCTCCCGCTCGGGTCGGACTTTTGGATCTTTTCCCCCGATTTTCTACCGCACTTGAACTGTAAAACTGAAGACAGAGGCAATTGTGTTCTGAATTCCCACACCGGTGCATGGAGAGAAGGACTAGAAGTGCTCGTAAAGGCAGAAACAGAAAGACAGAGAAGGCTTGGGCTGAAGCTGCAGCGGGAGATAGCATGGCGGAGGACCAGACCTCTGGTTTGTCGACCCAGCGGTCAACGGAGCAGCTGATGCAAGTTATTCAGGAAGGCTTTGCTAAGCAGAAACGGGACTGCTTGGACCCAATAAAAGAGTTGATTGAACGGCTGGAGCTTAGATTGGACGCCCAAGATCGGGCGATCCAGAAGGTGGAGGAGGCGCTGGCTGAGCAGGAGGAACATCAAATGGTGATGGAGTTGAAGGTGGGGATGCTGAGAGACCAGCAGATGAAGCTCCTGGAGAAGGTGGAGGACCTAGCGAATAGGCCCCACCGGCAGAACTTGAGAATCATTAGAACATAGAACATAGAACATTACAGCGCAGTACAGGCCCTTCAGCCCTCGATGTTGCGCCAACCTGTGAAACCACTCTAAAGCCCATCTACACTATTCCCTTATCGTCCATATGTCTATCCAATGACCATTTGAATGCCCTTAGTGTTGGTGAGTCCACTACTGTTGCAGGTAGGGCATTCCACGCCCTTACTACTCTCTGAGTAAAGAACCTACCTCTGACATCTGTCTTATATCTATCTCCCCTCAATTTAAAGCTATGTGCCCCGTGCTAGACATCACCATCCGAGGAAACAGGCTCTCACTGTCCACCCTATCCAATCCTCTGATCATCTTGTATGCCTCAATTAAGTCGCCGCTTAACCTTCTTCTCTCTAACGAAAACAGCCTCAAGTCTCTCAGCCTTTCCTCATAAGATCTTGCCTCCATACCAGGCAACATTCTGGTAAATCTCCTCTGCACCCTTTCCAATGCTTCCACATCCTTCCTATAATGCGGCGACCAGAATTGCACGCAATACTCCAAATGCGGCCGCACCAGAGTTTTGTACAGCTGCAACATGACCTCATGGCTCCGAAACTCAATCCCTCTACCAATAAAAGCTAACACACCGTATGCCTTCTTAACAACCCTCCCAACCTGAGTGGCAACTTTCAGGGATCTATGTACATGGACACCGAGATCTCTCTGCTCATCCGCACTGCCAAGAATCTTACTATTAGCCCAGTACTCTGTCTTCCTGTTATTCCTTCCAAAATGAATCACCTCACACTTTTCTGCATTAAACTCCATTTGCCACCTCTCAGCCCAGCGCTGCAGCTTATCTATGTCCCTTTGCAACTTGTAACATCCTTCCGCACTGTTCACAACTCCACCGACTTTAGTGTCATCTGCAAATTTACTCACCCATCCTTCTACGCCCTCCTCCAGGTCATTTATAAAAATGACAACAGCAGTGGCCCCAAAACAGATCCTTGTGGTACACCACTAGTAACTGGACTCCAGTCTGAACACTTCCCATCAACCACCACCCTTTGTCTTCTTCCAGCTAGCCAATTTCTGATCCAAACTGCTAAATCTCCCTGAATCCCATGCTTCCGTATTTTCTGCAGTAGCCTACCGTGGGGAACCTTATCAAACGCTTTACTGAAATCCATATGCACCAGATCAACTGCTTTACCCTCATCCGCTTGTTTGGTCACCTTCTCAAAGAACTCAATAAGGTTTGTGAGGCACGACCTACCCTTCACAAAACCGTGTTGACTATCTCTAATCAAATTATTCCTTTCCAGATGATTATACACCCTATCTCTTATAAACCTTTCCAAGATTTTGCCCACAACAGAAGTAAGGCTCACTGGTCTATAGTTACCGGGGTTGTCTTTACTCCCCTTCTTGTTGGGCTCCCGAAGAGGTCCGAAGGAGCGGACGCTGGGGTATACATCGCAGATATGTTTGAGAAGCTGCTGGGGGAGGGGGCTTTCTCCCGACCCTTGGAGGTGGACAGGGCTAACAGAGCACTCTTGAGGAAGCTGCGAACGGGAGACCCCCCAAGGGCAATGGTGGTGAGATTCCACAGGTACTTGGATGAGGAGCGCATTCTGCAGTGGGCCAAGCAGGCACGGAGCTGTATGTGGGACAATAGTATCCTACGGGTCTACCAAGAACTGAGTGTGGAGGTGGCCAGGAGAAGAGCAGGTTTCAACCAGATTAGGTCGATCCTTTTTAAGAAAAAGGTGAAGTTCGGACTGTTGTATCCAGCCTATCTCTGGATCACGAGGAACAGCACTTTTATTTCGAGTCGCTTGAAGATGCGCTGGACTTCGTGAAAAGGAAAGGACTGGTGGTAGATCGAGAACCTTTGGACTTTGCTGCAACGTTCATGTTTTTCTTTTCCTTTTTGTTTCTCTGTTCTTTAAAAAAAAATTTCTCATTTTTCGTTTTGTGGAAGCTGTTTGTAATGCCTTCTGTATTGATTTGGGACCAGTGGCAGAGCTGAGTGAGTTAAGGTTTTCATTTGCACTGTTGGGGGATGGAGGTGTGCTTGTTTAGATTTTGGTGTTTTTCTGTCAGGCAATTGTGTGGGGACTGGTTGATGTTGGAGTGTGTTTGTATGAGGGGGGGGGGGGTGGGGGAGTTGGGGGGAACAATAGGTGGGAAACTATCCGGCGCCAGGGATGGGGGCCATCAAGCTAGCTGGGCGGGCTAGCTCACGGAAGCATAGTGGGGGTTGTGCATATGTTCGGTTTATCAAAGTGGTTGGGTTACAGAGTGTTATTACGAGGGGGTGGGGGGAAGGGGGGAAAATGTTCTGCTGACAAGGGAGGGACTTGGGCCAAGGGACAGTGAGGAGGATGGGGGCAGAGGCTGCCTCGGGGCGGGCTGGTGGAGGCGCGGAGCATGGGCTGGAGATGGTCCCAAAAAAGGGGTTGGGTGGGGGGCAATGAGCCCCCCAACTAGGCTGATCACCTGGAATGTTCGAGGGTTAAATGGGCCGGTCAAGAGGGCACGTGTGTTCGCGTATCTTAGGGGACTGAAGGCAGACGTGGTAATGTTGCAGGAGACGCGCCTTGGAGTAGTGGACCAAGCTAGTTTGAGGAAAGGCTGGGTCAGTCAGGTCTTTCACTTGGTACTGGATTCAAAGACTAGAGGAGTCGCAATCCTGATCAATAAGCGGTGGTGTTTGAGGCAGGTAGAATAGTTTTGGATGTGGGAGGTCGGTACATTATGGTCAGTGGGAAACTGGAGGGGGTGCAGGTGGTATTAGTAAATGTGTATGCGCCAAATTGGGATGATGTGGAGTTTATAAAGAGGATGCTGGGGAAGATACCGGACCTGGACTCGCACAGATTGGTCATGGGAGGGGACTTCAACACAGTTATTGACTCTGGCTTGAACCGGTCAAGCTTGAAAACGGGCAGGGTGCCAGCAATGGCAAAGGAACTAAGAGGGTTCATGGAGCTGATGGGGGGGGTGGATCGATGGAGATTTGGGCAGCCGAGGGGGAAGGAATTCTCCTTCTACTCACACGTGCATAAAGTGTACTCCTGGATCGATTTCTTCATTTTGAGCAGGGCCTTACTGGCAGTGGTGGTGGACACGGGGTACTCGGTGATCACAATCTCAGACCATGCTCCGCACTGGGTTGACCTGCAGGTTAGTAAAGACAGTAACCAGCGCCCGCACTGGAGGTTAGATGTGGGACTTTTGGCTGACGAAGGGTGTGCGAGCAGCTGAGGAAATGTATTCAGAACTACCTGCAGGTCAACGACACGGGGTAATTTCAGCAGCTGTGGTCTGGGAAGCACTGAAGGCGGTGGTCAGAGGGGAGCTGATCTCAATACGGGCCCATAGGGAGAAGGTGGACAGGGCAGAGACGGACCGAGTGGTGAAGGAGATACTGCAGATCGATAGGAGGTATGCCGAGACCCCAGAGGCAGGGCGTTTAAGGGAACGGCAAAGGCTACAGGCGGAGTTCGGCTTGTGAACCACAGGGAGGGCAGTGGAGCAGCTGAGAAAGGCAAGGGGGGCGATCTATGAGTATGGAGAGAAGGCCAGCAGAATGCTGGCACAGCAGCTTAGAAAGAGGGAGGCACCCAGGGAGATAGGGAAAGTAAATGACGGAGATGGGAACCTGGTTGGAGATTCAGTAGGGGTGAATAAGGCGTTCATGGATTTCTACAGTCGGCTGTATAGGTCGGAACCCCCTCTGGGGCCGGAGGGGATGAGGCACTTCTTGGGGGTGCTGAATTTACCAAAGGTGGACGGAAGCTGGTAGAAGGGCTGGGGGCCCCGATCGGGTTGGAAGAGATAGTGCAGGGTCTGAAGGCCATGCAGGCAGGTAAAGTCCCGGGGCCGGACGGGTACCCAGTGGAGATTTATAAAAAGTTCTCTGAGATATTGGGGCCGGTGTTGATGAGGATGTTCAATAAGGCAAGGGAAAGAGGGGTGCTGCACCAGACAATGTCACAGGCCACGATTTCGCTGATTCTGAAGCAGGACAAGAAACTGGAACTGTGTGGGTCCTACAGGCCGATATCCCTGTTGATTGTGGACGCCAAACTGCTGGCCAAAATTTTGTCCTCTGGGATTGAGGATTGTGTTCCGGACATAATTGGGGAGGACCAGACGGGGTTTGTTAAGGGAAGGCAGTTGGTGGCCAATGTAAGAAGGTTGTTAAATGTGATCATGATGCCCCCGGAAGGTAGGGAGGTAGAGGTAGTGATCGCAATGGATGTAGAAAAGGCTTTTGATCGGGTAGAATGGGATTATCTGTGGGAGGTACTGGGATGGTTCGGATTTGGGTGGAGCTTTATTGACTGGGCCAGGTTGCTGGACGAATAGGACGACATCGGACTATTTTAGACTGCACCGGGGGACGAGACAGGGATGCCCCCTTTCCCCACTGTTTGCGCTGGCTATAGAACCATTGGCAATTGCTCTTGAGAGCCTCAAGGGGCTGGAAGGGGCTGGTCCGAGAGGGGTGGTGGAGCACAGTGTCTCACTCTATGCAGACAACCTGCTTCTGTATGTATCGGACCCATTAGAGGGGATGGAAGAAATCATGAGGATTCTAGGGGAATTTGGCCGGTTTTCGGGATACAAGCTAAATATGGGTAAAAGTGAGATGTTTGCGGTCCAGGCGAGGGGACAGGAGAGGCGATTGGGGGCGCTGCGGTTTAGATTAGTAGGGGGAAGCTTTAGGTACCTAGTCATTCAAGTGGCGCGGGAATGGGACAGGCTGCATAAATTAAATCTGGCCCGGCTAGTAGACTAAATGAAAGACGATTTTCGGAGGTGGGACGGGCTTCCATTGTCATTAGCTGGGAGGGTGCAGACGGTGAAGATGACGGTTCTCCCGAGATTCTTATTCGTGTTTCAATGTCTCACCATCTTTATTCTGTGGTCCTTTTTTAAAACGGGTCAACAAAGTGATTTCTGCCTTCGCTTGGGCGGGCAAGACCCCACGGGTAAGGAAGGTAATGCTTGAGCGGAGTCGGGGAGAGGGCCGGTTGGCGCTGCCAAATTATAGTAACTATTATTGGGCGGCGAATATAGCCATGATCAGGAAGTGGGTGGTGGGGGAGGGGTCGGCATGGGAGCGTATGGAGGCGGCTTCATGCAAGGGCACCAGTTTGGGGGCGTTGGTAACTGCGCCTCTGCCGTTCCCGCCGGCACGGCACTCCATCAGCCCCGTGGTGGTGGCGGACCTGAGAGTCTGGGGGCAATGGAGGAGACATGTGGGAGCAGAGGGAGCATCGATCTGGACCCGAATCTGTAATAATCATGGTTTGCCCCGGGAAGTATGGATTGGGGTATCCGGATATGGCGGAGTGCAGGGATTGAGAGGATGGGGGCCATGTTTATAGAGGGGAGCTTTCTGAGTATAAGGGCGCTGGAGGAGAAGTTTGGGTTGGCGAGGGGAAACAAATTCAGGTATCTGCAGGTGCGGGACTTCCTACGTAAACAGGTGTCGACCTTTCCACTCCTACTGCTAAGGGGGATTCAGGACAGGGAAATTTCCAGAACGTGGGTAGGAGAAGGGAGTGTCTCGGACATATACAAGGAACTTATAGGGTCAGAATAGACGCAGACCGAGGAGCTGAAGCGCAAGTGGGAGGAGGAGCTGAGAGGAGAGACAGCGGATGGTCTATGGGCAGATGCGTTGAGTAGAGTCAACGCGTCCGCAACATGTGCCAGGCTCAGCCTGATCCAATTTAAGGTCGTTCACCGGGCTCACATGACAGTGGCCCGGATGAGCAGATTCTTTGGGCTGGAAGACAGGTGTGCAAAATGTGCGGGAGGATCAGTGAACCATATCCACATATTTTGGACATGTCCGAAGCTTAGTGGATTTTGGCAGGGTTTGCAGATGTCATGTCCACGGTGTTAAAAACAAGGGTGGCGCTGAGTCCAGAGGTGGCGATTTTCAGGTTGTCGGTAGACCCGGGAATCCAGGAGGAGAAAGAGGCAGACGTTCTGGACTTTGTTTCCCTGGTAGCCCGGAGACGGATACTGTTAGCTTGGAAGGCTCAAAGCCCCCGAAGTCGGAGACCTGACAATCGGACATGGCTAGCTTTCTCTGTTTGGAGAAAATCAAGTTTGCCTTGAGAGGGTCAATGTTAGGGTTCGCCCGGAGGTGGCAACCGTTCGTTGACGTCTTCGCGGAAAATTAATCGTTAGCAGAAGGGGGGGGGTTCATTTAGCTTAGAGTTGGGGGTTAATAAAGGTGGGACCTGTAAGGGAGGGAGACGGCTTTTGCAATATGTTTATAGTTTCATGTACATTGTTTATTGTATTTGTTATAACCTGCCTACTGACGATTGGCTGGGGACTAATGATTATCCCACAACCCTATGGGAGTATGAACTTCCCCAATGAGGGGGGCGGAGAAACTCCTACTATAAATAAGCTGGCCAGTCCAGGAACCAGTAGGAAGGAGAAGGTAGCAAGGGAAGTTACTGCTACTACTATGTATATATTGTTATAGTAAATAAACTTTATTATTTTGTATCCTTAAAACTCGTGCTGGATTCTTCGGGGCCTTTACAAAACTGGCGACGAAGGTAAAAGTGAATAGCTGTCTACACTGCTGAAGCCACCTCCCTGGATTTTTGTTGGATACAGGTTGGAAGTTGTTCCCCATTATACCATGCCTCTGTACGGACGTTTGGATGTTTTTGATGCTGCGCTGGAAAGCTGGAACCAGTACACGCAACGGATGCGTTACTATTTCCGGGCAAACAATATCACTGAAAACGAGCGCCAGGTGGTCATATTGCTCACCGCCTGCGGGCCGCATACGTTTGGGGTGATTAGGAGCCTTACGTACCCAGCTGCGCCGGACACCAAAACGTTTGACGAACTTGTGAATATAGTGGGGCAACACTTTAACCCAACCCCGTCCACGATAGTCCAGCGTTACCGCTTTAATACCGCTGAGAGGACCCCTGGAGAATCCCTTGCCGATTTTTTATCCAGGCTACGCGGGATTGCGGAATACTGTGACTATGGTGAGACCTTGTCAGAAATGTTACGCGACCGTTTGGTTTGCGGTATTAACAATGCGGCCACCCAGAGAAAGTTGTTAGCGGAGCCAACATTGACTTTTCAACAGGCAATACAAATTGTCTTGTCCCGAGAGAGCGCAGAGCGAGGAGTACAGGAGCTACAGGGAATGGAAGTGCATGCCTTGGGGCGAAACCCTTTCCGCCCAAAAACGTCCCCCCGCACTCCCGCGGTACCTTGGCGAGGCAACGACCAGACCGACGCCAGTGGCCATCGGACATTCCTCCCCGAAGGGAGCCTTCTCCAGAGCCAATGGATGAGGAGCCATGTCCGTGTCAGACTTGTAGGCGCCGACCCCGTCGCGGACGGCGGTCCTGGGGACGCCAGAGGCGCCGTCGTTCCGACCGAAACTGGGACCAGCCCAGGGGCCGTAACTGGGACCAGCCCAGAGGCCGTACCTTCCATGTGGATGAACCTGCGGCGACCACTCCTGAGGACGTGGAGACGGAGGACGACTGCCTGCAGCTGCATTGTGTGGCAGCTCCCCGTGTGGCCCCCATTAAGGTGACAGTACGGGTCAATGGCCACCCGCTGGAGATGGAGTTGGATACTGGCGCAGCGGTCTCCGTGATCGCCCAGAGGACATTCGACCGCATCAAGCAGGGTATACAGACCCTTACACTAACAGACTCACAGGCCAGGTTGGCCACCTACACGGGGGAACCACTGGACATTGCAGGAACTACAATGACCCCTGTTGTCTATGGACGCCAGGAGGGGCGTTTCCCACTTATCGTAGTGCGTGGCCATGGGCCCAGCCTGTTGGGTCGGGACTGGTTGCGCCATTTGCGGTTGCAATGGCAGCACATCCTCCAAACAGTTTCTGGAGGGTTGACTGAGGTGCTAGGACGATACCCAGAGGTATTCCAGCCTGGTCTGGGGAAAATAAAAGGGGCCGTAGCCCGTATCCAAGTTGAACCAGGAGCCACACCGCGCTATTTCCGGGCGCGCCCAGTGCCTTAAGCTTTGCTCGAGAAGGTAGAAGGGGAGCTCACTCGTTTGGAGAGTTTGGGTATTATCAGGCCTGTCCGTTTTGCTGACTGGGCAGCACCAATTGTGCCAGTAATGAAGCCAGATGCCACAGTTCGCTTGTGTGGCGACTATAAACTTACAGTGAATACAGTTTCCCGACTCGACCGATACCCAATGCCTCGCATAGAGGATCTCTACGCGAAACTTGCAGGCGGACTCTCATTCACAAAATTAGATATGAGTCACGCCTACCTGCAGTTGGAGCTGGACCCTGCCTCCCGACCATATGTAACAATTAACACACACCGGGGCCTGTATGAATATACACGGTTGCCCTTTGGAGTATCCTCTGCCTGCGCAATTTTTCAACGTGTTATGGAGGGCATTTTGAGAGGTTTACCACGTGTGGCTGTCTACCTAGATGACGTGTTGATTACAGGGACGTCGGAGCAAGAGCATTTGGAAAATCTGGAGGCTGTCCTTAAACGCCTTTCGGAGGCTGGAGTCCGTTTACGTCACACAAAGTGCGTATTTCAGGCTAAAGAAGCAGTCTTCCGGATCAATGGACACGAGACTGGCTCGGTTTTTGTTTACGTACAGGACCACCCCCCATACAGTGACTGGGGTAGCTCCCGCAGAACTCCTAATGGGCCGGAGACTTCGCACCCGCCTTAGTATGGTCTTCCCGGACATTGGCGCAAAAGTACGCCGCACACAAGAACGGCAGGGACCGGGATTGTCTCAGCATCGTCCGATTCGGCAGTTTGCACCCGGTGACCCAGTATTCGTGCGGAATTTTGCTGGTGGTGCCCAATGGGTTCCTGGGGTAATCTTTCGCCAAACGGGCCCTATATCGTACCAAGTGCAAGCCCAGGGTCGTCTCCAGCGAAAACATGTAGACCACGTCCGGTCCAGAAGATCATCCCCGCAAAAGATTCCCCGCCCCCGGAGCTCAGTTCAACAGCGGCAAAGACCAGAAACAAGGGAAGGTAGTCCTCCAAATCTTCCACTGGTGCCTCACTCAAAGCCTGCGCAGGTCATGACGGGACCGAATGGGGACAGAGACGCTGACATGACGGAGGCAGCAGACTCTGACTCCGAGATGGAGACACAGGATGAATCAGAGGGGGAATCCTCGGGTCCACAGGCCGTGGATGTACAACCGCGCCGTTCATCACGGAAGCGCCGGTCTCCGTCTCGTTATACGCCGCCTGATCCAGCGCCGCGTGCAAATGGCGTCCGGCCTGCGGCCAAACGAGTTCGACGCCTTCCTTCGCCAGGGCCTACGGTGGATTCCTTGGACTTTGGGGGGGAGGGATGTTATAACCTGCCTACTGACGATTGGCTGGGGACTAATGATTATCCCACAATCCTATGGGAGTATGAACTTCCCCAATGAGGGGGGCGGAGAAACTCTTACTATAAATAAGCTGGCCAGTCCAGGAACCAGTACGAAGGAGAAGGTAGCAAGGGAAGTTACTGCTACTACTATGTATATATTGTTATAGTAAATAAACTTTATTATTTTGTATCCTTAAAACTCGTGCTGGATTCTTCGGGGCCTTTACAAAAGTATTGTTGATGTACCAAAAAAATACCTCAATAAAATGTTTATTAAAAAAAAATCAGTAACCGACCTGAGCAGAACAGAAATAACACTGAGTCTAATCCCCAATCTGCGTGATGCCAACTGATCTAAGTTCATCTCTGTTGCCATCAACAGTCATAGAGTCCAGAGGGACAGATTGAACTTATTTCCCATGATGATCACCATCTAAATAGATGAGCACATGGGAACAGCACGGGTCTTGTTGGGATCTCCCATCAGTTGAAGACCACAATTAATTTCCTTCAGCATTGAAAATGAAACTTGAGCGAGGAACTGTTCCCCTGCAAAGGGAGGTGGGGCACAGAGGAACGAACAGAAAACAAATACAAGGGAAAACCCCACATCTTCTGAAAACTCCCCCTCTAGCGGCATTATTCTTAACTGGAAGTTAAAGGTTTTAAAAACTTTGAACCGTTGTGCAGGTAATAATTGCTTCGAGCTGGAAAGCCAACAATATGTTGAGAATATCACAATAACTTCATCCGCAATTCAAAATATTATTTCAGATGTGACAAAGGCACAAAGAACCCTTTAGCTATTATTCAGCAAATGTTGAAAATTAGTCTGCTGTGTTGGTTCACCCAATTGACTCAGGTGCTTTGCAGCACGCTGGAATGCACGGTTACTTAACAATGTGCTTTCTGCAATAATGGTATTTATTTTGCAACTGTAAGGTTTAAAAAGTGCTGATGTTTCTTTTTCCCCGAACAGCAGCTTAGCATGTGATTCCTAATTAATGCATGGAAATGGTTGACAAATCAATCGTTGAGGGCAATTATTTAGAACACTTGTGGCTTGTGAAGTCTTAATTTTGTGTGGTTGAAGGCACAACACAGAATAAAGAAATTAGGGAAATGGTGGGTTGCTCAGTGGTGCCACCTGGTGTCACACTGAACAGTGAGAGACTGGAAAGTTCCCAAGCATCACGTGATCTACAGTCTCTGGTATCTGGTGATCACATTTGATTTATAGCTGTAAACAAAAGAATTTGGTGCCTTAGCATCACCGAATGGTTAAAGCGCAGAAGGAGGCCATTCGGCCCAGCACGTCAGTACCATCTCCCTACACGAGCAAATCAGTCAATTCCACTTCCCTGCCTTTTTCCTGTTACCCTGCAAACATTTTCCCTTCAGATAACTGTGCAGTCCCTTTTTGAAAGCCACAATGGCATTGACCTCCACCACACTTTTAGACAATGCCTCGCAGAACCTAACCACTCTCTATGTAAAACGATTTTTCCTCAAGTCACCACTGCTTCTTCTGCCAACCACTTAAATCAGTGTCCTCTCAGTTTTGACCATTCGGCCAATAGGAACGGTCTCTGTCCATCCCCTCTGTCTAGACCCCTCACGATTTTGAACATCTCGATCAAAATCTCATCTCAACTTTCTCTTCTTAAAGGAGAATGCCCCAGCTTGTCCGATCCACCCAAAGTTTCTCATCCCTGCAACCATTCTTGTGAATCATTTCTCCTCCCTCTCTAATGCCTTCACAAGCTTTCTAAAGTGTGGTGCTGAGAACGTACGTTGTTATCTTGACATGTCCTCTGAATTAAAACATTGCGTGAAAAGTTTCACTTCAATTATGATGAGGAATTTACCTCCTGTACTTACGTGGATTTTATTTCTACCACAACTTATTTCCATTGGAAAGGAAACTGGATAATTCCTTGAACAAAAGATACGTTAAGGGGTACAGAAAACAAGGTGGAATTGGAATTGTGGGGAAGAACACTGGTACAGACCTGACTGTTTGAATGGGCTGGCTTATCTTGTCCTTAATGTAGCCTTTGATGCAGGGTTGGAGAACTACCATGTTGAGGGTAGGGTTTCTGGGTGGGGTTTCTGATCGTTATCCGGTAAACCCCCCCCCCCCCCCCACCCCAGCCCACATTTCCCACTGGAAAACTCCTAGATGCCTACATGACGACTGATCTTTTGGACAATGCGTTGGAGAGTAGCTAATACAGATCAAATACTATCTCAAAATAAGCAAACACATATCAGGACAGAACAGGAGAAAATGAGGGAGAGACAAGTGCATGACTGTGGATCACTTGGTGCATCACTGTGATTGTGAGTCACTTGGTGAATCACCAAAGTTGTGCATCACATGGAGTATCAATGTGATTGTGGATCACTTGGTGAATCACTGATTTTGGATCACTCGGTGTATCAGTGTGTTTGTGGATCTCTTGGTGCATCTCTGTGATTGTGGACCTCTTGGCGAATCAATATGATTGTGGATTTCTTGGTGCATCTTTGTGATTGTGGGCCTCTTGGTGCATCTCTGTGATTGTGGATCTCTTGGCGAATCAATATGATTGTGGGTCTCTCGCTGCATCTTTGTGATTGTGGATCTCTTGACGAATCAATGTGATATGGATCACATGGTGCATCACTGTGATTGTGGACCTCTTGGTGCATCTCTGTGTTTGTGGATCTCTTGGTGCATCACTGTGATTGTGGATCTCTTGGTGCATCACTGTGATTGTGGATCTCTTGGCGAATCAATGTGATTGTGGATCATATGGTGCATCACTGTGATTGTGGATTTCTTTGGAAATCATTGTGATTGTAGATCACTTGTGCAGTGATATGCATACAGGCTATATCATAGATGGATGGTGTGTGACCTCCAACCAGCAGGTGGCAGTAAAGACACACCATGCGGTCTCTAGACCAAGGTCATGTGATCTGTGACTCTCATAAAAGGGGAGACATCCGGCCATTCTCAGAAGAAGATTGAGAAGGTAATAAGACATACAAGTGAATGGTTGGTGCTCGGTGCAGATTCCAGTGGAGTAATAAGCAGATTCCATGATAATATGCTCTGTAATAGATTGCTATCTTACCACACGAGACTCAATAAAAGATTTTGGTTTGGACAAGTCGAGGTGTTTGGTGGATTCCTTCATAAGGTATAGAAAACCAAACACAACAACTTGGTGCATCAATGCAATTGTGGACCACTTGATGAATCCCTGTGATTGTAGATAACTTGGTGCATCAATGTGATTGTGGATCACTTGGTGAATCCCTGTGGTTGTAGATCACTTGGTAAATCAGTGTGATAGTGGATCACTTGGTGCATCACTGTGATTATGGATCACTTGGTGCATCAATGTGATTGTGGATCACTTGGTGAATCCCTGTGATTGTAGATCACTTGGTAAATTAGTGTGATTGTGGATCACTTGGTGCATCACTGTGATTGTGGATCACTTGGAGGATCAATATGATTGTGGTTCACGTGGTGTATCAATTTGATTGTGGCTAGCTTGGAGTACCCATGTGATTATGGATCACTTGATAAATTGCTGTGATTGTGGATCACTTAGTGCACCTCTGTGATTTTGGATCTCTTGGTGAATCATCTTAGAGAATGCATCATTTGTATGTGGAATTTTCCATTGGATTCACTTCTTTTCCAAATGTCGGTGGTGGAGACAAGAGTAGAACATCATTTTTTAAAGTTCATATTTAATTTTCCTTCACTGAACGATTTTTTAATGTATATTTCAAAATATATTTCTCCTTTTCCTGTTCAGTCCTCCACTTATTATTTTCTTCTTAAGATGCTGGTTATAGCTGGCTCATAATCGCATGGGGCATTTTCTATGCAATGCACATTTCTCATGCGTGAGCGTGGACAGTCCCAGTTGGACTGCTTGCTCTACATTGCGGGCTCGACAGCTGGGCCCGATCCTCACTTGGTTATTGAGTGGCAGTTAGGATTAGTTTTAGCTGGAAGGCCCAGGTTGCGCTCCTGGACTGTTGTAAATCTTGTTCGGTACAGGGATGAAACGGAGTCTGGAGACACACAGAACTGAGAGGATAGGTGCAGGATTGGTTTCAATTCATTCCAAGGTGAAGTTGGAGTGGTTGGGGATGGGTCTTTCGGCACAGGTCTCTTAACTTGCTATTTGTCTAGTTCCATTTCCAATCTAATCATCGGCTACAATTGTATTAGAAGTATTGTTGCTGGGCAGTTTTATGATCACCTTCTGGAGTAGAATGCACTTGGACTTCACTTCACCAGCTGTTCAAGTGAGTTTGATCCTGGAGTTCACTGAGCAAAGAACTGTGGGTATAATTCACCTTACCATTTGGCAGTCATACCTTCAGCTACCTAGGCCTCAGTCTCTGGAATACCATCTCTGAATCTCTCTCTTTCTTTCGCTCTCTCTCCTCTTTACGTTGCTGTTTAAAACCAAGAGCCACGGTGTCACAATGGTTGGCACTGCTGTATCACAGTGCGAGGGATCCGGGTTCAATTCCAGCCTTGGGTGACTGTAGAGTTTACACGTTCTCTCCGTGTCTGTATGGGTTTTCTCTGGGTGCTCCAGCTTCCATTCACAGTCCAAAGATGTGCAGGTCAGGTGGGTTGGCCATGCTAAATTGAACCTTAGTGTCCAAAGATGTTCAGGTTAGGTGGGGTTAGGGGAGAGGATGTGAGAGTGGGCCTAGGTGTGGTGCTCTTTTTATGTACCAAATGACCTTCTTCTGCACTGTAGGGTTCCTATAGATTCAGTACCTTGCAAATTATGCCTCAAAATCATTCTTTAAAACATGCAGCGAATGTCTCTTTGATCAATCATTCAGTCCTCTGCTCTACTATCTCCTGATTTGGCTCAAAAACTACATTTCCGTTCATAATGACCTGTACAACGTTAAAGGTACCATATAAATGCAAGTTAATGTTGTTATTAGTGGTACTGTGTGCTGCGAACTTCCTGAGCACAAAACAACGTATTATTTGAGACTGCGTCCCTTAATATTGTGAAAAAAATAAGGCAAAGGAATGCTCCAGTAGACAGCCTCATTTGATTTTTCCCTCTGATTTTTTTTCCATCTGCCCTCTTCCTTTTCAGACCCAGCATTCGCTGTTCTAGGAGTCAGTGTATTCTGAATTTCTATTGCCAGTCCTCTGGGGTAATATACATTTTTAAAAATTAATTTACCGGATGTTGGCGTCACTGGTTAGGTCAGCATTTATTGCCCATCCCCGTTGTCCTTCAGAAGGTGGTAGTGAGTTGTCTTCTTGAACCGCTGCAGCCCTTGAGATGTTGGTACACCCACAGTGCTGTTCGGAATGGGATTCCAGGATGTTGCCCCAGCGACAGTGAAGGAACGGTGATATATTTCCAAGTCAGGGTGTGAGTGACTTGGAGGAGAACCTCCAGGTGGTGGGGTTCCCAGGTATCTGCTGCTCTTTTCCCTCTAAATGGTAGTGGTGGTGGGCTTGGAAAGTGGTTTCTAAGGAACCTTGGTGAGTTCCTGCAGTGCATCTTGTAGATGGTACACACGGCTTCTACTGTTCATCAGTGGTGGAGGGTTTGAATATTTGTGGAAGGGGGAGGAATCAGCGGGCTGCTTTGTCCTGGATGATGTCGAGCTTCTTGAGCGTTGTTGGAGCAGCACTCATCCAGGCAAGTGGAAGGTATTCCATTACACGCCTGACTTGTGCCTTATAGATGCTAGACAGGCTTTTGGGGGTCAGGAGGTGGGTTACTTGCTGTAGGATTCCTAGCCTTTTAACTGCCTTGGTAGCCACAGTATTAATTTGGCTAGTCAAGTTCAGTTTCTGATCAATGGTAACCCCCAGGATGTTGATTGTAGGGGATTCAACTATGGTAATGCCATTGAATGTCATGGGGCAGTGGTTAGATCCTCTCTTGTAGGAGATGGTCATTGCCTGATACTTGTGTGGAGCGAATGTAACTTGCCGCTTGTCAGCCCAAGCCTGAATATTGTCCAGGTCTTGCTGCATTTGGACATTGGCTGCTTCATTATCTGAGGAGTCACGAATGGTGCTGAACATTGTGCAGACATCTGCAAACATCCCCACTTGTGACGTTATGATGGAAGGGAGGTCATTGATGAAGCAGCTGAAGATGGTTGGGCAAAGGACACTACCCTGAGGAACTCCTGCAGTGATGTACAGGATGAGATGACTGACCTCCAACCACCACAACCATCTTCCTTTGTGCCGGGTATGACTCTAACTAGCGGAGAGTTTTCCTCCTGATTCCCATTGACTCCAGTTTAGCTAGGGCTCCTTGATGCCACACTCAGTCAAATGCTGCCTTGATGTAAAGGGCAGTCACTCTCACCTCACCTCTGGCATTCAACTCGTTTGTCCATGTATGAACCAAGGCTGTAATGAAGTCAGGTGCTGAGTGACCCTGGCGGAAACTGAGCGTCCGTGAGCAAGTTATTGCTGAGTAAGTGCTTGATAGAACTGTTGATGACTCCCTCCATCATTTGTTGATGATGGAGAGTAGACTGATAGGGAAGTAATTGGCTGGGTTGGATTTGTCCTGTTTCTTGTGTCCAGGACACACCTGGGCTATTTTCCACATTGCCGGGTAGATGCCAGTGTTGGAGCTTTAGTGGAACAGTTGGGCTAGGGGTGCGGTAAGTTCTGGAGCACAAGTCTTCAGTACTATTGCCGGAATATTGTCAGGGCCCTTAACCTTTGCAGTATCAAGTGCCTTCAGTCATTTCTTGATAGCATGTGGAGTGAATTGTATTGGCTGAAGACTGACATCTGTGATGCTGGGGACCTCCGGAGGAGACCGAGATGGAAGATTGTTGTGAATGCCTCAGCCTTGTCTTTCACACATACGTACTGGGCTTCTCCATAATTGAGGATGGGGATTTTTGTGGAGCCTCCTCCTCAAAGAACAAAGAAATGTACAGCACAGGAACAGGCCCTTCGGCCTTCCAAGCCCGTGCCGACCATGCTGCCCGACTAAACTACAATCTTCTACACTTCCTGGGTCCGTATCACTCTATTCCCATCCTATTCATGTATTTGTCAAGATGCCCCTTAAATGTCACTATCGTCCCTGCTTCCACCACCTCCTCCGGTAGCGAGTTCCAGGCACCCACTACCCTCTGCGTAAAAAACTTGCCTCGTACATCTCCTCTAAACCTTGCCCCTCTCACCTTAAACCTATGCCCCCTAGTAATTGACCCCTCTACCCTGGGGAAAAGCCTCTGACTATCCACTCTGTCTATGCCCCTCATAATTTTGTAGACCTCTATCAGGTCGCCCCTCAACCTCCGTCGTTCCAGTGAGAACAAACCGAGTTTATTCAACCGCTCCTCATAGCTAATGTCCTCCATGCCAGGCAACATTCTGGTAAATCTCTTCTGCACCTTCTCTAAAGCCTCTACATCCTTCTGGTAGTGTGGCGACCAGAATTGAACACTATACTCCAAGTGTGGCCTAACTAAGGTTCTATACAGCTGCAACATGACTTGCCAATTCTTGTACACAATGCCCCGGCCAATGAAGGCAAGCATGCCGTATGCCTTCTTGACTACCTTCTCCACCTGTGTTGCCCCTTTCAGTGACCTGTGGACCTGGATTTTTCTCTTCTCTTTGAGAACTGTCGTAACTGTTAACTGTCAAGCTATTTATTTGTTGCTTATGTGGTTAATGCTGTGTTTAAGTTAAAGTTTGTTTTAACATACAAGATACCCATTGGTCAGTGGTGCAGTAACATTTATTCGCAGTTTTACAAATTCCAAATATTTGGGTTCTCATCCGGGATCCTAACTCTAGGATCAACACATAATGAGATTGGCGCTGTGATTCTCACTTGCCTTCCACGATTCTTAGCCAGTGTTGTGAGGAGGTGATTGGATATCAACCGTTCCTGGATAATAGGTGCGGTTCTAAGGAACTCAGTCATCTTTTTCTGAATTCTCTCACCTTTGATGTATCAGGATCATTGTTACAAATCATCAGCAGCTATTGGATAGGTACATGGATTACGGTAGAATGATATAGTGTAGATTAATTTGTTATTAAGGGCAGCACGGTAGCATTGTGGATAGCACGATTGTTTCACAGCTCCAGGGCCCCAGGTTCGATTCCGGCTTGGGTCACTGTCTGTGCGGAGTCTGCACATCCTCCCCGTGTGTACGTGGGTTTCCTCCGGGTGCTCCGGTTTCCTCCCACAGTCCAAAGATGTGCAGGTTAGGTGGATTGGCCATGATAAATTGCCCATAGTGTCCAAAATTGCCCTTAGTGTTGGGTGGAGGTGTTGACCTTGGGTAGGGTGCTCTTTCCAAGAGCCGGTGCAGACTCAATGGGCCGAATGGCCTCCTTCTGCACTGTAAATTCGATGATAATCTATGATTAATCTAGGACAAAGGTTCGGCACAACATCGTGGGCCGAAGGGTCAGTTCTGTGCTGTATTTTTCTATGTTCTATGTTCTATTACAAGCCATTAATTCTTTGACTCTTATTGGACATGCCACTGTCATTACAAGTTAAACCCTTTCCTTTGGCTTCTCAGCTTAAAAATTAAGTAGCTATAAGGCACAATGCTCAATTTTGAAAGTTTATACTGAAACCAATTTCTGCACCGAGGATAGAAAATCTGCGCACTCCTCGCCTTGCCTGAATAATGACAGATGTGAGAAGATAAAGATCTTTTTGTCTCTGAGAGCTTTCACTGGCCTCAGATCATTGATTTTCGTTCTCTTCATGCTATAATCTGGGGGATTGTTTGGATCCAATTGCACAGGAGATGAAATCAAGCATACCCATGGAAAGATTAACACCAAAGAATGTTGGGTCACGGACCCAGTCACCCGCGGATGGGTCTGCCATGAGAGAAAGCTTGTGAAATGAACTGAGCATCTTGTCAAGTGACTCAAAGGTAGGGGCAATTATTACATGAGCAACCGCAGAGATTTTGTCAAGTGACTTCACATTTACTGAGCAGATGGTGGGAGAAATCATTGATCGGAAACAAAGTCACTTAATTTATTCCGTAGTCTCCCAACAAATTAAATTCCGTCAAAGAGGGATATTGGCAGGTTTATTTTAAATGCATTAACTCGAATGAACACCAGCCAGGCTGACTGGGGACAGACAAATGTATTTGATTCACTTTCTGCACTGATGATTGAAAAGTTGACTTCAACACTTGCAATCCTGTCCAATGAGGACTTCTCTTAGCTTCACATCACACTTGCTGTTAACTTTAATGAGGGAGGAAGATGTAGGAGATGCTTTCAATTGGAGCCTTTCAATTATTGAGGAAATTAGATGAAGGATCGAGGTGAATCGAGGAGAAGCATTGCAGATTTGTTTTGCATGTTTCACATCCTGAGGGAGTCTCAAACTCCTTTAAAACTCACGGACAACTTCCGAAGCGCAATCACTAATGCTAAGTAGACAAATATGCTTGATGGAGATGATTTGAAGGAGGAATGTTGTGTCGGACATCTTGAGAACTCACTGCTCTTCTTTAAGTAGAACCATAGAATTCCTACAGGAGACCATTTGGCCTATCGAGTCTGCATCAACCCTCTGAAAGAGCACTCAACCCATACCCACTCCCCTGCCCTACCACTGCGCCCCATAATCCCACCTCACCTGCTCATCTCTGTGACACAAAGGGGCAATTTAGCATAGTCAATCCACCTATCCTGCACATCTTTAGACTGTGGGAGGAAACCGGAGTACCTGGAGGAAACCCACTCTGACACGGAGAGAAAGTACGAACTCCACCTAGACAGTCACCCAAGGCCGGAATTGAACCTGAGTACTAACCACTGTGCCGCCATGCCGCTCCAGTACTTCTGTGGAATCTTCTGCATTTACCTGAAAGCGAAGGTCAGGGCCTCGGTTTAACAGTTCACCAGAAAGACAGGTAATGCAGAATAGATAGGGCAGAATCCAGCTGAGGTCTATAAGCATTGAGGAGATGTGTTTCTGCATTGGCTTACAGATCTGTTTGCAGCATACTGGGAGAAAAGGACAATGCTCAGGACATTCGAAGTGCAGTGACTATCTCTCTCTACAAAAACAAGAGAGAGAAGCTTGACTGCTTGAATGACAGACGCTTCACTTTACTCTTTGTTGCAGTTAAAAGCTTGGCCAGAGTACCTCTAGATAGACCTGTTCTGACAATAGCTGAAGAAAGCCACTCTGAAGTGTGCATCCACACCCAATAGGGGAACTATAGGCATGATCTTTGTGCTGGGACAGATCCAGGAGAAGTGTACAGAACATTAAAACAGGAGCCTGAACACTTCTTTTGTAGTGTTCAGTATAGTCAGCCAGGATAGACTTTGGAAAATGCTATCCCGATTGACGTACCCTGCAAGGTTCTTCATCATTATTTATGAATTTCACAAAGACCTTAAGGTCAGGTCAAACAAACTGGAGCCCTCACATCTCCCCAGTCTCCATTGGGGTTATGCAAGGGTGTATTCGGGCCCCGTTCCTCGTCTCTATTTTCTTCAATATGATTCCTCATGAGGCAAAGGCTTTTGATGGAGGAATATCTTTTGCTTCTTCTTAGAAAATTCCTCAGAGTCAAGGATGACTTTCTTCCACACTAATCATCTGTGCTCAGGTGACTTAAGGAGTCTAATGAGCGACCTACAGTCTTTGTCACAGATGGGGCAGATGGTGGTTGGAGGAGCAGGTGGGTGGGGTCTCCTGGTTGCACTACTTTTGCTGTTGAAGGAAGCAGAGGGATATACGTCTGCTTCACCAACGATCATGCCGATTACCACAGAGACAAGCTTTCCCATGATCTACGCTTGTGAAGAACCTGCCTTCATCAGAAAACCAGGTCCTCCGACAATATAGCATTCCCACATTACTAAACTGCACGACCGGATTATACACTTCAGCAATGGAATGGTGCCTGAGCTGTCCTAAGATTATTGCTGAAAATAAGAAACATGCTGTTGAAGCTCTTCATCTTGCACTCATCAGGACATTTCACAAGAATACCAATTGTAAAGAGAGCAACATTGTCTACTGCATGGGAAGAGAGTGCTATTTGGGTGACAAGTAGACTCTGATTGGCAGAGACCAAACTTAAATTTTAAAAGCCTATTGAGCAGAGAATGAAGGAGAATTGGAGGAGATACAGGAACAGTTGAATAGAGTGAAAAATATGAAAAGACATAATAGGTAGGTGGAAAGGGAGAGCAAAATGGAGACGAAGGGAGAGATACACATGCATGAATGCATAAAGTTAGAGACAGGCATGCAGAGACATGACTAACTTTTAATTCCAGACATGAAACGAGCAGGCAGCAATCCAGGCCACAACCCTGCCCTATTCCCGTAACTCCGCGCATTGATCTTGGCCAGTCCACCTAACCTGCACATCGTTGGACTGTGGGAGGAAACCGGAGGAAACCCATGCAGACATGGGGAGAACGTGCAAACTCCACGCAGTCATCCTAGGCTGGAATCAAATCCAGGTTCCTGACGCTGTGAGGCGGCAGTGCCTAACCACTGTGCCACCGTGCTGCTCTAGATTTGTCCACAGTCATGAGGCTCCCATGATTCAGGTAGGTGAAGGGGCCATCAAGCCATTCAGCCCAGTAAATATGACAATGGATTGGGAATGGGGCAGGATCAATTTTAACACCATCACTGTCCCAATTCCACCAGAGAAGCTGAGTTAAAATTGGCTCCACAGAGAGAAAGTGTGTTTAGAGGGAGAGAGACAGACAGATAAATGGAGCGCAAAGTGTCTGAGAATGGGTTCAGGGTCAATTTATGATCCAGCTGCCCTTTCTGCTTATCAGAATTACTGGCACTAACGGAGACGATTGAAAAACATTGTTACTTATAAAATGGAAACATGCCAGTAGCAATGTTATTTCCCACTCTACTCTGTCCAAAACATAGGATGTCTGCTGTTTCTCTCTCAATAACTTCACTTGTGAAAACACAAACATTCTGGGGATACTCAGCAGATCAGGAAACATCGGAGGAGAGAGAAAAGAGTTACCAGCCGGGATCTTCCGGTCCTGTCCACCACGGGACTGAAATTCCTGTTCAAAGTCAATGGATCTTTGGCTGGAAAATCCCATCCAATGTTTCAGGTCAATGACCATTTATCAGAACTGGGAAAAGTTTGAAATAACTCAATGGATTTTTGAGCACGGGTGGGTGACAAGGGCAAAAGGATGGTTTACGACAGCAAGGTCTACGACAGGGTGTATGACAGGGGAGAATGAATGGTGAAAAAGATAGTCTTCCGGTCGGAGGGGGAATGGTGATGGTGGCAAAGAAACAAAAGATGGACCTGAGGCAGTTGTGCTGCTGGCTGAAAGTGAAAGTGAGAGAAAAAACAAACCACGAAGAAAAGACAGGAAACAAAATAAGGGGACAAAGTTTATGGTCTAAAATTGTTGAACTGAATGTTGAAGTTGGAAGGCTAATTTTGCTAATAATGTTGGAAGGTCCTTATGTAGATGAACATAATAGATCTGGATCACAAGAGAGATTCATTTTGGAGTTCTCATTTCAAAGGAAATCAATTGTTATATTTTAGGTATAGAAGAATAAACATTGTTGCTGTAGAAGGCATTGGTCAGAGCCCAGAGTCTGAACTAAGTACGTTTCTGCTTTTTGACCATCTCTGATTGTCAATTCATATGTTAGCTGATGAATTTACTGTGCCAAGCCATGGAAGACATGGAAAACTCCAGTTCCTCTCAGCTGTTGGCTTTCGTGAATACCATTAGATTTACCTCCAAATCTCAATCGCCTGCAGGGACCCATGTCTTAGTAAAAGGCAGTGGTGTAACAGCACAAAAGGTGTGATAATCTACACATTTTTGATACTGTTTTTCAATTATTCTAGACTCTGAGTAAACTCATTCATTTTCCATAATCTCTTCTCACAGCTCGGATCTGAAAAAAGGGTCACAGATTGCCACACATTCAGAGCCAATGTTATTCTTCTTAAACTGACAGTCTTTGGATTATGAGGAGCATTGCAAAGGGGAGAAGGAGCAGAAAGACTTACAAGTAAGCAATAAACTGATGAAATAAAAAGAATAAAAATGCATTAACGTTAGCGAAATTTTATAATGACACTCTTTTAAAACACGTAGTTATGATGTTTAATGAGCCACTTCAGATGTATAACTTTGCTTAAGGTCTTGTTGATCTTGCAAATAAGTAACACATTGGATCTTTTGCTTTGCTATTAAGGTTTTATAATTTTGGATAAATATTTCTTGTTTTGCTGAAAAAGAGACATGCTATCAAAGCTTTTCTTCTTGCACTTATCTGGACAGCTCACAAGAAACACCAACAGTAAAAGATTACAACATTTATACTGCATGAGAAGAAAGTGTTCATTGGTTGGCAAGTGGGAGAGGTGTTGCCATCGAGAATGTAGCAGGGAACAGTTAACTGCCAAACTTTTTTAAAAATTCAAACTCGGTAAGTTGACTGACTGGTCAGGGCATTGACATGGGGAATGAACCAGAGGAATGCTCCCCCCAAGCTTTTGGTTAATTGAAAAGGTCTGATTTGTGGACATGCTCCTTATTTCTGCAAAGGGCAAGGCTCTGTGGGTGAATATATGTGGCTTCTAGCATGGGTAAGTGAGCCACACTGTGAACCTGACTGATAATCTTCAATTATTTTGTGGTGTAATTCTTAACAAAATCAGCAAGTGTTATCCAACTGCGGAATCACATCTAATGTTTTGAGTTTTTCATGCACGGGCCGGTCAGGTATGGTTAGTGCTTTGCCTGCTGCGAACAGTTGAAGGGATGTACTGATTGATATAATCCACAGTCATTGGGGATGGTATGACCTACATAACTTGCATTACACTGGCACTGAAATTCATAAACCACATTGCTCATTTGTGTGACAGGCAGAATTTCTTTTTAGCTTGGGGGACAGCCATTCTCTGGAATTTTTGGACTTCTCAACCTCAGAAACTAGTGGATACTAGCTCATTGAATATATATGAGATGGCCGAGTTAGACAGATCTTTGATGTACAAGAAGATTATGAGAGGGTGGAGGGGACGGGGAGGGCAGACAAGAAAGTGGAGCTAGGGTCACAAGCAGATGAAGATCAATCTTATTGAAAGGCAGAACAGGCTCGTGGGGCCTAACGATTTACCTCCTATTTGTTATGGTTTTATGTTTTTATCATGCATTACTTGCTACCATCGCCTGATAAGCATGCAAGCAACTGAATAAGAAAGTTAAGAGCTTAGTTAACAAAAGGTTCCATTCAAAAGCATTTGAATTGACGGATAACAATGTACCGAATCAATGATGCAAGTCCAAAGCATGATACCATATTCACCTTCATAAGTGACATAGAATTCATCCCAAAATCCTTCTTGTGTGGCAAATTTGGTAATGTCCTATTTGTAGATTTGGATTATGACCATCAAGAATCAGAAGGTCCAACTTCGATCTGATTATGAACATCAGAATCAACATTTTTAGACCACTGATTCCATCATAAAGCTTAACCGTGAAACTCTTTTCCGCATACGGATCAAAGTATATGTACAGGGCCATTTATAAAATATGAAGACACGTTGCTCTGAGCCAAGAGATTTATTACAAACTGCCTGTAACCACCTCTTCTAGCTCGAATTGTCAAATATTCCTACAGTGAGTTAGCTGTACTGGCTGGAGAGCCTTGGGTTTTATCCAAGTCTGACTTGTAACACACCATATTAACAGTCCATTCCACCCCTTTAGCGTTAAACAGGAATGTCTGGGAATAAAGTTATTTCTTTATAATTTATGTCCATTCACGTCTAGACTCAGGAAATGATATTATCCATTAGTGACAATTGAATCATTGCTAACACAATTGAAAGTATGGCACAGAATGCTGTGAAAATATTCTGTACACTTGGGCCTTCCCAGTCATGTTATATTTTTCAAGGTTTAACCAATCACCAAATAGTGCACAAATTAACAAATTATCCAAGCAAGTAAAGCAATTTAGGGGACAACCCCACTAAGGGGGACACCCAAGCAAAAAACAAAAGCCTTAAAGGAAACTGCACAAATGAAATTTAAATGTTGGTCGGCCTTCGCGATTCACTTTTCCCGCTGGTAGCACATCCCTGCCTGTCGGTTTCCTGGCAGTGTGGGGGTGGCTTCAAATGGAAATTCCATTGACAAATGACAGGAGTGGAGAATCCTGCTGCCAGAGAACAATGCACCGCTGAGAAACACACGGTCAGGAACCGGAAAATACAGCCGTTGGTGAGGGGTCAACCATGCCCCCCAACCCACTGACCCACGGAGGGCATGTTGCTATAGGTGAGCAATTACAATTAAAAACAATACTAAAAGTGACAATACAAATTTTCACAATCCTCACAAGAGTACAGCAATTTTAAGCGAACTCGCTGGTGGGAAAGCCACCGGATTGGGTGCACTGTTGGTTTGACAGCCCCCTGACCCTTGCTGATTTACTCTCGGTTGAAGTTGAATTGTGATACGAGCAGGGTTTAAAATCAGAATTGCATCTGTTCCTGTAGATTTCCCACTGGCGAGTTGGGTTAAAATTACCCCCATCATGACAGGAAAATGACCATAAAGGAGTTTCAAAATGGATAGGCCAGGCGTTTCTCCTGTGATGGGTTTGCCACTCAATGTGTGTTCGGGCACACGTCCGTCCACTGGTTTGTCTTCATTGTGGTTCCATAGCATTTTGCTGGGACAACCTAATTTAATAACATGCTTATTTTCCCCCTCCTTTGGGCATTCGCCGGTGAGGCACCAGCACAAATATAGTTCTGTCTTGAGAGAGAGCCTGTATGTATATATCTGTCAGGGTACCTGTACAGGACTTTGACTCTGGCTGGGCACTGATCAATGGGGAAACAGGCTGAATGATTCAGATCAGTGGAACCCTGTGAGATAGCTCTCTCTTCCCTGGCATCTATGGCTGCAGCTGTAGTTGCCATGCCAGGAATCACAGATGTCCTTAGCCTTCCCTATAGTACCGCCTTTGCTGCAGTTTTTTCTGCAGTTGATGTAAATGATTAGACAGGGGGTATTAAGAATACTGTCAAACTTTGCTACTGATAATGGGACATTGCAGGAGGAAATGGACAGGTCAGAAGAATGGACAAGTAGGCAGATACAGTTCAATGCAGAGAAATGTGAAGTTGTATCTTTTTGGGGGGAGAATAGTGAAATGAGGCATACCCTAAATAATAAGACAAAATGAGGAAAAGGCGACCTGGGGATGCAGAGACATAGATTTTTCAAGGCATATCAACAGTTCAAAAAGATCCTAAAAGGAAGCATATGGAATGGCATATATTTCTGTGCGTCAAAAAAAATAACTGCACAGATGAAATGTGCAGCCTGACTCATGGCAAGGTGACAGAATACCTGGGATGAAACAAATATCTGGAGGTGCAGAATTGGTGTTTGTGCGGTAGGGAGATTATCAGTATGATAATGATTTATTTCTAAATGGGGGACTGGTTTCGTAGTGGATGGATAAATTGTTTAGCCACAAGGGTCCTTTATCATAGAATCATAGAATCCCTAGAGTGCAGAAGGAGGCCATTCAGCCCATCTGGTCTGCACCGGCCCTTACTCCGATAGAGCACCCTACCTAGGGCCAATCCCCGCCCCTATCCCCGTCACCCCACATAATCTTTTGGGCAATATTAGGAAGGCCAAACCACCTAACCTGCACATCTTTGGACTACAGGAGGAAACCGGAGCACCCAAAGGAAACCCACACACACACAGGGAGTAAGTGCAAACTCCACACAGTCACCCGACATCGGAATCGAACCCGTGTGCCCGTGTGAGGCAGCAGTGCTAACCACTGTGCCACCGTGCCACCCCATGAGGTTGCTCAGCAGATTTCTGGCATCCAGAAAAGGGATCTCTTATATTATCCTTTCCATGATCATGGCTTTTGCTCCTTGCTACCTTGGCTGAGCTTATCTAAATTTGCACAGACTGGGGATTAGGCCTGAGGGAAATTTTACTGTTATAATTTCCTTTAATCCTCCCATTTTTTTGTTCCTGATATTGAGCGGGGTGTCAGGAACTGCTGCGCAGGAAACCAAGAAATTGAAAAATAGTAGGAGGTGAGGTAGACCAGGATGTAAATCAGGAGTAAGTAACAATAAGTTTAGGATTTGACATCCGGTAGATTGCAGAAGGAATGGAAACCGGAAGGGGGAAATGTTGCAAATTTGGAAGCCCTGGGAATGAGTGTTTTGCAATAGGAGATGGTGCAATGATTTTTCAGTCAAACACAATGAGGGAAAAGCGTAAAGTGCAATACAGTTTAATTCAGATCTTGGGAGAAAGGAAAGGGAACAAAGTCAGTAGCTTTGTCCATATCGTATTGATAAATAAAATCAAAAATTGTAGCAAGTTGCAATGGAGAGAAACATGTTGAATCTCGAGAGGGGCACAGTGGTTTGCACTGCTGCCTCACAGCGCCAGGGACACGCGTTCAATTCAGGCCTTGGGTGACTCTTTGTGTGGAGATTTCATGTTCTCCCCGTGTCAGCGTGGGTTTCTCCGGGTGCTCCGGTTTCCTCCTACAGTCCAAAGATGTGCAGGTTAGGTGGATTGCCCATGATAAATTGCCCCTTAGTGTCCAAAGTTGTGCAGGTTAGCTTGAGTTATGGGGTAGGGCGGAGGAGTGGACCTAGGTAGGGTGCTCTTTCAGAGGGTCGGTGCAGACTCGATGGGCCAAATGGCCTCATTCTGCACTGTAGGGATTCAATGTCTAAGTGACTTTTCTTCTACCCGGCATTAGTCTATACAGGTGGTTAAATTTGGATTATGTCCGCCAAGGATTCAACAGAAGACCCAAAATCTTCCCTACAAAGAGCACCAGAATCAATATTTATACACCACTGATTTTATCATAAAGTTTAATCGTAAAGTTCTTTCCACATGAGAAACAAGGTATGTTCTGAACTATTTGTAAAATGTGAAGACACATAGCTCTGAGCCAGAAGATTTATTACAAACTTCATGTAATCACTTCCTCTAGCGCTAATTGTCAAAAGATTCCTGTTGAGAGTTAGCTGTACTGGCTGAAGAGCCTTGGGTTTTATCCAAGTCGAACTTGTAACACAACATATTAACATTCCACTTCACCCCGTTAGCATAAAGTAGGAACGCCTGGGAACAAAGTGAATTCTTTATCATTTATGTCTAGTCTCATCTAAACTTAGGAAATGATATCATCCATAAATTATAATTGAACCATTGCTAACACAACTGAAAGTATGGCACGGATCTACTTTGAAAATATTCTGTACACTGGGGCCTTCCCCATCATGCTGTTGTAGGTGAGAGATTACAGTTAAAAATGATTCAAAAGTGGCAACATGAATATGCACAATTCTCACAAGAATAGAACAATTTTAAACTATCATGCTGGTGGGAAAGTCACAGGGTTGGGCGCACTGTTGGCTTTATGCCCCCCCCCCCCCCCCCCCTCCATTGAAGTCGAAATGATACAAAGCACGTTTAAAATCAGGATTGTACCTGATCCTGTAGATTTCTAACTGGTGAGTTAGGTTATAGAATCCTACAGTGCAGAAGGAGGACATTCATCCCATCGAATCTGCACTGACCCTCTGAAAGAGCACCCTAACCTAGGCCATAACCCCGTTACCCCACCTAACCTTTGGACACTAAGGGGAAATTTAACATGGCCAATCCACCTAACCTGCACATTTTTGGGAGGAAACTGGAGCACCCGGAGGAAACCCACGCAAACTCACGAGAATGTGCAAACTCCACACAGACAGTCACACAAGGTCAGAATTAAAAAACGGGTTCCTGGCACTGTGAGGCAGCAGTGCTAACCACTGTGCCGCCGTGCCACCCCAAGTTAAAGTTGCCTCATTAATGTGAGCAGAATTTTAAGCTTCACTGCTTTCGCGCTGTGACCCCAGACATCCTGGGAATGGTCTCTGAGCCCACAATATGAAAATTGGATTGGCCCTGGATTCTAAACAGTAAACTGGTTCACTGACACCCAGGAAGTTCATCCCTCTCCTGTCTTCCGTGATCGCAACCTCCTCTCTGCCTTGTTTTTTTAAAATAAATTTAGAGTATCCAATTATTTTTTTCCAATGAAGGGGCAATTTAGCATGGCCAATCCACCTAACCTTCATATATTTTTGGGTTGTGGGGGTGAAACCCACTCAGACAAGGGGAGAATGTGCAAACTCCACGCGGTCAGTGACCCAGGGTCGGGATTCGAACCCGGGTCCTCAGCGCCGTAGGCAGCAGTGCGAACCACTGTGCCACCGTGCTGCCCCCCACTCTGCCTTGTTAACAGAACTGAACTTGCTGTTGGCTAAGCAATCTATTGCGATGGCGTGAATCTGCTGGGGTGCCCGTTTGCAGTGGGAGTCTTGCTCGTTCTACTTAAGCTGAGGCTGCGGACCTCAAAATGGCTCTTGTCTCATCGATGCCCAA
Source organism: Scyliorhinus torazame (assembly GCF_047496885.1). Lineage (NCBI taxonomy): Eukaryota > Metazoa > Chordata > Chondrichthyes > Carcharhiniformes > Scyliorhinidae > Scyliorhinus > Scyliorhinus torazame. Next base: position 46,883,721 of record NC_092724.1, read on the forward strand.
ATATTAACAATTGGCTCCATACTGCGGAGTGTACACTTTAAATACTGATGGACGACACCCATTGGCCATCACCCACCGAGCTCTCAGCAGGATCTTTCAGGGCGTTTGTATGATTAAAAGGTATGCCTTCAGCAGCTTAAAATTCAAATTGAACAGCCTCAGGAAATCAATTCCAAGATAAATAGCACTTCTTCTGCCCACAGTTTAAAGTGCGATGTTTCGGTGACCTCTCTGTACAACACTATTGAAGAAGAAGAAGAAATTCTGGTTCGCCTCCTTTCAATGCGCCTTTAGTAAGTCACAGTCCTGATCCAGGGTGATGCAAAGTGCTGCAATCACTGCGCAGACAGAATTTTAAAAAAAGTCCCCTGCTGTAGCTGGCACCATATTCAATAAAGGCTCAAAAGAGAAGCTAAAAAAGAAATAACTTCAAAGAAAGGGCATCACTGGTATTCAGAGTCGAAGGATTGGAAAGATGAATGCGACCATCACAAAGCACACAACAAAATATTCCCCTCAAACCCATTGCTTTCAAGGACCATGCACATTCCTGGATCAGCTAATAGAACCCCTGCCTCAATCTGTGTTCGAATGTTTGCCTTAAACCCATTTCCAGGCCTTGAGAGCATAATCTAGACTAACATTTGATTGCATTAGTGAAGAAGTGCTTATTTTAAAAGAGGCTGTTTTTTGAGCCCAGTGATGTGGATGGATATTAAAGATCCCATGACACTATTTGAAAGACAAAGAGGGTGTTCTCCCAGTGGCCCGGGCAACATTCCTCCCTCAACCTACACCACCAAGTGTAGATTTAATGTTTTTTATCATCATTTTGCTGTTCTGTGGGACGTTATTGTCCACACACTGGGCGGGATTCTCTGTCGGCTGATGCCGGAATCGGTTTTGAAGCCAAAATCATTGTAGGCACCAGTTTCACATCAAATCGCAAATATCCGGTGCCTTGACAGTGTTCCAGAACGCACGTATAGTAAACGTCATTGGCATAACATTAGCGGGCCTGACCCGGTATTCTCTGAGGCCTACACGATTCTCTGCCTCCACTGGGAGGTGAATTCACTGGGGTGAATTTCCGAAGGCGAGGTTCACATGTGCTTTTAAAAATCGTGAAACAGGTGCCATGGCTGCTGAGGGAGAGAGAGGAAAGTGTCCAACATCGCCAGGTTTGGTGACAGTTGTGCCGCTGGCCGGGGGGTTTCTGCCAAGGCTCGGGGAGTAGCGGGGGTTTCTGCCAGGGCCGGAGAGTGGCCAGGAGGTGGGCTGTGGGGTCAGGGTGGATGGGCATGGAGCACCATTGCCATGGTGTGCAAGGCAGCCATGCAGCTGTGCATGCCACTGACTGCCTACTGTGACCTTAGGGCCACAGGTCGTATGGGTCCCCCCCCAGGGCAGCCCCCTAGGTGCCCTCTGGCCCCAGCCGACCCATCAACGGGGTGGGTGCACTCCAACGCAACCAGTGCCATCTTGTTGGCTGAGATGAGTGTGTGTGGGGAATAAAGAGTGTATATGCAGCTGCAGCTTGTCAGCCTCCTGAGTGTCAATCACGAATGAGAACCTATTTCTCATGGAATCGATTGTGTTCCTCATGGTGCTGGTGCTAGCCACGGTCATTGAATCGGTCCAAGTGCGGCGCCAGTTTTGCTGTTGTGGAAGTCCACGAATCCTGCCCCAGCACCACCACTTAGTCTCAGAAACAGAGAATCCCACCAACTGCATTTGCCTTCACAACCACATCAAGAGAATCTCATTGTAGGCAAAGTATTTTGAGATTTATTGAAGGTGTGACAGAATATTCTACAAATACTAATTCTTGCCTTTCTTCCTTGTTCTCTCATGGGCATCCCATGTTGACAGAAGAGTAGATTTTACAATTTAACAGAAGGAACTTGGAGTCCAATTCATGGACTGCGCAATTCATTCATTTTTAGCACACAACAAAAAAAAAGATTATTTAATGGGTTGTGGGTATTTCTGTCAAGGTCAGCATTTGTTGCTCGGCCCTAATTGGCCTTGAATTGAGTGGCATGGAGGGCAGTTAAGAATCAACCACGTTGCTGTGGATGTGGAGTCATATGTAGGCCAGGCCCGGTAAGGATGGCAGATTTCATTCCCTAACACACATTAGTGAACCAGATAGATTTTTCTGACAACCAATAATGAATTCATAGTCACCATTACTGGGACTAGCTATTCAATTCCAAAATATTAGCCGAGGCGTCTAGATTACCAGTCCATGGACATTTTTAAAACAGTTATTTATTCATGGGATTCAGGCATCGCTGTTTCGTCCATTTATTGCCCATCCCTAATTATCCAAGTAAAGGTGGTGGGAAGCCGCCTTCTTGAACTTCTGCAGTCCAAGTGATGCAGGCACACTCACAGTGCTGTTGAGACGGGAGTTCGAGCAACGCTGAAGGAACGGTGATATACTTCCAAGTCAGGATGGTGTGTGGTTTGGAGGTTACCTTGCAGGTGGTGGTGTTCCCTGCATCTGCTGCCCTTGTCCTGGGTAGTAGAAGTTGCAGGTTTGTGAGGTGCTGTTGAAGGACCTTTGACGAACTACTGCAGTGCATCTTGTATATGGTATACATACTGTGCAGCAGTGGTGGAGGGAGTGAATGGTTAAGTTGGTGGATGGAGTGCCAATCCAGCAGATTGCTTTGTCCTGGATGGTGACAAATATCTTATGGTTACCTGTGGCATTGTATTCCTTATTACTAGTAACCACAGTATTTATATGGCTGGTCCAGTTCAGTTTATGGCCAATGATAATCCTCAGGATATTGATCGTGAGGGATTCAGTGATGATAATGCCCGCTGAATGTTAAGGGAAGATGGTTAAATTCTCTCTTGTTGGAGATGGTCAGTGCCTGGCAGTCGTGTGACATCAATATTACTTGTCACTTATGAGCCTGTCATGTGAGAGTACCTTTAAGAAATGGGTGTTTAAAAATGGGTGTGTATATAAATATCTGTAGTGAGAGTACCTTTAAGAAATGGGTGTTTATTACTGCAGTGATGTCAGAGAGTGGGTGGAGCTGGGCTGTCTGTCAGCTTTTTACTTTCGCTTTAGGCTTTTTGCTGCAGGGTGGGTTTGGTTTCATTTTAGTTTTGGAGAAACTGCAATCACAGCAGGATGTGTGTGAATCTCTGCAAGCTTATGAGTGTTCATTTTCTGATTTCAATGTGGTAACTGTTCTCAGTAGTGAAGTTAAGCCTGATGTATTTCTGTAAAAAGGTGTTTTTAAGTCTTATGGATGTTAAAAGGAAAGCTTAAAGGATTACTTAGTGTTGTAGTCTTTGGGGGTTGTATTTGAATTAATGGTTGCTAAGATGTTCACGATATGTTTTAAAAATGTTAACTTGAATTCATAGAATAAACATTGTTTTGCTTTAAAAACTACTTTTCCATTTCTGCTGTACCACACCTGTAGATTGGGCCATGTGTTCCCCAAACCACAATCCATTAAAAGTTGTGGGTCAGGTGAACTCCATGATACACATTGGGGTTCTCTAAACCCAGGCCCACAACATATTGGGGGCTCGTCCGGGATAAAAGTCTATCTATTGGGTTGGCTTAGTGAACTTAAAGACAGTGAGGGGTGAGCATATTGTGGTTGATTTTCAGGTGTGGTATTCCAGTTTAAGTGGGGAGTGTGTTGTGGACAATGGCTCTTTCAGAGGCTCTGAAGTTTTTGGGGTGGAGACGGTCACACGCAGTACCTTACGGACAGAGACTAAAAGCAGACTGTTAGATGTGGCAAAAACATTGCAGTTAACATTACCTGACAAAATGTGAAAAGATGAGGTCATTATGGTGGTGGCTAAGCATTTAAAGTTGCTGAGATACAGTTTAACTCATTGGAAATGGCAAAAATTCAGTTACAAATTAAACAAATGGAACATGAGAAAGAATTAAAGCAGCTTAAATACAAAAGAGAGGAAAAAGAAAGAGAGAGAGCGGAAAAAGAAAGAGAAAGAGATAGAGAGGAAAAAGAAAGAGGGAGAGAGGAAAAAGAAAAGGAGAGAGAAGAAAGGAGAAAAGAAAGAATAGCCCTAGCAGAACAAAAAGAAAGAGAAAGGGAGATACAGATCAGGGAAAAAGATAAGGAGAGAGAGTTTGAACTTCAGAAAATGGCCTTGAAACATGACAGTCAGTTAAAATTATCAGACGTAAGGGGAAACGTACAGTTGGATGATAGTGATGAGGATGGTGAGTAAGAGGGTCAAAGTCGAAGGCTTGGTGGGGATCTATATAAATATGTCCAAGCATTGCCAAGGTTTGACGAGAAGGAGGTAGACGCCTTTTTCATTTCATTTGAGAAGGTAGCTAAACAAATGAAATGGCCACAGGACATGTGGGTATTACTGATTCAAACAAAGCTTTTAAAAAAAAATCTTTTTATTGGCATTTCCCATATTTATAAACTGTTGTATAAACACAGAATGGGAAAAAAAAGAAAATCTCTCGTGGTTTCCCCACCTTCCTCCCAGGGTTGCGCAGTCTTTTGGTACCTCATCTGTCTTGGTGTTTTAAAAAAATTCTCATTAGGTTACTCCTCAATGCTGGCCTCAAACATGTTTTGGAACAGACCGACAAACTGCCCCCAAGTATCCAGGACGCCTTCCTCTGACCCTCGGGTGGCGTACTTAATCTTCACCAGGGGGAGAAAGTCCGAGAGGTCAGCGAGCCAGTCTGCAGCTGTGGGTGGTGCTGCCGATCGCCAGCCGAGCAGGATTCTCCGGCGTGTGATTAAGGAATCGAAAGCAAGGGCGTTGGCCCCCTTCCCCATGCGTAACTCTGGCTGCCTCGATACCCCGAAGATTGCCACTATTGGGCAAGGCTTCACCCTCACCCCCACAACCTTGGACATTGCCTCGGAGAAGGCTGTCCCGAACCCAGCAAGCTTGGGGAAAGCCCAAAACATGTGGGTGCGGTTGGCCGGGCCCCTCTGGCACCGCTCACATTTGTCTTCCACCTCCGGGAAGAACCTGCTCATTCGGGTTCTGGTCAGGTGCGCTCTGTGCACCACTTTGAGCTGCATTAGGCTTAGCCTTGCGCAGGAGGACGTGAAGCTCACCCTGCTCAGAGCTTCGCTCCAGAGTCCCCATCCTACCTCTGCCCCCAGTTCGTCCTCCCATTTTTGTCTGGTCTCGTCCAGTGGAGTCCGGGCTCTGTCCAGTAGCTGTCCATATATTTTCCCACATAGTTCCTCCTTCTCGTTGCTTGTGCCTATCAGGTCCTCTAGTAGTGTGGTTTCTGGGGCCCCGGGTACCCTACTGTCTCTTTGCGGAGGAAGTGTTTTATTTGGAGGTGTCTCATTTCCTGTCCTTTTGCAAGCCTCCACTTCCTCATCAGTTTGTCTAGTGTTGCCAGTCTGTGCCCTACGTAGAAGTCCCCGACCGTCAAAGTGCCACTTCCCGCCTCCATCTTTTGAAGGTGGTATCCAGCATGGCTGGGTGGGGGGGGGGGGGGGGGGGGGGGGTGGTAATCTGTGATTGCCGCATATGAGAGCCAAGGGGGACATTTTGGCTGTCCCGAAGTGTTGTCTCAGCTGGGTCCATATTCTAAGCATGGCCGCTACCACGTGGTTCATTGTGTATCTTGTTGAGGGGGATGGGAGTGCTGCTGTGGCCATGGCCCGGAGGGTCGTTCCTTTACAGGATGCCTCCTCCATTTGTACACAATCTGTGTCGGGTTCTTGTACCCATCCCCTCACTCTTTCTGCCGTTGCTCCCCAGTGGTAGTATTGTAGGTTTGGTAAGGCCAAGCCCCCTTTGATTTTCCTTCTTTGCAGGGTCGATTTGGGAATTCTCGGGTTCTTACCCCCCCCACACAAACGCCATGATTAGACTGTCTACGTTTTGGAAAAAGGCCTTGGGGATGAAGATTGGAATGGATCTAAACAGGAAGAGGAACCTTGGCAGTACGTTCATCTTGATCGTCTGCACTCTCTCCGCCAGAGAGACTGGGAGTGAGCCCCACCTTTGAAGGTCTCTTCTTACTTCCTCCACCAGGCTGGTCAGGTTCCACTTGTGGATCTGTGTCCAGTCTCTGGCTATCTGGATCCCCAGGTAGCGGAATCTGTTCTGGGCTGTTTTGAATGGGAGCCCCTCCAGCTCTCTCCCTCCCCCATTTGGGTTCACTGGGAATGCCTCACTTTTGCCCAGGTTATGTTTCTAGCCCGAGAAGGTTCCAAACTCTTTCAGTATTTGCAGTATTGCCTTCAGTCCCTCCTGTGGCTTCGAGACATAGAGGAGCAGGTCATCTGCATAGAGTGAGACTCTGTGCTCTCTGTCTCCTCTCCGGATTCCCTCCCAGCTTTTCGCGTCCCGCAGGGCTATCGCCAGGGGTTTGATCGCAAGCGCGAACAAGAGTGGGGACAGGGGGCAGCCCTGTCTTGTTCCTCTCTGTAGCTGGAAGTATTCAGAGCTGGTGGTGTTAGTTCGGACACTCGCTTTGGGAGCCTCACCCAGGCGGTGAACCCCGCTCCTAGCCCAAACCGTTCCAGTACCTCAAGGAAGTATTTCCATTCGACTCTGTCGAAGGCGTTTTTTGCATCCAGGGAGACGATCACCTCTGGTGTTCTCTCCCCAGAGGGGGTCATTATTACGTTCAGCAGCCGCCTGATGTTCGCTGTGAGCTGCCTATCCTTGACAAAGCCGGTTTGGTCCTCTGCGACCACCTCTGGTACGCAGCCCTCCAGCCTTTTGGCCAGGACCTTTGCGAGTATTTTCGCATCCACGTTCAGCTGTGAAATGGGTCTGTATGATCCGCATTCTGTCAGGTCTTTATCTTTTTTGGGTATCAGTGAAATTGTGGCCTGCGCTAGTGTGGGGGGCAGGGTGGCCCTTGCCAATGAGTCCACGAACATGTCCCTTAAGTGTGGGGCCAGAGCTGGTGCAAATTTTTTGTAGAAGTCTACCGGGAACCCGTCGGGTCCAGGTGCCTAGTTCCAGTCCGTGTAGGAACAGTTTCATTCCCGGGGATGAAACTGTGTATAGTCCCCGGTAGAAGGTCTCAAATGCCTGATTGACCTCCTTGGCTCTGTTACCAGTCTACCTCTGCTATCCTTAACCTGCGCTATTTCCCTTGTGGCTGCCTGCTTTCTCAGCTGATGAGCCAATAGGTGGCCAACCTTGTCTCCGTGTTCATAGAAGGTCCCCCGTGTCTGACGGAGTTGCTACACTGCTTTTCTAGTGGATAACAGGTTAAAGTCCATTTACAGCTTTTTTCTCTCCGCCAGCAGCTCTACGGTCGGGGCCTCGGAGTATTTTCTGTCGACTTCCAGGATGGAGTCCACCAGTTGTTTCCTGGCCACCCTCTCTTCCCTATCTCTGCTTGCCTTGTAGGCTATGATCTCTCCTCTAATCACGGCCTTCAATGCCTCCCAGAACGTGGAGGGTGAGACCTCCCCGTTTTGGTTGTTACTCACGTAGTCGCCTATGGTCCGCGATATTTTTTGACAGAAGGCCTTGTCGACCAGGAGGTTCGTGTCCAGCATCCATGTGGGGCGCTGGGCACCGCCTGTCTCCAACCTCACATCCATATAGTGTGGAGCGTGGTCAGAGATAACGATCGCGGAGTACTCTGTTCCCATGGTCCCTGGAAGCACCGATTTCCCCACTGCAAAGAAGTCGATACGGGTGAATACCTTGTGTACTTGTGAGAAGTATGAAAATTCCTTCTCTCCCGGGTGCAGGAACCTCCATGGGTCCACCGCTCTGACCTGCTCCATAAATGTTCCTAGTTCCCTAGCCATGCCAGTCTTTTTCCCTGCTCTGGGGTTTGATCGGTCGGTCAGTGGATCCTGTACACAGTTGAAGTCGCCCCCCATAATCAGTCGGTGTATGTCAAGGTCAGGGATTTCTGTCATGGTCTTCTTTATGAATTCTGTGTCGTTCCAGTTGGAAGCGTACACATTTACCAGTACGACCGGTGCCCCTTCCAGGACACCGCTGACCATGACGTACCGTCGCCCTGGGTCCGTAACTGTCTTGGTTTCCCTAAACTTCGTTCTCTTGCTAATTAATATTGCGACCCCCCTAGCCCTCGTCCCATAGCATGAGTGGTATGTCTGTCCCACCCAGCCCTTTCTTGCCAGCAGTCAGTCCTTCTCCCTCAGGTGCTTCTCTTGTAGGTAGGTTATGTCTGCTTTTAGGCTTCTTAGGTGGATGAAGACTCTGGATCTTTTCACCGGGCCATTGAATCTCCTTACGTTCCAGGTAACAATCCTGGTGGGGGGTTTTCGACCCCCTGGTCCTGCGGGATCACCCATACTTACCTGATGGATGCGCCCCTGCACTCCGGGGTTTCCCTTCGTTAGGGGGCCGTCCAAAATGGCCGCGGTCGCCGCTCTCACAATGAGGATGGGCCCCAGGGCTCCGGGGTTTCCTTTTGTCCAGGGGGCACTCAATATGGCCGCCAGCTATGTGTATGCCACGTGGCTGCGTCCCTGCACTCCAGGGTCTCCTTGAAGCCCTGAAGCCCCTCCGAGTGGCTGTTTGTGGCGCCATCTTGGTTCCTCGCCCTGCTCCATGCCTGCCGAGGCCTGTGTTCGTGCTGCTTCTATACCTCACCCTTCTCTTTGCTTCTCTTTTGTTCTGGGTTCTCCCCCCCCCCCCCCCCCCCCCCGACTCCTCTCACCCCCCTATAGTCCCTGTTCTTCTGTCCCCCCCTGTGTTCTTCCCCCCCTTCTGCCCTGTCCCCCCATCTCTTTGTGCCAGGCACTCTCTCTTCCCTGAGAAGCACGCCGCAGCCCTCCTTTCTTCCTGCCCTCCCGTGTTGGCCTTCCTCGCCAGCATAGTGGCCACCCTCCCAGCACTTGCCCTGCTCTGGTCCTACAAAGAACAAAGAACAAAGAAATGTACAGCACAGGAACAGGCCCTTCGGCCCTCCAAGCCGGTGTCGACCATGCTGCCCGACTAAACTACAATCTTCTACACTTCCTGGGTCCGTATCCCTCTGTTCCCATCCCATTCATGTATTTGTCAAGATGCCCCTTAAATGTCACTACTGTCCCTGCTTCCACCACCTCCTCCGGTAGCGAGTTCCAGGCACCCACTACCCTCTGTGTAAAAAACTTGCCTCGTACATCTACTCTAAACCTTGCCCCTCTCACCTTAAACCTATGCCCCCTAATTGACCCCTCTACCCTGGGGAAAAGCCTCTGACTATCCACTCTGTCTATGCCCCTCATAATTTTGTAGACCTCTATCAGGTCGCCCCTCAACCTCCTTCGTTCCAGTGAGAACAAACCGAGTTTATTCAACCGCTCCTCATAGCTAATGCCCTCCATACCAGGCAACATTCTGGTAAATCTCTTCTGCACCCTCTCTAAAGCCTCCACATCCTTCTGGTAGTGTGGCGACCAGAATTGAACACTATACTCCCAGTGTGGCCTAACTAAGGTTCTATACAGCTGCAACATGACTTGCCAATTCTTATACTCAATGCCCCGGCCAATGAAGGCAAGCATGCTGTATGCCTTCTTGACTACCTTCTCCACCTGTGTTGCCCCTTTCAGTGACCTGTGGACCTGTGCAACCTAGATCTCTCTGACTTTCAATCCTCTTGAGGGTTCTACCATTCACTGTATATTCCCTACCTGCATTAGACCTTCCAAAATGCATTACCTCACATTTGTCCGGATTAAACTCCATCTGCAATCTCTCCGCCCAGGTCTCCAAACAATCTAAATCCTGCTGTATCCTCTGACAGTCCTCATCGCTATCCGCAATTCCACTAACCTTTGTGTCGTCTGCAAACTTACTAATCAGACCAGTTACATTTTCCTCCAAATCATTTATATATACGACAAACAGAAAGGTCTCAGCACTGATCCCTGCGGAACACCACTGGTCACAGCCCTCCAATTAGAAAAGCATCCTTCCATTGCTACTCTCTGCCTTCTATGACCTAGCCAGTTCTGTATCCACCTTGCCAGCTCACCTCTGATCCCGTGTGAGTTCACCTTTTGTACTAGTCTACCATGAGGGACCTTGTCAAAGGCCTTACTGAAGTCCATATAGACAACATCCACTGCCCTACCTACATCAATCATCTTTGTGACCTCCTCGAAAAACTCTATCAAGTTAGTGAGACACGACCTCCCCTTCACAAAGCCATGCTGCATCTCACTAATACGTCCATTTGCTTCCAAATGGGATAGATCCTGTCTCGAAGAATTCTCTCCAGTAATTTCCCTACCACTGAAGTAAGGCTCACCGGCCTGTAGTTCCCTGGATTATCCTTGCTACCCTTCTTAAACAGAGGAACAACATTGGCTATTCTCCAGTCCTCCGGGACATCACCTGAAGCCAGTGAGGATCCAAAGATTTCTGTCAAGGCCTCAGCAATTTCCTCTCCAGCCTCCTTCAGTATTCTGGGGTAGATCCCATCAGGCCCTGGGGACTTATCTACCTTAATATTTTTTAAGACGCCCAACACCTCGTCTTTTTGGATCTCAATGTAACCCAGGCTATCTACACACCCTTCTCCAGACTCAACATCTACCAATTCCTTCTCTTTGGTGAATACTGATGCAAAGTATTCATTTAATACCTCGCCCATTTCCTCGGGCTCCACACATAGATTCCCTTGCCTATCCTTCGGTGGGCAACCCTTTCCCTGGCTACCCTCTTGCTTTTTATGTACGCGTAAAAAGCCTTGGGATTTTCCTCAACCCTATTTGCCAATGACTTTTCGTGACCCCTTCTAGCCCTCCTGACTCCTTGCTTAAGTTCCTTCCTACTTTCCTTATATTCCACACAGGCTTTGTCTGTTCCCAGCCTTCTAGCCCGGACAAATGCCTCCTTTTTCTTTTTGACGAGGCCTACAATATCTCTCGTTATCCAAGGTCCTGACAATTGCCGTATTTATCCTCCTTCCTCACAGGAACATGCCGGTCCTGAATTCCTTTCAACTGACACATGAAAGCCTCCCACATGTCAGATGTTGATTTGCCCTCAAACATCTGCCCCCAATCTAGGTTCTTCAGTTCCCGCCTAATATTGTTATAATTAGCCTTCCCCCAATTTAGCACATTCACCCTAGAACCACTCTTATCCTTGTCCACCAGCACTTTAAAACTTACTGAATTGTGGTTACTGTTCCCGAAATGCTCCCCTACTGAAACTTCTACCACCTGGCCAGGCTCATTCCCCAATACCAGGTCCAATACCGCCCCTTCCCTAGTTGGACTGTCTACATATTGTTTTAAGAAGCCCTCCTGGATGCTCCTTACAAACTCTGCCCCGTCTAAGCCCATGGCACTCAGTGTGTCCCAGTCAATATTGGGGAAGTTGAAGTCTCCCATCACCACAACCCTGTTACTTTTACTCGTTTCCAAAATCTGCCTACCTATCTGCTCCTCTATCTCCCGCTGGCTATTGCAAGGCCTGTAGTAAACCCCCAACATTGTGACTGCACCCTTCTTATTCCTGATCTCTACCCATATAGCCTTACTGCCCTCTGAGGTGTCCTCCCGTCCTGTTCCTGCTCCGCTGATCGGCTCCCCAGCTTTTCCACTTCCTGATTCGCCTGAACCTCCGTCTCGCCTCGTGGGGTCATCTGCCTGCACGGCTGCAGCTCCTGCTTTTTTTCCTTCACCTTCGCTGCTGCTCCTTCTTACATCTCGCATTCCCCCCCCCCCCCCCCCCGCCCCCCGAGTTATTATTATTTTCAGGCATATTTCTGTTACGTGCCTTTCTCTTTTTTTCCTGGGTTTTGGTGTGAAATATAAATTATTTTTTTCCCCCCAAAGAAGTTTAAAAAAAAAAAGAAAGCTTTTGAAATTTTCAGGAGAGGGAAAAAAGAGGTTGAATACAAAAATTTATATTTTGTTTATGTCTCATCCTCTCCGTGCTCCAATTTTCAGGCAGTTTCTTGTTGCGATCCCCACTCCTCCACGTGCAGCACACCAGGATCAGTCTCTCCTCTTTTTTTTTTCTCTTCAGGCGCCTGGGCAGGGCGAGGGAGGCACGTCTGATTTCGCTGGACTTTAATTTTTTTCAAAAAACCCTCCGGGAAAACCCCCGAAAAAAGCCGCGATTCCGTGGATCTGCGGGAGCCTCTTTGCTGCGGCCGCTCCATTTGCGATCGCCACCGGGAGTCCTGATTCAAACAAAGATGGTCGGTAGGGCTAGTGAAGTGTTTGCATCATTACTGGAGGAGGTATCTGGAACGTATGAGGAGGTGAAAAAATTCATTTTAGGTGCATATGAACTAGTGCCTGAAGCCTACAGACAAAGGTTTAGAAATTTAAGGAAAGAATTTGGTCAAACATACATGGAGTTTGAAAGGCTCAAACAGAGTAATTTTGATAGGTGGATAAGGGCTTTGAAAATAGACCAAACGTATGAAGCACTCAGAGAAATTATACTTTTGGAGGAATTTAAAAATTCAATTCCTGATGTAATGACAACTCATGTGGAAGAGCAGAGGGTTAAAACTGCGAGGTTGCAGCAGAAATGGCAAATGATTGTGAATTAGTTCATAAATCAAAGCTTGGTTTCTGACATCAGTTTCAGCCTGTGAGGGATAGAAACTGGGGGCATGAGAAATACTCAAGTGGTAAAGGTAAAGGTGATCTGATGGGAGATAATAAGGAGAGTGTACCTCAGACTAAAAAAGAAATCCAGGAGGGTGGAGGAGACATGAAAAGTTTCAAATGTTTTCACTGTAATAAACTAGGCCATGTAAAGTCACAGTGTTCGTGGTTGAAGAAAAGCACTGGGAAGGCTGATGTGGTAAAACAGGATAAGACAGTGGGGTTTGTTGAAGTGGTAAAGGAAAGCCCAAGTGAAGTGAAGGAGGTGCAAAAGATTGTACAGCCTGATCAAGAGGTGATTGATAAGAAGGTGCCAGATCTCTTTAAAGAATTTACTTGTGTGGGTAAAGTTTACTCATGTATAACAGGAGGAGCAGGTAAAGAAGTCACAATTTAAAGAGATACGGGAGCTAGTCAATCTTTAATGGTAAGAGATGAGGAGTTATGTAGTTTGGGAAGAATATTGCCAGAAAAGGTGGTAATATGTGGAATTCAGGATGAGAGTGGTAGTGTTCCATTATATAAAGTAAGGTTGGAAAGTCCAGTGAAGAGTGGTGAAGTGGTAGTAGGAGTAATAGAGAAACTATCTTGTCCAGGAATACAGTTTATTTTGGGTAATGATATAGCTGGATCGCAGGTGGGAGTGATGCCTACTGTGGTTGATAAGCCAGTGGAAAATCAGACAACTGAAGTGTTGAAGGACGAATATCCTGGGATTTTTTCCGGATTGTGTAGTAACAAGGTCGCAAAGTCACAGGTTAAGACAAGAGGAGAAATCAAAGAGCGAAGATGAAATTGAAGTGCAATAATCAGAAACAATTTTTGATCAGATAGTTGAAAAAGAACAAGACCAGGTGGAGGATGAGGCTGTTATTTTGAGTTCAGGAAAATTGGCGGAGTAACAACAGAAAGATGTAGAAATAAAACAGATGTATCAGAAGGCAGACACGGAAGAGGAATCTGAGTGTATACCTGAGTAATTACGGTAAAAGTGATGTCTTGATGAGAAAATGGAGACCTTTACATATGCAGGTGGATGAAAAGTGGGCAGAAGTTCATCAAGTAGTATAGCCGGTAGGGTATAGAAAGGAGGTGTTGCGAGTTTCACATGAGGTACCAGTGGGAGGTCATTTGGGAATAAGGAAAACTCAAGCTAAAATACAAAAACATTTTTATTGGCCTGGACTACATAAAGATGTAGTTAAATTTTGTCAATCATGTCACACATGTCAGTGACAGGGAAACCTCAAGCAGTGATAAAACCCATTCCAGCATTTGAGGAACTTTTTACAAGTAATTGATTGCGTAGGACTGCTTCCTAAAACAAAAAGTGGGAATCAATATCTTTTGACTATAATGGATGTGTCTACTAGGATTCCAGAGGCCATTCCAGTACGTAATATTACAGCTAAAAAGATTGTGGAGGAGTTGCTTATATTCTTTACTCGATTTGGACTACCCACAGAATACAATCGGATCAAGGATCAAATTTTGCCTCAAGGTTATTCAAAGAAGTTATGGATAGCTTAGGAATAAAACAATTTAAATCAACTGCGCACCATCCAGAATCGCAGGGAGCATTAGAAAGGTGGCATCAGACATTAAAGACAATGTTGAGGGCTTATTGTCAAGATTATCCAGAGGATTGGGATAAAGGAATTCCATTCGTACTGTTTGCAATTAGGGATGCACCTAATGAGTCAACCAAATTTAGTCCTTTTGAACTAATTTTTGGTCATGAGGTAAGAGGACCACTTAAATTGTTAAGCAAAAATTGGTGACTGAACAATTGGAAATTACATTATTTGATTACGTGTCAAATTTTAGGGAATGATTAAATAGAGCAGGTGAATTGGCTAGACAACATTTAAAAGTTGCACAAAATGTGATGAAACGGGTAGAGGACAAGAAATCCAAAGTTCGTAGTTTTTCCAGTGGAGGTAAAGTTTTAGTATTGTTACCAGTGGTTGGTTAGCCTTTAAAAGCAAGGTTTTGTGGATCTTAGCAGATTGAAAGGAAATTTAGTGAGGTGAATTATGTGGTAAAAACACCAGATAGAAGGAAAACTCAACGAATGTGTCATGTGAATATGCTTAAAAGGTACTTTGAAAGGGAAGGAGAGAAAAAGGAGGAGGTTTTAATGATTCTAACTCAAAGTGACGAACCAAATCCAGATGACTGTTAATTTGACATACCTCAAATTAAATTGGGAAATGAGGATGTTCTTAAAAATTGGGATAAATTGTTGAGTTACCTTCCAGAGGAAAAATGAACTGACCTGAAAGAGTTATTGATATCACATAGACAAGTTTGTAGAGATAAATTGGGAAGTACTAAAATGGCTATACATGATGCAGATGTGGGAAATGCTGCTGCAATCAAACAACATCCATACAGACTTAACTCTTTAAAATTGGCACAGGTTAACAAAGAGATTGAGAGTATGCTTAGAAATGGCATAATTGAAGTTGATTGCAGCCAATGGAGCTCACCCATAGTGATGGTACCAAAACCAGACGGTACCCAACGGTTGCGTGTGGACTATAGAAAGGTAATGCAGTTGCAATAACGGACTCTTATCCTATCCCATGTTTGGAGGATTGCATTGAGAAAGTGGGACAATCAGCTTTTATTTCCAAACTGGATTTACTTAAAGGTTACTGGCATGTACCTTTATCCGAAAGGGCGAAGGAGATTTCCGCTTTTGTGACTCCAGATGGTATCTACCAATTCAATGTTATGCCATTTGGCATGAAAAACCCCCCAAGCCACATTTCAACGGTTAACTAACAAAGTTGTTTCAGGATTACCCAATTGTACGGTATACATCGATGATCTGGTAATTTTCAACCAGACATGGAAAGAACATTTAAAACATCTGATCGAGTTATTCAATCGACTTCAGGAGGTGGGTTTGGTGGTAAACCTAGCCAAAAGTGAATTTGGAAAAGCCTAAGTCACTTTCCTTGGCCATACAATTGGACAGGGTCGAATGGTCACACGGGATGTGAAACCAACAGTTATTGAGGAGTTTCCGATACCCTCAAGACAAAGAGAAATAATGCGATTTCTTGGCATGAGTGGATTTGATCAAACATTGGTGAAAAATGTTTGTAACGTGGTTGCTCCACTGATGGACTTGCTGAGGAAACGTCGAAAATTTCAGTGGACAGCGGAATTTCAACAGGCATTTGACTGCCTGAAAGCTGTGATAACCAATGCTCATGTGTTGGAGAACTACAAGGGACTCTGTGATCAGATTGAACGAAAGTATCTGACTTTAAAGAGAAATGCTGAGGCGTAGAGAAATGGATGGATCGAGCAGAGACCTTCTTGTTCAAAGAGACTGTCAATCGAGAAGGATTCCAGTTGGATAAAGAAGAAAAAAAAATGGACTATATTATTAGACCTGTTTGCGTGTGTTGTTTTTTCTAAACAAAAAAGTATATTTACTCTGTGCATTTCTTAAAGGATAGTGAAAAGGTGAAAAATGAAACCATTTTGAAGCTGATGTTTTTTTTTCTTTGGTGGAGGTGACATGTGAGAGTACGTTTAAGAAATGGGTGTTTATAAATAGGTGTGTATATAAATATCTGTAGTGAGAGTACCTTTAAGAAATGGGCGTTTATTCCTGCAGTGATGTCAGAGAGTGGGTGGAGCTGGGCTGTCTGTCGGCATTTTACTTTTGCTTTAGGCTTTTTGCTGCAGGGTGGGTTTGGTTTCATTTTAGTTTTGGAGAAGCTGCAATCACAGCAGGATGTGTGTGAATCTCTGCAAGCTTATGAGTGTCCATTTTCTGATTGCAATGTGGTAACTGTTCTCAGTAGTGAAGTTAAGCCTGATGTCTTTCTATAAAAAGATGTTTTTAAGTCTTATGGGTGTTAAAAGGAAAGCTTAAAGGATTACTTAGTGTTGTATTCTTTGGGGGTTGTATTTGAATTAATGGTTGCTAAGATGTTCACTGTATGTTTTAGAAAGGTTAACTTGAGTTCATAGAATAAACATTGTTTTGCTTTAAAAAATACTTTTCCATTTCTGCTGTACCACACCTGTAGAGTGGGCCATGGGCTCCCCATACCACAATCTATTAAAAGTTATGGGTCAGGTGAACTCCATGATACACTTTGGGGTTCTCTAAACCCTGGCTCATAACAAGCCCAAGGCTGAATATTGTCCAGATTTTGCTACACATGGACATAAACTGCTTCTGTATCTGGGGAGTCGCAAATGGTGCTGAGCATTGTGCAACATCCCCACTTCTGATCTTATGATGGAAAGAAGATATTGATGAAGCAGCTGATGGTGGTTGGGCCTAGGACACTGCTCTGTGGAACTTATGCAGTGATGTCCTGGAGCTGAGATGATTGACCTCCAACAACCACAACCATCTTTCTTTCTGCTGGGTATGATCTTTCCCCCAGATTCCCACTGACTTCAGTATTGCGAGGTCTCCTTGATGCCACAGTAAATGTTGTCTTGGTGTCAAGGGCAGACACTGCCATCTCACCTCTGATGTTCAGCTCTTTTGTCCATGTTTGGATCAAGACTGTAAAGGGATCAGGAGCTGAGTGGTCTTGGCGGAACCCAAACTGAGCATCAGTGAGAAGGTTATTGCTGTGTAAGTGCCATTTGATAGCACTGTCAACAACACCTTACATCACTTTGCTGATGGTTGAGATAGTCTGATGAGGCAGTAAATGGACAAGTGTTGGATTTGTCCTACATTTTGTCCACAGGACACACCTGGGCAATATTCCATATTGCTGGGTAGATGCCAGTGTTGTAGCTGTACTGGAACAGCTTGGCTAGGGGCGTGGCACGTTCTGGAGCACAAGTCTCCAGTCCTATTGTCGGAATATTGCCAGGGCCCATAGCCTTTGTAGTATCCAATGCCTTCAGCCATTTCTTGACATCACGTAGCGTGAACCTAATTAGCTGAAGACTGATATCTTTGATGCAGGGGACCAAAGGAGGAGGCCGAGATGGGTCATCTATCTGGCACTTATGTCTGAAGATGGTTGCAAATGTTTCAGCCTTGTCTTTTATACCGATGTCATTGGCTCGCCCATCATTAAGGATGGGGATATTTGTAGAGCCAACACCCTTCTCCTGTTACTTGTTTAATTATCCAGCACTGTTGAGTTATGGCAAAAGTACTCTGGCATCATCTCCTTCTTTCATTTCCTGAAGGAAGAACCTTAACCTGGCAGGAAGTCTGGGCAAATAGTTCAGAAACAAATCCTGGTCAGTCATTGATAAACACCTTAGACCATCAGCAAAGATATTTTTCATTCAGCATTGAGATCAGCTATTTCGGCTCAATGGAACAATATTATGGATTTGTTTGCCAGAGTTTAAAGGAAGTCCAATATGGAATGCTTGTTGACACAAACCCCTGCTCCTACAGAATTAAAAGGAATTGTTCCCTTTTTCCCCCTCTCATTTAAAGAATTGTAGCTATTAGCTTTGGAATAACTTGGAAGTGAGTCCACAGCTAAGGGCCATGAGGTAAGATTGTTCTTGTTATATTTTTCATGAAACAAGGAGCATAACAAAATGATATCCCTGTGAAAATGCTTTTCTGTTCATTCAAGTATAAAATAATTTAGGTTATTGGTTTGCAGTTATGCCTTATCTTAATAGAATGCTTTATAGGCCTCCTTTTGCGAAGGAAGAAGACATATATCATAGAATCCCTGCAGTGCAGAGGCCATTCGGCCTAACGAATCTGCACCAATGTTTTAAATGAGCACTCTACCCATTCCCACTCCTCCCTATCTCTGAAAGCAAATCTACACATCCCTGGACACTAAGGAGCAATTTAGCAAGGCCAATTCACTTAACCTGCAGATCTTTGGACTGTGGAAGGAAACCTGAGCACCTGGAGGGAACTCATACAGACATGGAGAGAACATACAAACTCAACACAGATGGTGACGCAAAGCAGGAATTGAACCCAGGTCCCTGGCACTGTAAGGCAGCAGTGCTAATCACTGTTCCACCATGCAGTCGCGGTTTCTTCAGTAGCTGGGATCCAGATGAAAAGTTGTGTATTTTCTTCCAATTCTTTTTGCATCCAGTCGATCATTCTCTGGGTTTTCTCTGGCAATATTCCGACAATAGGACTGAAGACTTGTGCTCCAGAACTTGCCGCGCCCCTAGCCAAGCTGTTCCAGTACACTACAACACTGGCATCTACCCAGCAATGTGGAATATTGCCCAGGTGTGTCCTGTAGACAAAAAGTAGGACAAATCCAACCCTGTCCTTTTTTTCACACGGACAGATTGTTAGCCTCACTGCTTGACACTAGGAGGACCAGGGAGATATACTTGGGGGCTGGGTTATGCATTCCCACTCCCATCAGGCATCAATTCCTTGCTGGCTGCCAACCCATTATTCAAAGATTAAACCGAATGTCTCTGCTCACCTGGTTTTCTGGCGTGTGGCTTGAAGTCATTACATTCTAACTCAGAGGTGACAATGCTGCCACTGAGCCAAGGGGAGACAAGAGTCATGAGGAAAAGGCAGGCAAGTGGTCCTGGAGAGCAGATTATCATGATCTTATTGAATGGCCAAGCAAGCTTGAAGGACAATATGGCGTACTTCTGCTCTTAAATGTGATGTTCTTAAGGATCATTCCCTTTCCTGCACCATTTAGCAAAACATTGGACAGTAAAAACATGGACTCTGGATAATAAGGGACGTGAGGTGCCTAATGCTTCATGGGAAACAATAACAAATGCACAAGCTGACTTGGGAGTAACTAGTTACTTGATATCTTAAGAGAATATTTAAAACTCGAAAAATATGATGCCCATGCAGTATTTCATTATCTTAGTCTATCCTTTCGCCCTTGCATGGGTTGGTAAAATGGGCAGTTTGATTCTCCTCGGAAAATCTGATGCCACTGATGGTTTGCCGATCGTCTGCCCGAACATTCACAGCTTATAGAATTGCGACAGATGAAAAAGAGTTCACACCTTTGGAATTATGAAACTTCACAAACTACGTGAAAGAACAGGGTGAAGGTCCAACAATGGTTTAAAAGCCCTGGTCGGAGAAATTACCATCTCTCAAGTTTTATTTTCCTTTCTTGTCTCATCTATCCTATTCTGTTGGTCTTAGCTTTGATACAATTCAGTGGATGCTAGCTGCCCTCTGGTGCTTCATACAAGTGGCCATCTGAGTTTAGCCGGTGAGTTTTTATTTATTCTTTCACAGGATGTAGGCATTGTTGACAAGGCCAACATTTGTTGCCCATCCTAATTGCCCCCGAACTGAGCACCCTGCTGGGCCATTTCTGAAGAAAATTAAGAGCCAACCACATTGCTGTGGGTCTGGAGTCACATGTAGGCCAGACCAGGTAAGGACGTCAGATTTTCTAGCCTAAGAACATAAGTGAAGCAGATGGGTTTTTACAACAATCAATGATAATTTCATGGTCACCACTACTGAGACTAGCTTTATATTCCAGATTTTATTCATTGAATTTAAATCACACCAATTTACGACCCATGCTTCCAAAGTATTAGCCTAGGCTTCTGGGTTATTAGTCCAGTGATATCACCATTATGTTAACATCTTCCTTAAGTGCCAATAGGCTCTTTGGTTACAAATGTAATCTCAGTTCAGATGCGGTAAGACTAATTATAGGTTCCTGAAATAATCTAACCCAATATAGATCTGTGAATGGAGCTGCACCCTTCCTGTTTGTGCCATTTAGTTTGCAAGAGGTATATTTAAGGGCTGTGCCATTGAATGACTCAGTACTACTTCTTACTCCACTTAAACAAATTACAGGAGAAAGTGGGATCAGAAGGCTGTGATCTGTAGAATCAGCTTGATGAAGGCTTGGAGGTGGGTATTTCTAGCCCTGTAGAATCTTGTAGTATTTGTGGTGGCTGTCTCTTTAAGACAGTACAACTGAAAAGGGTCACCTGACTTGAGGGACCAATTGGAACCGAGATTGAGTGACCACCCCAGAGGGTGGAGTCCTCTCTTGGGCAGAATACATCTAGCAGCTATGTGGTAATCATGTACAAACAGCTTAATGCTGCAAAACCTCCTGTACCCAATTTCTCTTTATTAATAAATACCTTCTTGCTCCTTACTAAGCCTGAAGTCTACTGACAATGCCAGAAGTGTGCCACAATACTTAACAGTTCTTAATACAATTGGGTGGGATTATGTAGGGAAAATTAGTTTAAGTACATTTAAGGATGCTTCATGAATAACTATTGTCTCCTGAAGCTTGTTTGGTTGCCTTGGAAGTCAGCAATTTATTTTCAGAAATTGGCACAGGCCAATAGTTTTAATAACGTTATTAACATATAAACATATAGAAAACATTAATAACACAAACATAACATTGATAACATACATAACAGATTGGGTCCCGCAGGCAGCAGGAATTGTTAGGGGCAGGACTGGTTATTTGGAGAGAAGCCTAAGCCATAGAATTCCTACAGTGCTGAAGGAGGCCTTTCGGCCCATTGGGTTTGCACCAACCCTCATTAAAGAACACCCTACCTAGGCCCACTCCCCGCCACCCTACCTAGCCTGCACATCGTTGGACACTAAGGGCAATTTTAGCATGGCCAATCCACCTAACCTGTACATCTTTGGATAGTGGGAGGAAACTGGAGCACCCAGAGGAAGCCCACACCGACATGGGGAGAAGGTGCAAACTCCACACAGTCACCCAGGGCTGGAATCAAATTCAGTTCCCGAGCACTCTAAGGCAACGGTGCTGTCCACTGTGCCACTGTGTCGTCCTGGTGACTTTGTGCAGGAATTTCCTTTCCCAAGAGTTAATGACAAGGGATGGTGGTTGCTCTGTCTTGTGGACAAGGTGAGCTTTGATGAACCTCATGGCCCTTTCTCAGCCTGCTTTACGGCCGCGTGCATCACAAATGCCTGGTGAGCCATTCACTCTGACTGTGTTGCAGGAGTGTACAGCAGCAGGAGTCATAGTTAGCCGCCACATAAACTTTCAAATATTCACCCGCTACTGAAATAATCATGTCCTAATAGTCAACCAACAAATACCTATTTGTTGTGTGCCTCAGGCAAGGTACGAGTGTCAATAGCTTGGGAAACCAAGTATAGAACAAAAAAATTGCAAAGTATGTATCAGCAGCAAGATTACAACTTAGGCTTAGTAATAAAATATAATGAAGATGATTGGATTTACACAGTCATATTAAATTTTATATTTATTATTTTACCTTGATAAATAGGATAATCAAAATTGATGTGCTCTCTGTGAATCTGAATTGATGAAAACTAAAGCCTTGGCTTATTGTCCCTGGTGTATTTTTTTCAAAGAAATAAACAATACGTGTTTTCCATTGGACGTAGACTGATACATTCTTTATTGAAGCCCCAAAGATTTACTTGCACATACGACGACTGTGTTTTCCAGCACAAAATTAAGCTCATTAATTCCAGTCACCCTGGGGCAGGGATGATTCATAGCGAAAACTTAGATTTAAAGTTCAGTGACCTTGGTGGATGGTTACAAGTTAGAGAAAATAGATGAATGGTAATTGTAACCCTTCCCTGTCCATCGGAATTGATATAAACAGGAAAGATCATCTGAATCAATAAGGATGTTCCTTTTTCATAGATCGTTCCGCTTGTCCATCTTCTCTCACCTCACTCCCAGCTACCACCATCTTAGCAATTCCTTTCCTTTCCTAAGCGTGCAACTAATTCGCTGCTGAACCCATTTATCCCACCCTCTTCAGAGATGTCTTATTGTAACTCATCTTACAACACTATTACTCTTTGCGTGCAATATTTTCAGGTCGAGTTCCTTTCTTGTCCCTAACATCCTAATGTTGATGTTCCCCCGAATATTTAAAACCATGCCAATGTACCAAAAATTGAGTGGTTTCTTTTGCTCATAAATAATGAATTGCTTAATATCTATGGAAAAAAGCTGCATCACACTGAACTAGCAATCCAGAGACCCAGGGGGATGCATTTGGACCGGGCTCGAATCTCACCAGGTCAGACGGTGAAACCTGAATTTGATAAAAATCTGGAACTTAATAATATCTAATGTTGATCATGAAACCATTGTCGATTGTCACAAAAAAAACCAACTTGGTTCACTTATGTCTTTTAGGAAAGGAAATCTGTCATCCTTACTGTCATGATATTTAGATCAGCATATCATGGTGAAATCACACACACACTGATGGACATGCAGTAGGACCAACCAACACACACACAACATCACAGCCAATCACCAGTGAGAGCACACACACTATAAAAACAGGGGACACTACAGTTCCCGCT
This sequence comes from Scyliorhinus torazame, assembly GCF_047496885.1. Taxonomy (NCBI): domain Eukaryota; kingdom Metazoa; phylum Chordata; class Chondrichthyes; order Carcharhiniformes; family Scyliorhinidae; genus Scyliorhinus; species Scyliorhinus torazame. The sequence continues at coordinate 46,906,596 of NC_092724.1, forward strand.
CATTCCAGCAGCAACCAGCTCAGAGCACCGAGCTCAGACCCTGCCACTCAGACATTCACCATGTGCTGAGTGCCTCACCCAGATAGTGATACGACAGGGTCCACAGATTAGCTGGTAATGCACGTACCCAAGTTAGCAGTGTGCTGTTACAGTTAAGTAGTTAATATAATTGAGTTACACCATCTCCAGCCGTGTTGGATTGTTTGTACATCAGAACACCCAACACGACACTTACCTGGTCTGGTCTGTACATGACTCCAGATTCAGAGCAATGTGGTTGATTCTTAAATGCCTTTTGGAAGTTGATGGGCATAAATACTGGCCCAGACACTGTTGCCCACATTGTATGAACTAAAATCCTGATAGCCATTACAGAAAATGACAGAAAGTGGGGTATGAACATAGAGCACAGAATTTACAGTGCAGAAGGAGGCCATTCAGCCCATCGAGACTGCACCTTCATAATGAGAGGATCTGAGTATAGGAATAGAGATGTTTTACTGCAATTGTATCGGGCATTGGTGAGGCCACACCTGGAATATTGTGTGCGGTTTTGGTGTCCTTCTCTGAGGAAAGATGTTCTTGCTATGGGGAGGGTGCAGCAAATGTTTACCAGGCTGATTCCTGGGATAGCGGGCCTGTCATATGAGGAGAGACTAAATCGGTTAGGATTATATTCATTGGAGTTTAGAAGAGTGAAAGGGGATCTCATAGAAACTGACAAAATTCTAACAGGATTAGACAGGGTAGATTCAGAAAGAATGTTCCCGACGGTGGGGAAGTCCGGAACTAGGGGTCATGGTTTGAGGAAAGGGGGTAAACCTTTTTAGGACTGAGGTGAGTGGAAATGTCTTCACCCAGAGTGTGCTGCATCTGTGGAATTCGCTACCACAGAAAGTAGTTGAGGCCAAAATGTTGAGTAATTTCAGGAAGGAGTTGGATATAGCTCTTGGGGCTAAAGGGATCAACGGATATGGGGGGAGGCTGGATCAGGGTATTGATGATCATCATGATCATAATGAATGGCTGAGCAGGTGCAAAGGGCTGAATGGTGCCTTTCTGCTTCTATGTTTTAATGTAACTCTACCATTTGATGTTCTGGCATAATTTTGTCATATAATGAGAAGCCCCGCTGTAGGGTCAAGGCCCTAAGCGCAAGACACCAGGAAGGCGGAAATGAGTAGGCAGATGATATAGATCTGGGCCGGGATTCTCCGACTCTGTGCCGGGTCGGAGGCACGAATCCCGCCCCGCCGCCCTGACGCTGGCTTCCCTATTCTCCGGTACCGTTTTTAGGGCGCCGGCGGGATTCCCGCCACGCCGGTCGGGGGCCGTTGACAGCGGCCCCTCCGGCGATTCTCCAGGCCCCGATGGGCCGAGTGGCCGACAAGTTTTGTCCAGTCCCGCCAGTGGGAATTACTCACCTCACACAGGGCGGGACCTGGCAGGTAGGTGTGCGGGGGCCATCCTGGGGGAGGGGTGGGGGGATCCGACCCCGGGGGGGGGGGGGCACGGTGGCCTGGCCCGCGATCGGGGCCCACCGATCTGGGGGTGGGTTGGTTCCGTGGGGGCCTTCTTTCTTCTTCACCGGGCCCCTGTAGGGCTCCGCCATATTGCCCGGGGGCTGGCGCGGAGAAGGGGCCCCCGCGCATGCGCGGAAATAAGCTGGCCGTTCTGCGCATGCGTGGAAATACGCTGGCCGTTCCGCGCATGCGCAAGATCACGCCAGCCCTTCGTTGCCGGCTGGAGCTGCGGGAACTTCTCCGGTGTCAACATAGCCCCCTGAGAAAGTGGAGAATTCCTCACTTTCGGCATCTGTTGATGCTGGAGTGGTTGGCGCCGGTTTTCACGCCGGCTTGGGGACATAGCCCCATTATTGGAGAATCCCGCCCCTGGTGTTGCTTGGTTAACACTAAGCTTACAATGGGAATGTGTTTTGAAGGTTGAAAGAGGAAAGGAAGATTGAGCAATGTGTCTGGGATTTTCCAGCCCCATCATGGCGACACTCGCCATGGGAGATTCGGTTGTCGAGGCAAATGCCAATTGACATTTTGGCAGGATTGGGTGATCCAAGCTGCAGGCAGGGCCAGAAAATCCACCCAAAAGGTTTTTGAGGATCTGGAAAAGAAGGAGCTAGAGTAAGAGATGGTGCAATACTTAAAAACGATATCTTCGTGTGGATTTGCAACGGGCATAAAACCAACATTGGCCCAATTTTCTTTCATTCAACTCCATTGACAGGGTACCATGTTGAATAGCTATCCCGCCATCGAGCGTTGGCTATAACCACATGAAATAACAGTGGTCTGTGGGTTTAAGTGGTTTGAATCCTCGATTTTTCCATTTCCATCATATTATCACAATTTAAAAGCATATAACCACAGGGACTGCAGCGGTTCAAGAAAATGGCTCATCATCACTTTCTCAAGGGCAATTGAGAATGGGCATTAAGTGCTGACCTAGCCAGTGATGCCTACATCCCATGAAACAATTAAAAAAAAAATTAAGACCAGTCCTTCTTTCTTATTAAGTACAGAATTTCATGAGCAACCCAAGCTCCCCTCATAGCTAATGCATTCATAAGTGTTGTGTTCCGTGGTTCCCCGATGATGAAGACACACACAGAACATGAATGTGTTCAACCAGAACGATTATTTATTGTTAAGTATGTGGGAAGAAAACTATCAGATCTATATACAAAGCTATTCAAGTCTCTCGGGAGCTACGCTAAGTTTGACTGTCCTACTATCCGTACAACCACCAACTGCCAAGTTTCATCAGTCACGTGATGCACTTCTGGTGCCACCCACTGGCAGGAGGTCATATCCGTGATTACATATATTGATTAATGGCTTTATACATTTGTAGTTGTATACAGATATGCATGTATGCATATCACCACAATAAGTGCCAGTACTCAATCTGTTTGCTCTTCACACTTCCTCTTCCATGTCCAGTTCTTTTCTTTAAGCAATTCTTGTATTTCTTCCATGTGACACTTGAGGGCCAAGATTGTGGGAGGTTGTCCTCTGCCCATGCTTTATGCCCGATTAATGGGACTTGGGTGGTCTTCATTACAATAGTAAAGTGGTCAGCATAGTTGCTTCACAGCGCCAGGGTCCTAGGTTCAATTCCTGACTTGGGTCACTGTCTGTGTGGAGTTTGCACTTTCTCCCCGTGTCTGCGTGGGTTTCCTCCGGGTGCTCCTGTTTCCTCCCACAGTCCAAAGATGTGCGGGTTAGGTGGATTGGCCGTGCTAAATTGCCCCTAGTGTCCCAGAAAATGGTTAAGTGGGGTTACTGGGTTACGGGGATAGGGTGGAGACGTGGGCTTGAGCAGGGTGCTCTTTCTAAGGGTCGATGGGCCAAATGGCCTCCTTCTGCACTGGAAATTCTATGATTACGCAGCATCTGGCTCCCAGCAGGGACGTGCTGCTCGCTGCGTCTCTCGGGCTTGTTCCACGGCAGCTTTTTTCTCTGAAATGAAAGGGTAGAGAGTTGGCATGTCCTGTTGCCTTGAGAGATAATACCATCAGGCAGGTGAACTCCAGTCATTACCATTGAACGCTGCAGCCCTGAAGGGCCAAAGAGCCTTTTCTGCACTGTAGTATTTGGTGATTCTGTTAAGTGGGCCAGGTGCTGTGGCCTCACTGATTGGCGAGATATCTAATGCTGCTAGCACCACCACCAACATATAGTTAATTGAGAATGCAAGCTAATTTTTTTCTGAAATATTTAATAACTATTTCAGGTCATGAAATATTTACGCAAAAACTGTGCACAGTCATGAATTAACAAAGGGAATTCTTCAACTCACAGGAGGACCAAACACACATCACTGCAAAAACAATATACTCTGGAGGTAAATTAAAATGTGGTTAAGTTTCCTTATGAGAGACACAAGGTGGGGGTTCCAACTGCTCATCGATGATTCAGAACTGTGAATTTTCTGTGAGCATTTTCCCAATAAGACGAGCACTTAGAACCTGCAGGGACTTTGGCATGATGCTCAGTGTTACTCTACCTGCACTAAAATCCATAGAATAGAATTCATACAATGCAGAAGGAGGCCATTCGGCCAATCGAGTTTGCACCGACCCTCCGAAAGAGCACTCTACCTAGGCCCACTCCCCTTCCCTATCCCTGTAACGTCACCTAACCTGCACATCTTTTGACACTAAGGGGCAATTTAGCATGGCCAATCCATCAAACTTGCACATCTTTGGACTGTGGGAGGAAACCGGAGCACTCGGAGGAAACCCATGCAGACATGGGGAGAATCGTGCAAAACCCATACAGAGAGTCACCCAAGACCTCAATTAAACTCAGGTCCCTGGTGCTGAGGCAGCAGTGCTAACCACTGTGCCTCCCTTCTCTGAGAAGCCACAGAGAGACACAGGAATCTCCTCCCCACATCTTCAGGAACCACTGTGGTGTCATGTTTAATAAATGGGACGCCAAAATTTCTATCCCTTCCTTGAAAACCAAAGGCCAGGAATTGTATCCAGTTATTATGGGTGAAAGACAACATTAATAAAATGCTGTCTTTGGACATGTGTCTCAGGACTTACATTCCCATGAACTCTACATGTGTGCTTTCACATTTTTGTGTGTATGTTGGTAAAATAGTAATGGTAACAGCAGAGCTTCTGGGTTTATTTTAGTCGTTGTGAGCATTTATTTATTTCAAAAACCGAACGGTGGTGGGCGTGTTTACACATGTGAAGTACATTTGCATTTGAGAGTGCGTAAGAAGTGCTGTATGAAAATTAATGCTCATGCTTAAAATGTTTGACTGCAGCCATCCCTCAGGTGAATTGACAATTTTAATACTGGCTTAATAATAGAAACCGTCAGATTCTGAAAGTCTCAGCTGTTCCCATTGTCGGGACATGTCCCCAGTTGGTGAGGGGTGAAAGAACTACCTATTAGCCTCGCTGAGCTTCCAGCATGAGTGATGCACGATTAATAACTACTAAAACGAGGTTGTAGTGCAACTGAAGGCTTTAATAAGCTAGAAGTATTCCCCAGCAGCTCAGGTACAGAATGAGGGCTGCTGGTACGGCACGAGTTCTTATACCCCGCCTATCGGGGCGGAGCTACCATACTCTACAGCCAATGGTAAAACCCCTAGGTCTAACCAATGGTACTTCAGCCTCTCAGGTACCGTAATACCTGATAATACCACATTCACCCCCTGTTAAAAAAGAATCCGGCGGGGGTGGTGGTCAACAACTACAAAATGTAACAACATGGTATAATCAGTTATGGAGGTACCGTGATACCTCCTTAAAGCGTTTAGTGATTATTTACAAGTATAGCAGACATGTACACTCAGTGTTTAATATTTACAGATCAGTTAAAATGTTGCAATCAGTCGGTCGGGCGCCCTGGTCGTCCTCTGTGATCGCCTGAACCTCGGTGGTGCCTCTGGTGGGGGCTCGGGCGTCTGCGACTCCGGGAGCGTGGCTTCGGCCTCCATGGCAGCTTCATCACCCCTAGACGGCGCTGGTGGGAAAAACGGCTGACCCAGGAAGGGGGCGCTTGTAGGGGGTGTCGGTGGGTGGGAGGGCCTAGGCAGGGGCGGCGGGAGGACTGATCCTCCTGTAAGGTGCTGCGGTGGAGGGGGGGTTGGTGGGACTGGTGGCTGGGATGTACGTGGGGTTCCGGCGGGCACCAGGTCCCGTAGGGAGACCGTATCTTGTCGGCGGTCAGGGAACGCCACGTAGACGTACTGGGGGTTAGTGTGTAGCAGATGGACTCTCTCGACCAACGGGTCCGACTTGTGCGCCCGCACGTGTTTTCGGAGCAGGATGGGTCCAGGTGTTGCCAGCCAAGTTGGGAGCAAGGTCCTGGAGGAGGACTTCCTGAGAAAGACAAGGAGACGTTTGTGAGGTGTCTGATTGGTGGTCGTACAAAGCAGTGACCGGATGGAGTGGAGGGCCTCCGGGAGGTCTTCTTGCCAGCGGGAGACTGGGAAGTTCCTGGACTGTAGGGCTAGTAGGACGGTCTTCCAGACCGTTCCGTTCTCAATCTCTATCTGCCCGTTTCCCCGGGGGTTGTAACTGGTCGTCCTACTCGAGGCGATGCCTTTGCTGAGCAGGAATTGACGCAGTTCGTCGCTCATAAAGGAGGACCCCCTATCACCGTGTATGTAAGCGGGGAAACCGAACAGTGCAAAGATACTATGGAGGGCCTTGATGACGGTGATTGCGGTCACATCGGGGCAGGGGATGGCGAATGGGAACCGGGAGTACTCGTCAATCACGTTCAGGAAATATGTGTTGCGGTCGGTGGAGGGGAGGGGGCCTTTGAAGTCCATGCTGAGGCATTCAAAGGGACAGGAAGCCTTAATCAGGTGCGCCCTCTCTGGCCGGTAGAAGTGCGGTTTGCACTCCGCGCAGATTTGGCAGTCCCTGGTGGCCGTCCTGACCTCCTCGATGGAGTAGGGTCTTAAGAAAATGGAAAAAGCGAGTGACCCCCGGGTGGCAGAGGTCCTCGTGGAGGGCTTGGAGGCGGTCCACTTGTGCGGTGGTACATGTGCCGCGGGACAGGGCATCAGGAGGCTCATTTAGCTTCCCGGGACGATACAAGTTCTCGTAGTTGTAGGTGGAGAGTTCGATCCTCCACCTCAAGATCTTGTCGTTTTCTATCTTGCCCCGTGGAGCCACCTGAGTTGGCCAACTCCCGACGTAAAATGGAGAACAGCAAAGGCTGCAGGGAAATTCAGCCAACACAGGCAGAAACTAGCAGGTGCAAGTTACTGTGTATTAAACTCTGCAAAAGCCCAGACAGCATCGATACAAGCAGCCATCTGCATAATAATGTAGCAGCCATCTACATACTAATGAGCGATCCCCAGCTACAATCGAAACATTTGGGATAAACAAAGCCAAGCCAGACTCCCTGGCGCCAGCAGGAGTCAACACAAAAGAGGTTAACGGTAACCTCAAGACCGCCCATTGATCAGGGAACCTCTCCAGTATTGGAGAAATCGAACCAAGCACTTGGAACCAGGTACAGGGTTCGCCCCGAAAGGCGGGAAGCCCCTGGGGACTATAAAGTTAAGCCCCCAAGTTCAAATCGTTCTTCTTGACCGGGTCACTCAGCAACGCGAACCAACCCTTGACAGTGACCGGTTCAGCTGCCGCCAAAAGCCAGTAAGTCTTAAGTCAATGCTCGCTACGAGATAGGCGCTCCTAGCTACCAGTCCGTACCAACTTTGAATCCTGGAGTCTCAGAACCCGAACGAAAGGCCATTTGTTCCCCTGACCTGGTGGGCCAGTCCGAAGCTAAGTATAGGTCTGTTAGTTGTAGAAGTAGCTTAGAGTAGAATTTATGCATGAGTAGCGATTACTGTGTATAATAAATGTGCTTTGATTTGAATCTTACTAATTGGTGTATTGAGTTATTGATCATTACTTGAACTTGAGCCTCGTGGCGGTATCATAAAGATACCTAGCGACTCGAGAGCAAAGGTTATAAAACAGAGCCAATTGAACCAACCAAAAGTTAGCAACACCCGCTGTGCATTATCGAACATGAACGCCACCGACCATTTGTCAGTGAGGAGAGTGAATCTCCTGCCGGCCAGGTAATGCCTCCAATGTCGCACAGCTTCTACCATGGCCTGGGCCTCCTTCTCGACTGAGGAGTGGCAAATTTCGGAAGCATGAAGGGTACGGGAGAAGAAGGCCACGGGTCTGCCCGCTTGGTTGAGGGTGGCCACCAGAGCTACATCGGACGCATCGCTCTCGACCTGGAAGGGGAGGGACTCGTCGATGGCATGCATCGTGGCCTTTGCAAGGTCTGCTTTGATGCGGCTGAAGGCCTGGCGGGCCTCTATCGACAGGGGGAAAGTTGTGGATTGGATCAGGGGATGGGCTTTGTCTGCTTAGTTGGGGACCCACTGTGCGTAGTAACTGAAAAACCCTAGGCAGCGCTTCTGGGCCTTGGGACAGTGAGGGAGGGGGAACCCCATAAGGGGGCGCATGTGATCAGGGTCGGGGCCTATAACTCCATTTCGCACTACGTAGCCGAGGATGGCTGGGCGGTCGGTGCTAAACACGTATTTATCCTTATTGTATGTTAGGTTAAGGGTTTTAGCGGTCTGGAGAAATTTTCGGAGGTTGGTGTCTTGGTCCTGCTGGTCGTGGCCGCAGATGGTGACATTATCGAGATACGGGAACGTTGCCCGTAAACCGTACCGGTCAACCATTCGGTCCATCTCGCGCTGGAAGACCGAGACCCCATTAGTGACACCGAAGAGAACCCTTAAGAAGTGATAGAGCCGCCCGTCTGCCTCGAAAGCAGTGTATTTGCGGTCACTAGTGCGGATGGGGAGCTGGTGGTAGGCGGACTTGAGATCCACCGTGGAGAAGACCTTATAATGCGCGATCCTGTTTACCAGGTCGGATATGCGGGGGAGGGGGTACGCGTCCAGCTGCATAAACCTGTTGATGGTCTGACTGTAGTCGATGACCATCCTATGCTTCTCCCCGGTCTTTACCACCACGACTTGAGCTCTCCAGGGACTGTTACTGGCTTCAATGACCCCTTCCCTCAGCAACCTTTGGACCTCTGACCTAATAAAGGTCCGGTCCTGGGCACTGTATCGTCTGCTCCTGGTGGCGACGGGTTTGCAATCCGAGGTGAGGTTCGCAAATAGGGAAGGCTGGTCGACCTTAAGGGTCGCGAGGCCGCAGACAGTAAGGGGGGGGTATAGGGCCGCTGAATTGGAAGGTCAGACTTTGCAGGTTACACTGAATGTCTAAACCCAGGAGTGTAGCCGTGCAGAGGTGGGGAAGGACATAGAGGCGGAAATTTTTGAATTCTCTTCCCTGGACTGTGAGGTTTGCTAGACAGAACCCCTTTATCTCCACTGAGTGGGAACCGGAGGCCAGTGAGATTCTTTGATTAACAGGGTGGATAAGGAGGGAACAGCGCCTTACCGTATCGGGGTGTATAAAGCTCTCTGTGCTCCCAGAGTCGATCAGGCAGGACGTCTCGCGGCCGTTGATGAAGACAGTCGTCGTTGCTGTTGAGAGTGTTCGAGGTCGAGTTTGGTCCAGAGTCACCGAGGCCAGACGCAGTAGTTGTGGATTTTGTTCAGGCAGTGCGTGGTCGGCCAAGCTGGGGTCCTGGGGCCCCATCCAAGATGGCGTCTCCCATTGGTCGCACATGGTGGCCGGGGGTGCACAAAATGGCGGCGCCCATCCTTCCAGCGTGGTGTCCGAGGGACAAGATGGCGGCGCCCGGGGTCCGCACATGGCCCTTGGATATGGGGGTGGCAGCGACCACTGGCCGCACGGGGCCCGTGGAGAAGTTCGCTGTGGCGGTCCGGAGTCACCTCTGGAGACCACGGCCACCGCTCGTGCCTGGCAGACTCCCAGGAAATGGCCCTTTTTGCCGCATCCATTGCAGATGAATGTGCGGGCCGGGCAGTGCTGGCAGGGGTGCTTTGCCTGCCCACAAAAGGAACAGCGGGGCCTATTGGGGTTGGCAGGCTGCCTTACAGCACAGGCCTGCGGGGAAACGGGGAAGGTCTCTGGGTCGGCCGCTGCGGGACTCCACGCTGCCCAGGGGGCCGCCGCGCGGTCGGGCACGTAGGCTCGTGCGTTCCTGGAGACCACGTCCAAGGGCCAGTGCCTCCCTAAGTCCCAGGGTGTCTTTTTCTAAAAGACGCTGGTGGATTAGTGAAGAACTCATAGCTGCTACAAAGGCGTCCCGGACTAGGAGTTCCGTGTGCTCGCTCACCGAAACTTGCGGGCAGCCACAGCTTCTGCCCAGCACCTGTAGCGCGCGGTAGAATTCCTCCAACGATTCCCCGGGGGTTTGTCGTCTTGTTGCCAGCAGGTGACAAGCGTAGACCTGGTTTACTGGGCGAATATAGTGTCCTTTTAAAAGTTTGATTGCTGCATCAAAGTCTTCCACCTCCTCAATGAGGGTGTAGATCTCTGGGCTTATCCTTGAGTGCAGGACGTGCAGATTCTGCTCCCCCGAGGGTGTGCCTTTAGCCGTCTCCAGGTAGCCTTTAAAACACGCCAGCCAATGCTTAAAAATCGCCGCTGAGTTCGCCGCGTGGGGACTGAGTTGCAGACACTCCGGCTTGATTCGGAGGTCCATCCTTTCTACTTAAATCTAGCTTATTACATTGATGCACGATCAATAACTACTAAAACGAGGTTGTAGTGCAACTGAAGGCTTTAATAAACTAGAAGTATTCCCCAGCAGCTCAGGTACAGAATGAGCTCTGCTGGGACGGCATGAGTTCTTATACCCCGCCTATCGGGGCGGAGCTACATACTCTACAGCCAATGGTAAAACCCCTAGGTTTAACCAATGGTACTTCAGCCTCTCAGGTACCGTAATACCTGATAATGCCACAATGAGTTTCAGGGCCACAAATTGACAAATATCCACAGCAGCCTGGGCTACCTGTCCCTTCAGCCGTTTTAATGATCCTCATGCCTTTAAGGCTTGAATTCTGCGACGACTTCCTGTTGCCATGGGCCTTCAACAATTGTGTGCCTCCATGAGCTCCCAATGAGATAATGAGGACCACAGTAACACTATGCCCTCATCGAAGGAATATTTTCAGTGTTCTGCACCTATGGCAAAAGTTGAAGAAATAATTCATAATTAGCAAAAATTATACAATTCATTAAGGACTAAAAACTCCACTTGGAAAGGGGCGCAACTGCACAAGGCTAACAAGAGAGATAAAGGTAGTATTAGATTAAAAGAAGAGGCTTATAACAAAGAGTACGCTAAGGATGGGGTGGATTTTAAAATTCAGCAAAAGGTAACCAACCAAGCAATTGATAATGAAAGAGGGAATAAAATATGAGAATAAGCTAGCTCCAGATGTTAAAAACAGATTGTAAATGCTTTTATAGATATGTAAAACAGCAGAGATTAATGAGAGTAAAGGCGAGTCCCTTAGAGGCAGAGTTAAGAGAAATTATAATAGAGAACAAGGAAATGGCAGAGAAATTAAACAAATACTTTACCTGTCTCCATGGTAGAAGTTGCAAACAACATTTTAGACATAGTAGGAAACGAAGGGTCCAGTGAAAATTAGGAACTTATCAGCATGAGTAAATATAATAATATAATAATAATCTTTATTGTCACAAGTAGGCTTACATTAACACTGCAATGAAGTTACTGTGAAAAGCCCCGAGTCGCCACATTCCGGCGCCTGTTCGGGTACACAGAGGGAGAATTCAGAATATCCAATTCACCTAACAGCAGATCTTTCGGGATTTGTGGGAGGAACTCGGAGCACCCGGAGGAAACCCACGAAGACACGGAGAGAATGCGCAGACGCCACACAGACAGTGCCCCAAGCCGTACTACCATGCTGCCCATAATAAGAAATAATACTGAAGAAAATAAATGCCCAGAAATCCGCTTGACCTGATGGACTACATCCTCGGATTAAGATAAGGTAGTTCAGAGATAGTGGATATATTAGTTTTGATCTTCCTGAATTTCCTAGATTATAGGAGGGTCCCCCATGAATTGGAAAGTAGCAAATGGAATGCCACTATGAAAGAAGGGAAGGAGAGAGAAAACAGGAAATGATTCGTAAGTTAGCCTGGCATCAGCAGTAGGAAAAATGGCAGAACCCTGGGCGGGATTCTCTCAAGCCACGCCGGGCCGAAGATCGCAGGACCGGTCGCGAATCGCATGACGCGCCCCGACGTCGGTCCACCGATTCTCTGGTGAGCGGAGATTCGGCGCCATTGGCGATGGCACGGTCGGCGATTCTCCACCCGGGATGGGCCGAGTGGCCGCATAAAAATCCAATTTCTGCTGGCGCCGTCCACGTATGGTCTTACCCGGCGGGACCTCGGCGTGCAGTCTTTTGGGAGCGGCCTCGTGGGGGGGGGGGGTGTCCTACCCCGGGGAGGGGGGCCTCCGCTATGGCCTGGCCCGCGATTGGGGCCTACCGATCGGCGGGCTGGCCTCTAGGGCTGGGGGCCTCTTTTGCTCTGTGCCTGCCCCTGTAGCCCTACGCCATGTTGCGTCGGGGAAGGAAGCCACCGCGCATGTGCACAATCGCGCCGGTCACAGTGAGCATGCGCGCATTTGCGCCGGTCGCAGCATGCACGCGCAGACCCGTGCCGCACATTTGAGGCCGGTATCAGCAGCTGGAGCGGCATGGGTCACCCCAGTGCCATGCTGGCTTCCTGAAGGGCTCGGAATCGCTGCTGCTGGGGGACTGTTGACGCCGTGGTGAAACGTGGCGGCATTTACGATGGCGTCAAAATTTAGCCTCAGGATCAGAGAATCCCGCCCCCATTGTTAGGTATGTGATTTTAGGGCACTTGAATTTCAGAAAATAAATGACAAAGTCAATAGAGATTCATGAAAAAAAAGTTATGACTTTTGACAAATCTGGGAACATGTTTTGAGGTTTTAATAGTAGGATGGATAATGGGAAAACGGGATAGAGTGGAATTGAATTTTCAGAAAGAATTCTATAAGGTGTCCCACAAGAGGTTATTACGTCAAATTAGGGCTCATAGTATAGTGGGTAACATATTGAGGACTGATAAACAGACAAAAAACAGCAAGTAGGAATTCGCGAGACATTTTACTGGGGGTACCACAAGAGTCATTGCATGGGCCTCAACTCTAGAAATAACTTGGATGAGGAGACCAAGAGTAATTTATCCAATTTTTCCAATTGTTATGATGCCTGTCGAGACAAATAACTTTAAAAAAAGATATGAATTTCCCAATGATCACTCAAGGTCAAAAACAAGACAAGATTTCATGGTTTAAGACTTCCACTATAACAAACAAACTAAAATCAATACCAAATAAACATTACCTAGTAGGCAACAAATACACTGTACTACTGAAAAAGTACTCCATGTAGTCTCATAATTAAAGTAAAAGGGCAGCACGGTGGCACAGTGGGTTAGCCCTGCTGCCTCACGGTGCCGAGGTCCCAGGTTCAATCCCGGCTCTGGGTCATAGTCCGTGTGGAGTTTGCACATTCTCTCCGTGTTTGTGTGTGTTTCGCCCCCACAACCCAAAGATGTGCAGGCTAGGTCGATTGGTCACGCTAAATTGCACCTTAATTGGAAAAAATGAATTGGGTACTCTAAATTTATAAGAAAAGAAAAAAAATAATTAAAGTAAAAAACTCCCTCCAGCTTCAGCAGGATCTCTTCTTCCTGCCCTACCAGGGTAAATCTTCCTGTATCCATTTTAAAATAGGTGCTTCACGCAATCTTCGAAGCATTATCTGATGGACTAATGGGCAGCACAGTGGCACAGAGATTAGCATTGCTAACAGGTCCAGACGGCAGGTGACTGAGGAGGTTATTCAACCCGATTTTCTGTCCCTTTTCCGCCACTTCATTGGCGGTCAGATGTCCCGGGAGAGGGTGCGTGCAGTGTCCACTAGCATCATCGAGGCCCTTCATGCTCGATCGGCACTGGAGGATCTACGGTGCTTTATTGACCCTTTTAACCACATTCCAGCTTAATGTTTTAAGTCTCGTTTTCTCTTTGTTTTTGTTTAAGGCAGTGTCCCTTTAGAGGGCAGAACGGTAGCATAATGGTTAGCACAATTGTTTCACAGCTCCAGGGTCCTAGGTTCGATTCCCGGCTTGGGTCACTGCCTGTGCGGAGTCTGCATGTTCTCCCCGTGTGTGCGTGGGTTTCTCCGGGTGCTCCGGTTTCCTCCTACAGTCCAAAGATGTGCAGGTTAGGTGGATGGCCATGATAAATTGCCCTTAGTGTCCAAAAATTGCCCTTAGTGTTGTGTGGGGTTACTGGGTGATGGGGATAGGGTGGAGGTGTGGGTTTGGGTAGGGTGCTCTTTCCAAGAGCTGGTGCTGACTCGATGGGCCAAATGGCCTCCTTCTGCACTGTAAATTCTATGAAAAAAAAAGGAGCTTCCCCTTTTAATTGATCCCTCAGTTTGTTTAATTTAGTTTATTTAGTTCAATTAAAATAGTTCATTCCCAAACAAACTGGTCCAGGCAGCAGGCTACCAAGGGGTTTGAATGACCCAACTGTCTCCCTCTTTATTACAGCCATATTGACAGCCGGGTGCCCCGGAAAGGGAGCCTGCGGTGTCCACTGGCACCATTGAGGTCTTCCATGGCCATTGCGAACCGCAGGGACAAGGGTGTGTTATTGACCATTTTTATTTCATTTCAGTTTGATGTTTTAAGTCTCATAGAATTTACAGTGCAGAAGGAGGCCATTCGGCCCATCAAGTCTGCACCAGCTCTTGGAAAGAGCACCCTACCCAAGGTCAACACCTCCACCCTATCCCCATAACCCAACACTAAGGGAAATTTTGGACACTAAGGGCAATTTATCACGGCCAATCCACCTACCCTGCACATCTTTGGACTGTGGGAGGAAACCGGAGCCCCCGGAGGAAACCCACGCACACACGGGGAGAATGTGCAGACTCCGCACAGACAGTGACCCAAGCCGGAATCGAACCTGGGACCCTGGAGCTGTGAAGCAATTGTGCTATCCACAATGCTACCGTGCTGCTCTCATTTATGATTTGTTTTTGTTTAGGGCAGTGCCCCTTTAAGAAGCTGCCCCTTTTAATTTATCCCTCAATTCGTTTGATTTAGTTCAATTGATTTAACTCAAAATAGTTCAGTCCCAATCAATGAACCCCAAAGATCAATCAAGAGTTTACATTGCACAGGATACATTGAAATGACATCCAAGGCAAGGCTTCATCTGAAGTCTATAATCACTCACCTCGTCACATGTTATGACGGAGGGTGGGGGAAGCTTTGAGGTGCCCTGTGAGGATGCAGACATGGTTCTAAACATCTATTCTGCAGCCCTGTCACCCAATGCAAGAGCAGGGTGGAGGGGTTGGCCTTGGGTCTTGGGGAATGGCCATGAGACAAGAGCTAGGGAGATTCTCAAGCATCCAGACTGGTTATCCTGGTGGAATTGGGAAGGACAGGAGTGGAGATATACCAATGTGAGAGGGGAGGGTGTGAAGATTAGTGGAGAGACACTCACTAATGGGGAAGCGAATACTGGAGATCCCAGAGGAGGAGAGAACTGAGGGGAAGGCCTTTCTCAGAAATCCTCACCAATCACTTTGGTTTCCTTCTCTTTTCAGTACATGATTCTGGAGAATCATGGAGCTTGCCAAGTTTCTATTCCTTGCGATATTACTTGCCTATTTAGTTGGCATGCCCCGAGTGCAGGGTTTGATAGACTGCATTCACAAGGCCCTGCAGTCTCCATGGTATCATGCAGTTCATGCAGTCCCATTTATGAACTGTGAGGGATACCATTCCCTCAACGTCCAGGTCGTCTGTGACCGCACAATGAGAATCATACAGGTGTGTGCCCGTTTCCCAGTGAGTGTCCATGACAGTTACATTTTGGAGTGCTAGCAGATCCCAGACGTGTTTGAGGGAGAGCAGCATCTGAGGCATGGTTCCTCAAGGACAAGGGGTACCCAATAAGGAGGTGGCTGATGCCACCAGTGTGGAGGCCACAAACTGAGATGGAGACTCGCTACAGGGGTGGGTGGGGGGAATCCACGGAGGAGTTTGAGGAGGAGGAGGACCTCAGGCCATCGCCAGGGCCCACTTGGACCATCGGGCTAGGGACACCATCTTAGCCTCTAGGTTTGGGGACGGGCAGGACTAGGGGTAAGGAGATTTCCATTCAAGGGGACTGCTATCTCCACATTAAAGTGGTGGCCAATTCCTTAGGCAGGACGTTAAAGCCATTGGCCGGACTCTTCAGGAGAATGATCATCTCTTGCATCTCATCCTCAGAGATGTCTCTGACTCCTGCCGAACATAGAGCTGAATGTGTTCCGCCAAGAAACGGGGTTATCACGGTGTTCCGAGATGTGGGATATGCTCTCACCACCCTTCGGGGTGTATTTCTCCAACTAACCTCTGGGGTAGACAGCCTCTCAGCACTTTGTTACCCCGTGGCATTCTCATCACTGGAGAAGAGTGTTATGAGAGATGGTGCGGGTGGTGGGGGTCTGTGTCTGTGTGTGTGTGGGGGGGTGGGGGTGTTGCCAGCAGCAGCATGTCTTCAATGAGTCATCAGTGTGGAAGGTGGGAGAGATGTAGAGCTGCTACTCTCACCACACAGGTATGAAGTGCCAAGTGTGCATGGGGGTTCACAGATCTTGGGCCCATAATATGACAGGGTGGAGGATCTGGTGGTGAACAGAGTGAAATTTATTACAAGTGCTATATTATACTGGTATCCTATCTTAATCAGTGCCTGTGTTCACCCGAGTCCACTAGGGTCCACAGTTTCCTACTCTTCCTCACCCTCACATAACATCTAGGTGCCTGCCCAGGATCCACAGAAAGGCCTGCTGCCTTCCACACCGTGTTAGCTGAGAAGACTTTGGTGGGCGCCGCCTGGGGGGCCTGCGGCTTGAGGGTCCGGGCGTACCTTTGAGCAGAAAAGATGTTGCAGTGGTGCCCTCCTCGGTGTGTGGGGCTGGAGGTGTGTCGCTCACAGGGAGGGGGGGGGGGGGGGGGGCGTCAGATGGGCTGAGCAGCCTTGGGCCTCCTGGATGGAGGGCCCATGCTGCTCTCCTGTTGATCTTGTTCCCTTCAGGTGCCCGGAGGCCCTGTGCTCCTCCACAGGATAACCCGGCGGTCCTCTCGCACTGACACTCGCGGATTCCCACCAGAGCCTGCACATGCAGTTGACACCCTGCACCACGAAGCTCATGCCCTCAGCCTTGGAGGTCATGAGCTGAGCCATGAAGTGGACAACCCCACCATGGAGTGCACATCCTGCACTAAGGTCTCCACTGCAGATGCCACCCTTCATGTGTTGACCTCGGTGCGTCTCAGTGGTGGCACCACCTCCTCGGACGGAAGGCGATTGGACTTCTCCAGCCGGGCCTGCAATCTGAGGAGGGATGCAGCCATCCATTTCTGACTCTCACGACGGTCCTTTGAATTCCCATCAGCTCAGGGATGACCGGACCCAGGGGCACGTTATCAGTCAGGGGCTTAGCAGAGTCCTAGGCACCAGCACCCCTTTCCTGCCGCAACCTGCTGTGGAACATCATCTGTGAGGTGCTCACCAGTGAGTGACCCAGAAGCCTGTCTACTAGCTATTCCCACCGAGGTGTAAATATCTGCACTGGTGGAGGGTGCGGGTAACAGTTGTGATGCCTCACAGAATACCTACAGTGTGGAAGGAGGCCATTTGGCCCATCAGTCTGCACTAATGCTTTGAAACAGCACCCTACCTAGGCCCAATCTCCCACCCTATCTCTGTAACCCCACCCATCCTTTGGACAATTAGGAGCAATTTATCATGGCCAATCCATCTATCTGAAGACCTTTGGAATGTGTGAGGAAACCGAAGCACCCGGGGGAAACCCACGCAGACACGAGGCGAATGAACAAATTCCACATAGACAGTCACCCGAGGTCGGAATCGAACCCACTTCCCTGGCACTGTGGGGCAGCAGTGCTAACCACTGTGCCACCATGCTGCCCCAAGATCAGTGAAGTCTCCCCCTTGGAAAGGGTCCAGAGGAGCTTCACAAGAATGATCCCTGGAATGAAGAGCTTGTCGTATGAGGAACGGTTGAGAAGTCTGGGTCTGTACTCGTTGGAGATTAGAAGAATGAGGGGGGATCTTATTGAAACTTGCAGGATACTGTGAGACCTGGATAGAGGGATGTGGAGAGGATGTTTCCACTTGCAGGAAAAACTAGAACCAAAGGACACAATCTCAGACTAAAGGGACGCTCCTTTAAACCAGAGATGAGGAGGGATTTCTTCAGCCAGAGGGTGGTGAATCTGTGGAACTCTTTGCTGTAGAAGGCTATGGAGGCCAAATCATTGAGTGTCTTTAAGACAGATATAGATAGATTCTTGATTAATAAGGGGATCAGAGGTTATGTGGAGAAGGCAGGAGAATGGGGATGAGAAAAATATCAGCCATGATTGAATGGCGGAGCAGACTCGATGGACCGAATGGCCTAATTCTGCTAATTTGTCTTATGGTCTTATGGATTTTCCTGGGGGTGTAAAGATGGTCGGAGCTGGCTGACTGTTTGCCCTGCAAAGGAAAGGAGATCGTATTAGTGCATCATGGGGGATTAATGGGGTGAGATTTTTACTCAGGTGAGATTTTAGGTAGTTATTCTTTCTGTGACATCTTTTGTCAATGTTCGTTTGCTTATTTTGACAAAATTAAGAGGTGTGAAGTGGATAAAGCGTCAGTTATTGGTGGGTGAAAGGAGATTTAGAAATCCGAAGAGAAATGCTGATGGAGTATACCAAGGCTGATGGAATATAGCAATGTGGGTAAAGTCAAGCAGAAAGTGACAGGAAGAGTCAGAGAGTTTAACACAAAATACATATCAATAGATAAGATCATTTCAGGTAGATCTCGGTCTAAGAATAGGGGGAATTGCTCATGAAGGACTGAGATGAGGAGCAATTTATTTAAAGGTTTGTGGACCTCTAGAATTCACCATCACAGAGGGCTGTGATGCTCATACATTGAGTGTGTTCAAGTCAGAGATTGCTAGATTTCTGGATACAAAGGGAATCGAGGGATATGGGGATAACGCAGGAAGCTGTTGCTGAACAGGCATGTACTTGTTGAATTGTGGAGCAGGCTCATACGCTCAAAAGGTAACACCTGTTCCTATTTTGTTCCTTGCCAGAGCCAGGAGAGGAATATTGGGCAGAATATTCCATGTGAGAGACTAAGTGCTGGCTGAATTGTGAGTGTTCCATGGCCCTGAAAGTGGCGCCGGTCTCGGAGCAATTCAGGACACGTTAATGGGCTAGCGCTGGTGCCATGTGGAACTAGTGCAATTCCAATGCATGCCGGCATGTGATACAATGGGTTCGGGATCAGTACTGGAGAGCCTGACAAGCAGGAGCTAGCTGCAGAAAGCACTCCACTCGCCACACACCCTCATCCCAGCCAAGAAGATGGCACTGGTTGTGCTGGAGCACGACCATCCCGCTGATGGGTTAGCCGGGGCCAGAGAGTACCTGGGGAGACACCCATACGACCCTTGACGCTAAGTTCACAGTGGGCAGTCAGTGGCTTACACAGCAAAGGTGGTCCGTGCCCGTTCACCCCCGACCCCACAGTCCTCCTCCTGGCCGTTCCCCGCTATACCCACCGGCCCTGACAGACGCACTCCGGCCAGTGGCACAACTGTAACACACTATAGCGATGTTGGACACTTTTCATAACCCCCGTCCCCCCGTCCCCCTCTCTCTCCCTTAGCAAGCACGGTGCCCGGTTCCCGATTTTCAATACCACAGGTGAACCTCGCCGTCAGTAATTCCACCTGGCGGAGGTGGAGCATTGCGGGAGAATAACGGGCCGGGCCTGTTAATGATATGCTAACAGCCTTTACTGTGCAATTTCCATGCCCACGCCGGCGTGTGGCATGGATCACATTCATGCCGCTGTCGAGGCAGCGGAGCATGGCATTCCGTTGGGCGCCTTGATTTCCGGCCGACACGCGATTCTCCGCCCAATTGCGTTTCGCGATTCTGGCGTCGCTGGATGGAGAATCCCCTCCAATTTCTCTGAATTCATTAATTGTCCAATTGCTTTCTTTGATCATTTATCTGATGAGTCCTTTTTCAGAAATGGACAATTATATATGTACCCTTTTTCGTTCCATGACGCTAGTTGTCTTTTCTCTTTCTTATATGTTTGACTGATTGCCAGATTATTATTCGATATTATAATTGTTTAGTGGCGGGCGAAACATCTGCTAAAACATTTTATTTTCATGTTGGCCTGTCTCCTCAACTATTATTTGACATTCCTGCATAGTTACTAATACTCTCAGGTCATTTGTGAAATTTATGGAATAATTTGAAAAAATTAAAAGTCTAAACTGCATAAAAAACCCAATCCTTTCTCTACCCCTTCTTAAAGCGAGTGGCCCTTCTGCTAATTTTTGATTACCAGAAAAAAGATCGGATCATTAACTTGTTTTTGTTTTAATGAATGGTTTTAAAAAAGGCTTTGCATGCTCCTAAAGGCACATCATCCCAGTGTCCTTCAGAAAACAGCTGTAGGACATGAACACTCCAGTCAAAAGCAATGAATCATTCTGTGGTTCTGGAAGTGAACAATGGGACTATAAAGGAGAAGTAATATTAACAAATAGTAATACTTTTTAATGGCCTGGGAATTTTTTTAACTGCGGTATGCTGGTTAAAGGAGCAGAACACCAACACAAGTGAATGATCTCATCGACACTGGTGATGGAGGGGCAAACGTAATAGTATTTACTAGTGAGCACCTGGAAAGGAATTATCCGTGAGATTATGTGAAACCAAGCAGTTACACAATTCATTTGCAACCCAATAACTTAGCCAGTGATGTGATAACATCTGCCCGCCTTACATTTCAGAATAAGGAGGCAGTTATAATTACTGCCTTAGAGTTGATTTAAAAAAAACAGCTTTGGATGAACGCTGACATACAACTTACACCATAACTCAGGTCAACAATCTGATCACATACTGCATTGAAGCCAGGGAGGTGCGGCTCATTTAGAAGAGGTGGCTATTCATTGTGTGAAGCTCACATCCACTGTAGTACAGTTGCAGTCTGGTGGCCACATTTTCTTTTAATCCTCGAACTTTAAAAAAAATAATGAGTGTTTTAAATGTGAGCCAAATGGTTTGGGATGACCGGCATTGTCCTAAACTTGAACCTTATTCAACCTTCAGAAGCCATTGAGTGGAACTGTATACATGTGAATTCTCACTGGGTGAGAGACTTATCAGTGCCAGTCGCCTATCGCTGGCCTACTGACCCAGCGACACATCCCACTGTATGACCAGAATCTCTGCCACGTACCCTGTGTGATCCTATGTAAAACACTCCCCAAATGCCCTGGCCTTTTTTTTGTTTGGCAGAAATTACCTTAGGCAGAACACAAATTCAAGTGAGTAAAAACCTGAGGAATGGAATTACTTCTCAAAATGGACTCTATTTGCTCAGGAATCACCGACTGGACGCAGAGTGCAACCTCGATTCTGGTAGTCCGCGCCTGACCTCCTAAGTTAATTACACCTCTGCGTTGGAGATTTGAACCTAGTACTCTATAAAATGCTGTACTCAATTTAACTGCGATGAGCGTTGAAATGATTAATGATGCACAGTAGTCCTGTCCCCATGACAGCTAGCAGACTGCCTGAAATCACATAGGCACCTTTAGAGATTGACAGCTAAAGTCAGGTTCCTGGCTATAAATAATTCATTATTTCAATTTCCACTGTTGGGTTGACCATAAAAAGCGGAGAGTTTGCGCATCACTTGCAGGCATCGCGTTAAGTTTACCTCGTTCTGGAAATGTTGTGGCTACCTTTTGAGTTAACATTGTTTTCCCGATTGTCATCAGAATCAGCAGTTCATCTTCTGTCACAGAATTGCACAGCCACACTGGGAGGGCAATTGTACCTGTGCTGACTCTCTGAAAGAGTTACAAATTGGTTCCACTGCCCTGCTCTTGTCCCCTAAACGTGCAAAGCCTTGCATTTTCAAACAGAGATCTCCTTTAGAAAGTCACTATGGAAACTATGTCAAACCCCCCCCCCGCCCCCCCACCACCACCACCCCCCATCCCCCCGTTTCAGGCAGTCTGCTTCTCAATCAGATCAAATTGTCGACTGAAAGAAAAGTCTTCATTCCATCTTTGCCTCCGCAAAAGCTGGTGCTGAATTACAAAGAGCAAGAAGGGAACCAGGCGCTGTTCCTTCAGTCTCAGTGAGTTAGTTGATCTCAGCTGGGACTGGGACAGGGATACTAACTCTTGGGCTAAGTTGAGGGAATCAAATCATACCTGCTCTCCACACCAGATTACCCTGCTGCAAAGGAGTTTAGAGTTTCTGCTTTGGGTCAACCACTGTTCCCAGATGCAAACTGTGTCCAAAATTGTACTCTATTTTTTTCCTCACAATTCCTCATTAGAATATTGAAATGGCAGCAGGACTTCCATGGAGTAGGTTATCCTCTGCTGCCTAACTTGCCTGCGTTACAACTAAAGGTTGGAGCACTGAAGGCAGGTTGGGATCGATTTCTCACCTGTGAATTTTTACCCTTCACCCATTTAAATTTTATTCAGATGAGGAAGGTAATAGCTAGGGACTCACTTGTGCACCTATATACAGGATGGAGGAATGCTGTGTTCTTGGAGGTGTAAGGTGTCATGATATTCAAACACACACATCATGATGGACACACTAACAGGCAAATCAGAGTACACAACACCACAACCAATCACAGACAAGAACACCAACCACATAAAAAGCACGAGCACGACACCTGGTGGTCAGTAGGTCTGGGGAGAAGGGAACAAGAAAGAGCTGTTGAAACACCACAAGCAGGGAGCCCCCCACGTGCAGAGTGCAAAGACCAAACTGTAAATAGTGAGTTTAAATAAAGAAGCGTTGTACCATATGCAACTGTGTTGGCTCATCTGTGTGTCAGAACACCCAACACCACATGGTACAGGAGTGGATCGATACCTGCCTACTAACCTGCCATTCTGGACATGGACCACACCGGCAAACCGCAGCCGATGCAAGTCACGGGGAACCTAGGCACCAACTGGAAGCTCTACAGGCAGCGATTTGACCTGTACATCCGTGCCACCGAAAAACAGAATGCCTCGGATGATTCGAAGATTGCAATGCTCCTCTTCTACGCAGGCCCGTACCCAACCGATGTCTTTAGCTCACTGGTGTTCGAAGAAGGCGAAAACCAGGCCAAATATGACACGGTCATCCTCAAACTGGACCAGCACTTTCAAGCTGAAGTAAACGAAAGTTTCGAAAGATACATCTTTCAGCAACGCCTGCAAGGTAAGGAGGAACTTTTTCAACCCTTTTTGACGCACCTCCGGATTCTAGCGCAGTCCTGCGGTTACGGCACCACTACAGAGTCCATGATCAGGGACCAGATTGTTTTTGGCGTTGCCTCTAGTGGCCTACGCCAGCAGCTTTTTAAAATGAAAAGCCTCACCTTAGCGTCTGCTGTGGAAGCCTGTGTCCTCCATGAAAATGCTACCTGCCGTTTTGCCCGATTTCAGGCGTCCGAGTTGGCACGGAGGGGGTCCCCAGCCGTCGAATCGGCAAGCCAGGCCGCCCACGACGTTGAACGCATCCAGGCCGTCGATTTCTTCCCGCCCCACGGCCCGGACGACAGCGGCCGCTTCCCGCGCTTTTCGCGGTCTCCCGCGCAGGTGCGCGCCAAAAATAACGGCCACAACGAGGGACGCACTGCGCAGGCGCGCCCACCGCAAGATCGCACTGCGCATGCGCAGTGGCGCAACGAACGCCGTGACGTCATGACGTGCAGCAATTGTGGAGGTCTACACTTAAAAGGGAAATGTCCTGCAAAAAACCGACAGTGCAACAGATGTGCCATGATGGGCCACTACGCAGCCCGCTGTCGTGCGGCTCAACCCATGGATCCGGCGCATCCTCGACAACCTCGCACACGAGTCAGGACCGTCCAGCCCACGCATCAAGACTTCCAGTTAAGTGATGCAGATGACCAGGATGCCTTCCGAGTTGCCGTCATTGATGTCAACAAGGTCAATGCCATCAATCCAGACGATGAGTGGTGTGCCACCCTGACGGTCAACCGATCGCGCGTCGCCTTCCGTCTGGACACCGGCGCATCCGCCAACCTGATTGCTTACTCTGCAGTCCAGGCCATGAAGGTCAAACCACCCATCACACCAACCCGGCTTAAGATGGTTGACTATAACGGGAACGTTATCCCGTCCATAGGATCTTGCCAGCTACAGGTGACTCACAAGAGGTACACGGCCACACTCCCCTTCGAAGTTGTGGGCTCATCAAAGGACTCGTTACTGGGCGCACAAGCGTGTAAGGTCCTTCACCTGGTACAGCGCATTATGTCTCTCTCTCCAGATGAGATATCCGACTTCCCGGATGCTGAGTTCCACGCGAATCTCCATTCCCTCCTCGCTCACAACCAGGAGGTTTTTGAAGGCATGGGGACATTGCCACACACGTACAAGATTCGACTCAGACCGGACGCCATCCCTGTCGTTCACGCACCTCGCAGGGTTCCTGCGCCTCTCAAAGACCGCCTCAAGGCACAACTGCAGATTCTTCAGGACCAAGGGGTCCTATCCAAGGTCACGGAGCCCATGCCATGGGTCAGCTCCATGGTCTGTGTAAAGAAGCCCTCTGGCGAGCTCCGTATATGTATAGATCCAAAAGATCTGAACAACAACATCATGCGGGAACACTATCCCATCCCGAAACGAGAAGACCTCACCAGCGAGATGGCGCGAGCCAACATATTCACTAAATTGGATGCGTCCAAAGGATTCTGGCAGATCAAACTGGACCCGGCCAGCCGAAGACTATGCACATTCAACACCCCTTTTGGCAGATTCTGCTACAACCGGATGCCATTCGGCATCATTTCGGCATCTGAAGTATTCCACCGCATTATGGAGCAGATGATGGAAGGCATCGAAGGGGTACGTGTATATGTGGACGATATCATCATTTGGTCCACCACTCCGCAGGAACACATGCATCGTCTTCGACGTGTCTTCACCCGCATACGGCAAAATGGCCTGCGTCTCAACCGTGCGAAGTGTGCTTTCGGCCAGACGGAGCTGAAATTCCTCGGGGACCACATCTCAAGGTCCGGGGTCCGTCCCGATGCAGACAAGGTTAGCGCCATCACAGCCATGCCACGACCGGCTGACAAGAAGGCTGTCTTAAGATTCCTGGGCATGGTCAACTTCCTTGGGAAGTTCATTCCCAACCTGGCTTCTCATACAACAAACATGCGCCATCTCGTAAAAAAATCGACGGAATTCAACTGGCACCAGTCGCATCAGCGGGAATGGGAGGAGCTCAAGCACAAACTGGTCACGGCACCAGTGCTGGCCTTCTTTGACACGACTCGCCCTACAAAGATCTCAACAGACGCCAGCCAATCTGGTATTGGAGCGGTACTCCTGCAAAAAGACAGCACGTCATCATGGGCCCCGGTTGCGTATGCCTCACGAGCCATGACCCCTACCGAACAGCGCTACGCGCAAATCGAAAAAGAATGCCTGGGCTTGTTAACTGGACTGGACAAGTTCCACGACTATGTGTATGGCCTGCCACGATTCACGGTCGAAACTGACCACCGCCCCCTGGTCAACATCATTAACAAAGACCTGAACGACATGACTCCTCGCCTCCAGCGCATCTTACTTAAACTCAGGAGGTACGATTTTGAACTGATCTACACTCCGGGGAAGGAACTCATAGTGGCGGACACTCTTTCCCGAGCAGTGAGCACACCACCAGATGCAGAGGGGTTCGTGCGTCAAATTGAGGCACACGTGACTCTGACAGCAGCAAATCTGCCAGCTGATGATCCTAGTCTGGCCCACATACGCGCAGAGACGGCGACTGACCCTCTGCTGCAGCGAGTGATGCGCCACATGACGGAAGGGTGGCTAAAAGGGCAGTGCCCCCAGTTTTATAATGTGCGAGATGATCTTACCAATATAGACGGGGTCCTTATGAAATCGCATAGGATCGTTATTCCACACAGTGTGCGCCAGATGATTCTTCGTCAACTACACGAAGGCCACTTGGGCGTCGAAAAATGCAGACGAAGGGCCCGGGAGGCGGTATATTGGCCGGGTATTAATGAAGACATAGCCAACATGGTGCTCAACTGCACAACCTGTCAGAGGTTTCAGCCAGCGCAACCTCCGGAAACACTTCTACCACACGAGATGGTGACGTCCCCCTGGGCGAAGGTGGGTGTTGACCTATTTCACGCGCTCGGCAGAGATTACATTGTTATTATAGACTACTTCTCAAACTACCCGGAAGTCATGCCTCTCCATGATCTGACGTCGTCCGCAGTCATTGGGGCCTGCAAGGAAACGTTTGCTCGCCATGGCATTCCAAGGACTGTCATGTCAGACAATGGACCTTGTTTTGCCAGCCGTGAATGGTCGTCCTTTGCCGCAGCATATGGTTTCACTCATGTGACATCCAGCCCTCTGCATCCACAATCGAACGGGAAGGCTGAAAAGGGTGTCCACATCGCAAAGCGGCTCCTGTGCAAGGCGGCTGATGCCGGATCGGACTTTAACCTTGCCTTGCTGGCCTATCGATCGGCCCCGTTATCCACGGGCCTCTCGCCAGCGCAGCTACTAATGGGTCGCTCCCTCAGGACGACGGTACCTTCCGTCCTGGCACCGACAACAGACCATGAGGCGGTTCTTCGGAACATGCAACTGCAGCGTGATCGCCAGAAAGGTCGGTACGACACACGAGCGACGGACCTGCCCCCCCTGTCCTCCGGAGACAAAGTACGCGTCCATCAACCGTATGGTGGCTGGTCAGCACCGGCCGAAGTCCTCCGACAAGTGGCTCCCCGCTCGTTCCTGGTTCGCATGCCGGATGGTTCCGTGCGTCGCCGCAATCGGCGCGCCCTTCGCCGACTTCCACGCTCACAGCCACACAGCACGCCAGATCCTCAACAGGCTTCCGAGGATGACTTTGTGGAGCTGCCGCACATCACGCCCTTTCCATCGCCACCCATGGCCATGCCTGCACAGCAGCCGGTGGTTCTTGATCCACCCTTGAGGCGGTCAACCCGAATTCGTCGCAAACCCATTAGAATGGACTTATAATACAGTTCATATGTTTAATCAGTTGCACAATTTTACATGATAACCTGTTGTTGTTTATCGTTCCAGATGTCGTCTGACTGGACAACTGTTCAAGTTTTTTTTTCCTCTTCTCTCGTTCGCATTTCTGTTATGTTATGGTACAACTGGATTCATGTGACGCACTCGACATCGCCCCATGTACATAGTTCCGTCATAGACACATGGTGCACACGGCACGCACACACTCTTAGATGCACTCACATCACGATCATATTTAATACCACGTAGGCACATATCTTTGTAAAAAGGGGGGATGTCATGATATTCAAACACACACATCATGATGGACACACTAACAGGCAAATCAGAGTACACAACACCACAACCAATCACAGACAAGAACACCAACCACATAAAAAGCACGAGCACGACACCTGGTGGTCAGTAGGTCTGGGGAGAAGGGAACAAGAAAGAGCTGTTGAAACACCACAAACAGGGAGCCCCCCACGTGCAGAGTGCAAAGACCAAACTGTAAATAGTGAGTTTAAATAAAGAAGCGTTGTACCATATGCAACTGTGTTGGCTCATCTGTGTGTCAGAACACCCAACACCACATAAGGTGCATTATGGTAAGAAAGGACGAAGGAACTGACTTCTGGGGCATCATTCTCCGACCCTCTGCCGGATCGGAGAATGGCCGTTGGCCGCCGTGAATCCCGCCCCCGACCCCGCCGAAGTCTCCGCTCCCGGAGATTGGGCGGGGGCGGGAATCCGGCCGCTCCGGTTGGCGGGACCCCCCGCTGGATTCTCCGGCCCGGATGGGCCGAAGTCCCGCCCAGAAATTGCCTGTCCCGCCGGCGTAAATCAAACCTGGTATTTACCGGCAGGGACCAGGCGGCGTGGGCGGGCTCCGGGGTCCTGGGGGGAGCACGGGGCGATCTGACCCCGGGGGGTTCCCTCACGGTGGCCTGGCCCGCGATCGGGGCCCACCGATCCGCGGGCGGGCCTGTGCCGTGGGGGCACTCTCTCCCTTCCGCCTCCGCCACGGCCTCCACCATGGCGGAGGCGGAAGAGACTCTCCCCACTGCGCATGCGCGGGAAACTGACAGCGACCTCTGACGCTCCCGCGCATGCGCCGGGAAACTGACAGCGGCCGCTGACGCTCCCGCGCACGCGCCGCATTTCCGCGCCAGCTGGCGGGGAAACAAACGCCATTTCCGCCGGCTGGCGGGGCGGAAATCCCTCCGGCGTCGGCCTAGCCCCTCAATGTTGGGGCTAGGCCGTCAAAGATGCGGAGCATTCCGCACCTTTGGGCCGGCGCGATGCCCGTCTGATTGGCGCCGGCTTTGGCGCCAGTCGGCGGACATCCCGCCGTTGGGGGAGAATTTCGCCCCAGAGCTCTATCCTTCATCACCTGGCTACTTGGGTTTTGACAACTTCACCCCCACCCGCCACCCCTACCACCACACTTTTCCCACCATCCGGCTGGGTTAAAATTCCTCCAATGTGCCTGAGCATGTCAACTTTCAGGAACCTTCCCATGCAGACGAGGTTGATGATAAAAGCTGTCAGTATGTACACTTTCACCAAACAATTAATGTGTCTTTGTGTTTCCCCCATTTTATGTCTTCATAGAGACAGTAGAGCAGTTAGAGGCCGGATGCTGTACAGAATCTATTTTTAAAAATACTTAATCGGGCATCCTGTCATAATCTACCCCCTGACATCAACAACCCAGATGACAGTCACTTGGTGGGATACCATAAGACCATGGGATATAAGAGCAGAATTAGGACATTCGGCCCATCGAGTCTGCTCCACTTTTCGATCATGGCTGATACATTTCTCATCCCCATTCTCCTGCCTTCTCCCCATAACCCCTGATCTCCTTAATAATCAAGGATCTATCTATCTCTGTCTTAAAGACACGTAGTGACTTGGCCTCCACAGCCATCTCCGGCAATAAGTTCCACAGATTCACCACCCTCTTGCTGATACATACAGATGTATACCTGGAATTATCTCCCTAAACCACTTTCACCTCTTTTAAGACATTCTTTAAACACTTACTTCTTTGCCTGAGCTTTAGGTTATCGGTCCTAATACCCCCTGATGTGGATTTGTGTCAAATATTGTTTGTTAACCATCCTGTGAAACACATTGGGACATTTCATTGCACAATAGATATGTCACAATACAAATTGCTGTTGTTATTTTTTTTTTAATGGCTTGAATTTCTATAATGCCTTTTACGATCTCAGGTCACCCTTGTTAATTCATTCTGAAGCCAGATGGTGAGGTAAGAAACCAGATGCCAATATTTTACTTGATACTCGAGTTATTGACAGCATGCAGCAGTACATCTGGCCACCTCCTCATTAACCAATACCCAGTATCCCAGAGGTCTCTCTTTACACTCTTTTGAGAATCAGTAAAATAAACTCATCAACGAATAAACAATTAACAGCCCCTTAAAGGGACATGGTAACAAGAAGATAAAATTACAAAGGAATATGTCAAATTAAAATTACGTTCCCAGGGCGAATGATACACTCCAGCCCCTGTGGCATCCACAGACTTTGGAAGACCTCAAGGGTGCTGATGCTACATGCCCCCCTCTCCAAGGGCACCAAGACATGAATGTAGCCACAAAAGAGGGGCAGACAGTCAGACCTAGCCCAAGCCTCTCTTTATGAGCATTTATTAGCATCACACCGTGGTGCCCTACAGATTACTCAGGGAGGCCGAGCTGCTGTGACAACATTCACATATGTCTTGCAGTCTTGAGCTTTGGATAGGGATGGTGGAGGCTCCAACTTTTTCTCCACCATACGGCTGACCAGGAGTCTCTCCCCATTCTAACCACCTGCCATTTGCAGGTAGTGATGCATGATCAATTGCACAAACACTTGAGTTGGGTACAACTGAGGCTTTATTGCTCTAAGATGTGTGGCCTCCCACAGCAGCTGACGAAATGGCTGCAGCATGGAGGACACACATATTTATACTCCGCCTACTGGGCGGAGCCAGCAGGCAGGAAATACCAAAGTACCTATAGTACAGGTCCTACCATACATCATCAAATAGAGGTGCAACAGTGGTTTACCACATTCACCCTCTGTTAAAACTGAGTCCGGCAGGGGTGGTGGAGAATTATATACAACAAATGGTTTCCTTTTTACATTTACATTTACATTTACATTGACATTTGATAGAGGGAAAAAAAATGTCTTTTGTGGTCCAGTGGACCAGTTAGAGGTTTAATCGGTCCGGGGCCTTGATGTGCCGCTGGGAGCGACGTAGTGGTGGCGGCGATGCCGATGCTGGTCTGATGTCCGGAGCCACCGGGAACGTGCCGAAATCCTCTTCATCCTCGAGCGTGGGCAGGGGGAGGATGGATGGTCCCGGGGGGGGTTGGTGCTGGGAGCGCCGGGGGAGGGGAGAGTGGTGCCGGGCCGGGGGTGCGTGTGTATGACCTGCTGGTGCCAGGTCTCTGAGGGAGACAGTATCCTGGCGGCCGTCGGGGTATGCCATAGCATACTAGGGGTTTGCATGGAGCAATTGCACCCTTTCCACCAACGGGTTCGCCTTGTGGAGTCGGACGTGCCTACGGAGAAGGACGGGTCCTGGAGCTGCGGGCCAAGTCGGGAGCGACACCCTGGATGTGGACTTCCTGGGGAAGGCAAAAAGGCGTTCATGGGATGTGTTCGTGGCGGTGCACAGCAGTGACCGAATGCAGTGTAGTGCATCAGGGAGGACTTCCTGCCAGCGGGAGGCCGGGAGGTTCCTGGACCGTAGGGCCAGTTGGACGGCCCTCCATACTGTCCCGTTCTCCCTCTCTACCTGTCCATTTCCCCGGGGGTTGTAGCTTGTCGTTCGGCTGGAGGCGATACCCCTGCTGAGCAGGGACTGACGCAGCTCATAACTCATGAATGAGGATCCCCTGTCACTGTGGATGTAGGCGGGGAAACCGAACAGAGCGAAGATTGTGTTGAGGGCTTTGATGACGTCATATTGGGGCATGGGATGGCGATGGGGAATCTGGAGTACTCATCGACCACACTGAGAAAATACGTGTTACGGTCGGTGGAGGGGAGGGGCCCTTTGAAATCCACGCTGAGGCGTTCAAAGGGGCAGGAGGCCTTCACCAAGCGCGCACGGCCTGGCCGGTAGAAATGCAGTTTGCACTCCGCACAGACCTGGCAGTCCTTGTGGATTGTCCGTACTTCCTCGACGGAGTAGGGCAGATTGCGAGCCTTTATGAAATGGTACAACCGTGTGACTCCCAGGTGACAAAGACTGTCGTGCAGGGTCCGGAGTCAGTCTACCTGTGCGCTGGCACTTGTACCTCGGGATAGGGCGTCTGGGGGCTCGTTGAGCTTACCGGGGCGATACAAAATCTCGTAATTGTAGGTGGAGAGCTCGATCCTCCACCTCAAGCTCTTATCATTCTTGATCTTGCCCCACTGTGTGTTATTGAACATGAAGGCTACCGACTGTTGGTCAGTGAGGAGAGTGAATCTCCTGCCGGCCAGGGAATGCCTCCAATGCCGCACAGTTTCAACGATAGCTTGGGCCTCTTTTTCGACGGATGAGAGCTGAATTTCTGAGGCATGAAGGGTGCGGGAAAAGAATGCCACTGGTCTGCCTGCCTCATTGAGGGTGGCGGCTAGGACGACATCTGATGCATCGCTCTCTACTTGAAAGGGCAGTGTCTCGTCTACTGCGTGCATCCCATCCTTGGCGATATCAGCTCTGATACGGGCAAAGGCCTGTTGTGCCTCAGCGTCAGGGGAAAATGGGTTGACTGTATGAGTGGGCGCGACTTGTCCGCATAGTTTGGGACCCACTGAGCGTAGTACGAAAATAACCCAAGGCAGCGTTTGTTGGTCTTGGGGCAGTGGGGGAGGGGGAGCTCCATGAGGGGGCGCATGCAGTCGGGATCGGGCCCCAGAACTCCATTCTGGACCACATAGCCGAGGATGGCTAAGCGGTTCGTGCTAAACACGCACTTCTTGTTGTAGGTGAGGTTTAGGAGAGTGGCAGTGCGGAGGAATTTGGCAAGGTTGGCGTTGTGGTCCTGCTGATCATGGCCACAGATGGTGACATTGTCTAGGTATGGAAAGGTGGCCTGCAACCCGTACCGGTTGACCATTCGGTCCATCTCCCTTTGGAAGACCGAGACCCCGTTGGTGATGCCGAAGGATTTGAGGTCTACCGTTGAGAAGACCCGGTACTGTACAATCTGATTGACCATATCAGATATGCGTGGGAGGGGGTACGCATCGAGCTGCGTGTACCGATTGATGGTCTGGCTGTAGTCCACGACCATTCTGTGTTTCTCCCCAGTTTTAACTACTACCACTTGAGCTCTCCAGAGGCTGTTGCTGGCCTCGATGATGCCTTCCCGAAGCAGCCACTGGACCTCTGACATGATGAAGGTCCTGTCCTGGGTGCTGTACTATCTGCTTCTGCTGGCGACGGGTTTGCAATCTGAGGTTAGATTTGCGAAGCGGGAAGGCGGATCGACCTTTAGGGTCGCGAGGCCGCACAGTAAGGGGTGGTAGGGGCCCGCCGAATTTCAGGGTTAGGCTCTGGAGGTTGCACTGGAAGTCCAGGCCGCGTAGCAGGGCAGCGCAGAGGTTAGGGAGGATGTTGAGGTGGAAGCCGCTGTATTCTATGCCCTGGACCGTGAGTGTGACCGTACAGTACCCCCGGATCGCCACAGAATGGGATCCGGAGGCCAGGGGGATTTTTTGGTTGGCGGGGTGTACCGCGAGGGAGCAGCACCTTACCATATCCGGGTGGATGAAGCTTTCAGTGCTCCCGGAGTCCAGCAGGCAAGCGGTCATGTGTCCGTTGATTTTAACACTGGTCGATGCGGTGGCCCGGTTGTGCAGACGAGACTGGCTGATGGTCACTGAGGCGAGTCGTGGTCGGTCGTCGCTGGTGTTGGATGATGGAGAGCCCGGGGGACACCGGTCCTGGAATGCTGGCGGAGCCCATGTGCCGTGGGGCAGACAAGATGGCGGCTCCTGAAGATCTTGAGGAGGACAAAATGGCGGCGCCCATGGGCCGCACGTGGTGGGAGTTGAAAAAGATGACGGCGCCCATGGGTCACACGTGTTGCTCGGAGGGGAAGATGACGGCGCCCACTGGCCACGCTTGGTCTGAGGGGGAGAAGATGGCGGCGCCCACTGGCCGCGCGTGGTCCGGGGAGGTGAAGATGGCGCCGCCCATTGTCCGTAAACAAGGGGGGTGGGGGTGACAGCGGAGACTGCGCGGGCCGGGCACACCGTGGCGAAGTGCCCCTTCTTGCCACTAGCCTTGTAAAGGGCAACGCGGACCGCGCAGCGTTGGCGGGGTTTTTTCTGCTGGCCGCAAAAGTAGCATCGGGGACCCCCGGGGTTCGCTGGCTAGCGCGTGCCGCAGGCGTATTGGCTGGGTAAGGCCCCGCTGGGGCGGCCGTCTGTGGGATTCACGATGCGTAGGAGGGGTGGGCCGCGCATCTGGGGGTGTAGTCCTGAATGTTGCGCGAGGCGACTGTCATAGAGAGCGCTAGTTTCTTTGTCTCTGCTAGGTCGAGCGTGTCCCCTTCTAACAGTCACTGGCGTATGAGGTCCGACCCAATCCCCGTAACAAACGCGTCCCGCCTGAGGAGGTTTGAATGTTCAGTGGCCGTAACGGCCTGACAGTCACAGTGCCGGACGAGTGTGATTAGGGCCCACCAGAAGTCTTCTATGGACTCACCAGAGAGTTGAGGGCGAGTGGCGAGTACGTGCCTCGCGAAGAGCGTGTTTGTCTTCTAAGCATAATTTTCTTTGAGAAACGTCATGGCTTCGGCACAGTTTGGCGCGTCCTGGTTTAGCGGAAAGACGCTGGAACTCAACCTTGAGTACAGGATCTGTATCTTCTGAGCCTCCGAGACAGGGCTGGGCGCCGAGTTGATGTATGCCTCGAAACAAGCTAGCCAGTGTTGAAAGTCCTTTATGGCATCGCTTGAATGCGGATCCAGCTGCAGGCGATCCGGTTTGATACGGAGGTCCCTCTTTTGTAAATCTTAGAGCAATAAATTGATGCACGATCAATTGCACAAAGACTTGAGTTGGGTACAACTGAGGCTTTATTGCTCTAAGATGTGTGGCCTCCCACAGCAGCTAGCGAAATGGCTGCAGCATGGAGGACACACATATTTATACTCCGCCTACTGGGCAGAGCCAGCAGGCAGGGACTACCAACGTACCTATAGTACAGGGCCTACCATACATCACCAAATAGAGGTGCAACAGTGGTTTACCACAGGTAGTTAATCAGCCTCAAACAAGACCAGAGGAAGCTGGGAAAACCCAACAGGTCAGCCAGCACTTGTCAGGGGGGCAACAGAGCTAATGTGTCGAGTCATGGACCCTTTGTCAGAACTGAAAGGGGGAGAATATTGATGTGTTGGGTGTTCTGGATCACAAACAGGTCACCAACACTGGAAGTGGTGCAACTCTATTTTATTATAAGGTTAACTATATTAACATAATTGAACTGTGGGTAAATGCAATACCAGCTTTAACTGTTGACCCTTGCCTAGTCCTAACCAGGTGATGCACTCAGCACATGGTGAATGTCTGTGTTGCGGGCTGTGAGCTCTGTGCTCCGAGCTGGCTGCTACTAGAATCCACAGGAACTCTCCTGACCCCTGTCTTTATAGTGCGTGTGCTCTCACTGGTGATTGGCTGAGGTGCTGTATATGCTGATTGGTCCCACTGCATGTCCATCAGTGTGTGTGTGTGTGTGTCTGCACCATGATATACTGGTGTATATTATGACATCCCCCCTTTTATATAAAGAATATGTGCCTGCGTGACAATAAATATTGTGTAGTGAATGTACCTGACTATGTGTGTGCGTGTTATTTACATGACTATGTACATGAGGCTAATCTATTTACACGGGAAGGTGCCTGGTGGCGAGAAATAGGGTGTCACACCAACAACGAAATGAACATTTTTTACAAACTACTGGAACAATGAAACAGGATAATAGAACAGATCAGAGAGTCCAACATTGTAAAACTCATAAGTCAAGTTTCTGAGGTGGGCGACGAATTCTGGTTGACCGCCTCAAGGGTGGGTCAGGAGCCGCCGGCTGAGGAATGGGCTGGGCCCCGGCAGAGTGAGGAGGATGCAGAGTATTCGGAATCTCCACATAGTCCAGGTTGGGGACAACAGGAGGGCGTGGCACCGGTGGAGGATCACGTAGCGAGCGTGGAACGAGACGAAGGGAACGCCGATTGAGGCGGCGAATAGAACCATCTGGCAGATGAACCGGGAACGAACGGGGAGACACCTGCTGAAGAACCACAGCAGTTGCAGACCAGCCACCCTCCGGAAGATGGATCCGGACGTAGTCATCCGGTGCCAGAGCAGGGCGATCAGTCGCCCAAGCGTCATCCGCCGCCTTGTGTTGTGCACGAGACTGTTGCATCTGCTGACCGACCGGAATGTGGTTGAGGTCTGGGACGTGAATGGACGGCACCGTGGTCCTGAGGGTGCGACCCATGAGCAGCTGGGCTGGCGACAGGCCTGTGGAGAGTGGGGCCGAACGATAGGCCAGCAAGGCGAGGTAGAAGTCGGATCCTGCATCGGCAGCCTTGCAGAGGAGCCGTTTGATGATGTGGACGCCCTTTTCCGCTTTGCCATTGGATTGGGGGTGCAGGGGACTGGATGTCACATGCACAAAGTTGTACCTGCTGGCAAAGTTGGACCATTCCTGGCTCACGAAGCAGGGGCCATTGTCCGACATCACAGTGAGTGGGATGACGTGACGAGCAAAGGTCTCCTTGCAGGCACGGATGACCGCCGATGATGTGATGTCGTGCAGGCGTACGACCTCCGGGTAGTTCGGAAAATAGTCTACAATCAGAACATAGTCCCTGCCGAGCGCATGGAACAGGTCAACGCCTACCTTAGACCAAGGGGGCGTGACCAACTCATGGGGCTGTAGGGTCTCATGTGGTTGGGCCGGCTGGAACCGCTGACAGGTGGGCAGTTGAGCACTGTGTTGGCGATGTCCTCATTGATGCCGGGCCAGTACATACCCTCTCGGACCCTCCGTCGGCACTTCTCCATGCTAAGTTGGCCCTCGTGTAGCTGTTCCAAAACGAGCTGGCGCATGCTGCGCGGGATCACGATGCGGTCCAGCTTCAGGAGGACACCATCGAGTACTGCCAGATCGTCTCTGATATTGTAGAACTGCGGGCATTGGCCCTTGAGCCACTCGTCCGTCATGTGGCGCATGACACGCTGTAGTAGGGGGTCAGCCGCAATCTCGCGGCGAATGTGGATAAGGCGTTCATCTGTGGCCGGCAGTATGGAGGCCGTGAAGGCCACATGGGTGTCAACCCACTCTAAGACATCAAAACTCATGTCCGGTCTAGTCTGTCTACCTAACCAGTTCAGTTGCCCAATTAAACTTCGCAGTTGCTCTTTTTCTATCTTTGAAACCATTGCGTCTTTTTGTGAAACTCGGCTACAACTAATTGCTATTGGGCTGATGCTTTCCAAATAAGATTGCTGACGTAAAGTTGCTGTGATATGGAGAGTCTAAAGTTCTGTTCCTTTTTCACAAACACACATTTATTTCATTCCAACAGCCTTTGCACAAAACTCTAACTATACATCACCCCGACAGTGGCCACCTGAAGCCCCTTTACATAACAGTGTCAATTAATGGATACTTAACATAAATGAGCAACTAAGTGCAATGTCTCTTAACCCATGACTTAACATTCCTCAATAGCTGTCTACCCCAACTTCAAATGTCTATTGATGCCAGTAAATTCCTGGCAGTTTCTCCTGATCTTTTGCTGAACCTTGCTTAACACCAGGGATAATTCCCTTGCTCTTCTTGCAAAAAGCACATGGGATCCTTAAATTTGTGTTTGACGGGAACCTCCGTTTAAATTCTCACCTGAAAGATATCTCTGATAGTGCAGCACTCCCCCATAAAGTACTGGAATGTCCGCCCAAATCCTTGCAGTCAAGTCCTGGACTGGACTTGAATCCACAACCTTGTGACTCAGAGTGCTGCCAACAGAGCTCTAGCTGAATACTGAAATCTTGAGGGCGCAGTGATGGATTCACGTACACAATGGCAGCATACTGCTTTATTTGTTATCCATTGGGAGCTCCTCACCATTCTGCAATTTCACCATGAAGATTGTCTGCACTTCCCAAATTCCATCTCACCTTTTTGTATCCTGGGATCTATCATCAAAGATTTGTCTGTTATGAGCCCTTGTAACCGAACGTAGAGTCAAAGTCTATCAATCTGCACTGATTACCTCAGTGCTGAAGTCTCCTCGTTAAGGAAATAATCCTTGAGGTTTGCAACTACTCTGCTCATTTTACTTCTCTTTTCCTTTCAGAATCTTTAAGGTCTTCTCTTTACTGTTAGAGCACTTACCTTTGTGTCTAATTTCTGCACTACATTAATTTCCAATATCTTTCCGAGCCTCTGATGAACTGTTGAACCTGTGTCTGAAACTTCCTGTCATTTACTCAGTGGGCAGGCTGCAAGATATTAATGTTATTTTGTGTATTTCTGTCATGCTGTAAGGCTTCTCTTTGCTTTTTTTTAACATCTCATATCTTTCTATTTGTGTTAAAATGTAACCAGTTGTGAGGTGGACCAATGCCCTGAGGTCACAATTAGGCAGTGGACATAAGGGACGCTGGGAGAAGAATTCTGACCAAAGACGTCATTGCCGAGGCTCTTATTGAGCTTTTCCAAAATAAAGACTAAACAAGGATGGACGCACGCAGATACAGACATTCGGGATGTGTCGCTGGGGTGGTGGCCAACCACCGGACACCCTGTATACAGAAACTGGCCGAGACGATGGCCTCTCGGGTGTGTGTGAATGGCTTCCTTTCTGCCTACCCAGGATACAGAAATCACATCCATTGCTGGCAGGTACCTGGAGACCCCCGCCCGTGCTGAGAACAGGAAATGACCACATGCAGATGGTCTTTGCATGGCCAGGGTGGGATTGATAACCCCATCAGATTGGATGACGCGATTTAAGACTCTGGGCGGAATTAAACCAAAATATCCTTAAGTTATTTTTGACGAGTTTGGCAGGATGTTTCCTGTCAGCTTTTTGGGTGAGATCCACACTGGTATTCCCCCACATTTAGTCATATGTTTGGGCCTTGGGGTGTTTCTCCCCAGTCTAGCTCACACTGAGAAATGTTGTCAACAGTGGGGAACTGAACTCGCCGGTGGGTCCAACTCCTTACAGATTGGGCCATCATTTTGAAAGGGTGCCCGGATCTCTAAGTGTGATTGAGGGTCCCCCAGGCCCCCGACTCATGCACAATATCACCCCCATGCAGAGAGGACACTCCACTATGGGGTCGCTGAGTGCCCCCCACTTTTCAGGCCTCCTCACCCCTCCTCTTGGGAATACCCGTTTCAGGTCCCCCGCCCCTCACCCCCCCAACCTCTATGAGGCGCTCTCATACCCGCCCTTTACCCTCCCCGCCCTTCATGCCTTCCCTCAGCCCTCTTTTCATGGACATGTCCCTCCTCAGGACTCAACCCTTGGCAGTGTCACCATGGCACCCGGGCACCCTGGCAGTGCCCCTGCCAGCCTGGCAGTGCACCCAGGCATCCTGGAAATGCCAGGGTTGCAGTACCAAGGTGACAGACTGGAAGTGCCCAGATACCCAGGTGCCAGTAGGGGTGCCAGGGTGCTCCACTGGCCTGTCCTTGATCACCCAGGGTACTGCAATAGCCTGGGAGAACCCACTTATGCCTGGTCCACGTTTGTATGGACTAGTACCAAACAGTTTGCTGGCATGCTCTGGCAGGCGGGGCCGTTAGGTCCTGGGTGCCACAAGAATCTGGCGAATGCATATTTAAATTAAGCTAATGGCTCATCCGGTAAGGGCAAGATCCAGATCTTGCGAGATTCACTGACTTCGTCACCAACACCAAGTTGGGCACAACGAGGCCGCTAAATCGCACTCATTATCTGATATGCCAAGAGACCAGCGTCAGAAAGGGGTCAAAGTCACAGCTCTCAAGGACATTGCGGCTGCACCCAGGAAGTTGGACTTGGTCAGTCATGGGAAGCCACGTGAAAGAATTTGTTTGGGGGACTAAACAACTGGGAACGAGCTCCTGCACACGGACCTATTAGGCAACTGTTGTTGTAAAATTGGTTTGTGGACTAATAAAGGTTTCTATGAAGTGAAAATTGTATCCATAATTTGTTTCATGTTTTTGATTCCAAAATACGAGGTGAACACCTTAGAGGCTAGTGAGACTCCCTATTGAGGAGTCTTACAAGCCTTTCCCCTCTCAATGCATGGTTAATAAAGCTCATTTTTCTGCTCCAGGTCATTATTTTAAAGGCACATTTGTAAGTTTAAGTAATGCATTTGT
The DNA here is from genome assembly GCF_047496885.1 of Scyliorhinus torazame. Lineage (NCBI taxonomy): Eukaryota > Metazoa > Chordata > Chondrichthyes > Carcharhiniformes > Scyliorhinidae > Scyliorhinus > Scyliorhinus torazame. The sequence continues at coordinate 46,945,722 of NC_092724.1, forward strand.
CCCATGTGTTCCTCAGCAGGCGTTTCTGACCAGATTCCATTTTTGCTCCGTAGCAACATTAATGAATCATTTCTCCAAGTCAATCTCCTTTGGCTCTTTGCTCACTGCACTTGCAGTTGACCTTTTTGCCATTGTGTTTCTGAGTGTTGGTTGTCAGCAGGTTTTAATCCCAAAGCACGTCAAATTTAATCATGTGGCCACCTTAGAGCCAAGAAATGCCTTGATTTCCATTTTCTGTAAGTTGTCAGGATCAGTTAGCCTAACAGAATCAAGATCAAAATGGCCTTCTGATGCACTGGTCATGAAGTAATCGTGCATCACGTTTCCTGATTCCCACGCCAGAGAGTTGGACGCTCCCATTTTTTGCTTTTTACAGTGTTGGTTGACTGAGGCAAGGCATATTCAGATCAGCTCTGCAGCACCACCAGGTTTTCTGGCAGACAGTGACCAAGCCAACACATGAAGAATGTCAACTTGGACAGTGTGATGAATGTAGGAATTTCAGATATATTGTATTATATGTATTTGGTGCAGTAAAGGGTAAAAGCCCAGGTTAGTGTGTGTATGATGGCTGCAGTAGTGTTTCTTTCTCAATCTTGGTTTACAAGAAAAGGCAGGCACTTTGGCTACAGAGGTGCAATTAAAGCTTCATTAAAATTGGGCTAATGGAATTTTGTTTGTATAAAAATAAGGTTCCTTGGGGAATAGATAGTTAGAGTTTAGTGAGATGATGTAGTTAGTGGGAGGAGCCTGGAGCTCAAGCATCAGATGTTGAGGTCTGGAGTTCAATTTTGTTCACTCTGTGAACAGACCAGCAGTTTCTCTCAAAGCAGTTTAGTTAAAAAGATTTTACCTGTGAACAGAACAGCAGTTTCTGAGAAGGTTTGCAGTTTAAACAGTAGTTTGACACAGGCAAGAACCTACAAGCTGGGTCCTGAAGGATCTTTTTCTCAAAGCGGTTCATCCAAGACATCACTTTACAGCAAGTGCTCCTGGTTTGGCTAACTGTATCTAAAAGTGGATTTTGACCTGAAATGGGTTTTGCTTGAGTGGAGATAAAGATAGCAGTTAGGAATTATTATTTAATTTAATTGTTAAGCATTGTTCAACTGGTAAGTTATTAACTGTATAAGTTATTTTCCTTATGATGTTAAAGTTAGTTTTAAGACAGTGTTCATAATACAATTTGTTTAATACACCATATCCTTTTTTATACGTGGAATCACTCTTATAGTGAACCATTCTCTCCTCACAGTCTTACAAATTAAATAAAATATTGGGGTTTCTGTCTGGGATCTGATCCGGGATCGTTTTTAACAGAGGTTAGGCGTTGATTGTGAAATGCACATCCGTGCCTTCAGGGCAGGTGGGGAGGATAAGTAGAATAAAGAATGCCTGTTCTCAATGTTGCAATTATTTCTTTGGAAAGGGGAGAATAAGAAGTAGCGACAATCATATCTTGAGCGAACACAATAGTCTCATCCGACCACTCAATAATGTAAAAACAAGCATGTTAAATTATCCACTTGAAGGATGCTTTCATTCCATTCAAAGAAAGTCAAAGTTGCAATAACTAATATTTACACAGCCAGAATAGTCATCAGAACACTGCGCTAAATCCGGAACAAAGCTGTTTAAATGTCAGGAATAGAATTAATACTGAACTAGTGATGATGATGAATTCTTAAAATACATACTTTGATTTTTCTTTTTGTTTGTAAAGTGTTGCTTGGTGCAATGGTAGCACTTTTGTTGTTGAGTCAGAAGATTTTCTGTTCAACTCCCACTCCACAGACATTAGTACCTATTCTGGTTGACACTTCATTGCAGTACAAATGGAGTGCTACATTGTCAGAGATTGTTGGCCGAATAACTCTCTGGAGATTGCTTCGGAGGAGGGTTGCCTCATACAATGCAGGTTGAAGTATATCCATAGAGATAGATATCCATAGATTCCCTACAGTACAGAAGGAGGCCGTTCGGCCCACCGAGTCTGCTCTGACCCTCAAAAAGAGCACTCTACTTAGACCCATACCCCCACCTAACCTGCACATCTTTTGGACACTGAGGGGCAATGTAGCATGGCCAATCCAGCTGATTTGCACATCTTTTGGACTGTGGAAGGAAAACAGAACATGCAGAGGAAACCCACGCAGCCACGGGGAGAATTTGGAAACTCCCCACAGTAGTCACCCAAGGCTAGACTGGAACCCAGGTCCCTGGCGTTGTGAGGCAGCAGTGCTAACCACTGTCCCAAGTTGTCAGGTGGAGTCAGGGAAGGAGCCCAAAGACTTCCTCACCTCCATGAGATGTTGTCAAATGGTGGAAATGGTAGTGGCATGCCTGCCTACTAACCAGAGGCCGCTGGAAAATTATTTGGCCAATTAATGGCCACTTCTCATCCCTGCCAACATTTTACTGGCTTTGGGAAGGGCCATCACTGTACCAAGGCTCACGGAGGGGCACTGGCTGCCTCTGCGGGGCACCCATTGGAGGGTTGACCCTTTCAATCACTGGGGTCTGCCTGCTTGGCCCATGGTACGTTAAATAAAAAATAGTATCTGAGCTTCGAGGCCCTCAATACGGAAGTGCTTCATCTTCAACAGCTTCAACAGTGGTGGCATTGCCAAGACTACCAGCTCTCTGATTGGGCAGCAGCTCTGAGAGATGAATGACCACCCTTAATTGGATGGCTAATCCGGTGGCTGCCTCATAATTGGCCGCAGCCAGTAAAATCCTACATAGGGACCCGCTGTTCACCCGCATGGGCACAGGACCTGTCCCGTGGCAGAACTTCCTAACCTTGGGAAAAATTAAATGTCCTGTTCTTTGAATTAGACTTTATAACCTTGGTTTTAATTACCTATTCAAGTGGATGGAAAAGATTCCATGACCGTGGGGAACACTCCTGGGGCGGGATTCTCCGAACCCCCGACGGGTCGGAGAATCGGCGGGGGCTGTCGTGAATCCCGCCCCCGCCGTGTCCCTAAGCCTCCGCAACCAGAGATACAGCGGGGGTGGGAATCGCGCCGCGCTGGTCGGCGGGCCCACCCCTGCCGATTCTCCGGCCCGCGATGGGCCGAAGTCCCGCTGCTGGAATGCCTGTCCCACCAGCGTGGATTAAACCACCTTTTGAACGGCGGGACAAGGCGGCGCGGGCGGGCTCCGGGGTCCTGGGTGGGGGGCACGGGCCGATCTGGCCCCGGGGGGTGCCCCCACGGTGGCCTGGCCCGCAATCGGGGCCCACCGATCCGCGGGCGGGCCTGTGCTGTGGGGGCACTCTTTTTCTTCCGCCTTCGCCATGGTCTTCACTATGGCGGAGGTGGAAGTGACCCGCCTCCCCTGCGCATGCGCGGGGATGACGTCAGCAGCCGCTGATGCTCCCGCGCATGCGCGGAACCGCATCGCCCGGCGAAGAACTTTCGGCCCCGGCTGGCGTGGCGCCAAGGCATGTCCCGCCAGCCGGTGGAGCGGAAACCGTGAGGGCTTGGCCCGCTAAAGGTACGGAGACTTCCACACCTTTGGGGCGGCCCGACGCCGGAGTGGTTCCCGCCACTCCATCACGCCGGACCCCCCGCCCCGCCGGGTAGGGGAGAATCCTGCCCCTGGTGTCTCGGTCAACATATATCTCTCAATCAACATCAGTGAAATAGTTCATTTGTTTTGTTGTTGTATATGGATGAGTGCTGTGCACAAATTGTCACTTGGCTTGCTTACGCAACAACTGTGACTACGCTTTCAAAGTATTTATTAGCTGTGAGAGCATTCTGAGGGGTGGGCAATACCAATCAAGTGAGGGACCCTCCTACCTACACCACATTGTCTGCAGCGGTTCATTGATGGGAGGCTTGTGTCTGATCACATAGAGTAGGAGCCAGGTTAGATTGGGGTCATTGTGGCGAAGCACTCCTGCTCCCCCTGTCCCACAAGCAGTGGTGTAAATGCATTTACCCTGTTCCATGCAACAGTGCTTGTCTTCCTATTAGCTGCCTAATTTCCTGAGGCCCAAGAAACCTGACTGGTTGGCATTAAAAGTGGAAGAGAGATAAAATATGCGGCACACAGCCTAATTAAAATGTTTAAATGAGTGTCCTGTATCCCAGGAGCAGGTTGGTTTCCCGTAACAGCCTCCCCGAACAGGCGCCGGAATGTGGCGACTAGGGGCTTTTCACAGTAACTTCATTTGAAGCCTACTTGTGACAATAAGCGATTTTTATTTCATTTCATTTCATTTCATTTCCATCGCCATTAAAAGCAGAAGTGGGCAGGTTCAAGGTGAATTGAGTTCAGTTTTGAGAATGTTTTGCATTTTAACATCCGACCCGATCAAGTATCATCTTTGGTTTTTAGGGTTTAAGATGTCTCTGATTGAGAATGCATAGTTGGTATTTGGGCACGCACCTCCTTGAAAATAGCATTAAAAGCATTGAAGAACACATTTATAACTGTGAGTCCTTGGATAGAGTTTTGATCTAATTTGACCAATGCTTTGTAGGTTGTGCGTATGCATTTATTGTTAAATCCTTTCCTCCCTGGCTTTTATTGGCCACTGTGGAGCTGGGTGAAACCTACAGAAAATTGCCTTCTGATCGGTTAACAACTAGTGCAGCATAAGTTTCATTAAAACTGTGTGAGATTTTCCTATTCTGCGGTCACTGAGTCCTTGCGAAGCCCTGGCGATATTACCTTGGATTATGAGGAAATTATCATAGGGTCATAGATGTTTACAGCATGGAAACAGGCCCTTCAGCCCAGCTTGTCCATGCCGCCCAGTTTTTACCACTAAGCTACTCCCAATTGCCCGCATTTGGCCCATATCCCTCTATACCCATCTTAGCCATATAATTGTCTAAATGCTTTTTAAAATACACAATTGTACCCGACTCTACTGCTGCCTCTGGCAGCGCGATCCAGACACTCACCACCCTCTGTGTGAAACAATTGCCCCTCTGGACCCTTTTATATCTCTCCTCTCTCACCTTAAACCTATGCCTTCTATTTTAGATTCCCCTACCTTTTCGAAAAGATGTTGACTATCTACCTTATCGAAGCCCTTCATTATTTTCTCGACCTCTATAGGATCACCCCTAAGCCTCCTATGCTCCAGGAAAGAAGTCCCAGTCTATCCAACCTCTTCTTATAACTCAAACCATCAAGTCCCGGTAGCATCCTAGTAAATCTTTTCTGCGTTCTTTCTGGTTTAATAATATCCTTTCTACAATAGAGTGACCAGAACACTATATTCAAAGTGTGGCCTTACTAATGTCCTGTACAACTTCAGCAAGACGTCCCAACTCCTATATTCAATGTTCTGACCAATGAAACCAAGCTTGCCGAATGTCTTCTTCATCACCCTGTCACCTGTGATCTCTGTTCTATAAATCTCCCCAACAGCCTACCATTAACTGAGTATGTCCTGTCCAATTCGATCTACCAAAATGCACCACCTCACATTTATGGAAGGTGATGCATTTTCCTGTTCTGTACTTGTGAAGCCCTGGCTATGTGACCTTGGATTACGAGAAAATAGTGAAACCATCTGTAGTAGTGTGACCCCTTTAAGGGAGCACGTTCCACTGACCACATGACCAGCTTGGGGCCTATTGCGCGAGAGTGCATGAATCCCGGCCAATGGGGATTTTGCATGGCGCCCTGGGAGCAGGGCGGGATAATCCAACGGAAAAGCAAAACACTGCAGATGACGGGAATCTGAAATAAAAACAAAATATGCTGGATTCGCTCTGCAGGTCAGGCAGCATCTTTGGAGAAGGAAAAATAGAGTTAACAGGAGGAATTCTATTCTCTCCCAGAAATGGGTGGGAGATACAGGAACCTGTTTTTTAAAATAAATTTAGAGTACCCAATTATTTTTTCCAATTATGGGGCAATTTAGCGTGGCCAATCCACCTACCTTGCACATAGAACATGGAACATAGACCATACAGTGCAGAAGGAGGCCATTTGGCCCATCAAGTCTGCACCGACCACTTAAGCCCTCACTTCTACTCTATCTCCGTAACCCAATTACCCCTCCTAACCGTTTTGATCACTAAGGGCAATTTATCATGGCCAATCCACCTAGCCTGCACGTCTTTGGACTGTGGGAGGAAACCGGAGCACCCGGAGGTAACCCACGCAGACACAGGGCGAATTTACAGACTCCGCACAGACAGTGACCCAGCGGGGAATCGAACCTGGGACCCTGGCACTGTGAAGCCACAGTGCTATCCACTTGTGCTACCGTGCTGCACAACATTTTTGGGTTGTGGGGTGAAACCCACGCAGACACAAGGAGAACGTGCAAACTCTACACAGGCAGCGACCCAGGGCCGGGATTCGAACCCGGGTTGACAGCACCGTAGGCAGCAATCCACCCCCCCCCCCCGCCCCAAGCTCTGGATCGGAAAGGTGAAGGACAAGGTCAAGGAAAGGTACCTGTCTCTAAATTACGCGGAAGTCTTCTCCTCGACAAGCAGAACCCTGCCTTGCCAATGACAATGTCAGCCAGTGAAAGCAAAAACGCTTGATAATGAGCGCGGTTGGTTTTTATTTATTTGTTCATGGGATGTGGGCGTCACAGGCTGGGCCAGCATTGATTGCCCATCCCTCATTGCTCTTGGGGGGGCAGTTAAGAGTCAATCACATTGCAGTAGGTCTGGAGTCACATGTAGGCCAGACAAGATAAGGACTTTAGTGACCCAGATGGGTTTTTACAATAATCGATGATGGCTTCATAGTCATCATTAGACTTTTAATTCCAAATTTTCATTGAATTCAAATTTCACCATCTGCAGTTTACAATGTTAGATGCTGTGGTGGATCGAGACATATAATGGAGGCTTCCAGTAGTAAACAAAGGTTTTATTGATGAAAGGCAAATGTAGTTAGATAACAGGCACATAATACTACACAACAGGTCTTTACTCTTCAGCTCCTGTGGTAGTCACGACTGTTGTATTATATTGTATATACTGCACTGCATACGAAGGTATTACGGTAAGGCCCCTGTACTACAGGTACGGGGGTAGATCCCTGCCTGCTGGCTCCGCCCAGTAGGCGGAGTATAAATGTGTGTGCTCCCAGAACTGCAGCCAACCAACCCCGGGAAGTGCTACTTCTGCGGACAGACAAAACACCTCCGGCAGCGCTGCCCGGCGCGGAGCACTCTCTGCAAGGCCTGCGGCAAGAAAGGACATTTCGCTGCAGAGTGCCAGGCCTGCTCAATCGCCGTTATTGTCCCTGCACCCCGCGTGCGACCAGTGGGCACCGCCATCTTCCTCGCCTCAGACCACGTGCGGCCCGTGGGCGCCGCCATCTTGCTCCCCTCACAACACGTGCGGCCTGTGGGTGCCGCCATCTTGCTTGCCTCACAACCAATGGGCGGAGCCATCTTGCCTGCCCCAGGACACGTGTGGCCCGAGGGCGCCATCATCGTGCCTGCCTCAGGACACGTGTGGCCCGTGGGCGCCGCCATCGTCCCCGCCTCAGGACCCCTGCCCGTCGGGCACCTCATCGGGCCATTCCTCGCCTGCAACCGCCGCCGACTAGCCGGGTCTCGCCTCCATCACGATCGACCAGTCCCGACCGCACAACCTCGCGACCACGTCAACAAAGGTGAAGGTCGATGGGCATGACATATCCTGCCTTCTGGACTCCGGGAGCACAGAGAGCTTCATCCAACCCGATACGATAAGACGCCGCTCCCTCGTGGTACACCCCATAAACCAAAGAGTCTCCCTGGCCTCCGGATCCCACTCCGTGGCGAGCCGGGGGTACTGCATCGCCACCCTCACCATCCAGGGTGTAGAGTTCAGTGGCTTCCGGCTCTACGTCTTCCCCAACCTCTGCGCTGCCTTGCTACTCGGCCTGGACTTCCAGTGCAACCTCCAGAGCTTAACCTTGAAATTTGGCGGGCCCCTACCACCCCTCATGTATGCGGCCTCACGGCCCTTAAGGTCGACCCACCTTCTCTGTTTGCAAACCTCACCCTGGATTGCAAACCCGTCGCCACTAGGAGCAGACGGTACAGCACCCAGGACAGGACCTTCATCAGGTCTGAGGTCCAGCGGCTGCTGCGGGAAGGTATCATCGAGGCCAGCAACAGCCCCTGGAGAACCCAATAGGTAGTGGTGAAAACGGGGGAGAAAAACAGGATGGTCTTTGACTACAGTCAGACCATCAATCGGTACACGCAGCTCGGTGCGTACCCCCTCCAACCCATATCTGATATGGTCAATCAGATTGCTCAGTACCGGGTCTTCTCGATGGTGGACCTGAAATCTACCTACCACCAGCTCCCCATTCGCAAGGTAGACCGCCCGTACACCATGTTTGAAGTGGACGGCCGCCTTTACCATTTCCTTAGGGTTCCCTTTGGCGTCACTAACGGGGTCTCGGTCTTCCAATGGGAGATGGACCGAATGGTTGACCGGTACGGACTGCGAGCCACTTTCCCGTACCTGGATAATGTCACCATCTGCGGCCACGACCAGAAGGACCACGACGCTAACCTTTCCAAATTTCTCCACACCACCAAACTCCTCAACCTAACCTACAACAAGGAGAAGTGTATGTTCAGCATGAACCGATTAGCCATCCTCGGCTATGTGGTTCAGAACGGAGTTCTAGGGCCCGACCCCGATCGCATGTGCCCCCTCATGATCTCCCCCTTCCCCACTGCCCCAAGGCCCTCAAACGATACCTGGGGTTCTTTTCATACTACGCCCATTGGGTCCCTAACTAGGCGGACAAGGCCCGCCCACTCATCCACTCCACCGGTTTCCCACTGACGGCCGAGGCTCACCAGTCCTTCAACCGTATCAAGACCGACATCGCCAAGGTCGACTAGATGCTCCCCCTCCAAGTTGAGAGCGATGCATCAGACGTCGCTCTGGCCGCCACCCTCAACCAGGCAGGCCCGTGGCATTCTTTTCCCGCACCCTCCATGCCTCTGAAATTCGGCACTTCTCCGTCGAAAAGGAGGACCAAGCTATCGTTGAAGCTGTGCGGCACTGGAGGCATTACCTGGCCAGCAGGAGATTCACTCTCCTCACACACCAATGGTCGGTTGCCTTCATGTTTAACAACACACAGCAGGGTAAGAACAAAAATGATAAGATCTTGCGGTGGATGATCGAGTTCTGCACCTTTAATTACGAGCATTTGTATCGCCCCGGTAAGCTCAACGAGCCCCCCGATGCCCTGTCCCGAGGTACATGTGCCAGCGCACAAGTGGACCGACTCCGGACCCTGCACGACGATCTCTGTCACCCAGTGGTCACCCGCTTTTATCACTTCATTAAGTCCCGCAATCTGCCCTGCTACATCGATGAAGTCAGGGCTATCACCAGAGACTGCCAGGTCTGCGCGGCGTTTAAACTGCACTTCCGGCCAGACCGTGCACACCTGGTGAAGGCCTCCCGCCCCTTTGAACGCCTCAGCGTGGACTTCAAAGAGCCCCTCCCCTCCACCGACCGCAACACGTATTTTCTCAATGTGGTCGACGAATATTCCAGATTCCCCTTCGCCAACCCATGCCCCGATATGACGTCTGCCACCATCATCAAAGCCCTCAACACCATCTTCGCTCTATTCGGTTTCCCCGCCTACGTCCACAGCGACCGGGGATCCTCATTAATGAGCGATGAGCTGCGCCAGTACCTGCTCAACAGGGGCATTGCCTCGAGCAGGACGATCAGCTACAACCTTCGGGGAAACGGGCAGGTGGAGCGGGAGAATTGGACGGTCTGGAAGGCCGTCCAGCTGGCCCTATGGTCCAGAAATCTCCCGGCCTCTCGCTGGCAGGAGGTCCTCCCCGACGCCCTTCACTCCATTTGGTCGCTCCTGTGCACGGCGACTAATTAAACCCCCCATGAACGTCTCCTTGCCTTCCCCAGGAAGTCCACCTCCGGGGTTTAGCTCCCAACGTGGCTGGCAGCTCCAGAACGTTCTCCTCCGCAAGCACGTGCGGCTGCACAAGGCGGACCCGTTGGTTGAGAGGGTACAGCTACTCCATGCAAACCCGCAGTACACCTACGTAGCGTACCATGACGGCCGCCATGACACAGTCTCCCTCAGGGACCTGGCACCAGCTGGGCCCCCACATGCCCACCCCTTCGCCCCGTCGCCACCCTCCCTTCCCCCAGCGCACCCCACCACAGCCCCCGCTTCAGAACAATCCATCCTCCCCTTGGTCCCACCCGGGGATGAAGAGGATGTCGACACGCTCCCGGAGTCACCGACGACCGAGCCGACGCCTGACTCGCCACCAGCACTGCGGCGCTCTCAACGACTGATCAAGGCGCCTGACCATCTAAATTTGTAACCTTCTCTGGAATTTTAATGTCAACCTGTATGTAAATAGTTTTCCACCACCCTCACTGGACTCATTTTTAACGGGGTGAATGTGGTAGTCACTACTGTTGTATTATATTATATATACTGCACTGCATACGAGGGTATTACGGTAAGGCCCCTGTACTACAGGTACGGGGGTCGATCCCTGCCTGCTGGCTCCGCCCAGTAGGCGGAGTATAAATGTGTGTATTCTCAGAACTGCAGCCATTTCGGCAGCAGCTGTAGGAGGCCACACACCTCTGTGTAATAAAGCCTCGATTACTCTCTACTCTCATCTCATCGTAATTGATAGCGCATCAGCTCCCTGGTCCACATTGCCTGGGGTCCTGCTCCCAAGGCCCCACACAAACTCCCCATTGGCCAGGGTTCGCGTGCTCCCCTGCAATAGGCCCCGAGCCGGTTATGTGGTCAGTGGAACTCGTCCCCTTGAAGGGGCCACATTACCACAGATGGATTTACTATTTTCTCATAATCCACGGTAATGTAGCCAGGGTTTCACAAGTACAGAACAGGAAAATCCCAGCTGCAATCACTGGTCTGTTCTTAGATTATCTATTTGCAGCCAAGATGGCTTTTTAAAATAAATATTTTTATTCTCCTTTTTCACATTTTCATCAAAATTTACAACAGATAATCAACAATAACAACAAATACAATGGCAATTCCCTAGCCAACAACCCCCTTATTCCACCCACCCTCAAACAGCTCCCAACATTTTGAATACAAAACACAAATGAAAAAAAATTATCAATAACTTCTACATTCCAACCTCCCCCGCCCTAATGTTCAATGTCATCCAATTCATGAAAATGCATGATGAACAAAGCCCATGAGTTGCAGAAACCTTCCATCCTCGCCCTCAACTCGAACTTTACTTTCTCGAGCGTTAAGAACTCCAGCAGAGCCCCCCGCCATGCCGAGGACCAGAGCGGAGAAGCCGACATCCACCCCATCAGAATCCGCCTTCGGGCGATTAGCGAGGCGAAGGCCAAGATATCTGCCTCTGCACCCACTTCCAACCAATCCAACACCCCGAATATGGCTTCTAGGGGACCCGGTTCGAGTCTCACATGCACCACCTTTGAGATTACCTCCCTCCAATATCCCTCCAGTTTTGGGCAGGACCAAAAAATATGAACGTGATTAGTGCCCCCCCCCACACCATTTACATCCATCCTCCACCCCTCAAAAAGTTGGCTCATACTCGCCCTTGTGAGGTGCGCCCTATACACCACCTTCAACTGTATCAGCCCTAACCTCGCGCACAAAGTTGACACATTCACCCTCCGGAGCACCTCACACCATGACCCCTCCTCAATTCAGCCAAGATGCTTTTATGAATGCAATAATTGGCATTCATTATCTTGGGATAGAACAGGGAGGGAAATAAATTCAACCAAGATTTCAGTTTCCTGACATACATCGCGAAACCTGCTAGAAAGTATGTGTGGAGGAATATCAGATAAGGTGAGAGACGTTCACATTATCAAAGATCCTGCCAGCACTCACTGTCCAGATTCATACTTCAAGAATGGGTGAGCTGTCGGTCAATGGTAATATCCATGGATCTGTTTCCAGCATACGTCAATGCCTTCAGGAGAGGAGACATTGTCGACCATTGCATGAGGTACAAGCACCATCTGTTCTATAAATAATTAAATAGAGACTCAGGGAAAATGAGAAAAGATAGATGTCAAAAAGAAGGTCAAAGATTGTGATGAATTTACTGTTAAGAAATATTGCAAATCTGACGAGTTCAGTGATCAGGCTATTGGGAGGTGAATGTATTCATAGAGACAGTACCTGACACCTGTGCCTGGAGATTAAAGGTCGAGATGTTAAATTCAGGGTTTTTTGATGGACTTTAACCCAAAACAAATTGACAGTATTCAGTGAGTTTTAGATTGCCACCCTGCCCCTCCCGCTACCGAACCAATTTTTCTCCTCATCACCTGAAGGTGTTTGATCTTGTCTGACATACAATTGCATCAGTGTTTTCACTGAGTGGCCATGCTTTAAGCAGCTGTAAACTAAACTTAAAGTGAGTGAGCCCTGACAAAAATTTACTGTCAGAAGGATGAAAAATTATGGAGTATTTGTAGCCAATTCAATTCTGTCCTTGTATGAAACAGACACATGTTCACATACCACACATGCACGCACTCCACATGCCCACACGCACAAGCACACACACATATGCGCACACATGCACACATAAGCATGTATAGAGGCGCACACACACCACACGTGGCACACACACATACTCACACAGATGCACACGGACGCATACGCGAATGCAAACACATGAACACACATGTGTGCACACATGCACACACCCACACACATGCACAAATGCACACAGATGCACACACGCATGCAGACACATTTTTTCCAGTAGGAGGGTACTGGATAATGAACAGTAACAAATACCCTTGTTATTTTTCCTGATCTCCGCACCACCCATTGCCATTGCTCCCCCCTCCTTGCGCCTCCCTCCCCACCTCCAGCCCATATCTGCTTGATTCAAGCTACCCCTGCAGAAATATGCTCACTTCGTGCAGACTGACGATTGAATGTTCGCAAGATCTGGCTTCAACACTTTGGAACAAATTGGCATTACTCAGCTGGCTTGAGTTTGACGTAGAGTAAGATGGATTGTACAGAAATGAGTGGGAAATTGCTTAGTGAATTGGAATTCATTGATAAAGAGCAGATTGATATGAAATATTATTATGGTAATATCACCATGGTAACCATATCTACGTTATCAACCACTGGTGTTTTTCTTTCGCAGAGACTTAACTCTTTCAAGCCTAAAACTAGAAGATTCCTAAGACTGACAGCAATCCAGAGAATCTTCTAACTCTCTGATCTAATAGCTTTTATTCCTCTTAGCTCACACATTGTGATGGGGAAGGAAACACTAATATTACAGTAAGAAATAGCCCAATGTGCCATATTGCTGGAATGCTCAGCTACTAAAATACTTTTTAGGAAAAAAGTAAGAAGAGTTTAAATATTAAAGACTGGATTTCCTTCCCTGATTCCTGATATTACAGAACGGTGGAGCGGGCAGCATGGGATGAGAATACCAGTATCCTAAATACACCAAGAGATAGACTTCTGTAGACATGAGGTATCTCAGCAACCCACCTTACTGGGCTAGTGCCGGGCTAACTCCTTTTGCTTCTCACTGCTGGACTGACATTCCAGGTTACAACAAAAAAGGAATAATGGCATTGATTGCAGCCACTGGAAGCTGAAGGACTGGCACAAAGAGAGAACCTGCTGCTTCTCCCCTGTTCCTTTTCCTCGCCCATCTTGCTTGACTATTTTGAAGCAAAGATTTTCCTTCACTTCAGAAACCTTGAACTCATTTTATATTTAGCTTCTCCCGCCTCTGGTGCTTCAGCATGTTAGTGGTAGCACGGTAGCACAGTGGTTAGCACAGTTTCTTCACAGTTCCATAGTCCCAGGTTTGATACCCAATTTGGGTCACTGTCTGTGCGGAGTCTGCACGGGTTTCCTCCGGGTGCTCCGGTTTCCTCCCACAGTCCAAAGATGTGCAGGTTAGGTGGATTGGCCATGATAAATTGCCCTTAGGTCCAAAACGGTTGGGTGGGGTTACTGGGTTACAGGGATAGGGTGAAGGTGTGGACTTGGGTAGGGTGCTTTTTCCAAGGGCCGGTGCAGACTCGATGGGCCGAATGGCCTCCTTCTGCACTGTAAATTCGATGATTCTGTGGTATCCGTCTCCTGTTCAGGACAAAATATCATTGGGAACAAATCCTGAACTTGTAATGAGTTCTAATGTAAGGCAACAGATTAGCTCTGGAGGAGGGGGCAGAGGAGGGTGGCGGGAAGGGAGGGGGGGTGGCGATGTTTCTGCTCAAACAGTGGACAAAATCTGTGATAGCAAAATCACATTGTATTAAAACCTAGGCCTAGTTCTACTTACTCCCGTCAATTTCCCCCATCTTGCATGAATCCCCTGATGGCTATATCCTGATGTACTCGACAGCCCTCCCTTCTCAACACTCTGTTTCTGCAATTTTTTTTCTTTCTAATGTCTGCCCCCCCACATCCACCCCTGCCCTCTGCACCCCTCACTGCATCGCAGATTAAGTGGCATGTCTTCACCCACTTAGGCTTCACACTCTGAAATTCCCAGCCTAAGCATCTCCACAGCTAGGGTTGCCAACTCTGGCTGGATATATTACTGGAGGAATCTCCAACTACCCTGTCCCCCATAATCTTGCTATTTATTCATACACCCAACACACCCATTCTCACAGTGCACAGCCTTCCCGCACCAATTGGAAAGTGAACACTTTTCTCATTTCCCAATTGGATGATGCTTAATTGGGTTCGGATTCGGGTTAATTTAATTCCTGGAGATCCCAGGCAATCTTGGCAGGCTAACAACTCTATCGCTCTCTCTTGTGTAAAAAACCTTCATTAAAGCCCAGCTCTTTGGCAAAGCTTTGGTCGATATCCTAACAGTTACCTCTTTGACCTGGAGTCCATTTATTTCCCATTACATCTCTGATGAGTTCTTTGGAATATTATCTTATATTGAGGGCTTTGTGTAGAATCATAGAATTCCTATAGTGCAGAAGGAGGCCATTCGGCCCATCGGGTCTGCGATCCTCCGAAAGAGCACTCCAGCCAAACCTGCTCCCACACCCCCTCAACTCCTTAACCTCACCGACACATCTTTTGAGCACTAAGGAGCAATTTAGAGTGGCCAATCCACCAAACCTGCACATCTTTGGACTGTGGGAGGAAACAGGAGCACCCAAAGGAAACCCACGCAGACACGGGGAGAACGTGCAGACTCCACACAGACAGTCACCCAAGGTCAGAATTTAACCAGGGTCCCTGGTGCTGTGAGGCAGCAGTGCTAACCGCTGTGCCACCCCACTTTGTTGTCCTTTCATTTGACACAGTTTCAAAATAAGAGGCCTCCCATTTAATACGAAAATGAAGAGGGATTTCTTCTCTTGGGGGTCAGTAGTGTTTGCAATTCTCTTCTCCAGCGAGCTGTGGAGGCTGGCTCATTGAATATATACAAAACTGAGTTTTGATTGACAAGGGAGTCAAGAATTATGGGGGAGCGGACAGGAAAGTGGACCAACACCGCACGCAATCCGAACAGTCACGATGTTAATGAATGACAGTCAGGCCCGAGGGGTAGCATGGCCTACTCCTGCCCCTTGTTTCTTTTACTTTCATGTTCTTTAACTTCACTGAGCTTTCCACAAAGGAATACAATCATTTAAAAATTAATTACCTCCTTCTTCCACTTTGCTCCCCCTGCCAATTTGTGGAGTTGAAAGCCACTTTCAAAATATTGGATTTTCGTTGGCTGAAAGTTGCCTTTAAAGCTTGCTTCCAATCCAGTAGAAAGTGTGGGAATCGAAAATTGACATGAAACAGCCGCAGGGCGAGAACGCTTAAAAATAAATGAGGCTTCGTAGATTTAAATGAGTTGCACATATGTCACTTCTGGCAATCATAAATGTCACTCCAAATATTTACTTCGTGCTGACAAGCAGAGGATGGTGTGGAATTTTATTTCTGTAACCCGAGAAGAAACCTTTTTGGGGGGGGTGGAAGCTCATCCTTTTATGAAAATAAAAGCCTTGGGGGTTACTTTTCCATTGTTTGTCAGAGTGCCTGGCTCTGGCTGTAAACCGGTGTGTATCTCTCCAGGTGCACTGCGGAGTTTCACACCCGATCTTGAGCCTATCTGTCAAAATAGATTTGGCGGGGGGAGGGGGGAACATAGTTCACGCCATCAGTCTGGCGGGGCATGATAGAGCTGGTAAGGCCGGCTCCACAGAGATCGAGGCACTATCTTTAAAGGGTGCCCCGATCAGCACTGAGGTTAAATTACCCCAGCTCCACCTCTCCGCTGCAAAATTATCAGGGACTCTCCACCCCCTGCTCCTCAATGCCAGGTGCTCCCCATCACTGCCGAGTCTCTTCTTTCAAAGGCCTTGCCGCTCTCCCCCACCACACATAACAGGAACCCCCAAATTGGACTCCCCAGAGGTTCCGCCACTGGCACTGCCCCAGGTATATGTTTGCACAGGCTGACACTGCAAGGTTGGCACAGGCTGGCAGTATCAGCCTGTGCAGGGGGCAAGTGCCCAGGCATGCGCTTCTCCCCCCCACCCCCGGGTGCTTAACGTACCTTGGGCACCCTGGCGGGTTCCCTTTGACTGCTTCTCATGCTTACATAGCTGTTGTGAACCCGTCATGTTGGCACGGGATTAATATATAGTGAGGGGGATCATATGGCACGGGATTAATATATAGTGAGGGGGATCATATGGCACGGGATTAATATATAGTGAGGGGGATCATATGGCAAGGGATTAATATTTAGTGAGGGGGATCATATGGCTAGGAAACCCTTTCATCTTATTTAACTGTCATGAAATTTATTAAAATGAGTTTCCTTCCCTTTCCGGGCGGGAACTTTGACTTTGTAAGGGTCCTTCCCGTATATACCTCTTACTTCTCCTTTATTTTCTTTTTCCATTTTAATTTTGATCTATGGATGGCTAATGGACATGTCTCTTTCAGACAGGCAACCTGTATCTTTAATTCAAGCAGAAGAATCCAAAGTTGCAAGAGAGGTCACTTTGCTAGCCTGTGCTGGTTTGAATATGAGACCAGAGACTTGCTGGGAACCAAGAGAGAGAGATGGCTGGGACTCAGTTTGATTGATTGGATGGTGGACAATGAATTGGCCCAAACGTCTGTGCTCTGCCTGGTAACAAGTGGTGATTGGACTATATCCCAGTGAAATGCTTTTCTGAGTCCCAACGAGTTTCAGTTTTGATCATGGCAGTAGGCCGAACGATTCTGCCACCTCTTAACCTTCTTCTCTCTAATGAAAACAGCCTCAAGTCCCTCAGCCTTTCCTCATAAGATCTTCCCTCCATACCAGGCAACATTCTGGTAAATCTCCTCTGCACCCTTTCCAATGCTTCCACATCCTTCCTATAATGCGGCGACCAGAATTGCACGCAATACTCCAAATGCTTAGTGTTGGGTGGGGTTGCTGGGTAATGGGAATAGCGTGGGGGTGTGGACTTGGGTGGGGTGCTCTTTCCAAGAGCCGGTGCAGACTCGATGGGCCAAATGGCCTCCTTCTGCACTGTAAATTCTATGAAATGCGGCCGCACCAGAGTTTTGTACAGCTGCAACATGACCTCCTGGCTCCGAAACTCAATCCCTCTACCAATAAAAGCTAACACACCATACGCCTTCTCAACCTGGGTGGCAACTTTCAGGGATCTATGTACATGGACACCGAGATCTCTCTGCTCATCCACACTGCCAAGAATCTTACCATTAGCCCAGTACTCTGTCTTCCTGTTATTCCTTCCAAAATGAATCACCTCACACTTTTCTGCATTAAACTCCATTTGCCACCTCTCAGCCCAGCGCTGCAGCTTATTTATGTCCCTCTGTAACTTGTAACATCCTTCTGCACTGTCCACAACTACACCAACTTCAGTGTCATCTGCAAATTTACTCACCCATCCTGCTACGCCCTCCTCCAGGTCATTTATAAAAATGACAAACAGCAGTGGCCCCAAAACAGATACTTGTGGTACACCACTAGTAACTGAACTCCAGTCTGAACATTTCCCATTAACCATCACCCTTTGTCTCTTCCAGCTAGCCAATTTCTGATCCAAACTGCTAAATCACCCTGAATCCCATGCATCCGTATTTTCTGCAGTAGCCTACTGTGGGGAACCTTATCAAATGCTTGACTGAAATCCATATACACCACATCAACTGCTTTACCCTCATCCACCTGTTTGGTCACCTTCTCAAAGAACTCAATAAGGTTTGTGAGGCACGACCTACCCTTCACAAAACCGTGTTGACTATCTCTAATCAAATTATTCCTTTCCAAATGATTATACATCCTATCTCTTATAAACCTTTCCAAGATTTTGCCCACAACAGAAGTAAGGCTCACTGGTCTATAGTTACCGGGGTTGTCTCTACTCCCCTTCTTGAACAAGGGGACAACATTTGCTATTGTCCAGTCTTCTGGCACTATTCCTGTAGACAAAGATGACTTAAAGATCAAAGCCAAAGGCTCAGCAATCTCCTCCCTAGCTTCCCAGAGAATCCTAGGATAGATCCCATCCGGCCCAGGGGACTTATCTATTTTCACACTTTCCAGAATTGCTAACACCTCCTCCTTATGAACCTCAAGCCCTTCTAGTCTAGTAGCCTGAATCTCAGTATTCTCCTCGACAACATTGTCTTTTTCCTGTGTGAATACTGACGAATAATATTCATTTCGCACCTCTCCTATCTCCTCGGACTCCAAGCGCAACTTCCCACTACTGTCCTTGACTGGCCCTACTCTTACCTCAGTCATTCTTTTATTCCTGACATATCTATGTAAAGATTTAGGGTTATCCTTGATCCTTCTGCAAAAGACTTCTCATGTCCCCTCCAGGCTCTTCTTAGCTCTCTCTTTAGGTCCTTCCTAGCTAACTTGTAACTTCCGAGCGCCCTAACTGAACCTTCATGTCTCATCTATACATAAGCCTCCTTCTTCCTCTTGACAAGTGTTTCGACTGCTTTAGTAAACCACGGTTCCCTTGCTTGACCACTTCCTCCCTGCCTGCCAGGTACATACTTATCAAGGACACGCAGTAGCTGTTCCTTGAACAAGCTCCACATTTCCATTGTGCCCATCCCCTGAAGTTTTCCTCTCCATCCGGTGCATCCTTAGTTTTGCCTCATCGCATCATAATTGCCTTTCCCCCGATATAACTCTTGCCCTGTGGTATATACCTATCCCTTTCCATCACTAAAGTAAACGTAATCGAATTGTGGTCACTATCACCAAAGTGCTCACCTACCTCCAAATCTAACACCTGTCCTGGTTCATTGCCCAGTACCAAATCCAATATGGCCTCGCATCTCGTTGGCCTATCTACATACTGTGTCAGTAAACCCTCCTGCCCACATTGGACAAAAACGGACCATCTAAAGTACTCGAACTATAGCGTTTCCAGTCAATATTTGGGAAGTTAAAGTCCCCCATAACAACTACCCTGTTGCTTTCGCTCCTATCCAGAATCATCTTTGCAATCCTTTCCTCTACATCTCTGGAACTTTTCGGAGGTCTATAGAAAACCCCTAACAGGGTGACCTCTCCTTTACCTGTTTCTAACCTCAGCTCATACTACCTCAGTAGATGAGTCCTCATCAAACGTCCTTTCTGCCACCGTAATACTGTCCTTGACTAACAATGCCACCCCTCCCCCTCTTTTACCACCTTCCCTGAGCTTACTGAAATATCTAAAGCCCGGCACCTGCAACAACCATTCCTGTCCCTACTCTATCCATGTCTCCGAAATGGCCACAACATTGAAGTCCCAGGTACCAACCCATGCCACAAGTTCACCCACCTTATGCCGGATGCTCCTGGCATTGAAGAAGACACACTTTAAACCACCTTTCTGTCTGCCGGTACACTCCTGCAACTTTGAAACCTTACTCATGACCTCACTACTTTCAACCTCCTGTATACTGGAGCTACAATTCAGGTTCCCAAGCCCCTGCTGAACTAGTTTAAACCCTCCCAAAGACCATTAGCAAATTTCCCCCCCCAGGATATTGGTATCCCTCTGGTCCAGGTGTAGACCATCCCATTTGTAGAGGTCCCACCGACCCCAGAATGAGCCCCAATTATCCAGAAATCCGAAACCCTCCCTCCTGCACCATCCCTGTAGCCACGTGTTCAACTCCTCTCTCTCCCTATTCCTTGTCTCGCTGTCACGTGGCACGGGTAACAACCCAGAGATAATAACTATGTTAGTCCTAGATCTAAGTTTCCACCCTAGCTCACTGAATTCCTGCCTTACATCCCTATCCCTTTTCCTACCGATGTCGTTGGTACCTATGTGGACCGTGACTTAGGGCTGCTCCCCCTCCCCCTTAAGGATCCCGAAAACACGAACCGAGACATCACGGACACTGGCACCTGGGAGGCAATACACGAACCGCGAGTCTCTCTCGTTTCCACAGAATCTCCTATCTATCCCCCTAACTATGGAGTCTCCAATCACTAATGCTCTCCTCCTCTCCCCCCTTCCCTTCTGAGCAACAATGACAGACTCTGTGCCAGAGACCTGCACCCCATGGCTTACCCCTGGTAAGTCCGCCCCCCCCAACAGTATCCAAAGCGGTATTCTTGTTACTAAGGTGAACGACCACAGGGGATCCCTGTACTGACTGCTTCCTCCCAGCCCCTCTCACCGTCACCCATCTATCTTTATTCTTTGGAGTAACTACATCCCTTAAGCTTCTATCTATGACCACCTCTGCCTCCCGAATGATCCGAAGTTCATCCAGCTCCAGCTCCAGTTCCCTAACGCAGTTTTTGAGGAGCTGGAGATGGGTGCACTTCCCACAGATGAAATCAGCAGGGACACCGACGGCGTCCCTCACCTCAAACATTCTGCAGGAGGAACATTGCACTACTTTCCCTGCCATCCCCTCTAGATAAAAAAAAGAAAAAGAAATAAAGAACTTACCTGTTATTCACTCCTCTTCTCAGCAAGCACTCACTCAGCAACCTCTGCGCCCCGCACGATAACACCTGAGGAAAAATAAAAGAAAAAATCCTTACCAGTCACCAGCCGATCCCTTACCTGCAGGCTGTGACATCACGGTTCAACTTCTTTTTACTTCTACCTGCCCTCAAGCCTTCCTCTTGATCTTTACAGCGGTTGTGTTTTTTTTGGTTAGAGAGGGGGAAGGGAGGGAAACACTGAAGAAGTGTTTCGGGTTTAAGATTCACTTGACAACAGCTCCTCCACAAACCACCTTCAAGTTAGGGTGAGCACACGGACATATGCAAATTTCCCCCGCAACAGCCAATCAGCAGCTCCGCTCTACTGGCCTCTGCTGGATGCTTGTCTTCACTTGAACAGCCATGGTCTCTTGCTCAGGTACACCTTCAAGTTAGGGTGAGCACACGGACGTATGCAAATTTCCCTCGGAACAGCCAATCAGCAGCTCAGCTCTACTGCTCTCTGCTGGATGCGTGTCTGATCAAATCCCCTCTCATTCTTTTAAACTCTTCTAAGCAGAGACCTTAATCTGCAAGCTGGCTGTGAATAAAGGTGTGTTAAAAACTGTCATCTCAAACAAAGAATCATTTTCCTTTAATTAATTATTTTAACACCTTTCCACCCCTCTGTTTGTTTGTCCCATGTGTGTGTATAGAGGGGGTGGTGCGCAGGTTAAAGTGGGAATTAGGTAAGTAAGGATCCTCATGTTTAAACCTTGGGGGCTGGTTTCTCTGTCGGCGGGATCCTCCGTTTCGCCGGCAGCGCTCTGACTCCCAGGGATTTTCTGACGGCGTGGGCGTGCCCACAATGGGAAACTCCTTAGACCGGCTTCCGGGACAGAGAATCCCACTGCTGGTGGGGCCGTACTGCACCAGAAAATGGGTGTGGTGGGACAGAGTACCCAACCCTGCATTTCCCATTGAGATTGTGTTCTCCCTGTGTAATTCCGTTGTGTTGCTTTGCTGGGTTCCACAATTTTGCAGACTTTGGTTTTAAACTGAAACACCCCTGATACAAAGTGCTATTTGAACTGGTCTGAGAATTCCCCTCAGTGCTGTGTGCTATGTGGAATAGTCCAGTGATATCACATTTCTGATGGACTTGGCTAGCAGCCAACCACCTCTTGTGAAAACCCGGGACCTGTGTGGTTTTAGCTGTCGATTGGTGGGGTGCTTCAGTTCTGCTTAGACCAGGAGCTCAGCAAGGACACAGGTTTGGACTCTCTATAATAATCTTTATTGTCACAAGTTGGCTTACGTTAATTCTGCAATGAAGTTACCATGAAACTCCCCTGGTCGTCACATTCCGGCACCTGTTCAGGTACACAGGGAGAGTTCAGAATGTCCAAATGAACTAACAGCACGTCTTTCGGGACTTGTGCGAGGAAACCAGAGCACCCGGAGGAAACCAACGCACACATGGGGAGAACGTGCAGACTCCACACAGACAGTGACCAAGCCAGGATTCGAACCTGGGACCCTGGAGCTGTGAAGCAACAGTGCTAACCACTGTGCTACTGTGCTGCCCGTATCAGCTAAGGCTGGCATTCAATATCTGATTAAAAGACTGCAAGCAGTCTCTGTAGCCAGGTCTTTAGAAGCCTAACCTCTGATTGAAAGGTTGAGGAAGGCACAGTGCTGATCGCTCTCTCCTGAGACCTCTAAATGTCTGTAAGAAAAAGCCTTTTCTTTCCTCTCTACCCTGCAACCCAAAAATCTGTACAAAGGCCAGACAAGTGATCGAGAGGCAGAGTGGACAGAAAGCCCTATTGCAAATTCTCAGGCAGACAATGCTCACGTGGTCTCAGTGACATTGAGAGCCAATCTGGGGGAAGTCAGTCATGTGAAAGTGACCCCCCCAGAGGAAATTCTACAGCCTGCAGGTTCTAATTGAAGGTGCAAACTAGAAGGTCTGGTCCAACCGGTAGGGTTCAACACTTTTTGTCCTGAGAAGATCGCCGACTACAAAGACCAAAACCTCAGCGGTGAAAATACTCATCCCGCTCATCCTTTTGATCCCCATTATTTTGATCCTTCCCTACCCCACTGTGTACCTGTGTAGTATGTGTGTGTGCGGGTGGAGGGTGTGACAGTGGTTGGGGAGTAATTAGATGAGCAGACCGTTGTTCTATTATCGCCATTACGTTTTTAGCTCTTGTTATAAATAAACAGTTCTTTTGTGTTTTACTTACAAATCTGTTGCCTGTAAGTCATTGGAGCACTGAGGGCCAAAATCCCACAAACTTTACACAAATTATTGATTCATTCACTTACGTTGGGCCTGTGGGGCTGGAATTGACTGGCACTCGCCCAGGTATTAGTGAATAGTTAACCAGTTGTATTTGCTGCATGTCTCATTTTAGTTCTTGTTCCAAATAAACAGTAATTGCATTTACATTTACAAACCTGGTGACTGCAATTATTGGGCAGCCAAGGGCCAGGGTCTCAGGTATGTTATTAAGAATTATTGGTTAATTCACTTGCGTTGTGACTTCTGGGCATGTTGTAGCCACCTAAATTGGCCAACTCCCGATTTAAAATGGAGAACGGCAAAGGCTGATGGGAAAGTCAGCCAACACAGACAGAAACCAGCAGGTGCAGGATTGCTGTGTATTTAACTCTGCAAAAGGCTAGACAACATCGATACCAGCGACCATCAGCATAACAATGTAGCAGCCATCTACGCCTGATGAGCAATCCCCGGGAACAATAAGTAACATTTGCGACACACAAAGCAAAGCCAGACTCCCCGGCCCCAGCAGGAGCCAACGCAAAGGAGGTTTATGAATACCTCAAGACCGCCCATCGATCAGGGAACCGCTCCAGTATTGGAGAAATCGAACCAAGCGATTGGGACAAAGTCCAATCACTTGGGACCAGGTACAGGGTCCGCCCACCCCATGACCTCCACAAAGGAAGTCCCGCCCATGGCACTTCCGCGGAGTGCCAGAGGCTAGTGCTGGCGACAGTGGCAGGGCAGTGCCAGTCCCTCCCCCCCTCCGATGGTTGTACTTACCTATGTGCCCCAGGAGGGTTCCTTTCATTTGGTTCACATTGCTGCAGACCTCTTGTAAAGCTTACCATTGTGACGTTACAGCGGTGAGGGGGTAGATCCGAATGTGGGGGGGAAGATACAATGGGGAAGCCCACGACTGATATTTCAATGTATTTAAATGGGGTACCCACTGTGATGCTACGTATCTGTATGTAAATAATTAAATATGTATAACTGTTGTAGTTCCAGCATCCGACCAGCAGGTGGAACGAATATGCAGGCACACGACCCGGACACACCATGGCCGGGATTCTCCAACCCCGCGCCGGGTCAGAGTAGCCACCCCGACGCCGGCTCGCCGGTTCTCCGGCGCCGATTTTTGGGCGCCCGCAGGATCGCCGCCACGCCGGTTGGGGGCTGTTTAAAGTGCCCCCCCCCCCAACGATTCTCCGGGCCTTGACGGGCCGAGTGCCCGCCTAGTTCGGCCGAGTCCCGCCGGCGTGGGTTACTCTGGTCCCACACGGCGGGACCTGGAAAGTGTGTCTGTGGGGGCCACCCTGGAGGGGGTGCTGGGGGATCCGACCCGGGGGGGGGCCTACACGGTGGCCTGGCCCGCGAACGGGACCTACCGTGGGGGCCTATGTTCCTACGTGCCGTGCCCCTGTAGGGCTCCGCCATATTGCCGGGGGGCTGGAGCAGAGACAGGAACCCACGAGCAATCGTGGAATCATGCCCGGCTGTGGTGCGCATGCGCAGAATCACGCCGGCCATAGCATGCCTGCGCGAACTCGCGCCGGGCATAGCGCGCATGCGCGAACGCGCGCCCGTCATGACGCGCCGGCTGGAGCTGCGGGGACCACTCTGTCGCAGACCTAGCCCCCAAGGGAAGGGGAGCATGCCGGACAATTCAGGATCGTTGACGCCAGAGTGGTTCACGCCGCCGTCAGAACTTGGCCGCGGGTTTGGAGAATCCCGGCCCATGCATTCCAGGAGAAGGTGTTAGTCAGGAGTTTGTAGCAGTCGTATATTAGGGGAGCTCTGTAGTATCTTAGTATAAGTTAGTGTTAGACCATTATTTCCAACACAGTCTAATATTCTTTCTTCAAACTACAATACCGAGATGCAACATCAGCCCAATTTAATAACATTACACCCACCATTGCATGGCAGGAACCCCACTACATGACTGGTGAGATGGGGCAGGGATGATCATGTCGCGAGATCGCGCCGCCGAGAATCTCGGGCGGGATTCTCCGACCCCCCCGTCAGGTCGGAGAATCGCCGGGGGCTGGCGTGAATCCCGCCCTCGCCAGTTGCCAAATTCTCCGGCACCGGATATTCGGCGGGGGTGGGAATCACGCCGCGCCGGTTGGCGGCCCCCCCCCCCCCCCGGCGATTCTCCGGCCCACTGGAATGCCTGTCCCGCCGGCGAGAATCAAACCACCTCTCTTACCAGCGGGACAAGGCGGCGCGGGCGGGCTCCGGGGTCCTGGGGGGGGGGGGGGCGCGGGGCGATCTGGCCCCGGGGGGTGCCCCCACGGTGGCCTGGCCCGCGATCGGGGCCCACCGATCCGCGGGCGGGCCTGTGCCGTGGGGGCACTCTTTTCCTTTCGCCTTCACCATGGTCTCCACTATGGCGGAGGCGGAAGAGACCCCCTCCACTGCGCATGCGCGGGGATGCCGTGAGCGGCCGCTGACGCTCCCGCGCATGTGCCGCACGGCAAAGTCAGTTTCGCGCCAGCTGGCAGGGCACCAAAGGCCTTTCTCGCCAGCTGGCGGGGCAGAAATCAGTCCGGCGCGGGCCTAGCCCCTCAAGGTTAGGGCTCGGCCCCTCAAGATGCGGAGGATCCCACACCTTTGGGGCGGCGCGATGTCGGACTGATTCGCGCCGTTTTTGGCGCTGGTCGGCGGACATCGCGCCGATTGCGGAGAATCCTGCCCCTGATTTCTTTAGCCCTCGCGGTATTCTGTGGCCCTGTTACCATTTGCGCCAGCAGCAAATGTAGATTCAAAATCCCAGGCAATTGTGTTTCTGTGGGTGACCAGGAGGCCCTCAATAGACACCAGTAGAAGGGATTGGAAGGGCAGCACGGTGGCGCAGTGGATAGCACTGCTGCCTCACGGCGCAGATGTCCCAGGTTCGATCCCAGCTCTGGGTCACTGTGTGAAGTTTGCACATTCTCCCTGTGTTTGCGTGGGTTTCGCCCACACAACCCAAAGATGTGCAGGGTGGGTGGATTGGCCACGCTAAATTGCCCTTAATTGGAAAAAATGAATCCGGTACTCTAAATTTATTTAAAAACAGGGATTGGGAGCAGATGGTCAAGGGAGTTAAATCCTGGAGCTTGGCCCTGAGATCTGGCAACTGTTTTTTTTCTCAGAATTTGTTTGCTTTTTATTCTAGAGGAGACCTTGCTGTAGCCAATAGTCTTTTGTGCAAATTATATTTATTTACATCTTATTTACAAAGGGTAAACAAGACCAAGACATTGCTGGAGCTACTCTCTTAAGGTGTTTCTCATTCATCTTCTCTCAGTGAGTGACATCGCTGTGGTATAGCTCCCGACGCACATGCGCAGTTGCTTTCAATGACGTTAACTCTTTGCTCTACACCTCCCCCTCCCTCCGCCTGAGTCTTTATCCCCATACTATTTTACACATATTTCCCTACACTGGCCAGCCAGAGTCTCTTCTCTTAAAGTGAAAGTCTTCCTGAACAAGTACAGTGCTCCTTCTGAGGTAGATGGGAATCCTGTTACTCTGAACTCTGTTTGTGGAGGTTACCCCTCATTTGTGAGTCAGTAGGGGTGATGGTCCCACGAGGTTCAGCCCATGCTGCTAATGGTTTCTTGTCCATTGAGATTAGGGCAGACCTGAGATGTGAGGAAATACCTTTTCACTTAGAGGGTGCTGGGAGCCTGGAGTGCACTGCCTGGGAGGTTAGTCGAGATTGGAAACCTCACCATCGTTATAAAGCACATGGATGAGCACTTGAAATGTCATAACATTCAAGGCTATGAGTCAAGTACTGGAAAGCAGGATCAATGTCGATTTAGTGTAGTTTTGTTGGTGCGGACTCGGTGGGCCGAAGGGCCTCATCTATACTGTATGACTCCATCTGTTCCTTCAACTGATGTAAGACGTGTCTTAACCAGCTGCAATCTCAGTTGCTGTAGCTTCTCAATAATCGTACCAGAATGGATCTGATCTCTGATCCATACCCACTCTCCCCTTCCCAGAATTGGAAGATCTTGAACCCTATGCCTCCGGTTTAATGTAATTATTGGCTAGCATGGTAGGCTTCTTCCTCCTTTTTAGCTCAAGCATGGTCTTCCATGTGATATTTGATAGTAAGGTGTGTTATATTACTTGCTGTAATATATGTTACTCATTTGCTTCTTACCAAGATGCTCATGAACTCAATGTTGATTAACACTCATAGTCTTCCAATGAAAGCAAATAATTTATTGAGTAGCTTAAACAAATAAACTGTGAGTTTGTTCTCTCTCCAATACTTTTACTAGATATTAAATATCTGAGCTAACTCTCTCTCCCTCTGGTCACTATACACACAAAAAGGCGGGAACTCGGCTTGAGTCTGTCTTTTATACCCCTTGTTAGTGCTGCCATCTGGTGATCACTTAGCTGCTATAACGCTACATTAACCCTTTGTGTATATACAGATATGCAGATCACTACAAGGTGTGGGGCAAAAAGGGAAGTTGTGCCTTTACCTTGCAGCCTATCAGAAGCTCACATGGGACAAACCTATTATGTAATGGTGCGGAGCGATCACTAAACAGGGCGAGCTCAAAGGCGTCATTCTTCTTCAGTCGGGATTTTGTAATGTGTACTCCTCACTCAGATTCTCCATTAGACTGAGAGCATTTTGGGGAGCTTTTGGAATCCATATGACACTACCAAGGACTTCAAGGAGGTAATAACTGCGTCAGAGATGAGGCCATGGAGTTTTTGTATCTCTATCCCGTGGGAATAATAGTCTACAACTGTAAGAAATATTCTCCTTTAAAGTACAACAAATCCATGTCAGGGTATTCCCTTGATGGGAAGGAGGAGGGCCAGAAGTGGTTCTTTCTGCTCCTGTCTGTGGTTGGCACTGTTGATTCATCTGTTCAACAGAGTGCAAAATCTCTGGCCACCATAGCAACAGCTATATTCTGGCTCGACATTTGGTTATGCCAAGATGCCCTTGGTGGATCCTCTGGAGGGTTCCAGCACTCTTGTATTGAGTACCAGGGTGCTGTCTACAATGCTGAAGTGGTGACGCTGTTCAGAATATTGCTTTAAGCTGGGATGCTTGGGATGTCATGTGGCCATCCAACCGGGCAGCCCGTGTGACTCTGGATGCACATTTTCTTGTCTTTGGGTTGCATGAAATTGGCGCAACTTCTGATCTGTTGCTGGTAAGTACTTGGTAGTTAAGGCTGCAAAGGCTTCAACTTCAGCAGTGAAGGTTTTATCTTCCTGTACTGGATAGTTTATCATCGGTCGTCCAATATTTGCTGTATGTGTGTACTATGTAGTAGCTTCGTATTGCATGAGTATAAGTTGGAATTGATTAAACCTGGGTAGAATCTTTGCGATTTTTTTCGTGTTCAACAACCCTATTAACAGCCTGTGATCAGTCTCGACCTTAATGTTCCGGCCCAGCACAGAATCAGAGAAACTCTCACATCCCCAAGTCACTGAGGGTTAGCATTTTGATTGCAATACTGCACGCTGCTCAGTCTTGGTTAGCGACCTGGGCGCGTAATAAACAGGGCTTCTTTCATCACCATTCTGGACGTAGAATGGCATCCCTTCTAGTCCTGTTGCAGATGTATCAGCTACCACAATGGTGGGAGGTTCTGGGTGGTGGTGGGCTAGGGCCTCTGATGATATTAGCATTGTTTTGATTTTTTTGAAATGATTGCTGCTGATACTCAGCTACCTGCTCCTGTTGTAAAAGATGTCCGAAAGGGTCTCTACGGGAGCGATGGAGTGTTGAGATGGGGACGAGGAGCAGTAAAAGATTAGCATTAGCTTTCCACAAGCTGAAATACATCGGCCTTAGAAAAGTAGCAAGAACGAGGAAGAAAGGATTGATCCTTCATCCTAGAACCTATTGATTGCATTTCAAAATCTCATACAATGACTCAGTTTGACTCACCCAAGTGACTGGGGCATTCTTTGCCGAGGCTGCTCTTTCCTGAATAGTGTCAAATTTAAGTACCCACTGAGTTCCCTGCCTGATAAAAGCAGTGTATTTTCTTTTTTTTAACAACTGCAAATGTCACGGGTGCCTGAAACATTCCTTGTTGTCACGCGTCTAGGAGGTCACCAGACTAATTAAGTTTAGGGACTAGCCGATCTTTTAGCCAAACTTCACTGGTGCAGAATTCATTTTATGCCTGTAAGACTCAAAGGGAATTTACTTGTTTTGCCCTTTGAAGATTATGTGGGCCACACAGTCCTTGTTTTTAAGGCTCCACCTAATGTCTCACTGCGGGGTCCATGGCGCACAGACTTTCAACTGGAATGACACAGTACGCCATCTTGACAAAAGGGGCTTGCACTTTTTCCAGCTACACTCATTGAAAATGGATCATGATGCAATTAGTATGCAAAAACAGATTTCAAGCCACTGCTGCCATTTTCGATTTGATTTGATTTTGATTTTATTGTCACATGTACCGAAGTACAGTGAAAAGTATTTTTCTGCGGCCAAGGGAACGTACACAGTAGGTACATAGTAGACAAAAAAGAATAATCGACAGAGTACATTGACAAATTGGATATCGACAAACAGTGATTGGTTACAGTGCGGAACAAGGGGCAAAACAAAGCAAATACATGAGCAAGAGCAGCATAGGGCATCGTGAATAGTGTTCATACAGGTAACAGATCAGTTCAAGGGGGAGTCGTTGAGGAGTCTTGTAGCTGTGGGGAAGAAGCTGTTCCTATGTCTGGATGTGCGGGTCTTCAGACTTCTGCACCTTCTGCCTGATGGAAGGGTCTGGAAGAAGGCAATGTCTGGATGGGAGGGATTTCTGATAATGGTGTCTGCCTTCTTGAGGCAGCGGAAGGAGTATACAGAATGAATGTGAGGGTGGCAAACTTGTGTGATGCGTTGGGCTGAGTTCACCATACTCTGCAGTTTCTTGCAATCTTGGACCAAGCAGTTGCCATACTAAGCTTTGATGCAGCCAGATAGGATGCTCTCTATGGCATATCTGTAGAAGTTTGTGAGATTCGATGCAGACATGCCGAATTTCTTTAGCTTCCGTAGGAAGTAGAGATGTTGTTGGGCTTTCTTGACTGTTGCATCAACGTGAGTGGACCAGGACAGACTGTTGGTGATGGTGACCCCCAGGAACTTAAAGCTATCGACCATCTCCACTTCGGAGCCATTGATGCAGATGGGAATGTAAGTCGTGCTCAGCTTCCTGAAGTCGATGATCAGTTCCTTGATCTTTCCGACATTTAGAGAGAGGTTGTTTTCGGTACATCATGCAACCAAGTGATTTATCTCCATTCTGTAGTCTGATTCGTCGTTGTTTGAGATATGGCCCACCACAGTTGTGTCATCCGCAACCATGTTCCAGCGAATGCCCTGTCTTCCTCTCATGTGGCTAATCATGATATTAAACATTAGTCAACCTTTCTTCCCCCAGTGCTATAAAATGGTATTACAAAGCATTTACAGTTAAGTTGCTGGAGAAAGCAGAACATGTTCGGCAGCACAGTGGTTAGCACTGCTGCCTCACAGTGCCAGAGACCCGCATTCAGTTCCAGCCTTGGATGACTGTGCGGAGTCTGCACGTTCTCCCCATGTCTGCGCGGTTCCTCTGGGTGCTCCGGTTTCCTCCACAGTCCAAAGATATGCATGTTAGGTGGATTGGCCATGCTAAAATTGCTCCTTCATGTCCAGCGATGAGCAGGTTAGGCAGGTTTACAGGGATGGGCCAGGCGTTGGAGCTAGTGGGGTACTTTTATGGAGGGTCAGTGATGGCTCAATGGGTTGAATGTCCTACTTCTGCACTGTAGGGATTCTATGTTGGAAATACTCAGCCAGTTAGGCAGCATCTGTGAAGAGAGAACCAAAGTTAATACTTTAGGTCAATGTTGGTAACTAGATTGTGGTCTTGCGGCTGCCGTTGCAGGTACAGCACCTCAAATTCACCAACCGTGGGACTGAAGCAATGCAGAATTTTGGGCTGGATTTTGGTTTCGGTGGTTCAGGCCGTGGGCGGTTCAGGTCAAGCCAGGTCGTATAAGGGCAAGGGTCCCCATGGGTAGAGCGGCGAGAAAAGTGGCAAAGCCAATAACTAGCCTGGCGCCACAATGTGCCAACACAGCCCCGAGCTGAATTATCCAGCAATGTTATTTTTAAAACATTTTCTCCATTTAAATTGTTGTATGGGACATTATAAAAAGTGTCCAGTTTTCCAACAACTCTGGTTGTTGGACAGCCAGGTTTGAACACAGGGCAGAATTTTGTGTTTTTTATTCTTGAGCATAGAGAATGGACCAGATGTCAATGTTGAACCCACTCCAAGCGGGTGGGAAGAACCGATGCAATTACGTGCCTCTCTGCTCATTACCTATTCATCTGCGTGAACGGTGCCGAATCTCGAGTGGGGCAGGCAGGAAATTGATGCTGCTCCCATCACCCCAAGAGTTAAAAGGTCTGGGGACCATAGTTAAAGGGCTCCCTGCAAGTATTCATTGTCTGCATCCCAAGAACCCTTCATTAGTGAACACCACCCTTGGAAGTTGAACCGTCTGCAGACAGTCTGTTACCAGATAACATGTGGTCCCATGTTTTAGGTACACTTCACTGCAGATTGTCCCTCAGGAAGTCTGGGAAAGGAGGTTGTCATTTTTCCTCGGGATGGCAGCATGGAAGTCGGCCTGCATGGAAGAAACAATGCAGTTCAGTGGCTGTGGGCCTGGAGAACCTGGCTCCAGTACAGCAAGAGGGTGAAAGTTCTGCCGCATGCCACCAGGTTAAATGCCACTGCCTACTCGGTGCAAAGGCAGCCATAGGGCCACGTGGCACTGGAGCCTTTGTAGAGGGCTATCACAAATGAGGCTGTCACACATGTCAATATTTCCCCACAGTCCCCCCATTTGATTCCTCCAAAATCCCCATCAGATGCATCATGTTGGCTGGATGTGTGTGCATAAATTAATGCTTAGAAAATTCCACGACATGGTTAGCGGGTCTCATACCAATGCAGTGGTTTAAAATAAAAACAGAAAATGTGTGAAAAAAATGTAGCAGATGACGCACCCTCTGTGGGGGGAACAGGAGAAATTTCCCATTCTGGAAACTGAAGGCAGTATTTTCCGATATTTGTGAACCTGTAGGCAGAGCTGCAAATTCATCGCTTTTCAATTTGCTTTACAATACACGGAAATCGTTGCCCAGGACCACTCCTTTCGACAGAACACAGTTTTGTACGAGCGTTCCATTAAAATCAGAGAGACACTTGGAACACACACTGGAACTGCACAGCCATGCACGGTAGAGTTAAATGAATTACATATATGGTCATAAATTGCAGGTCATGTACCATCTACACATTCAGAGTGTGACAACCCTTTTTAATTTATCTACGTCATGGCTTTGCTGAATTGTTCCTGGAGAGCAATGTTGATACAGCCAATTGTGCTTGGGACTTGTGAGTTAGAGGAAGTCCTCTGTCTTTTGAGATTATAGATAGGCATTGCTTCACGATGAAGTTGATGAACTTTTGAGGTGGTGTAGCAGGAGGGTGAGGAAGAGTACGATGCTGTAGGCACCTGGTGGGTGATGTGTTGGGTAGGCTGGGTCGATGTGGACTGCATTTGATGCAGTGTAGCAAGAGACAGACCTCCAACACTTGATAAGACGCAACACGATTTTATTTAACATCTAAACTATTATACATGTTCAACTGTGGGTTGACACTACGCTGACTTGACTGGAGACCTGATACTAGCCTAACGAGACTTATTAGCTACCACATGGTGTTTGCACTGGCCAGCTCACTAATTCTGACTGTCTCAGAGGCTGGGTCCCGAGAGAGCGGGAAAACTGGTGCCCTCTGGCTTTATAGTGGTTGTGTCCTGTCTGGTGATTGGCTGCTCTGTTCTGTGTGCTTACTGGTCATCCTGTGTGTCAATCACTGCCTGTCTGCACTCCAGTATATACATAGATGTGTATTATGACATCTCCCCCCCTTTTGTTTTTGTATTGTGTGTGTTGAGATAAGAAATATTAAGGTGCATGTGCGTATGGATGTGTATATGTCATAGATATCATAGAATTTACAGTGCAGAAGGAGGCCATTCGGCCCATCGAGTCTGCACCAGCTCTTGGAAAGAGCACCCCACCCAAGGTCAACACCTCCACCCTATCCCCATAACCCAGCAACCCTACCCAACACTAAGGGCAATTTTGGACACGAAGGGCAATTTATCATGGCCAATCCACATAACCTGCACATCTTTGGACTGTGGGAGGAAACCGGAGCACCCGGAGGAAACCCACGCACACACGGGGAGGATGTGCAGACTCCGCACAGACAGTGACCCAAGCCGGACTCGAACCTGGGACTCTGGAGCTGTGAAGCAATTGTGCTATCCACAATGCGACCGTGCTGCCGTGCGTGACTATATACAGAATGTGCTAAAATGACCTTATGTACACAGGACGGTGTCGCTAGTGCAGATATAGGGCAGATGAAACGGTAAAAAACAATATTTACAGAGGTCAAAACGATAAAGCAACACAGTTGTGCAAATGTTCAGTCTATAAGTTTCATCTCTGCGGCGGGTGACAAATTCTGGTTGACCGCCTCAAGGGTGGATCAGGGGCCGCCTGCACTTGGGTAGGTGGGACCGCCGCCAATGTGGTGGTCGCAGAGGTCGGCAGGATTGCTGGTAGATCAGTGGCCTCGTGGTAGGGCACGTCTGGAGGAAGCATTGTGTGAGGCGGGACATCATGGCTAGGTGGCGGGCGTGGAACTCGGCGCAGTGCCCGTCTGTTGCGTCGTCGGAAGGAGCAATCAGCCATGCGGATGAGGAACGATCTCGGGGCCACTTGCTTGACCACTACAGCTGTGGCGGACCAGCCGCCGTCAGGCAACTGCACACGAACACGATCAGTTGGGACCAGCTCGGGGAGATCCGTGGCATGAGTATTGTATGCTGGTTTCTGTTGGGCCCGAGACTGCTGCATCTTTTGTATGACCGTGAGGTGGTCAAGGTCTGGAACATGGATGGCTGGAACCGTGGTTCGCAGAGTGCGATTCATGAGCATCTGCGTGGGAGGCAACCCAGTGGACAGCGGGGATGCTCTGTATGCCAGCAGTGCCAGGTTGAAGTCGGAGCCTGAGTCTGCAGCCTTGCATAGTAATCTCTTGACGATATGGACCCCTTTTTTGGCCTTCCCGTTTGACTGCGGCTAGTGGGGGCTGGAGGTTACGTGATGCAAGTTGTATAGGCGGGCAAAATCAGACCATTCCTGGCTGTAAAAACAGGGACCGTTGTCACTCATCACCGTGAGCGGTATCCCATGCCTGGCAAACGTTTCTTTGCATGCTTTAATAACCGCCTTCGACATGAGGCCGGACAGTTTCACCACTTCTGGGTAATTTGAGAAGTAGTCGACCAGGAGGACATAGTCATGCTCTTTGGCGTGGAAAAGGTCGACACCGACTTTGGACCATGGGGAGGTCACTATCTCATGTTGCTGCAGAGTTTCTTTGGGTTGAGCTGGCTGAAATTTCTGACATGTGGGGCAGTTGAGGACCGTGTTGGCAATGTCCTGGCTGATGCCCGGCCAATAGACTACCTCTTGAGCTCTGCATCAACATTTTTCGACCCCCAGGTGACCCTCGTGGAGTTGGCCGAGCACCATAGCTCGCATGCTCTGCGGAATCACAATCCTATCGAGCTTCATTAGGATGCCGTCCACCACCGTCAGGTCGTCCGTGACATTGTAAAACTGGGGACGCTGTCCCTTCTGCCAGCCATTCGTGAGGTGCTGCATCACACGTTGTAGCAGAGGATCCTTGGCCATTTCCTCACGAATTCGGATGACCCTCTCATCAGTGGCCGGAAGGTTGGAGGCACACAATTGCACCTGCGCATCGATTTGGCGACAAAGTCAGTTTGTTCACACGGTGTGGTGATAGACCTGGAAAGGGCATCTGCAACAATGAGTTCTTTGCCTAGTGTGTAGACAAGTTCAGAATCATAGCGGCATAGCTTGAGAAGGATTTGTTGTAACCGAGGCGTCATGTCATTCAAATCCTTCTGGATTATGTGGACTAATGGCCTGTGGTCCGCCTCAACCGTGTATTTTGGGAGGCCATACACATAGTCGTGAAATTTGTCAATTCCCGTTAGGAGGCCCAGGCATTCCTTCTCGATCTGAGCGTACCGTTGCTCAGTGGGCGTCATGGCTCTGGAGGCATACGCAACTGGGGCCCATGAGGAGGAGTCATCCCGTTGGAGGAGCACCGCCCCAATACCGTCCTGGCTCGCGTCAGTGGATATTTTGGTCTCTTTGGTAGTGTCGAAGAACGCCAGAACGGGGCTGTGGTGAGTTTTGCCCTCAGCTCATGCCATTCGTTCTCATGAGCGGGCAGCCACTGGAATTCCATTGACTTTTTGACGAGGTGGCGGAGGGCTGTGGTGTGTGCCGCCATGTTGGGAATGAACTTGCCGAGGAAATTGACCATTCCTAGAAAGCGGAGGACCACCTTCTTGTCCTCTGGGGTCCTCATGGCGTTGATCACCGAGACCTTGTCAGCATCTGGCCGCACGCCTTGCTGCGAGATGTCGTCACCAAGGAATTTGATTTCTGATTGACCGAACAAGCACTTTGCTCTGTTGAGTCGGAGGCCATGCTTATGGATTCTGTGGAATACCTGCTTGAGGCGATCGATGTGTTCTTGAGGAGTTGTGGACCAGATTATGACATCGTCAACATACACGCGCACCCCCTCAATACCCTCCATCATCTGTTCCATGATACAGTGAAATACCTCTGAGGCAGAGATGATGCCAAAAGGCATCCAGTTGTAGCGGTAGCGACCGAACGGGGTATTGAATGTGCACAGCTTGTGACTGGATGCATCCAGCTGTATTTGCCAGAACCCCTTGGAGGCATCCAGCTTCGTAAAGAGTTTGGCATGAGCATCTCGCTGGTCAACTCTTCTCGTTTTGGTATCCGGTAATGTTCCCTCATGATGTTGCGGTTTAAATCCTTGGGGTCCATGCAGATTCGAAGCTCCCCTGACGGCTTCTTGACGCAGACCATGGAGCTGACCCAGTCCGTGGCTTCTGTGACCTTTGATATGATGCCCTGGTCCTGGAGGTCCTGTAACTGCTGCTTGAGGTGGTCCTTGAGGGGTGCCAGCACCCGACGTGGTGCGTGAATCACAGGGGTGGTGTTTGGTTTGAGCAGGATTTTGTATCGGTGTGGGAGTGTGCCCATTCCGTTGAACACGCTGTGGTACTGCGTGATGATGTCATCAATTTCAGCCTGGAAATTTTCATCAGGTGAGGCCGTCGTCGCCTGTGAGGATGACACGGTGTGGACTCGCTGAACCAAGTTCAGGAGTTTGCAGGCCCGAGCACCGAGCAGGGATGCTCTGTCGAGTCCCACGATCTCAAATCGCAGTGTCGCTTTAAATGACTTATTGGAAACTCCAAGTTGGCATGAGCCACTGGCAGCTATGGCATTGCCATTGTAGTCAAGGAGCTGGCAGGCCGGTGGAAGCATGCTTGGTCTGACGCGGATGGTGTCGAGATCGGATTTGGAGATGAGGTTCGCCGATGCGCCGATGTCCAGTTTGAACCGGATGCGAGCCTTGTTGACTGTGAGGACAGCACACCACTCGTCGTCGGGATCCACACTGAGGATCAGGAGATGCTTCGCTGTCTTCGAGGAAGGCAGCGCATGCTTTGTAATGATGCCCACCTGGTATGGA
Organism: Scyliorhinus torazame; assembly: GCF_047496885.1. Taxonomy (NCBI): domain Eukaryota; kingdom Metazoa; phylum Chordata; class Chondrichthyes; order Carcharhiniformes; family Scyliorhinidae; genus Scyliorhinus; species Scyliorhinus torazame. Next base: position 46,982,689 of record NC_092724.1, read on the forward strand.
GATTTGAGGCACGCAGCATCAGGATCTGTTGGGCCATCGAGGTCGGAGTCTGGCATGGCCTGCTGTATTGAACGGACGCTTCTGCGCCGCGGCTGGGATCGCTGGATGCTGGGCAGTGGAGCAGATATGCAAAGGGCTGCGTAGTGGCCAAGCTTGCCACACTGGAGACACCGCCGTGATTTTGCCGGACATTGCTGCTTCAATTGGGCGGAGCCACAATTCCGACACGTCATGATGCCAACGTCAGCTCGTTCCGTGCGCCATCGCGCATGCGCAGTGTGGTCGAACGACGTACGCACCTGCACAGTCTGGTCGTCGGTCTCGCCGTCCCCTCGGTCGTGGCGCGCATGCGCAGGGGCCTGGGAAAAGCGCACGGAATGGGCACTCTCGTCGATACTTAGGCCCTGCATTTGTGCGATGGCCTGCACCTGTTCTGCCTCGTGGGAGGTTAGCTTTGCCGTTTCTGCCGCCCTGATGTGGGGGTGCCGATTGTTACCATGTTCGTGGAGAACGTGGTGGCACGTTTTGATGGCGATGGTGTGGGTGGGCTGCTTGACTTTCAGGAGCTGCTGGCGAAGGGAATCGGAGTGGACACCGAAAACAATCTGATCCCGGATCATGGAATCAGTGGTCGAGTCATAGTTACATGACTGCACGAGGATGTGGAGATGGGTAAGAAAGGATTGAAAAGGTTCGTCCTTACCCTGAAGCCTCTGCTGGAAAACATACCGTTCAAAACTCTCATTCACCTCAATGTCACAGGGGCTGTCTTACTTCAGTAGGACTGTTTTACATTTCGTCTTGTCTTCGCCGTCAGCGAATGTAAGGGAGTTGTAGATGTGGATGGCGTGGTCCCCGGCTGTGGAGAGGAATAGTGCGATCTTCCTGACATCCGATGCGGCCTCGAGGTCGGTGACTTCTAGATAGAGTTGGAACTTTTGTTTGAAGATCATCCAATTTGCACCGAAGTTGCCGGCGATGCGGAGCTGCGGAGGAGGGCGGACGTTTTCCATGTCACCGGAAGGCAGTTTGCTGATCAGCTCTGATTCACTCAAGGTAGGTCTGTCAATTTTCAGCATCACTCACTGGTACCATGATGTGTTGGGTAGGCTGGGTCGATGTGGACTGCACTTGATGGAATGTAGCGAGAGACAGACCTCCAACACTTGATGAGATGCAACATGATTTTATTTAACATCTAAACTATTATACATGTTCAACTGTGGGTTGACACTACACTGGCTTGACTGGAGACCTGATACTAGCCTAACCAGACTTACTAGCTACCACATGGTGTTTGCACTGGCCAACTCATTAACTCTGACTGTCTCAGAGACTGGGTCCCGAGAGAGCGGGAAAACTGGTGCCCTCTGGCTTTATAGTGGTCGTGTCCTGCCTGGTGATTGGCTGCTCTGTTCTGTGTGCTTACTGGTCATCCTGTGTGTCAATCACTGCCTGTCTGCACTCCATTATATACATAGATGTGTATTATGACAGTGGGCACAGGTGAACCAAGGCACCAGTGGCTGGTGAGGCACACCTAATGCATGCGAAGAATACAATTTACAGTCAACTTCATCTTTAGCTGGCACCTTCATTCCTCCAGCTGTCATAGGCTACAGCCAATTTAAATGAGCCTTTGAACTTGAATAGTCAGCCACCCATACACAATCCCTGACAGCCTGGACTCCATAACCAGTGACCTTGAACCTCCAGGGGGTTAATTCTGACTGCATTCATCCCCCTCCCTGTGTGAGGGTCTTCAGCCCGCATGATGCTGGGAACCACTCCTTGTCAGAGTCCCCTACTATGCTCGTGAGCCTGGCATCTCACAGTAACTCTGACAGGGACCTCATAGTCGCCACCTGTGCTGACCCTGTGGATGCACCTGCTTTTACCCACTTTACAGCTGCCACTGGGAAAGAGCAATCCCTCAGTAGTTATATCACCACAAGCACAGCAAGGAGGACACGGGAAGCACTGCCGACAACCAAGCCGCCAGACACCTTTAAACTTGGAGGCTCACAGACATGAAGAGCTGCTAAGGCCCATGAGTGACCCCATTCCCTGAGATGCCGAGACTGAACTCCCACCACAGCCCCATGTTGAACTTACCTGGGTCCCCCACATCCTCTCCAGTGCCCCCTCTGTGACTGGCACCGCGGATGGCAATGGCAACTTGAGTGCACACCTCCGATTTCCCCTTCGCAGGTGAGGTCGGCAGGTTCTCGGTTTCATACAGCTGTTGTAGATTGTACCAGCGTGTCCTGATGTCCTGAGGGGTAAGTCCTGACACCAGGGATCGCTGTTGATATATTGATGTATTTAAAGAAGATTTCCGACCTTCCGTGGTAGGTTTTCGCTATGTCACCAGTGAGGGGCCTGGAAAATCGGGAAATGCGATCCTGCCGGTGGTAATTGCATTTCCTGATTCTCGCTTTATTTTGTACCCATGCCGTTGTCCTCGCTGATGACTAACACTGGCTGAAAATTGCCCCTAAGTGTGGTTGTGGATGAGATTAGTGGCGGTTTCCTGCAGATATAGTGGTCGGGTTCTCCCAACCAATCTTCCACTTGAAACCTTATTAGTTACGCATAGACATGCAGCACGCTGCATCACGTGACTGGGCGGGCACTGATTCACCTCATGGAGTCGAAATTCCTGGTGCCCTAATTAAATGCCACCCGCTCACATACATTAACTCTCTGCAGCCCAGCTGTTCCAGAGATGGCCCAAAGGAACAAGAAGAGAGCGCTGAGGTTTAGACACACACACACACCATTGCCAAGTTGGTAGGGTGTTATGGGCCAGGCTTTAGAGAACCCCAAAGTGTATCATGGAGTTCACCTGACTTACAACTGTTAATAGATTGTGGTATGGGGAGCACACGGCCCAATCTACAGGTGTGGTACAGCAGAAATGGAAAAGTATTTTTTAAAGCAAAACAATGTTTATTCTATGAACTCAAGTTAACCTTTTTAAAACATACAGTGAACATCTTAGCAATCATCAATTCGAATACAACACTAAGTAATCCGTAAGCTGTCCTTTTAACATCCATTCGACTTAAAACACCTTTGAACAGAAGCACACCAGGTTAAAGTCACTACTGTTATTAGTTTTAAATCACCAGGATCGATTTACAGTCTTTAGATTACAGAGAGAGACTCTAATACACCTTCTGGCTGTGACTGCAGCTATCCAGCTCTGAAAACAAAACTAAAACACACCCTGCAGCAAACAGCCTAAAACGAACGTGAAAAGCTGACAGACAGCCCAGCTCCACCCACTCTCTGACATCACTGCGGTAGTAAACACCCATTTCTTAAAGGTACTCTCATTACAGATTTTTATATGCACACCCATTTATAAACACCCATTTCTTAAAGGTACTCTCACATGACAAGGGTGAGAACAGAGGCCGCTCTTCCCTGCAAGTCAGTGTGGATGAACTTGATCACAGGCTGACATCACAGTGAGTGACATGCAATGTTGTATTCAACTTATTCATGAACTTATCTCCCTTCTCTCTTACAGACAGCACCAGTTCCAGACAGAGCAGCACAGGTAACACAAGCCCTAGACCCCAGGCCACTTCAGAGGAGGATGATGAGGATCCATTTGAAGCAGACCCATCACAGCATTCACATGCACCGTCCACCAGCACAGAAACACACCCCTCTGTGGGTAACACATGTAGATTGGACTCAGGGCCATGTTCTGGCCAATGCCTCACTAACACATCTCCGTTGCAGTTGGAGGCAGTGACAGCCTTGGAGACATTAATGTGAATTCACATTTATGCGATTTTGAGCTGACTCATTTAAATAACTCGCTCAATGTGTAATGTCATGGAGATGTGTCAAGATCTTCTTTGAAAGTGACTGCAGATTGCGTGATGAACTTTTGTTTCTTACAAGATACTCTGGAGTTATGCATGCAAAGTAGCCAGGTTCACCAGTAATGTTGATTCATCTTCAAATCACTATCTTCATTGTTAGTGCCAATGTACAAGACCTGCAGCCATGATGGTATCTCCAGCCATGTGCACATCCCTGTCCCTGCAAGAAGTGTCTCCTTCAGGAGGCCGTGGTTGCATCAAGTCCAGTTGACACAAGCTTTGTGCTTTCTCAAAGAATCCGGCCTGGTGAAACCTGCGGGTTGGAGGCCCAAGGCCCAATGTGACATTGCACTTGATGGGAGTAGATTTAAAGACCTTTCAGGTCACTGATCATCCACTAAGGGGCTTGTGCCCCTTGCCTGGGCCTTACTCCTCCTGGAATCATGTGGCTATTAATATCTCCTGGGCACATCTTCTGTGTTGAGCTGCTTTGATGGAATCCCCTTGTCGAAGCTCACCATCATCATCCTCCTCAGCTTATTGCCCTACCAGGTCTTCACCACCCAAGCAGTTCTCAGCCTCCTCCGTGTCTCCCTCCAGTAAATCATCTCCCTTTTGAAGTGTCATGTTGTGCAGGGGCCAACTCACCACTATTGTGCGAGATACCCCCTGTAGAGAGTACTGCAGGGCCCCACCTGAGCAGTCCAAGCATTGGAAGCGTATCTTTAGGATCCTAATGGTCTGCTCTCTGATGGATATTCTCGAGTTGTGCACAGTGTTGTATCTCTCCCCCGGGGCTCTGTGAAGATGACGCACAGGTATCAGGAACCATAATTGAGCGAGTACCCCTTATCACAAACAGCCAGCCCTGTAATCGGGGTGGCCCTTCAAATATGTGAGGCCCCTGGAATTGATGCAGGAATAGAGGAGTCATGGGAACGTCTAGGGTACCTGACACAAATGTGAATTATGTACTTCTGATGATCATTTGCCAGCTGAACATTGATGGATTGGAACACTTTCCTATTAATGAACATCAGGGGCTGCTGCCATGGAAATCTCAAAGCCACAAGTGTGCAATCAACTACACCCTGTAATCAAGAGAACTGAAGCCCAGGGATCTAGCAGGCCGACTGGCTTCATTCAGTGTGAGCCTTATATAATGATGACCCTTACAGTAAAGGGCATCTGTCACCTCCTTTATGCATATATATGTTGGAGATTGAGAAATGTCACACAAGTCCCCCTGTGGATCCCTGGGACAATCTGCTGGCATAGAAATTGAGTGCAGCTGTGACCATCAGGAGCGCTAGCAGGATATATCCTCCCAGCCCATGAGGCGTCAGATCCTCCCACAGAATGTGGCAGATATAAACAGTGTATAAGGTAGAGGTGTACAACCTTGCCTTTAGTTCATCTCCACATAGGAAAGGTCCTCTGATAGCTTGTTGGTCATACAAGTTTCCTCCATCCGTAGGATGGATTTGAACTCCTCACCCTTGTGGTCTTGTTGGGGTTTCCCTAAACCACATATCTCAGGCCTTGGGCTCCTCTCAAAGCTGTTTCGGCGGCGCGGAGCCTTTTTTATCCTCCTCAATTGAGACATACCCATCAAGAAGGCAACATTGAGCTAAGACTCCATTATTTACTCCTCCTTCTTCCTGTGGACAGATAGGTATAACAAATTGAGGAATAATGAGCAACCATACTCAACTTCCTCCTTGCAACCAGAAAGGCACTGTCAGGCTGCGCCTCTGCAACTTGCCTTTCCCTGATCCATCCTCCTATCTGCAGCGCAACCTCACAGATCTAGGTGACCAAGATGTTCTATGGGGAGTGGTTCAGCTCATGTTGCTGGCCCCCGATTCCGGCACAAACGGTGATTCTCCGGCCGATCGCCGAAAGCGATTTCGGCGTCAGCGACCAGAGAATCCCGCCCTAAATATCTATGCCTTTTAGCTTTGACAAAGGGTCATCTGGACTCAAAACGTGAAGTCTTTTCTCTTTTGGTTCCTCCTATTTCTACTCTGACTTGTACATGACACTGGTAGTAATCCTGAGATCACTACCTTTGAGGTTCTACATTTCATCTTACTTCCTAACATCCTATATTCAGCTTTTAAGACCTCATTTTATTTTTACCTATGTCGTTTGTACCAATGTATACCATGACCACTGACTGTTTACCCTCCAACTTCAGGATGTCCTGGAACCACTCTGAGACTCCTTGACCCGAGCACCAGGGAGGCAACATAGTATCCTGGAGTCTCATTTGCAGTCACAGAAACGCTTATTTATTCCCTTTGCAATTGAATCCCCTATAGCTATTGCATTCCCAGATGTTTTACTCCTACCCTATACAGCAGAGCCAACGATGGTGCAACAAATTTGACTGCTGCTGTTTTCCCCTGAGCAACCATTTCCCTCAACAGTATCCACAGTGGTATATCTGTTTTCCAGAGAAATGACTGCAGGAGATTCCTGCACTGCCTGCCTAGTCCTCTTACTCTGCCTGGTGGTCATCCATTCCCTTCCAGCCTGAGTCTGTGCCTGCGGTGTGACCACCTCCCTCGACGTGCTATCCACAATACCTGGGCTTCCAGGAGCTGCAGCTGGAGACAATACCTGCACACATACTGGCTCCGGGCAGTGGAAATGTTCCTGGCTTTCCACATGGAGCACGAGGAGCACACCACAGCTTTGAGCTCTCCTGCCATGACTTACCCCTTTAAATTAAACCTTTTGGAAGACGCTTAATATCAGATGACATTAGTTACTCTCGTGTCCTTCTTTCCTGGTCTTCATTATGACAGAAAATGGCCCTGACAAATTAGATACCACAAAAACATTTTACAAACTACTAGCAATAAGAGGAGTAACTATTTACACAACCTTACCCTCTACTCAGCAATTAGCTCTCTCCCTTGTAGCTTCTACTGCTGCAGCAGGGCACGATGACTGTCTGAACATTTAAAAAGGTAGAAAACAAAGAACAAAAGCACAAACCACCGCTTTTCCTTCTGAACCGAATTCCCACTGTGCTCCAAATTCCCAATACCCACACTCAATCTGGCTGTGTTTCACTCAGGATGTGCTCTCTCCCATTGCTGTGTGGAAAGCTCACTGATCACTCATTAGGGATACAGGTAGATGTAAAAGGTATGAACTTTGACCAGTATTCTTCCCAGTCCTCTGAGGAAAATCTTTCCCAGTCTTGCCCACCACTCCTGACAAACATTTGCTGAATCAACTGTTAATCCAAAATGTTTAAATTGTCAGCTATTGTAGGTGCAGTAGGTGTCTTCTGGGACCTAGGTTCAATAGACTCAAACTAATGGGATCTGCTGGCTGTTGTTTTTAATGGGAATCCGAATGAGATGATTTGGATTGCTTTTAACTCAGATGGGTGAACAGCAGAAAACTGCCTTAATTCATCAGGTTGACAATCTGACAGAGGTGGAAGAGGGATACACTGGGGCAGTAGGGGGCAGCCTTCAGGGATTGGGCTAAAACGTATTGTTAGGGTTAAATGAACTGAGCATCTTTGCTCTGCATCTTAGAATAAGCTACATTTGATCTGGGACCACTGAGTGCCTGAAATGGAGCTATTGCACTCCGCTTCCCAGCACTATCATCCCTCAACAAGGATAAATAAATCATCAGTAAACAGCCCTTCGAAATGAATTGTAATTTGTAAAACGTACTTTCACGTGATCTCCAAAGTACATGGCATTAACAGATCCTTCACTTCGTGAGGCTAGAGATTTGTGACTCTAATGTGCTGACTCCAACCCTCTTCAGAGCATAATTGTGTTTAATTATTTTCACTCTTAGCTGTCTTCACCTACTGTACAGGAATTAATGTGATATGATTGCAATACAGGAATTAACAAATGAAGTGCACTGTTATATTTTTCAGAAACATATTGAAATAGTCTTGGGTTACAAAAGTCACCCTCCCCATACCCAGCACTGCTGAAATGCTTCCATATAAATTAAAATTACCATACTTTACATCAAATGATAGCCTGGGAGATTGGTCATGAATACATCAGTAAAAGGTTTGGAGGATTTTGGTGGCTTTGTGCGTGGCATTAATAGATAATGAGACTCAGTTTGAACTCCACATTTGTCCAGGGTTTCCAGGACCTGGTTGGGTCTGTTTGATCCATAATGACAGGCCTCTGCAGCACCTTTAAGCTAATAGGCTGCAAGGTGTAGGGGCAGACATTACACATTGAGCCTGCTTCCTTAAGGCATCACTGAATGAACACTTTTCAGACAAGTGGCCAACACCTCTTACGATTTAACCTGAAAGCTGGAAGCTGTTTTCCTGAGATGAAAACCATCTCAGATTTTGAAGGCTGCAAGAGAAATACCCCAGGCATCTGCAGTCCAATCCTATCTCATTCAGGAATCATCTTCGAGGAATAGTAGATTAGTTAGTTGGCACCGTACGCGGTGTTGGAGAGCAATAGATTGGATTAGTTGAATTTCTGCAACTATTGAGTGAATATTGCTCTCGAAAGTAAACATGAAAGTATTGCGTTTGTGTCTGCATCACATAGAATTACATAGAGCCTACAGCACCAAAATAAGCCTTTCAGACGTTTCATACTCCACATGAGCTTCCTCTCAAGTTTCCTCATCAAACCCTATCAGCATATCCTTCTATTCAATTCTCCCTCTGTCACCTATCTGACTTCCCCTTAAAAGGCGGCATGGTAGCACAGTGGTTGGCACAGTTGCTTCACAGCTCTAGGGTCCCAGGTTCAATTCCCGGCTTGGGTCACTGTCTGTGTGGAGTTTGCACTTTCTCCCCGTGTGTGCGTGGGTTTCCTCCGGGTGCTCCGGTTTCTTCCCTCAGTCCAAAGATGTGCAGGTTAGGTGGATTGGCCATGTTAAACTGCCCTTGGTGTCCAAATAAGGTTGGGTGCATTAAGGGGATAGGGTGGAGGTGTGTGCTTAGGTAGGGTGCTCTTTCCAAAGGCTGGTGCAGACTCGATGGGCCGAGTGGCCTCCTTCTGTACTGTAAATTCTATGATTTTATGATTCTATGATTCTATGAAAAGCACATTCTTGCTATTGTTTTTGAGTAAAGAACATCTTCTTGAGTTCCCTATCGGACTTATTGGTGATTGTGTTGCCTTTATAGCCTCCTGTTTTGGACTCCCCACAGGTGGAAACATCCTCTTTACGTCTCCCCTTTCATGATCTTAAAAACCTCCCTCAGGCCATGCCATTCACCCAACCTTCACTTTGCAGACAAAAAGAACCTCAGACTATGCAGCCTTTCCTGATATCCTCTCAACTCTGGTAACAACCTTGCAAATCTTTTTTTGCACCTTATTCAGTTTTAAAAAAACAATAGGCTGGATTCTCCGCTGTCGGAATTCTCCGTTGCGCCGGCAGCCCGGGGATTTCCTGACGGCATGGGACTGCCCCCAATGGGAAACCACATTGGCAACCTGGCGAGATGGAGAATCCCGGGGGTGCTCCATACCAGAAATCTAGTGCGGCGGTACGGAGAATCCCGCCTGATATTCTTTCCTGGGTTGTGAGAATCGCTGGTAAAAGCCAGCATTTGTTGTCCATTCCTAAATGCCTGAACTGAGTGGCTAGTTAGGCCATTTCAGAGGGCAAAGTAAGAGTCAATCAAATTACTGTGGGTCTGGTGTTACACTTGGGTCAGGGCAGTTATAGTGTCAAAGAGGTCTACAGAACAGGGAAGGCCCTTCGGTCCATCGTGTCCCCACTGGTCAAAAACAACCACCCAACTATTCTAATCCCATTTTCCAGCACTTCGTCCATGGCAAGTGCACATCTAAATACTTCTTAAATGTTACGAGGTTCCTGCCTCTACAACCCTTTCAGGCAGTGTGTTCCAGACTTTCACCACCCTCTGGGTGAAAAAGTTTCCCCTCACATCCCCTCTAAACCTTCTGCTCCTTACCTTAAATGTGTGGCCCCTATGTCATTGATCCCTCCACCAAGGAGAAACGTTTCTTCCTGTCTGCTCTATCAATGCCCCTCATCATTTTATACATCTCAACCATGACCCCCCTCAGTCTCCTCTGCTCCAAGGAAAATAACCCCAGTCTATTCAATCTCTCCCCAGTCTATTCAATCGCTCTTCATAACTAAAACTCTCCAGCCCAGTCAACATCCTGGTAAATCTCCTCTGCACCCTTTCCAGTGCTATCACATCCCACCTATAATTCCAGAACTGCACAGAATACTCTAGCTGTGGCCTAATCTACATTTTATACAGTTCCAACATAACCTCCATGCTCTTCAACTTTGTGTCTCGGCTAATAAAGGCAAGTATACCATATGCCTTCTTAACCACTGTATCCACCTGCTCTGCTACCTTAAGGGACCGGTGTACATGCACAGCAAGGACCCTCTGTCTGATTCTCAGTGCTTCCCAGGGTCCTGTTGTTTATCATGTATTTTCTTTTCTTGTTTGTCCTGCCCAAGTAAATCACCTCACACTTATCCGGATTCAATTCCATTTGCCACTGGTCAGCCCATCCAACCAGTCTGTCTATATCCCCCTGTACTCCTCATTATTAAGGATGATTGATTTACACCCCTAAAAGACATCAGTGAACCAGATGCGTTTTCATGACAACCGATGATAGTTTTACCCTCACTATTACTGAGAGAAGGGGCTGAATTCTCCGCTGTCGGGATTCTCCATTACGTCGGCAGCCCGGGAATTTCCCGACGGCATGGGGCTGCCCACGATGGGAAACCCCATTGGCCGGCTGGAGAGACGGAGAAGCTCGGGGGCGTGCTGCACCGCGGGATGGAGAATCCCGCCTGTGATGAACGGTTACTGCCTTATCATCATGGAAGGTGATGTCCCCTTTAAGACCGGGCTTGGAACCCTGGGGACTCCGCCTCTGGCTCCGCCCATCTGTGAGCCATATATAAAGGGCTGCCTCATGGGCTGTGCAGCAGTCAGCACATGTCTCAGCTCTAGCATAGTTCTTAGTCTAATAAAGCCTTCTTTACCGTTTACACTCTAAGTGTCGTTCTTGAGGGTACCTCACCGCCCATGAGCTTTCAATTCCAGATTTTATTAATTGAATTTAAATTCCACCAAATGCTGTGGTGGGCCTTGAAGGCGAGACCCAGAGCATTAACCTGGGCCTCTGGATTATTTGTTTAGTGTCACGATAGTGTCATTCAGTTTCACTACATCAATGTGAAGGCTAGACCTGTTCACAATACACCATGTGTAGCTAACCAGGGTTCCATACAAGTTTGATATAACTTCTCTACTTTTCAATTCTATCCCTCTACGAATGAACCCCAATGCTTGGTCTGATAATTTTAATTAATCTGGATGGCTACGTTTAGAGATTTGTGTACTCCCAGGTGCCTTTTCTTCTCTGCCATTTAGACTCCCCAAGCCGCATAAAGAAACCTGACAGAAATATCTAACAGTGAGGGACTTTGTGAGGGATGAAAGCCTTGAAGTTGAGGTCCTTTGCACATGGGGCTTTAAGTAACACATATGTTCTGCTGATTGCTACATGCACATGTGGGAATGCTGCCAACTGCTGGTGATGGATTTATCTCTCTTTATCACTTTCAATGAAGAAAGATACCACTTGGAAATCCATCGTGAATGGAGCTACAGAGAGTTTCTGAGCACAGTTGTGAGCAGCTGGCTGTGTGGCAAATGCTATCAGATGCTGATTTGGAATTCAAGACCATTTTTGAGGAAGAGTGTGGCCCTGTCAACTGTGTCTGTGAGTGTAAGGTAGAGGTATGCTTCAAACTCAAACATCCTTTCATCTAACCTCTTCCATAGGCTGTTCAGCACAGGGCTAAATCGCTGGCTTTGAAAGCAGACCAAGGCAGGCCAGCAGCACGGTTCAATTCCCGTACCAGCCTCCCCGAACAGGTGCCGGAATGTGGTGACTAGGGGCTTTTCACAGTAACTTCATTTGAAGCCTACTTGTGACAATAAGCGATTTTCATTTCATTTCTTCATCTTCCTCTTCATTGTACAGTAGAAGGTTCTCCCCTCGAGAAATTTATGCCCCAGTGCAAAGAAATATTTGAGTTAAACAGCTAAAGCCCTGATTGAACCTCTAAAGTAATACGAAGATCAATCTGCAGTCAAAATTTCCTCAATGTGTCTCCACTTTAGTGATTCTGTAACTCCAACTGGCAATTGCAAAGTGGCATCAATTATTTAATACAGAAGCTGGGGTAAGTGGGTTAGAGGAATTAGCCATACCTCCCAGACACCTTTATGTTTGTGGGAAAGGGCTTAAGCAGGCCTAAATGTGGAATGACAAATTTTGGTAGTTCAAGTGCAATTTAGTATCAGTGCTTCTGAGGGGGGGTCAGTTTTTTTAAAAGGTTCTATGCTTCAAATCCACACATAATTGGAGGGAGTGAGTGGAATTCAGAGGAGAAACAAGCCTGAGTTAATTGTCAAGAAGGGTTAGAGGATCAAGAGTAGTTGGGCCTTGGTTGAAGACATAGGACTGCAAAGATACCAGCGGGAAGGTAAACTTATAGAAGAATCAATAGATGGACCAGATGGACTGGTGAGGCAGTGGCATAGTGGTATTGTCACTGGACTAGTAATACAGAGAACCAGGATAATGCCAGGGTCCTGGGTTTGAAACCCCCATGGCAGATGGTAACATTTGAAGTCAATAAAAATCTGGAATTGAAAGTCTAATGATGACCATGAAACCATTGTATATTGTTGTAAAACCCCATCTGGTTCACTGATGTCCTTTAGGGAAGGAAATCTGCCATGCTACTTGGTCTGGCCTACATGTAACTCAAAATCCACTGCAATATTATCCACTTAAATGCCCTTTGAAATGGCCGAGCAAGCCACTCAGTTCGTGGGCAATTAGGGATGGGCAACAAATACCAGCCCAGCCAGTGACTTATACTGGAGTGTGGAAAGGGGAAGTCAGAGACAGGTGAAGTGGAGGGATATGGGTAGGCTAGTGTTAGAGGATTGGGGAGGAGAAAGACAGAATGTAGTGAGGGGCCAGCGGGAGAAAGCTAGAGGTCTAAGGGTAAAGTTGGGCAGGGTTGGTTTGTGTGGGAAGGAAAGTGGATTTGAGGCTAAGGGGAGTAGGGACAATATTGGAACCAGGGAGACAAAGAAGAGGGTGCAAGGTGAGCGAAGACTGAAGGGAAAAATGGAGTGAGATTGGTGAGGTGGGTGGGTGATGGAGAGGGACAGGATGACGTAGCAGAAAGAAGGGTAAGAGAGCATTGCAGAGGTCAAAGAGAGAGAGGGTGAGGGTGTTGGAAGCTGTGGTAGTATGCATTAGGGGTCATGTGGGACTGTGAAGCCGTGATGTCATTGGCTGACAGATCCCAGGTCCTGGTTGGCTGTTGACCTCTAGCTCCGCCCTGAAGGCGGAGTATAAGAACCAGGAGTTCTCCCCCGCAGGCCAGTCTGTTACTGAACTGCGGGGAACAAGTCACGCTTAATAAAGCCTCATCGACTTCATCTCTATTCGTCTCTCGTGAGTCTTTGTGCGCTACAATTTATTAAGCGTGACTTAAAGGACTATGGAGCTCAGGATTATCCCGGAATGCCTGAGGATCAGCCCCCACGCAGTGAACTCAGCAGCAGTTTTCAAACACTGGCAGACTTGTCTCGAGGCCTACCTCAGAACGGCCCCCGGCCGGGTCACAGAAGACCAGAAACTACAGGTCCTGCACTCGAGGGTAAGCCCGGAAATTTTCCCTCTCATCGAAGACGCAGAGGATTTCCAGACGGCGTTCACAGCACTAAAGAGCATCTATGTTCGCCCAGTGAACCAGATCTACGCACGCTACCAACTCGCAACGAGACGGCAAAGTCCCGGAGAATCGATAGATGAATTCTACGCCACGCTACTAATTTTGGGACGGGCCTGCAGCTGCCCGCCGGTAAACGCGATGGAACACACGGACATGTTAATGCGTGATGCTTTTGTGGCTGGTATGAACTCTTCCCAAATCCGCCAAAGACTTTTAGAAAAAGAGTCGCTAGGACTCTCAGAGGTACGGGCCCTTGCAGCCTCCCTGGATGTGGCCGTGCGAAACGCCCGCGCCTACGACCCCGACCGCGCGGCAGCCCCTTGGGCTCTGTGGACCCCCATCGCGACAAACCCCCCCCCCCACCCCACAGGCTTGCGCAGTTCAGACGCCAAGTCGTCCCGGGGGCGCGCGCTGCTATTTCTGCGGCCAGGCGAAACACCCCCGGCAGCGCTGCCCGGCCCGCGCAGCGATTTGTAAGAGCTGCGGGAAAAAGGGCCATTTCGCGGCTGTGTGCCAGTCCCGGGAGGTCGCCGCGGTCCCCGGAGAACAAGGAGTCCTGCGCGCTTCTAATGCTCCCCAACCCCCCCAGCGCCCCATGTACGACCCGCAGGCGCAACCAGTTTGGGTCCCGGCCACCGCTGTCCCCGGAGAACAAGGAGTCCTGCGCATTTCAAACGCTCCCCAACCCCCCCAGCGCCCCATGTGCGACCCGCAGGCGCCGCCATTTTGGGTCCCGGCCACCACGAGGGGAGGAGGGGCGCCGCCATCTTGGGACCCCCCAGACCTGTGCGACGCATGGGGACGGCCATTTTGTCCACCCCCGCCGCCATCTTGTGACCCCCAGCCATGTGCGATGCATGGGGGTGGCCATTTTGTTCACCTCCGCGCCATCTTGGACGGCAACAACGGACCCCAGTGTCGACGGCTCCACAGGGTTCGAGGAAGACGCTCAAGCACTACGATCACGTCTGGCCTCAATGACTCTGGACCAAGCACGGCCCCGGACGCTCCAGACGACGACAACAACGGTGCTGATAAACGGGCATGAGACACCATGCCTGGTCGACTCCGGGAGCACAGAAAGCTTCATCCACCCCGACACGGTAAGACGCTGTTTTTTGACCATCCGTCCCAGTGCGCAAAAGATTTCCCTAGCTGCAGGATCCCACTCCGTACAGATTAAAGGCTTCTGCATAGTGACCCTAACGGTGCAAGGGAGGGAGTTTAAAAACTACAGGCTCTACGTCCTTCCCCAACTCTGCGCGCCCACATTACTGGGATTAGACTTCCAGTGCAATCTGCAGAGCCTGACCTTCAAATTCGGCGGCCCAATACCCCCACTCACTATCTGCGGCCTCGCAACCCTCAAGGTTGAGCCCCCATCCTTGTTTGCAAACCTCACCCCGGATTGCAAACCCGTAGCCACTAGGAGCAGACGGTACAGCGCCCAGGACCGGACATTCATTTGGTCCGAAGTCCAGCGGCTACTGAAGGAAGGCATAATCCAGGCCAGCAATAGTCCCTGGAGAGCACAGGTGGTAGTAGTAAAGACAGGGGAGAAGCAAAGGATGGTCATAGACTATAGCCAGACCATCAACAGGTACACTCAACGAGATGCGTACCCTCTCCCCCGCATATCCGACATGGTCAATCGGATTGCCCAATATAAAGTCTTCTCCACCATGGACCTCAGGTCCGCCTACCATCAGCTCCCCATCCGCCCAAGTGACCGCAAGTACACAGCCTTCGAGGCAGACGGGCGATTATACCACTTCCTAAGGGTCCCATTTGGCGTCACAAACGGGGTCTCGGTCTTCCAACAAGAGATGGACCGAATGGTTGATCAACACGGGTTGCAGGCCACGTTCCCGTACCTCGATAACGTAACCATCTGCGGCCACGATCAGCAGGACCACGACGCCAACCTCCAAAAATTCCTCCAGACCGCTAAAGCCTTGAACCTCACATACAACGAGGACAAGTGCGTTTTTAGCACAAACCGGCTAGCCATCTTGGGATATGTAGTGCGCAATAGGATAATAGGCCCCGACCCCGACACATGTGCCCCCTCATGGAATTTCCCCTCCCTCGCTGCTCAAAAGCCCTAAAACGCTGCCTGGGGTTCTTTTCATATTACGCCCAGTGGGTTCCCCAGTATGCAGACAAGGCCCGCCCCCTAATACAGACCACGACCTTCCCTCTGTCGACAGGCCTTCAGCCGCATCAAAGCGGATATCGCAAAGGCCAAGATGCGCGCCATCGATGAGTCCCTCCCCTTCCAGGTCGAGAGCGACGCCTCCGATGTAGCTCTAGCGGCCACCCTTAACCAAGCGGGCAGACCCGTGGCCTTTTTCTCCCGAACCCTCCACGCTTCAGAAATCCGCCACTCCTCAGTGGAAAAGGAAGCCCAAGCCATAGTGGAAGCTGTGCGACATTGGAGGCATTACCTGGCCGGCAGGAGATTCACTCTCCTCACGGACCAACGGTCGGTAGCCTTCATGTTCGATAATGCACAGCGGGGCAAAATTAAAAACGACAAGATCTTAAGGTGGAGGATCGAGCTCTCCACCTTCAACTATGAGATCTTGTACCGTCCCGGAAAGCTGAACGAGCCGTCCGATGCCCTATCCCGCGGCACATGTGCTAACGCACAAATTAACCGCCTCCAAACCCTCCACGAGGACCTCTGCCACCCGGGGGTCACTCGGTTCTACCACTTTATAAAGTCCCGCAACCTCCCCTACTCTGTGGAGGAGGTCCGTACAGTCACAAGGAACTGCCATATCTGCGCAGAGTGCAAACCGCACTTTTTCAGGCCAGATGGTGCGCACCTGATCAAGGCTTCCCGTCCCTTTGAACGCCTTAGTCTGGATTTCAAAGGGCCCCTCCCCTCCACCGACCGCAACACATACTTCCTGAATGTGGTGGACGAGTACTCCCGTTTCCCCTTCGCCATCCCCTGCCCTGACATGACAGCGACCACAGTCATTAAAGCCCTTAATTCCATATTCACACTGTTCGGTTGCCCCGCATACGTCCACATCGACAGGGGGTCCTCCTTCATGAGTGACGAGCTGCGCCAGTTCCTGCTCAGCAACGGTATAGCCTCGAGCAGAACGACCAGCTACAACCCCCGGGGGAATGGGCAAGTAGAGAGGGAGAACGGCACGGTCTGGAAGACCGTCCTACTGGCCCTACGGTCCAGGGACCTCCCAGTTTCACGGTGGCAGGAGGTCCTCCCGGACGCTCTCCACTCCATCCGGTCGCTACTGTGTACTAGCACTAACCAAACGCCTCATGAGCGCCTCCTGGTCTTCCCCAGGAAGTCCTCCTCTGGAACGTCGCTGCCGAACTGGCTGGCGGTCCCAGGACCCATCTTGCTCCGAAAACATATGCGGGCGCACAAGTCGGACCCGTTGGTCGAGAGGGTTCCCCTCCTCCACGCGAACCCGCAGTACGCTTACGTGGAGTACCCCGATGGCCGACAGGACACGGTCTCCCTGCGAAATCTGGCGCCCGCCGGCACCACGCACAACCCCCTGACACCAATCACCCCCTCCCTGCCACCGGCGCACCCCGCGAGTGCCCCCTTCCCGGGAGGATCGGTCCTCCTCCCAGGTCCGACCAGAAGTGAAGCTGAAGCAGAAACCGTAAGGCTCCCGAGACGACAACACTGGAACAAGCACTACCACCGGGGCCGAGGCGATCGACAAGGACGACCAGACCGCCCGACCGACTCGTGGCATCGATGTAACACTACAATGTTGTGGACTTTAACGAGGACTTTTTCTTTTTCCCCCCTTTTACTGTAAATAGTTCAAAACAAAAAACAACCTCTGTACATACTGTGATGACATGCAAAAGTTTTCCTCCCAGGACCAGCCTTGTAAACCCTTACCACCATGCAAAGCACCACCCCGCCGGGTTCATTTTTAACAAGGGGTGAATGTGGTAGTATGCATTAGGGGTCATGTGGGACTGTGAAGCCGTGATGTCATTGGCTGACAGATCCTGGGTCCTGGTTGGCTGTTGACCTCTAGCTCCGCCCTGAAGGCGGAGTATAAGAACCAGGAGTTCTCCCCCGCAGGCCAGTCTGTTACTGAACTGCGGGGAACAAGTCACACTTAATAAAGCCTCATCGACTTCATCTCTATTCGTCTCTCGTGAGTCTTTGTGCGCTACAGAAGCAAAACTGGAATTGACAATATTAAATGAAATAGAAGCCCAGATTTCAATCAATAAAATGAAAGAAAAAATGATCAGTGCTTCGGTGGGAAAATGAAATAAACTCAGGGGGAGGTGGGAGATGGCGTATAAAGCAAAAGGCTGAAATCAGAACAAGAGGAGAGCCAGGATGGGGAGGCGTGCTGTCCGATCCAAGTAACTAGTGCAATACAGACTGACAAGGGAGGGAGAGAGGATATCAAAGTGGAGGAAAGGAAGTATGGTGAATCTGACTGGGCAGCAGAAGCAGGTAACGGAGCACAGATCTTAAGGGAAGGACAGCTACAGATAGGTCAGAGAATGATGGGCGGTAGAGTGAAAAGAGTGAAAGAGAGGGAGCAGAGTGGCAGGCAGGTAGCTTGTGGGTCTCTGAGTGGGTGACGATATGATTTTTCTGCAGAAGGAGAACAGCGAGATTTTAGTTGTTAAACACAGTACTTTAGCACACGAGCTGGAAAATCTTAGAGGAACAATTTTTGTTTTGGGTTGCTTTTTTCGGCAGGCTGGTGTTCAGAAAGTTCAGCTACACGCAATAAAGGCGAGGTGCAGAAGATTGCCTGTTCTGCTAATGTCTGAGAAATAGCACTCCAGCCAATGTCTGGATGTGGTGGAACAACAAATGGAACATTTATTCGCAGCCTTTCTAAGTGGGCGAACAATGTAAGCAGGAAGAATTCAGAACATCATCACTAGATCGGTAGAAGTACTTCTGTAATATTTATGGAATATAAATAAATCTGGAGATAGGAAAACATACAAAAAATATGAGAAGAAAGCCAAACATAAAAGGACTGGCTTTTTGAGCCTAATGGGGTTTTATAAAGTTCCTGATGCAATGTCTTATATTCTTCCAAATGTATGGAAATAATGTTTATCAGCATTGACAACGAGGTGCACTGTAAACTCTTCCTTACAGGGGACAATATGGGCAAAAAATCCAACATGTCCCTTGTAAATTCTTATAAATATAATGCTATTCATAGAATCCCTACATTGCAGAAGCAGGCCATTCGGCCCATCGAGCCTGCACCGACTTTGAAAGAACACTCTACCCATGACCCCCCCCCCCCCCCCCCCTGTCCATCCCACCCTATCCCCGTAACCTAACCTGCACATCCCTGGACATCAAGGGCAACTTAGCATGTCCAATCCACCTAACCTGCACATCGTTGGACTGTGGGCGGAAACTGGAGCACCCGGTGGAAACCCACGCAGACTTCGGGAGAAAGTACAAACTCCACACAGTCAGCCGAAGCTGGAATTGAACCCGGGTCCCTGGCGCTGTGAGGCAGCAGTGCTAACTACTGTGCCACAGTGCAATATTGATTCCTGCATGCTGACAAAGTCAAAATTACACTTTTGTGAATGAAATTTTATATGCTCAGAGAATCCATACCTTTTGTTGTATTCAAATCTGGTTGAATTCAGTTCAGGTGTTCATCTCTGGGTCATTTCTTGGGGACTGATCGATGGATCAGTACTCTGGCTGTGATGTGTTCATACGTTTTCATGCAAAGTAGCATGGGAAAACGATTGGACTTTTGATGGTTGTTCAGAGAAGTACCATTGCAGGGGACAAATGTCAGCAAAGTGCTCCGTATGTCTGCAGGATGTTTCATGCTGAATAGCATGCCCACCTGATGGATGATAGCCTCAGGCACTGCCCACAGAGGCCAAGAATTCCAGTGCCTTCAAATAACAAACACTGCTTTGCATTCCTAAACCCACAAGTCAAAGTTAAGATGAAAATATTCATTGTGCGTCTTGTTATGGGCCAGGGTTTAGAGAACCCCAAAGTGTATCATGGAGCTCACCTGACCCACAACTTTTAATAGATTGCGGTATGGGGAGCACACGGCCCACTCTACAGGTGTGATACAGCAGAAATGGAAAAGTATTTTTTAAAGCAAAACAATGTTTATTCTATGAACTCAAGTTAACCTTTTTAATACATAAAGTGAACATCTTAGCAACCATTAATTCAAATACAACCCCCACAGAATACAACACTAAGTAATCCTTTAAGCTTCCCAAACAACATCCAGAAGACAGAAGAAACACCTTTCAACAGAAGCACATTAGGTTTACATTCACTACTGAGAACATTTATAATTCTGAATTCACCAAATGATCAAGAGATAGTCTTTTCATGGCAGAGAGATCAACAGCACACCTGCTTGGTCTGGCTTCAGCTTCAACACTGAAAACAAAACTAAAATACACCCTGCAGCAAACAGCCTAAATGAAAGTAAAAAGCTGACAGACAGCCCAGCTCCACCCACTCTCTGACATCACTGCAGTAGTAAACACCCATTTCTTAAAGGTATGACAGATATTTATATACACACCCATTTATAAGCACCCATTTCTTAAAGGTACTACAGATATTTATATACACACCCATTTATAAACACCCATTTCTGAAAGGTACTCTCGCATGCTACCTCCCCCAAGAAAAAAAAAACCCATCAACTTCAAGATGGTTTCATTTTTCACCTTTTCGCTATCCTTTAATAAATGCACACAGTAAATATACTTTTTATATCAAAAAACAACACATGCAAACAGGTACAATAATATAGTCCATTGTTGTTCTTCTTCCTCCAACTGAAACCCTTCCTGATTGACAGTCTCTTTGAACAGGAAGGTCTCTGCATGATTCGTCCATTTCTCTATGCCTCGGCATTTCTCTTTCAAGTCAGATACTTTAGTTCAATCTGATAGCAGAGTCCCTTGTAATTCTCCAACACAGGAGCATTGGTTATCACAGCTTTCAGGCCATCAAATGCCTGTTGAAAGTCCGTTTCCACTGAAATTTTCGACATTCCTTCAGCAAGTCCATCAATGGTGCAATCACGCTACAAAACATTTGCACAAATGTTCGATCAAATCCACTCATGCCAAGAAATCGCATTATTTCCCTTTGTCTTGAGGATATCGGAAACTCCTCAAGGAAAGTGTCATGGGCTTTTCCAAATTCATTTTTCGCTAGGTTTATCACAAAACCCGCCTCCTGAAGTCGATCAAAAAACTCCATCAGATGTTTTACATGCTCTTTCCATGTCTGGCTGAAAATGACCAGATCGTCGATGTATACCGCACAATTGGGTAATCCTGAAACTAATTTGTTAGTTAACCGTTGAAATGTGGCTGGGGTGTTTTTCATGCCAAATGGCATAACTTTGAATTGTTATATACCACCTGGAGTCACAAAAGCTGAAATATCCTTCCCCCATTTGGATAAAGGTACCTGCCAGTAACCTTTAAGTAAATCCAGTTTGGAAATAAAAGCTGATTGTCCCACTTTCTCAATGCAATCCTCCAAACGTGGGATAGGATAAGAGTCCGTTCTTGTAACTGCATTAACGTTTCTGTAGTCCACACACAAACGTTGGGTACCGTCTGGTTTAGGTACCATCACTATGGGTGAGCTCCATTGGCTGCAACCCACTTCAATTATGCCATTTTTAAGCATACTCTCAATCCCGAACAGGTGCCGGAATGTGGCGACTAGGGGCTTTTCACAGTAACTTCATTTGAAGCCTACTTGTGACAATAAGCAATTTTCATTTCATTTCATTTCTTTGTTAACCTGTGCCAATTTGAAAGGGTTAAGTCTATATGGATGTTGTTTGATTGGAACAGCATTTCCCACATCTACATCATGTATAGCCATTTTAGTACTTCCCAATTTATCTCCACAAACTTGCCCACATGATATCAATAACTCTTTCAGGTCTGTTTGTTTTTCCTCTGGAAGGTAACTCATCAATTTAACGCAATTTTAAGAACATCCTCTTTTTCCAATTTAATTTGTGGTCTGTCAAATTCACAATCATCTGGATTTGGGTCATCACTTTGAATTAGAATCATTAAAACCTCCTCCTTTTCCTCTCCTTCCCTTTCAAGGTACCTTTTAAGCATATTCCCATGACACTCTTGGCGAGTCTTCCTTCTATCTGGTGTTTTTACCACATAATTCACATCACTTAATTTTCTTTCAATCTGATAAGGTCCATAAAACCTTGCTTTGAAAGGTTCACCTACCACTGGTAACAATACCAAAACTTTATCTCCACTAGCAAAACTACGAACTTTGGATTTCTTGTCCGCTACCCGTTTCATCACATTTTGTGCAACATTTAAATGTTGTACAGCCAATTCACCTGCTCTATTTAATTGTTCCCTAAAATTTGACACGTAATCCAATAGTGTGAGTTCCGATTTGTCACTCACCAATTTTTCCTTAATCAATTTAAGTGGTCCTCTTACCTCATGACCAAAAATTAGTTCAAAAGGACTTAATTTCATAGATTATCATAGAATTTACAGTGCAGATGGAGGCCATTCGGCCCATCAAGTCTGCACCGGCTCTTGGAAAGAGCACCCTACCCAAGGTCAACACCGCCACCCTATCCCCATAACCCAGTAACCCCATCCAACACTAAGAGCAATTTTGGACACTAAGGGCAATTTATCATGGCCAATCCACCTAACCTGCACATCTTTGGACTGTGGGAGGAAACCGGAGCACCCGGAGGAAACCCACGCACACACGGGGAGGATGTGCAGAATCCGCACAGACAGTGACCCAAGCTGGAATCGAACCTGGGACCCTGGAGCTGTGAAGCAATTGTGCTATCCACAAGGCTACCGTGCTGCCCAATTTGGTTGACTCATTAGGAGCATCCGTAATTACAAACAGTACGAATGGAATTCCTTTATCCCAATCCTCTGGATAATCTTGACAATAAGCCCTCAACATTGTCTTTAATGTCTGATGCCACCTTTCTAATGCTCCCTGTGATTCTGGATGGTACGCAGTTGATATAAATTGTTATATTCCTAAACTATCCATAACTTCTTTGAATAACCTGGAGGTGAAATTTGATCCTTGATCCGATTACATTTCAGTGGGTAGTCCATATCTAGTAAAGAATTTAAGTAACTCCTCCACAATCTTTTTAGCTGTAATATTACCTACTTGAATAGCCTCTGGAACCGTAGTACACACATCCGCTATTGTCAAAGATATTGATTCCCACTTTTTGTTTTAGGAAGCGGGCCTACGCAATTAATTAGGACCCTTGTAAAAGGTTCCTCAAATCCTGGAATGGTATTAAAGGCGCTGCTTTTATCACTGCTTGAGGTTTCCCTATCACTGACATGTGTGACCTGATTGACAAAATTTAACTACATCTTTATGTAGTCCAGGCCAATAAAAATGTTCTTGTATTTTAGCTTGAGTTTTCCTTATTCCCAAATGACCTCCCACTGGTACCTCATGTGCAACTCGCAACACTTCCTTTCTATACCCTACAGGTAATACTACTTGATGAACTTCTGCCCACTTTTCATCCGCCTGCATATTTAAAGGTCTCCATTTTCTCATCAAGACATCACTTTTACAGTAATAACACTCTGGTATACATTCAGATTCCTCTTCCGTGTATGCTTTCTGAGACATCCGTTTTATTTCTTCATCTTTTTGTTGTAACTCCGTCAATTTTCCTGGACTAAAAATATCCACCTCATCCTGCACCTGTTCTGGTTCTTTTTCAACCACCTGATCAAAAATTGTTTCTGATAATTGCACTTCAACTTCATCTTCACTCTCTGAATTCTCCTCATGTCTTAACCTGTGACTTTGCGACCTTGTTACTACACAATCCGGAAAAATCCCAGGATGTTCATCCTTCAACACTTTAGTTGTCTGATTTTCCACTGGCTTATCAATCACAGTAGGCATCACTCCCACCTGTGATCCAGCTATATCATTACCCAAGATAAACTGTGCTCCTGGACAAGATAGTTTCTCTATTACTCCTACTACCACTTCACCACTCTTGACTGGATTTTCCAGCCTTACCTTATATAATGGAACACTACTCCTCTCACCCTGAATTCCACATATTACCACCTTTTTTGGCAATATTCTTCCCAAACTACATAACTCCTCATCTCTTACCATTAAAGATTGACTAGCTCCCGTAGCTCTTAAAATTGTGACTTCTTTACCTGCTCCTCCTGATACACATGAGTAAACTTTACCCACACAAGTAACTTCTTTAAAGAGATCTGGCACCTTTTTCAGGCTGTACAATCTTTTGCACCTCCTTCACTTCACTTGGGTTTTCCTTCACCACTTTAACAAACCCCACTGTCTTATCCTGATTTACCACATCAGCCTTCCCAATGCTTTTCTTCAACCACCAACACTGTGACTTTACATGGCCTAATTTATTACAGTGAAAACATTTGAAACTTTTCATTTCTTTTCCACCGTCCTGGATTTCATTTTTTAGTCTGACGTACACTCTCCTTATTATCTCCCATAAGATCACCTTTACCTTTACCACTTCAGTATTTCTCATGTCCCCAGTTTCTATCCCTCACAGCCTGAAACTGATGTCGGAATCCAAGCTTGATTTATGAACTAATTCATATTCATCTGCCATTTCTGCTGCTAACCTCGCAGTTTTAACCCTCTGTTCTTCCACATGAGTTCTCACTACATCAGGAATTGAATTTTTAAACTCCTCCAAAAGTATAATTTCTCTGAGAGCTTTATAGGTTTGGTCTATTTTCAAAGCCCTGATCTACCAATCAAAATTACTCTGTTTGAGCCTTTCAAACTCCATGTGTGTTTGAGCAAATTATTTCCTTAAATTTCTAAACCTTTGTCTGTAGGCTTCAGGCACTAGTTCATATGCACCAAAGATGGATTATTTCACCTCCTCATACGTCCCAGATACCTCCTCCGATAGTGATGCAAACACTTCACTAGCTCTACCTATCAGCTTTATTTGAATCAGTAATAACCACATGTCCTGTGACCGTTTCATTTGTTTAGCTACCTTCTCAAATGAAATGAAAAAGGCTTCCAATTCCTTCTCGGCAAACCTTGGCAATGCTTGGACATATTTAAATAGATCCCCATCAAGCCTTCGACTATGACGCTCTTTCTCACTATCCTCATCAGTATCATCCAACTGTACGTTTCCCTTTCTGCCTGCCAATTTTAAATGCCTGTCATGTTTCATGGCCATTTTCTGAAGTCCAATTGCTCTCTCTTTATCTTTTTCCCTGATCTGGGGCGACATTCTCCGACCCCCCGCTGGGTCGGAGAATCACCGGGGGCTGGCGTGAATCCCGCCCCCGCCGGTTGCCAAAGTCTCCGGCACCGGATATTCGGCGGGGGCGGGAATCGCGCCGCGCTGGTTGGCTGGCCCCTCTGCGCGATTCTCCAGCCCGTTTGGGCCGAAGTCCCGCCGATAAATTGCCTGTCCCACCGGTGTAAATTAAATCACCTACCTTACCGGCAGGACAAGGCGGCGTGGGTGGGCTCTGGGGTCCTGGGGGGGGCGCGGGGCGATCTGACCCCGGGGGGTGCCCCCACGGTGGCCTGGCCCGCGATCGGGGCCCACCGATCCGCCTGTGCCGTGGGGGCACTCTTTCCCTTCTGCCTCCGCCACGTTCTCCACCATGGCGGAGGTGGAAGAGACTCCCTCCACTGCGCATGCGTGGGAAACTGTCAGCGGCCGCTGACGCTCCCACTTGTGCGCTGCCCGGAGATGTCATTTCCGCGCCAGCTGGCGGGGCAACAAAGGCCGTTTCCGCCAGCTGGCGGGGCGGAAATTCCTCCGGCGTCGGCCTAGCCCCTCAATGTTGGGGCTCGGCCCCCAAAGATGCGGAGCATTCCGCACCTTTGGGGCGGGGCGATGCCCGTCTGATTGGCGCCGTTTTGGGCGCCAGTCGGCGGACATCGCGCCGTTTCCGGAGAATTTCACCCCTGTATCTCCCTTTCTCTTTCCTTTTCCTCTCTATCTCTTTTGTATTCAAGCTGCTTTAATTCTTTCTCATGTTCCATTTGTTTAAGTTG
Source organism: Scyliorhinus torazame (assembly GCF_047496885.1). NCBI lineage: Eukaryota > Metazoa > Chordata > Chondrichthyes > Carcharhiniformes > Scyliorhinidae > Scyliorhinus > Scyliorhinus torazame. The sequence goes on from NC_092724.1 coordinate 47,008,438, forward strand.
TAACTGAATTTTTGCCATTTACAATGAGTCAAACTGTATCTCAGGCAACTTTAAATGCTTAGCCATCGCCAAAATTACCTCACCTTTTCGTATTTTGTCAGGTAATGTTAACTGCAATGTTTTTGCCAAATCTAACAGTCTGCTTTTAGTCTCTGTCCGTAAGTTACTGTGTGTGACCGTCTCCACTACCCAAAAACCTCAGAGCCTCTGAAAGAGCCATTGTCAACAACATACACCCTACTTAACTGAAATACCACACCTGATAAGCAACCACAATATGCTCATCCCTCACTGTCTTTAAGTTCACTAAGCCAATCAATAGACAGACTTTTGTCCCAGACGAGCCCCCAATTTGTTATGGACCAGGGTTTAGAGAGTCCCAAAATGTGTCATGGAGTTCACCTGACCCACAACTTTTAATAGATTGTGGTATGGGGAGCACATGGCCCACTCTACAGGTATGGTACAGCAGAAATGGGAAAGTATTTATTCTCTGAAAGTTAACCATTTTTAAACATACAGTGAACATCTTAGCAACCATTAATTCAAATACAACCCCCACAGAATACAACACGAAGTAATCCTTTAAGCTTCCCAAACAACATCCAGAAGACAGGAGAAACACCTTTCAACAGAAGCACAGTAGGTTTACATTCACTACTGAGAACATTTATAATTCTGAATTCACCAAATGATCAAGAGATAATCTTTTCATGGCAGAGAGAACAACAGTACACCTGCTTGGTCTGGCTTCAGCTCCAACACTGAAAACAAAACTAAAACACACCCTGCAGCAAACAGCCTGAACCGAAAGTAAAATGCTGACAGACAGCCCAGCTCCACCCACTCTCTGACATCACTGCAGTAGTAAACACCCATTTCTTAAAGGTACTCTCACTACAGATATTTATATACACACCCATTTATAAACACCCATTTCTCAAAGGTACTACAGATATTTATATACACCCATTTATAAACACCCATTTCATAAAGGCACTCTTACATGACAGTCTCAAAACATGTCTTCTCATAACAGATGCTGAAGTTGTACCATGAATAGAATGGATACAATCTCTCACCCCTAGTGGTATAATTATTAGATGTGTTAATTATTGTACTGAGCCATATCGACCAGGAAGATTCTGAGCCCTGATAATGCTGCTATGATTGGCACCACTGTTCAATGGATCATTTGATCATCCTATTCCTATGAGCAGCCCTTCCCATCTTCCATCTGCTCAACAAGTCATAGGTGCTACCTCTGATTACTCTGCAGTGGGATTTGAGCGGAAATTGAGTGCTCCCTAACATGGCCAGAGCAGGTAGACCTCAGTGACTCCAATCTATGAGCCACAATTGAAAGGGGGGTGGGGACATAATTGCCTCGGAATGCCAATGTAACCAAGTTAAAATTGCCCCCAACTAGTGGGTTTAGTTTCCTGGCATTGTGCTAAATCTACTGGTTGATAAGTTGGACTCTGTTTTTCCCTCTTACAGATGTGTTTGTTGAATTCCTTTGTCGTTCAGATGAATTGTATTGAAGGCAGAATTGGTTGACCGATCTGAAAGAACCTGCATCAATGGCATGCAATTAATGAGATTGATTTTGGCTTTGTGCGCAGTTGATTGTGAATTGCCAACCCAATTCACGCCACTCCCCATTTTTATGTTCATTGACTTCAGTGGGAATACCAAGTTAATCCCCTTTCAGCCCATGCCTCGTTCTCCACGGCCCCAGTAATATACCAAATACAGAAGGCATGGTTCACCATGTTATAGGATTTCATTTGCAACTCCACAGCCACCAATAAAAAAAAAAGTGTGTGAGATTGTTTGTGCCAAAATAAACTGCACGGTGCAGCTGGCAGGAGATGATGTCACAGGAAGGTAGGGGTCAGTTTCCTCACATCCAGTACTTCAGGGAAGTGCTACATTGACATTGAACTATTGTTCCTGAATCTTGCACACAGATGTTCGGAGAGCGTATGTTTTCTTTGAACTATCCACTGGCCACCTCACCAATCCACATAGCTTTCTCACCTTTTCTCCTGAAGCTGCTGATCATCCCTGGGGTTCAGGGGCCACTGTGATGCGCAGCCCTGCAGTACCTCAAACAGGCGACATATTGACACAGTGGTTTGCATTGCGCCAGGGCCCCGGTCCAATTCCGGCTTTGGGTGTCTGTGTGGGTTTCCTCCGGGTGCTCTGGTTCCTCCCACAGTCCAAAGATGTGCACGTTAGGTGGGATGACCATGCTAAATTGCCGCTTAACATCCAAAGATGTGTTACAGGTTTCGTGCGGGGGATTGGGCCAAGATAGAGTGCTCTTTTGAATGGTCAGTGCAGACTCGATGGGGTGAATGGCCTCCTTCTGCACTGTAGGAATTCTCGGTGGCTGTTCTTCATGCATGAGCAGAGCAGGATCCTGTTCTTATTCGAACTCCGCACATGAGCACTCTCCAGCACAGATCTAACAGCAGCCTTATACAAAGGTTTATTGTAGTGTTCTGATCATACAAACTAGTACAGATTTAGATCAGAGCCAACCACCATGTGACCTAAACACAAGCAGTTCTTGCACTAATTTACAAATCCATGAAAACGTTTGCAAAGATGGTATTTGCCAGGACAGAAAACCTGTTCTCCTTAGCAAGGGATTAATGACTACAGGCGCTCTTACTGTAAAAAAACTTGACATTAACTTCAAGTTTACTTTTGTCAAGGGTGATTTTGACAGCAACAAGTTGCTTTTGCAAGGATAGATGATATGAACACTTAGGGTACAGCTCCATTAATATTCTCATTAAATGTACTCGTAGATCTGCAACATTACTAAAACCCTCTTCTGTCTACTTCACCGGTTCTAATTAATAGCCACACATTTTCAGTATATTAATTTTAATTTAAAAATCTAATTTTGTAGTATTGTAGACATTGAAGAAAATTAGTTGATCAGAAAATTGTTAAAGAAACATGCTGTTTTTTCCTTCGGCCTCCAGTTCAAGCCCATAACCAGATTTTGTGCATTTTTTTTAATGTCCCAATCTTCTGGGAATAATTTATCCTTTTGAACCTAATTATCATACATTTTCTGCATCTGTGCCTTTACAGATACTGAAATGGCTTGTTCTACATCCTCAATCTGGCATTCTCAATGTTCAAATCAAAACTCGTCACACTGCCTTTAGTTCATGGAAGGATAGAAACTTTCAAAACAGAAGGAGCTCTTTCAGCCCGACATGCCTGTACTGGAAAGAATTCTAGCTCATTTTCATTTCAATTCAAGCTCCACCTATATATTGTTTTGGATTCCCTTATTGCACTATTGCACTCGATTGGCTTTTGAAACATAGGGCTGAGTTTTTCCGCCCGCCCACCGCAAGATCGCCACGGATGGGGCGGGGACCATGCAAAGGCCCATTGACATCAGGCGGGACTTTCCAGTCGCCATGCGGGCAGGGCCAATAAATCCTGCCCAGAATCTTGGTGGCATCTTGTTGCTGCTTGTGGATTCATTCACTCTTCTATTGGCACAGTGGTTAGCACTGCTGTCTCACAGCACCAGAGGCCCAGGTTCGATTCTGACCTTGGGTGACTGTCTGTGTGGAGTTTACACATTTTTCCCGTGTCTGTGTGGGTTTCCTCCGGGTGTTCCAGTTTGCTCCCACAGTCCAAAGATGTGCAGCGTAGGTGGATTGGCCATGCTAAATTGTCCCTTACTGTCTACAGATGTGCAAGTTAGGTGGGGTTATGAGGATGGAGTCCCCGGGGTGAGGGCCTGGGTAGGGTGCTCCATCAGAATGGTTGGTGCAGGTTCGGTGAGCCCAATGACCTCCTCTGCACTGCCGGGATTCTATGGATTCGATGTACTCCGTTTCGTCTTGGTGGCATCTTGCACTATGAGTCTGGACATCCCCTCCCCCCCCATCATCTTGGGTTCCTCAATAAAAGAGAAGTCTGCATTACTGTCACATTTACTGAATGATCTCAACAGAGGAGGTCATGTGGTGCGAAGGTAACTTCCATACCTCTGAACTGGAAGCTCTGGGTTCAAGTCCAATCTCCGGACTTGTTGGCCATGGAAAGAAAGCTCATAATGTGTTTCAACATGTGTGTGTGTGTGTGTGTCTGTGTGTGTGAAGAAACGCTTAACAAATGATCTCAACCGGTAACTCATGGATGGAATGAATTTGTCATGATATTCAAACACACACATCATGATGGACACACTAACAGGCAAATCAGAGTACACAACACCACAACCAATCACAGACAAGAACACCAACCACATAAAAAGCACGAGCACGACACCTGGAGGTCAGTAGGTCTGGGGAGAAGGGAACAAGAAAGAGCTGTTGAAACACCACAAGCAGGGAGCCCCCCACGTGCAGAGTGCAAAGACCAAGTTGTAAATAGTGAGTTTAAATAAAGAAGCGTTGTACCATATGCAACTGTGTTGGCTCATCTGTGTGTCAGAACACCCAACACCACATGGTACAGGAGTGGATCGATACCTGCCTACTAACCTGCCATTCTGGACATGGACCACACCGGCAAACCGCAGCCGATGCAAGTCACGGGGAACCTAGGCACCAACTGGAATCTCTACAGGCAGCGATTTGACCTGTACATCCGTGCCACCGAAAAAAAGAATGCCTGGGCTTGTTAACTGGACTGGACAAGTTCCACGACTATGTGTATGGCCTGCCACGATTCACGGTCGAAACTGACCACCGCCCCCTGGTCAACATCATTAACAAAGACCTGAACGACATGACTCCTCGCCTCCAGCGCATCTTACTTAAACTCAGGAGGTACGATTTTGAACTGATCTACACTCCGGGGAAGGAACTCATAGTGGCGGACACTCTTTCCCGAGCAGTGAGCACACCACCAGATGCAGAGGGGTTCGTGCGTCAAATTGAGGCACACGTGACTCTGACAGCAGCAAATCTGCCAGCTGATGATCCTAGTCTGGCCCACATACGCGCAGAGACGGCGACTGACCCTCTGCTGCAGCGAGTGATGCGCCACATGACGGAAGGGTGGCTAAAAGGGCAGTGCCCCCAGTTTTATAATGTGCGAGATGATCTCACCAATATAGACGGGGTCCTTATGAAATCGCATAGGATCGTTATTCCACACAGTGTGCGCCAGATGATTCTTCGTCAACTACACGAAGGCCACTTGGGCGTCGAAAAATGCAGACGAAGGGCCCGGGAGGAGGTATATTGGCCGGGTATTAATGAAGACATAGCCAACATGGTGCTCAACTGCACAACCTGTCAGAGGTTTCAGCCAGCGCAACCTCCGGAAACACTTCTACCACACGAGATGGTGACGTCCCCCTGGGCGAAGGTGGGTGTTGACCTATTTCACGCGCTCGGCAGAGATTACATTGTTATTATAGACTACTTCTCAAACTACCCGGAAGTCATGCCTCTCCATGATCTGACGTCGTCCGCAGTCATTGGGGCCTGCAAGGAAACGTTTGCTCGCCATGGCATTCCAAGGACTGTCATGTCAGACAATGGACCTTGTTTTGCCAGCCGTGAATGGTCGTCCTTTGCCGCAGCATATGGTTTCACTCATGTGACATCCAGCCCTCTGCATCCACAATCGAACGGGAAGGCTGAAAAGGGTGTCCACATCGCAAAGCGGCTCCTGTGCAAGGCGGCTGATGCCGGATCGGACTTTAACCTTGCCTTGCTGGCCTATCGATCGGCCCCGTTATCCACGGGCCTCTCGCCAGCGCAGCTACTAATGGGTCGCTCCCTCAGGACGACGGTACCTTCCGTCCTGGCACCGACAACAGACCATGAGGCGGTTCTTCGGAACATGCAACTGCAGCGTGATCGCCAGAAAGGTCGGTACGACACACGAGCGACGGACCTGCCCCCCCTGTCCTCCGGAGACAAAGTACGCGTCCATCAACCATATGGTGGCTGGTCAGCACCGGCCGAAGTCCTCCGACAAGTGGCTCCCCGCTCGTTCCTGGTTCGCATGCCGGATGGTTCCGTGCGTCGCCGCAATCGGCGCGCCCTTCGCCGACTTCCACGCTCACAGCCACACGACACGCCAGATCCTCAACAGGCTTCCGAGGATGACTTTGTGGAGCTGCCGCACATCACGCCCTTTCCATCGCCACCCATGGCCATGCCTGCACAGCAGCCGGTGGTTCTTGATCCACCCTTGAGGCGGTCAACCCGAATTCGTCGCAAACCCATTAGAATGGACTTATAATACAGTTCATATGTTTAATAAGTTGGACAATTTTCCATGATAACCTGTTGTTGTTTATCGTTCCAGATGTCGTCTGACTGGACAACTGTTCAAATTTTTTTTCTTCTTCTCTCGTTCGCATTTCCGTTATGTTATGGTACAACTGGATTCATGTGACGCACTCGACATCGCCCCATGTACATAGTTCCGTCATAGACACATGCTGCACACGACACACACACACTCTTAGATGCACTCACGTCACGATCATATTTATTACCACGTAGGCACATATCTTTGTAAAAAGGGGGGATGTCATGATATTCAAACACACACATCATGATGGACACACTAACAGGCAAATCAGAGTACACAACACCACAACCAATCACAGACAAGAACACCAACCACATAAAAAGCACGAGCACGACACCTGGAGGTCAGTAGGTCTGGGGAGAAGGGAACAAGAAAGAGCTGTTGAAACACCACAAGCAGGGAGCCCCCCACGTGCAGAGTGCAAAGACCAAGTTGTAAATAGTGAGTTTAAATAAAGAAGCGTTGTACCATATGCAACTGTGTTGGCTCATCTGTGTGTCAGAACACCCAACACCACAGAATTGGTGTGACTGCACATGTTTTCACATGAAAGGAATTTAAACAGTCATAAATGTTTCAATGGATGTCCAGTCAAGGGGTTATAGTAAAACCCATGAGATGTCTGACTAATAACCCGCCTGTGTAGTTTCTTAGCCGTCAGAACTAGTTCGACTTTGGATTACAGGTGGAGGAGGTTTACTCTGAGCAAATTAGTGCCATTCCTAATCTAGCAAGGCATGGGAGTCTACTCAGTTACCACTACAGTAGCTGAATATGCCTCACTGTACTAATGTTCAGCTACTGAGGAAGATACTCAGACAGACTCATGAGCCGTGGAAACAGGCAGTATATATAATTGGATAGCTGACTGTTTTCCCGGAATCAGCCTGGGTAACTGGGAAACTCCGAGAAATATGGCACTCACATGGTGAATCTGTGACTGTTGCTCACAAACTGATTGAACATTCAATAAGTTGTATCACATTCTATGACACAAATTTAAAATCGGGGCACAATCATGCAACATTGTAGAGCTGAATGGCCTTTGCTGCTCCCTCAGTATTATTTTGAATTGAAGTAATTCCTCTGCTTTCCTTTGGAGGGCATCTGTGAGCTGGAAATTGTATGTTGGGTGATATTCGTGTTCCCAAGAAACCAGCGATCTGATGCCTGAGGGTAATTTTAAGTTGTCTGACTGACAAGAGCTGTTCAGCCACCTGATATGGACTACAGATCCGAATATCGAAACAGACTTCCTTGGTGGATCGAGGAGTGCAGGCAAAGGTTCTCCTGTGAAAGGTCTGGTGCCAAGAGGGTTATACAGGGCAAGCAGGGCAGTATTGATGGCTTGATTGGTTCTTTATCCAATGCCAGAACACTCTACCTACTACCTTTAGAAATTCTTTCTCCCCCATCATCGCAGCGCACAGAGGAATTCTCAAATTGAAACCTTAGATCTTCTTCTGTCGCCTGTCTGAAGCCCACAAGCCACTGCCATAAGAGAGGCTAAAAGGATAAAGGCAAAGCGAAGATACCATCAAACCCTCCCCAGCTCAGATCTCCTCTAAATTGAATACTTCAACTAGGATCAGCTGATCCTGCCAAGTCATAGAACACCTTTCATCCTGTCCAATGAAGTTGCACAGAGTTCAATTAAGGTGAGAATAATCGGAACCCTGACGTTATCCTGTTTTTACCATTTGGTCCACATTGGAGTACTGCATAAGGGCCAGGCAGAGGAAGTGTCTCCTCACTGTATAAGGAGGAAAGTGCATTGTGGCTAAAGTGGACAGGAATCCATAAGGAGCAGGAGTAGGTTATTCAGCCCCTTGAGCCCACTCTGCCATTCAATACGATCATGGCCGATCTCCTTGTGGCATCAACTCCACTTTCCTGCCCGTTCTCCATCAACCATTATTTAAAAAAAATCTGCCTATCTCCTCCTTAAATTTATTCAAAGTCCCGGCATACACTACAATCTGGGGAAGTGAATATCACAGATTCAAGACCCTTTGAGAGGAGTAATTTCTCCTCACCTCTGTTTTAATTCTTACAATCCTTATCCTAAAACTGTGACCTCTCGTTCAAGATTGCCCCACAAGAGGAGCGGAGGTAGAGCAGACCCAGAGGGGCGGAGTATCGGAGCTGTGAGTATAAATAATTTACCTCAGGAATTCACGGCCTAGTCACTGGAGAGCGGAGCTGGAGTGGACTCAGAGGGACAGAGTATCGGAGCTGTGAGAATAAATATCTTACATTGACGGTTCGCGGCCTGGTCACCGGGGAGCAGAGCAGGAGCTGTCCCAGTGTGGTGGTGTATCGCAGCTGTGAGTATAAATAACTTACATTGGAGATTTGCGGCCCAGTCACTGGCGAGAGGAGGTAGAGCGGACACAGTGGGCAGAGTATCGGAGTTGTGAGTATAATTAACTTACCTCAGGGATTCACGGCCTAGTCACTGGAGAGCGGACCCAGGGGGGCAGAGCATCAGCGCTGTTAGTATAAATAACTTACATTGGGTATTTCATAGACTAGCCATACAAAGGGTGGTAGAGGTTTGGAACTCTCTCCCACAAAGTGTAATTTATGGTAGACCAGTTGTTAATTTAAAGTCCGGGATAGTGAATTCTTTGTTAAGCAAACGTATTAAGGAATATGGGCCAAAGGCAGGTAGGTATATGGAGTTAGGCCACAGATCAGCCATGATCTCATTGAATGGTGGAGCAGGCTCGAGTGGCTGAATGGCCTACTCCTGTTCCTATGGGCTTAGGTTCCTATGCTGAGAAAACTAAAAGCCAGCACTCCCAATCTGAGATCAGAAATCATGAAATAACTGAATACAAATGTGTTTTCAAACGTTAAAGTTTCTAAAAGTTTAAATAGTTGGAATCCTCTGATGGTGCAGTGAGTAAAAACATCCATTATGTTTTTCAGTCCTATACACGACAAGGATGTATGTTAACTGCCATACTGCAGTAGTAACGTCAGTTTGTGAACTGCCTGTAGAATAAGGAGAGGACCAAAAAAACTCCAAAGTTTAATTTTCTGAGAATTGACTGATGATGCAGGTTGGAAGTGAGGTTTGGAGAGAAAAAGACTTGAGTGGAGTACCATGCAGAATTGAATGGTCTTTCAGTACCTACTGGGCTGGTTCACAAAGGATGAATGGTCACTTGGGCGAGTTACCGCGCCAGGTGGTATAGCACTGTTGCTTCACAGCGCCAGGTACCTGGGTTCGATTCCTGGCTTGGGACTCTGCACATTCTCCCTGTGTCTGTATGGCTTTCCTCCGGGTGCCCCGGTTTCCTCCTACAAGCCCCGAAAGATGTGCTTATTAGGTGAATTGGACATTCTGAATTCTCCCTCAGTGTAGCCGAACAGGCGCTGCAGTTTTGCGACTCAGGGATTTTCACAGTAACTTCATTGCAGTGTTAATGCAAGCCTACTTGTGACTAATAAACATTATTATTATTATACTGCAGGAAGAATCAACATTGGCATGAATGAAGTGAAGGGGGGATTAAATTAACCAGCTGACATTCTCCTTTCAATTGCAGATTTTCCCTTTGTAAACCCGGACCTGAGTTTTTAGGATGGGCCCCTAGCTCCCAAAGAACATGACCCTCCCAACTCCGGTTGTCCCGCCGCAAATTTACTCTCTGGCGAGCATTGATTGTAAATAGGCGGGACTCAAGGCCTCACTAGGGGAGAATTCCTGTTTGAGAGCAATGCCGCTCAATCTGATTGGCAAGCAGTACTCAAATTCCGACAGCAGCAGCCCTGCAGTCGCTGGAAGAGGAACTGCCTGAGACTATGCCCCAGGGACTGGAGACCCAAGTAAGTGTCAGGGGCGCCAGGCAGGGAGGGTGAGGAAGACCTGAGGGTGTCACCAGTGAGGTGATTGGGGCCTCAGTGAATAGGCCTGCAGGCTGGGGAGGGGAGATCCAGAGGTTGCTGGGCCTTAGGAGCAGGGCTTCCTGGTCAGAAGGGGGGCTTCTGAGGGAGGTGCCCCCATCTCCCCCTCCCCACTCTTGTCCATCACCTTCCTGCCTGAGATCAGGCTTTCATTATTTTGGGTTTCCCACCAATAGAGCTTCAATTCAACTGCCATTCTAGGATTTGAGGCTAGACGGGAAACGGTCTGTAAATGGCCATTAATTGGGAGGGAAAGAGGGAATCCCCTCCCTTCAAGTTCACATTCCCCTCAGCTGAGGAATCCGCTGGGGTGGCAGGTGGAAAGAAATTCTGGTCGAGGAATAGTTAAATTGCAGTCTTTGAGGAGGACATCACCTAATTATGGTGAGAACCTTTGCCGCATTTATCACAGTAATGAGAAGGTTATAAAAAATATGTTCTCACTATGTCCTAGTGTGTCATATGATGAATACCTGAGAGCGATTCTCAAGCAGTCTCAGGGTACAGATGACAATTATAAAACATGAGGGCAATATTTTATACACCCTTTGGTGAGAATACTGCCAAGTAATCGCTTCTTTCAAATAAATTGCTATGTCCTGCAGTGACATTACACGTTTTTATTTACATACAAATCACAGAGAGTAACCTCAGTCTTTCTTTCAATCGCAGCCCTTTACAAATTATCTTAAAAAATATTAAATCACTGTTAAATTCTATAGAATGTAGAATTTAATTGTGACTGCATAGGTGTCATGAGTGAATATGATTTTGGGGCAAAAATTTGGACTCCGCATGACAAATCATTTGTAGGTTCAATTTTATGTCTATGCTTTCGAAAGATAATAGCAAAAGTTAGACTTGGTCCGGTTGATGCTAAATCATATTTATGCAAACAGAAAGTGTTGCAATGGTGACTGACGCTTGTTAGCCACTGGTCTGGTGACCATCTTATTGTGTTTGTACGTACATATATCTATATCTTATTAAAAAGCTTGCGTCCACACTTACTTTCTGTTTGTACAACTTAACATTCCATTGTCATGTTTGTGACATGGATTTTATGTCAATTTTATTTTTTCATTTTAAACCCTTTGTACACATGGCTTCCTGCTCATGTAAACCCATCACTGTGGTGTGCCATCTGGCAACTGGGGTAAACATTCGATGAAGATGTAAATAAAAACAGAAAATGCTGGGAAAAACCCGCAGGTCTGGTTAGCATTAGTGGAGAAAGAAAATACAGAGTTAGCATTTCAAGTCCGGGTGATGTTTTTTCAAATGCTGCCAGACCAGCTGAGCTTTTCCAGCATTTTCTGTTTTTATTTCCGATTTCTAGCCTCTGCAGTATTTTGCTTTTATTTTAGATGAAGGCAGATCGGCTTGCTTGCGGTACGATGATGCGTTGACATTTACTGTTTAAGCTCCTATATGGATATTAGGGACAAGGGTTATGGACATCAGTTGCACATTGGAAGTGTTCAAGTGTGGCCAATGCCTTCGCTAGTGGTGGCAGAGGGGATCGAGACATTAATCCACAGGAATCTGAGATCATTTCTGCATCTCATTTTGAACACCAAAGCTGTCTTTCTCAAATCAGTTGCCTCGTGGTCAGCTGAGGCCACATGTTCACTCAGCATTATAAAGAATTACTTGTATTTGTGTTGATTTCTGGGTCTTGGCAGAAGCTGCTTTGTCCCAGGCAGATACTTTCCCACGCAGTACAGACAATCGGAGGTCTTGTCACAGGGCTTAAACATCTGTCCGCATTCAGCAGCTGTTAGCATGCAGGAGACCTATGGTGGAGGTCAGCTGCTCCTATTCTCCACTTAGTTCATGTGTTTCTTCCCTGTGTGGTCTTTACCAAGGAAAAAAACCGGCAGGAACATTTCCGACAGCCCATAATATTGGCCTCTCCAATTTTCTCCTTTCCTCTCCTGAGGCACTGAAGCCAATCTCAAATGTCACGTAACTCAACAGCCTTTAGAGGTAGATTTTCCTTGGTTTTGATTAAGCTGATAAAGAAGACAGCTTCACATACTAGGAAGGAATTTCTTAACAGCATGAATTGGGCGCAATAAGAGAATGTGAGCACCTTGGCTATTATTGCAAGCGGGATACCCCACTGAAGAAGGCCCAAACTGCTCCACATTTGACATCCACTTCTCCAATTGGAGATTAGAAGGAATTTCTTCTTAGAGGCTTGTGAATCTTCTGAATTCTCTAACTCAGAACGGTGTCCGAGTCGATGAATATATTCGAGGCTGAGGTGGATAATTTCTTGCATATGGGAGTCAAGGAATATGGGGAACAGGCAGGAAAATGGAGTTGAGGTCAAGATCAGGGTTATTAAACAGTGGATCAAGCTTGAAGGGAAGGCAAGGTCCAAACCTGTTACTATTTCTTATGAACTTATGTTTGTTGCTGGACAGTAATGAGGAGTAGGAGCTGTTGTATATGTTATATTTTGGGTCTATGCAGAGCTGACACCTGGGGCGTCATTCTCCGACCCCCCGCCGGGTCAGAGAATGGCCGTTGGCCGCCGTGAATCCCGCCCCCGCCCCCGCCGAAGTCTCCGCTCCCGGAGATTGGGCGGGGGCGGGAATCCAGCCGCGCCGGTTGGCGGGACCCCCCGCTGGATTCTCCGGCCCGGATGGGCCGAAGTCCCGCCCAGAAACTGCCTGTCCCGCCGACGTAAATCAAACCTGGTATTTACCGGCGGGACCAGGCAGCGTGGGCGGGCTCCGGGGTCCTGGGGGGGGGGCGGGGCGATCTGACCCCGGGGGGTGCCCCCACGGTGGCCTGGCCCACGATCGGGGCCCACCGATCCGCGGGCGGGCCTGTGCCGTGGGGGCACTCTTTCCCTTCCGCCTCCGCTACGGCCTCCACCATGGCGGAGGCGGAAGAGACTCTCCCCACTGCGCATGCGCGGGAAACTTTCGGCGGCCGCTGACGCTCCCGCGCATGCGCGGGGAAACTGACAGCGGCCGCTGACGCTCCCGCGCATGCGCCGCATTTCCGCGCCAGCTGGCGGGGCAACAAACGCCATTTCCGCCAGCTGGCGGGGCGGAAATCCCTCCGGCGTCGGCCTAGCCCCTCAATGTTGGGGCTAGGCCGCCAAAGATGTGGAGACTTCCGCACCTTTTTGCCGGCGCGATGCCCGTCTGATTTGCGCCGGCTTTGGCGCCAGTCGGCGGGCATCCCGCCGTTGGGGGAGAATTTCGCCCCTGTTTCTAACAGGTTTAAAAAAATTGGGCGAGATTCTGCACTCCCGCGCCGGTTGGGAGAATCGCTGGGCCGCCAAAATTTCCCGGGATGCCGGTCCGACGCCCTCCTGCGATTCTCCCAAGCGGCGGGAACGGCCCCGTCGAGTTCCGCGGGCCGCAGGCCGGAGAATCGCCGGAGACACCCAAAATGGCGATTCTCCGGCACCCCAGCTATTCTCAGGCCCGGATGGGCCGAGCGGCCAGGCCAAAATGGCGGGTTCCCCCCGGCGCCATCCACACCTGGTCGCTGCCGTCGTGAATGGTGCGTGAACGCTGGGGGGGCGGCCTGCCGGGGGGGGGGGGGGGGGGAGGTGGGTTCTGCACCGGGGGGTACCTTAAATGTGGCATGGCCCGCGATCGGTGCCCACCGATCGTCGGGCCGTCCTCTCTGAAGGAGGACCTTCTTCCTTCCACTGCCCCACAAGATCCGTCTGCCATCTTCTTGCAGGGTGGACTTAGAGAGGACGGCAACCACGCATGCGCGGATGACGCCAGTTATGCGGCACCGGCCGCGTCATCTCTGCGGCTCCGCCTTTACGCGGGCGACAAGGCCTGGCGCGTGTAGATGACGCGGCCCTGATCCTAGCCCATTGTCACGGCCTGAATCGGTCGGGATCGGGGCCGTTTCGCGCCGTCGTGAACCTCGATGGCGTTCACGACGGCACGGCCACTTCGGCGTGGGAATGGAGAATTCCGCCCCTTGTTCCATGCTTCTAGATCTAGCTTCCAGCTATTGCTACAGTTTGTTTACTCTGCTCTGAGCTTAACCAATCAAGCACAATGAGCATCAATGGTAAACAGACTCACTTATCAAACTAAATCACTTATCAAACTAATTAAACCCTATCAGGACTTTTGTCTGATTTTCACCCTTTTTGGCCAAGGAGCACTGTAGTTAATTGCACACAAATCCCAAATCAAACTTGGCACCTTTCTGCTCTGTCTAGCTCAATACCATGATGGAATTATGTGCTAAGGCAGAATTGGGAGCTGTTCTTTAAGAAAACCATCTAAGAGGTGCTTTTGTGGTTTAATTAGTGAGAAACTAAGCCATACAAATTGTTTAGGTCCCAGGTTCAATCGCTGATTTTTTCTGAGTTATTTGATGTTAGCCAGAATAAAATGATGCTATAATTGGACTCATAGCAACTCAGTCAAGAAGGAGGAAATTGTCCAGCATTCTTAATCCTGGCTGCTACTGAGTCATACTCCTTTGATGTGACCATTGACAGATGTTGGGTGGGGACAGGATTGGGTTCAGCAGTTACAACCCAGTGGTCATATAATCTGTAAAAATCCATTGCCTGGACTCGAGAAATGAAGAATGGTCAATTAGACAATATACCTGAGGGTGTCTGAAGTAGCAGCAAGGTATCAATGAACTCTGGAGGAGATAAAATGTTATTTTTTAAAATTGCAAGTTTAAAATTCCATCTCAGCACAGCAGATCTGATGTATTACCTCAAATAAAATACGACATCATGAACAGCGAAAGCTTGGCATCCTTATTAAGGCTCTGACAGTATCACTTTACAGCCTCCAAATTCATGTGGGACCCTGTCAAGTTATTCTAGTCCAAAAAACATGACGAGAAGAATCATTAGCTGATTGAACTTGTCAAAGCTGTAAGCCGGTATCCACTCTATCCTGAATTGTTTTGTCTTCTTCCTTTCTGGTTTTACGTTTTTGTAGGGTCCTGTCAAAGAAATGAATCACTCATAATTATCATCCTATCAAAACAGATTGCATATTCTTTAAACGGGGCACATTTCCATTGACCTACGTCACTTCTTGCCTGCTAACTGATCCAATTACTTCACCTGAACGTTCCTCACCCACTCACCCTCCATATGGTTGTCAACCCTCTAGGATTGGTCTGGAGTCTCTAAGAATTTAAGATCAATCTTCAGCACACTGCTGTGAGCAGCCCGAAAGAAAGATCATCAGGGCATTAAAAATTATAATTTTTTTTTGTCATTTTCTTTGTGTTTTTCAAAATAATTGAAAATGGGAGAAAAAGGCTGGAGGAAGATACTAGGAAATCGGGTCCAGTAATGAGATTGCAGATGTAGAGGCACTTAAGGGGTTAAACCGACTGAGGGAAAATACTGCTGGCATGGAGTCAGAGGGATACAGCCACACCTGGCAAAGTTACGTTGTCCCGGTCAGCCTTAAACCCAGTAGTTGGAATACACAGGATGCCACCAGAACCATTGTTGTTCTGGACACTCCTGTCTGAACAGTCATTAGCCCATTATAGAGTCTGATGGCATTTTTTCAGTCAATGGGCGGTGATTTGCCTATCAATAACATGGCCCTGTTCTTTTGTGTAAAAATGAGTGGGTTATCAAACAGCCAAGATAACGATGATGGGTTCAAATCTGGAAACCCCAGAGAACCTTTGTTTGAGTGGGCCGGGTGGAGCTTAGAGAGAGAGAGAGAGAGGTAGAGTAGAAGGCTTTGGAAACTGACCGAGAGAGGTCATGAAAGAGGTCAAGACAGGCTTTGGAAAAGGGCTCTGAAAGAATGTCCCTAATGGAAGAAAAAGTGTTTTGTTAAATGCAAGTATTGCCTTTGCCTGTCTGTGTAAGCGGCACGAGAGCTGCATGTTCTGTTAAAGTGTTGTTTAATGGGAACAAGTGTGTTAAGGGCCTTGTTAATCGGGGCCTACCGATTTGCAGGCGGGCTGGTTCCGTGGGGGCCTTCTTTCCTCCGCACCGGGCCCCTGTAGGGCTCTGCTATATTGTCCGAGGGCCGGCATGGATCTAGCGCATGCGTGGACATACACCGTTCTGCGCATGCGTAGAAATACACCGGCCAGTTCGCGCATGCGCTAGATCATGCCGGCCGTTCCGGCTGCCCCTGCAGGAACCACTCCGGCATCAACCTAGCCCCTGAGAAATTGGAGAATTCCTCACTTTCGGGGGCTGTTGACGCCGGAGTGGTTGGCGCCGGTTTCCACACCGGCGTGGGGACATAGCCCCATTATTGCAGACTCCCGGCCTTTTTCTTTTGTCTCAATAAAGTTTGTTTATAAAATAACCAAGCCCTATTTTTTATATTATTGAGGGCAGCACGGTAGCCTTGTGGATTGCACAATTGCTTCACAGCTCCAGGGTCCCAGGTTCGATTCCAGCTTGGGTCACTGTCTGTGCGGAGTCTGCACATCCTCCCCGTGTGTGCGTGGGTTTCCTCCGGGTGCTTGGGTTTCCTCCCACAGTCCAAAGATGTGCAGGTTAGGTGGGTTGGCCATGATAAATTGCCCTTACTGTCCAAAATTGCCCTTAGTGTTGGGTGGGTTACTGGGTTATGGGGTTACTGGGTTATGGGGTTACTGGGTTATGGGGTTACTGGGTTATGGGGATAGGGTGGCGGTGTTGACCTTGGGTAGGGTGCTCTTTCCAATAGCCGGTGCAGACCCGATGGGCTGAATGGCCTCCTTCTGCACTGTAAATTCTATGATTCTATGATATTAACACCTCTGGAACAAATCGATTTTTCTGCACTGTCTTAAAACTTAAAAGTTGGTCCCAGTCTAGTCTCTTAGCCACTGTTGAGAGCTGACCAGGTGTACGAAGGCAGTGAGTCACAAGGATGGATGTGTTGGCCGACTAATGGTTGGAGTGTGGGGGCAAGTCATGTGCTGAAACCTCCAGGAATATATTTCACCACAGCTGACAACCGTCCCAATTTCTCCTGTCCTTGAAGCTTCCAACTCTAATCTTGGGTCATTCTTTATCCCAGGCTCTCCTCCCTGCCTCCTCACTTCCCTGTTTCAAGGGTACCAGCAGGACCCTAGTTCCTTACAAAACTTTCCTTCTTTACGAGTCAACCACTTATTTGCTTCTTTTGTTAATTAATTTCCATAAGACCATAATCTTTTTTAAAATTTAGAGTTCCCAATTTTGTTTTGGTCCAATTAAGGAGCAATTTAGCGTGGCCAATTCACCTAACCTGCACTTCTTTGGGCTGTGGGGGTGAAACCCACGCAGACACGAGGAGAATGTGCAAACTCCACACGGACAGTGACACAGGGCCAGGATTCGAACCCGGATCCTCGTTGCTGTAAGCATCAGTGCTAACCACTACGCCACGTGCCACCCTAACCACAATGGTTTTGACCATAATAATTATGTTCTGAGTTGGTTGTGTGGGGTAGGATATATTATCCTGTCAATTTGTCACTTGGAACTGCTATGAAGTCCTATACCCATTAGCCTGGCCTAGGTAGGATAAAATCCATCGCTAAAGGATTGTATATTCTGAAGCCCGGCAATTACATTAGTGTTGAGTTAGAATCCCAGCAGATCTCAGATATTGGAATATTGGGTAGAACGGGTCCATTTTGTCATCTTCTGGAAGGCAACATGGACAGATCTCCATACCTGCCCTTCCCCCCATATCAAGGGGAAATTCTCAAACAACATTATGCCATCAACAATTTTCAGATCAGCAAGTACAGCCCCCAAACCTTAAGGTAATCAATCACAGTTTCTCCCCCATGTCATAATATGCACCCATGCACATCATGAGGTAAAAGCAGGCAGTGACAGACACCCAGGTGAGTCAATCAATTTCCAGAACAGAACACAACCAATCACAAGACAGGCCACCAGAGGGGGACTTACACCTATAAAACACGCGAGGCATCAGCACTCTGTCTCTTTCTACTGGTGATAGCTATAGTGATATTCAGGGTGTACAAATCATTCAACACCTCCAACGCGTGGATCAGAGCTAGCCTGGTCTAGACAGTTAGCTTTAGTTTACTTAGGGTAGTAGAGAGTCAACCCACAGGCAGCTGTCTGTTTTGTTGCTAGAGTTCAATAAATCTTTCATTGAACCAACACCTTTGTTTGGTATACTTGATCAGTTAATTGCATCGTGTGCAATCTGTGTTACCCCAGGGTGAACAACATGACATGATACCAGAAGTGGCTACTGCCTCTAAGTAATTTACCTTTGAAAATTCTCTGAAGACCAGCAACTGCCTTCCTGTGGCATGGAAAAGTCTGCCAGTGGTTGAAGGCAGGTACTGTTAACGTACCTATCCAATGATACAAATGTCAACAAATTGGGATTTATGATGGAACCTTTAAGCTGAGGCCAGTTGCCTGGACTTCCCAAGGAGTTCAGGACTTGAATTGGGGCAGCACGGTAGCACAAGTGGATAGCACTGTAGCTTCACAGCGCCAGGGTCCCAGGTTCGATTCCCCGCTGGGTCGCTGTCTGTGCGGAGTCTGCATGTTCTCCCCGTGTCTGCGTGGGTTTCCTCCGGGTGCTCTGGTTTCCTTCCACTGTGCAGGTTCGGTGGATTGGCCATGATAAATTGTCCTTAGTGACCAAAAAGGTAAGGAAGGGTTATTGGGTTCCGGGGATAGGGTGGAAGTGAGGGCTTAAGTGGGTCAGTGCAGACTCGATGGGCTGAAATGTATGTTCTATGTTCTATGAATTACATTTAAGATTCACTCAGTACCTGCAGAATGAAAGTTTACTGTTCCAGAAAACAGCAAACAGCACTGGGCTCATCTGCATTGCACCCACAGCTCTTTCTCAATTGTCCTTGATATTGCAAATGAATGTCCATGTATCTGTGCAGGACCTTCTCATTTGTAAGAATTACCAGAACTGGTGTTAAACACCATTCTCTCTCCATCAGTTGGCCAATAAGAGGGAGAAAGCAAGAAAGCTATTTGAATGCACAGAGCCACTGCAGTTTACCACACAGAAAGAAGCCATTTGGCCTATCATTTCTTTAGCTCTTACAGAGAACAAGATTCTTTTTTCCATTTTCCTTATTGACAATCCCCTCATAATTCAAAAAATCCCTATAAAGTTCCTTCTTTATTGTTTCCAGTGTAAATAGTCCAATTATTTCATGGGCAACCACAGAATGATCGTTTCTCGTCCAGTGTGTCACCCTTGGGAATGTGTACTAAATCCCTCTCTAGACCTTCAATGTGTTTTCCAGCATGGGCTGTTAAACAAAAGAACAAATAGATTCAGTGGAACAAGAGTTTAGTCTCCATTCCACAACTGTCCAAGGTGGAATATTTAAAATCAGGGCTTCGCAGCGTGAGCAATGTTCAGCATTGATCAACGTTCCATTATTGCTTGGAGTATCTCAAGTCATTGAGACATTCATACTGAGTAAAACACAATTTGATTATCACAATAAATTTAACCAGATAAATGTAACCATTGGGTAGGCTTTGTTGTGAATCCAGGCTTCTAGTGTAGAATTTTGTGTGCGGAGCAGATATGGTAAATTTGTGTGAGGATTTGTGGGCGGCACGGTAGCACAGTGGTTAGTACTTTACAGCGCCAGGGTCCCACGTTCGATTCTCAGCTTGGATCACTGTCTGTGCAGAGTCTGCACATTCTCCCTGTGTCTGCGTGGGTTTTATCCGGGTGCTCCGGTTTCCTCCCACAAGTCCTTAAAGGTGACTATTAGGTAATTTGGACATTCTGAATTCTCCCTCTGTGTACCTGAACAGGCGCTGGAATGTGGCAACTAGGGGCTTTTCACTGTAACTTCATTGCAGTGTTAATGTAGACCTACTTGTGACAATAACGATTATTATTATGACACTGTGGTGCCATATAACAAATCCTGAGGCATCTGCTGACTTCCACACCCCGTTTCCAAATATGCACGGCCAACGTACAATACTCTTGTGTTGGAAGGACAGATTAATAAAACCTTCCCTATGGTTACTTATTGCATTTACCTTGTATAATTTAATTCATTTTGCTAATTACATTTTCTCCCTATTAATGTTTTAACGACTTGAAATGCAATTTACTGAAACTTAACCTGGTGACATTGCAATCACCTTCTTCATTCTAGATCTACATAAATTTATGGCTTTAATTCTGAAGTTTGAAAGCAGGAAGGTCATAAACCATTCTTGAGGTTATAAATATGCTAACAGATCATTGAAAAGATGTGAATTAAGAAATAATCAACCTAATATAATTTCTTAACGTTGCGAATCCTTGTAATTTTCTGCCTTCAAATTTAGAGTGGTATTTAATCTAGATTAATCAGTTGGCCTTCAACAGTGTTAGGGCAGAATTTGTTCAAAGGCGAATATAACATAAAACAAGAGGAAGTTAATGGAAAGAAATCCCATTTTCACAGAACA
The DNA here is from genome assembly GCF_047496885.1 of Scyliorhinus torazame. Lineage (NCBI taxonomy): Eukaryota > Metazoa > Chordata > Chondrichthyes > Carcharhiniformes > Scyliorhinidae > Scyliorhinus > Scyliorhinus torazame. The sequence goes on from NC_092724.1 coordinate 47,029,088, forward strand.
ATAAACTTCACAACACACCAAATCAAAACACTAACAAGGGATGGATGCAGCAGGCTTGAATCAGAGAGCTGAACTGTGACACACTAGTTAGCCCTCCTGTAGGTGCTTGATAACTGATAAAGATCGTAGGCAGTAGAGCTAATCGAGTGAGAGAGTGATTGAAAGCACACTCCTTCAATATCGAAAAAGTACATGGGGACATTTTAAATTCATCTTGGGCAAAACATACGGATCATATTTTTTCAGTCAGAACTAATTTCACAATGTCTCCTCTTGAAGCTTCGGCTGTCCTCGGGTATACATACATCAAGTGCAATGAGTGTTGGCAGGCCATTTGGAAATCAGAGCCAACCTGTCTTCTCCTCACCCAATATTCTCACAAATCCATTGATTTCAATCATTACATTCGAATCAAGAGAGGAAATTTGAATTAAATTTTCTTCCAAAAGGTACTGAGGTACCTAAACAGCTGAGATCGGATCAGCAAAGATGAGAAATTGAGCTGAACACCTCTTGGTCTGTGTGGTTTATTACAATGCCAAACAATATTTTGTGCACAGATGCGATATAACTTGAAAGGGAATGTTTCAGTTACGTAAGAAACAGAGGCAGGTGTGGGCCAAACAGCAAATCAAGACTTCTCCGCCCTTTAATTAGATTTCTACATTTCACTTTCCCACCTTATCCCTATCTCTCATTTTCCGTTTTTCCTACCAAAGTGAATAATTTCACACTTATTCACATCATAATCCACTTGCTACCTCCTTGGCCAATTATTTAACTGGTCCAATTCCTTCTGCAGCCTCTTTGCATTCTCCTCACATCAGGGGCGGGATTCTCCGACCCCCCGCCGGGTCGGAAAATCGGCGGGGGGGGGGGCAGCGTAAATCCCGCCCCTGCTGAATTCCCCGGCACCGAAAATTTGGCGGGGACGGGAATTGCGCCCCCCCCGCCGAATTTCCGGCCCGCGATGGGCCAAAGTCCCGCTGCTGTCATGCCAGTCCCGCCGGTGTGAATCAAACCACCTACCTTACCAGCGAGACTGGCGGCGGGGCGGGCTCCGGGGTCCTGGGGGGGGGGGGGGGGGCGTGGGGCGATCTGGCCCCGGGGGTGCCCCCAGGTGGCCTGGTCCGCGATCGGGGCCCACCAATCCGCGGGCGGGCCTGTGCCGTGGGGGCACTTTTTTCCTTCTGCCTCGGCCATAGCCTCCACGATGTCTGATGCGGAAGTGACCCCCCCCCTGCGCATGCGCGGGGATGACATCAGCAGCCGCTGATGCTCCCGCGCATCCACGGACCTCCACCGGCCGGCGCAGTCCCTTCGGCCCCGGCTGGCGTGGCGCCAAAGGCCATTCCCGCCGGCTGGCGGCGCGCCAACCACTCTGGCGCGGGCCTGGCCTCTCAAGGTGAGGGCTTGGCCCCTAAAGGTGCGGAGAAATCTGCACCTTTGGGGTGGCCCGATATCGCAGTGGTTCCCGCCACTCCATCCCGCCGGGACCCCCCGCCCCGCCGGGTAGGGGAGAATCCCGGCCCTTATGTTCCCACTTAGCTTTGTATCATCAGCAAACTTGGAGACATGATGCTTAGTCCCTTCACCTAAACCATTGATACTGATTGCAAATAGCTGAGGCCCTAACACTGTGGCACTCTACCAGCGACACCCTGCAGCCTTGAACATGATCTGTTTATTCGTACTCTCTGTTAACCAATCGTCAATCCATTGTTAATATATTACCCCTCATCTCATGAGCTCTAATGTGGCTCAATAACGTTTTATGTGAGACCCAGGACTCAGCTGGGTTCCAGTCAGATGCAGAGCCTCTGGACAAGGTTCTCCCAGAGTTGACGCAGATGATGGGCCAGAGCTGTAAGATTCAGGAAGGGGTGTCAGCGACATTGCAACAACTGCAAGGCCGAATCCCAAAAGCTTTGGGTGCAGGAGATGGTGCCAATACTGCTAGAGTGGCAACCGCAGTGGATAACCTGAAGCACGACGTCCGCATCTTAAGTGATAATGCCCAAGGTATGGCTCCGTCTGTGATGACCATGGCTGAGGGCCTTGACATCATGTCCCAGTCACTGAGGGATGTGCCCCAGATGCAGATGGACATTGCCAAGGCACTCCAGATCATGGTCCAGTCACTAAGGAGCATCACCGAGGGCGTTGACCCCATGGTGCAGACAATGGGGACTAGCAGCCTCCAGGACTAGCAGCGCCATATGACTCAGAGGCCTCTACAGCTCACTCCAGTTGTCCCTTCATCCGATGGAGAAACCAAGGGCTCTACGGGCACCGTCAGGGAGGAGGAAGTGCCAGAGGCCAACCCGAGCCCTACCACCAAGGAGACAATTCATCCATATCCCCCCACCTGACACTAGTGCAACTCAAGGGCAGTGAACAGTACCATTAGCATGGCGAGGCCTGTGACACCGATATGTCTTCCGGGGTCCTCCAGAGGACGCCTGCCAAGAGCATCATAGGCCACAGGGGGCAGAAAGCAGCAGGTTCCTTCCACCTCTGTAGTGCATCCTGGGGATATACTTCGATATAGCACTAGACCACGAAGGACCAAGAAGAGTGAGGAGCTCTGAGTGGACACTGGGGTGTTCACTATCTGTAGCCAGGAAGAATGGAAAAGTAAAATGTTCACTATTAAAACATGTTACACCTGATACATGTGAAACCTCTGTCATGTTAATCTTCACAGCGGGTTCGCCTGCTCCCTCACCCCGTTCTCCCCGCCCCCCCCCCCTTCCCCGTCCCCATCCCCAGACACAGTGGTCCAACATCAAAAGCCCCTGATGCAGACCCCATTCAGAGGATGGGTGTGAGCGCTGTCAGCAGCAAGACAGGAGTCAGACTTTTGCAGAAACTGAGGAGCACCAGAGCTTTCCTCACAGCGAGAGTTGTCACATCCTCCTGCCTTGCTTAGTGACCCTCTGACAGTGCCAATACAAGCCCATCACCCTGGACTAATGTTACACAGATTCTTGGACGGTGGAACAGAATGATCGGGAGGGGTCAGTATGATGGGATGGGGTGTGCGGAGGGGGGATTGGGGGAGGAGGGGATTGGGGGGGGGGGGAAGGGAAATAGTTTGAGAGGGGTGTTGGGGGAGGGGAGGGCATTGGAGAGGGGGATAGCGGTTCAGCCAGGTTTACACTAATAGTTACTTTGAAATAGTTAGAAGGAAAAACATAATTTCTAACCTCAGAGTTATAATTTAAAAACCCAGACTGAGCCCTGCATGGGACATCCCCAGCAACCCCCCCCCCCCCCCACACACAACTAAGCGCCCCACCCCACACGGTATTCCTCACCCCAACAGGGTTCTTCATCTTCATCCCCCTCAACCTGACCCGACCAGGCCTGACCTCATACTAGCCTGACCACCATTCCAACCCGAATGACTCCCCTCCCCCACCCCCACCCCCACCGACCCAGCCCGAAAGACTTTCCTCCCCGACCCGGCCCACGCCTCCAGACCTGCAACCCCCCCCCCCCCCCCACCACCACACAATGTCTGACTCTCCCCACCCGATGCCTGACCTCCTCTTCATGTCCATATACCCCCCCCCCCCCCGATGTCTGAACTCCCCATCAATCCCTGATGTCCAACTCCTCCCTCTGATGAGCAACTCCACTTTCCCATGTCCGACAACCCACCCCCCCCGAAGTCCGTATCCCCCCCACCCACCGATGTCTGAACCCCCCACATTCCATTTGCTTACCTTGGAAACTTAACTTGTCCCTTTCAATGGGACCATTAAATTCACCTGCTTTCCGGCAACTAGTGTTGTTAAAAGTGGGCGTGTCTCCCTTTGCTCTACTCCTTTTGCACTTTACCGCTGGAGCCAAGGATCTTTTGAGCGGCTTAGTCTCACCTGGACTGAGTTATGAAGGTCGTGCTTTTGAAATTAAATGCAGCTAAGTCAGTACCCGTGGCAATCCGCTGCTGATTGCCACTCCGAGGAGGTTACTGCCCATTATGATTTAATGTATTAATAGCAGTGAATTATCAGCTAAAGAAATATGGGCCTTAACATCTTTACTTTTCAGCATCAATCTGATCACCCTCTCCTATCATTTTCTTACAGGGAAAACAATTTCCTTCGCTATCAATTTTTTCCTCCTCTCCTGAAGTCATTATTAACACCTCCTGGGAAATGGTCCGACAGGAACCCAGTGACACTTGACATTTAGTGGTTGTCTTCAGACAGTAATTAAGTGTTTAATTTCCCGCAAACTTTTCCTATTTGTCCAAGGCACAGGACAGGAAGGAAATTATACATCTGTGTCAACCTGGCTACTCTATAAAATCGTTACTATTTTTACTTTAAAAATGGGCAAGGCTTTATCCTGACTTTCCATGGCTCATACCAGAGGAATTTCTACCCTCAGAAAATCATGTACCATGTGGAACTGAACTCAGGCAGTCGACCATTTTACCATCGAGCAGGTAGCAGCAAAAAGAGAGCTCTCCTGGTAAATTGCCTGGCCCTTCCCCACACTGTGAAGTAATGTAACATTGCAACTTTTGCATGCATTCAACTCTACATAGCTTCTCCCATTGTGGAAGTCTCCCTGAAATAGTGGATCACCTTGCAACAGCCAGTCTACTACCCTCTGAAGGAATACACCATTGGACTATTAATTCTGAACTTAAGGACTCAGGAAAAACTATGGGCAGGATTCCCCGTTTCTGAGACTACGTGTTGACGCCAACGCAGAATCAGTGGATTTTTCCAACAGAAAAACCGGCGCCGCACCTGGACCAATTCTGCTACAGTTGAGGGGCTAGCACCGGTGCCACGTGGAACACAATCAATTCCAATGAAAATCGGTGCAGGATTCACCGGGTCTGTGATTGACACTCGGGAGGCTGACAAGCTGCAGTCTCACATACTCATTACACTCCCCACACACACTTATCCCAGCCAAAACGATGGCACTGGTTGTGCTGGAGTGCGCAATACAGCTGATGGGCCGGCTGGGGCCAGAGGGCACCCAGGGGTTGCCCTGTGGGGACACCTATACCATCTGTTGCACAAGGTTCAAAGTGGGTGTTTTGTTACCTGTATGGCAGGTAACATGTGCTACTCAATTCAGTTACAGCAAAGGCTTTCGGAAGAATGCTCAAAGTCGTCCAGAAGTTTTACATAAAGTTTATTGAGTAACACAACTTAAATAATTGCGTGAGCTCTTACTTTAAGAACTGTACTAGCAGAAAGGTTACAACTTTTCTATATACTACCACTAGGCCTGACCACACTAGCAGCCCTGAGCTAAATCTCTGCCTTTGTTCTCCTCACAGTCTTCTCAGACAAAGAGCCCCTGAGGGCTGCTTGCTTCCCCCTTTATACCCGCCAGTGCTGCCCCCTAGTGGTCTTTCCATTTCCCATCAGCCCCTTCTGTACATACCCATGTAAAGATCACTACAGTGGGCTGTTAGCGGTGTACACAGCTGCATGGCTGTCTTGCAGGCTGCGGCAATGGTGTTCTGTGCCCATCCACCCTGATCCCACAGCCTACGTCCAGGTCACACCCCGCTACTCTCCCCACGGCCCTGGCTGAAGTCCCCGGTCCAGCGGCACAACTGTCAACAAACTATAGCAATGTTGGACACTTTCCGTACCCTCTCTGTCTCCCTCAGCAAACGCCACACCGGTTTCATGATTTTTAAAAGCACAAGTGAACCACGCCATCGGGAACTTGGCCCAACAGAGGCGGAGAATCGCAGAGGCCCCAGAGAATACCAGATCAGGCCCACTAATGATATGCAAATGGTATCTACTGTACGTGCGTTCCAGAATGCACTGTACCGATTTCGAGGTGACGAAGAATCGCGATTTGGCTTCAAATCGGCGCCTGCCACGATTTTGGTGTCGGAAGCTTTTCTCTGCCCAATCCCATTTCCCGATTTCGGCATCGGCTAACAGAGAATCCCATCCCACAGCTCCTGGTTTTATTGTGGTCTTGCCCTGTACCCCTTTCTTTCCCTTATCTCAAAAAGGGTGGACATTGCAAGACCCCTTTCCCTTGTTTTATGTGTGTTGTAAAAGAAACCAATCCTCTTACTTTATTAATAGAGGTTTGGAACACATCAAACTGAAGGGTTGTGGAAATAAAGGAGAAAATCTAAAACACCTTTCTGTTTACCGACAAGTGGTGAGAGGAGAAATCCGCGGCGCTAAAATGAACCCTCCTTCTGTCTGTAACAATACTAATGTGGTAAGCCTGGAAACGCCACTGATGTTCATAAAACTAGATAACTAAAGGAATGGGGTGGAATTCTCATGCCGGTGCGGTCTTCCGGTTTTGCTAATGGTGGACCCCCTGTGGGTTCCCCAGCGGTGGAGGATGCAAACAACAGGATCCTGCCAGGGTGGGCCGCCTCTGTGACTGCAAATCACATCACTGTGCAGCGGGATGGTAGCAATCCTGCCCATGGCGTTTTGAGTGAAGTGTTTCAAGACCAAAGCAGTAATCTCAGATGTTATTGACAGATCAATTAATTTTAAGAAACCATTGTGCCCATTCCTAGCAAAAATTTCATCAACAACACCACAGGATAAAATATCTGCACTTTGCATTGTTATTTCTCATAGACTTTGCTCAAAATCACTCAAACCAGTGCAAATGATAGAGAAATTTCAAGCGCAAATGTCATTCAAAATGGGTTCGGGCTAAAGGACACCAATAGACATTTTAAAGGTCTTAAATATATATTGCTTTCAATTTATTATAAAACAAACTTCTGCACACCAATACAACCTGCAATTTATTCTGCATATTTTTCTCAAAGTCAATTTTGTGTGATCAAGTCCTTTACTGTTGTGTCAATTGAACAAGTTACCATTCTTAAGTATATCAAGATTTAAAAAAAAACAATTAAAAAAAATAATGCTCTAAAATACCCCTCATAATCACAGGTTGATGGCAGATTTAACACTCGGCAATATGCAAATGAGTTTGAGCGGAAATTTAGAGAAAGAAAAACACTTCCCAAAACAAGTGCAAATTTGGGCACAATTTGCAGCAGGTTGCTAAATGTGTCCAAAGTGAGAACGCTGCCCCAATATTCCTGCTACGACTTGCATCTCTTTATCTGTTTATTCTTATCAGCTATGGTTCAGCTGGTAGCATTTTTGCCTCTATAAGTAGGTATGGGTTGAGCTCCCACTCCTGGGGCGGGATTCCCCGACCCCCGCCAGGTCTGAGAATTGCCGGGGGCTGGCGTGAATCCCGCCCCCGCCGGTTGCAGAATTCTCCCGCACCGGATATTCGGCGGGGGTGGGAATCGCGTTGCGTCGGTCGACGAGCCCCCCCCCGGCGATTCTCCGGCCCGTGATGGGCCGAAGTCCCGCTGCTGGAATGCCTGTCCTGCCGGCGAGGATCAAACCACCTCTCTTCCCGGCGGGACTAGGCGGCGCGGGCGGGCTCCGGGGTCCTGGGGGGGGGGCGATCTGGCCCCGGGGGGGTGCCTCCACGGTGGCCTAGCCCGCGATCGGGGCCCACCGATCCGCGGGCGGGCGTGTGCCGTGGGGGTACTCTTTTCCCTCCACCTCGGCCACAGTCTTCACCATGGCCGATGCGGAAGAGACACCCCCCCCCCCACCCCTCCAGCATGATCGGGGATGACGTCAGCAGCCGCTGATGCTCCCGTGCATGCGTGGACTTCAGCCGCCCGGCGAAGTCCTTTCGGCCCCAGCTGGCATGGCGCCAAAGGCCTTTCCCGCCAGTTGGCGGCGCGCCAACCACTCCGGCGCGGGGCTAGCCCCTCAAGGTGAGGGCTTGGCCCCCAAAGGTGCGGAGAAATCCTGCGGAGTACTGAGGGATGCTGCACTGTCGGAAGTGCTGTTTTATGGATGAGGATGCAAAACTCAGGCCCTGCCAACTGTCTCCGGTGGACCTAAAAGTTTCCATCTCAGGATTACAAAGACGAGGAGGGGATTGAGTTATTATCAGCGGCCACTGTTTACTGTTTAATCAGCATCTCAAAAACAGATTAGTGGATGATTATCCCTGCTGCCTGTGGGAGTTTTTTGTGTGCAAATTGGTTGCAATTTCCTCCACAGTTTCTCAACAGTGAATATACTTCAAAGATGCTTCATTGGCCTTGAGTTGCTTTGGAGCAGCCCAGAGACAATTAATGGCACTAAATAAGTGAAAGTCACGAGGAAATGCCCCAGTTCAATTCTTACTGTGAGCCAAATTTGAGAATGTCATCTGTGAGACTACCATGCAATTATCTCAGTGGAACTGAGTAATTTGGGTAGAATAGTATGAAAAGCGATGTGGAGAAGTTAAACTCCCCATTCCTTCTCGCTGTCCAATTTTCATGGACAGTGCGCATGCCATGGACGTCTGCTGCTGACTTTAGGATTGGGTTGAGCTGTCAGGCTCTGCGACAGCCGAATAAGCTGCCATCCAGATTGGCTAAGGTTGTCCCTAAAGAGAGGCCATTTGAAGAATTCAGTAGACGGCTGTAGGCATTTGTGGAATAGCACACCGGCAAGAACCTGTTCCTTCCGAAGATAATTGGAGGAAATGGAGGGGGTGGGGGGGGAGCAGTAAGATTTATAGACCACTCAATCTGTCAGGTGGTAAGCAAAGGACCTGAGAGCTGTTTATTGCTGTCGAACACTTTAGGATAGCCATTCTTCTGTTTGACAATCATGAAACCACAGGGTATGTAATTACAAAAATATTACAGTAGTTCCACTGACATTAAAATCAGGAAGTTATTTATTGCCAATATACCATCAGTTACAGAATTATTATGAGATACTATCCATCACTTGCAAAACCCTATAATTGCATTGTTATTTCTGGATGCCTGCTTACAAAATGTTGCTAAAAAGGGAAATGTGTGAAATTTTGGTTCTTATACCGCCTGTGTTAATCAAATTAAGGGATTCTGGAAGTTGAACAATTGGACATATGTTTGCATTGAAACGTCATTCAAGGCTCACCCACCATCCAATGTAAAGATCAGCTGTTCAAAACAGAGAGGGTCCTGGCTTAAAGCATGGTGTATGCTGTTGGTATGCAGCAGACGGGCAGAGAGCTATATTTGCTGTCAGCACACAAAGGAGCAATTAAAACTTCATAAGATTTACTGCCTTTGATTGCTATCCAGTGGCTAGGAGAGGTGCCAGTGTGATTGTCGAGTGAGAATAGCATCATGTCTCTACTTCCTCCTCCGTAGCTGACCAACGCTAATTTCTGACGTGCGGAGCTGTTGCTTTTTAAAAATGCCTTTCACAGAGACCGCTGGCAAGGTTACTACTTCGCAGCCCTTGAGAAGGTGGTGGTGAGCAGCCTTCTTCAAGCTATTATGTCCATAAGACATAAAACGTTTAAATCAAACCTTACTTGCTGATGATCTAAAAATGGACTTTGCTGGTCTCAATACATGGCAGATACTGGACACATGATTTGCAAGTTGGCTACAGTTCTGGAAACTTCTCATAATAAATACAGGACAAAGCTCAACCCTCGGCCTTGTGGAACCTCACACCTATTATTGTGTGGACCCATTACAGTCAACAAAATAAAGAAGCAGCAGACTGCCTGCCTCCCCAGCTTGGACTAATAACAAAGAGAGAGGCATCCAAACTCGTTATACCCATGGAAGTACTAATGACCACCGTCTATCGCCTAAGATAAACAATAGATTTTAACCATAGGCATAGAAACTTATTATTACTGTGAAACTGACTCATAACTGGGCAACGTCACGTGACCTAAGCTCTTTTGGCTTTTGAAAAGTTTTAATTTTAATTCCTGGACTCCCAAGACAATTTGCATGAAACATCCAACCTGGTGAACATAGGAAATAGGAGCAGAAGTGGGCATTTCAGCCCTCCGAGCCTGCTCCAACATTCAATCAGATCATGGCTGATCACTTCCTTATCTCAAATCCACCTCCCTATCTTTTCCCCATATCCCTTTAATCCGTTTTTAAAAATCAGAAATATATCTATCTCCTTCTTGAAAGCATGTAATGATTCAGACTCCACCGCACTATGGGCAGCGAGTTCCATAAATTCACCACCTTCTGTGAGAAGTGATTCCTCCTCATCTCAGTTTTAAATCTACAACCTCTCACCCATATCTATGACCTCTCATTCTAGGTTGACCCACAAGGGGCAACACTTGGTCTACGTTTTCTTTACCGATCTCTTTTAGTATTTTATATGGCTCCATCAGATCCCCTCTCATTCTTCTGAACTCCAGCAAGTATAAGTGCAAACTCTTCAATCTCTCCTCATACATCAACCCTTTCATCCCTGGAATCAATCTGGTGAATGTCCTCTGAACTGTCTCCAGTGCTTTGATTGATTGATATTTATTGTCACATGTACCGAAGTACAGTGAAAAGTATTTTTCTGCGGCCAAGGGAACGTACACAGAATAATCGACAGAATACATTGACAAATGGTATATAACAAATAGTGATTGGTTACAGTGCAGAACAAGGGCCAAAAAAAAAAATACATGAGCAAGAGCGGCGTAGGACGTCGTGAACAGTGTTCTTACAGGAAACAGATCAGTCCGAGGGAGAGTCGTTGAGGAGTCTAGTAGCTGTGGGGAAGGAGCTGTTCCTATGACTGGATGTGCAGGTTTTCAAACTTCTGTATCTTCTGCCTGATGGAAGAGTCTGGAAGAGGGCAAAGCTGGGGTGTGAGGGGTCTCTGACAATGCTGTTTGCTTTCCTGAGGCAGCGGCAGTGCCACCACATCCTTCCTCAAATACGGAGACCAGAACTGGACACAATACTCCAGATGTGGTCCCACCAACACTCTCTGAAATGGCAACAACACTTCTCGACTTTTATACTCCAGTCCTTTTGCAATAAATGCTATAATTCTATTTGCCTTTTTTATTACACGCTGTGCCTGCATACTTACTTTCTGTGATTCATGACCAAAGACACCCAGATCCCTCTGCCCAGGTGCATTTTGAATCTGATTTCCATTTAGATAATAATTTGTCTTTGTATTTTTTGTGGCCAAAATGGATATCCTCACACTTATCTACATTAATTTCCACCTGCCAGATTTTGGTCTATTCCGCTAGCTTATTTTTGTAAGGGCCATGAAGAATCCAGCACGAGTTTTAAGGATACAAAGTAATAACATTTATTTACTATAACATATATACATAACAGTAGCAGTAACTTCCCTTGCTACATACTCCTTCCTCCTGGGTCCTGAACTGGCCAGCTTATTTATACTAGGAGTTTACTAGTGGTTTCTCCGCCCCCCTCATTGGGGAAGCTCATACTCCCACAGGATTGTGGGATAGTCATTAGTCCCCAGCCAATGGTAAGTAGGCAGGTTATAACATCCCTCCCCCCCAAAGTCCAAGGAATCCACCGAAGACCCTGGCGAAGGAGGGCGTCGGACTCGTTTGGCCGCAGGCCGGACACCATTTGCACGCGGCGCTGGATCAGGCGGCGTGTAACGAGACGGAGACTGGTGCTTCTATGATGAACGGTGCGGTTGTACATCCACGGCCCGTGGACCCGATGATTCCCCCTCTGATGCATCCTGTGTCTCCATCTCGGACTCAGAGTCTGCTGCCTCTGTCATGTCAGCGTCTCTATCTCCATTCGGTCCCGTAACGACCTGCGCAGGCTTCGAGTGAGGCACCAGTGGAAGATTGTGAGGACTACCTTCCCTTGTCTCTGGTCTCTGTGGCTGTAGAAATGAGCTCCGGGGGCAGGGAATCTTTTGAGGGGATGATCTTCTGGACCGAACGTGGTCTACATGTTTTCGCTGGAGACGACCCTGGGCTTGCACTTGGTAAGATATAGGGCCCGTTTGGCGAAAGATTACACCAGGAACCCATTGGGCACCACCAGCAAAATTCCGAACGAATACTGGGTCACCGGGCGCAAACTGCCGAATTGGACGATGCCGAGAAAATCCCTGTCCCTGACGTTCTTGTGTGCGGTGTACTTTTGCGCCAATGTCCGGAAAAACCATACTAAGGCGGGTGCGAAGTCTCCGGCCCATTAGGAGTTCTGCGGGAGCTACCCCAGTCACTGCATGGGGGGTGGTCCTGTACGTAAACAAAAAGCGAGCCAGTCTCGTGTCCATTGATCCGGAAGACTGCTTCTTTAGGCCTCTTTTGAATGTCTGCACTGTGCGCTCTGCCAACCCATTTGAAGCCGGCTGGTAAGGGGCAGTGCGGATATGGCGGATGCCGTTCATCTTTGTGAACCTAGCAAACTCCTCACTCGTGAATGGAGTGCCGTTATCCGTGACCAGCACCTCGGGGAGGCCATGCGTACTAAACGATAAACGCATCTTTTCAATTGTTGCGCAGGACGTTGTCCCCTGCATCTTATGCACCTCTAGCCATTTGGACTGGGCGTCAATTAGTAGAAGGAACATGGATCCTTGAAAAGGGCCTGCGAAATCTGCATGCAAGCTTGCCCAAGGCCGCCCTGGCCATTCCCAGTGATGTAAGGGCGCGGCCGGCGGAAGCTTCTGGTGCTCCTGGCAAATGGAGCAGTTTTGGGCCACCTTCTCAATGTCGGTGTCGAGGCCTGACCGCCAGACATAACTCTGGGCCAACATTTTCATTTTGGTCACGCCTGGATGCCCATTGTGCAAGTCTGATAGTATCAGCTCCTGGCCTTTTTCCGGGACAATCACACGCGTCCCCCCACAAGAGGATGCCGTCTTCCACGCTGAATTCTGACAGCTTGGAGGAAAATGCCCGCAAGTCGCCTGGGAGCTGTCTATGCTGCCCACCATACAGGACTATGTGCCGAACCTTTGACAGGACTGGCTCCGTCTGGGTCCACTCACGGATCTGTGATGCCGTGACAGGCAAGGTGTCCATAAAATTTAGGGTTGCAACCACCTCACCGGTCGTGGGGGTCGACATGGGGCCGGTCGATAAAGGCAATCGGCTCAGTGCGTCGGCACTTGCTATCTGCGTACCTGGTTTGTGCTCCAGAGAATACTCGTATGCAGCAAGCAACAAAGCCCAGCGCTGGATCCGTGCAGAAGCAATGGGCGGTATTGGCTTATCCTCTCTGAAAAGTCCCAGCAGGGGCTTATGATCAGTCACGATAGTGAAATGGCAGCCGTACACGTACTGGTGGAAGCGTTTCACCGCAAAAACCACTGCCAGGCCCTCCTTCTCGATCTGCGCGTACTTTTTCTCCGCTGCAGTCAATGTGCAGGAGGCGAAAGCTATCGGTCGCTCGGCCCCGTTCTCCATCTTGTGGGACAGGACGGCCCCAATACCATACAGGGATGCATCACATGTGACGAGCAAAGGCTTTCCAGGATCACAGTGGGTTAGTAACCCAGACGAAGACAATTGTTGCTTTACTCGCCGGAAAGCGGTTTCTTGCGGCTGACCCCAAACCCAGGTGTGATTTTTCTTTAGCAGATGGTGCAAAGGGGCCAGCGTAGTTGCCAGATTGGGGAGGAACTTCCCGTAATAGTTTACGAGACCGAGAAAAGAACGAAGATGCGAAGTGTCAGTCGGGGCGGGGGCATGTTGAATTGCACGCACCTTCTCTGCGACGGGGTGCAGACCTTCGCGGTCCACCCGATAACCTAGGTAGACTACTTCCTTTGCCTGAAATACGCACTTTGTGCGACGTAAACAGACTCCAGCCTCCGAAAGGCGTCTAAGGACAGCCTCCAGATTTTCCAAATGTTCCTGCTCCGACGTCCCTGTAATCAAAACGTCATCTAGGTAGACAGCCACACGTGGTAAACCTCTCAAAATGCCCTCCATAACACGTTGAAAAATTGCGCAGGCAGAGGATACTCCAAAGGGCAACCGTGTATAGTCATACAGGCCCCGGTGTGTATTAATCGTTACATATGGTCGGGAGGCAGGGTCCAGCTCCAACTGCAGGTAGGCGTGACTCATATCTAATTTTGTGAACGAGAGTCCACCTGCAAGTTTCGCGTAGAGATCCTCTATGCGAGGCATTGGATATCGGTCGAGTCGGGAAACCGTATTCACTGTGAGTTTATAGTCGCCACACAAGCGAACTGTGGTATCTGGCTTCATTACAGGTACAATTGGTGCTGCCCAGTCAGCAAAACGGACGGGCCTGATAATACCCAAACTCTCCAAACGAGTGAACTCCCCTTCTACCTTCTCGAGCAAGGCGTAAGGCACTGTGCGCGCCCGGAAATAGCGCGGCGTGGCTCCTGGTTCAACTTGGATACGGGCTACGGCCCCTTTTATTTTCCCCAAACCAGGCTGGAATACATCTGGGTATCGTCCTAGCACCTCAGTAAACCCTTCAGAAACTGTTTGGAGGATGTGCTGCCATTGCAACCGCAAATGGCGCAACCAGTCCCAACCCAACAGGCTGGGCCCATGGCCGCGCACCACGATAAGTGGGAAACGCCCCTCCTGGCGTCCATAGACAACAGGGGTCATTGTAGTTCCTGCAATGTCCAGTGGTTCCCCCGTGTAGGTGGCCAACCTGGCCTGTAAGTCGGTTAATGTAAGGGTCTGTATACCCTGCTTGATGCGGTCGAATGTCCTCTGGGCGATCACGGAGACCGCTGCGCCAGTATCCAACTCCATCTCAAGCGGGTGGTCATTGACCCGTACTGTCACCTTAATGGGGGCCACACGGGGAGCTGCCACACAATGCAGCTGCAGGCAGTCATCCTCCGTCTCCACGTCCTCAGGGGCAGTCGCCGCAGGTTCATCCACATGGAAGGTACGGCCTCTGGCCTGGTCCCAGTTACGGCCCCTGGGCTGGTCCCAGTTTCGGTCGGAACGACGGCGCCTCTGGCGCTCCCAGGACCGCCGTCCGCGACGGAGTCGGCGCCTACAAGTCAGACATGGACATGGCTCCTCATCCATTGGCTCTGGAGAAGGCTCCCTTCAGGGAAGAATGTCCGACGGCCACTGGCGTCGGTCCGGACGTTGCCTCACCCAAGGTACCGCAGGAGTGCGGGGGGACGTTTTCGGACGGAAGGGGTTGCGCCCCAAGGCATGCACTTCCATTCCCTGTAGTTCCTGTACTCCTCGCTCTGCGCTCTCTCGGGACAATACTATTTGAATGGCCTGTTGAAAAGTCAATGTTGGCTCTGCTAACAACTTTCTCTGGGTGGCCGCATTGTTAATACCGCAAACCAAACGGTCGCGTAAAATTTCTGACAAGGTCTCACCATAGTCACAGTACTCTGCAATCCTGCGTAGCCTGGATAGAAAATCGGCAAGGGATTCTCCAGGGGTCCTCTCAGCGGTATTAAACCGGTAACGCTGGACTATCGTGGACGGGGTTGGGTTAAAATGTTGCCCCACTATATTCACAAGTTCATCAAACATTTTGGTGTCCGGCGCAGCTGGGTACGTAAGGCTCCTAATCACCCCAAACGTATGCGGGCCGCAGGCGGTGAGCAATATGACCACCTGGCGCTCGTTTTCGGTGATATTGTTTGCCCGGAAATAGTAACGCATCCGTTGTGTGTACTGGTTCCAGCTTTCCAGCGCAGCATCAAAAACATCCAAACGTCCGTACAGAGGCATGGTATAATAGAAAACAACTTCCAACCTGTATCCAACAAAAATCCAGGGAGGTGGCTTCAGCAGTGTAGGCGGCTATTCACTTTAACCTTCGTCGCCAGTTTTGTAAGGGCCACGAAGAATCCAGCACGAGTTTTAAGGATACAAAGTAATCACATTTATTTACTATAACATATATACATAACAGTAGCAGTAACTTCCCTTGCTACATACTCCTTCCTCCTGGTTCCTGAACTGGCCAGCTTATTTATACTAGGAGTTTACTAGTGGTTTCTCCGCCCCCCCTCATTGGGGAAGCTCATACTCCCACAGGATTGTGGGATAGTCATTAGTCCCCAGCCAATGGTAAGTAGGCAGGTTATAACACTTATCTATATCCGTCTTAAAATCTTTATCTCTTTAAGAAGGGAGGGAGGCAGAAGACAGGAAATTATAGGCCGGTTAACCTGGCTTCGGTCGTTCAGCGTGGGGACAAAGGGGTCGTTTTCAGGATGGCAGCCAGTGATCAGGGGTCAGTTTTGGGACCACAACTTTTCACAATATACATTAATGATCTGGAAGAATTTTGCAGATGACACAAAGATATGCAGAGGGACAGGTGGTATTAAGGAAGCAGATGGGCTGCAGAAGAACTTGGACAGGCTAGGGGAGTGGGCAAAGAAATGGCAGGTGGAATACAATGTGGAAAAGTATGAGGTTATGCATTTTGGTTGGAAGAATGGAGGCATAGACTATTTTCTAACTGGAAAAAGGCTTAGGAAATCAGACACACAAAGGGACGTGGGAGTCCTAGTTCAAGATTCTTCTAAGGCTAACGTGCAGGTTCAGTCAGCAGCTAGGAAGGCAAATGCAACATTAACATTCGTGTCGCGAGGGCTGGAATACAAGACCAGGGATGTACTTCTGAGGCTGTACAAGGCTCTGGTCAGACCCCATTTGGAGTATTGTGAGCAGTTTTGGCCCTGTATCTAAGGAAGGATGTTCTGGCCTTGGAAAGGGTCCAGAGGAGGCTCTCAAGAATGATCCCTGGAATGAAGAGCTTGTCATATGAGGAGCGGTTGAGGACTCTGGGTCTGTACTAGCTGGAGTTTAGAAGAATGAGGGGGGGGGTCTTATTGAAACTTACAGGATACTGAGAGGCCTAGTGGACGTGGAAAGATGTTTCCACTAGTAGGAAAAACTAGAACCTGAGGCCACAGCCTCAGACTGAAGGGACAATCCTTTAAAATGGAGATGAGGAGGAATTTCTTCAGCCAGAGGATGCTGAATCTAAGGAACTCATTGCAACAGAAGGCTGTGGAGGCCAAATGACCGAGTGTCTTTGAGACAGAGATCGATAGGTTCTTGATTCATAAAAGGATCAGGGGTTATGCGGAGAAGGCAGGAGAATGGGAATGAGAAACACATCAGCCATGACTGAATTGTGGAACAGTCTCAATGGACCAAATGGTCTAATTCTGCTCCTATGTCTTATGGTTATGGTCAAACTTCTCCTCTGAGAACATATTGTAGCCATCTGGGAAGGCCACTTACAACCAGGAACAGAGAAACTCGCAAAGCCTAGCGGGTACAATGGACAAAGCAAGATTCAGGCAGGCTCAGACCCTGAAATGTATATTTGCAAGCAAGGATTCCAGACGGTATCGAAACTCTGACCAATTAGCATTTTGATGAGACGATTACCATTTGATGGCCCATCTTCACCAAGCCAAAGGATTGGTACTCGAGCAACCAGTACAGTCCCAGACATTTTGGCGCCACTCCCTGTTCAAGGGAAGTGTAAACAACAGGGTCAGTGACCGCTTGGGACACGCCCAGCCATCCAGACCCCCGCCCATTTATTGGTTAGGAATTGAACAGAGTGATCCGGGATCACCCAATTAGTGGGGTCCAAACTGAAGGACCGCCCGAAAGAGCGCGTAAACTCCCAAGTATAAGAAGAGAGTCCGCCATATGTTCATCCTCTTTTGGACCTGGTGCCCACGCTACGACCATCTCCAATCGTAGCACCACCAGAAGCAAGTCCAAGTTCAACGCTCGCTACCAGACGGATGAGCCTAGCTGAGCAGCAGTTACTCCTACAGACCCGATAGATCCAGAATCGAACAAAGGCCACTGTTCCTCTGACCTAAGTCGGGTGCCTGAAGTTAAGTACAGGTTGTCTTAGTTGATAGGTGTAGTTAACTAGCAGTGTTTATGTTGCATGACTAATTGTGTGTAAATAAAGTACCCTTGACCTTGAACTAACTAACTGGTGTTTGGCTCTTTGATCGATAGCCGGTTGAACCTTGTGGTGGTATCATTTGATACCTGGCGACTCTGAGCATTAGAATATAGATATCAAAGAAAGGAGGGAAAACTCACTGATTGCCGTAGTTAGAGCAGAGCCACGCAGGAAAAGAAAGGCAACAGTTATTGGCAACTCCGCCAAGACTCGACCCAGAAGTGACCGTGTCACTCCGAGAGAACTCACAAAAGCATTTGAATTAGAATCCAAATTGGCAAAATAAAAGAAACCACAAGCGAAACCAGTATCGTTCAAACCTCCAAAAGTCAGAAGTGTGTAATTTGCTTGCGTACCAACAAAGGGATTAAAGGTAAACTCAATAGATTTTGTTGCGTGAAACTTTCGGGAGTTGCGTAAACTGGAAAATAGCTTGAGCCGTACCTGTGTTTGCACCACCGCTTTATTCCCCTTGTCCCAAATTTCCGGTAGAGACAGAGATAATTGTAGGAATGGCCATGAAGGCAATGGAACGCCTTATGCATCCACAACAGCCCGAGGTCGCAGTGACAAACAGATCAGAACAGTGTCCCATTTGGGAAGAAGAGCTTAGGAGATACCTAAAGGGGAAAGCATGGTCGGAATTTTGAGCAAATGAGGAAACAGGTCCTGGCAGCATAGGACAGACTTGGTGGGACAGCCTGACCGAGATCCACAAGAAAAGTTTGAGTAAGGTTCGTAAGCCGATGGCAATCGTGTCCATCTGGCACAATTGCGAGGCACAGAGGAGGTCGTGAGGATGCCCCGTAGACAGCTTGAGGAGAAGGAGAGAAGCAGAGAGGGAGATATTAGTGAAAGCGAGAGATTAAATGTGCAGCTCCGGTGAAGGACAAGGAGATGGATGATGTCAAGAGGGCACACTAATCTTGTCTCGCCCACCTTAGCAGCTTCCAGATTCAGTATGATAAGGCCTACCAGGACACGCAACATGCTGTAATGGGAAGAGAGGAAACAGAGAACCAGGTAGACCAGTTGAGGAAACAATGCAAAGATTTGAAGGCATCCGAGCACTCCACAGTTCTACCATGGTACAGAGGCAGAGTTTGGTGGATCATGCCAAGTGCAGGCAGCAAATTGCAAAATTGCAATCCCTTCTATCTGTTCAGAATGGGTTCAGCGACACCTTTGGCCCACAGCTAGATCAGGAAGACAGCCCCCATTGGCAGGAACTCAATGAAATGGCCCAACGGTACGTGAGTGAGACCGAGAATCAGAATAGAGCCCCACAGGCATAAAAAGAAAAGCACCCGCACCACCGACTGCACAGGCAGCACCCAACCCAATGAACCCCATCACTACACAGCGTAGGGTGACCACGGAAGACCAACCCGATTTTGTGTATACAACCCCATTAACCATCACCCAGTTAAGAGATGCCCGCGATAAGATTGAGACTTTCCACCCCACATCAGACCCACACCACTTTTTCGAACTAGTGAAGCAACAGACCCTCATGTACGGTTTAGACGAGCAGGAAGAGGTAAAGCTCATAGTTATGTGCCTTGACCCGTCAGTTAGTTCAGCCTTTCCCGACCCACAAAATGTAGGAGGAGGTAGCCTCCAAGGGATGAAAACAGCCATTTTAGACGCCCTTGGCTATAATAGAGGAGATCCGGTAGAAGGATTCAACCGGTGCCGACAGAAAAAGGGAGAGTATCCAACAGCGTTTGCTGGATGCCTTTGGATCCACTTTACCGCGGTATTTGGTGAATTAGCCCGCGCCCATTTATCAGCAGACGATACGGCCAAATGGACCCGTACCCTAGTATCCCATGCCACAGAGGCAGGGCAGAAGGCATGTGCCAGTTACGACCCCTCAGACCTGGCACACAATGTAGTGTGGGTTCTGAAACGCTTATCGAGAGCTTGGGAACAGTCTATACAGAGAAAGACAGAGCAGGAGAGAGGAGATGCCACAATGAATCCAGTAAGGGCACACCAAGACCCCGCATGGGTAAATGAAGGCGGAGGTACAGCGCAGCACCCCAAGACACAGGAATGTTGTAATTGCGGACAGAAAGGACATTATGCCCGAGAATGCAATGCCCCCCGAAACAGCAACGGAATCAGCACACAAACGCCCCCCCTAGAAACAATGCCAGATCCATCCACAGTGTTAGCGCTCAAGCAGATAATTTGGCCATGAACGGCACCGATTGACGGTGTTCGGGCTCCCCAACTTGGGTCTGCGATACCCTTTGGGATAAGTCCGGAAAACTGCTAGTTGCAGGCACAGTCCGGGGACACCCAGTAGAGTTCCTTTGGGACACAGGAGGGTCCCGAACCACGTTAAACTCCTCCACCATGTACCAGAGAGAGATATGGCCCACTACGGACACCATTACCCTTAGTGGCTTTACAGGTCACCTCAAGCAGGGACACATCACAGCCCCTGGATGTACAGATTGGCAATATTCAAACAAAACACTCGATCGTTTTACTAGATTTACCCAGGCAGCAGAACACATCCTAGGCATAGATTTCATGAGTACACACAACCTTTCGTTCGACCCAGTTAATAAATGTATATGGAAAATGGCTAGAGCAGCACGAGCTCCGGCCATGCTCACAGTAGGAGATTATGCACACAGAATCAGCTCAGTAGGAGAGTACTGGTTTGATCCACAAACCATTACCACAGACAAAATGGTTAGAGAGGTCTTGAAAAGACATAAGGCATCGTTTGCCCAGCACAAGCACGACTGCAGCAAAATGCCAGGAGTGGTTAACATTACAGGTCCCGATCCTATGCCCCAGAAACAATACGGCTTCCCACAGCAAGCCGAGGGAGAGATAGCTAAGGTAATCCAAAGTTTGTTGAACCAAGGAGTGATTCAACCCGTAGCATCGATGAACAATGCCCCAATTTGGCCAGTATGAAAACCGAATGGTTCATGGCGACTGACCATCGATTATAGGGAATTGAACAAAATGACCCCACTAGCAGCTCCCACTGTTGCCACGAGTCCCGAGACCATGTTAAAACAGGGACTCCAGTCAAAAGTTTTCACGGTACTGGATATCAGCAATGGCTTTTGGTCCATACCACTGGACAAAGCATGCCAGTATAAATTTGCGTTCACATTCCAGGGACAGCAGTACACGTGGACGTGCCTTCCACAAGGCTTCCACAACTCCCCCTCCATTTTTCACAGACAATTGGCAAACGGCTTATCTAAATTTTCCCGCCCTGAATGCCTTGTTCAGTATGTGAACGACTTGCTCCTACTAACTGACACCACGGAAGAGCACATTTCGCTTCTTTTGGAATTATTAGGACTATTCACAACAATTGGATGCAAAATTAACCCCAAGAAAGCCCAAATCTTCCAGGAAAAAGTCACATATTTAGGTACGGTCATCACGCATGGTAAGCGTGAAATAGAACACAAACGCATCGACTCGATTGTAAAATTGCCTTTGCCCCAAAATGTTACAGCACTCCGGTCATTTTTAGGACTGGTTGGATATTGTAGAAACCACATGAACGGTTTTGCCACAAAAGCAGCCCCACTTTCCGAGCTCCTTAAGAAACAGGCCCCATGGAAATGGCTTCCACAGCACACGGATGCCGTGAATGCATTGAAACGCGCCCTGAGGACAGCCCCCGCTTTGGAAGCCCCAGATCCACACTCCCCATACGCGATAGAGGTAGCGACCACCGACCAAACCCTTTTGGCCGTACTCCTGCAGAAAAGGCACGATCGTTTAGGACCCGTGGCCTATGTCTAACAAGTTTTAGATCCAGTAGATAGGGATTTCAGCCTGCGAAAGGCACCTACTAGCAGTTTTCTGGGTGGTACAGTACTTCTCGTACATAACCGGACTCAACCCCATAACCATTTTGACCGAGCACACCCCGACACAGCTTTTATTGGACGGCAGACTAAAAGACGGCACAGTAAGCCAAATTCGAGCAGCGCGATGGACCCTACTCCTACAGGGATGAGACATTACCGTAAAATGGACAAAAACGCACACATTGCTGGCTGACAATTTACATTATGCAGGAACCCCACATGAGTGAGAGATCATAGCCCCCAAGCACAGCACAGGCTCCTTTGTTCCTAAGTCGGTATCGAAAAAGATAGGCATCCGACCACAGACGACCCAGCCCAGAGTCAAAACTTTGAAAATTTATGTAGATGGCTCCTCCACAGTCCTTGGTGGAAAAAGGATCACATGATATGGGATTTATGTAGAGGACGCACAGGGACGCGCTTTGGAAGAGATAGCTTTAAAGTTGCCTGGACACTTAGGTTTGCAGGCAGCCGAGTCAGCAGCCATTGCTTACATTGTCCAGCACCCCGATTCGTTCCCGACCCCAGCAAACATATATTCAGACAGTTTGTACGTCTGCAACAGCCGGACAGAATTCCTACCCCTGTGGGAATCTAGAGGATTTATTTCTCCGACGGAAAACCTCTACCCTCACCGCCATTACTCAATTACATCCTCCAGACAGTTAAAGGCAGAAAATATGGCATAGTTAAAGTAAGAAGTCACCATCATTCCTCCCCACCCGGTAACGTAAAAGCTGACGCCCTAGCGAAGGCAGGCTCACGACTTGACACTTTTGACAACCCCCCGAGAGTGCCCCAGTACACGCAGTTCCGGTCTCACAGACCAACATCCAAGACTTCGCCCAGGCACAGAAGGAAGATGAGACATTGAAGGAAATTTTAAAAGGAAACTTCCCAGCTCCCTAAGAAAAGTTTAGGAATTTTTTAACGATCCATGAGGGAATCGTTTTAAAAGATGGCATTTATGTAGTCCCTACTCAGGACAGGAATGAAATCATTTGTAAATTCCATGATGGACATGGACACCAAGGGATTAAATCCACCCTTACCCACCTCAGACCTCTCTGCTGGTGGCCTGATTTGAAAACCGATGTATCCCATTACGTTGAAAATTGCTTGATTTGTGCACAGAACAACCCAGAAAGATATGCGAAAAAAGCCCAGCTACGACACACCTGCCCTGTAAATGGCCCATGGACAAACCTTCAGTTAGACTATATTGGTCCCCCCCCCCACCCTGCAGAAATGGATACAAATATATGTTGGTGGTAATCGACACATTTATGAAATGGGTCGAAGCTTTCCCCTCGAGAACAAATACAGCCAAGGCCACGGCAAAGATCCTAATCGAGCAAATTTTTACTAGATGGGGACTCCCCCGTAGTATTGAGTCGGACCAAGGTTCGCACTTCACAGGTAGGGTCATGAAAAATGTCATGACAATTTTGGGGATAAAGCAAAAGTTCCACATTGCCTATCACCCGCAGTCCAGCAGCATTGTGGAATGCATGAATCGGACACTAAAGGCCACACTTAGAATAATGGTGCAGCAGCACAATACGACATGGGACACAGTGCTCCCATTCGCACTGATGTTTATTAGAAACACAGTGTCGAGTTCAACAGGATATACCCCCCATATCCTCATGACCGGTCGACCCATGAAGGGTACCGAGTATTTATTTGGACTTGATTTGGCCAGCCCTGCAGTCACCGCCCTGACCCATGAGAAAGCAGTCCAGCACATGTTAGAAAATATTAAAGCAGCATAACTCGCTGCAGCTGTTCGACTGGCGCTAAACAAAAGCAGAGTAAGGCCTGCTTTGATAAGACAGTACACCCGACAGAGTATACAGTCGGACAGCAAGTCATGATCACCTTATACAACCCCAGCTCATTCCTCTCCCCTTAATTTGCAGGACCCTATTCAATCTCGGACAAAGTAAGCCCCTCAGTTTATAAATCACGTATCCGAATGGAAAATCAGGATGGTTCCATGTAAACCAGCTTAAGGTTTATGGAACGCAGTGCAGCCACTCACACGACCTCTCATTAGCAATGGCAGACAGCGAAGACCCGCCCACTGACAACCCAATTTCCCCCTCTTCCAGCAGCAGCATCACGTCCACAGACAAGACCTTGACCCCGCCCCCAGGATCAAATTTCACCCTAATGCTTGATTCGGCTGCTGGCGGTAACGATAGCGACAGCGATAGCGACAGCGACAGCGACTGCACAACTGACGCCCCTGAGAGACCCGAAAAATGGACACACAGACCAGGCCCCAGTCACTAAGGCCCCAAAGACACCGACCATGATATGTTCAGCCCCTTAGAGACGATTTATTTGGCCACACCGGAACCTGACCCACCACCCGACGATAGCAACACCCCCCTTGCCCAGACCGCCCAATGGAACATGAAACATTGGCACCGCGATAATTCCTGTAGTTTGACACGGAATGATGAAATGGACCACACATCGGCACATGCCGTATTAGCACGAGTTTGGCACCTGGGAGATGGTGATGACTCCGAGTCTGACTCCCACCATGGTAACCCCTTTGAGACCCTTTTTGATATGGAACCTTGAGGTGTCCAGATGATGAGAGTCAGGAACCAATTGAGATTTACGGTGTCTGATGGAACCTGCCCGCTTTTCTTGTTCAGTTTGTTTTTCAATGTTGTACGTTCTCTCTTGTACGATTTTGTGTGTCAGCTTCACAGATAATTTCTTGATACAGTCATACCTACTCTTCTGATGCCACATGGCAGTTAAGGAAACATGTTTGTTGGAGCCCATATACTTCCAAATTTGTACCGCTCTTGGAAGGTCACTCAGGCAGTGGAGTAACGGCACTTATCCCTGCCCTGCCTGAGGACCCATATACATTTGGTCAGCCAAGCTCGGGTTGTAGAGTAACGGCACTGGTCACCGCCCTACCCATGGATTCCACCCATTCTTGCCCTGCCGCAAATCATACGCACCCCATTTGGAGAATTGTTTTTGAAACTCTTTTGCTGTTCTTTTTCATGTCTGTGGTTTAAAGAATGCACTTTGCCACAACTTTTGTTCCTTACCGGCGACCCTTCGGTTGCTATTCCTCCCCACCTACTATTTACATGTCAGAATCACTTTGTTGGAAAAACAAGTTTGCAGAGGACGGAGAAATTGTCCACCCACTCAGCCATCAAACACAGGCTGTGAGAGTGCTCGCACTGTGACAGAATTTTTTTCGGATGTCTTGTCTCCGCAAATGGTTGTTTAAAAGAAAATGAGGGAGTCACATATGGTGACGATTCTAATGGGAAATTGACGTTAAGGAGAAACAGACAGACAAACGAGATGTTAAGCAACAAGACAATAACAGATATTATGCTTGTACCCCTAGGAAGATGCGAAGATACTTAACGACGGAGAAAAGCACGAACAAAATGAAGACGAACCTGATGATCTGCATCATGATCGTCGCTGGAACAATACAGTTGCACACGTTACCCACCCCTACCTCCCTCACCACACAGGCCCCGAACACGACTACCCAACACAACACCCCCAGCTCGGACATTACACCACACATAGACCCAGCCGCTGATACCCCCACATGTGTGAGAATCTCATTAAATGGTACTCCCTGCCATACACAGTGGAAGCCCTACTGGTCATAGCCATATTGTGCAGTGTCATCCAGACAATCAGATTGCGGAAATGGAGAAGGAGAGCCTCCCGGCCTCCAGTATACACCTTTAAAACCCTCAGACTCCAGCAGACCCCACACTCTTTCTGAACCTTTCTCTTTCATAAATTCCGCGGTTGTTGTTTCGTTAATAAAGCTATTTTTTTCTGTATATTAATGTTAGAGATAAGAAGGAATGTGATGCTGCTATTGGATTATTTGTGTTGTAAGATAAGTTCTTTGATTGTTAAATAGCAGCATGAGTGTAGTCTAGTTAGAGACAGTTAGAGGTTCCCTTTTTTTTTGTATAAGGAGAATGAGTTTTTAGATATGTGTTGTATTAGGGAAATTTAGGGAAATGTTTTGACCCATAGGACAGAGTAGGGTAGAACCTGTCCTTGATTTAGGGTACCCGGCATGTCAGAGGACAGAAAAGACCCAGTATTGTGACCTTCACGCTTCGCATTGAGGATCAAGAGGACGGAGTGTAGCCATCTGGGATGGCCACTTACAACCAGGAACAGAGAAACTCGCAAAGCATAGTGGGTACAATGGACAAAGCAAGATTCAGGCAGGCTCAGAGCCTGAAATGTATATTTACAAGCAAGGATTCCAGACGGTATCGAAACTCCGACCAATTTGCATTTTGATGGGCCGATTAGCATTTGATGGCCCATCTTCACCAAGACAAAGGACTGGTACTCGAGCGACCGGTACAGTCCCAGACATTTCAGCGCCACTCCCTGTTCAAGGGAAGTGTAAACAATGAGGTCAGTGACCGCTTGGGACACGCCCAGCCATCCAGACCCCCGCCCAGTTATTGGTTAGGAATCGAACAGAGTGATCCGGGATCACCCAATTAGTGGGGTCCAAACTGAAGGACCGCCCGAAAGAGTTAGAAAACCCCCAAGTATAAGAAGAGAGTCCGCCATATGTTCGTCCTCTTTTGGACCTGGCACCCCGGCAACGACCATCTCCAATCGCAGCACCACCAGAAGCAAGTCCAAGTTCAACGCTCGCTACCAGACGGATGAGCCTTGCTGAGCAGCAGTTACTTCTCCAGACTCGATAGATCCAGAATCGAACAACGGCCACTGTTCCTCTGGCCTATGCCGGGTGCCTGAAGTTAAGCACAGGTTGTCTTAGGCGATAGGTGTAGTAACTAGTAGTGTTCATGTGCATGACTAATTGTGTGTAAATAAAGTACCCTTGACCTTGAACTAACTAACTGGTGTTTGGCTCTTTGATCGATAACCGTTTGAACCTTGTGATGGTATCATTTGATACCTGGCGACTCTGAGCATTCGAATATAGATATCAAAGAAAGAAGGGCAAACCCACTGATTGCCGTAGTTAGAGCAGAGCCACACAGGACATGAAAGGCAACAATATCCCTAACCCGCTTCAGTCCCTGCACTTCCCATACATCCCATCCACCCCGCCCCCCCCAACCCCCGGCTTAAACATATGGTTCCCATACAGTGGCGTCAACACCAACATTGGAGTACAGCCCCAATCCTTTGAGCACTTATGTTGTTAATGCCGCATACTAAACAATTGTGCAGCACGTCACCAAGTGATGCACCAAACTCTTAATGCTCGGCCATTTACCTGAGTCCCCTGACAACTGTATTGAACTTGTATCATTGTTATGTGAGCTAGGGTCTGGGATTGAAATGTTCCCTGGCCAGCTTCACAACTGGTCACATGACTTTGGGAGTGATTCAACGGCCTTAATGCACCCAACCTGGTGTTGGGATAAGACCATTGAATCTCGTGAGAGGCCTCTTACGAGATTTGCCATGCTTGAATGTCTCGCGAGATTCAACGGAATCTCGTGGCACCTCAGGATCTATGTCTTGCTCTGCTGTGTAAGATCCAGGCGTGCATATTTAAATAGTTCATCAGGCTCATTTAAATATGTGCCTGCCCCAATTCATCCTGGGTTCAGTATTCACCGGCCTCGACAGTGAGGCCTCAACGGGGTGCTGTTTGGTACTGGTTGAGAAAGTCATGAACCAGTCGCGATGGCACCTCGTTGGGTCATGCTGGGGAGTTGAGGTACCCTAGTGGCCAGGTACTGGACAGGGTGGCACCCTGACAATCCCCTAGCACCTGGGCACATTGGCACTGCCAGTCTGGTGTCCACGATGCCTGGGTGGCATTACCATGATGCCTATATTGCACTGCCAGGGTATCAAGATGGTAGTGACAATGTGACCTGGTGCCAAGTTGCTCAATATGCTGGCTCCATTCTTCGACCCACTGATCAGATGGGGCAAACTTACAATTATGGGAATTTTTCACTCACTGTCCTCTGGTATTATTAACACTTTCCGACTTCTCTGTTCATTGTGGAGACTTCGCCCTTCCCCCTTGAATTCGCTGACTGTGAGCTTGTGATTGATCCAGTTTATACTCATTGGCAATGTGATGGCTCGAAACAATAACAAGTAGATATCAGTAAGGAAGTTTTTATTGGCAATCAACAAGGGTAACTTGTATACAGACACAGATTCTCTACACAGGTCTTCACACTCTGGCTCCTGGCTTCACTCTGACCAGAAAACCACTCCCCTGGGGCCTGCACTTTTTCCCCATTGGTCGGGGTTCATGATCCCACACAATAGGCCCCAGGTCAGACACATGGACCGCTAGGGCACGCCCCTTAAAGGAACTGCCCTACCACAGCTTGAAAATCGAATAAAAGGCCTACTGCCTGCTTTAGGGCCAATAAACTCAGCGGCATTGGATTTTCACCTGTCCTGATTACTTGGGCAATATGTGCCCTATCCATGGGTATTCCATAGCACTCTGGAACTGCTTCCTGCCTCCAACTACTCAAACCGCCTCATTACCTCCACTGGAATAACCTGAACTTTGCTGGTAAGCTGCCTGATGACTATTGCAACGGCTTTTCATGTTGATTCCCTTAGTTCCCATTTATTTTACTTTGTGATTATCAGTTTTGATCAGTAGATATTTAATGGACATATACCTTTAAGTTGAGCAGAGGAAGTACGCTGATTTTCTGGGCGGAGAATTAAAAAATCGGCGCAGCTCCCAAATTTGGCACCAAAACGGATTCTCCGCCCATTTGCCGAACGTGATTTTGGCGCCGGGGAACGGAGAACCTAGCCCCCTATTCTGCCTGGCAACAGACAATGGTTGGATCCTGCCAGGTAGGATGTTTTCAGAGGACCCAGGGACAGGAAGGTTCTGGATGCTGAGAGAAGAAGCTGTGAGTTGCTCTCTCTCTTTCTTCAAAAATGCTTCCTGCCTGCTGGTTTCTGAATCTGCATTGAAGTCTTGAGATCCTGATGAATCTACAATGAAAACCATTACAGACTGAAAGCAAGGCCTCATCAAACTGGAGGCCGAGACTGAGGAAAGGTATACTGGAAGACGTCCACCTGAAACAGAGACTTTTATCCTTTTACTTTTCATATTATTTTCCTGTACATCCCTCTGTGTTTGTCTGTCATGTGTGTGTAGAAGATGGGCGAGTTAAAGAGGGGGGGTTAGGAATTAGATAATAGTTAACCAGTTGTATTTGCTGCATATTTAATTATAGTTATTGTTATTAATAAAAATGTATTGTGTTTAAATTTACAAACCTGGGGACTGTAATTGTTGGGCAGCAAAAGACTTTGGGTATTTTCTAAGAATTCATCGTTAATTTTAATTGTGGGTCAAGTGGGGCTGGAATTGACCGCGCACTAGCCCAGGGGGTCATAACATTAAGCATCTGCACTTCACAGGTCTTATTGAAATGAGGCCCAATATTGATCAGACCTTGAGTCTACTTGTTCCAGTGTGGGGATTGCACCAAGATTGTACTAGCAGGTTGGCACAAACCAAGTTTCCCTCCCACAAAATCTACCGCTGCACAATACTGACTCAGCACATTGTTATCATGACTGTCTACTTTTCCATTCATTTCTGTTTCTGTTCACGTAATTACCAATTTGAATCGTACTAAAATACTGACCCATTATTTGTGTCCTTTCTCTTGGGCAGGCACACAAGCAATGCCTGCTGTATTTAAAATTCTGCGCTTGACAATTGTTATGGAGAAGCTGGTTAAGTTCCAGACACAATGCATTTCTTCAGCGGCAGCCATTAACTAGTTGCAAAGCTTTTTGTTCTCGTTCAGAGAGCTCCTCCGAGATTTTGAAGGGGGCTGAAAATTTTATTTTATCAGAAGCAGTCATCTGTAAAGGGAATGTATTATTTGTTGACTTTCTGTTTTATGTTTGTTAATGAGCTTTGAAGTAGCTGGAGGTTTGTGTGTCAAATATCCTTGGGTTATGGATCAAAGCTCCATGAAGAATAATGCTGTTCAATCTTTAAACCCACAGAGGTCTCAGTTAGCATATTTCCTCCATATTACAGGCTGCGGCAGGGACAAGGGTTCACGTTGTAGCAGCCGCAAGTAAATTTGATTGCCTGAGTGTTATTTTTTGAAAGTCAAACAACAAGGTGACATTTTGTTTGAGTTATGGAAAGTGAGCAGTGGATAGTCATGGTATTTTTCTTTTGCAATTATTAATCTGATTGTTTTGGTTTCCATTTTCAGTGACAGTGATGGAAAAGCGAATGATGTTAGAATAGATAAAAGATCTATTTTATTGTGGGATCAGGCAGGTGTAATATACTGTTGATAGAATCTCAGTTCAGCCTTCACTATTACAGGAATGACAACACATGATTCACAATTTCTGGAGCAGCAACTCCAGAAAACTGAGCAGCAAAGACAGCCCAAATAAAATAAAATCTGATGCACATGTTGCAAAAACCACTTTATCCCTTGTGGCTTATACTCAGGAGCAGTCTGGGACAGGACCTGTAGCGGATTTTTAAATTGTTTTTCAATGGTCATCGAACATTGTGCAAGATTCACTGGTTAAGTTCCAGACACAATGTTGCACAGAGGGGTGGGGTAACAGGGACGCTGGGCGGAATTCTCCCCCAAAATGATAAAGTGCCAGGCTGTCCTGGCGTGATTCCCATCGCGAACATCACACACTTAGTCGTTTTTCCGGAGCCAGGGAAAAACATGCCCGGAAGAGTGAAGTGTGGGGCCTGAAGATGCCGGCAAGCCTGGCTTCACAGAGATCTGACTCAGTTGACAGTGCAGGCACCCTGCCCCCAACGTCGTAGGCATCTGCTCTTCAATTTGCTGAGGATTTCGAGGGCAGGGGGGTGGGGGGAATTCCAATCAGCAGGGAAGTGGTACTGAGCAAGTTGTTGTAACTGTGGGGCTGACAATTCCCCAGGTCCTGATGGACTTCATCCTCGGCTCTTGAAAGAAGTGGTTGGTGAGGAGGTAGTTGCTGCATTGGTGTCCATTTTCCAAAGTTCACTAAGTTTAATTCGAAAGGTTCCATTAGATTGGAAAATAGCGTAACTCCTTAATTAAAAACGTGACGGAGACAGAAAGAAGAAAACTACAGGCCAGTTCCCTTAACATTTGTCATCGGGAAAATGTTAGAAGCTATTAATAACAATGTTATGGCAGGGCACTTTGAAAATCTTAAGCTAATCAGACAGAGCCACCATGATTTTGTGAAAGGGAAACCATCGGCGGGATTCTCCGATAATGGGGCTAAGTGTTGATGCCGTCGTAAGCGCCTGTGCGTTTTACGACGGTGTCATCTGGCCCCTAGGAGCAGAGGTCCTGCGCCGCTCAGGGGGCCAGCACAGCACTGGAGCGCTTCACGCAGCTCCAGCTGCCGATATGGGCACCAGCACGGGTGGCGCGGGTCCGCAGATCCGCGTGGGTTGCCTTCTCCGCGCCACGGCCGGCATGGGTCCACGCATGCGCGTGGGTTGCCTTCTCCGCGACGGCCCCCGGGCAACATGCCGGAGCCCTACAGGGGCCTGGCACGGAGGAACATAGCAAATAAAAGCTCATGGTGTAGAGGGTAACATATTGGAATGGGTGGCAGAATCGGCCAAGGTGGCAGTACAGTGGTGTACAGTTGGGAGGGAGTTGCCCGGCGAGTCTTCAACATTGTCTCAAAACCCTATGAAATCTCATGGTATCAGGTCAAATGTGGGCAAGGAAACCTCCTGCTGATTATCACCTACCATTTTCCCCTTAGCTGATGAATCAGTACTCCTCCAAGTTGAGCACCACATGGAAGAAGCACTGGGAATGGCAAGAGCACAGAATCTACTCAGGCCGTTGGCTTCAATGTCCATCACAAAATGTGGCTTGGTAGACTGAGCTGGCTGAATCCTAAAGGACATATCTGTTGGAATTACTCTGTGGAGGGGTGGAGAGGAAATCAATAAGACGGAAAACATACTTGAACTCACCCTCACCAGTCTACCTGTCACATATGCATTGGTCCATGTCAGTATTGCTACATATGACCAAGTGATGAAGTCCCATCTTCACATTGAGGATTCCCCCCATTGTGTTGTGTAGCACTACCACCATGCTAAATGGCATGGATTTCAAACAAATGAAGCAGCTCAAAACAGCACGATGGCGCAGTGGTTATCATTGCTGCCTCGTGGCGCCGAGGTCCCAGGTTCGATCCCGGCTCTGGGTCACTGTCTGTGTGGCGTTTGCACATTCTCCCCGTGTTTGTGTGGGTTTTGCCTCCATAACCCAAAGATGTGCAGGGTAGGTGGATTGGCCATGCTAAATTGCCCCTTAATTGGAAAAAATCAATTGGGCACTCTAAATTTATTTTTAAAAACTGGGCACCCATGAGGTGCCTTGGGCCATCAGTAGCGGCATAATTGTATGCAAACATAGCCTAGCATAGCCTATTGCCATCAAGCCAAGGGATCAACCATGATCCAATGAAGAGTGCAGGAGTGCATTCCAGGTGTGCACCAGGCATACCTGGGATGGTACGGTAGCACAGTGATTAGCACAGTTGCTTCACAGCTCCAGGATCCCAGGTTCGGTTCCGGCTTGGGTCACTGTCTGTGCGGAGTCTGCATGCTCTCCCCATGTCTGCGTGGGTTTCCTCCCACAGTCCAAAGATGTGCAGGTTAGGTGAATTGGCCGTGATAAATTGCCCTTAGTGTTCAAAAAAGGTTTCGTGGGTTACTGGGTTACGGGGATAGGGTGGAGGTGTGGGCTGAGGTAGGGTGCTCTTTCAAGGGCCGGTGCAGATTCGATGGGCCGAATAGCCTCCTTCTGCACTGTAAATTCTATGATACAAAAAAATAAGGTATCAACCTGGTGAAGCTACAACAAAGAGGTACTTGCATGACAAACAGTAGAAACAACAAGAGTTTGACAGAGTTAAGCAATCCCACAACCAACAGGTTAGACTTAAACTCTGCAGTTCTGTCACATACAGTAATGAATGATGGTGGACCATTAAACATTAACTGGTGAGGGGACACTTAAAATATCCCCATTCTCAAAGATGGAGAAACCCATTAGTGCAAAGGACAAGACTGAAGCATTTTCAACCACATTCAGCCATCAGACTTGATGGTCTGAATGGCCTCCTTCTGCACTGTAACAATTCTGTGTTTCTTTAATAAATCGGAAGAAGATAGAGATCTTGTATCAACCCACCCTGAGTATCTTGTATCAACCCACCATGTATCCCAAGACCCCACAGATGCTTTCAACAACACACCCTTCCATTCAATACAGAACTTTTGCTTACTTGGGACTATCCTCTCCAATAGGGCAGCACGGTAGCACAAGTGGATAGCACTGTGGCTTCACAGTGCCAGGGTCCCAGGTTCGATTCCCCGCTGGGTCACTTTCTGTGTGGAGTCTGCAGGTTCTCCCCGTGTCTGCGTGGGTTTCCTCCAGGTGCTCCGGTTTCCTCCCACAGTCCAAAGACGTGCAGGTTAGGTGGATTGGCCATGATAAATTGCCCTTAGTAACCAAAAAGGTTAGGAGGGGTTATTGGGTTACGGGGATAGGGTGGGAGTAAGGGCTTAAGTGGGTCGGTGCAGACTTGATGGGCCAAATGGTCTCCTTCTGCACTGTATGTTCTAAAAAAAAATGTTTTAAATAACACTGCACGAGATGACCAAATCAACCATCTGCATTTAGCAGGCTCACTCACCCTTTGGAAAGAGCATGGAGTTTGTCTCAGAACAAAGATCAAAGTCTACCAGGCAGTAGTGGTGAGACTTGGACAACCTACCGCCATCACATAAAACAACCAGACACATTCTACCATCACTGACTGAGGTGTATTTGCCGCATCAAATGGCAGGAAAAACTGAGGTTCTTACAAAGTGCTGCACACCTGGCACCAGGAGCATGCTCATTAAAGCTCAGTTTCTCTGGCTTAGTCACATGATTCGCATTGAGGATTCCTGCATACCAAAGACAGTACTCCACAGCCAAGCGAGCACAGGAACCTACACCACAGGACATCTCAAACTTAGATATAATGACAATCTGAAAGCCAAATTCAGAGCTTGCAAGCTGGACCCCAATATATGGGAGAAAGCAACATTGAACAGACTTGTTAAGTAATAGGTTAAGAGACATTCCAATTAGTTGTCTCATTTATGTGACGTCTCCAATAATTGACACTGATATATAAAGGGGCTTCAGGTGGCCTTTGGGTCAGGTGATGTGATGTCAGAGTTTTCCGCAGAGTCTGTTGAAGTAAATTAAAGGTGTTTGTGGAAAAGGAGCAGAACCTTTGACTCTTTATACAACAGCAGCTAAACATCTAACAAATGGTAGCAGAGGATGGTTGTTGTGCAAATGTGAAGGGTTGAAAGATACAACTTTTGCAGACCAAACCATGGAGTGAGTGAGAAGAAAAAAAAAGAAGATATATGGCTGAACCTAGGATAAAGGTAACTGCCTTGGGAAAGAGAAAACAAGGTATGGCATTGGCTCTTTCTCTACCTTATGACAGTAAAATCCGGAACAAAGTGTTTTCTGAGCTGGAACTGGAAGAGTTAGACTCAGAAGAATGTCTGCAGACTCTATTACGTTATATGGATAAGATTTATAAGAAGGATGACTTGTTCAGTGCATATGAAGCATGGTCGGATTTCTCCATTGAAGAGTATATAATGGAATTTGGCAGACTATATAAAAGGCTGCAGAAAGACAACCTGGAATTTCCACAGTCTGTGTTGGCCTTTAAATTACTTGACTGTGAGCAACATGGATAGGCTCCTGGTTTTGACAGGAGTTCAGTTTGTGGATAAGGATACCTTATTCGAT
The DNA here is from genome assembly GCF_047496885.1 of Scyliorhinus torazame. Lineage (NCBI taxonomy): Eukaryota > Metazoa > Chordata > Chondrichthyes > Carcharhiniformes > Scyliorhinidae > Scyliorhinus > Scyliorhinus torazame. The sequence continues at coordinate 47,063,569 of NC_092724.1, forward strand.
CAGATGACAGAAGCTTTAAAAAGGTTTCTGGGGAAACATTCAATTCCGATGGCTCTGATGACCCAAATAGGTCAGCCTGCAATAAAACAGAACATGGAAGATACACTACGAACAGGATGGTAAAATCGTACAGCTACAAACAGGGTCGAGTCAATGGCAGGAGGCAAATGTTATTAGTAGAGCAGGGAAGGCCACTGGAAAGTATAAACATTGGTTGAATGTACAGTATTCAGGGGAGGGAGTCAAGACAATGGATTGGGAACATGAAGTTCAAAAATGGAGGGCACAGAAATGCAGTGCCAGTTCAGATCGTACATCGGATAGTGAACAGGTCTGCAGGAAAAGGTCGAAAACTTTTGAAAGGACATCCCACAGCAGAAGGGAAAGATCAAGCAGTAGCAGTACAGAACGAGGTACGAGGCGAGAGAGGGGACGAAGTTTATCAAGGTCTCGGAACATGAGTAAGTCTACAAATACTAATAGGAGTAGAAGCCCACATGCACATGAGATTTTGGTGGCTTCCAATAAGTTAGATAAAAAAGTTATCAAAGATGCCAAACAGCAAGAACTGCACAGTTGGAGTGAATTTGGGGTATACACAGAAGTACCGGATAGGGGACAAAGAGCTCTATCCCACAGATGGATTTGCATGGAAAAGATTCTTCCGGATGGAACTTATAAGGCAAAGGCCAGGCTTGTGGCGAGGGGATTTGAAGAAAACTTAGAAAATCAGGATTTAAGGGTAGATTCACCTACGGCAGGAAAGGTTATTTTAAAGATCAAAGGCATGGGACTGCAAATCTATAGATATAAAAGCTGCCTTTTTGCAGGGGCATCAGCTCTAGAGAGACATTTTTCTCCGTCCTCCTAAAGAGGCAGCTAACACAGAAGGGGTACTCTGGAAGTTGAACAAATATGTATGTGGATTGAATGATGAGTCTAGAGACTGGTATTTTTCGGTAAGGTCAGTTTTGTTAAAGTTAGGCTGTTGCCTGTTGAAAGTAGATCCGGTAATGTTTCACTGGCACTATAAAGGAAATCTTTACGATACATGTCAACGATTTTTTGTGGGGTGGGACTAGTGATTTTGAAGCTATTGTAATCTCTGGTTTGAGGAAAGAATTCAGGGTTGGAAGTCAGGCTTCCGGTGCATTTAAATATATTGGACTGGAAATCGGACAGACTAAGTTAGGAGCAACTTTACGTCAGCAATCTTATTTGGAAAGCATCAGCCCAATAGCAATTAGCCGTGGCCGAGTTTCACAAAATGACGCAATGGTTTCAAAGATAGAAAAAGAGCAACTGCGAAGTTTAATTGGGCAACTGAACTGGTTAGGTAGACAGACTAGACCGGACGTGAGTTTTGATGTCTTAGAGTTGAGTACAAAAATGAATGACCCCAAAGTGGAGGACATAATAAGAGCAAATAAAGCATTGGTCAAACTAAAAATGCAGGAGTGTGTTTTGAGGTTCCCAGTTTTAGGTGACCTTAGGCACTTGAAAATCATCGTTTATAGTGATGCGTCCTGTGCAGATGTATGTGATGGGGTTTCAAGCGCAGGAAGTTTTATAATTTTCCTTTTGGGGAACAATGGTAAATGTTGCCCTCTTGTGTGGGAAACAAAGAAAATTAGGAGAGTGGTCAAAAGTTCTTTGGCTGCTGAGACGTTAAACCTTGTAGAGGCGGTGGATATGGCCTTTTATATATCTCAGATATTGACAAGAAATTTTGGGATATGGGGATTTGGGTAATATTCCTAGTGAATGTCACATTGACAATAAATCCCTGTGGGAAAATGTGTACTCTACAAAAAGTGTACAAAAAGTACAAAAGGGGCAGCACGGTAGCATTGTGAATAGCACAATTGCTTCACAGCTCCAGGGTCCCAGGTTCGATTCCGGCTTGGGTCACTGTCTGTGCGGAGTCTGCACATCCTCCCCGTGTGTGCGTGGGTTTCCTCCGGGTGCTCCGGTTTCCTCCCACAGTCCAAAGATGTGCAGGTTAGGTGGATTGGCCATGATAAATTGCCCTTAGTGTCCAAAATTGCCCTTAGTGTTGGGCGGGGTTACTGGGTTATGGGGATAAGGTGGAGGTATTAACCTTGGGTAGGGTGCTCTTTCCAAGAGCCGGTGCAGACTCGATGGGCCGGTTGGCCTCCTGCACTGTAAATTCTATGATCTATGATCTATGATCTGTCAGTGAAAAAAGGTTAAATATAGACATCGCAAGTTTGAAGCAGATGTTGGACAGAGGGGAAATAGCAAACATTAAATGGGTTGACAGTAGCGATGTCAGATTGTTTTACAAAAAGAGGGGCTAGCTCATAGAAACGTTTGGATATTGTTAATGAAGGGTGCCTGATTCTGTGACTGTTTTTTCTTCCAAAAATGAAAAAAAGGGGGGATATTGCGTGTGTGTTTTTGGAGTTTCTTTTAATTTTGTTTTCACCTAATTAATTTTTTCTCCAAGGAAGGGGAGACGGTTAAGTAATGGGTTAAGAGACATTCCGATTAGTTGTCTCATTTATGTTAAGTATCCAATAATTGACACTGATTTGTAAAGGGGCTTCAGGTGGCCTTTGTGTCAGGTGATGTGATGTTAGAGTTTGTGCAGTCTTTTGAAGTAACTTAAAGGTGTTTGGGGAAAAGGAGCAGAACCTTTGACTCTTTATACAACAGCAGCTAAACATCTAACAAGACTCAAATGGAGATGTCTTTGCTGTCAAATGATTTCGACATTCTAGGGGAACATAGTCAATTGCCTTCAAGACAAGCAACCATGACACAAAGCCAATACCTCAATCCATCCCTCCAACACTGACTTTGCATGTGATAATAGCAATTGCTTATGCAAATAAGGATTTGGTCTAACATCACACATGAGACGGTTTCAACCTAGACTGTAGACTGGTCCTTTATTTTGCTGAACATTCATCCATCAAAGCAATGGGAGAATCCATCAGCACATTTAGCTCACACAGAGGGTAGAGACATAGAAATTAGGTTACGATTGATTGGTGCAAAATTTCCCCGTCCATTCAAATCTTGTACATCAACCTTCACTTCATGCTGGTGTGGTCAAGTGGGTCTCATGCTGCTGTCACATTCTTAGTGCTGCCAGATGTCTCTGTGCCCAGCAGAGGGTCAATAACAACCCACGTGGTGTAGCCAACCTGCTCTTCTTAAAGGCAGCCTGTCCCTTTCAAGGAAATCTGCACTGAATAATATTGCTACAATTTAAATGATAGTAAAATGAACACCAGGACAGAGAGCGGGGTCCAGGGTGAAAGATCTAATGCTGTTGGTGTTAGTGATGCAGATGGGGAAGTGAAAATAGTGAACCTAGCCCCCCAGGAAAGTGAGAATTCCTCACCTTGGTGCCATTGATGCCGGAGTCATTGGCGCTGGTTTTCCCTGTGGACGGATTCTCTGAAAATGGGGTTATGTCCCCACGCCGGCGGGAAAACCAGCGCCAATGACTCCGGCGTCAATGGCCCCCCAAGGTGAGGCATTCTCACTTTCCTAGGGGGCTAGGTTGCCGCCGGAGTTGTCCCCGCTGCTCCAGCTGGCGCTGAAGGGCCGGCGCTAGTTTGCGCATGCGCGGAACAGCCAGCATGACCTTACGCATGCGCGGACCGGCCAACGTATTTCCGCGCATTCGCGGGGGTTCTCTTCTCCACGCTGGCCCCCGCAGAACAAGCCCGCCCACAGATCAGTAGGCACCGATTGCGGGCCAGGCCACCGGGACCCCCCTCCTGGGGTCGGAGTCCCCCGTGCCCCCTGAGGACTGCCCCGCACACTCACCTGCCAGGTCCCGCCGTGCGTGAGGTGAGTAATTCACACCGGTGGGACTGGCCAAAACTGGATGGCTGCTCGGCCCATCGGGGCTCGGAGAATCACCGGGGAGCCTGCTGTCAATGGCCCCCGACCGGCATGGCGGGAATCCCGCTGCCGCCCGAAAAACGGCGCTGGAGAATAGGGCGGGATTCACGTCTCTCCCTGGAGATTCTCCGACCCAGCGGGGGGTCGGAGAATCCCGGCCATAAGAGGCCAGAAGAGCCTCAAAGACTACCCTCAGAAAGCAGGTGCAGGTTCACAAGGAGCTAAACTCCCTGGGCGGGATTCTCCATTGGTGGGATCCTCCGCTTCACCAGCAACACATTCACGCTCATGGATTTCCCAATGGCGTGGGGGTGGCCACAATGGGAAACCCCATTGTCCGGCTGCCGGGATGGAGGAACCTGCTATAGGCGGGGGCATGCCGCGTCAGAAAACTGGTCCAGCGGGACGGAGAATCCCTCCCCCAAAGTCTGGTCCTGGCAGCAGTTAAGCAAGAAGACCACTAATCTCACATATAGATGATCAAGGTCAATGAATGCATCTTGACATGGCATTTCCTGCACACCATAACTCCAACCTCTCACACTGCTCAATGCACCACACCCACATCACTTACCCATCAGCACCCCTTGGTACTCAGGAATCATGCCTAATGTCCTGATATCCCAACTCACCCGCATACATTTACCAATGTTGCCAATAAAGAGGATCATCTAGCCGACCATATCAACTATCAGATTTCATGTGACAAACTATGCAGATTCAGTCTTTTCACTTCCCAAAGTCCTGGGGCGTCATTCTCCGACCCCCCGCCGGGTCGGAGAATGGCCGTTGGCCGCCGTGAATCCTGCCCCCGCCCCCGCCGAAGTCTCCGGTACCGGAGATTGGGCGGGAATCGGGCCGCGCCGGTTGGCGGGACCCCCCGCTGGATTCTCCGGCCCAGATGGGCCGAAGTTCCGCCCAGGAATTGCCTGTCCCGCCGACGTAAATCAAACCTGGTATTCACCGGCGGGACCAGGCGGCGTGGGCGGGCTCCGGGGTCCTGGGGGGGGGGGGGGCACGGGGGGATCTGACCCCGGGGGGTGCCCCCACGGTGGCCTGGCCTGCGATCGGGGCCCACCGATCCGCGGGCGGGCCTGTGCCGTGCGGGCACTCTTTCCCTTCCGCCTCCGCTACGGCCTCCACCATGGCGGAGGCGGAAGAGACTCTCCCCACTGCGCATGCGCGGGAAACTGACAGCGGCCGCTGACGCTCCCGCGCATGCACCGGGAAACCGACAGCGGCCGCTGACGCTCCCGCGCATGCGCCGCATTTCCGCGCCAGCTGGCGGGGCAACAAACGCCATTTCCGCCAGCTGGCGGGGTGGAAATCCCTCCGGCGTCGGCCTAGCCCCTCAATGTTGGGGCTAGGCTGCCTAAGATGCGGAGCATTCCGCACCTTTGGGCCGGCGCGATGCCCGTCTGATTGGCGCCGTCTTTGGCGCCAGTCGGCGGACATCCCGCCATTGGGGGAGAATTTCGCCCCTGAAGTCTTTGAATCATGGAATGGTTACAGCACAGAATGAGGCCATTCTACCCACCCAGTCTGTGCCATCTCTCTGTGCAAGCACAATTTTCATAGTCCCAATCTCCCGCTCTTTCCCCATAGCCCTGCTATCTTTTCCTTTTCGGATGCTTATCCAATTCTCTTTTGAAAGTTCTCCACGTGTCCCTGCTCCTGCCTCAGGCAGTGCATTTCAGATCCAGAGCAATTGCTGTGTGAAACGGTTTCTCCTCGTGTCACCAGCTGTTGGTTCTTTTGCCAATCACCTTAAGTCGGTGTCCTCTCCTTCTCGCTGCTTAGCTCCAATGGTATCTCATAGATTTCATAGAATTTACAGTGCAGAAGGAGGCCATTCGGCCCATCGAGTCTGCAATAAAAACTGGGAAGCATGTCTTCACTTCTTCAACTCCAATTTTATTGTGTTCTACAATCACATCTCATTCCAACACCACAGTGCCACCTAGATACCCTTTATGTACATGTGCAGTCTATCAAACAATAAGTGTGGTCTATTAAACAATTAAAAACTCCAATTCTTACTTAAACATTGGGTACATTAACACTTTCCTAACACTCGGTTCCGGTCCTTTCCGCCACTGGGAACCGTTTCTCCCTATACCCCATCTAGACCCCTCCTAATTTTGAACATTTCTATCAAATCTCCTCTCAACCGTCTCTGCTGTAAGGAGAATAGCCCCCAGCTTTTCCAATTTATTCATGTAACTGAAGGTCCTCATCCCTAAAGCCATTTTCATAAATCTTTGCTGCACCATTGCTGAAGGATTTGCATTCTTCACCTTGATGTTAATAAGGAAATCCTGTGGCTCTTGACCAATTAAATGACACCCAGGTTTGGTGTCTTAAACGTAAAGTGATTAATATCACCCACCCAATGATTGTGAGTCTATATTTGTCCTCTAGGCAATGGTGTTGTAATATGCACTGAAAAGGCTGAAATGATGATGTAGCTGATCCTTTTTTGGCTGCATACATTGACGACAGTTATGCCTGTTATGCTGTGAGACTTTGTTGGAATTAAGTCAAATTGGACACGATCGGATTTGCTAGTTTGATCTTTGTGTTAAACTGATAATAGTGCTGATCAATTCACCTGCCTTCGTAAGACATGATATAGACATTAAATTGACCAAGAGCTTATAATTATAAAAGGTTAGTCATGAGGTCTGTAGAAATATTCCAATGGTACGAATACTCATCATTATCAAACTGCTGACAGGAAGAATCTCATTCAGGGAATCTTGAAACTTCTTCTGATTTCACGGTTATCATTATGGTTAGGGGAGGGAGGAACATTGAAACAATGTGAAGGATACACCTGGGGGATATTAATTACACATATGGAATGTTAGACCTCTTGGGAGTCTTGTAAAAGACAAGAAGGGCATTTTTCGAACAGTTCATCGAGACTCTGTCCATGAGGGGTGGCATCACCTGTTGACCATTAACCATGCAGGGAATAACCAATCCATGGTTGCCACAGGTTCTGAACGCATGTACAGAGGATTATAAGAAAGGCATACCTTCCCTTATTCCTCACTGTACAACCAGACATTGGCCAACACATCGGCAGTTAGGCGATTTCCCCTGGGCATTTGGTCAGCACTCCCCATGTGAACAGGGGCTGGAAGGGATCAGCTAGATTGGGTAAGAAGAGAGCTCCTGAGTATCATTTAGGGAACATCTAACCTTTTAGTATCCTAGTTGAATTAAAGCACAGAGCTGGAGGAGAAGTGTCAGTTTTTTCTGTGGTTTATGTTAAGGACAGAATGTCGGGATGGCAGAGGCCAGTTTTTCTGTGGTTTATTGTAAAGAAATTGAAAGACAAGATTGGGAACTGTGTGGAAACTTCAAATTTGTGGATATCATCCAGATAATTGGATATGCAAGCTTTTGATGTCATAGCTTAGAGTAAATGCTGTGTATTTAGCTTCTGTGGGGTATTTATAAATGAGGCCAAAACTGAATTGAAATAAATCATTTTCTAAGTTTTATTTTCATTGATAGGTCCAGCATGGTACTATTTGCTTGTTCATCAACTATCATTGTGCTGTTCATATCCTTGTGATTTTGATTGAAGTCAATAAAGTCGTTCAAGAATTTCATAAACCTATATCTTTGCCAGTAAGCTATGTTCTGGGTTACCTTATTCAGGCCTGACTCTTCATAACAGTTCATGTGTTACAGTATTCAGAGATAAAACAGCCTGCCAGAGGTCAGATGGTAAGCCACTTCTTCGTCCTGGGCTCAGAGTTTGGTTGGTAACACTAGCACATTAAGTAAAATGCTGATATTTTCCTTCCACCCTGCATTGCGTAGACTGTTCTGACAGAATAACAGTATCTATGCTTTGTCAACACATCGGCAAGATTCAAATTTGAAGGCACTTTTATTTAAATGGCACTTCAGCAATGCAAAGAGGTGTGCAGACTGATCTGCTTCTGTTATTGAATTGCATAAATTGTAGTTTTGGAGTTAGAGAGTAGAAGCTCCACCTGACATGGATTCTTTAATATTTGTTTAACAGCCACTTCATTAGGATATTTAACTGTGTGGATAATTCTATTGTTAAAATATGATCCAAGGATTGAATCCACATTACTTCCTTATTAGTCTCTCCACATCAAAACATATCCATCATCTCTGTCATAATCACTTCGGGTAACACAGAAAATAAAACATCTTAAAATGTATTAATAGGTTTTATACCCAGATCATTTAGACAGTTCTACAATATGCAGAAGCATTGATAGATATGTGCAGAAGAAGATCATTTGTAAGCTAACAGTATATTTTGGAGTTCAGTTCAATTACGTTTATTCAAGAACAATTAAGCAATTCATTCAATGTCAATGCTCTGCTATGCACAGTAAGTTGTTCTCTGATCCAGAAGCAATGCTGATTATGTGGACCAACCAGGGTTACCGGCAGTTATACAAAACAAAATGCTGCAGGTACTGGAAATCTGAAATAAAAACAGAAAAAGCCTGATGTGAGGTAATCAGCCTGAAACAATAACTCTATTTCTGTCTCCACAGATGTTGTCTGAATGTTTCTGTTTTGATTTTTGTTACCAGAATTTAGTTTCCCATTCAATTACTGCAGCAAACTGAAACATAATAAAATAAAATAGAAAAACTGGACTGGGAGTGCTTTAGAATTTCTGTAATGTCTCTTTGAAAAATGAGCGTAATATATTTGTTATATATTTACTTTCTCTGATTTATTGTGCCATTTGTCTGACATCCAGTACAGGATGAGCAGAAATGTTCTCCAATGCAATGTTAGGAAGGCTGCAGCCAATTGAAGCATCACAGTCTTTGGTCCCTGCCACAAACCTCATTCCTTCAACATCAAACTCCATCTTTCTCACAGGCTACTGCCTAAACTGAATCTGACCGTTTGTAAACCTGGTGTCATATTTGACTGCAAGATCAGAATCTGACAGTGTGTCCAGGTTATCAACAAAGCTGCCTCCATAACCTCTGCTGCGGTTTCAACTTATCTGCTGCCGAAACCCTCATCTATGTCTTTCTTCATTCTGCACTGTTCTATTCCAGCAGTCTCCTGGATGGCCCTGATCTTTCACCCTCTGTAAACTTGACACTGTGCTAAGGGCAGCACGGTGGTACCCCCAGCACCGCCGACTCCACGCTGCCTGACCAGAACTCCCCCTTGCTACAGCGGGCCTCCGTTCCCCGGGACCGGCCTCAGGCCCCCAGCACCGCTGACTCCACGCTGCCTGACCAGACCTTCCCCTTGCTGCAGCTGACCTCCGTGACCCTGGACCAGAGTCGGCCCCGGACGCTAGCGAAAGCCACCACAACGATCGCCATCAACGGCCACGTGACGTCGTGCCTGATCGACTCCGGGAGCACGGAAAGCTTCGTCCACCCCGACACGGTAAGGCGCTGTTCTCTTGTCACCCATCCCGTAAACCAACGGATCTCCCTGGCCTCCGGGTCACACGCAGTGGAGATAAAGGGTTTCTGCCTAGCGAACCTCACTGTCCAAGGCAGGGAATTCCACAATTTCCGCCTGTACATTCTGCCCCACCTCTGCGCAGCCACCCTTCTTGGGCTGGATTTCCAGTGCCACCTGCAAAGCCTGACCTTTAAATTTGGAGGCCCTATACCCCCCCCTTACTGTCTGCCGCCTCGCGACCCTTAAGGTCGACCCGTCTTCCCTGTTTGCGAACCTCACCCCGGATTGCAAACCCACCGCCACCAGGAGCAGACGGTACAGTGCCCAGGACCGGACCTTCATCAGGTCAGAGGTCCAAAGGCTGCTGAAGGAAGGGGGTCATCGAAGCGAGCAACAGCCCCTGGAGGGCTCAAGTAGTGGTGGTAAAGACCGGGGAGAAACATAGGATGGTCATCGACTATAGCCAGACCATCAACCGATTTACGCAGCTGGACGCGTACCCTCTCCCCCGTATAGCCGACCTGGTAAACAGGATTGCGCAATACAAGGTCTTTTCCACGGTGGATCTCAAGTCTGCCTACCACCAGCTGCCCCTCCGTCATGGGGACCGCCAGTACACTGCCTTCGAAGCAGATGAGCGGCTCTATCACTTTTTAAGGGTCCCCTTCGGTGTCACGAACGGGGTCTCGGTCTTCCAGCGTGAGTTGGACCGAATGGTTGACAGGTACGGCTTACGCGCAACGTTCCCGTATCTTGATAACATCACCATCTGCGGCCATGACCAGCAGGACCACGACACCAACCTCCGAAAATGTCTCCAGACCGCGAATCTCCTTAATCTGACCTACAATAAGGAGAAATGCGTGTTTAGTTACCGACCGACTAGCCATCCTAGGCTACAGTGCGAAATGGAGTCATAGGCCGCGACCCTGAACACATGCGCCCCCTCATGGAGTTCCCCCTCCCTCACTGCCCCAAGGCCCTAAAACACTGCCTCGGCTTCTTTAGCTATTATGCACAATGGGTCCCTAATTACGCAGACAAGGCTCGACCCCTGATCCAGTCCACCACCTTCCCCCTGTCGATGGAGGCCCGCCAGGCCTTCTGCCGCATCAAAGCGGACATCGCAAAAGCCACGATGCGCGCCATCGACGAGTCCCTCCCTTTCCAGGTCGAGAGCGACGCGTCCGACGTAGCTCTGGCGGCCACCCTCAACCAAGCGGGCAGGCCCGTGGCTTTCTTCTCCCGCACTCTCCATGCTTGTGAAATTCGCCACTCCTTGGTCGAAAAAGAGGCCCAGGCCATAGTAGAAGCTATGCGACACTGGAGGCATTACCTGGCCGGCAGGAGATTCACTCTCCTCACGGACCAACGGTCGGTGGCCTTCACGTTCGATAATGCACAGCGGGGCAAGATTAAGAACGACAAGATCTTGCGGTGGAGGATAGAACTCTCCACCTACAATTACGAGATCTTGTACCGTCCCGGGAATCTGAACGAGTTTGTGCCACCGCACAAGTAGACCGCCTGCGAGCCCTCCACGAGGACCTCTGCTACCCGGGGGTCACTCATTTCTTTCATTTCGTTAAGACCCGCAACCTGCCCTACTCCATCGAGGAGGTCAGGACAGTCACCAAGGACTGCCGAATCTGCGCGGAGTGCAAACCGCACTTCTACCGGCCAGAGAGAGCGCATCTGATAAAGGCTTCCCGCCCCTTTGAACGCCTCAGCATGGATTTCAAGGGCCCCCTCCCCTCCACCGACCGCAACATGTATTTCCTGAACGTGATTGACGAACACTCCCAGTTCCCATTCGCCATCCCCTGCCCCGACATGACCACGACCACGACCACCGTCATCAAGGCCCTCCAGGGTATTTTTACACTGTTCGGTTTCCCCGCATACATTCACAGTGATAGGGGGTCCTCCTTTATGAGCGACGAACTGCGTCAATTCCTGCTCAGCAAAGGCATCGCCTCCAGCAGGACGACCAGTTATAACCCCCGGGGAAACGGGCAGGTAGAGAAGGAGAACGGAATGGTCTGGAAGACCGTCCTGCTGGCCCTTCGGTCCAGGAATCTCCCAGTCTCCCGCTGGCAAGAAGTTCTCCTAGTGGCCCTTCACTCCATTCGGTCGCTGCTATGTACTACCACAAACTACACACCTCACGAACGTCTCCTTGTTTTCCCCAGGAAGTCCTCCTCCAGGACCTCGCTCCCAACCTGGCTAGCGACACCTGGACCCGTCCTGATGCGAAAACATGTGAGGGCGCACAAGTCGGACCCGTTGGTCGAGAGGGTCCACCTGCTGCATGCCAACCCCCAGTACGCCTACGTGGCATTCCTCGACGGCCGCCAAGACACGGTCTCCCTTCGGGACCTGCCGCCCGCCGGAGCCCCACGCGCACCCGCACCATTGCCCCCACCCCCACCCTCCCCGCAGCACCTGACCGGAGGGTCAGTACTGCCGCCGCCCCTACCCGGCGCCGAATGAGCACCGACGCCCCCTATAGGCGCCCCTCCCCCCTGCCCACCTTTCGCCCCAACAGCGCCGCCTAGGGGTGACGAAGCTGCCAGGGAGGAAGACACCACGTTCCCGGAGCCACAACCGCCGGGGCCTACACCAGGATCATCGCCGAAGCCCAGATGCTCCAGAAGGACAACCAGGCCACCCGATCGTCTGATTGCTGCACCTTAAAACACCAAATATTTTCTCTGTTACCATCGACATCACGGTACCTCAATACCTGGTCCTCCCATGCAAAAGGCGACAGTAACGCTGGCCATCACCCCGCTGGGTTCTTTTTAACAGGGGGTGAATGTGGTAATACCAGGTATTGCAGTACCTGAGAGGTGGATGCCCATTGGCTAGACCTAGGAGTCTACCATTGGCCAACGTACGTAGCTCCGCCCTGAGAGGCGGGGTATAAGAACCAATGCCGTCCCAGCAGCCTTCACTTTCTGTATCAAAGCTGCTGGGTACAGTTCTAGCTGATTAAAGCCGATTAGTATGACTCTCCTTGTCTCACGAGTAATTGATTGTGCATCAATAGGAAAGGCAAAATAAGTGATTTTAATCCTTTCGAATGGGTGGGTTGGGTGCAGCTGAGGAGGAAATTAAAAAAAAATGTCCAACACAACCTCTAACTGATCGCTTCCAGATCTAACAACCATGATCTCACTTCTCATCTCCCCACGGTCACGTTCTCTCCTCTCCGCATGATCGCTCCCCCTTCCCTGCATCCCCTCTGCTTCTTGCCTGTCAAACTGCCTGGTGGTCAGGTGGATAATCGAGTGAAATATTGACAAAATGCATCCTGCTGTTTGTGTCAACATGATATCCAAAAAACCCTTACATCTGTTTCCCATCCAAATCTCTCCCTTCCCTACCACCTCACAAAATTGGAAGACCATGATATGTAGGAGCAGATGAAGACCATTCGGCCCATCAAGCCTGCTCTGCCATTCAATTCCTTTCGAATGGGTGGGATTTGTGGCAGGGGGATTCTCCGGGCCCACTGCAGTGAATGGGAGATTTGGTTGAACGCCAAATTCTCCGCCGTCCTCGCTAGCAGTGGTAGCGGGCCGGACTCTCAAAGGAGAATCCCGGCTCATATCTGATATGATAATCTTCAACTCCACTTTCCTGCCATGTCCCCATAACCCTTGATTTACTGACTGATTAAAAATCTGTCTCTCTCAGCCTTGAACATATTTAACGACCCAGCCTCTACAGCTCTCTGCGGTACAGAATTCCACAGATTTACAAACCCACTGAGAGATGAAATTCCTCTCCATCTTGGTCTTAAATGGGCGACCCCTTACGCTGAGATTATGCCCTCTGGTCGTAGACTCTCCCACCGGGGATATTTTATCAGCAAGTTGGAAGAGAAAAATGAGGGCGGGAAGGGGCTCCATACATGTAAAATTCTGGATGAGAATGAGGATCAGAGGTTTGATTAGGCAAAATTCCAAATTAATGTAAAATTATGAAACTCCTACTAAAAACAAATATATTGGGACATTGGATCAATCTGGTTGCCAGCAACAAAGACATTTCAAAATGACCCAGTAAAAGCCACTCTAATTCATTTTGAATTCTTGCCTGATTGGCCACTCCCACGTTAATCGTCCAAATCAGCAAACCAAGCAGTTTTCAAAGAACAGCAAACATTCAAAAAGTATCACAATCGCAAAGTCAAGTTCCTGCTACTGGTGGAATTTATTTAGCAAGGTAAAATCATGCTTGAAGTAATTAGTAAGGAATTTTATAAAAATGAGTTTTATGCTTTAATTCCTCTCAGAGCTCACTGATACATAGAGCAGGAAAGAAAGATTTGCATTTGTATAAAACATTTCTGATAACCGCATGATGCCCGACTTTACAGTCAATTCAACAACTTTGAAGTATAGTCACTGTTAATGATGCAGGAAATTTAAATAAAGTGATGTTATTGTATTTACTTTAGGTTCTTCTTATGATTTTTGTGTTGATATAATGGATATTTATATATGGTAAAATAATACAATGGTTTATTTTAATGACCAAGGAAGCCAGCGGTAGGAAGGAAAAGGTTTATTTTACTTTTGACAATAAGCTGCCCACAGCAGTAACTATCTACAATCACAGTCCCTGTTGGGGCAGCCAAGCATGCCGGTCCCCCCTCAGGCCGTTTTTTATGCTTGGTTGTAACGAGCCCCAGCTGAGTGGGCCTCCACCCCCTACCTGGGTAACTCGTACTCCTCAAGCCGCACGGGGAGATCAATAATGGTTACCCTGTGGGCCTTGTGGGCGGTAATGACATTTACAAGGCATTTTCTTTCCTTGTGTTACCAAACTATGGCTAATTTAGGTGTATGCCCCTCAGGCATGGTGAAAGATGCTGCCTGGCCTTTGGGAGTAATGTTTTTTTTTTAATTATAAATTTAGAGTACCCAATTCATTTTTTCCAATTAAGGGGCAATTTAGCATGGCCAATCCACCTAGCCTGCACTTCTTTTGGGTTGTGGGGCGAAACCCACGCAAACACGGGGAGAATGTACAAACTCCACACGGACAGTGACCCAGAACCGGGATCGAACCTGGGACCCCGGCGCCGTGAGGCTGCAGGGCTAACCCACTGCGCCACTGTGCTGCCCCCTTGGGAGTAATGTTAACCTAATCCTGGCCCCCCTCGACAGGAAGGAGTGGGTTTGGCTCGACTGCCCATTTTACACCTTAACCTTCCACAACTCAAAGCCCCTCCCTGGAAACTCTCTGAGGCTGAGCCTGACCATTGTATATGAATCTTGTATGATCTTTCATACACATATCCACTTCATCATTCATACCTGCTAATTCCCCACTTCTATAACATCTCTCGCCTCTGCCCCTGCCTCGCCTTATCTGCTCTTGAAATCCTTATCCATTGGCTTTGTTCCTGCTAGTACTGTCCATTCTAATGCTCTCCTGGCTAGTATCACTCCCCCCTAGCCCCCTCAGCCCCCGCCCTTCCACCACATATCAAAAACTCTGCTGCATGTATTCAAACTTCCACCAAGTCCCATCCATCGGCCAACTATACCAGCCTAATCTGGGATAGTTAAAATCACTTATTTATGCCCTCTGATTCTAACATGTCTCTGTGAACTGCCTACAGTTCCCTACTTATATCTCATCTCCATTGTTGTAATCCATACCAAAAACTGTCTCCTTTTTCCTACACTAACAGTAACTTTCTCCCCATTCCCTTTTAGGCCCCTTCAACTCTTATACCCTGGAATGTTAAGTAGTACCACTCAAACCTAAATCACATTTCTGTTGTAGTTCCTATGCCACATTCCTCCATAGCTTTTGATACTCCAACCCTGAAGTTTCGTTTTGCATGCTTTCGTTTTGAATGCTTTGTTCTTGCCCGTGCACCGTATTCAATCCTGATTCCAGACTTTTGTCATTTCAGTCCATTTTTTCAGGATTTCTCATCCACTTCTTGATATTTATTTCCCATATACAACATAACTCTCACTGACTCAGAGCCTCTTTCATTCCACCTGATAGTATTTTCTCTCCACTGCCGCTAAACCTTATGTTTTCAGACCAGTAGCCTTCTTGCTCCTGCTCTCCTACACCAACCTCAAGTCCATTTACTGCCATATTCTTTAATTTCTTCTACACTTCTCCATTAACCCTCTCCTCCAAGACCCAGTAGTTTTCGATTAGGTGAAAGTCACCCTTTCCAAATCGTGTACGCTTGTTGCATGAACTCAATTCAATGTCTATTTGGTGAATGGTTCCCTCCTGCACTAACTCATCATTCTTTTATAAATATTTTCACAAGGCTTCAACTTATTTTCTGTGGCATGCTAGTCAGCTATTTCAAGACTTGTTTGACAACCAAGTTGGGTAAGTCTCAGTAAGTCAGCCTGTCAAAAATCCTTTATTTGCTGCCATTTGCTCAGTAGATGTTCCCAGAACTATTCCCTCAAGGAAATTCATTTAGGTAGGTTCCAGAGAGAAGCAGCTTGATTTTGCATCCCCTTCCCCATGATCAGCCCACTGTTCGGCAAGTTGCTCATGAGTATTGGGTGCCTACTGAATGCGAGAAGCTTACTGGACTTATGCAGATGAGACCTGACCATAGAAATGGTTCCCAGAAATATCTCAAGGCAGGTTGCGCGATTGGTCTGTCCAAGGGTCACTGACCATGAAAATTGCTATCAGTTTCTCCAGTATCATATGTGCCGACCCTCTCCTTCCTCTAACCTCCAGAAACACCAACTAAACACCAACAAAAACATGTCAGGCCGTACCCTATCCCACATTTCGTCCTACTTGTCAACGGCCTCTGTGGTGATATGCCTATGGGCTATATCATAGTTGGACGGTGTGCGACCTCCAACCAACAGGTGGCGGTACAGACACCCCATGCAGTCTCTGGAGTAAGGTCAATTGTGCTATCCACAAGGGGCAGCACGGTAGCCTTGTGGATAGCACAATTGCTTCACAGCTCCAGGGTCCCAGGTTCGATTCCGGCTTGGAGGTCACTGTCTGTGCGGAGTCTGCACATCCTCCCCGTGTGTGCGTGGGTTTCCTCCGGGTGCTCCGGTTTCCTCCCACAGTCCAAAGATGTGCAGGTTAGGTGGATTGGCCATGATAAATTGACCTTAGTGTCCAAAATTGCCCTTAGTGTTGGGTGGGGTTACTGGGTTATGGGGATAGGGTGGCGGTGTTGACCTTGGGTAGGGTGCTCTTTCCAAGAGCCGGTGCAGACTTGATGGGCCGAATGGCTTCCTTCTGCACTGTAAATTCTATGATTCTATGATTCTATGTAAAGGGAGACACATCTGGCCATCTTCAGAAGAAGATTGAGAGGGTAATAAGACATACAAGTGAATGGTCAGTGCCAAGTGCAAGTTCCAGAGGAGTAGTTAGCAGACCCCATGATACCGTGCTCTGTATCAGGTTGCTCTCTTAGCACATGAGACTCAATAAAGGATTCTGGTTTGAACAAGTCAAAGTGTTTGGTGAGTTCCTTCGTGAAGTACAAAGGACCAAACACAACAGCCTCCTCCTTGACTCCTTTCACTCAACCGAGTACACATAAAATCCTCATCTATATTTTTGTCTCCCTCCATGATCTCATTCCATACCCAATGTGCAACCTCCTTACATCCTACAGGGATGGTGCAGGCGGGAGGGATTCAGATTTCTGGATAACTGGGGCTCTTTCTGGGGAAGGTGGGACCTCTACAGACAGGATGGTCTACATCTGAACCTGCGGGGCACAAATATCCTGGGGGGGGAGATTTGTTAGTGCTCTTTGGGGGGGTTTAAACTAATGCAGCAGGGGCATGGGAACCTGGATTGTAGTTTTAGGGTAAGGGAGAATGAGAGTATAGAGGTCAGGAGCTCAGATTTGACGTCGCAGGAGGGGGGCCAGTGTTCAGGTAGGTGGTTTGAAGTGTGTCTACTTCAATGCCAGGAGTATACGAAATAAGGTAGGGGAACTGGCAGTATGGGTTGGTACCTGGGACTTCGATGTTGTGGCCATTTCGGAGACATGGATAGAGCAGGGACAGGAATGGATGTTGCAGGTTCCGGGGTTTAGGTGTTTTAGTAAGCTCAGAGAAGGAGGCAAAAGAGGGGGAGGTGTGGCGCTGCTAGTCAAGAGCAGTATTACGGTGGCGGAGAGGATGCTAGATGGGGACTCATCTTCCGAGGTAGTATGGGCTGAGGTTAGAAACATGAAAGGAGAGGTCACACTGTTGGGAGTCTTCTATAGGCCTCCAAATAGTTCTAGGGATGTAGAGGAAAGGATGGCGAGGATGATCCTGGATAAGAGCGAAAGTAACAGGGTAGTTATTATGGGAGACTTTAACTTTCCAAATATTGACTGGAAAAGATATAGTTCGAGTACATTAGATGGGTCGTTTTTTGTACAGTGTGTGCAGGAGGGTTTCCTGACACAGTCTGTTGACAGGCCAACAAGAGGCGAGGCCACATTGGATTTGGTTTTGGGTAATGAACCAGGCCAGGTGTTGGATTTGGAGGTAGGTGAGCACTTTGGGGACAGTGACCACAATTCGGTGACGTTTACGTTAAGGATGGAAAGGGATAAGTATACACCGCAGGGCAAGAGTTATAGCTGGGGGAAGGGAAATTATGATGCCATTAGACGTGACTTGGGGGGGATAAGGTGGAGAAGTAGGCTGCAAGTGTTGGACACACTGGATAAGTGGAGCTTGTTCAAGGATCAGCTACTGCGTGTTCTTGATAAGTATGTACCGGTCAGGCAGGGAGGAAGGTGCCGAGCGAGGGAACCGTGGTTTACCAAAGAAGTGGAATCTCTTGTTAAGAGGAAGAAGGAGGCCTATGTGAAGATGAGGTGTGAAGCTTCAGTTGGGGCGATGGATAGTTACAAGGTAGCGAGGAAGGATCTAAAGAGAGAGCTAAGACGAGCAAGGAGGGGACATGAGAAGTATTTGGCAGGAAGGATCAAGGAAAACCCAAAAGCTTTCTATAGGTATGTCAGGAATAAGCGAATGACTAGGGAAAGAGTAGGACCAGTCAAGGACAGGGATGGGAAGTTGTGTGTAGAGTCTGAAGAGATAGGCGAGATACTAAATGAATATTTTTCGTCAGTATTCACTCAGGAAAAAGATAATGTTGTGGAGGAGAATGCTGAGCTCCAGGTAAATAGATTAGATGGCATTGAGGTACGTAGGGAAGAGGTGTTGGCAATTCTGGACAGGCTGAAAATAGACAAGTCCCCGGGACCTGATGGGATTTATCCTAGGATTCTCTGGGAGGCCAGGGAAGAGATTGCTGGACCATTGGCTTTGATTTTTATGTCATCATTGGCTACAGGAATAGTGCCAGAGGACTGGAGGATAGCAAATGTGGTCCCTTTGTTCAAAAAGGGGAGCAGAGACAATCCCGGCAACTATAGACCGGTGAGCCTCACGTCTGTAGTGGGTAAAGTCTTGGAGGGGATTATAAGAGACAAGATTTATAATCATCTAGATAGGAATAATATGATCAGGGATAGTCAGCATGGCTTTGTGAAGGGGAGGTCATGCCTCACAAACCTTATCGAGTTCTTTGAGAAGGTGACTGAACAGGTAGACGAGGGTAGAGCAGTTGATGTGGTGTATATGGATTTCAGCAAAGTGTTTGATAAGGTTCCCCACGGTAGGCTATTGCAGAAAATACGGAGGCTGGGGATTGAGGGTGATTTAGAGATGTGGATCAGAAATTGGCTAGCTGAAAGAAGACAGAGGGTGGTGGTTGATGGGAAATGTTCAGAATGGAGTTCAGTCACAAGTGGAGTACCACAAGGATCTGTTCTGGGGCCGTTGCTGTTTGTCATTTTTATCAATGACCTAGAGGAAGGCGCAGAAGGGTGGGTGAGTAAATTTGCAGACGGTACTAAAGTCGGTGGTGTTGTCGATAGTGTGGAAGGAAGTAGCAGGTTACAGAGGGATATAGATAAGCTGCAGTGCTGGGCTGAGAGGTGGCAAATGGAGTTTAATGTAGGGAAGTGTGAGGTGATTCACTTTGGAAGGAATAACAGGATGTGGAATATTTGGCTAATGGAAAAGTTCTTGAAAGTGTGGATGAGCAGAGGGATCTAGGTGTCCATGTACATAGATCCCTGAAAGTTGCCACCCAGGTTGATAGGGTGGTGAAGAAGGCCTATGGAGTGTTGGCCTTTATTGGTAGAGGGATTGAGTTCCGGAGTCAGGAGATCATGTTGCAGCTGTACAGAACTCTGGTACGGCCACATTTGGAGTATTGCGTACAGTTCTGGTCACCGCATTATAGGAAGGACGTGGAGGCTTTGGAACAGGTGCAGAGGAGATTTACCAGGATGTTGCCTGGTATGGAGGGAAAATCTTATGAGGAAAGGCTGATGGACTTGAGGTTGTTTTCGTTAGAGAGAAGAAGGTTAAGAGGAGACTTAATAGAGGCATACAAAATGATCAGAGGGTTAGATAGGGTGGACAGTGAGAGCCTTCTCCCGCGGATGGAAATGGCTAGCACGAGGGGACATAGCCTTAAACTGAGGGGTAATAGATATAGGACAGAGGTCAGAGGTAGGT
Organism: Scyliorhinus torazame; assembly: GCF_047496885.1. NCBI lineage: Eukaryota > Metazoa > Chordata > Chondrichthyes > Carcharhiniformes > Scyliorhinidae > Scyliorhinus > Scyliorhinus torazame. Next base: position 47,083,473 of record NC_092724.1, read on the forward strand.
TCTTTACGCAAAGAGTAGTGAGGCCGTGGAATGCCCTAACTGCTACAGTAGTGAACTCGCCAACATTGAGGGCATTTAAAAGTTTATTGGATAAACATATGGATGATAATGGTATAGTGTAGGTTAGATGGCTTTTGTTTCGGTGCAACATCGTGGGCCGAAGGGCCTGTACTGCGCTGTATTGTTCTATGTTCTATGTTCTATGTTCTATCCCTCCAGAAATACATCTATATTCTTTCCTCTGGGCATCTTCCTATTCCTTTGGCTCACTGCTGATGGTGCTGGCTTCTGCCCACTCAGCCTGCTTCTTGCTAACCTCCTTATCTCTTCCCACCATTCAGAACTTAATCCAAATCCATCCTTTCGACTAAGCTTTCTGTCGCCCTCTTTCCCTCCACATCTTGCCTTTAATCTCCCGATTTCTTGAAAGGTGTCTTGGAATTTATTTTTACGGCTAAGTTGTTGTTTTGAACAATTTTTTTACTTCTTTGAATTGAAAGTCAGTAAACCTACAGATGGTTTGGTGACACTGGGCCACTTAGTTGAGATGATTATGCGTTCTGGTTTGAACAGCGCAGGAATTAATGTCTGCTCTATAATGCGGTGATGTCAATGCCAGACAGCAGGATTTTTTAAACCACACTGGCTCCAGGGTAGGTTTCCAGACAGTAACATTTACAGGTGCACTATTCCATCTGGTGTGGAAACAGCTACTGCAGGGATTAATGTGACAGCTCATCCATCTCTGGCAATACCTACTGCTCCTGCTACTGAAAGGACATTTCTTTTTTGAAGCTACTTTCTTCAGATTAATTGGTCGGATCTTCATCACTACAAGGTGTAGGCTATAGAATTTGGCTCCGTAGTCGGGCCAGATGTCACTTTGATGAGGCCATTAGTGCAGGTAAAAAAAAAAGGAGCTGCCGTCAGCCATAAGCAAACTGGAAGGCTTGTGACCTCAGTCACTGTGGAGAGCTGCCATTTTCAACCTCAGCCCTCCACCTGATGCGCACTCCTAACCTCGCACAGCTGAGCATTCAGCAGCAGGAAAGAACCCCACTGGCGGCGATTGTAGGGTTCTGTCACTGGGCTAGAAACCTACAGACCCAAGGTGAAGCTCTGGGAACCCGAGTTTGAATCCCACCATGGCAGATGGTGACATTTGAATTCAGTAAAAGTTGGGCTTAAAAGTCTAATGATGATCATGAAACCATGGACATTTTCTGTAACTCAGCATGAAATATTCATAGAGGCATAAAAATAGAAAATAGGAACAGGAGGAGGCTATTCAGCTCTTCGAGTCTGCTCCACCGTTCATTATGTGGCTGATCATCCAACTCAATAGCCTGTCCCTGCCTTCCCCCCATATCCTGTGATCCCCTTTGCCCCAGCGCTATATCCGACTGATTATTGAAAACATAAAGGGCAGGAGTTTCCGTTTCAGAGATTAAAGGCAGGATTCTCCTTTGCCCCTCGCCAAAATCGTATCCGGCGATCAGGCGGAGAATCCCCGTTTGCGACCGAATCGGAGTCAGTGCCGTTTTTCGGATGCTCTGCCCCCTCCAAATCGACGTCATCTAGGAGCACGCCACACGCCATTGCGTCGCTTTGAGGCCCTTCCCCGATGCTCCATTCTCCAATGGGCCGGGTTCACGACCGCGCGGGTCGCGAGTGGTCTGAGTTTTTGTAAACCTGGCGTGGCGGCTGCAGACTGTGTCCAGAGCCGCAATGTCGGGATGCGGGGGAGAGCCGTGCTGCTGGCAATGGGTCTTCGGCAAGGGCTGGTTGGACAGGTGCGGGGTGTCCAGGGGGTGGTGAGGGGGTGTCCAGGGGGTGGTGAGGGGATGTCCAGGGGGTGGTGAGGGGGTGTCCAGGGGGTGGTGAGGGGTTGTCCATGGGGTGGTGAGGGGCTGTGCAGCGGGTGGTGAGGGGGTGTCCAGGGGTTGGTGAGGGGGTGTCCAGGGGGTGGTGAGGGGGTGTCCAGGGGGTGGTGAGAGGGTGTCCAGTGGGTGGTGAGGGGATGTCCAGCGGATGGTGAGGGGGTGTCCAGGGGGTGGTGAGGGGATGTCCAGCGGATGGTGAGGGGGTGTCCAGGGGGTGGTGAGGGGATGTCCAGGCGGACACTATTTGGCCGGCTGAGTCTGTACCATGTTAAAGGGCGCGACCACTGCAGGTCATCGCCGTGCCCATGCGCGGCCACAGACCCGGCAATTCTCCGGCCGTTTATGTCGGGACGCCGGGAGTTTTACCCGGCGCCGCTGCTAGCCCCACACCGGACGAAGCATCAGTGTGGGGGCGGTGCCAACTTTTTCATTGTAAAACTAGGCATTTCCTCCAGACATAGCCTCGAAATCGGCGAATCCAGCCCAAAGTGTTGATGCCAGCACTGAATCGGTGGACGTCTACCACCACTAAAGTGGCGCTGGTCCCGGAGCAATTCATATCCATGAATTGGCTAGCACTGACAATCCAATAAAAAACGGTATCCAATTTGACGGGGTCGGGATTGCTACTTGAGAGGCTGACAAACTGCAGCCACATGTCAGCACTCCACTCCCCACACACACTCATTCCAGCCAGCAAGGTGGCAATAGGAAGAGTAGACCCCAGTTCTCGGATGCAGAGTTGGAGGCCCTGCAGGACGCCATGAAGGAGAAGCGGGCCACCCTGTTCTCCAGGGTGGGAAGAAGGTTGCCAACTGCTGCCGTACAGTGGGCCTAGGCACAGGAGGCAGCGGTAGTGCGTGCTGTGGGCCCCACCGCCAGGACCGGTCAACCCCACACCACCCACACACCACCCCACCATTCCCACACCATCCAACACCCCCACAACGCCCCAACCCGTGGTCCAACCGTGTGTCATATCTCATGTTTTGATGATCACCTGGTGACGAGGCGGGCCCTTCTGGTGACCCTGCCCCCGGCTACAACCCCAAGAAAATACCAGTGACAAGGCGGCAATGGACAGCGACGCCAGGCCCCAGGCCGCAGTCTGCGACACCCTGGATCAACAGTCCAGGGAAAAAACCAACTTTCCGTCAGAGCTGTCTCCAACTCCTGCCACCATCGCAGAGACACTCATCTCGGTTGGGCACTTTAATGAAGATGCTCCTGGGGCACTATCTAGTGCGCACCACACATGTGCAGCGGTACATCAAGTGGAGGTAGGAACCCCCGAGGGGGCAGATGGTCGTAGAGTGCCCTGACCCCAGGGACTAGCTGCCGTCCAAATGGGTCTCGAGATTCTGGAAAGGGCAATCCCAATGATGCTGAAGATGCAGTCACAGAGCCGGGGACTACATGATGGTTGTCAGCAACCATCCAGCGCCTTCAGGCGCAGTTGGAGGAGTCCAACCGCCTGCAGGGACAGGAGGCAATGCCGACCGTGTGTGCCACCAGGCCAACAGCACACGGGTGACATCCACGATGGAGGCCTTGGGGGGCAAAGTTATTGTCCATGGGTTAGGATGTCCAAGGCCTTGGACACTCTGTGTGGGCAGTGGCCAAGACACAGGACAGGCACAGACAGCTATGTACCAGGACCAGCTGGACATTGCAATGGGGCTCCAGAGCTTGGCCCAGTCACAACGGATCATGGCTGTGAGCATCGTGGGCATTGTCCGGATTTTGGCTGACCTGAGCCAGTCTCAAAGGGATCAAGCACAGTTCCAGAAGGAGGTGGCCCAGTCCCTGTGCTCCATGGTCACGAGCATGGAGCACCTGGTTGAGACAAGAACTGGTCTTCAGCACTGGCAGCGGCAGGTGGCAGGGGAGCTCCCAGAGATCACTCTGGCTGCACCCCATCCCAAAGAGTAGCATGGGGGCCATCGGTCACCCTGAGGGAGGTGATGGGGCCCATGCCAGTGACCCTCGCAGAGGGGTGCCGGAACACCCCAGCACCTTGAACTCCCCTCTCCTGTCCCTGGGGCAGTGGGCGAAACAGGGTGGAACTACGCCACCCGGGACACCTAATAGACTGGCGGGCCCATTCAGGCCCGGTCGCTCGAGAGGACATCCGCCAATGTGGACCCAGGTCACATGGTGGGAATCACAGCAGGCCGCCTCCACCCTGATGTGCCGCCTGGAGATAGCGTAAGGGCCTGTAAAGCCAGAAGGTTAGACACCAGTTAAATTGGCATGGGAGCAGCACATAGGATAGTGTTAAGGGCTAGGACACAGATTTACACAAAAATGACCACCTTTTCACAATAAACACCTTGGCACAAACATTTCAATCTGCCTCAGTGCTCTGTCAGAAGAGTGTGAGGGATGGTCTGGGCTGGCTGCAGAGGGGGTGCTGGGGGGATGAGCACGGAGGGGAGATGGTCGTCCGTGGAAGTTGGCCATGGGCCAGGGCCGCCAGATCAGCTACTGTTCACCGCTCACTCGACCCCACCCCAATCCCTCTCCACCTCATGCACAACCCCTCCCCCCCTCACACCCCATTCCCACCTCTGTCACCTCAAGGGTTCAGAGGGACCCTGGGGAACAGGGTGGCCCGCTTCTCCTTCATGGCGTTCTGCAGGGCCTCCAACTCTGCATCCGAGAACTGGGGTCTACTCTTCCTGTTGCGTGGGGAGTGGAGTGCTGATATGTGGCTGCAATTTGTCAGCCTCTCGAGGAATGGTCAGCTTGCATGCAGGAATCACCCAGCTGGACAGTGAAAACTGCTATTGTGGGCAGAAGCATCAGAGCTCATCGCAGAGCGGGTTGTCATCATGCTTCATCCCATGGACCAGACCCACTGTTACTGCCAACCAGGTCCTCACCCCATAGTGAGGCAGGTAGGAATCACAGAGGGGGTTGAAGGTGAGCTGGGGGATGGGGGTTTGATACATGGAAGGTGGACATGGGAGGGGTGGTCAACTGAAGATGGGGGGCTTGTGGGGGTGGGATGGGATGTTTGTGCCACCAGTCAGGCCCCTAGACGACCTGGAGGCAATTAGGGCATGCCGTGTGCACTGGCCCTGGTACAGCGTGGTCTTCTGTGCCTGCCTGGGCACCATGCCCTTCCCATCCTGGTCCTCCCCCGCAACGTCCTCATTGGATGAGGCCTGGTGTTGATCCTCCTCCTCCAGCATGTCACCCATCTGCCGCGTCATCTTGTGGAGGACACATCAGGCTACCATAATGTGGGAGAGTCTCCAAGCGCTATACTGTGGGCCTTTCCAGATCGGTCCAGGCACCTGAACGGCATCTTCAGGACGCCAATGCACTGCTCGATCATGGCCCTGATCGTGGTATGGCCGTCATTGTAGTGGGATTCCACATTGGTCTGTGGTCACCGGATAGGCAGCATTAGCCACAACCGCAGCGGATAAACCTTGTCGCCCAGGAGCCAACCCTTCCTGAGGGGGTGCACCTCAAAGTTGTCGGGAACCGTTGAGTGTGCCAGGATGAAGTCGTCGTGCACACTGCCTGGGTATCGGGTGCAAATGTGCACAATGTACATCTCGTGGTCACACACCAGCTGGATGTTCATCGAGTAGAACTCCTTTTGGTTTGTGAAGACCGGCCCCTCGTGCGCTGGTGCTCATAGGGGACTTGCGTCCTGTCGACCACCCCCTGGACCTGGGGCATCCCGGCGATGGCGGAAAACCCCGCTGTCCGGGTATCCTAGTGGGCTTGGTCCACATTGAAGTTGATATATTGTGCCGAGCAGGCATACAGGGCCTTCATGACAGCGCGGATACACCTGTGCACCGAGGTCTGCAAGATCGCAGACAGGCCCTCACTAGGCACCTCGAAGGATCCTGTGGTGAATAGCTTCATGGTGACCATCACCTTAATGGCCACTGGGCACGGGTGTCCTCACCCATACCCCTGCAGTTCCAGGTGCGCCATGATTTGGCAGATATGCCGTATGGCCCTACTGCTCAGGCGGAGTCTTCGACGACATGCTGGGTCCAGCAGGTCCTCTTCCCGCCCCCCCCTCCCTCATCTGCCATTCCCACACGCAACCTTGGCTGTTCTCCCTGAACTCTGTCCTATGCGTAGAACCCCTGCCCCCGTCAATAACCAGCATCGCAGGGGCCTCTGGCCCCAGCACCAATCCTAGCTGGCAGGGGTACCGGGGTCTGGCACTACCCATCCGACCCCTGTATGGTGGTCTTCTGTCGGGGCTGAGATGGGTGTTCCCCTTGGGTGGGTTGCCTGAAATCCTGCTGGCGGGTGGCATCTAGTTGTGGGTGTGGGGGGCTGGTGGGGTTGAGGGAGGGTTTGGAGGTTGGGGGTGGGGTGGGTGCATCCATATGGCAGGTGTCACTCTGTGCAACCACAGGCCAAGGTTGGTGGTGTGTACAGGAGTCCACGGCAATTGCAGTTTGTGCCTGGACACCACCCTGTCATGGGGGTCAGGACGGACACCATGGCCCATCCCCTGGTCACCCTCCATCACCTCTCGCTACACTCCCCCGGCCTTCGCAGACGCCCCACACCCTAGCCACCCATGCCAGCGGCAGGACTGATAGCCCATGGCCGCATCTCTAGCAACTTGTCCTGCCTCCTCTCTCCCTTGGCAGCCACAGCGCCTGTTTCCCGATTTTCAAAACCATAAGTGAAACTTGCTGTTGGCAATTCCTTCGTGCGGAGGTGGAGCATCTCCAAGAATAACGGGTCAGGCCGGTTAATGATATTCCAACGCCATGTCCTGTACGTGCAGGGTAGAATACATTGATGCTGCTATCGAGGCACTGGAGCATGGCATTCCGTCAAGCGCCTTGCGCCAATCACTATTTTCAGCTCGCACGCAATTCTCCGCCGTATCACGTTTTGCGATTCCGGTGTCGCTTGACGGAGAATTCCACCCACAGTGTTTTGGCCTCAGCTACTTTCTGTGGTAACGAATTTCATAGGGTCAACACTCTCTGGGTGAAGAAATTTTTCCTCATCTCTGTCCTAAATGGTCTATCCTAAGACTGTGACACCTATTTCTGGAGACCCTCACCTTTAGGAACATCCTTCTTGCATCTACCCTGTTTAGTCCTGTTAAACCTTTATAGGTTTCTATGAGATCCCCCTCATTCTTCTGAATTCCAGCGAATACAAAGCGAACTACCTCAATCTCTCCTCATCCATAAGGGCCGGGATTCTGGGCAGCCTGGCGGCGCAGTGGATAGCACTGTTGCCTCAAGACGCCGAGGTCCCAGGTTCGACCCCAGCTCTGGGTCACTGTCAGTGTGGAGTTTGCACATTCTCCCCGTGTTTGCGTGGGTTTCGCCCCGATGACCTAAAAGACGCGTAGGCTGGGTGGATTGGCCACGGTAAATTGCCCCTAAATTGGAAGAAAATAATTGTGTTCTCTAAATTTAAAAAAACTTAAAATAAGGGCCGGGATTCTCCAAACCCGCGGCCGGCCAAGTTCTGACGCCGGCGTGAAAAGCGGAGCCAACCACTCCGGCGTCAATGGTTCCCACTATTGAGGAATGCTCCCCTTTCTGGGGGGCTAGGTTGGCGCCGGAGTGGTCCCCGCAGATCCAGCCGGCGCGGAACGGCCGGTGCGAGATCGCGCATGCGCGGAACGGCCGGCTTAATTCCACGCATGCGCGGAGCAATCGGCATGATTCCGCACTTGTGCGTGGGTTCCTCTCTCCGCGCCGGCTCCCGGGCAATATGGTGGAGACCTACAGAGGCCCGGCGCGGAGGAACATAGGCCCCCCCACGGAACCAGCCCGCCCACCGATCGGTAGGCCCCAATTGTGGGCCAGGCCACCGTGGAGGACCCCCCAGGGTCGGACCCTCGCCCCCCCCCACCAGGACAGCCCCCACAGACTCACCTTCCAGGTCCCGCCGTGTGGGACCTGAGTAACCCACGCCGGTGGGACTCGGCCGAACTCAGCGGCCACTCGGCCCGTCGTGGCCCGGAGAATCGCCGGGGAGGCCGCTTTCAACGGCCCTCGACAGGCACGGCAGCGATCCCGCGGGTGCCTGAGAATCAGCGCCGGAGAATAGGTAAGCCGGCGTGGGGGGACAGGGCACAATTCTCACGTCCCCTACTGGGATTCCCCGGTTGGAGAAACCCGGCCAAGGTCTGCCTTCCCAGGAATCAGTCTGGTAAATCTGCAGAGGAAATTCACCAGGATGTTGCCTAGGCTGGAACGTTTCAGCTATAAAAAAAGGCCGGATAGGCTGTGTAGTGATCTGTACATCTGTACATACATCTGCACATGCACCAGGGACTGCAGACAGATGTAACAGCCACAGCATCACTAGAGGGCAGCATCAGAGATGGGTATAAAGGGTCCAGCCCAAGGCAGGATCCGCCTCTTTCAGAAGCACAGGGCTAGTGAGCAGCAGCACACAGAGACAGCTCAGCATAGGCAGCTTACCTGAGCTTCACTGGTCATAGCTCTTGACTGTATTATATCTCGTTAAGCTCTGGAAACAGAACAAACCTACTGAATAAAGTATTTGTGTTAACTGGAAGTCTACAATCTTTATTCAGACTTAGAGAATAACATATAGAACATAGAACATAGAACGATACAGCGCAGTACAGGCCCTTCGGCCCACGATGTTGCACCATCTAACCTACACTATGCCATTATCATCCATATGTTTATCCAATAAACTTTTAAATGCCCTCAATGTTGGCGAGTTCACTACTGTTGCAGGTAGGGCATTCCACGGCCTCACCACTCTTTGCGTAAAGAACCTACCTCTGACCTCTGTCCTATATCTATTACCCCTCAGTTTAAAGCTATGTCCCCTCGTGCTAGCCATTTCCATCCGCTGGAGAAGGCTCTCACTGTCCACCCTATCTAACCCCCTGATCATTTTGTATGCCTCTATTAAGTCTCCTCTTAATCTTCTTCTCTCCAACGAAAACAACCTCAAGTCCATCAGCCTTTCCTCATAGGATTTTCCCTCCATACCCGGCAACATCCTGGTAAATCTCCTCTGCACCCGCTCCAAAGCTTCCACGTCCTTCCTATAATGCGGTGACCAGAACTGTATGCAATACTCCAAATGCGGCCGTACCAGAGTTTTGTACAGCTGCAACATGACCTCATGACTCCGGAACTCAATCCCTCTACCAATAAAGGCCAACACTCCATAGGCCTTCTTCACAACCCTATCAACCTGGGTGGCAACTTCCAGGGATCTATGTACATGGACACCTAGATCCCTCTGCTCATCCACACTTCCATGAACTTTACCATTAGCCAAATATTCCGCATTCCTGTTATTCCTTCCAAAGTGAATCACCTCACACTTCTCTACATTAAACTCCATTTGCCACCTCTCAGCCATGCTCTGCAGCTTATCTATGTCCCTCAGTAACCTACTACATCCTTCCGCACTGTCGACAACACCACCGACTTTAGTGTCGTCTGCAAATTTACTCACCCACCCTTCTGCGCCCTCCTCTAGGTCATTGATAAAAATGACAAACAGCAACAGCCCCAGAACAGATCCTTGTGGTACGCCACTTGTAACTGAACTCCATTCTGAACATTTCCCATCAACCAACTCCCTCTGTCTTCTTTCAGCTAGCCAATTTCTGATCCATATCTCTAAATCACCCTCAATCCCCAGCCTCCGTATTTTCGGCAATAGCCTACCGTGGGGAACCTTATCAAACGCTTTACTGAAATCCATATACACCACATCAACTGCTCTACCCTCGTCTACCTGTTCAGTCACCTTCTCAAAGAACTCAATAAGGTTTGTGAGGCATGACCTACCCTTCACAAAGCCATGCTGACTATCCCTGATCATATTATTCCTATCTAGATGATTATAAATCTTGTCTCTTATCATCCCCTCCAAGACTTTACCCACAACAGACGTGAGGCTCACCGGTCTATAGTTGCCGGGGTTGTCTCTACTCCCCTTCTTGAACAAAGGGACCACATTTGCTATCCTCCAGTCCTCTGGCACTATTCCTGTAGCCAATTATGACATAAAAATCAAAGCCAAAGGCCCAGCAATCTCTTCCCTGGCTTTCCAGAGAATCCTAGGATAAATCCCATCAGGCCCCAGGGACTTATCTATTTTCAGCCTGTCCAGAATTGCCAACACCTCTTCCCTACGTACCTCAATGCCATCTATTCTAATAGCCTGGGTCTCAGCATTCTCCTCCACAACATTATCTTTTTCCTGAGTGAATACTGACGAAAAATATTCATTTAATATCTCGCCTATCTCTTCAGACTCCACACACAACTTCCCATCCCTGTCCTTGACTAGCCCTACTCTTACCCGAGTCATGTGATACCAAGAGTGATTTCAGAAAGCTAGCTGACACCAGCAAGAGAAGGAAAACTTAAACCGGATATTCAACTGTGGAAGACTTCACAGCACATGGATCCTCGATGACTAACTGATTCAATGGAACTTGTTGGAACTCCATGGCAGCTGGAAACAGCTGGTAATTTAAGTTGTAACTGGAAAATGTTTGAACAGCTGTCCCAAATATTTATTACAGCACTGCCTCTGACGCAACAAAAATAGCCCTACCACTCTCAACAGGAGAGCATGAAGCTAGAGAAATCTATAATTGCTTTAATTTCTTAGAAGGTGAGGACAACACCAAATTAGAAGTTATACTCAAAAAATTTGATGAACGCTGTAACAGTCCGTCTGGTGAGATGCTGGAAAGATTTAACTCTTGTCAGAGAAACGGAGGGCCCATCTCTGATTTTATTACAAATCTCAAGGTAATTCCACAAGGCTGTGATTATGCTGATTTCAAAGACACTGTGATAATGCATCAATTAATTTCTGGACTAGCTGATAAAAATTTGAGGGAAGAACTTTCCCAAAATAAGTATCTAACTCTCGAAATCACTATACAAAAATGCCTTGCTTATGAACAAAAACAAAATCAATACTTTGAGTCTCTACAAATATGGAATCATCAGTTAGAAAACAAAATCGGTAAAAATGGCGCGAATACTCACCACGATGCGGAGGCAGGGTTGAATCGGAGGAAGACGGAGGTTCTGAGTGGCGGCCATCTTGAGAAGGGAGCTGCACATGCGCAGTTGCAAAAAGAGCGCACAGTACAGGAAACTCGGAGTGCGCATGGGCAATCGAGTCCTACGCATGACTTCACGAGCGTCATGACATCAGAGGACCAGGACCATGCCCACTTAAAAGGGAAATGCACGAAAATGAATAAAAAGAAATTTAAAGCTGCAAAACCCAATTTTCTTGACTCAAAAGACAGAACAATGCCCGAACTTAAACCAGCAGTTGAAAATAACTTTCACAACACCCTTGAACAAGCAGTTAACACTGCCCTAGAAGATGATATGGTCCTTGTAGACTACAACTCAGACAAAGATTTCATCTTGGGAGATGGCTACCCCAGTACCAAATCCGAACCGCAACTAGAGGTGTTGTACCGTGAAGACACCAACGATGAGTTCTTCGGATTGCGGAATCTTCAGCCCAGCATATATGACATCCTGACTCGTGAGTGCAGGATTATGCTGCGGCCTGATGCCAAGAAACAGAGAGTGGTCCACGCACCACAAAGGATCCCAGCCTCCACACAAGAAGATGATTTGTTCATTGAACATGAAGAGAAAGATAACAACTCCGAAACAAAAAGCGATGATTTGTCTATCGAACAATACACACAATACTGCTCAGACATGGCTGAGTTATTCGGAGATCCTGATCACAGCATCAGCAACACGGTTGAAAAGCTCAATATGACTCTTCTCATGGTAGATGAATCCAATACCATGGTGCCATGGCAGGTCGTCGATACATGGGATGACAGCAATACCCAAGACGAAGACGAAGCCACACAGAGAGCACAGAACGACTCCGTTGAGAGAGCACAGATCGACTCTACAGCGAGAACACTGCACAACTCCACAAAGAGAGCGATGACAGACTCCACAGAGAGAGCACAGATCGACTCTACAGTGAGAACACTGCACGACTCCACAAAGAGAGCGATGACAGACTCCACAGAGAGAGCGATGACAGACTCCACAGAGAGAGCGATGAAGGACTCCACAAAGAGAGCGACACAAGCCTCCACAAAGAGAGCGATGCAAGCCTCCACAAAGAGAGTGATGCAAGCCTCCACAGATAGCTCGGTGACAGACTCAAAAATGGAAGCAAGCAAACACTCCATAGCGAACGCCATGCATGTACAAGACCATGAAGATCTATCAAGCTTATTTGAGCCACCAGAAGAAGACACTGAATGTCTACCCACTGTATGCGAGACAAGTGACGAAGAAATCACAATTCCCATATAGGATGTGCAGGATCACAGCGAGACTGACGTATCTCAGCTCGTCTGCACAGAAGCACTCAATAATCAGAGGACGGCCACCCAAGAGTCCAGAGAGACCACGTCAATAGAAATCCTGAAGATTTTGACTCCAGAAAAGGAGCACCACAACCCACAACAAAATGAAATTGTGAAGATTTTGACTCCAGAAAAGGAGCACAAAGAGATCACAGATGATTCAAATGAACCTGAAATGACTCCAAAAGAGGAGCACCAAGGAATCAATGATAATTCAAGTCACCCTGAAATGACTCCAAAAGAGGAGCACGAAGAACTCAATGATAATTCAAGTGAACCAGAAATGACTCTAGAAGAGTACCAAGTAAGCAAAGAAGAGGAATCGTATCCACCACAAATGACTGATGTCACCAACATCAATGCAACATCAGACCATTCTCACAATTCTCAAGAAGAAACGCTCAATGTAGCAGATACCACAAAGGACACTGACACCAATAACTGATAATTACTCTAATAATCCACATGGCACACTCATTGAGCGCAACAAGAACAACAAAAACCACAAGAAGCACAGCAGAAACAAGAACAACAACAAAAACAACATGCAGCGCAACAAGAACGACGAAAGCAACAAGAAGCATCCCAGAAACAACAAGCAGACAAGAAAAAGAACAAGAATAAAAGCGAAAACAACGAAAACAGAATCAACAAGCATGACAAAAAGAACAACAAGAACGACAACAACAAGAACGCCAACGAAAACAACCAAGACAGAAACAACAAAACCAACAACAAGAACGACAATAAAAACAACAAAGACAGAAACGACAACAATGAAACAATGACCTGTACAACATGGTACAACTCTGCAGGTGAAGGGCAATGCCACAGCACACTGCGAAACAATGACAACACTACAAACATGCCATGGCATGATAAAGAATCTCACGAATTCACATCTGCTCCAGAACAAACAAGCAAAACAGCTTTCACGAACGATGACATACAGAACCAATACCACAAACACAGGAAAAAGTCAAGGTCAGAAAACGTTTCGACACAGAATCGCTACCCGCAATCAAATGGAATAGGGTAAAAAGGTGTCCACATCATTAAACGACCCATCAGCAAAGCAGCTGAGTAACGTTTCGACATCAACCTAGCTCTGTTATCGTACCGAGCAACCCCATTGAGCTCAGGACTGTCGGCAGCACATATGCTCTTCGGCAGAGACATCCAGACAACCCTACCGGCAAAGCAATTCCGAGACCCGGCAACGCATCGGTTCTCGACAACATGCGGGCACTATGCTCCAAACAAAAACTATACTACGATCAACATGTGATCCCACTCAAGCCACTGACAATAGGTGATACCATCAGAATCAGGGACCCAGAAGGCGGATGGTCTGAGTCAGCCACGGTGATCAGGCAGGAGGCACCGCGGTCCTACATTGTCAAATCGTCTGCGGGAGTACTTTTTCACAGTAACCGCCAGGATCTATTAGTGATTCGACCTACAACGCCAGTATTTCCCACACTGGACTTGACCGAGTCCATTTGTCCACGGGACGTTCCTCGCCACACAGCGCCAGACAGTACTCTTGATGACATCAAACCATCATCCCTACTACCACCATTAAGATGCTCCCGCAGAAGCCGCAAGGCACCCGACCGCTCGATTTCTAACGACACTTCAACGCACGCACAAGACGAATGTGGACATTTCTCACGATGGACTCACAACACAGTCAATTGTTTCTGTGTTACTTTTATCATTTTCACAGTGTGCAGATTTGCATATTCTCACCACTTGTTATGTACAGTTTTCTTGAGGCCAGTCTAGAAAACATGTCCAATAAAAGAGGGGGGGGGGAATGTAGTGATCTGTACATCTGTACATACATCTGCACATACACCAGGGACTGCAGACAGATGTAACAGCCACAGCGTCACTGGAGGGCAGCACCAGAGACGGGTATAAAGGGTACAGCCCAAGGGAGGATCCGCCTCTTTCAGAAGCACAGGGCTAGTGAGCAGCAGCACACAGAGACAGCTCAGCATAGGCAACTTACCTCAGCTTCACTGGTCATACCTCTTGACTGTATTATATCTAGTTAAGCTCTGGAAACAGAATAAACCTACTGAATAAAGTATTTTTGTTAACTGGAAGACTACAATCTTTATTCAACCTTAGAGAATAACATAGGCTGGGCTTCGAACAGAGACCTCTGAAGGAAGACCAGATTGAGGTATACAAAATTATGTGGTTAGGGTAGATAGAAAGCAACCTTTTTTCCGGAAGGGCCTCCTTCTGTGCTGTAAAACCTCAATGGCTGTATGACTCCAATGATGGCGAGTGCCACGCCCTCTATTGAGTTGACCGACATGCAGCCATGCCTACCCCCCCTCTGATTGGTGCTGCTGTCTGTGGATGTGCACCATCTTGTCCTGCGAGAGAGAGAGAGGGATGTGTGTCAGTGAATCTGGTGCAATATATCTGGGTGATGTGACTGTTTTGGTGAGTCGCTGGTAGTTTGTGCCAGCAGCAGTGCTAAGCATGCGAGTCTGAGGTAAAACAAGAATGTAACACATGAGTCATGACTGATGAAGGTTGTTGGTAGGTGAGAGATGGGGGTGGGGTATATTGAACAACTTGAGACTGATGGGCCAGTCGGTGGAATGTGGCATTTGAAGATGCATTCATTAACCTCGACCATCCGTATGAGGTTATTAATGTTCTTGCGGCTTTGCTTCAGATCCTCGTGGTTACACTGCTGGCAATACCCTGCAGGATTATCTGAATAACCCTTGACTCCCTTGTCTAATAAAAATCCATTTAATTCAGCCTTGAACAAATTCAGTGACCCAGCCTCCATTTCTTTCTGTGCAAGAGAATTCCGTTTACTAACAACTCTCTGAGAGAAAAATGTTTTTCTCACCTCCATCTTCAAAAGGCAACCTCTTATTTTTAAACTTTATTCCTGGTTCGAGTATCATCTGCGGGAGGAAGCATCATCTGTACCCACACTATCAGGTTCCCTCAAGAACTTATATGTTTCAATAAGATAACAATGGTGGCACGGTGGTTAGCACTGCTGCATCACAGTGCCAGGGATCCAGGTTCAATTCCGGCCTTGGGCGACTGTCTACGTGGAGTTTGCACTTTCTCCGCATGTCTGCATGGTTTCCTCTGGGTGCTCCGGTTTCCTCCCACAGTCCAAAATCTGTAGGTTATGTGGAATGGCCATGTTAAAATTGCCCCTTAATGTCCAGGTGGGGTTACGGAGATAGGGTTGCAGAGTGGGACTAGGTAGGGTGCTCTTTATGAGGGTTGGTGCAGACTCGATGGGCTGAATGGCCTCCTTCTGCACTGTTGGGATTCTATGAAAGATCAAACTAAGAAGTGCTGTCTGGCTTTAAGTAATGCTGGCTGGAACTTAGACCTGTCCCCCACCGATGACCCCCCCCACCCCACTTAGGGTCATTTGCATGCTGAATGCCTCAGAATGAATGGATGGAGGAATTTCAGACATATATTGTATTATATGTATCTGGTGCACTAATGGTTAAGATCCTGGGTTAGTGTGTGCATGTATCTGCGGCAGTAAGGCTTTTAAAAATTCTGGTTTAAAAGGCAGGCTGTGTGGCTACAGAAAGGGTAATTAAGACATCGTAAAAATGAAAGCATCCTTATTTCAAACCATGCATATGCGTAAAAGGACAGGCCTCATGGATTTTTGTTATGATTTCTGGGGAGGAGATAATTGGACACATTGTGCTTAAACTTAAATAATCAAGTCATGGGGTTTGAGTGTGATAAGAATTATGCAATTAATGGGATAAGCCACCGAGTGAAGTGTTGCTAACTTTTGGTTGGCTCTTCGTAAATGTTGCTCGTTGTGTCTTTACTTAATTTGCTTTGTTTCCATAACCTTTGCTCTAGAGTCGCCAGGTATCTTTATGATACCACCACGAGGTTCAAGTTCAAGTACAGACCAATAACTCAATACACCAGTTAGCAAGTTTCAAATCAAAACACATTTATTATACACAGTCAATCACTACTCATGTATAAAACTCTACTTACTAGACTATCTCTAACACTAAGAGGCCTGCCTATACTTAGCTTTGGAACTGGCCCACCAGGTCAGGCCTTTTGTTCGATTATGAGTCTGCAGGCTTCAAAGTTGAATAGACTGGTAGCTAGGAGCACCTATCTCGTAGCGTGCGTTGACTGGAGACTTACTTGGTTGGTGCAGCTACAGGCAGGTCACGGTCAAGGGTTGTTTCGAGCTGCTGAGAGACCCTGCCAAGAAGGACGAATTGAACTTGGGGACTCTATTTTATAGTCCCCAGGGGCTTCGCGCCCTTTTGGGCGGTCCCCGTACCTGGTTCCAAGTGATTGGACTAAGTTCTGATCACTTGGATCGATTTCTCCAATACTGGAGCTGGTCCCTGATCGCTGGGCAGTTCCTAAGTGTCCGTTGGCCTTCCTTTGTCTTGGCTCCTGCTGGCGCTGAGGTGTCTGGCTTGGCCTTGTTTATCTTAACTGTTTCCAATTGTTCCCGGGGATCGCTCATCAATATGTAGATGGTTGTTAGTTTCAGTGCTGTCTGGGTTCCTGCAAGTTCTGATAATGAGGAAACTTTTCACCTGCTTGTTTTTCCTGCGTTTGACTGAATTTCCCTGCATTCTTAGCGGATCTCCATTTTAAAGTCGGGAATTGGCCAACCCAGGTGGCTACAGAAGCGGTCAAGTTCTGAATCAGTCAGTTTAAATTAGGCTGTGAACAGAACAGCAGCTTCTGGAAAGATAAGAAGCTGCTGACTGTTTCCTGGACGATCTTGTGCTCTCCAAGACATCTCTATACAGCAAGTATTCCTGTGTTTGCTGACTGTATTTAAAAGTGGATTTTGACCTGTAATGGGTTTTGCTTGATTGGAGATATAGAAGATAGCAGTTAGGAGTTAAAGTGTTTCATTTTATTGTTAAGCATTGTTTAACTGATAATTTATATTTTCTGTGCTGTTAATGTTGGTTTAATACTGTGTTAATAATAACGTTTATTTTATCCCTATTTGTGCGTAGGGCCTTATTGAATTACCCCCCAAATTAAATTTTGCTATCAAAAGGTACAAAAGATCTGAAGGAAGGTCACAGACTCGAAACAACAACACTTTTTTCCATTTTCACAGATGCTGTCCGGCCGACTGAATATTTCTAGTATTTTTGTTTTTAAAATTTTTGCTACCAGACAATGACCTGAAGTTTTAGGAACACATCCCACACCGACTCCGACAGGCCACTACCATTTCACACTCCAACTAATGTCCCTCGGCAGAAAACGGGATTTCCACTCAAGTGAGACTTTGAAGTCCCACCTTGGAGTGCTGCCAGCCAATCAGATTGGCTGACAGCTCTCCTGCTCCTCTAGGCACAGCGCTGCTGTGGCCGGAAGAGGCACTGCAGCAATGTGCCTGGAACAAAGTGTAAAGAGTGAAGGTAAGTGGCAGGGCTCTGAGGGGGTTGCAAGGATAGGGCACCCCCCCCCAGTCAGAAGGGGTTTCAGAGAAGGCACCCCTTCCCTTTCCGTTTGCCCGACAGCCTAAAAATTGAGACTTGGTGGGAAAAGGCCTGTAGGTAGTGACTAAATGGCCACTCAAGAGTCTTGAGTCTTGCATGGAATCCCATCCATGCAATTTCATACTCTCCCCGTCCCATTGGGTAGTGTAAAAGTCTGGCTCATGAATATTACGTACAGGATTTAAGTTTAGGCCTCTGTTTCAGTTATGCTTTCAGACCTGCACAATCATGTGATGGGATTCTCTCAGCCCATGCCGGATCAGAGTATCCTTGGCCCTGCTGACCTACAGGTGTCACTGGTGTTGCCGTGTCACCCTTTTCTACCTGCTGTCCCTGAGATGCACCGGTGTCCGGAAGGGGGCTCCAGAAGGGCTGAAGACTGCCAGAATCTCCTTGGTGGAAAGCCCCAGGATAGGCTCCGGCACTTCCTCCTCCCTCAGGGTATCCGTGAACTACTCCACCGTGAGCTACTCCATGAGACGAAGGGGCAGCTGGAGTGAGCACCAGAAGCCTCTGTGTCACCTGGCACTGCCAGTCTAGGAAGCCCACCATTGTCTGCACCATGCAGTCAAAGCACTTGGCAGTGATCCTCTGTGTCTGGATCAAGCTCTGGAGCCCCTCAGCAAATGGTCTTTTATGACTGGGCCATGCTCTAAAGGTCCTCAGCCATGGTACTCAGAGACTGAGCCATGCCTTGGACTCCACCACTCCCCTTGCTTTCCTCTGCGGTCGCCGCCCTTTGCAGTGTTGGCCGGAGTGCCATGCAATGCCAGCAACATCTCCTGCACCGGAAGGTTTTGGGACTCCTCCAATCGGCCTTGAAGTTGTAGGAATTTTGTTGCCAACCCCTCCTGGATTTCCCAGCTCTGCTTTACATTTCCAGCAGTTCAGAGAAACATTTTCAGAGGCACGGTATCTGGCTGGGGCCAGCTGTTTCCTGGGATCCAGCAGACGTCCGAGTGCCCGCTCCATGCGTCTACCAGATGTGCATCAGCAGCTGTGTGGTGCTCACCAGATAGTGACCCTGAGGCCTGTCTGTTAAGACTGCCCACCGAGGTGTGTGCCTCTGCGCTGATGGGTGGTTTGGGTGATGGATTTGACGCCTCTCGCTGTATTCCTTGGAGCTCTCCTCTGAGGTGCTGTTGATGATTGCTGGGGGTGTGAGCTGAATGGCAGGTGGGTTGGGGGTCTACAGCAAGTTGTCTATGTGGTCACCGCACTTAGACAGGAAGCGGTTGTGATGAGGAGTTCCGGGGGATTCTGAGGTAGATGCTGGGAGGTTGGGTGTTGGGAGCCTGCAAAGTGGCGGCGAGTGGGTTAATGATGACATTCCAGGGGTAACAGACGGGACTGATGTCAGGAAGAGACGGGTGGGAACTCAGTTTGCAGGAGGTCACTCATTTCCTTGTGGCATTGGACACCGGTCCTCCTTGTCAGGCTGCTGACGATGACTGCAGCTGCCACCGCATTCCAGATGGGATTAGTCACCTTATTTTGGGATCTCCTATCCACGCGGGGTTAAAGGGGTACCGACTCTACTTCACGGCATCCAGAAGCCTGTTCAAGTCTCCCTCCAGGAAGCGAGGAGCAGGTCTCCACGTTGCCATCCTCCTGGCTTGACTGGGAGTGAATGCAGAGGGAGCACTAAATGTAGCTCCCCCTTTCTAGCACGGCATTGCTGAACCCCAGGTCAGGTGAATCAGATGCCTGAGACTACAGCTCGGCGTATAGGGCAGCACGGTAGCACAGTGGATAGCACTGTGGCTTCACAGCGCCAGGGTCCCAGGTTCCATTCGCCGCTGGGTCACTGTCTGTGCGGTTCTCCCCGTGTCTGCGTGTGTTTCCTCCGGGTGCTCCGGTTTCCTCCCACAGTCCAAGGACATGCAGGTTAGGTGGATTGGCCATGCTAAATTGCCCTTAGTGTCCAAAAAGGTTAGGGGGATAGGGTGAAAGTGGGGGCTTAAAGTGGGTAATAATTGGCTGTAATATCAGTGTATTTACTGCGTGGGTCGGTGACCAGCCAACCTCCTCTTACATTATGACATTGATGACATTGGGCGGGATTCTCCAGCCGCATCTTCCCGGTGACAGGAGAATCCCGGCCGAGGTCAATGGACTTCTCCATTGTACGCGGCTCACCCGTAGCTTTCTTGCGGCAGGCTGGGCGGAAGAATCCAGCCCATTGACAGCACTTCAGGAGTGCTTAATTCATTCTAAAGTACTTTTGGATGTCCTGAGGCACTATATAAATGCAAGCCTTTCTCTTTATTTCCAATTAAAAAGGTACTTGTTTCCTTTCCTACCCCATAAGGGAATGAACATAAATTCACAATGGAAATAAACCAGACATTGGGCGGGGTATTCCAGACATGTTCGCCCTGGGACTGAAATTTCCACAGGAGATCAACGGACGGTCAAATTTTTCATCCCTACTCCGATGATTCCTGCGACGGGCAGGACAGGAAAACCTACCCCATTGGAATAAAACTAGAATGTCATTATGCCAAGTGTTCGCCCAAACTTTCTGAACGCTGCCACTTTAATGCGGGCATTAATTTAACCCATTGGCACTATTTCAGAATATTCATGTTTCTAGCTCGAGATACAAGTCAAGAGAATAAGACCCCCCTTCCCCCTGTAATGATATATGTAGACAAGTAAAGGGTTAATTATTTCATCTCAGGGTAATACAACCACTAGAGGGCACCACTAGTTCCCACTATAAATATGAGAACTCTGAGGATCTTGAGTACTTCTAACCAGGAGTTTCTAGACAGTAGAGTGTAAGAGAGATAGATCACAGCATAATTAATATTAGATAGAAGCAGCATGTGTAGTTTAAATTAGTTATTACTTTAATATAGATTACTTGATTTACTAGTTATAGTTCTGTGGAGTGTGCGAACTCAATATTAATCAATCGTTATTCAATAAATCAGTTTTGCTTTCAAGTTATAGATTGGTGGTTTCTTCAGAATCACACCATCAGACCATTCTGGATTACGAAGCAAAGAGTAACGATATATTACCAAAGAGTAAGATAACACCCCCCACCCCCAAGATCACACTTGGAGAATAGACACTGGAGCCCTGCCATGGAATTGAATGAGAGTTAATATATTCGGGAGAGGTAAGGGATCGCGGGGAGGGGGAATTAACTATAGTACATTTAGTTTACTTACAGTTAATTTTAAAAAACTTGTGCTGGTAATTTCTGTGGAGCGCAGTTAAATGCGAATCAAAAAGCATCCTACAAGAAGCTGGATGTGTTGCCTGAGGCTAAATTAGATTAAGTCCCCTCTGGGTTTAAGCCGCAAGTGCAGTCAAGCTGCTGTGTTAATTTGCTGAATTAAGTCAGCGTGTATTTTTAGATGCACAGAACTTACAGAAAGGACCCATGCTACATCATATTTCAGTCGTGAGTGACCCCTAACTTTTAGGCAATTTAATCATCATCAGATTGCGTAGTAGGCCAACTGCAGCAATTATATATAAATTGTTATTCCATATTTTGTCCACCGTATTTTTTTTCCAAAATCAAGTCTTGGATCCCCAACTGTCAGAGGGATACTTTAGTCTTCCATTTTCACCATGGTACTAAAACAACCACTAAATGTGCAGTAAGAATCTTTTTTAACTATAATAATCCTCACAAGACCCATGGGGACGCATTGATCGATCTCCCCCTGCGACCTGTAGAATACAAGACCCCCCCCCAGTGGGCGGGAGGCCTGCCCAGATGGGGATCGTATATTTGCCTTTAAAAGCTGGCTTTACCTGGACCTGGTTGTCTGGTAGTCCTGAGTGGAACCTGTGAGCTGTAAGCTGTGTTGCTGCCTTTGCTTTATGTTTCCAAATTAAATGTTTTTTTTAATTTACCTTCTCGGGCCTCCTGAGCTTTTACAGCAACCAACTACAGCAAGAAGGATGGGATGGATAGTCCATCTCAGCCTCCTCCTGAGACCCCAGCATCCCAAATGCCAGTCTTCAATTTGCTCCGTGTGATATCAAGAAATGGCTGAACGCATTAGATGCAGCAAAGGCTATGGGTCTCAACAACATCCCAGCTGTAGTGTTGCAGACTTGTACTCCAGAACTAGGCATGGTCCTAAATAAGCCATTCTAATACATTGACAACACTGGCATCCACCCAAGAAAGTTGTAAATGGCTCAGCTATATCCTGTCCATAAAAAGCAGAACAAATCCAATCTGACCAATTCCCGTTCTGTCAGCCACTCCCAACCATCAGCAAGGGAATGGACGGTGCTGTTGACAGTGCTATCAAGCACCATTTATTCAATGGTGCAAAAGGTCTGGTGTTAGGTCACAGACCTGAAACAATAGCACTTTTTCATCTTTACAGACACTGTCATACATCGAATCATTGAATTTACAGTGCAGAAAGAGGCCATTCGGTCCATCGAGTCTGCACTGGCCCTTAGAAAGAGCACCTGACTTAAGCCCACACCTCCACCCTATCCCTGTAACCCCATCTAACCTTTTTGAACACTAAGGGCAATTTAGCATGGCCAATCCGTCTAACCTGCGCATCTTTGGACTGTGGGAGGAAACAGGAGCACCCGGAGGAAACCCATGCAGACACGGGGAGAACGTGCAGAGTCCGCACAGGCAGTGACCCAAGCCGGGTATCGAACCTGGGACCCTGGAGCTGTGAAACAACAGTGCTAACCACTGTGCTACTGTGCCACCCACAAACCTACTGAGTATTTCCAATATTTTCTATTTTTAGCCAGCAATGACCTGTTCACTGATGCTCATTTGGATTCCACCAGGACCTTTTGGCCCCAGACTCCACTTCAGCATTGGTCTCAACATGGATAAAACAGCTGGATTCCTGAGGTGAGAGTGACTATCCTTGACATGCAGGCAGAATTTGACCAATGATGGCATCAAAGTGCCCTAATAAAAAGGAAGTTATTAGAATCAAAGGAGAGAAAAGCCTCCGCTGGTTGGAGTGATACCTGACACAAAGGGTGATGTTTGTGGTTGTTGGAGGCCAATCATCTCAGCCCCAAGCCTTCACTGCAGGACGTCCTCATGGTAGTTTCTGAGGTTGAATGAACTTTGGCTGCTTCATCAATGACCTTCCCTCCATTGATTTCTCCGGATCAGCAGCGTTTGGTCTTCACTGGGAAGTGGCTGGAGGATGGACGCAGTCTGACTACGACGTCGCAGAATAATCGACTCGACATCTGTGCTGCGTCTGAGGGGCAATGACCTGGATCCCTCCCTCTCTTCGAATCCTCGCTCAGAAATACAACGGTGACAGGGTAACCTCCGCAAGCGCTACGCATCTGCATCCTCGTGCATCGAACTGTTGAAAAAAATAAGTGTGTCCATACAAACAATTTGCGCCCCAAGAAGAAGCCAAACTAAATGTTGGACACTTACTGTCCTTGTCAAACCTGTGTTTGTGCTAAATTTCCAAAGAAGCACCCATTGTGTAAAGAAATGGAAATAAAGTGGGGATGTTGACTGATGATTGTACATTGTTCTGTTCGATTCGAGACTGGTCAGGTAAGCAGTCCATGTTCGCATGCTGTCATAGATTTCATAGAATTTACAGTGCAGAAGGAGGCCATTCGGCCCATCGAGTCTGCACCGGCTCTTGGAAAGAGCACCCTACCCAAGGTCAACACCGCCACCCTATCCCCATAACCCAGTAACCCCACGGGCAATTTTGGACACTAAGGGCAATTTATCATGGCCAATCCACCTAACCCGCACATCTTTGGACTGTGGGAGGAAACCGGAGCACCCGGAGGAAACCCACGCACACACGGGGAGGATGTGCAGACTCCGCACAGACAGTGACCCAAGCCAGAATCGAACCTAGGACCCTGGAGCTGTGAAGCAATTGTGCTATCCACAAGGCTACCGTGCTGCCCCCTGTCGGATCTGGATAATATTCAAGCTCAAATTGCGAAGTGGGAAGTAGCCACACAAGTGCCAAGTATTTGCCTCCCCTGGACACTTAACAGCGGAACCATCCCTGAATGCTCTACTATTAACATCTTTGGGGCGGGGGAAGTTGTCACCAGATCTTCTTTATTACTACACAAGATAAGTGTCCACTGGCAGGGCCAGCATTTGTTTCCCACCCCTAATTGCCCTTGAACTAAATGGTTTGCCCGGCTATCTCAGAGGGTAGTTAAGAATCAATCGCATTTCTGTGGGCCCGGAGTCACATGTAGGCCACACCAGGTAAGGAGGGCAGATTTCCTTCATTAAATTAGTCAACCGGATGGGTTTTGCTGATAGTTTTATAATTACCATTGTTGTAATATTTGTCTTTAAGGGATAGCAACATATCATCACCAGAAGGGAAGTGTGCTACACGATCCAGTCTTAGTTTCCCTTTTGCATTTGGGCAGAGCCCAGGACCCTGGATTACTAGTCTGGGGACATTACCATCACGCCACCACCTTCCCAGTGACAAGAAACTTAATTCAACCAGTCACGTCAATGCTGGCAGAAATTTTCCAGCCCTTAATGCTGGCAGCATCTTCCGGTCCCAATGTTGTGGTTGGAGATTTTAATGGCTCGCTGGCCCATGGTGAGGAGACTGGTAGGGTCCAGCTACTGTGCCTACAAGAGCAGGGATGCAAGATCAATTAGACTCGAAGATGAGGTTATATCATAACTGAAGGCTTTAATAGACTAGATCTGTTCCTCAGCAGCTTCGGTACAGAATGAGGGCTGCTGGGACATCATCTGTTCTTATACCCCGCCTGTCAGGGCGGAGCCACATACCAACATCCAATGGCAAGCTGCTAGGCTTACCCAATGGTCTACAGCCTCTCGGGTACCGCAATACCTGATACTACCACAAGCAGGTCAGAGGTTGGTGGCTCTTCAGTGACTAACTTGTGTTAGTGGCTCTTCTTGACTCCACAAAACCCTTCTACCGTCTACAAGGCACAAGTTAGAAGTATGATGGAATAATCTCATCTTGCCTTAATTAAGGAAAGCTCCTACACCATTGAAGAATCTGAATAAGATCTAGAGAAAAGCAGCTTCTTGATTGACACTCAATCCACCACCTTAAACATTCACTCCCTCCATCACTGACGCACAGCTGCAGCAGTGTGTACCATCTACAAGCAGTGTGCACTGCAGCAAGCCACCAAGGTTCCTTCTACTGCACCTTCCAAACCCACAATTTCTAACACCTATTATGGCAGCAGATGCACGAGAACACCACCACCTGCAAGTTCCCCTCCAAACAACGCTCCATCCTGACTTCCTGACTTGAGAATGTATCACTGTTCCTTCATTGCTGCTGGGTCAATATCCTGAAACCCTAACAGCACTGTGGGTGTGCCTACAAAACAAGAGTTGCAGCAGTTCAAGAAGGCAGCTCACCTTCTCAAGGGCAATTAGGGATGCTCACATCCCAGGGATGAATAAAAGCTACCCAACCGACTCACTCAAACAGCAGAAATGATTTCATTCCTGGCATATAGTTAACTGCCCCAACCTTTCTCAAAGGAATATATGTAATGGAGTAGAAAGACCAGCCAGAGCGCTCAAAGGCTCGCTGGTGCAACACTGGAGTCTTAGTCCAGGACATGAAAAGGAGAGGTGTTGGGTAGAATTTTGTGGAAGTAATGCACGTCTTGGCTGTTGGCTACTGAGTCCCGTATGCTAAAAACAGAAAGTGCTGGAGAAGCTCAGCTGTTCAGGCAGCATCTGAGGAGAGAGAAATAGAGCTCACATGTTGAGCCCTATGAGACTCCTCTTCAACATGGAGCCCTGCATTGTCCCTTATCGAAAAGGCTTTTGCATCTTGACAGATCAAGAGAGCACCTTCCCCCAGAATCAAGGACCTCTAGGTGGAAGTCCTACCTACCGTGAGTTTCTGGCCAATCAGAATTGGTACTCAGCAGTGACACCGGGGAGGCACTGGCTGCCGCCGGTAATGCACCCATTTGAGGCCTCAGATCGAGGAGTGGCTGAGATGCAGGTCGAGTGATGGCAGGAAAGCGGTTGCCGGATGGGGGTTACGGTGGGTTGCAAGGAGGGGGTGATGGATGTCAGCAGCAAGAGAAGGGGTGGTGGCTTTCTGTTGCCGCCCCCCATCCCCAACTACACACACTTTTTGGATGCTGGCCCCTCGATCAGGCACTGAGATACAGATGGGAGAGATGCCCTCCGAATCTCTGAATACTGCAGGTGAATATGAGCGTCTATTGAGAGCCCTGCTCCCTCTGCTTCCCCTCTGCGTGCTCCACCTCCCAGTCACACCACAGCCCAAGAGGATCTCCTGACGACAATGCCCATGAGTGAAGCAGGCCTTCCTACGCTCAGGCCTTCAAACTCCACCCAATTCTTTGGAAGGAAATTCAGCACCCAGTCTCTTTCGATTGTCCCAAACTTTGAGAGCTCCTCCGAAAAGTTGGAATTCAACACCACCACCAACTCTCCAGCAGAAAATAAAGTCAAAAACACATTCGCTGGAATTTTCATGCTGACCCCTTTCAATAATGTGAGTTGGGCAGTCCTTCATGCAGCTGAGCACATGTGTGGATGGGAGGCTTCAAGAGAGGACATTAACAGGACCTGCAAGGTGCAAAGCAGCAGAGTTGGAGTCAACTCAGCAATCAACACTGAATGATGTCACAGTCACGCAAACACTCCTGCAATAGTTCCTTCCCAGGCACAGCACAACCCAGAGGTGGCTGCAGGCCAAGTAGCTTCCATTTTCAACACCTACGGTGCTACTGGGACTAATTTTGCAGCCAAATTAATTATCCTGCTTCTTCTGTCTTTGGGCTGCAAGTGTCTAATTTGGAGCCGGAAGAGGTGACAGAGAAAGCACAGAGAAACTCAGGGCAAGCTGGAAGTTACTTCTGCCTTCATTCTGAGGATGACGATGATGACAAGTGCAGGACTAATGTTACACTGGGCAAAGGCAGGCTCATTAATTGTTCAGGGCAAGCATCTGACAGCTCTTGTTAGACCAATGCATTTCAATCCTTCCTAGGACCGTATTCCACGATACAAGACCAGCAGTGGCTCTGTGGGTAAAAAATAGGAGGATCCCAGGTCAGATATCTGGGCTGTTGTGAGTTCCCAGGTCTCAGTTAGCGCAATATTGAAACTGTGTTTTGTGAGGGCCACGAAGAATCAAGCACAAGTTTTAAGGGTACAAACCAACCTCGCTTGCTGCTCACTCCTTCCTGCTGGTTCCAAACTGGCCAGCTTTATTTATACAGGGAGTCTGCTAATATTTTCTCCGCCCCCCCCTCATTGGGGAAGCTCATACTCCCACAGGATTGTGGGATTGTCATTAGTCCCCACCTAATGGTAAGCAGGCAGGTTATAACACTGTGGCTATGCACTGATAATAGACAAGGATGTATGGGGTCAAACAGGATTGCTGACCCTCCAGAAATAAAAGCAAAATATTGTGGATGCTGAAAATCGGAAATAAAAAACGAAAATGCTGGTAACGTTTTTATGCTGAAGAAAAATGGGAAGTAACTGTTGGAACAAAAGAGACGTTCAGCGATAGGTCAGAGGAAGGAAAAAAATGTCGCGGATTCAAAGACTAAGGGATTGGTAATGATAGTATTGAAGAAACAAAGAGCGTATTTTCCTATATTGTTTCTAAGCGTTGGTTTCGGTGACAAAATGGGAGGGAATCCTGCCAGCGCATTGGCAAGAAAAATCATCATCTGTATATTCGGTCACTTTTTGGGGGAAAAACATTCTGGAGTTTCAGGCCGCACTCATGGCGACGTGCCCCTGATTCATTCACCCTGGGAAAACTTAACCTCGACAATCAGTGGGGCACTCCTTTTAAAAGCCTCCCCCATCACTTGTTTCAAGTCCAGTTCAGGGGAGGGAGGTGGGGGGGTGCGGCCAGTAAAACAGCACTATGATTCATGGAGGTAGACCTCACCAAACCTCTGGATGGTGTCAAGCAGAGGTGTAGAGGTCAAAGGATGTGCATGTTAGGTGGATTGGACATGATCAATTGACCATTAGTGTCCAGGGATGTGCAGGTTAGGTTAAGGGGTTGTTGGGTGGAATGCTCTTTAAGAGGGTCAGTACAGACTCGATGGGTTGAATGGACTCCTTCTGCACGAGAGATTCTATAACATCCCATGCCCGTGGTCAGCCTGACATCCAGCCAGCAAGGTCACCAACCCTGTCTGGAGTACATGGCTATGATAGTGAGTGTCAGCTCGCTCCATAAGTGGACGGCGATACAGTGCCGAGATAAGATGAATGACCTTTTTCATGCAGCCAAGGTCAGTCTTCCTCATCATGTCTCCCATTGCATCCCTTCACACACCCATCAAACCTCCATTCCCAGCCACCTCACGGGCAGCAATACTTGTCAAGCTGTCCTCCCTACCCTCTCCCCATTATCTCCCCCCAGTGGCTCCTCAACTCCTCACATCCTCATTCCCCACTCACCTCCCACTATCTGCCTCCAGCACCCCAGGGTGAGCGGATACAGCCTGCTGGAGTCAAGTCCGAGTTGGAAACCCGAACCTCGTTTGACGAAAGAGCCCTTGAGCTGGCTAGCTAGGAGCAGGACCGCACCTGTGCAGAGGACGTGATGGGGGAAAGAGACAAAAATGAAAACCCTCAATGCATTCAGCCATGGCACAAGCCTCACGTCAGTTCACTTCCTTCTATCAGTCTGCCCCTGGGCTGCACTAATGCCAACTTGCTTCCCTCGCAGGTCAACCAGTTGACCAGCCTGCACCATCCTCGCGCCCTCTGGAGACGACAGACCCGAGCAGCTCCAAGGGAGACATCTCGGAGAGGAGCATCGTAGAGGCATCACAGTGTCACCCGCACCCTTCACCAGCACAGACACACCCACCTCAATGGGAATAAGTGGTAGGCAGGCGTCTGAGTCACTCTCCAATGATCACTTCACAGATGATGATCTACAGTAGGCAGAGGCAGGGATGGTCCCAGGGAACTGGCACTCAGAGGAATGGCAGGACCCAGGACCCTGCTGAACCCCTGGCTGATTACATGTCCCTGGGTCCGGTCGACCCAGAGCTGCTGGAACTGCAAAGGCAGAATGGCGTGAATCAGGAAGGGCTGCCAGCATCCCTCCTCGGATTGCAAGGCTGACTGGAGGAGTGCCATCGCCTTCTGTCCAAGGACATGGTGCTGCCACTCCAACACAACGAGGCTAACACTACGAGGGTGACATCTGCAGTGGAGACCTTGGCGCAGGACGTGCATTCCATGGTGGGGGATGTCCACTCCATAGTTTTGCTTATGCACTCAATGGCTGAGGGCATCAACTGCATGGTGCAGACATTGGTGGGAATCTACGAATGACAGCACCACAGAGCAGCAGGGCTTTTGGATCACACTCCAGCTGTCTTTCTAGCTCGGGGAGAAGCCCAGGGTCCTCGGGCACAAACAGGGAAGCGGATCAGCAGGTGCAAAGCCTGGAGCCTTCCACCCAGGAGAAACTGGGGGTGTCCAGCCCATCTGACACCTCATCCCTATGAGTGACACACCTTCAACCCTGCACTCCCAAGGAGGGTAGCACTACAACAACCATGCTGCCCGAAAACATGCCCGTACCCTCAAGGTCCCGGCTCTTCAGGGGACGCACACCAAGGTTATCTTAGGCAGCAGGGCATGGAAGTCGGCAGGATGACTCATCCCCAGCTGTAAATCCTGGGAATACACCTAGACATAGCGGGAGGGTGAGGAAGGCAAATGAAAGATAGGCACATAGTGGGCACAGGTGAACTGTGGCATGAGTCGAGAAAGACATGAAAGTTAGAACATCAAATATAATAAAAATCACCTTGGTTACCCATAAAGTGTCTCCCCTCTCTCACGTCAATGTGGTATGCTCTTGCAACCTTCGCACAATGACGGCACATCCTCCATCTGCCCTGAGATGATGGAGGCTCAATGGTTCTCCCCCCTACCACCGTGACAACGTAGTAATGCCGAGCTGATCCTGGCACTGCCCACCCCACTCCCCCCAGGGAAGGATCAACGCCCCCCCCCACCCCCCCGGGAAGAAACAACCCCCCCCCCCCCCCCGCCCCCCGTACCGAGAACACTCAGGCCTCTCATTTCTACATCTTTGATTATGAGGAAGATATCGGCTGAAAGCTCATGAGAGTCTGTCCACATCGTGAGAGTCTGTCCACATGTTCAATAGGTGGAAACACACACCAGGAACCTGACCTTGGAGGAAGCAGGAGCCCCTGACATGTGTCATTCAGTGCCTCATTGCCCTAGATCACCCTGCTCAGTGGCAGGTCACACTCAGATCTCTGTCAGATAGGAGTCAAATATTCGCAGAAGAGGAGCATCATCCTCAGTGCAAGTCAGTGCAAGTCATCATCACTCTGCTGCATCATCCTGCCAATCACTTTCAGCCCTGCCCATGAGCTCAGTTATCATTGCGCCTTGTAGTGGGGGCAACATTTGTGTCACCTCTCTGTTATCGAGAGGTGAGTGTAGCCATGGAGTTCAATGCTTGGGGGCTCAGCTCCCAAAGGGTTAAGTATTGGGTGACAATCAGTGGCACACTCATGCATTGCAATACTGACTCAATTGGCATAATTGACTCATCACAGATGGATCAAGGATCTGAGAGAACTGACAGCTCTCTATCTCAGGTGCGACACACCTGATTCATGTCAAGACTGCATTTTCCAGTCTGCTTCCTCGTCAAATTTTAACCTCCTTCCCCCAGCTTTCAAGGATGTGCCAATCAAACAAACCTCCAAACATGAGCAGCCAGCCACCCATGATTACATCCCTGATAGGCTGGCCTTCATGTACAATGGCAGTTCATATCCACACAGCTCATGCCCTGAGGATGAACTTTGCAGCCCTGAGGGTGGTGGTTCACTTTGACTGTACTCAGCCCCCCCCCCCCCCCCCCCCACCCCCGCCACTGTGTGAAGGTCCTTTTTCCATGGAGCTGCTCACCACCCCACGTTAGAGTCCCCTACGCTTCCCATGCAGCCTGGCTTCTCATGGGACCATGCCCAAGGACCACACAGTCACCCCCTGGGCTGTTCCTGTGATTTCTACCATTCCCACCCACTTCCAGCTGCCACTCCAGAAGGGCAATCCCTCCAAGAGAAGATTGCTCAAACCCCACCAGGCGTCCGATTCCTTGGAGACATGAAGACTCCACAACAATGAAGGCCCACTAAGGCCTGTGGGCATAAATCCCGTTTTTATACAGCTGTAAATTATGCCAACGTGACATCACACACGGTGCGTCATGAATATTCAGAGGCGGTGGAAGTCCTGGTGGGATGGCTCACAAATGAGATGCAAATGCATTTAATGAGGTTCCCGACCTCCTTGGGCAGAACCTCATTACATCATGGGTGAAGGACGTGGAAAATCACGAATTGGGATCTCGCCAGCAAGTGGTTCGTTCCCAATTCTCGTGGGATTTTACACCTGCATCACCATTTATGCTAATGGCCAACATGGGCTCAAAATTCCACCCAAAGAATTAATCCAGAGTAGGTGTGAATAGCAGAATAAAGGCCAGGGCTGTCCGAAACAGAAACATGACAACAAGATACAGACTAACACTTGGGGTAAAAAAAACAAAATGGAGGGCAGAGTTCATGGTCTGACGTTGCTGAACTCAACGTTGACTCCAATAGGCTGTGAGGTGCCTAATTGGAAGATGAGATGCTGCTCCTCCAGCTTCCGCTGAGCTTCACTGGAACGTTGTTAAGGATCGAGAGCAAAAGGGAGAATTGAAATGGAAAACGGCCAGGTCAGGGTAGTGCTTGCGGACTGAGCAAAGATGTTCTTCAAAGCAGTCACCCAGTCTGCATTTAGTCCACCAGTGTAGAAGAGACAGCATTATGAGAGGCAAATACAGTAGGTCACTTCCTGTTTAAAGGTCCTAGTGTGTGATTAGTCAGATGAGGGCAAGATCAATCTGTGCCATGATGTCTGCCACAGTTGAATAGCTTGCTAACACTCATTGCCCAGGCCTGAACAAAAGGCTATTTAAGCAAGGTAGAGGAGGTCATTTGTTCCCGTGGAATGATTCAGTATGAACCACCACCAAGGACGCTGGTTTATAGAAAATGAGTGCGACCATAGAATGGAATCTTCAAAATATCAGTAAAAAATCATGCTGGAAAGAAATTGCAACATGATTTATTCGGTTATCATAAACCTGTGGCCCTTCGGGAAAATATAGGGAGAAGGAATTGTGGATAGCTGGAATGAGACACACAAAATGTAAAATGCGGGAAGAGAGAAGAGAGAAAATGATGAGGTGAGAAAGAGGCAGGGATGTAGAGAGGGATGAGATCAGGCAGTGAGAGAAAGAGCAAAAGAGGGAGAGAAATTGAGAAAGACAGGGGAGAGAGGGTGAGAGAGAAATGAAAGGAAAATGAGCACATGCTGAGAAAATAGAATAGATAAAAACGGTGTAAGGAGAGCTGAGGAAAGATTTCCAGAGGAAACAAAGGAGAACTGGGAATGTAGGAACGAAAAAGCAGATTCTCACAATAAAACTGTACAAGCCTAATGACATTTGAAACGGACACAAAGCTGTTCTGAATGAAATTAAACCGTGTGGCACTGTTGGAATGGCGCCCGAAACAAAACTAACGAGAAATGAAAACTGTGCACAGTTAACAGGGATTATTATTATACTGCGTGTGAAATTTACAAGAAATTGTACTCGGCAAAATGCTCAAAAGATATGAAATTGTGTGAATTGACTCCTGTGAAAATATTGCTTAAACAGATGGGAAATTATAGCAAATGAAATACTGATTAATTATGTGCCTGTTCCTTGGTCTGCGCTGAGTTGGCTCACATGGGCTGGGTGGTAGGTTGAGTTTTATGCTCAGTCTCAAGTCCCTTGGTTGATTCTCATCATCCTGCAGCTTCGTATTTGAATCCCTCAATTAGATTTTTGCTCCTGCCACAGTACTGAAACAACCTTTAATAAAGTCACGAATTTCATTTGTTATGGACAGGAGGGGAGGGGCTTTAATTTAAACAGCACTAATGTCTCCTCTCACAACACCCCTACCCCCCTGCCCTGTCCATAAACAAAAAGTGTTTAGATTTGTTTACTTGTTTAGAACCGTTGGTGTATTTCCCAACCTCTTGGTTTCTGCATGATCCAATTTTCTATTAATAGCCCCATAGCAAACATGAGACAAAAGGTTGCAACATCGCTTCCACTCGCAGATAGTAAACCGGTGATATGGACAAGAAGGTTTTACAGTGCGGAGACCACAGAGAACCTAAATATCGGTTCACTTGAATCAAGAATCAAAGTCCAATGAGGTATTCCTTCACATAGGTTGGCGAACTTTTCCGGTGGTTTGACTTCATGTAAAAATGCATCAGTCTTGCCGGAACTGAACTTTTAACAGAAGCAGTGTAGATGGAGGACCATGGGCGGGATTCTTTGGTCCGCCAGCCGCTGTTTCCTGCAAGCCACGCCCCCGCCTGCAGCGGGATTCTCCGTTTCTGCAGCCGGCCAATGGGGTTTCCCATTGTGGCCACCCTACGCCGTTGAGAAACCTACGGGTGTGGTTGCATTGCCGGCAGTCTGGTGGACCCCTCCAATTGAGAACTCAGCAGCATGTATCCCACCTGGGCAGAGCTCCTGGTCTGTGAGGCTGTTCGGTAGATGACAAGCAGCAGACTGAGCTTTTCAGTTCAGCAAGGCACTACTACATGTCCCACAAGCCATAGGCCCATGTCACATGACTCCTACCTCTCCACCACCTTTGGCAAAAGACGTGTATCCATCATCTGGATTCTAAAGACTGTTAAAGGTCTCAGTCATTAGGAACTAAAAGGAAGGTTGAAGAGGGATTGTCATAGCTGACAATCCACCTCCTTCATGCCAGCCTGAATTATTAGGTGCAGATGGCCTTTTTATCTCTCTTCGAAGTTGGGGTGTACAGTCCCCAGGGAGGTCGTTAGTGGCTCCTCAGAGATAACGAGATGCGAGTTTCCCCAAACTACCTTGTGGCTTCTTTTTGTTCAGGGGGTCACAGCTAGACATATGTTCAACCATTTTAAAGATCTTTGTTCAGCTTTAAAGTTTTAGAAATAGCATATATTATATATATATGCCCGTATACACCTGGGTTATAAAAAGGTATACAGTGTGAGACTTTAGTCCCTCAAGTATTCTATGTTTCTGTGTTAAAGGTAACCCTTCTACCCATATCCTTCTCCAGCTGTATGTCACATTTGATGTGGTGAACCACGTCATTCTCCTCAAACTCCTCTCCTCCATCGTCCAAATGCATGAAGCTGCCTTGCCTGGTTCAGTAGGTGGCCAGTTATAGCCGGAGAATCGCTTGCAAGAGCTTCTGTACTTGCTCCTGCACCATTACCTCAGCTTTTCCCCAAGGATCGATCCTTGGCCTCCTGTTTCTCAGCTACATGCTGCCCCTCAGCGACATCATCTGAAAACACATTAGGTTCTACATGTACAGTGATGCCGCCCAGATCTACCTCACCACGCCCCACTTTCGACTCCTTCATACCCTTTGATATGTCAGGCTGTGTTTGTGTGACATCCACTATTGGATTTGTGGAAATTTACTCCAACTAAATACTGGAATACCAAAGCTATACTCTCCATTCCTCAGCCACCGATTCAGTCCCTTTCCTTGGAAACTGTATGAAGCTGAACCACACCATTTGAAACCTTGGAATTCTATTTGGCCTTGAGGTGGGGTCCCAACCACATCTGCTCCAGCACCAAGGTTTTCACTTCCAACCCTGTCAACCACCCGACTCCACCATGCGTCACATCATCAGCTGCTGAAACACTCACGGCCTTAAGACTTGACTATTTCAATTATCTCCCAGCTGGGCTCCCAACTCCCACACCTTAGAGTTGAGCTGATCCAAAACTCCTCTGCCCATACTCTGACTCACAAGTCCTTTCAGCCATTACTTCTACGCTCACTGACCTACATTGGATACCGTACTGCTTTTGTAATATCCTGCGTTTGGAATTCTCATTCTTGTTTTCAAATCTGTTCAAGGCCTCATTTCTCCGCATTACATCTGACAATTTTTCCAGGCCTACAAGCCTCCTAAATCTTCGCACAGCCCTAATTCCAGCCTTTTGTGCATCCCCATTTTTATTGCCTAACCACTGTTGGCCAAACCTTTAGCTGCCCAGCTTTTAAGCTCTGGAATTCTTTCCTTAAACCCCCTTGCCACTGCACCTCTCTCTTCCCATTAAGATATTTCTTAAAACCTATGCTTTAGGCCAAGCTTTTGCTCAGCTGTCTTGATACCTCCTCGTGTAATTTGATGTCAAATTTTGTTTGATAAGGTCCCTGTGCAGTGTCTTGGGACTGAGTTACTGTGTGGAACGTGCTATATTAATGCAGACTGGGGGTTATGCAGTGATAGTGTCTAGTACTCGTAACGCAGAGTCCAGGCTTATGCCCTGGGGATATGGGTTCAAATTCCAGCATGGCTACTGGTGGGATTTAAATTCAATTAATAAAATCTGTAATTGAAATTTTGACCCAGATCTTCACTCCCCAAGTTGGCGCACAGATGCGCAGAGTTGGTACAGCGCCAAGTACAGCACATTTGCTTCAGGAGAAACAGTCCCGAATAACTGGGTTTCTATACCAGGAGGGGTGGGGTTGCAGAGTTGAGTGGGTGCAGAGGGAACTATTGTCTCTGGAAGCAGTGTAGAGGCAGCCACAAGTGCTGCCCAGTGTCGAGGTAAGCTGAATAAAAGGTTGTAATAATAGGGGTTAAGCCCACTAACCCACTTGCCTCACCCACACCCGATGCCCCATCCATGCCAACCCATGCCCCCACCAAGTCTCTTCGATCCCTCAACTCCCCCATGCTAACCTATGCTCTTCCACTCATGCTCCATGACCCCTCATACATCCATGCCACCCTTTGCCCACTAACCACCCTGCATGACCCCTCATACAAACCTATTGCTCTCTACTCATCACAATGGCCCCTTTTAGCCTTATGACAACTTAGTGTCAACTGATGCCAATCCATGACAACCCACCCACCATCCTTTCCTCTTACATATTGCACACTAATTCAGCTACTACCCAGCATGAGCAGACACAGGGTCCATGTTGAGAGGAAATAAAGATCTAAGTACCTATTACAGACTTCGCTACCTGAAAAACACTGGGCAGGATTCTCCGGTCTGCCAGCTGCTTGTTTCTCAGCCGTGTGCCATTCGCTGATGGCGGGATTCTATCTTCCCACGTATTGTCAATGGGATTTCCCATTGTAACCATCCCATGTCACTCTGCAACCCATTGGCGGGACTGTGCTGCCGGCAGGAAAATTAAATTGCAATGACAGGAGAATTTCAGCCACTTTCATTGACAGAAGCCCTTTCAATACATTTAAATTCCTCCAAGTATTTAATTCCTAATAATAAACAAACATTTGATTTCCTAGCTCCACACTGAAGACAGCTAAACCTTTCATAGCCTCTTGGAGTTATCACTCAAACTGAGAACTTACAGGCCCCCAACTATGATAATGATAGGTTATGGAAGCAGTCAAGCAATACTAATGCTGTAATGATAGACTTCAGGGGTGGGATTCACCGACCCCACGCCGGGTCGGAGAATCGCCGGGGGCTGGCGTGAATCCCGCCCCCGCCGTGTCCCGAAGTCTCCGCCACCAGAGATTCGGCGGGGGCGGGAACCGCACCGCGCCGGTCAGCGGGCCCACCCCCGCCGATTCTCCAGCCCGCGATGGGCCGAAGTCCCGCTGCTGGAATGCCTGTCCCGCCAGCGTGGATTAAACCACCTTTTGACGGCGGGACAAGGCGGCGCGGGCAGGCTCCGGGGTCCTGGGGGGGGGGCGCGGGGCGATCTGGCCCCAGGGGGTGCCCCCACGGTGGCCTGGCCCGCTCACGCGCATGCATCGCCCGGCGATGTGGCGCCAAAGGCCTTTCCCGCCAGCCGGCAGAGCGCAAACCACTCCGGCGCGGGCCTAGCCCCTCAAGGTGAGGGCTTGGCCCCTAACGTGCAGAGACTTCCGCACCTTTGGGGCGGCCCGACGCTGGAGTGGTTCCCGCCACTCCATAACGCCGGAACCCCCCCGCCCCGCCGGGTAGGGGAGAATCCCGCCCATCGTTTATGTTGACAAAAAGCTATTGAAATTGCAAGCACCTTGGTTTGCAAGCTGTTTGTTTCTGAAATTTAATCCTTATTTAGGTGGATTGGCCATGCTCAATTGTTCCTTAGTGTTCAAAGTTTAGGTGGGGTGACAGGGATAAGGTGGGGATTGGGCCTAGGTAGGTTGCTTTTTCAGGAGGTCAGTGCAAACTCGATGAACCAAATGGCCTCCTTCTGCACTGTCGGGATTCTATCATTCTATGATTCTTGGCAGCAGATTCAAATAACTTGACAGGTTGCTAGTTGTTCAGATTTTACCTACCTTTTAGGAAATGGGCCTTGCTGCAGCAAAAATGAGGCCTGTTTAAACTTAGCATTGAGTCAGACCTGTTGGGATTGGGTTCCCCATGGGCGGGATTTTACACACCACCCCTGTAGCAGGTTTCGTGGCAATGGCGATGATCCTGCTGCTGTAAGTGGGGTTTCCCATTCTATGCACCCCCCGCTGCCGGGAAACCGACAGCGGTGGCTTGCTGTCGACGGAATCGGAAGATCCCGCTGGCAAGAATGGCCGGAAAATCCCGGCCAATGTTTGTGAATCACATCCTGCCCGCTTTCCTGGTGAAAATAGGATCTAGCAGAAATGGGGACTGGACTTCTGGATCTGGGCTCCCAGTGTCATTTTGGCTAAGACATGGAATCTCCATGACACTGCAAAAATCCAGGATTAGTCTCAGTAAGGGTGACCATGAAGCTATCATCGATTGTTGTAAAAACCTACCTGGTTCACTGATGTCTTTGAGGGAGGAAATCAGCCACCCTTACCTGGTCTGGCCTACACATGACTCGAAACTCATAGCAATGTGTGTCTTAACCATGGGCAGCATGGTGGCACAGTGGATTAGCCTTCATAGATTATCATAGAATTTACAGTGCAGAAGGAGGCCATTCGGCCCATCGAGTCTGCACTGGCTCTTGGAAAGAGCACCCTACCCAAGGTCAACACCGCCACCCTATCCCCATAACCCAGTAACCCCACCCAACACTAAGGGCAATTTTGGACACTAAGGGCAATTTATCATGGCCAATCCACCTAACCCGCACATCTTTGGACTGTGGGAGGAAACCGGAGCACCCGGAGGAAACCCACGCACACACGGGGAGGATGTGCAGACTCCGCACAGACAGTGACCCAAGCCAGAATCAAACCTGGGACCCTGGAGCTGTGAAGCAATTGTGCTATCCACAAGGCTACCGTGCTGCCCCCTTGCTGCCTCACGGCACCGAGGTCCCAGGTTCGATCCTCGCTCTGGGTCATTGTCTGTGTGGAGTTTGCACATTCTCCCCATGTTTGTGTGGGTTTCGCCCCCACAACCCAAAGATGTGGAAACTAGCTGGAGTGGCCATGTGAAATTGCACCTTAATTGGAAAAAATGAATTGGGTACACTAAATTTTTTTTTTTAAATGTGTCTTAACTGTCCTCTGAAACAACCCAGCAAGCCTTTCAGTTCAAGGGAAAATAGGCACGGGAAACAAATTCTGGCGTCGCTAACGATGGCAACGTACCAGGAAACAAGAAAGCAAATAAAAATGGTTGTAGCTGATAACTGCTGCTCAAAAGTGTGAGTGAGCAGATATCAGACAAGGGCATGACTGGGCTCGGTTTTGAAGCCTGTCTGCTTGTCAAAAAGCTTTCAGATTCTGACTGTCCTGCTGCAGAGGCTTGAGGAATAGCTCTCTCAGTGAGATACAGGGACGCAGACGCTGCCTGAGGAATTGTACTCAACATTGAGTCAGCACATGGAGATGAGCAGAGAAAATGATTGGAAAAACGGAGTGAAATTACCCAAGTGCAAGACTGAGAAGAGAAAAACATCACAAACAGAAATCACAAGGGAGTGAGTTGCTCGAGCAATCAAATAAAGAGACAGCAAATAAGAAGCAACAGACTTCAGAGAGAAGTAGAGAAGGAGAGGATGCATACTGTTTGCAATCCAATTCCTACTTAAATACATAATATTCAGGAATTTTGTTTAAGCCCCTGTGCCAGTCACATGCACACACATCACTGCAGAGACAGAATTATGGGAGCGTTTCTCATAAAACTGTCGCTTGTGATTTATCTCACTCTGCTTTAGGCACTTGGGGCTCAGGTTTCTTCCCGTTAATAGATCAGTGAATGAGTTGGACTTCCGCCTGCCCATGCCAATCCCAGCAGCACTCCATTGAAGTCCACTCTCAGAGTTATCATTAGATGTGCAAGGTACTACTGCTGAATGCATTGCCACCATTGGGATTGAGTGTCACCGTTCCACTGGAACGTTTGAAAGGTTGGACACGGTTAAGCGTCGGGCATCGTTTCAGTAGCAGGAGCATAACAGGTGGAGCGGCAGCCTTAAGGAACCAGAGGTGAGGAGAATGGGGTGGGGAAATGGGGTGGCTGCGGGGGCATCTGGCAGAGGTGGGGTGGGTGGAGAGTGGAAGATCAGGGAGGGCTCTCCCAGGGACTTCGGTAGGTGTGTTGCTAGGTTTAGTCAGGCAAGTGGGATTATCTAGAGTCAGAGTCATAGGGTACGATCGAATGGCCTCGTTGCGCCCGACTTGGTGACGCAACAAAGCCGTTAACTCTTGCGAGATTTGCGATGCTTGGAAAGCTTAGATCTCGCAAGACGGCATGATCTGGATCGCACCCTCGCAGGGCAAGATCCAGATATGCATATTTAAAGGAACCACTAGGCTCATTTCAAATGAATGCACCGGATTCTCCCGGCACCTGGGAACTAACGGCCTCCCCAGCGAGGCATGGATCGGGTTCCGTTTTGTACTGGTCCACCCAATGGCACCTTGTGGGTTCCCCAGGCCATTGGAGACCCCTGGGTTAGGGTCTCTGCCCTGCCAGGGTCATGACGGGGTAGCACCCTGGCTCTCCATCTGGCATCAAGGCACCTGGGAAATGCCAGACTGGCACATTGGCACCGCCACCCTGCACTGCCAAGGTGCCTGGGTGGCACTGCCAGGCTGGAATGGACACAGCCAGGGTGCATGGTTGGTAGTTCCAGGATGCCTGGGTGGCAGGTGGCACTGCTAAGGATCGGGGCCAGAGGGGGCCATGCCCATCAAACAGGGGATGACAAGGGTGTGAAGGGTGGGTATGAAGGGGTCTCAAAAAGGGGGAGGGACAAAGGGGGAGTAGGGAGGCCTGAAAAGGGGGGCCCTCAGCAACCCTATAGCAAAGAATCCTCAGTGGTGGGGGAATGCCCATGTGTGAAAGAGATGGCATTGTCCATGGGTGGGGGGGGGGGGGGGGGGGGGGGGCGGGGGGGGGGGGGGGGGGGGGCGGCGGGGGGAAGGTGTGTGGTCCTCAAGCTCACTTGAAGATTAGGGCACCCTTTCAAAATGGCGCCCTGATCTTTGAGGAGCTGCTCTTGCCGGCGAGTTCAGCTCCGCATTTTGAAAATGTTGTGGGCTCGCCCGGGGAGAAACTCCCCAAGGCACAAAAAAATGACTTGAGGGTGGAATTTAATGGAAAAAAATTTGAAGCTCATTTCTGCCATGTTTTGCAGGGAATTTCCAGTCAGCTCTGCCAGTGAGTTCTCCGCCGCTATTAAACAACACTTTGTTACTTTTTTGGGCCATGGGGAGTTTCTCTCCGGTTTAGCCCACACTTAAGGCAGGATTTACCAACCAACCTGACGCCTGTGTTTCGGCGGTGGAGGCGGCCTGCCAACTGGGTTTACTGACCCCGCCGTTGTCAACGGGATTTCCTGGTCACTGCATCCCTTGTCGCCGGGGAATCTGTGCGCTGACGTGCGAGCAGAATATTCTGCTGCCGTGAACAGCCGATAGGTCGCCTTCAGGCTTTTTTTCAGCACTGGGGAGCTGAACTCAGAGATCGGGCTGCCATTTTGAAAGGGTACCCCGATCTCTAAGTGAGCTCGAGGGATGCACCCCTCCCCACCCATAAACAATGTCACCCCCACACACATAACCATTACCACCACCCCCCCAAGTGAGGACACTCTGCTCTGGGGACCCTGGGACCCCCCTCTTCAGGCCTCCTTACACCCCCCTCCAGGACCTCCACCCGTCATCCCTCCCAACTTCCAGGAGGCCCAAGCTTACCTGCCCCGCAGCCGTCACCCTTCAAATCCCCTCCTTCACCCTCATTTCATGGGTGTTGCCCCCCTGATGCTTGACAGTGCCAGGATGCCAAGGTGCACGGGTTCCAGGGGAGGGTCAGGGAGCCACTTGCACTACCAATGGCCTGGGAGACCCTTCAGCGTACCATTCTGCCTGGTCCACGTTTGTGGACTTGTACTGAACGGTGCTCGGCTGCGGCCTCGCTGGGGACGCCGGTTGATCCCGGGAGGCTGGTAGATCCTTGGTAAGCTTGTCTAAGTAGGTTTAAAACCTATTTAAGTGCACGCCATTTTGTCAACCCCCCCCCCCCTCCTTGGGCTCAATTCTGACTTTGACGCCTCACGCGACTTGGCATGTCCCGCGAGGCGTAAAGACCTCTCCCGGGATCAACCGTCCGCATTGCGCTCGAGCGAGAGCGCACGCAGCCAGTATATTGCACCCATAGAGGTTTAACAGAACAAAAGGAGGCCCTTTGGCCCATCGTGTATGTGCCGACCATCAAACACCGATCTATTCTAATTCCATTTTCCTGCGCATGGTTCCTATACTTTGACATTTCAAGTGCTCATCTAAATGCTTCTTAAATGTTGTGAGGGTTCCTGCCTCTGGAACCCTTTCAGTGAGTTCCAGATTCCCACCACCCTCTGGGTGAAAAAGGTTTCCTCAAATACCTATAAATCTTTATCTTAAATCTATTTTTTTTTAAATTTAGAGTACCCAATTCGTTTTTCCAATTAAGGGGCAATTTAGCGTGACCAATATAGCTGCACATCCTTGGGTTGTGGGGTGTTGGATTTGTTTATTGTCACGTGCACCGCGGAACAGTGAAAAGTATTTTTCTGCGAGCAGCTCAAACAGATCATTTAGTACATGAAAATAAAATTAAATAAAAAGAAAATACATAATAGGGCAACACAAGGTCCACAATGTAAATACAGAGACACCAGCATCGGGTGAATCATACAGGAGTGTAGTATTAATCAGGTTAGTCCATAAGAGGGTCGTTTAGGAGTCTGGTAACAGCGGGAAAGAAACTTTTTGAATCTGTTTGTGCGTGTTCTCAGACTTTATATCTCCTGCCCAATGGAAGAAGTTGGAAGAGTGAATAAACCGGGTAGGAGAGGTCTTTGATTATGCTTCCCTCTTTCGCCAGGCAGCGGTAGGTGTAGACAGAGTCAATGGATGGGAGGCAGGTTTGTGTGATGGATTGGGCTGTGTTCACGACTCTCTGAGGTTTCTTGCGGTCTTGGGCCGAGCAGTTGCCATACCAGGCTGCGATGCAGCCGGATAGGATGCTTTCTATGGTGCATCTGTAAAAATTCAGTAAGAAGTCTTACAGCACCAGGTTAAAGTCCAACAGGTTTGTTTCAAACACTAGCTTTCGGAGCACTGCTCCTTCCTCAGGTGAATGAAGTGGTATGTTCCAGAAACATATATATAGACAAAATTCAAAGATGCAAGACAATGCTTAGAATGCGAGCATTTGCAGGTAATTAAGTCTTTACAGATCCAGAGATAGGGGTAACCCCAGGTTAAAGAGGTGTGAATTGTCTCAAGCCAGGACAGTTGGTAGGATATCACAAGCCCAGGCCAGATGGTGGGGGATGAATGTAATGCAACATGATTCCCAGGTCCTGGTTGAGGCCGCACTCATGTGTGTGGAACTTGGCTATGAGTTTCTGCTTGGCGATTCTGCGTTGTCGCGCGTCCTGAATGCCGCCTTGGAGAGCGCTTACCCGGAGATCAGAGGCTGAATGCCCTTGACTGCTGAAGTGTTCCGCGACTGAAAGGGAACATTCCTGCCTGGTGATTGTCGCGCGATGTTCGTTCATTCGTTGTCGCAGCGTCTGCATGGTCTCGCCAATGTACCACGCTTCAGGACATCCTTTCCTGCAGCATATGAGGTAGACAACGTTGGCCAAGTTGCACGAGAATGTACCGCGTACCTGGTGGGTGGTGTTCTCAC
Organism: Scyliorhinus torazame; assembly: GCF_047496885.1. Lineage (NCBI taxonomy): Eukaryota > Metazoa > Chordata > Chondrichthyes > Carcharhiniformes > Scyliorhinidae > Scyliorhinus > Scyliorhinus torazame. Next base: position 47,126,512 of record NC_092724.1, read on the forward strand.
GTGTAATGGTGGTATCCATGTCGATGATCTGGCACGTCTTGCAGAGATTGCCATGGCAGGGTTGTGTGGTGTCGTGCTCACTGTTCTGAAGACTGGGTAGTTTGCTGCAAACAATGGTTCGTTTGAGGTTGCGCGGTTGTTTGAAGGCAAGTAGTGGGGGTGTGGGGATGACCTTGACAAGATGTTCATCTTCATCAATGACGTGTTGAAGGCTGCGACGATGATGTCGTAGTTGCTCCGCTCCGGGAAAGTACTGGACGACAAAGGGTACTCTGTCGGTTGTGTCCCGTGTTTGTCTTCCCGAGGAGGTCGGTGCGGTTTTTTGCTGTGGCGCGTTGGAACTGTCGATCGATGAGTCGAGCGCCATATCCCGTTCGTACGAGGGCATCTTTCAGCGTCTGTAGATGTCTGTTACGCTCCTCCTCATCTGAGTAGATCCTGTGTATACGGAGAGCTTGTCCATAGGGGACAGCTTCTTTAATGTGTTTAGGGTTGAAGCTGGAGAAGTGGAGCATCGTGAGGTTATCCGTGGGCTTGCGGTAAAGCGAAGTGCTGAGGTGACCGTCCTTGATGGAGATGAGTGTGTCCAAGAATGCAACTGATTTTGGAGAGTAGTCCATGGTGAGTCTGATGGTGGGATGGATCTTATTGATGTCATCGTGTAGTCGTTTCAGTGATTCTTCGCCGTGGGTCCAAAGGAAAAAAATGTCGTCAATGTATCTGGTGCATAACGTCGGTTGAAGGTCCTGTGCGGTGAGGAGGTCTTGTTCAAACTTGTGCATGAAGATCTTGGCATATTGAGGTGCGAATTTGGTCCCCATGGCTGGTCCATGCATCTGGATGAAGAACCTGTTGTCGAAGGTGAAGACGTTGTGATCCAGAATGAAGCGGATGAGTTGCAGAATTGAGTCTGGAGATTGGCAGTTGTCGGTGTTGAGTACTGAGGCTGTTGTAGCAATGCCGTCGTCATGGGGGATGCTGGTGTAGAGTGCCGAGATGTCCATTGTGACGAGAAATGTTCATGGTTCAACTGGTCCATGGGCTGAGTTTCTGTAGGAAGTCTGTCGTGTCGCGACAGAAGCTGGGCGTACCTTGTACTATGGGTTTTAAGATAGCCTCGATGTAGCCAGACAGGTTCTCACACAGGGTCCCATTGCCTGAAACGATAGGACGGCCTGGTGTGTTGGCCTTGTGTATTTTCGGGAGGCAATAGAAATCTCCAATGCGGGGAGTACGTGGGATGAGAGCATGTAGGGTACTCTGAAGGTCTGGATCCAAGGTCTTGATCAGTCTGTTGAGTTGGCGGATGTGTTCCTTGGTCGGATCTGCGGGTAACTGTCTGTAGTGTTCCTGGTTGTTGAGTTGTCGGTATACTTCTTTGCAGTAATCCGTTCTGTTAAGTATGACGGTGGCCCCTCCTTTGTCTGCTGGTTTGATGATGATGTTGCGGTTGGTCTTGAGAGCGCGGATGGCATTGCGTTCTGCTTGGGTGACGTTCGGGGCTGTCTTGTGAATGCAACTGATGAATCTGGCATTGACCCGACTCCCGACGGCTTGAGAATACATGTCGAGTCTAGGGCAGCGGCCTTCCGGAGGGGTCCAATTCGACTCTTTCCTCTTCGGTTGCCGCACCGCAGACCTATCAGTCTGCTGTTCTGGTTCATTGGTAGTCTCCTTGGGTTCGCTGTTGGCCTCTTTGGGTCTGTGGACGAATTCCCGGAGCCTCATTCGCCTGATGAATTCCTTCGTGTCTGCCGCGAGACTGATGGGGTCCATTTTGGTGGTGGTGCAGAAATTGAGCCCTCTGCTGAGGACTTCGATTTTGTCTGGTTGAAGGGTGTAGTCTGACAAGTTGACAATAGATTTCCCTGTATTATTTTCTACTGTGGTACCGGGGAGGCTTGGTTGCTGCTGGTGGTGATGCCGAGTTTCTCAAGCTTCCCGTTCTTGGTGTGCATATAGGTGGCATAGTATTGTTGTCTCATCTGTTTGGCGGTGTTCCGCAGCTGGTCTGCTGCATCCTGAGCGCAAGTTGAGAATATGGCCTCTATCTTGGTTTCCAGGTTGCGTTGTCTGCTGTAGAGCTGCCGTACGAGGTGGTTGAGGAGCGTGAGAGAGGTGCGGCGGCAGAGTCTCTCAGATAGTCTGTGTTGTAGGTCGACTTGAGTGGGTTTGTGATCTGTGGCCCTTTCGGGATCTTGTCTGCTTTCTTGCATCTTTGTAGAAACTTAATGTCAGTGTCTATATGTGCGATCTTCCTGGAGATCCTCTGTAAAAGTTGGTAAGAGTCAGTTTGGACATGCCGAATTTCCTTAGTTTCCTGAGGATGTATAAGCGCTGTTGTGCCTTATTGGTGGTAGCGCGATGTGGGTGGTCCAGGACAGATTTTTGCGTGGGTGAGACCCACACAGACACGGAGAGAATGTGCAAACTCCACACGGACAGTGACCTGGGGCCGGGATCGAACCCGGGTACTCAGCGCCATGCCGCCCGATTTATCTTAAATCTATGCCCTCTGGTCATTGACCGCCGAACTAAGGTGAAAAGTTTCTTTCTGTCTGCCCTATCTATGTCCTTCATAATTTTATACACCTCCATCAGGTTCCCACTCAGCCTTCTCTGCTTGGAGGAGAACAACCCCAGCTTAACTAACCTCTCTTGTGGATCCGCGTCCAGTCGTGGGCTATCTGGATCCCCAGGTGTCAGAATTTCCTTTGGGATAGTTTGAAAGGCAGACCCTCCAGCTCTGTCCCTCCCATGTTCGGGTTCACCGGGAATGCCTTGTTCTTGCCCAGGTTGGGTTTGTAGCCTGTAAAGGGCCCAAATTCTTCCAGGAGCTTCAAGATTTCTTTCAGGCCATTCTGCGTGACCGAGGTGTGGAAGAGCAGATCATCTGCAGGGAGTGAGATTCTGTGCTCTCTCCATTCTCTTTGGATTCCCTTCCAGCCTCTCTCATTCCTCAGAGCTATCAGCAAGGGTTTGATTGCCTGGGCAAACAAGAAAGGGGCAGCGGGCATCCCTGCCTGGTGCCTCTTTGCAGCTAGAAGTATTCAGAGCTGGTGGTGTTGGTGTGATTGCTCACCTTGGGGGCGTTGTACAGGACTTTCACCCATGAGGTGAACTCTGTCCCGAGCCCAAACCGCTCCAGTACCTGTATGAGGTACTTCCATTTGACTCTGTCGAAGGCCTTTTCAGCATCCAGGGAGACGATCACGTCCGTGTTCTCTCCCTGGATGGGGTCACTATCACATTCAGCAGCCATCTGATGTTCGCAGTTAGCTGTCTACCCTTGACAAAGCCTGTCTGGTCCACTGCGACCACCTCTGGCACGCAGTTCTCCAGTCTCTTGGCCAGGACTTTTGCGAGTATTTCCGCATCTACATTTAGCAGCGAAATCGATCTGTGTGCCCGCATTCCGTCGGGTCTTTGTTTTTTTTGGGTATCAGTGATATAGTGGCCTGTTAGCATTGGAGGCAGGGTGCCTCTCGCTAGCGAATCTTCGAACATCTCCCGTAGGTACGGGGTCAGGGCTGGTGCAAATCTTTTGTCGAAGTCCACCAGGAACCCACCGTGTCCCAGAATCCTTTCCCGCCTGCATGGAGTTGATGCTTTCCATGACCTCTCCCAGTATTGGTGCTGCCAGCTCCCTCCATTTATCGTCCCCCACGACTGGCATGTCCAGTCCATCGAGGAACCGTTTCTACCCCCAAGTACCCGTCAGGGGTCTCGTGGTACAGTCCCAGGTTGAAGGCCTCAAATGCTTGGTTGACCTTGGGTTCGGTTACCAGTCCACCTCTATCACCTTTCACCTGGGCTATCTGCCTTGTGGCTGACTGCTATCTCAGCTGGTGAGCCAACAGGCAGCTAGCCTTCTCTCCATGTTTATAAAAGGTTTCCCGTGTCTGGCGGAGTTGTTGCACTGCTTTCCCGGTTGATAGCAGGTGAAAGTCCATTTGCAGCTTTTTCCTCTCCACCAGAAGCTATAAGGTCGGGGCCTCGGAGTATTTTGTGTCAACCTCCAGGATGGAGTCGATCAGTTGCTGCCTGGCCACCCTCCTTTCCCTATCTCTATGTGCCTTGTAGGCTATAATGTCTCCCTTAATCACCGCCTTCAGTGCTTCCCAGAATGTGGAAGGTGAGACTTCCCCGTTCTGGTTGTTAGTGATGTACTTGCCTATCGCCTGTGATATTTTCTGGCAGAAGACTTTGTCGGCCAGGAGGTCCGTGACAACCCTTCAGGCGGGGCATTGGGCACAGCCTGTCTTCAGCCTCACATCCATGTAATGTGGAGCGTGGTCGGAGATGACTATCGTGGAGCATTGCGCTCTGACGATGTCTGGAAGCACCGATTTCCCCACTGCAAAGAAGTCGATACGGGTGTATACTTTGTGCACCAGTGAAAAGAAAGAGAATTCCTTTTCTCCCGGGTGTAAGAACTGCCATGGGTTCACAGCCCCCATCTGTTCCATGAATGCTCCCAATTACCCAGCCATACCTGTCTTTTTCCACATTCTGGGGTTTGATCGGTCCGTCAATGGGTCCTGTACACCGTCAAAGTCGCTCCCCTTGATCAGTCAGTGCGTGTCGTTGTTGGGGATTTCCGCAATGGTTGTCTTTATACAATCCGTGTCGTCCCAGTTGGGAGCATACACGTTGACCAGGACTACCGGTGCCCTGTCTAGGACACCACTGACCATGACGTACCATCCCCCTGGGTCCGTAACTGTCCTGATCGCCATAAACAGCATCCTCTTGCTAATCAGGATAGCTAGCCCACGAGCCCTCGTCCCATAACATGCCCACATTTCATGAATGAATTGGAAAAAAGAAGTCCTCTGTAGTATTCCTCTATAGTTCTAAAATTGTTTCGCTGAGCGCCTGGGCTGATAGAAAATATTAATCGCTATCCCAGTCCCGGGTCACTGCCCATGTAGAGTTTGCATATTCTCCCCGTGTCTGCTTAGGACTCACCCCCACAACCCAAAGATGTGCAGGGTAGATGAATTGGCCACATTAAATTGCACCTTAATTGGAATTTTAAAAAAAAAAAAAAAGAGAATATTGACCGTCACATTAGTGAATAGGGGAGACGGCCCATGATGTATGCAGACGCAGAACAGCTCTAGAGCATGAGAAGAAATATGAAATGGAGGATTTTACGAAGCAAGTAAACTGAACTTAAGATATCACAATAGGAGAGAGATTCTTCATTCCTTTTGAAACATATAAGGAGAGGGTATTGGACAGAAGTTCATTTATTTCTAATTACTTCTTCAACCTATTGATGCAGAGGCTTTAACTACGGAGGATAAAAAAACAAACATCAGACAAAGAGCAAAGATCCTGACACCGGCATGCCACCTGTTTAAAACTATTCCAACGCAGAAAGTGAGTAGCGGGATTTTCCGGTCGCGCCGTTCCAAGACCGGAAATTGCTGTCCGTGGTCAACGGACCTTTAAATGGTCCGACAAATTGTCCAACCCATCCTCGACGATACCTGTGGTAGGCGGGACGGTAAAATTTACCCCACCATGTGTGGTTAGGTGAGCCAAGCTTGGCTTTTAGAAGGAGTTGCAGTTTGGTAAGCTGGGAAAGAAAATGTAAGGGAGGTGCAATGAGTCTGCTATCATCACAGTGAGGACACATTGGGGTCGGGTGGCTGCTAGGTGGGAGGGGGTATTGGATGGTGCACCTGCAGCTGAGGAGAAATATAACCATGGCAACATTGATGAGATAGGGAAGTAGAGAATTAAACACCGGGCGTGATTCTCCGACCCCACGTTGGGTCGGAGAATCGCCGGGGGCTGGCGTGAATCCCGCCCCCGCCGTGTCCCATAGTCTCCGCCACCAGAGATTCGGCGGGGGTGGGAATCGCGCCGCGCTGGTCGGCAGGGGCGGGAATCGCGTTGCGCCGGTCGACGGGCCCACCTCCGCCGATTCTCCGGCCCGCGGTGGGCCGAGGTCCCGCTGCTGGAATGCCTGTCCCGCCAGCGTGGATTAAACCACCTTTTGAACGGCGGGACAAGGCGGCGCGGGCAGGCTCCGGGGTCCTGGGGGGGGGCGCGGGGCGATCTAGCCCCGGGGGTGCCCCCACGGTGGCCTGGCCCGTGATCGGGGCCTACCGATCCGCGGGCGGGCCTTTGCTGTGGGGGCACTCTTTTTCTTCCGCCTTCGCCATGGTCTTCACTATGGCAGAGGCGGAAGAGACCCCCTCCCCTGCGCATGCGCGGGGATGATGTCAGCAGCCGCTGACGCTCCCGCGCATGCGTCGCCCGGCGAAGACCTTTCGGCCCCGGCTGGCGTGGTGCCAAAGGTCTTTCCTGCTAGCCGGCAGAGCGCAAACCACTCCGGCGCGGGCCTAGCCCCTCAAGGTGAGGGCTTGGCCCCTAATGGTGTGGAGACGTCCGCAACTTTGGGGCGGCCCGACGCCGGAGTGGTTCCCGCCACTCCATTACGCCGGAACCCCCCCGCCCCGCCGGGTAGGGGAGAATCCCGCCCACCATTCCTATAACATGAACAGACACTCAAACTTTCCCAATCTAAGATGACTAATTCTTGTCATTAATTCCCATTATTGACAGCATTGCTCTCACCCTTTTCGCTCTTTGCCCATCTCTTCCAGCTCGCGAGCTGAATCTTGGCGGCTGGCCGCCAATTATTTTGTTCTCTTCATTGACCACTGACCTACTTTGCACATGCCTTGCAGAAAAACAGCATTTCTTACCTGTACAGATCGAGTCGAGGCTGTGATGCCTGGCAGGCAATAGAACCGGAATCACATATCTATTTCTACCTTCAGTGAAAGGGCTCTCATTTGCACCAGTTTCATAATCTGTCTTGTTGGAGTTCCTCTGATGACATTTTCTGATTGTTTGCCTGATCAGCATTTCTCCGTATTTTCAGCAGTTTAGCAATTGTTTCTGTGGCTGAAAACTGAGACCCTTAGATTACCAAACAGCAATGAAAACTGACTCATTCAGTTTCAGCATGAGCACTCTTAAAAGCCACAGTGCTTTTAAAAATGTGTTATCTCAGCCCAGTGATAGATAAGGCCCACATCACAACTACTGCCTGCAATTTGGCACTTAAATTGTCAATCACACTCACTTAGGGTGGCTCGTGGGGGAGTTAGAAAAATCCTACTTTTGTGTTGTAGCTCACCCACTTCTCTGAGGTTGACAATGAACAAAACAATTTACGTATTTTTATTAAAACAGTACAAAACAACTTATTTTAGCATTGCACCTTTAACAGAGCAAAATACTCCAAGGCACTTAACAAGAGCATTATCAAACTAAATTTGACAGCGAGCCATGTGAGAAGATGTAAAGGCCGATGGAAGAGCATTGTAACAAGATGTAAGAGAGGAAGAGACATTGAACAGTTCAGAGAGGGGATTCTGGAACGTTGGCCTTGCTAACTGAAGGCATTCTGCCAATAGTGAAGTGATTGAAATTGGGGGAATGCAGATCGGGGGAGTCCAGATATCTCGGGGGGTGGGGTGCTGTGGGGCTGGAGGAGATAAAGTGGAGAAAGTGGTAAGGGTTGAGAGAGGGCAGGATTGGGCGATGTTATGGAGATGGAAATATTCAGTCTTGGCAGCTACTCTGATGGTTCAATAAGCAATAATACTCCATGTTTTGGTCCTGCACAGACAAGAAAGCTTCCCGAGTTCATGGTCAGTGTAGAGTTAGCTGACTTCATTATCATTTCATTTCATTGTCCTACCCGGCTTTAGGGAGAGGAAAAAATTGGTCAGGGTACTTGCAGTGATCGTTGCTGAAAACTGTGCGGCGTAGACATCTGGCAAGCACAGGCTGGAGCTCAGTTGTCTTGCCTTTAATGGTTGAACAGCCTGTGAATACTTATTCTAGACTCGCACACAAGGAATGATAACCTTAGCAAAGTACAAGAGGGCATCCCACAGGCAGATGAGTTTAATGTTTCCTCCAAAAGATGGACAGAGTTAACATTTGAGTTTGATGACCTTTCACTGGAACTAGAAAAGGTTAGGAGGCAATTCAGTTCTGATGACAGTGTCATGATATCCACATCAGCATATCATGGTGCAATCACACACACACTGATGAACAGGCAGTTGGACCAACCAGCACACACATAACATCGCAGCCAATCACCAGTGAGAGCACATGCACTATAAAACAGGGAACACCACAATTCCCGCTCATTCTACCAGGAGATAGCTCAGGGCTCACAGTGTGCCACTCAGACATAGTCCATGTGCTGAGTGCCTCACCAAGATAGTGATAGGGCTGGTGAAGCACGTACCCAAGCCAGCAGTTAGTTGTAACCGGCGTTAAGATAATAAAACAGAGTTGTACCATCTACAGCCGTGTTGGATCATTTGTGCAGCAGAACACCCAACACGACAAACAGGACATCAGATTAAAGAATTAACTGTTTCTCACCACTGATGCTGCCTGACCTGCTGAATATTTTCAACATGCTCTGTTTTTAGTACTTACCCTGTCAAGGTGTCTTACTGCCATCGACAAGATGGACCCATTGTTAATATTTTGTATGAGCAATAAGAATTTGTATTTGGCCTGAATTTGTTGATCTAATGAAAATATACAAGATAACTAGTCCAACTGAACTTAATTAAAACCTTTTAACATAGAAAATGTCGCAAGTCTGAGACTAAGTAATAAGATGCAGCTTCAACATACGCTGCGTGGAATCACGCATAATAAAATGGTGACCTGGGGGAGATCAGCTCGCACATATGGAACTGTGCCCCACTGAGAGTCAGCAATCTCAGGAGAGAGACTGGGATGTGAAATCAAAACAAAGTGAAATTCTTCTCCCTGTCCTATAATACACTGTAGCAAGAACCTTGAGGAATGCAGCATGTGCTAATATATTCATAGACATGTTGCTCCGCTTAATATATTATTCTCCCAGATTGAGATCATTGGTGCTAAAACAGGGGGGAATCACGGAAGGAAGCCAAAATCAATTTGGATCATTTTGATGCTAATTCACTCTTGTTTAATTGTGTTAATGGTACTATAGCCTTGTAATTTTGATTGAGTCTAAATTAGTGGCCATTTATTAGAGATGCATAGTGCTTTTACTCACATCAAATCCCCTTGAAGAGAACTGAGTTTAAATGTTCACTCTGTACTGAAGCTTATGACGTTGCTTGTAAGTTGACACCTGGAATTAATTTGATTATAATTAACTTCTCTGTGTGTTGACACTAGCTTGCTTTGGTATGTACAGGATAGAGTTTCTGAAGTGGAACAAGTCGATAGTGATCAACGTGATTTCAATTGAACTGGACTCCTCGGGTCAGTGCAGCTGCAGCTTTGACTCGAAGTAAGCAGTATCTTCTAACTAACATTGGCTGGATTCATAACTAAAATAAGTGTCAGGTCCATAAACAGGCTCTTTTGATCACAATCTCTTTTCTGGGCAATAACTTTCCCAAATTGTAATTTTAACATTCATACTGACCTGACTTTCCCAGCCAATCATCCCACCAGTCTAGAGCTAATTTGACTTTTTATTTTGTGGAGTGCCTGCACTGCCAAATCCTAAACCCCGTGCCTCGTGCAGTTGGTGATAACGCCAAAGTGAGCCGACAGGATTTGCTAAGGTCAGTGGCCAGAATGACCCAGAAAAGGGTTGGCAACATCAGCAAATCTCCCATTTACTTTGATACTGCATGAGGTTTATGGGTTTTGAGGCAATGGCATGAGCAGCTGCTGAAACACGTGACCTGTTAGGAGGGTTCAAACTGGAGGAGAATAAATAATGACACTGGCAAAGGCGTCGGATGACAAAATTCTGAAAGTAATTTTAATGAGCTGTGTTTCACAAGCACAGTGATAGCCGATGAACGGGAAGGTAACACGATGCAGAACCTGAACGGAAAGATAACAGCGTGCAGGACCTATCAATGAAAATCAAAACACAACTGTCCTCTTTCAATTCAGCTGTTGCCTGGTTTCTGAAATACCTCACAGAAGCTGAATCCTCCCAATCCACAGGAGTGACCCATCTTACTTTCAACTATGATACCCAAGATTTCCCCATCCAATTGCTTAGATGATAGTCACAAATTTTCCACCCAGTCCCCAATCTCTTTACTTTAACCCCACAAACAAAACTCAAGCAGAAGACTAAAGGGTTACATGATACCGGAATGAAACTCGCAATACTCAGCCCACCAACTCCTCTCTCCGTTCACACCTGGAGTACTGATCAGAGATTCTTCCTGCCTGTGTTTTGATAATCATGGGTGTTTGTACCATTGGAATGTTTGCAATAAGACAGGCCCCATAACTGACCTCATGTAATCCCAGGCTTTTGGTCAATTTATTACCTATATTGTGTCTTAGGAATGCAGCACACACCTTTCATATTGAGTGAATTGCCTAGTATTTCCTCTTCTTTCACTCTCTTAACCCTTGTGTTCCCATAAAGGTCAAGCTGGCAAATTCAACAGTGACCAATCTGACTGAATGTACCAAGCCTTATGTACATTGTTAGAGGGCGGCTGGCATGAATGTAGTCATGGTATTCCAGCCAAAAATTACAGTAAGAAGTCTTACAACACCAGGTTAAAGTCCAACAGGTTTGTTTCAAACACTAGCTTTCGGAGCACTGCTCCTTCCTCACCCGAGGAAGGAGCAGTGCTCCGAAAGCTAGTGTTTGAAACAAACTTGTTGGACTTTAACATGGTGTTGTAAGATTTCTTACTGTGCTCACCCCAGTCCAACGCCGGCATCTCCACATCAAGCCAAAAATTAATCAGTTCCATTGTCATCTCGGTCCATATTACACAACACGAGAATGATGTAACAGCTTCATATTACAATCCATATGGTAATCCTTTCTTCCTCTTTAACATGTGTCTCTTTGCTTTTTGGGATAACTTGCTTGGCACAATTTGTCAATGCCCGCAAAAATTCAAAACAGCCTTCCTTGAAAGTAAGCTTTCAGATCCAGTCTCTGTTTGCAGCCTTAAATGGTTTCACTGTAGATTCATTCATTTATTCAGGTTCTCTATAGGTTCAGAAATACATCAACCCTCAGCCTTTCTGAAGAGAGAGAGAGAGAGAGAAAGAAAGAAAAGAGAGCAGGTCCTTCCCCCGAGTGTCCATGATTCAAACTGAAGTTCTTGGATCTCTGAAAATCATTCCACGAGTAGGAGACAATTACCAACTGTTACCAGGCAAGATATGGCCTTTTGGCCAACTCATTGGCTACCAGTTAACCAATCGAACCAAGTCCCAACGCATTTCTCAGATGCCGAGAAGTCTGAGTTCCCCTGTTTGAAAAACCAGCACCATATATTATATTGCATCTTTTGTAATTCCTCATTCTCTCTGATGCTTGACTGAAAGATACATGTCCTTTAAGCATCCATGGATTAAAATAATAACAGCCACAATAAAGAAAGGAGAAATAAGAGAATCAACAGGAGGGACCCTTGCAATTTCAAGAAATACTTGGATATAAACTTGAAGTTTTGTAATCTACAAGGCTACAGACCAAATGCTAGAAAGTGGGATTAGAATGATGTGATGGGTTGAATGCAAAGGCATGATGGGCTGAATAGCCCTTCTGCTATTTTAATTTTTAAAAATGGTATGTTTCTAGCCTGTACTTCTTGAATTGCATTGTGACTGGGAATGCACAGAGAGTCCTGTGTGAGCAGAAACTGACCTGGTGAAAGAGAAAAGGACAGAACACAGCAGAGAGTGAGGTACTTGTTTCTTTCACTGCAAGGAATGAAGTGGAAAGGAGGAGAGATGTCCCCAAAATGGAGCCAGGAAGGCGTTAGGACACAACTGGTGAAAGGCAGTGGAAGCTGATAGCTGCTGAGGTCAATGCCAGAACTCAAGGGCTGAGGACCCAGATGCAGTGCCACAAGAAGTTCAACAACCTCACATGAGTGGTCAAGGTCAGTGAATGTATCTCATGTGGGGGGGGGAGTGAGGATGGTCAGGTCACATACAAGGGGCGGGAGTCTCTGTTCCACAACGGCCATTTTGTAATTGGCGATCGGGCGGAGAAACCCTTTTGGTGCCGAAATCGGGGGCGGCGCCTGTTTGACGCAGGTTTTGTATGCTCCACATCCTCCACAACGGCGTCATCGAGGCGCGTGCCACATGCCATTGGGATGGCCCCAGCCCATCACCTGAAGGCCCTTCCCCGGAGCTCCTCCACGATGGACCGACTTCCCCACCACGCGGTGGACGTGTGGTCTCAGCTGTGCAGGAATCTGGCGTGGCAGCTGTGGACTGTGCCCAGCGCCGCCACAGTCAGGCAGGAGACGTGCTGCTGTCCAGGGGGGCTTCTGGGGTGGGGGATGGCCAGCCGGTGGCCAGGGGGGCTCTATCTGGCAAGTCGGGTCCGCGCACGGCCGGCGCCATGTTTTACAGCGCGACCGCTGTAGGTCGTCGCCATGCGCTTGCGCGGCCATGGACCCGGCCATTCTCAGGTCGTTTATTTTGTGGAGGCCGGGAGTTTTACGCGGCGCGGCTGCTAGCCCTTCACCGGTCGCAGGATCGGTGAGGGGGCGCCGCCGATTTTTTTCCACGTAAAGTGCCACAGATCCTCCGCACTTAGCCTCGGAAACGGAGAATGTGGCCTAAGATCTGCTGCAGTGTCCCAGATGCTGAGCAGAATTTCACCGGGGGAGTGCCCCCTCCCCCGGGGAGTGCCCCCCCACCCCCTGCCCAAGAGGGGATCACTCCGCTTACGTGTCTGCCGGTGAAATAAGGTTCAGGCCTAGACTTAGGACTCCAAGACACTTGTAAAAGGGTGCAACTGAGCACAGATTTCTCATCCCGTGAGGTAAGCATGAAATATCTGCAAAGAAAGCAAGGTCCCAATGCCCTTAATTTCTCTCAAAGCTAAAGCTCCTTATAATAACTGCAGTTAACCTAATTTCTGGTAGATAATCTTGTGAAAAGACTTCTCTTTGCATGGCTTGCTCCATTAGATAATCACCAATCATTAATTTAGAACGTAGCAACACAGTGGGAAGGAATCCTATTATTTAGACAAATCCTTTTGTTTTTGTATAGTCATTTGCTCACAAACTCTCGGTTACAACATTAACAACATTAAACTTTTGAAAGGAAGGCAGAGCAGAAATTAAAATGAATCTCGGAGGTATTCAATCAAAATGAAGAATTGAAGTGGATGTAAAAAAGAAAAAATGGGGTAACTCTTGCAAGACAAGAAAAGATTATCCCATCGTCTTTAGCTATTTGTGTATTTTAGGGTGACTAAACACAAAGCTAGCTGGAGCATAGAGCGCTTGGGAAGTTTCAACAAAGTTCTCAATGGTTTTCTGTCATTCCCCTTTTCCATCCTTGGTAACACAGCCTTCAATCCCATTCCTTGGAATTGGACCTGCCACACAGGTCAGAGGCTGGGAATTGTGTGGTGAGCGATTCACCTCCTGATGCAGCAACGGCCTATCATCTACGAGGCACAAGTCCCATGTATCTAGATGACTTCTGCTCAAATATAACCCACGAAGCTCGACACCATCACAGACAGCTTGATCGTGACCCCACCCACTACCTCACTACAAGTGGCACTGTGGCAACTCACCAAGGCTTTGTCATGTTCCCAAAGATGTGGGGCAGCAAGCTCCGTCCTGCCGCACCCATTTTCTGGTGCGCCCCCCCACTGGCAGCGGGATCCTCCACTCCGCCAGCCGGCCAATGGGATTTTCCATTGTGGGCACCCCCATGCCGTCAGGAAATCCGTGAGCGTGAGTGCGCTGCCAGTGGAAGAGGAGGATCCAGCTGATGGAGAATCCAGCACCTGACCTTTACTACCCGGAAAGGCAAAGGTGGATAACTCAAAAGGAATACCACCACCTGATGATTCTCCTCTGAGTCACTCGGCATCTATACTTGGAAATGTATCGCTATTCCCTCATGTCGCTGAGTCAAAATCCTGGAACTTCTTCCCAAACAGCATTGCGGTGTACCTACACCACATGGATGCGGCAGTTTAGGTCAGTGGCTCACCCACCACCTTCTGAGGGGCTTTTAGGGATGCTGACTCTTCCAATAAGGCCGCACCTCATAAACGAATAATAATAATAAAAACTCTCCTCTAAACCTCTATATTTCCAACTCTTCTTTTAAAATATCTTAAGAGTTTATGAAATGGGAGCAGTAGAACATATTGGTCCATCGAGCCTGCTCTGCCATTCAATAAAGTCATGGCTGATCTGATTGTTGCCCAAACCCCTCTTTTCTGCCTGTCCTCAATGACCCTTAACATCCTCATCAATCAAATAATGAACTCCGCCTTGAATATATTCAATGACCCAGCCTCCATTGATTTGTGGAAGAGAATGACCAAGGCAAACAAACCTCTGAGAAAATGAAGGACATTTGGAAGCCAACAAGCGCGATCTACCCGAATGTGGACAGACTTCCCGTAGGGTGGGATTAGCCACGTGTCTACCTCATACGCTGCAGGAAAGGATGTCCCGAAGCGTGGTACATTGGCGAGACCATGCAGACGCTGCGACAACGAATGAACGGACATCGCGCAACAATCACCAGGCAGGAATGTTCCTTCCAGTCGGGGAACACTTCAGCAGTCAAGGGCATTCAGCCTCTGATCTCCGGGTAAGCGTTCTCCAAGGCGGCTTTCAGGACCCGCGACAACGCAGAATCGCCGAGCAGAAACTTATAGCCAAGTTCCGCACACATGAGTGCGGCCTCAACCGGGACCTGGGATTCATGTCACATTACATTCATCCCCCACCATCTGGCCTGCGAAATCCTACCAACTGTCCTGGCTTGAGACAATTCACACCTCTTTAACCTGCGGTTACCCCATCTCTGGATCTGTAAAGGTTTAATCACCTGCTAATGGTCGCATTCCAAGCATTGTTTGGCATCTTTGAATCTGTCTATATATATGTTTCTGGAACATACCTCTTCATTCACCTGAGGAAGGAGCAGCGCTCCGAAAGCTAGTGACATCGAAACAAACCTGTTGGACTTTAACCTGGTGTTGTAAGACTTCGTACTGTGCTCACCCCAGTCCAACGCCGGCATCTCCACATCATGCTTTATCTTGGAAGAGAGAATTCTAAAACTTGAAGAAGAAAGTTAACATTACATGCCAATCTACCAAACTCAAAAGTTGAAAAACTATTTAATAATTAACTCAGCCTCCAGGAACCTGACAGCACAACTAAGAAATAGTCCTGAATATTGGCTTAAGACTGAAGCTTTTGCGCTTAACTGAATAAGATAATTGTTCCTTACTTCGGACTGCCGACTGCTAGATTCCTGAAGCGTTTATCTCATGATCTTTCCCCTCCAATCAGTCCATCCGGTCAAACAGCATTTGTTCCCTATTCCTGGAGACTCCAGGGCAATCCCAGGAGATTGGCAACATTATATTTTCCCCCAAGGCATTGCAGGATTTTTATTGGTGTTTCCTTTTTCTGTGAAAAGTGAAACCCAAATCCTCATGCATGGCACGCCAAAGCCACCAACCTCACCAGTGCAATCCTAATGAATCTCAGTGCACTGAAGGTCAATTCTTGGTACTGCACAGTGCTCTGGTTTCAAAATGTAAACTCTGGAGGAATCTCATTTGTACTGCTAGTGTCCAGTATGCACAACTAATAATTGTAGGCTGTTGATGACTGTCCTTCGAAACACCTATGCTGTTGAAAACATGTTCCTCCTTCAAAGATTGACCTCGATGGGATGTGTTCTCCTCTACAGGACGGTAGTCAGGTGGGATGGGACTTCCATTCACCTCTTTGAACTGCTATTGGGAGGGGGATCGTCATTCACTATGCATAGTGAGCTTCTGGTGGGATTCCCAGTGCTTTTGGGGTTTGTGCGAGGAGCCATCTGGTGTGGAAGTAATCCTGACAGATTTGCAGCAGGGCTGACGCGAGGGAACTAGAGACAGCAGCAAGTCTGGGAGCCATCAATCAGGTTGGGTTGGGGCAGTGCAACAAGTTGGGACATTGGATCATTGACTTCAGCTCCTCCTGAACAACACAACTGGAAGAGAAGTCTTCATACTGACCAGATTCCAGGCTGCAGCATCCCCTCATTCAGAAAGCTTTCTCCTCATTTCACCATGGTTCTGCCCTCATTTCATTTCACTCCTTGTACCCATGTTCCAGCTCTCTGCTCTGCCAAGTTAATGGCAACTCTCTTTGTTCCAACTGCCGTTCCCACTGTCATTTCACTCCTTTGACATTTTGGTGTACATGCAAATATTGTGGAAGTGCCAATTTAATACTTAGGAGCACTCTTGGAGATAACACACCGTGAATACTTGCCCGTGGTTTAAAAAACTAAGCATGGCCAATCCACCTACTCCGCACATCTTTGGGTTATGGGACTGAGACCCACGCAAACACTGGGAGAATTCACAAATTCCACATGGACAGGATCAAACCCTGGTCCTCGGCACCATGAGACAGCAGTGCTTACCACTGCGCCACTGTGCAGCCCAGTACTTGCCCTTGTTTTTGCAGGAGGCCCCAGAATCTACCTATTGCCTCACAATGCACTCCGCGCCGCCTCACCTGTGCTTTTGCCGAAGTATTAGGCAGGTGTAGCAGCACAAAGAGGCCTAAAAGGAGGCTTCAGAGCGCTCAAAATGTGAACACTGGGATGGCCAGTACCACTGGACTGAGGCTCACTCAGAAAGTCAACTGTTGACAATCACGACTTGAGGGAACTTGACTGAAGGGCAGAAAGTTTCACGAGGATAGCTGAAGTAAATTGCAATATTGCTTCACATTAAACAAGGAAATCATAATCAGGAGCCACAACGTTAAACTGGTGAAACACTTCTCAAAGAACAGGGATTTAAAAAATGCTTTTCCAGGAAAAAGGTGAGGGACATTTGGAGTAATCTATTTGGGAAGCAAGCAGAGACAAAAAGAGTAAGGACATGCCAGATGTAGGTGGATGGATGCTATAATAGGGTTTGCGTACTAGAGGAAAGGACTTTGATGGATTGGATGATACACTCAGCATTTGCAAAACCTGTGTTCAAAACAGAAGGCAGAATTTCAATAGCAGGCGAGTACATTTTCAAACACGAGGTTGGATTTTAATAGTTCTCGCTGGCTTAATTAAGGAACATTGAGGACACTAATAGTTCAAGGACATGCTCTAAGCCAGGACTGATATTTTGAAATGCTGTTAATTGGCATTAACATTCACTGAACACCTATGAATTTAAGCTAAGCATGTGTGTACACATTGATGTGAAAGAAGTCTGAGAGATAGACTGCACTTGAAGTACTGTACAGAGATATACCATTACCTCTGTATCAAAGTAACATCTGGGCTTTAACCAGCAGTCTTAGCCAAGGTCAGCTGCACCGTTGAGCCTTTGGGAAAAGCAAATTGCATTTTAATTACATATCTTGATCAGTTACTTCAAACTGTGCTGTGTTTCAACATTATTTGAATCTTCAAGTACCTCTTCTACCTCCCACTATGCTGGCACTTAGCTCTCCCTTTGAGAACCCATGTCAATATTTCCACTGAGTTCTTCCGCTAAATTTACAAGCTGGAAATCTGTGTACAATGTATTAGCCTTGTCACGAACCTTCAAAACTTTTCAAATCAATTTGGAAAAAGGAGCAACATCAGAAGGCTGCATACTTCTTGTGGGATTTGGGAATTCTGCTAACCTTGGGAGTATTTGAGTTCCAATGTTAGTTGGAGAAATAACTTTTGTTCAGGCCCTTGGTGCACAATCCATTTAACTTACTGACCTCTCTTGATAAAGCTTTTGTTCTTGTTTAGAAGTTTCTATTGGATTAACTATATTGACTTTGCAATTCTATATATCTCTCTCTCTCCCTACTTCAACTTATTCAAAACTTGGCTGCCTCTATCCTATCCTGCATCAAGGGCTGGACATTCACTACCAAAGCAGGTAGCTGGGGAAATTTCTAAACTCAACAGACCCACCTCGGTGGGAAGTGCTCCATCAAACCCAACATTTTCTCCAGGGAGGGCTGATGTGGGATCGAGTCCGACCCACCAACCCTGGAAGCTGATCAGAAGCAGCCACAGAAGTGGATGAATGTCACTTAGTGCCAGCTGTTTGCTTATATATTAGGCTCTCCCCCACCCACTCCACATGCCAACGTCTGTCCTTACCCACTGCAATGGCACATCATATCCTCCATGCTACCTGATGTCAATGTCATGCCAATTCATCCAGTATATACCCTGTACAGGACGAATGAATAACAACGGCTTGTGTGGAACTGTTTAAAAAACATTAATTCATAATTTTCTTGAAAAAATCTGCTGTTGCGACAACCCTGGAAGAGTGTCAATCAATGAGATTTTAAAGTATCAATAACAGAAACTATGCGTGCTTGATACTGCTTCATCATGCGCAAATAAACATTGACAAAAGAGATTACAGAACAAAATACCTTATAATAACGTCATAAACCTACCAAGCTTCTGTAAATATGTGTCAACAACTTCACTAACGTAATCCCTTTATGTGAGTCTGGGCTCTCAGGCATTCCACTAAACATTGGCAGAATGGGGTTGGGAATCCTGGAATAGATCACACCTGCCAGTTTTAAATGACTGTGAAGTCCTTATGACTCGATGAAAACCCAGCCCCAAGACTCACTTACTCATTACCTACATTAGCTCAAAAATATCTGACCATTTCAAATTTCGAAGTTTCATCTTGTGTTTGTACTTCCATAGCCTTGACCATTCTTATCTCTGTAGCCTCCTTCATGACTACAAGAACTTAACTTCTGGACTCTTTATTAATCTGCCTCAAATTGCTTTGCCTTCCTCCTCACCTCTTCTTTCATCCAACTAGCAGGCCAGAGACTGGGAATTCTGAGAGGGCTAACTCATCTCCTGATTCCCTAAGTTTCTCCACCATTTACAAGACACTAGTCAAGCATGTGATGGAATAATCTCCACTTACCTGGATGAGTGCATCTCCAATACAACTCACGACCATCCAGGACAATGCAACCTATTACAATCCCGGGCCAGACCCCAACAGTTGCTAGGATACTGGGCAGAAACCCCAATATTTTATTCAATTTGTAAGCCTGTGAGGAAAGGATATTTCGCTCCAAGGGTGATTTGATGCACAAATAGGGAAATGGTACATCAAAACAAGCTTTATTACTAACACAGGCTTAAAACTAACTTTAACATCATAAAGAAAATAACTTATAATTACCATTTAAACAATGCTTAACAATGAAATGAAACACAAACTCCTAACTGCTGTCTTTTATCTCCACTCAAGCAACACCTGACTGCTTCAGCCCCTGGCTCCTCCCGTCAACTGCATCATCTTACAAAAACTAAATACAAATGCTGCGACTTAATGGAAAAATTTCCAACTGTCATTTCGGGCATGGCTTCCTGGGTGTTTGCCGACTGCCGCGATTGCGGCCCATGTTTAACGGCACTTATTGGCAAAAATTAGCTCCCACGAGCTTCACGCCGCTACTGGCTGCTCCGCCAGTTGATTCACCAGACTCGTGCCTGGCAGCTCCCCACTAACAAGGGGGAGCTGCTTTTAAACACTCCCTCACAATTCCTAGTCAGCATACGAGCATGGCACATGTGCTTCGGGAATGCCGATCGAGCGAGGCTTTTGGATGCTGTGGAACGAGATGGGCTATCTTGTTCCCCCGAAGGGTCAGAGAACCAACTGAAGGCCGCCAAGGGGAGACAATGGCAGTCAGTTCGGGCAGCATGACCAGGAGGACCGCTGTACAGTGCAGGGAGAAGACCAACGATCTCCACTGAGCCACAAGTGTAAATTAACATCGGCCCTCTGGCATCAGTTGGGAGGTGGAATCAGTTCCTCCTGCTATCCCCTGGCCTCCGAAAACTTCCATCCCCCTCCCTCCACCATGTCAGCAGCTGGCATCTCGCACCGTCCCCACATCTGATCACTTGTGCTGGTGCCCCAGCATACCCTGGCACCCACCAGCACAACCCCTCCATGTCCAGGTCCAGTGCCTACACATGGCACCTGCCATAAACCCCCTGATGCACCAAGTGTCCTCTCTCTGTCTCCCCCCAGGAGAAGTTAGCCCATAATAGGTGTGAAAGGGCCCAGACGGGCAGCAGAGTTCCAGATTTCAGAGTCCTCTCCTCCTATGAGGAACAGGCCCTCATGAGAACACCTTGGAGGAGACACACACTTCAGTGGGCAACACCAGTGGACAGGCTTCTGGGGCATAGTTTGGTTAGCACCACACAGATGCTGGTGCGCATCAGGTGGAGGCAGGAACATCCAAGGGAGTCAGCAGTCAGAGGTCTGCTGGTTCCCAGACTCTGCTGAGTCCCAGTCAGATACCGAGCCTCTGGGCAAGGTTACCCCTGGAGCTCACGCAGACACTAGGGCATGGCCAAGAGATTCAGGAGTGGATGTCAGCAACACTCCAATGAATGGAGGAGTCCCAACACCTACAGGTGCAGGAGATGGCCCCGGCAATGCGTGGCACTGAGGCTAACAGTGCTAGGGTGGCGACCACAGTGGAAAGCCTGGAGCGCCTTGAGTCGTGGTGACAAGGCGTAGCTCAGTCTGTGATGGCCTGGCTGAGGGCCTCTATGTCATGTCCCAGTCGATGAGGGACATGTCCCAGATGCAGGTGGACATTGCCGAGGTACACCAGAGCATGTCCCAAACGTAGGTGGCCAGATGATGCAGAGGCCTCTGGAGCTCACTCCAGCTGTTCCTCCAACCCATGGAGATCCCCAGGGCCATACGGGCACTGTCCGGGAGGAAGGAGTGCTGGAGATCAACCTGATTGTCTGCAATCAGGGAGACAACGGTGGTCTCCACCTCGCCCAAACCACCCATTCCTGACCTTGGACAGTGTGGCCTGGGCCCTCTGGTTCCAGATCCTCGAGAGGATGTCTGCCAAGAGCATCAAATGCCACAGAGCGCAAGAAGCAGCAGGTCGCCTCCTCCACTGATGTGTATCCCGGGGATACACCTGGACGTAGCAGTAGAGCACAGAAGATTAAGAAGGTTGAGGAGCACTGAGTGGACATGGGGAGGATGTGGAGGGCACTCTCTGAAGCTAGGGACAATGGAAGTACCAAATGCTCACCAATGAACATGTTACACCTGATACATGTGAAGCCGCTGTCACGTTATTATGCACGGCCTTGCACCCCCACCCTCGGGCACAGTGGTCCAAGATCAAGAGATGCAGCGGATGGGTGTGAGTGTGCTGTCAGCAAAAAGACAGGAGTCAGGCTTTGGCATTGACTGAGGAACATCAGAGACACCTCACAGTGGGTTATCATCAATCTCCTGCCTTGTATCTTAACCTGCTGACAGTGCCGACACAGGCCCATCATCCTTGAATGATGTAACACAGACCCTCGGAGTGTGGGACTGGGTGGGCAGAGGTTGTGGGAGGGTCATCAAATGGATGGGAAAGATGGGGAGGATAGTGGTTAATGGAGGGAGGGGGTGAATGGGGGGAGTTGAGGGTGGAAGAGGATGAGCTGACTGACAAAGCATTGTCCTGAGACGTAGACGAGGATGAGGGCCTCCCTGGCCCTCCGGGCATGCCGTACTCTTGACACCTCCTGTCCTCCATCCTCCAGCTGCTCCCGCTGGTCCTCCCCGGGCTTGTCCTCCAGCCCCTCTTGGTACAGCCCCTCCTCATCCACCTCAGACAAGTCTGCATGTCCCTCCTCCTCATACTCCAGCATGTTGCCCTGCTGCTGTGCCATGTTGTGGAGGGCAAAGCAGACTACCTTAAGGCATGAGACCATCTGGGGGGTGTACTTCAGCTCATCGCCAAAGCGGTCCAGGCACCGGAACCATATTTTCAGCTGTTCGATCAATGCACCGTTCCATGACAGCATGGGTGGCAACATGTGCCTTGTTATATCAAGTCTTCGCCTCGGTCTCCAGCCTCCGCACTGGAGTCATCATCCAGAACCTCAGCCAGTACCCCTTATCCCCCAAGGGCCAACCCATCATCCTAGGGTAGTCCTTGAAAACGCCGGGGATCTCCGCGTATCCCAGGATGTAGCTGTCATGCACAATCCCTGGGAAGCATGCACATAGGTGCATGATCCGGAGATGGTAGTCACACATCAGCTGAACATTCAGGGAGTGAGACCCCTTCTGGCTCCCAGACTGCCTGGTGCAAGCAAGGCGACATGTGTGCCATCTGGACCTGGGGCATTCCGGCATGGCGGAGAATCCTGCTGCCCGGGTATATGGATGGGCTTTGTCCAGTTCAAAGTTGATACAGTCACCTGCTCAGGCATACAGGGCATCTGTGACCTCACGGTTGCACTTGTGGGCTGTAGATTGTGAAATGTCGCGCAAGACCCCGCTCAATCCCTGGAAGAACTGGTGGCATAAAAGTTCAGGTCTGTAGTGAACTCCACGGCCACCGAGAGCAGGTGACCTCCTCCTCCTCCACGGGGTGCAAATTCCGTGAGGACATGGCACAGATGCCTCATCATCTCCTTGTTAAGACCGAGTCTCCTGCGGCACATGCTGTCCGTCATCTGCTTGTACGACCGACAACATCTGTACACCTTGGGCTGTCGCTGGTGTCCCTCTCCAGGTCCCTCCTTGGCCTGATGGACCGAATCTGGCTGTGTGGGCTGCCACCAACCCACGAGTGCTGCCGCTGCAGGGGCGACAACATCATCCCTTGTGGTATCTGTGGAGAATTGGAGAAGGAGAGAGATCGACAATCATTTCGGGCTTCCACCCTGAGACCCTCAAATTCCCAAGCCTCCCCCACCCTTGCGTGTCCCGCCTTCTCTCAGAGTGCCATCCACTGAGCCAGTTGTGCTGGAGAACCCTGCTCTGTACACTCACCCCATGCCACATCAGGAGTTCCTAAATCCCAGACCCCTGCCGGGAACATTAGGGAGACCAAACTCCGATGCCCTCTCCTGATCCACATACTCAGAATGTGATCGTGGGGATATCCCCAGTGATGAAACCCAGCTCCTGAGTGTCTGACAGTTGCCAATGCGGCCAGGGTTCAGCCGAAGTGCCCAGGCTTCGCAATTTGGTAGGAATGCGAGGCAATAACATTCGTCTGAGACATGGCATGTGTACCCAGGAGAATGGACTTGGGAGCTGTGGATTACTCACATAACTAACAATGCCAATTCCTTATCAGAAATAGTCTTTAGCTGTGCAGCAAGAGGCTGCTCATAGTCAAAGGGAGGTAAAGTTACCTTCAGCATATAACTAAGAACAGTCTCTTTCCTGGAAGGTTTTGGTAGGACAGACAGGCAGCAGCTGTAGTTGCCCCTGTTATGGGTATACACAATTTGGAGGATGGCTTGTAGGCTCTGCAGATGTTGAACCCATCACCCTCCCAGCCAAGGGTGATCCCGACCTATGATGCCCAGCCTCCCTGCCCAGCCCCCCCCCCCCCCGGCCATGCACTGGGGCAATAGCTCCATGCCCCTGGACGGCACGTCAGGGATTGGAAATGGCTACTCACCTCCTCAGATCCTCTCAGCAACCATTGCCCCAGTTTCACGTTTTTAAAAGGAGTGCTAAACAATGCCCATGTGATTGCTCGCTGTGGAGCTGATTAGTTCCCGGGAGGCCATTACATTGGACTTCAATCTCGTCAATGAGTTGGAGTTTGATCTTAATTGGTGTCAAAGACCTCCTCGTCACGTTTGGGCAATATATATAGTACAATATATATCTGAAATTCCCACATTCATCACATGCCCACTTAATCAGCACCCCATTGGGCATCTTAAACATTCACTCCCTCCACCACCGAGACACCATGGCTGCCAAGAGTGCTGTCTACAAATATACTGCAGCAACTTAGCAAGGTTTCTTCAAAAGCACCACTCAAACCCGTAACTTCTACCACCAGAAGCTGTTTTGAATCGTTAGTGAGTGTTCTCCGACTTTTGTATCTTCTGTCCGATGGAAGAGGTTGGAAGGGAGAATAACACAGGTGGGAGGGGTCTTTGATCATGCTGCCCACTTTCCCAAGGCAGCGGGAGGTGTAGACAGAGTCAATGGATGGGAGGCGGGTTCGCGTAATGGAGTGGGGTGTGTTCACGACTCTCTGTAGTTTTTTACGGTCTTGGGACGAGCAGTTGCCATACCAAGCTGTGATGCAGCCAGATAGGATGCTTTCTATGGTGCATCTGTAAAAATTGCTAAGAGTCAATGTGGACGTGCTGAATTTCCTTAGTTTCCTGAGGAAGTATAGGTTAACGGGACGGGGCCAGGGAGTGGGCCATAAAATATGACGAGCCCTTCAAGGCTCCAATGACTTTGACAGAATGTGAGACCTTACTGGTGGGAGGGGCTGTAAAGTCCCACCCTGAGTTCCTGTGCTCTGAAGTTCTCAGCTTAAGTCCTCACTGCTCCATCTACCTCTCCTCCTTTAAGACCAAGCTTTTGGTGACTCTCATCTTTCCTATTTGCCACGAAACCTGGTCTTTATCACAGTGGCTGGCGAATATAGGACATTTTACTTTAAATACACTACACAAATCCAGCTGTTGTTATTAATTTTCCTTCTGTTTTTCTCCTGCAGGTAATGGCAGTTCCAATGGTACATCATACAAGTAGGATGTAAAGGATCTTAAATAAACAAAGAGAGATAAAGGATAGAAGGTTATATTCAGAAAATCCCTACAGAGCAGAAAGAAACCATTTGGACTATTGAGTCTTCACTGACCTTCCGAAAGAGCACTCGACCCATGCCCAGTCCCCCGCCCTACCCGTGTAACCTAACCTACACATTTTTGGATTCTTAAGAGGCAATTTAGCATGATTAATCCACCCAAGCTGCACATCTTTGGACTGTGGGAGGAAACTGGAGCACCCGGCGGAAACCCACACAGAAATGGGGAGAACGTGCTTACTCGTCACACAGTCACCTGTGCTGACCTGTGCTGTCGCTCACCCAAATGATTGTTCTTGACGAGTAAGTCCAGGTGATGAGTGCTGTCAGGATATTTTATCATGGAGCAGAACTTAATATTATTCCCACCTAATGTCCACGTATCCACATTTTCCAGCAAGTATCAGCAGCAGAGACAACATAGGGGTACTGAGCCAAGTTCTAACCTTGAATGAGATCATCAAAGCCAGTCAAAATTGTAAGCTGAGTTTGGAATATTATATGGCTCACTTCCAAGCCAAGCAAACAGAGGAGCCTATTCAATGCTTTCTCTGCTATTGGGAATCTGGACAGAATATTTAGATGAGGCAAAATATTAAGATCAAATGGAAATAGTTGTCAAATCATTGTATTTGAAGACATTCTAAAATTCTAGCACAATGTCCAGAATTTTACATGTCTGGCCTGGACATGTGTCCGACCTGGAAGTGCTTAAAATCTTACGAGAAGATGAGGAGAACGTTTCCTGATGTCATAGAGCACGCACACGATTTCGAGTTGGGACGACATGAGCACAAATCGGAGGTGCTCCCGCTGACAATTAAAAGGCCAAATAAGGCATTAAAAGCCCATTTGATTGGGTTTTTATCCCTCCTGTATGATTTTTAGCTCATTGCATGGGGAAAACGGATAGGTGTTCACACGGTTGCACAGTGGTTAGCGCTGTCGCTTCACAGAGCCAGGGTGCGGCTTGGGTCACTGTCTGTGCGGAGTCTGCACGTTCTCCCTGTGTCTGCGTGGATTTCCTCCGGGTTCTCCGGTTTCCTCCCACATGTCCCAAAAAGACGTGCTGTTAGGTGAAGTGAACATTCTAAATTCTCCCCCTGTGTACCCGAACAGGCGCCGGAATGTGGCTCATGTGTTAGGCAGGTAGGTTCGATGTGGGCTGCACTTGATGTAGGGAAGCTAGAAACAGACGTCTAACACTGGAGAAGATCCAACACTGTTTTATTCAACAATAGAACTGATGTACATATTCAGCTTTGGGTCGACACTATACTGAACTGACTGGAGACCTTGTAGTAGCCTGACCAGGCTTACTAGCTACCGCATGGTGTTTGCACTTGCTAGTTCGTGGACTCTGACTGTCTCAGTGGCTGGGTCCCGAGAGAGCGAGAAACCTACTGCCCTCTGGCTTTACAGTGGTAGTGTCCTGTTTGTGATTGGCTGCACAGTGTTGTGTGCTTACTGATCATCCTGTGCGTCAACCACTGCCTGACTGCATCTCATTATATACATGAGTGGATATTATGACATCTCCCCCCCTTTTTTATTTGATAAATAAATATTAAGGTGTGCGTGCGTATATATATGTATGCCTGACTATATACAAAAGGTGTCTAAATGAACGTATATACATAGGAAGGTGTTGATAGTGCAGATACATGGCAAGCAAAACAATATTTACAGAGGTTAAATCGATGAAGTCACAAAATGTACAAAAGTTCAGTCTCCAGATTCAGTCTTTGTGGTGGCCGACGGATTCTTGTCGATCGCCGCGGAAGTAGATCAGGAGCTTCTTGCACGTGGATAGGCAAGATCGCTGCCATCGCGGTGGTCGCATGGGCCGGCAAGATTGCTGGTAAGATCGGTGGCCTCGTGGCAGGGTACGTCCGGAGGAAGCATTGTAGACGGCGGGGCACTTCGGTCAGGTAGCGGACGTGGAACTCTTCGCAGTGCCCGTCTGTTGCGCTGTAGCAGGGAGCCATCAGCCATGCGGACAAGGAACGATTTTGGGGCCACTTGGTTGATCACAACAGCTGTGGCTGACCAACCGCCCTCAGGCAATTGGACATGAACATGATCAGTTGGGGCCAGCTCGGGTAGATCCGTGGCATGAGCATCGTATGTGGCCTTCTGTTGGGCCCGTGACTGCTGCATTTTCTGTAAGACCGTGAGGTGGTCAAGGTCTGGAACTTGGATGGCTGGAATTGTGGTCCTCAGAGTGTGATTCATGAGCATCTGCGCTGGAGACAACCCAGTGGACAGTGGGGTTGCCCTGTATGCCAGCATCACCAAGTTGAAGTCGGAGCCTGAGTCTGCAGCTTTGCACAGTAACCACTTTACAATATGGACCCCTTTCTTGGCCTTCCCGTTTGACTGCGGGTAGTGGGGACTGGAGGTTACGTGACGGAAATTGTAGGACTATGCAAAATCAGACCATTCCAGGCTGTTAAAGCAAGGACCGTTGTCGCTCATTACCGTGAGCGGAATCCCATGCCTGGCGAACGTTTCTTTGCAGGCTTTGATTACCGCCTTCGACGTGAGGTCGGACAGTTTCACCACTTCTGGGTAACTGGAGAAGTAGTCGACCAGGAGTACGTAGTCACGCCCCTTGGCGTGGAAAAGGCCTACACCTACTTTGGACCACGGAGAGGTCACAATCTCGTGCTGTTGCAGCGTTTCCTTGGGTTGAGCTGGTTGAAACATCTGACAGGTAGGGCAGTTGAGGACTGTGTCGGCAATGTCCTGGCTGATACCCGGCCAATAGACCGCCTCCCGAGCTCCGCATCGGCATTTCTCGACCCCAAGGTGACCCTCATGGAGTTGGCCCAGCACCATAGCACGCATACTCTGAGGAATTACGATCCTGTCGAGTTTCAGAAGGATTCCCTCCACCACCGTCAGGTCGTCATTTACGTTATAGAACTGGTGACATTGTCCCTTCTGCCAGCCATTGGTAAGGTGCTGCATCACACGCTGCAGCAGAGGATCCTTGGCCGTCTCCTCATGAATTTGGACCACCCGTTCGTCAGAGGCCGCAAGGTTGGTGGCACACAACTGCACTTGCGCTTCTACGTGGCAGATGAAGTCACTTAATTCACACGGTGTGGTAATGGACCTGGATAGGGCATCTGCAACAATTAGCTCTTTGCCTGGCGTGTAGACAAGTTTGAAGTCGTAGCGGCGTAGCTTAAGAAGAATTTGCTGTAACCGAGGTGTCATGTCATTTAAATCCTTCTGGATTATATGGACTAGAGGACTGTGGTCCGTTTCTACCGTGAATTTTGGCAGGCCGTAAACATAGTCGTGAAACTTGACTCTCCCTGTCAGGAGGCCCAGACACTCCTTCTCAATCTGAGCATACCGTTGCTCAGTTGGCGTCATGGCCCTGGAGGCATACGCCACTGGAGCCCAGGACGAGGAGTCATCTTGCTGAAGGAGCACCGCCCCAATGCCGTCCTGGCTTGCATCAGTCGATATCTTGGTTTCCTTGGTTGGGTCGAAGAACGCTAGAACCGGGGCTGTGGTGAGCTTTGCTTTCAGCTTACACGATTCCTCTTCATGCGTGTGCAGACACTGGAATTCCGTCGACTTCTTGACGAGATGGCGGAGGGCCATGGTGTGGGATGCCATGTTGGAATGAATTTCCCGAGGAAGTTGACCATCCCGAGGAAGCAGAGGACCGCCTTCTTGTCATCCGGGGTCTTCTGGCCGCACGCCCTGCTGCGAGATGTGGTCACCCAGGAACTTAATATCCTATTGATCAAATAAGCACTTGGCCCTGTTGAGCTGGAGACCATGTTCCTGAATTCTCTGGAATACCTTCTTGAGGCGAGCGATGTGTTCCTGGGGCGTTGTGGACCAGATAGTTACGTCGTTAACGTATACTCGCACCCCCTCGATGCCCTCCATCATCTGCTCCATGATGCGGTGAAATACTTCGGAGGCAGATATGATCCCAAAAGGCACCCGGTTGTAGCAGTAGCGACCGAACGGGGTGTTGAACGTGCACAGCTTGCGACTGGACGTGTCGAGCTGTATTTGCCAAAAACCCTTGGAGGCGTCCAGCTTAGTAAAGAATTTGGCATGAGCCATCTCACTGGTCAATTCTTCACGTTTTGGTATCGGGTAATGATCCCGCATGATGTTGCGGTTTAGATCCTTAGGGTCAATGCAAATGCGAAGCTCCCCTGACGGCTTCTTTACGCAGACCATGGAGCTGACCCAGTCTGTTGGCTCTGTGACCTTCGCTATGATGCCCTGGTCTTGGAGGTCCTGTAATTGCTTCTTCAGACGATCCTTGAGGGGTGCCGGCACCCGGCGTGGTGCATGAATTACAGGGGTGGCGTTCGGCTTGAGCAGGATTTTATATCAGAATGGGAGCGTGACCAATCCATCAAATACACTGTGGTACTGCGTGATAATGTCATCTATGTCGGTTTGCAAGTTTCCATCAGGCGAGGCCGTCGCCGGTGATGATGACATGGTGTGGACTCGCTGAACCAGGAGCACCGAGCAGGGACGCTCTGTCAGGCCCGACGATTAAAAACCACAGTGTTGCCTTGATCGCCTTGTTGGATACCCCTAGTTGACAGGAGCCACTGGCAGCTATGGCATTGCCATTGTAGTCAAGGAGCTGGCAGGCAGGTGGAAGAATGCTTGGTCTGGCACGGATGGTGTTGAGGTCGGATTTTGAGATGAGGTTCGCTGAGGCTCCAGTGTCCAGTTTAAATCGGATGTGAGCCTTGTTAACTGTGAGGACAGCACACCACTCGTCATCGGGATCCACACTGAGGATCGAGAGGCGTTTTGCCGTTGTGGTGGAAGCAGCGCATGTGTAGTTATGATGCCCACCCGGTATGGGGACTTGAGGCACTCAGCATCAGGGTCTGTTGGGCTGTCGGGATCGGAATCTGGCATGCTTTGTTGTACTGAGCGGACACTTCTGCGCCGCAGGTGGGATCGCTGGCTGCTGAGCGGTGGAGCAGATCTGCAAAGGGCTGCGTAGTGGCCAAGCTTGCCACACTGTTGACACCGGCGTCCTTTTGCCAGACAGTGCCACTTTAAATGGGCGGAGCCACAATTCGGCCACGTCATGACGCCGACGTCAGCCCGTTCCGTGTGCAACCGCGCATGTGCAGTGTGGTCGGTCGACGTACGCACCTGCGCAGTCGGGTTGTCGAGCTCGTCGTCCACTCGGTCGTGGCATGCATGTGCAGGGACCTTGGAAAAGCGCGTGAAATGGCCGCTCTCCTCAATGCTCAGGCCCTGCATTTGTGCTGTGGCCTGCACTCGTTCCACCTCGTGGGAAGCCAGCTTTGCAGTTTCTGCCGCCCTGATGTGGGAGTAATGATTCCTAGCATGCTCATGGACAACGCACGTCTCGATAGCGACAGAGAGGGTCAACTGTTTGACTTTCAGGAGCTGCTGACGAAGGGAGTCGGAATGCACCCCAAAAACGATCTGATCCCGGATCATGGAATCAGCCGTCGAGTCATAGTTACATGACTGCGCGAGGATGCGGAGATGGGTCACGAAGGACTGAAAAGGTTCATCCTTACCCTGAAGCCTCTGCCGGAAAACGTACCGTTCAAAGCTCTCATTCACCTCAATGTTGCAGTGGCTGTCAAACTTCAGCACGACTGTTTTGAATTTTGTTTTGTCTTCGCCGTCAGCGAACGTATGGGAGTTGTAGATGTGGGTGGTGTGGTCCCACGCGGTGGAGAGAAATAGCGCGATCTTCCTGGCATCCGATGCTGCTTCGAGGTCGGAGGCCTCGATGTACAAGAGGAACTTTTGCTTGAAGATTTTCCAATTGGCACCGAGGTTGCCGGAGATGCGGAGTTGCGGAGGAGGCTGGATGTTTTCCATTTCACCGGAATGCTGCTTGCTGGTCAATGCTGATTCACTCGAGGTAGTTCCGTCAAGATCAGTATCACTCTGGTACCATGATGTGTTAGGTAGGTAGCTTCGATGTGGACTGCACTCGATACAGGGAAGCTAGAAACAGACGTCTAACACTGGAGAAGATCCAACACTGTTTTATTCAACGATAGAACTGATACACATATTCAGCTGTGGGTCGACACTATACTGAACTGACTGGAGACCTTGTAGCAGCCTGACCAGACTTACTTGCTACCGCATGGTGTTGGTGCTTGCTAGCTCGTGGACTCTGACTGTCTCAGTGGCTGGGTCCCGAGAGAGCGGGAAACCCAGTGCCCTCTGGCTTTATAGTGGTAGTGTGCTGTCTGGTGATTGGCTGTGTTGTGTGCTTACTGGTCATCCTGTGTGTCAATCACTGCCTGTCTGCATCTCATTATATACATGAGCGGATATTATGACAGTGGCGACAAAGGGATTTTCACAGTAACTTCATTGCAGTGTTAATGTAAGTCTACTTGTGACAATAATAAAGATTATTATTATTATGTTTTTTTCCATTTCCTCATCCAAGAGCGACGTAAAAGGCCTCCAGAGCGGTAGCAGTGTTTCTATGTTCGGGTTTGTCACTGTGTGAATATAGAGTTTAGCCTGAGTTTCCTAGCTATTGTTTAGCATTTGATGCGTGACTTTCAGCATTTCAGGTCTTCCTTGGAAGGTTCTCCCGAGGATTGGAGGACGATGTTCCATCATTTGGAAGGCGCTGAGCCTCTGCACCTGCTCCAATGGGGATAGTGTACTTCACTGTAGGACCTCCTCTGAAGAGGAAGAGAGGAGTAGGATGGAGAGGAGGTGATGTGAGTATAGGCAGAGTCCCAGGCAGAGGCCTGTCAGAGTTTGTGGCATGGGCTCAGTTTGTGGAGGGCCAGCAGGGAGACCAAGCAAGGTGGGAGAGGATGTTGAAGCCACCACTCCCAAGTGGCTAGGTTATACAGGCAGCACGCCGACTACTTGCTGTCTGGACTCCAGTACAACAAGAGGCTCTGCCTCTCCAAGGACACAATGGCATCAGTTTGTGACATGATAGGGACAAAATCACCACTCAACGGCTTTCAAGAACACTCCATACCCCTGGTGTTGACGGTCACAGTGGCCCTCAACCTCTGCGCCTCTGGTTCATTTCAGGGCTAAGTGGGGGAATCTGTGCAAGTTCTCGCAATCAGGACATGTAGTTCTGTCAGGCTAGTGACCAACTTCAGACATACCCACACTTTCATCAACTACCGGGCTTTCATTAACTACCAGGCAGACAAAGGCAACCAGGTGGAGAGAGCACGAGGGCCCACAGTGATGGTTGGGTTCCCCTGCACCCAAGGTATTATAGATTGCACTCCTGTGGCCATCAGGGTGCCAGCAGGAGAGCCTGGAGCTTTTGTCAACAATAAGGCTGTTAGGATATCAGATCAGACCCCAACTTTCTTTAGGATATGGGACGAGCACCCCAAACAATTTTTCGATTTGTAAAACTGTGAGGAAAGGATACTTCACCCTAGAGTGATGACTGTGACCAACAGAATTATTTTATGTTCAAACAAACTTTAATTTAAACACAAAAATAACTACATTAATATCAAATAAGTATATTTACAATCATCAGTTCAACAGTTCTTAAATAAAAGGAAAAATTTTAACTTACTATCTGCACCTGCTACCAATTCCAATGAAACGACTCAATACAATTCAAATGTCACTTACAAATACATTTAGCAAAACATGTTACTTGCATATCTGTGTAGACATTTGGGGTGGGATTTTCTGACCCCCCCGCTGGGTCGGAGAATCCCCGGGGGGCAGCGCGAATCCCGCCCCGACGGCGGCTGCGTATTCTCCGGCGGCTTTTTTTGGGCGGGGGCGGGATTCACGCCATGCCGGTCGGGGTCCGTTGGCAGCGGCCCCCCGGCAATTCTCCGGGCCCCGAGGGGCCGTCCAGTTTTGGCCAGTTCCGCCGGCGTGGGTTACGTATGGTCCCACACGGTAGGACCTGGCAGGTAAGTCGGTGCGGGCGGTACTCGGGGGGGGCGTGGGGGGATCCGACCCCGGGGGGGGGACCCCCATGGTGGCCGGGCCCACGATCAGGGCCCACCGATCTGCAGGCCGGCCTGTTCCGTGGGGGCACTTCTTCCTTCCGCGCCAGCCCCTGTAGGGCTCCGCCATGGCCGGCGCGGAGAAGAGAACCTCCTGCGCATGCACCAAAATACACCAGCCGGTGGAACCACGCCGTCCCTTTGGCGCATGCGCTAACTTGCGCCATCTCTTCGGCGCCGGCTGGAGCGGCGCCAAACCCTCCGCCGTCCACCTAGCCCCCGAGACAGGTGAGAATTCCTCACCTTGGGGGCCCGTTGACGCCGGAGTCGTTGCCGCCGGTTTTCCCGCTGGCATGGGGACTTAGTCCCCGGAAGGGAGAATCCCGCTGTTGGAGCGCAAGACCCTTCCAAAAGCAGATCCAGTACACTTCTGTCTTGTCAGACCCTCCTGTTCAACCTAACAGCATTTGGCAAAACTACAAACTATAGGCAGACCTGGCTTCTCCTCTAAATTACATCATCTGGACCCCACTAAGATTCCTCATCACCTACTAAGCTTGGACTAAATATAATCCCTCATAAATTGTCTACTCACCAGGGAAATGCCAGCAATCAAAACAATATCCCATTAGCCATCTCTCTACAAACAATTCAATGGTTAAAACCAATCATTACCCCATCTTTTACGACTCCTTGATTACAGCTTTAGTAGACACACTGTCTGTATGTATTTTAAACCAGGGTTTTTCATAATATTACTGCCACAAATGTAAAATATAAATGTATAATAATTTCTACATTCAGTACAAAGGGTACCACTCAATGAGCATACAGGCTGACTGTGACCACAGGACACAGATTCTACAAGTCTGAAACCTTTATCCAGGAAGTTCACAGGATTCAAACATCTTACAGCATCCTCAGATACCAAAGCTGTTTGTGGCTCATGCAAGATTAGATGGAAGGCTCCTGGGTGACAAGGGCTATCCCTTGAAGAGGTGGCTGATGACCCCACTCCGTCACCCAGGAACTGAGGCAGAGGAGAGATACAACAGGAATCATGGGTCCACAAGAGTGATGGTAGACAGGACCATCAGGCTGCTCGATGGGCTAAATAGCTGGCTTTTAAAGCAGACCAAGGCAGGCCAGCAGCACGGTTCAGTTCCCATACCAGCCTCCCCGAACAGGCGCCGGAATGTGGCGACTAGGGGCTTTACACAGTAACTTCATTGAAGACTACTTGTGACAATAAGCGATTTTCATTTTCATTTCGATGTGCTTCTGATGTTTTAACTGACCTGGGGGATTATTGTAATATCGACCAGAGCGAGTTTCCCTCATAGTAGTCCTGTGCTGGGCCCTGCACAATGTAGCTCTGACAGCGGGCGACCCAACGGAGGCTGAGGTGAGCGAGACAGGACCACAGGCCCAGGAGGATGAATGCAGTGATGGGTCAGAGGATGAGCTTAGGATCGCACAGGGTGATGATAGGAACATTCAGGGAGCAGGGACACGAGCGATGCTTTGATCCAGTGAACATTCATCTAGGAGGCTGACTAAATCCAATGATAATATCTTACTCGCTATAAAGCTTTCCTTAAGAGGCCAACCCAGAAATCCTACACCATACAAAGCCCTCAGCTTACAAGCCTGTGCAACATCTGGCCAGTGTATCAAGAATGCGGCCACCTCAGCCCATTGAATTGAGAAAAATGTTTGTGACTTCAAATCAACAAACATTCCAAATTTAACACAAAACTCAAAGTAATGAGCGCAAATAATGCCATCCATGACACATCAGTGGGTGCAGCATTTTGGTGCCCCCCCACCCCACCTCACTGGCAGTGGCATTGGAAGCAGCCTGTTGACTTTGTTGTCCTGGTGACCGTGATGACCATGGCTGTCATCCTCTGGTCGGCAGAACCAGCATTGGCTCCGGCTCAAAGAAACATCCAGCCCCATGGCTGGGCATTCCTCAGACATCATGGCATCATTAGGCAGAGGGACGGAAGAACTGGTGCTCTCATCCAGAGCACCCTGAGAGGATCCCACAGAGACGACAGGCAGCTCATCCGCCAGCGTGAGATACGTTTGCACTTCCTTGCCCACCATTTTTTAGGTGGGCACCGAGCAGAGAAATTAGGTGCCTCATCCATCTCTCACATTGACAGTGACCTCTTAAGCTCACAGCTGGTGTGCTGGCTTGCAGCTCCGAGCAGGATCCATGGAATGCCTGAGAATGTATCTGAAGCAGCCGCTCCACGAGAGTTGCCACTCTCTCAATGGTGGGGGATGTGCTTTCGGTGATTAGGGTCAACGCAGTGCTCATGTACTGCACGGACTCCTCAATAGCGGAAGCCATGACACACAGACCCTCATGGCTCTCCGCCAGATTTCCCGCACATCTCACTGGACGTACAACATCTGCCGCCTGATGATCATTATTGTGACTTGTCTTCTCTTGAAAGGGACAATAGATAGTCTCATTCATGTTGTATCTTCACTGAGGGCCATTCCAGACTTCCCCTCCCCAGAAATTGGCATTTAGGGGGCCATTTCACTGTAGCACACCTCTCCGTCCAATGCATTACGGCCTCGTGTGCTGAAAGTCTAATTGTGGCAGGGTAGGCTTCAGTGCCAGCTGTCCTGTACATTCAGACTCCTGACTGTACAGGGGAAAGGACACCTGGCTACACATCTCCGCAGAGGTGTATGTCATCTCTGCATTTACTCTTGCCGACCGCAGAAGATTGTTGACCCTGTAGGACCATCAATGTGACGCAAGGCAGGTTGAGGTAACATCAATCAAAGGCTTCATTGAGCAGAACTTGTACCCCAGCAGCTAAGTTACAGAATGCTGCTGCAGGGAGAAACCTGGGTTCTTATACCGACCGTTCTGGGTGGAGCCCAGTAGGCGGCAGATCCTATCAGGACCCAGTATCTAACTACCAATAGCCTGTCGGCATCATGGTGTACCGTATTACCCCTAATACATACCACCACATTCACCCCTTGTTAAAAAGGAACCCGGCGGGATGGTGGGTCGCATGGTGGTAGGGGTTTACAGGGTCGGTATTGTGCCGTAACTATGAACTATATACAAGAACGCCGCTTTAACTGGGCCAAACAGGGTCGGCATTGTGCCGTAACAATGAACTTGAACTATATACAAGAATGCCGCTTTAACTGGGCTACTGAAACATTGATATGACTTAAAGCGATTCGATGAGCCAGGTGGGTGTCCTGGTCGTCCTTTCAGATCGTCTCAGGCCGGGTGGTGGTGATGGTGCTGGCTCGAGTCCTGTCGTCTCTGGGAGCGTAGCGCTGTTCCCTGTTTCTTTACTCCTGGGCGGGCCTGGGAGGAGGACTGATCCCCCCGGGAAGGGATTGGCTGCGGGATGCGCCGGCGGGAGTGAGGGGGTGATTGGTGTTGGGGAGGTGTGGGGAGCTCCGGCGGACGCCAGGTCCCGCAGGGAGACCGTGTCCTGTCGGCCATCGGGGTACGCCACGTAGGCATATTGCGGGTTCGCGTAGAGGAGACGCACCCTTTCCACCAACGGGTCTGATTTGTGCGCCCGCACGTGTTTCCGGAGCAGGATGGGTCCCGGGGCTGCCAGCCAGGTCAGAAGTGGCGTTCCAGACGAGGACTCCCTAGGGAAAACAAGGAGGCGTTCGTGAGGCGTTTGGTTGGTCATGGTGCACAGCAGGGACCGGATAGAGTGAAGGGCATCCGGGAGGAGTTCCTGCCAGCGGGAAATTGGGAGACTCCTAGACCGAAGGGCCAGTAGGACGGCCGTCCAGACCGTTCCATTCTCCCTTTCTACCTGCCCGTTCCCCCGGGGGTTGTAACTGGTCGTCCTGCTCGAGGCTATGCCCTTGCTGAGCAGGAATTGACGCAGTTCGTCACTCATGAAAGAGGACCCCCTATCGCTATGGATGTCGGCGGGGAAACCGAACAGTGTAAAAATGGCGCAGAGGGCTTTAATGACCGTGGCCACGGTCATGTCGGGGCAGGGGATGGCGAAGGGGAAGCGGGAGTATTCGTCAACAACGTTAAGAAAGTACGTGTTGCGATCGGTGGAGGGGAGGGGGCCTTTGAAATCCAAACTGAGACGTTCAAAGGGTCGGGAGGCCTTTATCAGGTGTGCTCTATCTGGCCTGAAAAAGTGCGGTTTGCACTCAGCGCAGATCTGGCAGTTCCTGGTGACTGTTCGGATCTCCTCGACGGAGTAAGGGAGGTTGCGGGCCTTGAGGAAATGGTAGAAACGAGTGACCCCCGGGTGGCAGAGGTCCTCGTGGAGGGCTTGTGCGTTGGTACATGTGCCGCGAGATAGGGCATCGGACGGCTCGTTCAGCTTTCCGGGATGGTACAAGATCTCATAATTATAGGTGGAGAGTGCGATCCTCCACCGCAAGATCTTGTCGTTCTTGATCTTGCCCCGCTGTGCATTATCGAACATGAAGGCAACCGACCGTTGGTCAGTGAGGAGAGTGAATCTCCTACCGGCCAGGCAATGCTCATCCCTAGAGCATCTCAAAAACAAGGACTCCTACATTAGACTCCTATTTATTGGCTACGGCTCCGCCTTCAACACCATAATCCCAGCCAAGCTCATATCAAAGCTCCAAAACCTAGGACTTGGATCCCCACTCTGCAACTGGATCCTCGATTTTCTGACCAACAGACCACAATCAGTAAGAATGAACAACAACACCTCCTCCATAATAGTCCTCAACACCGGCGCCCCGCAAGGCTGCGTGCTGAGCCCCCTTCTCTGCTCCCTGTACACACACGACTGCGTGGCAAAACTTGGTTCCAACTCCATCTACAAGTTTGCTGACGATACGACCATAGTAGGCCGGATCTCGAATAACGATGAGTCCGAATACAGGAGGGAGATAGAGAACCTAGTGGAGTGGTGCAGCGACAACAATCTCTCCCTCAATGCCAGCAAAACTAAAGAGCTGGTAATTGACTTCAGGAAGCAAAGTACTGTACACATCCCTGTCAGCATCAACGGGGCCGAGGTGGAGATGGTTAGCAGTTTCAAATTCCTAGGGGTGCACATCTCCAAAAATCTGTCCTGGTCCACCCACGTCGACGCTACCACCAAGAAAGCACAACAGCGCCTATACTTCCTCAGGAAACTAAGGAAATTCGGCATGTCCACATTGACTCTTACCAACTTTTACAGATGCACCATAGAAAGCATCCTATCGGGCTGCATCAGAGCCTGGTATGGCAACTGCTCGGCCCAGGACCGCAAGAAACTTCAGAGAGTCGTGAACACCGCCCAGTCCATCACACGAACCTGCCTCCCATCCATTGACTCCATCTACACCGCCCGCTGCCTGAGGAAAGCGGGCAGTAGAATCAAAGATCCCTCCCACCCGGCTTACTCACTCTTCCAACTTCTTCCATCGGGCAGGAGATACATAAGTCTGAAAACACGCACGAACAGACTCAAAAACAGCTTCTTCCCCACTGTCACCAGACTCCTAAATGACCCTCTTATGGACTGATTTCATTAACACTACACCCTGTATGCTTCATCCGATGCCAGTGCTTTTGTAGTTACATTGTATATGTTGTGTTGCCCTATTATGTATTTTCTTTATTCCCTTTTCTTCTCATGTGCTTAATGATCTGTTGAGCTGCTCGCAGAAAAATACTTTTCACTGTACCTCGGTACACGTGACAATAAACAAATCCAATCCAATCCTAATGCCTCCAATGTCGCATAGCTTCCACTATGGCTTGTGCCTCCTTTTCCACTGAGGAGTGGCGAATTTCTGAAGCGTGGAGTGTTCGGGAGAAGAAGGCCATGGGTCTGCCTGCTTGGTTGAGGGTGGCCGCCAGAGCTACATCTGATGCGTCACTCTCGACTTGAAAGGGGAGGGACTCGTCGATGGCGCGCATCGTGGCATTTGCGATATCCGCCTTGATGCGGCTGAAGGCCTGGCATGTCTCTGTTGACAGGGGGAAAGTAGTGGACTGGATTAGTGAACGGGCCTTGTCGGCGTATTGGGGAACCCACTGGGCGTAATAAGAAAAGAAGCCCAGATAGCGTTTCAGGGCTTTGGCACAATGGGGGCGAGGGAACTCCATGAGGGGGCGCATGCATTCAGAGTCGGGGCATATCACTCCATTAC
Source organism: Scyliorhinus torazame (assembly GCF_047496885.1). Taxonomy (NCBI): domain Eukaryota; kingdom Metazoa; phylum Chordata; class Chondrichthyes; order Carcharhiniformes; family Scyliorhinidae; genus Scyliorhinus; species Scyliorhinus torazame. Next base: position 47,165,312 of record NC_092724.1, read on the forward strand.
GCACTACGTAGACCAGGGTGGCTAGACGGTCGGTGCTGAACATGCATTTTTCCTCGTTGTAGGTGAGGTCGAGGGCGTTAGCGGTCTGGAGGAATTTGCGGAGGCTGGCGTCGTGGTCCTGCTGGTCGTGGCCGCAGATGGTGACGTTGTCGAGGTACGGGAACGTGGCCCGTAAACCGTGCTGGTCAACCATTCGGTTCATCTCTCGTTGGAAGACCGAGACTCCGTTTGTGACGCCGAATGGAACCCTTAAAAAGTGGTATAGCCGCCGATCTGCTTCGAGGGCAGTGTACTTGCGGTCACTGGGACAGATGGGGAGCTGGTGGTATGCGGACTTGAGGTCCACGGTGGAAAAAACCTTGTACTGTGCAATCCGATTGACCATGTCGGATATGCGGGGGGGAGGGTACGCATCTAGCTGAGTGTACCTGTTGATGGTCTGACTATAGTCGATGAACATCCTCTGCTTCGCCCCGGTCTTTACGACTACCACCTGGGCTCTCCAGGGACAGTTGCTAGCCTGGATGATACCTTCCTTCAGCAGCCTCTGGACTTCAGACCGGATGAATGTTCGGTCCTGGGCGCTGTACCGTCTGCTCCTGGTGGCGACGGGCTTGCAATCCGGGGTAAGGTTCGCAAACAAGGAAGGTGGTTCAACCTTGAGGGTCGCGAGGCCGCAGACAGTCAGTGGGGGTATAGGGACGCCAAATTTAAAGCTCTGGAGGTTGCATTGGAAGTCCAACCCCAGGAGTGTGGGCGCGCAGAGATTGGGGAGGACATACAGCCGGTAATTTTTGAACTCCCTCCCCTGCACCGTTAGGTTTGTGATGCAGAACCCTTTGATTACCATGGAGTGGGACCCCGCCGCCAGGAAAATTTTCTGGGTGCTTGTCGAATTACCAGCGTCTTACTGTGTCCGGATGAATAAAACTCTCCGTGCTTCCAGAGTCGATTAAGCACGGTGTCTCGTACCCATTCACCAGCACCGTAGTCGTTGTAGTCTGGAGCGTCCGGGGCCGTGACTGGTCCAGGGTCATCGACGCCAAGCGTGGTTGCAGCAGCAGATCATTGTTGTCATGCAGTATGGAGCCATCCGTGTCGGGGTCCATTCCTGTCAGCCAAGATGGCGGAGTCCACGGATCGCACGCGGTCTGGGGTGGACAAAATGGCGGCGCCCATCTCTCCCTCGTGGTGTCTGGGGCCCAAAATGGCGGCGTCCGTTGGCCACACGTGGGTCGCTGGGGGGGCTGAGTCGGTGGTCCCGTTTCTTCCCCGGAGATCGCGGCGACCCCCCGGGACTGGCACACCGAGGCGTCGTGGCCCTTTTTCCCGCAGCTTTTACAGGTAGCTGATCGGGCCGGGCAGCGCTGCCGGGGGTGTTTCGGTTGGCTGCAGAAATAGCAGCGGGGCCCCCCCGGGTGGTCTGGGGTTCTGGACGCGCAGGTTTGCGGAGGTGGGGGGGTGCCGGAGAGTCGATCGTGGCGGGGGTCCACGGAGCCCAAGGGGCTGCAGTGCGGTCGGGGGCGTAGGCGCGGGCGTTTTGCGAGGCCACATCGAGGGATGCCGCCAGGGCCCGAGCTTCTGTGAGTCCCAGAGATTCTTTCTCCAAAAGTCTCTGGCGGATCTGGGATGAAGACAAACCTGCCACATACGCATCACGGACCAGGAGCTCCGTGTGTTCGTTCGCCGTTACCGCCGGGAAGATGTAGCTTCTTCCTAGGATCTGCAGAGCATTGAAGAACTCATCCAGCGATTCTCCGGGAAGTTGTCGTTGTGTCGCGAGTTGGTAGCGTGCAAAAACCTGGTTGGCGGGCCGGATGTAGATGTCTTTCAGCGTGGCGATGGCTGTGGGGAAATCGTTCTCGTCCTCAATGAGTGAGTAGATATCGGGACTCACCCTAGAATGGAGGACTTGCAACTTCTGTTCGTCCGTTGGTTTGCCAGGGGCCGTTCGGAGGTAGCCCTCAAAACACGCCAGCCAGTGCTTAAAAACCGAGGTAGAGTTAGCTACTTGGGGGCCGATTCGCAGGCACTCCGGGGTGATCCGAAGCTCCATATTCCTACTTCGTCTTTTATTTTAAGTCTGCTCAATAAATTGTAGGACCATCAATGTGACGCAAGGCAGGTTGAGGTAACATCAATCAAAGGCTTTATTGAGCAGAACTTGTACCCCAGCAGCTCGGTTACAGAATGCAGCTGCAGGGAGAAACCTGGGTTCTTATACCGGCCTTTCTGGGTGAAGCCCAGTAGGCGGCAGATCCTATCAGGACCCAGTATCTAACTACCAATAGCCTGTCGGTATCATGGTGTACCGTATTACCCCTAATACATACCACCACAGACCCTTTTGCTGCACTGCAGCCAGGTGTGACGCACAATGTCTTGCCCACAGACCTGGGCACCCACCTTGGTTCAGGCCTTCTTAGTCAGGTGAGGGTGTCCTTCTCTTCCTATTCCTGGGAATCAGAACGGTGTGCCTGGCACTGACCTCATGCACTCACACAGACAGGCAGCCATCTGTGAAACAGGATGCACTTAGCCCACCTGACCTGCCCTCCCGCCTTCCACAGCCTCGTGGCGCTGATGACGTTGCTGGACAGCAGTTAAGTTATTGCTCCTAAGCCACACAGCGCCCTCAGCCTCCCCCACAACTCCTGGCAGCCTTCAGGCAGCTACTTCCTCTGGTTTTAAACACCCGCACCAGGTCCTCCCAAGCCTGTCCACACAGAGATTCAACTGGCAGAAGTGTTGCCCTCTGGGTGGGCCTTATTTGGCCAACAGCGTGACATTGAATTAACAATGCAATCTGGGTTGGGAGCAAGTTTCACATCCACTCTCACCCGCACCAACATCAGGCATACCCTGAGGGTAAAATTTCAGCTAATGTTTCGTATTTAACTTGGTTTCAATCCAGCCAACAGTAATCACATTAAAGTTCGCCTGTCTGTCAGCCTTACATTAAATTTATTTGGACAGTTACAATCCAATTCCGAAAGGAAAAGGGTTCCCAGCAATTCAATGCAGCGAAAGCCACAAACGTGCCTTGAGGGAAAAAGAATAATGGAAGGAAGTATTCCCTGAATGATAATAAACTTGTAATAAAGTGTAGCAACAGAGAGCCCTGGGGATGCAGGTATATAAATCTTTAAAGGAAAGAATGCAGTATGAAAAGACCAGCACAGGGTCTGCTGGGGTTAACATTGAATATACAAGTAAAAACATTATATTGAATTGGTACAAGACAGTGGCCTGAATTTTATGCCGCCGCCACCCTCCCTCCCCCACAGTGCGTTTTAAGGCATTGTGGGTAGTGGTGGATGTGAAATTACAGGGATGCAATCTAAATCCTGCCCACCCCATCCCAGACACTGTTTTATGCTGGGACAGGCAGCATCTCAGACACGAAGACCCCACTTGCCCCAATTAATGCCCTTTAGTAGCCTACAGAGAGCCTTTTCCTGCCTAGCCTCAATTTTTCAGACTGATGGGCACTGGATACCTCAGGGTGAGGAATAGAAAAATTCAACATGCTCAATCTTGGGTGAGATGTTGTGGGGGCACTTCCAACAGAAACCCCCTCCCCATAAGGATCGGGTACCTCTGGACCACTATCCTCACTTGGCGTATCCCCCGATAATCCAATCGCCCTCCTCATGACGCTCCCCAAGACATCCCCTACCTTCCCCTCGTAGGGACCACTGCCACTGAACTTCACACCGGCTTTCTACATTTAGCTCCAGGTATGTTGCTGCAGTGCCTCTTCTGGCCACTGTAGTGCTGTGTCTGGGTAAGCTGGAGTGCTGTCGGTCAATCTGATTACTTCCAAGTGTGGACAGAAATCCCACCTGCTGCCAATCAACACTTGTTAGAGCGTAAAATGGCAGCAGGCGTGTCGGAGTCAGCGTGAATGAGTTCCTCGCTGACTCTCCTGATGGCGTTGACCCCCGCTATCCATAGGGTTGGCGGGGAATGCAAGCCAGACGTCCATTAGATCGAGCCCCCACTATCCAAAAATTTCAGTGATGAGAGATTAAGTTTGGGAAGGAAGGCCTGAAAAATAAAGCTGTTCTCACTCAATAGGACAGAAAAATAATGTGATGAAATGGAATTTTTCACGGTTTAGTGAAGGTAAGAAGTGAAAGATTTTTCCTTCGGTTAGCAACTCAGTAGCAGTGGGGCATAAACTGAGGATTATTATTAAAAGAACAAAGAAGAGGTTGTACAAATAAGTTTTCATGCTGAGGGTCATTAAGGTTATGAGGGTGGATTACGTTTTTGTGCTGTCTATCATTTGAAAGCCAGTTAAATGTCAGAATAGAGCAGCTGGGCCTACGGAAGGACCTGGGCAATATCCAAACTTGTGCTGACTAGCAACATGTATGCTGCATTGGCACAATGACCATCACCAATAACAAGAGGTCTATCACTTGTTGTAACCTTCAGCCATGCCAGAAATCCTCAATATTCAGGGGAGGGGGTATGGGTGCTGTTTTGTTATGCTCTTGACGTAGCATAAGCTGCTTCCTTGATGTTCACTCTGACAAAGGAAGGTTCAGACTTGGAGATAGCTTTAACACAGTTATTACTGTTAACGATTCTCCTACTTGGATTCGACTCTACTGTTAATCCTGCTATAGCTACTCAGACTAACTAACCAGTCTGCTACAATCCACGTGGTGGGTGTGATGTGTTGAATCGACCCTATGTACTCACTCACTGTCTCCACTGGAAAGAGGAGATCATGTGTGCTGTGTCCTTATATATGGGTTGGTGTAATGCCCTCCTGTGGTAGTGTCACCTCTGTGTGTATCGTGACTGCCCATTGGTCGTGTCCTATCTTACTAGCCTATTGGCTGAATGTCTGTGTGTCATGTCTCTAGTGCTCCCTCTAGTGTTTATCTAGTCTACGTGTATTTACATTAACCCCTTATGTATTTACAGTGATGCATATCACCACAGGTGCTTCTCACAGTGGACAAGCCATATCGAAACTGTGGCCCCAATAGCAGAGCAGAAGTTGGATATTCTGCCACCCGTGGCTCATTATGTTATATTTCAATGTCTCCCTGTCACTCTCAAAGTCAGGGATATGATGGGATACTCTTTTGCCTGGACGCATGCAATGCTGAAGCACATAGATTTTACATTGTCTAGGGCAGACCATTTTTCTTGATTGGTATCTGTAATAACTCCATGGGAATATGCTATTTGATCTCCCCCTTCCCAAGACTCGTGGAATGCGAGCTCCCCACTAACAGGTAGAGGTCCACCCAGCTGGGGCTCACTAGCTTGATCTGTAAAAGCCGGCTCAAATTGGGACATCCAATGGCTGGTTTCCTTGATCTTTCATTTACTTACCTTCTCGGGCCTCCGAGGTCTCCATAGTACCTGAGCCACGGGGCTTGATATCCATTCCTCCATCACCACTCATAAACAAAGGCTACAGTGTTTATAATTTGTTGGTTGCACTGCAACAAATGGCAAACGCACGAGATTTGAGTTAGAGAAATTAATACAAATGATCCCAGATCACATTCAGCAGAAGAAGATTGCTATGATTTATGCTATCCAATACTCCATTTATATTGCTTCATCCTTTCTCCTGCTAGCTGCTCTGAAATATGTGATTGTTGCCTCCAGAGGCCCTCCCTGTAAAATAAATGAGCATTTAGTTGATGTGTTGCGCAGATGAAACAGCCTCTAGATTTTCGCCAATTGCAGATGGGAAATGAGTTCACTCAAATGACTTCTGCCAAAAAAAGCCTCACCACTGTGCTGCCTATTCATGTATTTTAACAGGAATATTAGTATTACTCTTGTTAGTAGGTTTGAACAGTACATTGAGACATGAGCATATAACTTAGGCTGATACTGAAGTTTGGTATTAAGTGTGCTCCATTGTTTGAAGTGCTATCCTTCAGATGAGGCACTGAACTATGAAAAGAAACAATTTATTCTGTGATTTAGCTTGTAATGGACTTATTTAATTGTCCCGGTACTGAAGTTAAAAATCAGCCTGACTCAGTTAATTTCGATAGTTGTTGGGCCAGTTCCTGAGAGAGAAGCTGAAACATTCAAGCACAACACTTTTGTGTAATATCTTTGAAAGAATTGGGAGCACTTTGAAAATCTAACTTTTTTTTCAAAATCACTTTGGCTATTCAATTACCAGGCCGTGAATTTTCAAATCTGTGAATCTGTCTGCAGTTTTCAAAGAGAAAAATCCAGGTTCGGCAAGAATAGAAGGAAATCGACCAGTGCGCAAGAAAATTGCTTGTATCATTATTCAGTACAGCAGTTGTGAATGACGGCTATTTTGTAAGGAAGCATAAGCTTATTAGCCACTTTAAAATATATATGTTGTGTTACTGCTGTTATTTCCCTGTTCTTTTACTGGTTAATAAATTTGCTTGACAGTAAGTGTGTTGAACAGTGATTGAACCACCTTCTCAAGACAAGGTCACATGGCATCAGTAGCTGAAATAAAGTTGAAATCCTGGACACATTGCACATTCACCTAACTTTTGGGCTGCTTGAAAATCCTCTTTGGCCATTTTGAGCTAGAATTTACCTGCAAAGGTGGTCTGAACTGCGAGTCAAAAATATCTAGGCCGGAATTCTCCGGCTGCTCGCTGGCACCGGGATTCTCTGGTCCCGCCGCCAGCGCACGCCCGTCCGCAGGTTCCCCAGCTTCAGTGGGAAATCCCATTGTCAAGTGGTGGGCGTAGAGATTCTCGCCGCCAGCGAACGGCGTGCCAAATTCCCCGTCCTGGCGAACATCGGTAGCCTGGTGGACCCCCAACGTAGAATCCAGTCCCTAGTGTCAGAAGGAATAAATCTGTCCCCCAAAATGACTCAAAAGCATGAGATCCCATAGGTCTGTCCAAATGGACATTCAAAATCCTGTGACATTGTTGAAAGAGCAGACACTCCTCCTGGTAAATGAAAAAAAATACCCTTCTGGACCAACACTCTGGATCAACACTTTGCTGATTCATCCTATTGCAGTTTTTTGGGGATGCTCCATACCTAACAGTCGCCACACTCTAAAAGTAATCGATTGTTTCAATGACTGGACAATATGATTATTAAATGTAAATTCCTTTTAAATTAATAGATCAATTTTCAGGGTTTAAATTAGTTACTACTGTGTCTTACCTGTAATAGAATTTAATTCCCTTCAAATATTACTCATCCTGATTTTCTACAATACAATTTAGCTCAAAGCCTCTGCTCTAAAGTGACACAATCATAAATAGTACAGCGGGAAAGGAGGCCATTTGGCCCTTTCAAAAGGTTTTGGAGCATTAGTAGCAGCTGGTGTCTAGTGGTGTATCCATAAGACCCCAAGTGAGACAGCAGACGTCAGGGTGGTCCTCTGCAGTTTCAGAGTATATGCGCAGAGAGTGAATGGAAGACCCCAGGCAGATAAGGAGGACCAGGTAGGTGGTGCAGACGTCCCCAAATGTCTATCACTTTCAAACCAGCATTCAGTTCTGAATACTGGTGAGAGAAGTGCTTCCACTGAAGAAATGAAATTAAATGAAAATCGCATATTGTCACAAGTAGAGTGGCAAATCCACAGACCTTGGGTAGCTCAGCTGTACAGGAAGGCTGGAGCAAGGTTGAGAAAGCAATAGCAGCAGGAAATTTAGTAGATGGAGGAACACACAAGTGTTTTTCAGTCCCAAACATGACTACAAGTTGGTCCGTTGCCTCTCCGGTGCCAGGGTCTAGAATGTCAGTTGGCATCTGCAGAACATTTTGAAGTGGGAGGGTGAACAGCCAGAGATCATAGTTCATATTGCTGCCAGTGAAATAGTTAGAGAGAGAGATGAGGTCCTACAGGCAAATTTAAGGACTGATAGGGAGGATCTCAGAGGTAGCAATCTCAGGAGTGCTACTTGTGCCAGTGCGAGTTAGAAGTAGGAGGATAGAGTAAATGGATGTCTGGCTGCAGGGATAGTGTAGGAGGGAGGTCTTTGGAAACCTCTGGGACCATCTCCAGGCTAGGACGTATACTGGCCGGAGTTGTTGCACCTCAGCAGAGTAGAATCATGGGAAGGGTTGCCGGTGCTGTTAGGACAGGTTCAAACTAATTTGGCAGGGTACAGATGCCAGGCGGTTGCATTATAAAGACGAAACAAGATGCACAAAAGATTGAGAGGGACAATAGCACTTGAATAGGAAATAGTCATGTTTTAGGTGGAGTCAGGCAAAGAGAAAAGAAAAGAAGGTTCAGTTTGTTAAAATTTGTTTTTACGCGATGTGAGCTCTGCTGGTTAGGCCAGCATTTGTTGTCCATCCTTAATTGCCCTTGAAACGGCACTGGTGAGCTGCCTTCTTGAAACACTGCAGTCCATGTGGTGTAGGTATACTCACAGTGCTGTTAGGGAGGGAGTTTTAGGATTTTGACTCAGCAACAGTGAAGGGATGGTGATATATTTCCAAATGAGGATGGTGAGTGACTTGGAGTCAAACCTCCAGGTGGTATTCCCAAATATCTGCCGCCCTTGTCCTTCTAGATCGGTGCTTTCAAAATATTTTTCCCAGAACCCACTTTTACCAACCGGTTGACCTCCAGGACCTACGCCAGCCGACCTTCACAACCCAAGCCAACCGACCTTTGTGACACACCATTATTGCTTACCTTTAATGTGACAGGTGAGCCTGCTTGGTCCTCACGAGCTCACTTGCTTTGTCATACAATGTTACATTTCTGCTAAGGACTTCAGCTGATGATTTAAGTACTCGCTGCATCCTTTGCAAAAAATCAAGAGGTTTGTCCTTGAACTCGCCATGCTTAGTCTTCAAATGCCTTTGAAGTTTTGAAGGTTTTAAACTTTCATTTGCCAGTACTTCCCTGCATATAACACACATTCAGCTGGATTCTCCATCAGCGGGATCCTCCATTTCACCGGCAGCACACTCACACCCGTGGATTTCCCGATGACGTAGGGGTGCCCACAATGGGGAACCCCATTGGCTGGCTACCGGGACAGAGAATCCCATTGCCGACGGGGACATGCCGCACCAGAAAACAGTTGCGGCGGGATGGCCTTTGCATCCTGATTTGAATTGGCACAATTAATAAAGCCATACCTCAAGTAATCATCTTTCTACTTCTTTTCTTGATATCAGTATCTTCTTAATGGGATATTCGCCAGAGGCGCAGGAGCTCTGTATACAACTCACAGCAGCACTGCTTTATCCTGTCATGGACTCGCCTGAGAAGCTTTCTCCAGCAGGTTCAGTTGTCTGATTTTGGCCTGTTTGTGCCTCTGGCCCTCTTTTCCTTATTGCAAAACAATCCATCTTCATATATTCACAGTCCCGTTGCTTGCTTGTTGGCAGCTACAAAAGGCGGCCTTCAGGACGCGCGACAACGCAGAATCGCCGAGCAGAAACTTATAGCCAAGTTCCGCACACATGAGTGCACCTCTTTAACCTGGGGTTACCCCATCTCTGGATCTGTAAAGATTTATATCACCTGCTAATGGTCGCATTCCAAGCATTGTTTGGCATCTTTGAATTTGTCTATATATGTGTTTCTGGAACATACCTCTTCATTCACCTGAGGAAGGAGCAGCGCTCCGAAAGCTAGTGACATCAAAACAAACCTGTTGGACTTTAACCTGGTGTTGTAAGACTTCGTACTAGATGGTAATGGTCTTGATTTTGGAAGGTTCTGCCTAAGGAGCCTTGGTGAGATCCTGCTGTGCAGCTTGTAGATGGTACACACTGCTGTTACTGTGTATTGGTGGTGCAGGGAGTGAATGCTTGTGGGAGGTGTGCCAGTCAAGCGGGCTGCTTTTTCCTGGATGGTGTCGGGTTTCTTGAGCGTTGTTGGGCTGCACTCATCCAGGCAAGTGAGGAGTACTTCATTACTCTCCTGACTTCTGCCTTGTATGTGGTGGACAGGCTTTGGGGAGTCAGGAGGTGAGTTACACATCGCAGAATTGCTAGTCTCTGACCTGCTCTTGTAGCTACAGTATCTGTATGGCTAGTCCAGTTAAGTTTGTGGTCAATAATACCCCCAGGATTTTGATAGTGGGGTATTCAATGTAATGTCATTGAATATCAATGGTTTGATTCTCTGTTATTGGAGATGGTCATTGCCTGGCACTTGTGTGGCACAAATGTAACTTGCCACTTGTCAGCTCAAGCCTGGATATTGTCCGGGTCTTGCTGCATTTGCACGTGGACTGCTTCTGTGACTGAGGAGTTGCGAATGGTGCTGAACGTTGTGAAATCACCAGTTAACATCCCCACATCTGACCTTATGATGGAAGGAAGATCATTGATGAAGCAGCTGAAGATGGTTAGACCTAGGACACTACCCTGAGAAACCCCTGCAGTGATATCTCGGGACTGACATGACTTACCTCCAATAACCATAACCATTTTCCTTTGTGCCAGGTATGACTTCAACCTGTGGATAGTTTTCCCATTGACTCCCGTTTTGTTAGGACTCCTTGATGCCATACTCAATCAAATACTGCCATGATGTCAAGGGCAGTGACTCTCCCCTCACCTCGAGTTCAGCTCTTTTGTCCATGTTTGAACCAAGGTTCGTAGAATCGTAGAATCTCTACAGTGCAGAAGGAGGCCATTTGTTTCATTGAGTCTGCACCGCCCTCCGAAAGAATTCCCTACTTCGATGTACTCCCCGCCTATCCCCATAATCCCACCTGAACTGCACATCTTTAGACACTAAGGGAAATTTAGCATGGCCAATCCACCTAACCTGCACATCTTTGTACTATTGGATGAAACCGGAGCACCTGGAGGAAATCCACGTGGACATGGGGAAGATGTGCAAATACCACACAGACAGTCATCCAAGGCCAGAATTGCACCCAAGGCCCTGGCACTGTGAGGCAGCAGTGCTAACCACTGTGCCACTGTGGTCAGGAGCTCAAACTGATGAAATCCAAACTGAGTATCCATGAGCAGGTTATTGTTAAATAAATGCTACTTGATAGCACTGTTGATGATCTCTTCCATCACTTTGTTGATGATGGAGAGTAGATTGATAGGGCGGTAGTTGGCTGGTTTGGCTTTGTCCTACTTCCTGTGTAGAGGACTCACCCGGGCAGATAGATGCCAGTGTTGCAGCTGTACTGGAACAGCTTGGCTAGGGGCCATGGCAGGTTCTGGAGCACAGGTCTTCAGTACTATTGCTGGAATGTTGTCAGGGCCCACAGCCTTTACAGTATCCAGTGCCTTCATCTATTTCTTGATATCACGTAGGGTGAATCGAATTGGCTGAAGACTGACATCTGTGGTGCTAGGAACCTCTGAAGGAGACCCAGATGGGTCATGCACTCTCGGCCGTTTTGGCTGAAGATTGTTGCGAATGCTTCAGCCTTGTCTTTTGCACTGATGTGGGTGGTGGGCTCTTCCATCATTGAGGATGGGGTTATTTGTGGGGCCAGTGTATAAACACACAAAGCATGGTAGATAAATTTGGGAATGACAGGCACAAACAGCCACACTGGAATATGGAGTTGTGGTGATAACAGAGACCTGGCTCAAAAAAGGGCAGGACTGGGTATTAAATATTCCTGGACCCAAGATGTTCCGGGAATGATGTGGAATGAAAGAAAGGATTGAGATGCTGGGTTGCAGCAGTGATTAAGGAAAATGCTTTAGTGCTAGGGAAAGAGGTTGGAGGAGTCAAAGAAAGAGGGCGGAATTTTACAGCTGTGTCGCAGTTGGGTTCTGGTGGTTGTGGAAAATACAGCAGGCCATTCACATTCCATTGACTTCGTCAGGACTGGAAAATCCTGCTGGCAGGAATGGCTGTAAAATTCCGCCCAGAATCTCGATGGTCAGATTTAAGAAACTGTTGTGGTACTATTGGTGCTATTACATTTCTGGGTGCAGGCCACCAACAAATGGGAAGGTTTTAAAGGAACAAATTTGCATAGAAATTGCAGAGAGATACAAAAATGGCAGAGTAGTGCTCATGGGAAACTGGGGTCAAAGATTGGCAGGCAAAAATGTAATAAGTAGGACAAAGAGAGGGTGCATTAGCAGCGAACATAAAAGGTGAATTCAAAAGTTTTCTATATATACACAAATAGTAGATAGCGTAATAAGAGGGGATAAGCCAACTAGGGAGCAAAAGGGAGACCTATGCATGCAGCCAGAGATCGTGGCTAAGGTATTAGGGTGGAAGCAGATTGAACCATAACTTCATAAGGGGATCAGATCGGAATAAAATTGCAGGGTTACAGGGAAGGGGTGGAGCATTGGGACTAGCTGGATTACTCTTGGCAGTGTTGTCTGCTCTCTCTGATTGGGCCAGCAGCATTGAAAGCCATTCCTCATTGGTTGCCCCTTTTGCCTGCTGGTTTTTAGTTGCCTCCTCCTGGCAATTATCGTGGGTGAAGCCCTGCCTCACACCTGTGTGGACCTCCAACCCAGAGATGACCCGAAGAACAGGACCTCCACCATTTTGCTAAAATTTCGCTCTGTGTGCAAGATTTAATGGAGACGGCGGGAGCGGGCAGGATTGTGGGTAAACTAAGAGATTCCCGTGGTGGTGCATGAAGACACTGCCTCACATCTTGGTGGAGAGGGGAAAGTTCCCCTTCAGAGATGTGATTTCAATTAGGCTTGTTAAGGAAGGAAATCTAATTATCTCTGTGCCCACTGGGATTTAATGGTGACTTTGGGATTAAATGAGAATCGCATCGGTCTCCAGAGACCCCTCAAAGTCTTCCAGCAACCTCATCAGGTTTGCCAGTGCCCACCGAGGGGTATTCAGTGCTTGATTGAGGGATATGGTATCAGGAAGGAGGGAGCCCTGCCCCAAACACCCCTCAGATAGAAAGACCAGTAGAACATTGGAAAATACTTGTCCTGGTCCAAACTGGTCTTGTATACCTTAATTGGAACTCCAGTTTGGACCAGTACAATCATATCCAAGGTTTTTTGTTCTGGGCCTGTACCCTTGTTGTTGGCCTTTCCCCACCCCACCCCACTTTACCTGTGATCCCCACCCAACCACCTCTAAACCACCCCATTTAATGCTCTCAGCAATTCAGTGATGATCCCTGGTGAAGGTCTCAGTCTGTTTCTGACAGGGACCAACTCTCCCGGTGGAGCTGCCAGTATTGAAGTGTTGACCGTTCGGATGGCAGCTCTCCGTGCTGTGATTTCCACCCTCCTTCTGGCTTAATCCACAGGTGGCCCAGCACCTGTGCCCAAGTAATTGCCACGTTGGTTTCTCAGCAGGTTTCCAATCGGTGGGTGCGGCACCTCTCACTGAAACGATATTCCATGCTATGTTTCGAAAGAACAATCCAGTTGGAGCATTCCCCTGTTCTTTCCATGTAGCGCTGCAATTTTATTCTTCAAGCATTCACTTAATTCACTAGCATCAAATATATATCCGCCACTCTGTCAGCTTTCTTGATCACCACCCATGACTGGGAAGTACATATTTCTGACTGGTGTATGAGGTGAGGAGCAAGCTTCAAGGGAAAAATAGTGAACTGCCGCTCAGAGTCTGGGTTCATATGCAATGAATGACCACCTGAATGATGAACTGCATGGCTCTAGTTGTTGCAGAGCTTTAGGTCAGCAAGCATTTGCACTTCTGAGCAGTGAGCATCGGGAGAAAATTGCAGGGACAGTAAGAAATAGTAGAAGTGACAAATTATTGCATGCATTAATCCATTTATCCAAGTGTAAATTTAGAAGAGTATGTCATTTGCAGGATTGCTAGCTTTATTACCTATTCCTGTTAATTTATTTCAAATCATTTCGAACGACAAATACCCTTTGAGGATTATCAGTGTTAATATTACTTTACTAAAATTACCCAAAATGATCCCATAAAACACACACATTCATGTTTTCAGTTGCTTAGATTTTAATCTTCAGGTTGTATAATTTAGAAGCTGTTCTGTGGTGTGGATGAACAGGAGGATGGGGGACGGTGGAAGTCACAGGTTTTAGATGCTCCTTTCGGCTGCTTTGTGGCTGTAATAAATTTTCTCCTATATATTCCCTGGGCACAATGTTAATTGCTTTTCTGGATTAAATATAAAATTACAAAATGATGTCCTGGATTTTGTGCTGCATCTCCTAATATTGGGCTGAATTCTCCACCTCTCCAGCCGCGTGCCACTCGGTGGCGCTGTTGGTCGCTGGCAGCGGGATTCTCTGTTCCCGCTGCCAGCCAATGGGATTTCCCATTGTAGCCACCCCATGCTGTCAGGAAACGCGCGGGAGGGGTGCACTGCCGGCAGAACAGAGATCCAACCGGCGGGGAATTCACTCCTTTGGCCGGAAATCTCCACTTGGGAGACTAAGGGCATGATCCAATGGCCATGCTGCACCCAAAAATCAGTTCGCCATGGCGCAGCATGGCCGATAAAAGCCGGGTAACCCCGCTCCAGGGATCTACCCGGCTCACAACACCTCGCGAGATTCAACATGAGTCATTGCAATATAAATCTCACCATTGTGGGCGGGATGACCTTTTGTCAAATCTTAGTGCTGGTTTAGCTCACTGGGCTAAATCGCTGGCTTTTAAAGCACCAAGGCAGGCTAGCAGCGCGGTTCAATTCCCGTACCAGCCTCCCCGAACAGGCGCCGAAATGTGGTGACTAGGGGCTTTTCACAGTAACTTCATTGAAGCCTACTCGTGACAATAAGCAATTTTCATTTCATTTCATCTGCATATTAGAGCGAGACAGCGAGTCTCACTTTAATGTTCAGATCCCCGAAGTACCTGAGGCTTTGGGATTTATCCTCTTTGCCTCGGAGACCGTCGTTCAGCATTGGTCTCCACAAATGGGGACCAGATGGAACGGCACTCATGGGGGTGTCCCAGGAGATTGGAGGCCCACAGCTGCATGACCTTCGGGCAGGTGGTGCCCTGGCTGTACTATCCTGATACCCTGGCAGTGCCACCTGGGTGCCAGCCTGACACTACGATGGCGCTGCCAGGGTGCCGGGTTGGCACTACCAAGGGGCCAAGTAAGCATTTTTGTGCATGTGCGCTATCGGGCCGTTGATACCCTACATGGGTGTTGCGAGGGTTCTGGGTCCCTCTCAAAGTGCATTCAGGCTGGGCAGGGATCGCTTCTGGGATCTCGGAGATCGGGACGCTATTTCACTATACAGGGAGTTCCAGTGAGCGGGGCTTCCCAGTGTTCAAAACAGGGCTATGTGCAGCCTTGACTGTGCATTCCCCATTTAGCCCCTTATACAATGCCAGTTGCATGGTATGGCCATGAATATATAATTATGGTTCATGTACCATAAAGCTGCCTAGCTGTTCCTACTGTACTGTGTGAATTAGTATGAGCTTCAGAACAATGCAGCAATTCATTGTCTAGGTGTGAACGGTTTGGCAAGTCCTCTGCTTTCCATAATTCACCATTACTGGAAAGCTTAAGACCGCTGACCAATTACCATCTTCGCCAAGAAGGCAAAGTAACTGGTCTAGAGACAGCGACTGATCGCCAAGGGTGGTGTTTTACAGCCTGGTCATGGTGAGGATGGGGCTGTCAGAAGTCCATTGACTTTGGTGGAATGATAAAATCCCACCAGCAGGAGGGGCTGTAAAATACTGGCTTCTGTGCTATGTGTGATCAGACCAAAGCCAAATAAATAATTCTGTTGTCACATTGGTAACAGAATTCTTGAAGGTGCCTCATGTATGCTCTTTATTAAGAATACAATAAAGATGCAGCTGTGTCATGAACCCTGCTTCAGGTCGGTAACTTATTTCCCTGAGGAATAAATAGTTCAAACAGTTGGCATTCTGAAATAAACGATAAAGTACATGGAAAATGATAAGGATCTCTCTGGAAAGCGTACATTGGCATACAAATTTCTTTGGCAGTGGACAGAGAATTTATACGCCGCTGGACAATATTCCCTCATATGATGTTGCACAGATGATGTTGTCCCATGAGTGTTGTTGGTTACTACCCTGGCAATGCTATAACTTCCACACATTTGCCATCCTCTCCTGGTACTAGTGCATCATCCTGCTGAGTTCAATGTAGTCAACAAAATGTTGAAATAGGGCATCTATGGCCTGAGCGCTGCTGTGGTGACCCATTAATTAATTTAGCACAGGATATTGCCTGGAGGAGAAGTAGATCACATCACTTTTATTAATATTGGCAATGCCAGTCTGATATTTCTTCTTGAGTGCAGATTTGGTTCCAGGAGAAGGTACAAATAACTTACTTGGAGTGGAAGCTGGCTAACTCTGCTTGAGCAATTAGATCACCAATTGTGAGGTAAAGCTGTCGATTTGAGATCCATCCATGTTTCTTCGGGGCTTAATACAATCTGCTTTCAAGCTCAGGCTTGACCCAGCACCATACAAGCCAGTATCCAAACATCAGGGGGCTGCTATTAAGACTCAAGTGTCAGTCACCCATTAGGGCAAGGAGGGAGTCAGAAGATAGCACTACTGTAGGCCACGTGTCCAGAGGAGCATTGGTCTTTTAACGAGCTGTCGGACAACATATGCCTCCAAAGACTCTGGCTTTACAGGGAGACAGTTTGGCACTTGTGCCAGTCTCTCGAGGACCAAGAGGAGGAGGAGGAGGACACCTTAAACCCACGGCTCCCTGGAGTTTTTCACCTCTGGCCCTTTCCAGGGCTCGAACAGGCACCTGCGCGGCATTTCCCAGACATCAGCGCACAGGTGCATCCATGAGTTGACGGATGCCCTGTATGAAATGTAGGCTTCAAATGAAGTTACTGTGAAAAGACCCTAGTCGCCACATTCCGGCACCTGTTGGGGGAGGCTGGTACGAGAATTGAACCGTGCTGCTGGACTGCCTTGGTCTGCTTTTAAAGCCAGCTCTTTTAGCCCTGTGCTAAACCAGCCCCTGGTATGCCCGGGCTTCACCTCTCTCCTGGACCAGGCCCACCAGGATGTCTGTGCAGCAGGATTCTCTGCCATCGACAGGATGCCCAGGTCCAGGGGATGATCGATAACCCCATGTCACCCTTAGAGCACCGTCTCGACAGGGATACCCTTCAGAAACAGGAAGGGGTTCCACTCCAATAACATCCAGGTAGAGTGCGACCACCAACTGAACATCATGCACATCTGCGTACGCTATCCTGGGAGTGTGCCTACATCCTGGCACACTCGGAGGAACCCAGCGTCTTCAAGGGTTATCCTTGGTTGAGGGGTTGGTTGGTGGGGGAACAAGGATTACCTGCTAAGGTAATGGCTAATGATGCTAGTGCAGAGGCCCAAGACCAATGTGCAAAGCTGATACATCGAGCGGTGCATAGGCCTTCTCAAGATGTGGTTCTGTTGTCTGACCGGGCTCTCCAATAGAGCCCTTCAAGGGTCTTGTGGATCGTGGTCTCATGCTGTGTCCTCCACAAACGTGCGGCTCGTCAGAGAAGGAGGTGGACCAGGATGGGATCGAGGAGGATCCTGAGGAGGATCCGGACTTGGCTCTGGACAGATGGCTGCCAGGGTCCAAAGGGCCAGAGGACCAGTGAAGCCCTCATTGCCTCCTAGCAATGGGGAGGCTATGCCGAACACTTCACTTATCCTTTAACTCTGCCTTGCCTGATGCCTGTGCACCCCTCCCCCCACCCCCCATTTCTCATAACCCGTGTTCCCTCCTTGCCAGAAATCTGGTCTCCAGATCTTGTCACCCCCTCCCTTCAACTGTATCATCCATGCAACGAACAGTTGTTCCCCGTTTAATCCTGTGTATGCAATGGAGGCACTTTCTTCTGGGCTACAGTAAATCGGGGGGGGGGGGGGGGGGGGGGTGGGGGACCAGGGTTTGGGCATATATACTGGTGAGATATGACACACCTGGTGTCATACAGGGATGTCTTAGGCTGGTGCTCTCCTGGCCTATCATTTCTGGGTGAGGCTGCAGGGTCTGTGGTAAGTTCAGAGGTCTGATGAGGACGTCGAATCCTCTCTGCCCCCTCCCCATCAACCCCGCCACACACACCACCCCCCCGCCCGCCCGCCCTGTGGGAAAGCAGGGAGAGTGAGAAGCACATTGGTGTGGATTTGCAAAATTCTTTAATAGTGGTTATTTATATTGAGTGTCCTTTTCCTCAAAAATAAAGCTCAATAGCTCCCTCTAGGTGTCCCACCAAAATGCAGAAGTGTAGGTGGCCTTCTGCATTCCTCACCCTCTAGCCTGTGATGCCCTTGGCGGGCATGCTATGGAGGGTCCCGGCTGACTTTCAGGTGTCACAGGCGACGCCATGGAAACCTGTTGTGCCCACTGCCCAGGAGATGCACTGGTGTCAGGAGAAGTAATTTAGAAGGACTGGAGAGGGCCAGAGTCTCCCTGGTGGATGGCCCGGGCTGGGCTCCAGTGCCTCCTGTAGCCATGTAAAATGGCTGCGTTCCGATTAATCTGGCCAAAACCCAGTTTAAAACGGCTAACCTGAAAGACTGCTGGGAAAAGCAG
Organism: Scyliorhinus torazame; assembly: GCF_047496885.1. Classification (NCBI taxonomy): domain Eukaryota; kingdom Metazoa; phylum Chordata; class Chondrichthyes; order Carcharhiniformes; family Scyliorhinidae; genus Scyliorhinus; species Scyliorhinus torazame. The sequence continues at coordinate 47,183,758 of NC_092724.1, forward strand.
CCAAAAAGACACAAGCAGGCAGCTGCAGACAGGTTTGCAGCTTCAGCTCGGGGAACGCAGCCCAGGTCGATACTCAGGGCTATCAACAGCCCATCAACCCAGGTATCCGCAGTTTCATTCAGGACTGTTTACACCTAATCTACTCAGACATCCACAGTTAAATCGGCTATCCCCGGGAACAATTGCAACATATTAGCAATTGAATACCAGGCCAGACCTGTCGGCGCCTGCAGTGGCCGAAACAAAGACAGGTGAGCGACCACCCCCCGATCGAGGAATCGCCTCACCATTGGACACATCGACCTCAGAGACTGGGGACAGAATCCAATCACTTGGGACTCAGGGTCAAGGGCCGCCCCGGGAGGCGGGATGCCCCTGGGCCCTATAAAAGTAAAGGTCCAAGTTCAGATCTCTCTCTCTCTCATCTTCGCCTGCTCGAGACCTTCGCAAGATCAGCCACCGGTATAGTAAGTTTGAATCCAGCGATCGCTATCCGGTAGAGACATCTAGCCACCGACCTGTAGCAGCCTTTTGAATCCCGCGGGCCAGATTTGATTGGACAAGCCATTCGTTTCCCTGACCTGGTGGGCTCTTCCTAAGTTAAGTATTGGCCAGTAGTGATAGGTTTATTATATAAATAGTAGTATTAGGGTATTAATATTGCTTGTTGTATGTAATAAATTACCGTTGTTTTAATCCTTACTAAGCGGTGTGCTGTGTTATTAATCATAACCTGAACTTGAACCACGTGGCGGTATCATAAAGATACCTGGTGACTCGTGAGCAAAGGTGACCTAAACAGAGCAAATAGACTAAAGCTAGAAAGAGCAACACTCCTCCTCCCTCAGAATGCTTGCTGCCTCCTGGGCTACTCCATGGGACTGAAAGGCAGCTGGAGTGAGCTTCAGAAGCTTCAAAGTCATCTGACGCTGCCAATCCTGGAGGCCCAGCAGTGTCTGAATATTATGCCGATGCCCTTCAGTAAGCGGGACATGAACTTGATGATCTCAGCCATGGACATCACAGAGTCAGCCAAGCCTTGGACATCAACAGATATGGTTTGGACATCTTGCACCAAGCTCTCCACTGCAGACGTCACCCTTAAAGTGTTGGCCTGGGTGGCAGACAATGGCGGCATCATCTCCTGCGAAAGAAGGCTTCCGGACTCCTCCAGTTGGCCTTGCATTTGCTGGAATGTGACTTACACCCCCATCCTGTAAAGCCTGGCTCTTCACTTGCATCGCGATCAATGATGGGATCACCTTTTCCAGAGATCTGGCTCTGGCTTGGGGGCAACTATTTGCTGGGATTGAATTGACCTCTGACTGGCTGCTCCCTTGGAAGTCCCTGCCTCCATCTAATGTGCTACAGCAGCTGTGTGGTCCTCACCAGAGAGTGCCCCAGAGGCCTTTTCGCTAACATGTCCCACAGAGGTGAGTGTCTCTGCGCTGGTGAAAGCAGTACAGAGAATTTGGTGCTCTGAGGTGTTTTCTGGGTGGCAGCGACCCCAGATGCCCAACCTCATCTGATAGAGATCCTGGAAGACAAGGGACATGGGGTCACCTTTTCGGAATGACAAGGCAGTGGGAGATGAGAGACTCGCTCAAGATTGGTCATCTAGATAAAGTTGCATCGGGGGCGCAGGCCACCTCGCTATCTGCCACGTTTCACTCCGGAGCCTCTCCCATGATGTCCATTGCCCTATTCTCAAAGGGGGTCAAGACACACAGCTTAGGCATTCCCCCCCTCCCCCCCACTCTTGTTGTGGGCTATCTTGTCCTGTGGGGACACAAAGAGGACATTGTGAAATGGTAGCCTGGCAAAAACAGGGGACTTTATAGCAGGTGGCATGTGTGTGCACGGTGCCTAGCCAAAGAGTGGGGAGTGATGGGGATTCCTGGGGGGTGGTTGTGAGAGAGATGGCTGGTAGTTTGGGTGTTAGAAGGTTGGAAGGGTTTAAGGGAAGATGCCAGAGGTTAGGGACAGAGGTGATGTCAGGAGCAGACTCACTCTTGCAACTCGAATTAGGCATTCATCTCCTTGTGGCATTGGCGGCCGCTTCTTCTTGTGATGGTGCCGACTTATACCCTCTGCCACCACATCCTTGGCTTCAGACATTACATTGGGTGGATATCTTCTACCAACCCTGGGAAATAGGGTGGCCCTCCTGTCCTCCGCTGCGCCCAACATCCGCCCTATGTCAGCATCCAGGGAGCGTGATGCCTATCTTCGTGCAGCCATTTTCAGCCAGTGCGTTTAAATGCTGCCCCCGCTTGTCAAGGGCTAACAGCTGATTCCCAACTACCATGAATTCGGAATCAGCAGGATTCAAGTGGGGGAGAGATGGCTCATGGATGTTGAATCAGGCCTCCACAACGTTGGCAGCCCCAGCGGAAAAACTCCGGTATTCCCGCAGGGGGCAGCACTTAGAATGAAATCGGGAGAAACGCGCCCATAGCCTTTGTTTTTTAAATTTAAAGTTGTTATGACTGTTCAGCTCTGTGCGAAGAATGATTGTGCCAATGCACTATGCCATGCCGCTAGCAAGGGACAGCCAATAATTATAATAATGCTGCTTATTTCTAACGCCTAGAATCAAGCCTGACTGAGTCTGAATAGGGAAGGTGCTGCAGCAGATAATGTGGCCAGTGATTTCTTTGGCTCATTGGCTGAGGTCATAAATAAACTGGAGCAGAAGCCTGCTGGTTGCTCATCTCAGCAGAATTATGAAGCCTCCGTAACAATTGAGCTGCTGCAAAGGCAGATTATAATTCTGGGCATTGTGAAGGCAAGGGTTTCATAGGGAGATGAAGCAAGATCAAACTGTTATGTTAATTTCCGTGGATGTGCAATTATATAACAACTTAAAATAATTGTCATGTTGGCTACAATTTTGTCATCAATCATGATCAAACATATTTCTCGGGGCCAGTGCCTGTTCCTAACAAGTCCAGTCTTCACCACCTCATGTTGGCATCCTTGTGGTGCGGTGAGAGAACTGTATCGAGTTTGTGTCTAACCTATAGGTCACAGGAAAAATCCATCTGTATGGAAAAACTGTTGGGGAATGTTCTGCTAAGATAGAAGGACTTAATGAATCAGTGTGATGGGAAGAAATAAATGCTTCGCTATCATCCAACGTATGGCATGGCAGCTGGTGAGGGCAACGTTCACATTGAGTTATTTACTGCTTTGGGTGAAGTTGTGAGGGTGGTGGAGCGAGGCAGGGGGAGCATAGATCAGGGAGGACTGCCACCTACTTCAGAGGTATTGGGCAACATTGTAAGGGAAAACCCGAGGAGTACCTGTTTTAAACGTTCCTGAAAATATTGTGGCATATTTTGCTTGGCTTTGCGTTGCTAGAGAACTTGCCTTGATAAGTAGAGCACCCTACTTACCATCTTGGACAAAGGATGACCCAGTGAGACATAAAGATGTGTTTCCCAGGTATGTCATTTTGGTCTTACGCTGCTCAAGAGAAGATGTCAAAGATATTGATTGAAAGTTATTTTCATAGAATTTACAGTGCACAAGGAGGCCATTCGACCCATCGAGTCTGCACCGGCTCTTGGAAAGAGCACCCTACCCAAGCCCACACCTCCACCCTATCCCCATAACCCAGTAACCCCACCCAACACTAAGGGCAATTTTGAACACTAAGGTCAATTTATCATGGCCAATCCACCTAATCTACACATCTTTGGACTGTGGGAGGAAACCGGAGCACCCGGAGGAAACCCACGCACATACGGGAAGAACGTTCAGACTCCGCACAGACGGTGACCCAAGCCGGGAATCGAACCGGTGACCCTGGAGCTGTGAAACAATTGTGCGAACCACTATGCTACCGTGCTGCCGTAAGATACCTCTGCCCCTACCATTGATGTATACATCTCAAAATCTTGGTGGATATTAACTTTAGCTTTGGCACAGCTGAAAAGGAGTGAAAAACAATTTGTTTTTTATTTTCTTTATTCAATTACAGCAACATCTCAATGCAAACGTATGCCTGTAAAGGACTTGTGTCTGTTGTGTTATGCTGCTTCGGATAACACAGGCTGCTACTTGATGCAGTCTTAACTAAAGGATGCTCTAGACTCTGAAATGAGTTCAACGTGTTTATTGAACTATTAATACAGTTCTCAAATGAGTTCGACTCTCTGCTAATCTAACTGTAGTAACTCAGTCTAACTGTACCAGCTTGCTCTAAGCCACGTGCTGGGGCGTGATGCTGCTGATCTACCCTGTCTAACTCTCTAGATGTCTGTCTGCGGAAAGAGGCAGGGTGTGAGTGCCTCTTCCCTTTTATAGTGTTTATGTCATGCCCCCTTGTGGTGATGCCACCTCTGAGTGTCCTGACTGCGTCATAGCCCTGCTTCTGGCTGTCGCAAAGCTGCTGCGTCTTCTGCAGCACCGGGAGGTGATCAAGATTGGGCAGGTGAATGGCTGGAAGCGTCGTCCGCAGGTCCCCGTTCATCAGCAGTTGAGCTGGCGACATGCCAGTGGACAAGGGGGTTGCCCGGTGCACAAGTAGTGCAAGGTGTATGTCGGAAGCGGAGTCCGAGGCCTTGCGGATGAGCTGCTTAACGATGTGCACCTCTTTTTCGACTTTGCCATTGGACGGTGGATAGTGCGGACTGGGGGTGACATGACTGAAATTGTAGCTCTTGGCAAACGTGGACCATTCTCGACTGTGGAAGCACGGGCCATTGTTGATCATGATGGTGTTCGGGATGCCATGCTGTGAGAATGTCTCTTTACACCCTTTGATGCCGGTCCGTGAGGTGAGGTCTGGCAGCTTCAGCACCTCAGGATAGTTCGAAAAGTAATCGATGATTAAGATATAGTCGTGACCATTCGCGTGAATAGGTCAATGCCAAACTTGGACCACGGAGAGGTCTCTAGGTCATGTGGTTGGAGTGTCTCCTTGCCCTGCGCTGGTTGGAACCTCTGACAGGTTTCGCAGTTCAGGACCATGTCCATGATGTCCTGGTTGATGCCGAGCTAGTAGACATCTTGCCGGGCCCTGCGTCTGCACTTTTCTACGCCCAGGTGTCGCTCATGAATCTGCTGCAGCATCATGCTCTGGAGACGTAGTGGGATGACTATCCTGTCCAGCTTGAGCAGGATGCCGTTGATCAGCATCAGGTTATCCTTGACGTTGTAGAATTGAGGGCATTGCCCTTTCTGCCAGCCATTGCTGAGGTTGTGGATGACTCGCTGCAACAGGGGTCTTTGGCCGTCTCTTCTCGGATGAGAACGATCGTCTCATCTGTTGCCGGGAGAGTGCTTGCACGCAGTTGTACCTGCAATTCAATGTGCTGGATTATCTCCAGTGGTTCACTGGGTGAGTTGATGGAGTGGGACAATGCATCGGGGATGATGGGCTCCTTGCCAGGTGTGCACACCAAATTGAAATTATACCTCCGGAGTTTGAGCAGAATTCTCTGCAAACGAGACGCCATGTCGTTCAGTCCTTTTGGATGATGTGTACCAGCGTCCTATGATCCGTCTCAACAGTAAATGTTGGCTAGCCGTAGACATAAACATGACATTTGAGGATGCCGTTCGGAAGAACCAAACACTCCTTCTCAATCTGCGCATATCTGGCCTCAGTGGGTGGCATTGCCCGTGACGCGTATGCTGCTGGTACCCAGGATGACATGTCGTCTCTTTGAAGCAACACCGCCTCAATGCCATCCTGACTTTCATCTGTGGATATCTTGGTCTCTCAGTCTGGGTCAAAGAATGCATTCGGTTGTAGCAGAATCTGCCAAAAGGCATGTTGAAGGTGCAGAGCCTTCTGCTGGGTTCTTCAAGCTGGATTTGCCAAAATCCTTGGGATGCGTCCAATTTTGTGAAGAAGCGCGCGTGTGCCATCTCACTCGTGATTTCTTCCCTCTTCGGGATGGGGTAATGTTCCCGCATAATGTTTTTGTTTAGATCCTTGGGGTCAATGCAGATGCGTAGGTCCCCTGAAGGCTTCTTTACGCACACCATCGAGCTGACCCAGTCGGTTGGTTCAGTGACCATGGAGATGATGCCTTTTTGTTGTAGACTCGTGAGTTCTGCCGTGAGGCGCTCTCTCAGTGGAGCAGGGTCTTGACGTGGTGCGTGGACCACTGGCTTGGCATCAGGCCGCAGTAGAATCTTGTACTCGTACGGCAGCGTGCCCATCCCGCTAAATACAACTGGGTACTGGGTTAGGATGTCGTTGATGCTGGCCTGAAGATCCGAAAGGGACTGCGTCATGGTGTAGACCCTTTGAATGAGGTTCAGTTGTTTGCAGGCGTGCGCACCTAGCAGGGACGCCCTGTCTGGTTTAACAATCTCAAAGTGTAAGCTTGCTTGTGTGTGTCAGCTGGACACCTGCAGATGACAGGAACCCAGTGCCTTGATTGTGTTTCCATTGTAGTCCAGGAGTTTGCAGGCAGCTGGAAGGATTGTGGGGGGCTTGCTGATTCTCTTGAAGTCCACCTGCGAAATCAGGTTGGCAGAGGCACCTGTGTCCAGTTTGAACTGGATGGGGCAGTGGTTGACCTTCATCACTACGTGCCATTCGTCCTCGGAATCCACGGCCAGGATTGATATGACTTGCGATGTGTCCAGTGTGGCGTATTGGCACTTCGTAATAATGCCCACTCGGTAAGTGTTGTCCAGGTATTCATCATCTGGATCCGTCACACTGCCTGGATCAGAGTCATGCATTCGGTGTTGCACACTTCTGATGCGCCGCTGTTGGAATTGGGAGCACTGGCTCCTGATTGGTGGCGCAGATCTGCACAGGGCTGCATAGTGGTTTGGTTTCCCACAGTTTAAACAGCGTTTGCCTCTTGCAGGGCAGTTTTTTAAAAAATGGGCGGTGCCGCAGTTCGCACATGTCATGACGTCGGCACCATGACACTCAGAGCATCATTGCGCATGCGCGGTGCGGTTCCCAGACGTCAGCACCTGCGCAGTGCGGTTTTCAGCCGTTTCATGTTGCCGATCGCATTGCGCATGCGTCAGGCCCCGGGAAAAGCGTGCAAAATGGCCGCTTTTGTCAATGTGGAGGCGCTGCATCCGGGAGATGGCCTGAACACTCTCCACCTCGTGGGAGGCTTGTTTTTCTCACTCTCTGCCGTTTTGTACTGCGAATAGCGATTTTTAGAGTGCTCATGCACAGTACACGTTTCAATCGCAGCTGGCAGGGTCATGTGCTTGATTTTCAACAATTGCTCTCGCAGAGGATCAGAGTGGACTCCAAAAATGATTTGGTCTCTGATCACGGAGTCAGTGATATCACCGAAGTTGCAGGATTGCGCTAGCAGTCTAAGGTTAGTTAGATCGGAGGTGAAGGAATCGTCTTTACCTTGCATCCTCTGCTTGAAGATGTAGCGCTAGAAGATTTTGTTGGTGTCCACCTCGCAGTGGCTGTCGAATTTGTTCAGGATGGTTTGGTACTTCGTTTTGTCCTGCCCTTCGGAAAAGTGAAAGGAGTTGAAGATCTCGATTGCATGGTCACCCGCAGTGGTAAGTAGAATGAAATGAAAATCGCTTATTGTCACAAGTAGGCTTCAAATGAAGTTACTGTGAAAAGGCCCTAGTCGCCACATTCCGGCGCCTGTTCGGGGGGGCTGTTACAGGAATTGAACTGTGCTGCTGGCCTGCCTTGGTCTGCTTTCAAAGCCAGCGATTTAGCCCTGTGCTAAACAGCCCCTGATCTATCCTCCGTGCATCGGTCGCACCACTGAGGTCGGATGCTTCCACGTATAATTGAAATTTCTGCTTGAATGATCGGCAGTTGGCACTAAGATTGCTGGTGGTCCTGAGCTGATGAGGAGCCTGAATCTTGCTCATTGTGCCTGTATTCAGTAGCTGGTTGTCACAAATCTTGCTGAGTTGAACTAACTAGATTGGACAGTCACTCCTGGTATCACGTTGTGTTATGCTGCTTCGGATAACACAGGCTGCTACTTGATGCAGTCTTAACTAAAGGATGCTCCAGACTCTGAAATGAGTTCAACGTGTTTATTGAACTATTAACACAGTTCTCAAATGAGTTCGACTCTCTGCTAATCTAACTGTAGTAACTCAGTCTAACTGTACCAGCTTGCTCTAAGCCACGTGCTGGGGTGTGATGCTGCTGATCAGCCCTGTCTAACTCTCTAAATGTCTGTCTGTGGAAAGAGGCAGGGTGTGAGTGCCACATCCCTTTTATAGTGTTTATGTCATGCCCCCTTGTGGTGATGCCACCTCTGAGTGTCCTGACTGCCCATTGGCTGTGTCCTATTCTGAGTGTTCATTGGTTGCATGTTTGCATATCATGATAGTGTCCAAATAATTGACCCTGATTTAAAATGTATTTCAGGATGCATCAAAAGTGCTTCCTCTCACCCTTAGGTAACTGCAAGAATCAAACTCTGGGGTGCATTTGTAGCAAAACGTGGAAGCAGTTGAAGGAGAGCATAGATCATAGATCATAGAATTTACAGTGCAGAAAGAGGCCATTCGGCCCATCGAGTCTGCACCAGCCCTTAGAAAGAGCACCCCAGTTAATCCCAAGCCTCCACCTCATCCTTGTAACCCACCTAGCCTTTTTTTGGACACTAAGGGCAATTTAGCATGGCCAATCCACCTAACCTGCACATCTTTGGACTTGTGGGAGGAAACAGGAGAACCTGGAGGAAACCCACGCAGACACGGGGAGAACATGCAGACGGTGACCCAAGCCGGAAATCGAACATGGGACCTTGGCGCTGTGAAGCAACAGTGCTACACCCTGAGCCAGTGTTCGGTCAATTCCAGTCCCACTTGACCAGGAGCCACAATGCATGTGTTTTAACCAATAACTGTCAGAAAAATACCCAAAGTATTTGACCCCAGGCTGCCAATAATTGTAGTAAACAAGTTTGTAAATATAAACACCCTGGGTGGGATTCTCCGACCTCCCGCTGGGCTGGAGAATCGCCGGGCGGCGGCGTGAATCCCGCCCCTGCCGGCTGCCTATTCTCCAGCGCCGGGGTTTTGGTGGGGTGGGGTTCGCGCCTCGCCGGTCGGCGGCTGCTGGCAGCGGCCCCCCCGGCGATTCTCCGGCCCGCGATGGGCCAAGTGGCCGCCCATTTTTGGCGGGTCACGCCGGCGTAAATCACAGTCGGTCCTTACCGGCTGGACCTGGCTCCACGGGCGGCCTGCAAAGTCCTCGGGGTGGGGGGGGGGGGGGGGGGGGGGAGGGGGGGGAGGGGGGGGGGGGAAATTGGGGAATCTGTCCCCAGGGGCTGCCCTCACGGTGGCCTGGCCCGCGATCAGGGCTCACCGATCCGTGGGCGGGCCTGTGCCGTGGGGGCACTCTTCCCTCCGCAACGGCCGCTGTCAATTTCCGCCATGGCCGGTGCGGAGAAGAACCCCCCCTGTGCATGCACTGGGATGACGCCAGCACACGCTGGTGCTCCCGCATGCGGCAACTCACGCCGGTCGGCGGAGGCCCTTCGGCGCCGGTTGGCGTGGTGCCAAGCCCTTCCGCGCCGGCTGGCGCTGCGCCAAACACTCCGGCGCCGGCCTAGCCCCTGAAGGTGCGGAGCATTCCGCACCTTTGGGGCGGCCCAAAGCCGGTGTGGTTCACGCCAGTCCTTGGCGCCGGAGTGGCCCGCCCCACCGGATCGCGGAGAATCCCGCCCCATTACTTTTTATTAATAACAAGAACTATAATGAAATATGCTGCAAATACAACTGGTTAATTATTATCCAATTACTAACCTCCCACTTTAACTTGCCCCCCCCCACCCTCTACCCACACACACACAAGCCAAACAAACACAGATGGGAGGAGAGCAGTAAAGCAGTGAAAATTATAAGTAATAGGGAAGAGGAATCTTGGTTTCAGATGGTTGTTTCCAGCACCTTACACCTCTTCAAATTTTGCTTTCAGTTTGAGGTTTTTTTTAACCATAGATTTATTCAGGTCACATAGTCACAGAGTCAAAGATGTTTACAGCATGGAAATAGGCCCTTCGGCCCAGCTTGTCGATGCCGCCCAGTTTCTATCACTAAGCTAGTCTCACTTGCTGCATCTGGCCCATATCCCTCTCTACCCACCCTGCCCATGTAACTGTTTTCAAAGGGCCAAATTGTACAGCTCTTTGTAGTTTCAGCACTCTCTGCTTTTCTGGAGAGAGAGAGAGCAAGTTCTTGTCTTTGCAGCCTGTAATGGTTTCCCAGTAGATTAGTTCATTCAGGATAGCACAGTGGTTAGCACAGTTGCTTTACAGCTCCAGGGTCCCAGGTTCAATTCCCGGCTTGGGTCACTGTCTGTGCGGAGTCTGCACGTTCTCCCCGTGTCTGCGTGTGTTTCCTCCGGGTGCTCTGGTTTCCTCCCACAGTCCAAAGATGCACAGGTTAGGTGGATTGGCCATGATAAATTGCCCTTAGTGTCCAAAAAGAGTAGGTGGGGTTGTTGGGTTGTGGGGATGGTGTGGAGGTGTGGGCTCAAGTGGGGTGCTCTTTCCAAGGCCCAGTGCAGACTCGATGGGCCAAATGGCCTCCTTCTGCACTGTAAATTCCATGATTCTTTGAGATTCCCTGCAGTTTCAAAATACAGCACTCGCAACCTTTCTGGAGACAACACAGAGGAGAGACAGTAAGTACTTGTCCCTGTGCTTCCAGCAGTCAAGCTGAGTTCCTTCACATTTCTGAGAGCCAACCCACTGGGATATGATCCAATCACCACTTGTTACCAGGCAGAGTACGGCCTTTTGTCCAATGAATTGGCCACCAGCCAATCAATCAAACCGAGTCCCACCACGTCTATCGCTCTGGTGCCGAGACGTCTGAGGTCCCCTGTTCAAACTAGCAGAGACTAACAGAGTGTTCTCTCTTGTAACTTCTGAATTCCTCACTCCTTTCTGCTGCTTGACTTAAAGATGAATGTCCACTAATCATCCATGGACCAAAAATGATGATGGCTAAATAAAAGATTCTCCGCTCCTGGATGCGATTCTCCGGCGACCGGGGAATCGCCGCCAGCCATGGCGCCGGTCGACCAGCCAAGTTCCCGCCGAGTTCCGCTGGCGTGATTCCCGTATGGTTCCACCCAGCGGGAGCTCGGACCCGCAGCCGTGTTGGCATCCTTGTAGGGGGACAGGGGGGGGGGGTGGGGTGGGAGTAGACTCTGGGGGGCCTCCACGATGGCCAGGCCCACAATTGGGGGCCTCCAATCGGCGAGTGCGTGCGATCCGGGGGGGGGGGGGGGGGAGGGGGCCTACCTCCTTCCACGCCGGCCCACTGTGTGGCTCTGCCATGTTGCGGCGCGGACCCGTGGCCAACCGCCGCGCACATGCGCGGTCCCGCGAGAGAAGTGCAGGGCCACGTGCGGTAGCTGGAACAGTGCAGAGCACTCCAGCGCCATGCTGGTCCCCTGTGGGCAACAGAATCACTGAGCCAAGAGGCCCGTTGACGCCAGCGTGAAACACTCCGGTGTTTACGCTGGTGTCAACACTTAGCCGCGTTTTCAGAGAATCCCGGCCGATATATCTGGCAATGGAAGTCCAGAACCAAATGCACTTCACTTAGCTTTGGTAACAATGATTGCATGAGACAGCACTAACTAATGGAATTTCAACACAGAATGTTAGGATTCTTTCTGCCCGTTGGAAGTAACCCTGCAAGTCAGTGCCCGTCAGTGCCCTAACGAGTTAAGAGATCCTCCACTGATCTATTCTGTTTAATTGACTGCTGTAAACTTGTTCACTCTTTTATACAATTGGGACCCCATAAACCTTGGTTCTATAAACCCAGCACCAAAAAGCTCATTGGACCTGAGATAAGTGTGCTGTGTCCTAATAGGGAGAAAACGTGATTCCATGTGGAGAAACACAAATTCTAAATATGGGCAAAGATTTCTCAAAAACCTGACTTGGAGTTTTTAAAATATAGGCCTGAGTCGTAGGCTTGCACCACCACCTGCCCACCCGGGTGAGTTTTTAGGTTATGGGGTAGTATGAAATTGCAGGGACGGGATTCCCTCTCGGTTCCAGCCTGGCCCGATCTCGCAGAGATTTTATGCTGGGCGGGCAGTGCCTGTCTGCCCTTTCCCCAATTGATACTGGGAATCCTATGGCGAGTAACTCACCTCCTGACCCCCAAAAGCCTGTTCACCATCTACAAGGCACAAGTCAGGATTGTAATGGAATACTGTCCACTTGCTTAAATGAGTGCAGCTCCAACAACACTCAAGAAGCTCAACGTCATACAGGGTAAAGCTGCCCGCTTGATTGCTCCCCCTTCCACAAACATTCAAATCCTCCACCACGGCCAAACAGTGGCACCATGTGTACCATCTACAAGATACACTGCAGGAACTCACCAAGCTTCCTTCGACAGAACCTTCCAAACCCAGGACTACTACCATCTCGAAGGATAAGAGCAGCAGATACCTGGGAACCCCGCCACCTGGAGGTTCCCCTCCAAGTCACTCACCACCTCGACTTGGATGAATATCAATGTTCCTTCACTGTCGGTCGAGCAACATCCTAGAACTCCTTCCCTAACAGCACAGTGGATGTACCTACACATCAAGGGCTGCAGCGGTTCAAGAAGGAAACTCATCACGACCTTTTGAGGGGCAACTAGGGATGGTCAATAAATGTTGGCCTAACCAGTGACGGCCATATCCCGTAAATGAATAAATAAAAAAACAAGTGGTCAATTCAGAGCCATTGAAGGGCTGTTTCCCACCCAGCCTCCATTTTTAGGCTGGCGAGTAGATTGAAGCTCTGTGGGGGGAGGCCAGAAATAATCTCAGTCTGATCTGGGGTGGGAAAGAGGGGGGGCTTTGCGGGAGCACCTCCATCCGAAGCTGCCTTCTGTTTGGGGGCACCCATCCCACCCGCACAACCTAACCTGAAATGTGACATTGATTAACAATATTACATAATATATAATTTGTATAGCACTTCTGATAAGTTCATAAGATATAGGAGCAGAATTAGGCCATTTGGCCGATCGGTTCTGCTCCGCCATTCGATCATGACTGATCTCATCCTGGCCTTAACTCCACTATCCCCCTATGACCTCTCGTTCTGGATGCACCACGTCGACTTTATCCATACCTTTTATCATCTTGTATACCTCAGTTTGATCTCCCCTCATTCTTCTAAATGTCAGAGAGTATAGGCCTAAACTGTTCAACCTGTCTTCATAAGACAAACCCCTCATCTGGAATCAGCCGAGTGAACCTCCTCTGAACTGTCTCCAATGCCACTACATCTTACCTCAAATAAGGGGCCCAAAACTGTGCACAATACTCCAGGTGTGACCTCACCAGTGCCTTGTATAGTTGCAGCAACACTTACTTATCTTTATACTCTATTCCTTTAGCTATAAATGCTACATTCCCTTTGCTTTCTTTATTGTCTGCTGCACTTGCTGATAAAACAATGGTCACTGTTATTTATTCTCAAGTGGCTGCCCTCTCTCAAGATGAGAGATTTCACATGCATGACCTACACCTGTCATTTGATGAAATGGTGACAATAATGAGAATATTTTCTATTGAATCTTGAATCACTCAATTGTAACCAAGTTGTTAAATTAAAGTCTATCATCTATGATGTATGTTTAGAGCAGTAAACAAGGAATGTTTAATTCAGTGAAATACTTGAATGTTTTTTTAAATTGACTACCACAACTTGAATATTAATGGCAGGAGATTGGGGCTGCCATACCTTTGGTCACTAATCATTGCGGAAAAGTAGACACGATTAAAGAGAAGTGGAATGTAGGAATAAAATGATAACGCATAATTCATGTGTGTTTAGCAGAACTTTGAGCATTTTTCCAAAAATTAAGTAGATAGGGTTAGTGAAGATTAGGGGAAGCAAAATTGTAACCTGTTACTGAGTCTTGAAGGTCATTCACATTGGACTGGGACTGAGTTACTACAAGGATCGTATTTAACAATGGAAAACATTTTCAATTTGCCAACCCAAGCATGAGAGCAATGAATAGAGTAGAGGTATTTCCTGTCCAAGAACATATTGCTGGTAACATCATGGTAGTTCAGAAGACAAATGAGAGTGTGGCACAAAAGGTAACAGCAACTTACAACAGGGTAATCTGCCAAACTGAAGCAGAGTTGGCCACTCTGCCTGTGAAGCACAGGAACTGTGCATGGAGAGATCCAGACCTCAAGGGAAGCTTTGTCTGAGCTATTTCACCTGAACATCTGTGAGATTAGTCGGCGAGATAGTGTCAGTGAGTGTGACCACTGCCTTCAACGTTCACATTGCATGAACCTGCAAATGAAAGGTGATTTAAGGAGGAAGAACATTTTAAGAATAGGCAAAATCTTATCTTCACTAAGTGGGAACATCCTTATTTTTGGTTAGAAGTCTGTAAGTTCAAGCCTCTCTCCAAGACTTGAGCACAACATTTAGGTTGACACGTCAACGTGGTATGAGGGGGTACTGCTTTGTCAGTGGATAGGACATTAAACGGTGGCCAAGATCCTGTGGATTTTCTTTTTGTAAGGAGTATGGAGAACACCTGGTGTCCTGGCTAACATCCATTCAGTCCTCAATCAACGTTGCCAAGAAATAGATTAACTGGCCATTCATTTCAATGCTGTGGGCAAATTAGCTGCACTGTTTGGCTGCAGAACAATACTGGCTGTGCTACCAAAGTAATTCATTGTCTGTGAAGTTCTATGCAATGTCCAATGAATGGCAGTAAATGAGCTACTCAATTCTTATAATTGTCTCCTTATGGTAGTTTTATGATTCTGAGGTCCTGGAGAGGAAAACGTGAACGAATGCAATGGACACATAAAGCAGAACATTTAAGTTGGCATCTGTAGGAGGAACAAGAAAGTTCAGAGGAATACTGATACTAATATTATCAATAAAATTGATTGGAACAAGAAAGAGTGCAATGCAGAGATATTGCAGTTTGGCTGGGGTGGCCAACAGGTATCTAAGGTGGCATAGGACATTTTTGTGGTTGAACTGAGGCTGTTTCGATCGTGCATCATTTGTCCATATACTCAAACTTGACGTGAGAGGAATAGAATAACACAGGGGATGCAATCAGCCACAATAGAACAAGCTGCTATCTTTCCATTCTCACAGACTATTCATTACAGCCTGAACGAGCCAGCGTATCTGGCAGGCAGCCTGACACTAGCATTCAACCCTAGCCTGAAGATAGCAAAGGAGCAATTAGGGAGTGGCACTTTTCCATTGCCATCTCAAGAGCAAACTAGCAGCACGCTACCAGACTCTGTCGCAGAATAGATACCAGGTGTTGTGCCATGCAGAATGAGCAAGGATTCGGTTTCTGAGACAAACCTGGATTTCCATCTTCAAGGCACATGGGGGATACAGGGAAATTCCCGGCTAGGCACAGCCGCCTCAGGAGAAAGCCCCTACCAAGGCAGGATCTTCATTGCTGGGGACCAGGTGCAGGCAGGAGTCAGGCCGGCCAACCCGGGAAGAAATGGGGAGGCAGCTGAGTGTGGAGGCGGGCTGATTTAAAGACCCGCTTCGATGCCCTGAGATTTTGTCCCCATGACAAAAAAAACACAAATGCCCTTCAGCCCTCATGCCTCACACCCCCTTCATCCTCCAAATACTTCCCATGCCCCATTCATTCGACCTTGTACTCCCCACCCGCACCCAATGTTCTATCATGCCCCATGTCAAGCTCTGTATTGGCACCAACCCTCTATGTCCCTTCATTACTCCTAATCTAAGCTCTGCCCCCGCCCACCCCTATATCTCCTCATGCCCCCATGCCAAGTTCTGGCAGTTTTATTCCATTGACACACTGCATGTTTTCTGGAACCAATAAACACCACAGTGTAAAGTGGCATACATAAAACATATTTTGATAAAGTGTAATCCATTCATCACTTTGTCCTATGAAAAAGTAATTCTGGATGGCAAGCTAATAAATGTGTCAATCATCCAGGCCATTTGAATTTTCAAAAACCACAAACCCCAAACACTTACAATCATGTGACTTATGCTGACAAACATTGTGAAATTGACCACTTAGATCAGATAGGCTGATGGATCAATCAAACACTGGGTGGCATTCTCCCGAATCCCCGCGACGGCCCGATGCCGTCATAAAAAGGGCACGAACCACTCCGGCGTCAGGCCGACCGGAAGTTGCGGAATCCTCCGTGCTTCCAGGGGCTCGGCCGGCGACGGAGGGGTTGGTGCCGCGCCAACCGGCGCTGAAGGGCTGGCGCGAGTTAGCGCACGCGCAGAACCGCCGGTGTGGTTCCGCGCATGCACAGACTGGCCGGCGTATTCTCGCGCATGTGCAGTGGGGTGTCTTCTCAGCGCCGGCAATGGCGGAGCCCTCCAGTGGTTGGCGCGGAAGGAAGAAGTGCCCCACACGGCACAGGCCCGCCCGCAGATCGGTGGGCCCCGATCACGGGCCAGGCCACCGTGGGGGCTCCCCCAGGGCCGGATCCCCCCGTGCCCCCCCCCCCGCCCCCCAGGATCAGCCAGCCTACCAGTCAGGTCCCGCCGTGTGGGATCATGTCTAATGCATGCCGGCGGGACTGCCCAGAAACCGACGGCCCATCGGGGCCCAGAGAATTGCCTGGGGGGGGGGGGGGGGGGTGCCGCTGGCAATGGCCCCCGACTGGCATGGCATGATCCCCGCCCCCGCCCGAAAGCTGGCACCGGAGAATACGGAAACCAGTGTCCAAGCGGCGAGGCGGGATTCACGCTACCCCCCGGGGATTCTCCGACCCGGCCCGGGGGGGGGGGGGGGGGGGGGGTGTCGGAGAATCCCGCCCAATGTTTCCTCCGTAGAGCAGGTGTTCAGTTATTCTAATACATGCCTGGTCGCTCAGTAAAATCTTATTATTTTTGCTTGGATGGGAGCCCAGACATCTACTAGAATAATAGACGATGCTTAACTTGGCACAGGGACCTCCAGAGATAGAAGACTCCCCGGTGTGTGACCCTCTCCCCCGCAAACGGTGTCATTCCAGGTTCTGGGGGCCCATTCCACCCAGTACAATTTAGCACCCCTGACTTGTTCAATTTCTCGGGGAGGGGGACAGCGATAACCCGCTGCTTTTGAGGTCCTTAGCGGGAAGACCCTCTGTTCCAACCGTTGTCTTTGGGCATCTCTGCCACCATCCCGGACCTGTTTCCGGAGTTGTTTTGGGGACCTTCGGTGACCAGGCGGCGGGGGCGGAGCAGGCATCTGCACCACCGCCTCCCGCTGGCCCAGAGCCCTGGGAGGAACCTGAGGAGATCCCGCCTGTCGATGATCTCGGTGGCGGGATCAAGGCAGGCCCTGAGTTGGGTGGTGGGCCCCTGTCGCCCGCTGCACTCAGTGTGGTGGAGGATTCGGGCCCGCAGGGTGACTGTCCGGAGGCTGTCAGCCGCCCAGTGTCGGGAACGGAGAGTGCTCATGAGGTTCTCTGAAGGTGGGTGCAGGGCCCTCTCATGCCTGATACTGTGTCGCCCCTCACCCCCTCTGGGGGACACCTGGAATCTGGCACATCATGATTGAAGGTTCTTTTGCTTTTCTGCCTCTGTAGATAGTTCAGGCAGTGTCCTATTGGGCACCCCCTACACCAACACCGCCCGACTCCCGCCTTCCCACCACTCTCCTTTCCCCTCTCTCCCCCCGCCCCCCGTTTCCTTTCCCTTCTGTTGGTACAGAGGCAAGGGTATCTGGTCTCTCCAGCAAAGATTAGTGCGTGTACCGTTTGATTTTTCCTACAACTGTGTTGTGAACTGTTTTAATAATCAGAGTAACCTACCCCCTTCCCCGTACGTTGGTCCTGAGCGGAGGGTACCCTGTTTCTCCAACACAGAATTAGTGTTTGTACCGTTTGGCTTTGTATATACTTTTTGCTGTTTTAATAAAAAGATATGGCACAGGGTGTATGAAGGGGATATTTTGAACTTACCTTTTAAATTGTTCCCTCATGCACACTAGAGTCCTCTCAGGATTTGTGAACCATGAATCTTTCAACACCTCGCCCTACTCCATGAATATTATGGAGGGATAGGAGATACTTATCTCTGTAAGGAATCAGACCGGGTGGGGCAGTGCCAGATGTTGGCTTCTGACAGGAAGCAGCCCACACCATTTAAAGGCACTCCTGAAACTTTCATAGCCTGGGAATGCCAGAATCAGGACCGGCTGCCATTTCTAAAGAACTTCCGCCTCATCCCGAAGGAGTGAAAATCCAGAACAAAGAGCAACAACTGTTACTATGAGTGAAATAATCAGAAAGTAAGTGTGAAAAGCTGGAATGAAGTTGAACCAATCCATGAGAGGGATCGAAAGACAAGAAACGATGGAGAGAACAGAATTGGGGGTGGGATTCTCTGAGCCTCCATGCTGAAATCGCGCGCGGCGCGGGGATGGAGGATGGGGCTTAAGACCCGCGATCGGGTCTGACGCGGAGCCGGTTGGGGGCCCTTGAAAGAGTCCCCCACGCCGATTCTCCGCCGACAACTGGCCGAGTTCGAGTTCGCGCTGGCTTGGTTCATTCATGGTTCCACCCGACGGGATCTAGGAGTGGCGGCTCCGGACCCAGTCCGCGGCCGCCCTGGTGGGGGGGCGGGGGGCATCCATCACTGAGGGGGCCTCCAGGACGGCCAGGCCCGCGATCGGGGGCTACCGAACGTCGAGCGCACGCGATCTGGGGGGGGGGGGGGGGGGGGGGGGGATATTTACGGGGCCGGCCTGCTGTGTGGTGCACGCCTTCGGAAAGCACTGCATTTCATGCTGTTCTGCCATCCTGCTGTCGTGGATTAATCTTGTGTCCAGGGTAGGGTGGGGTGGGGAGGAGGGGATGATTCCAGCGTATGGACCTGACAATTACATTTAAATGTATTCAAATGAGATTCCCGCAACTAACATCGGGAAATGTGCCCCGACACTGACAGGGCGAGGGGACAAACCCGTCATGCATTCACGCCAAGGTAAAATGTGACTTTGCATTTCTAGTGTTATTTTTCGCTCCCACCGTCAAACCCACCCGATACGAACAGGAGCGGCAAATCCCAGCCTGTTACTTGGCTAATCATTTCCCTCCTTATCCCAGAAGTTTGAGCCCAGAAAAAAAGACTTGCAGCAGCATTGAGGCTAATTGTAGCAACTCTACTGTCAACCCAGTTGGACGCACTAAACCACAGACTGGCAGATATGGCCACTCCTACAATGCAATTGGGTTTGTCATACTACAGCAAGGATATGCTGACATTGAAGCAGTGAACCCAAACTAACAGCTGGATAAAACCGAAGGGAAGAGATGGCTAAGGGAAAATGTGAAGTACGCTAAAGTTCAAGGTTTGCGCAGGTCAAGGAGACACAGCCTGAGTGAGACACATCCAGAGTGGGAATTGCAACTTGGTAATTTGGTGCAGTGAGGTAATGGTGTGCAGAGTGGGAGAAGGTGCTTTTTCCCTACTGTTTTGTTCTCTTTCTTCTGGCCTGTAACTGTTAATCTGCAGGGAGAGAACCAGAGAGCATTCTGGGAAGCCAAGTGATTTTTATATTTATTTTTATTTTTATTACCTTTTCAAGTTGTCTGGGGGGGGGAAAACTGAAGTGACATCACTGTAAAGCTGTGACCTGATTGGCTAGTTGGGAATCGACACAATTTAAAAATTAAACATTGTTAAACTAATTAAACATAACTAATTAATTACTTCATTGGAAAGGTATCTAAGCCAGAGATCGGAGAGTACTGTATTTAGCTTTCACATTTATAGTAGAAACTTAGTGCTGGGAAACATATAGTTAACAGTAACTTTTATTTTAAAAATTTAAAATTTAATTTACTAATTAATTAACGCAATGTCAATTAGAGGGGTGCAGTGCTCTGACTGTGAGATGTGGCAGGTCCGGGAGGCTTCCAGCATCCCGGATGGCTTCATCTGCAGAAAGTGCACCCAACTGGAGCTCCTCACAGACCGCATGTTTCGGTTGGAACAGCAGTTGGATGCACTTAGGAGCATGCAGATGGCGGAAAGCGTCATAGATAGCAGTTATATAAATGTGGTCACACCCAAGGTGCAGGCAGAGAAATGGGTGACCACCAGAAGGGGCAGGCAGTCAGTGCAGGAATCCCCTGTGGTTGTTCCCCTCTCAAACAGGTATACCCCTTTGGATACTGTCGGGGGGGGGATAGCCTATCAGGGGAAAACAGCAGCAGCCAGAGCAGTGGCACCATGGCTGGCTCTGATGTTCAGAAGGGAGGGTCAAAGCGCAGAAGAGCAATAGTCATAGGGGACTCTATAGTCAGGGGCACAGATAGGCGCTTCTGTGGACATGAAAAATACTCCAGGATGGTATGTTGCCTCCCTGGTGCCAGGGTCCAGGATGTCTCAGAACAGGTAGCGGGCATCCTGAATGGGGAGGGCAAACAGGCAGAGGTTGTTGTACATATTGGTACCAATGACATAGGCAGGAAGGGGCATGAGGTCCTGCAGCAGGTGTTCAGGGAGCTAGGCAGGAAGTTAAAAGACAGGACCTCTAGGGTTGTAATCTCAGGATTACTCCCTGTGCCACGTGCAAGTGAGGCTAGAAATAGGAAGATAGAGCTGCTAAACACATGGCTAAACAGCTGGTGTAGGAGGGAGGGTTTCCGTTATCTGGACCACTGGGAGCTCTTCTGGGGCAGGTGTGACCTGTATAAGAAGGACGGGTTGCATCTAAACTGGAGAGGCATAAATATCCTGGCCACGAGGTTTGCTAGTGTCACACGGGAGGGTTTAAACTAGTATGGCAGGGGGGTGAGTACCAGAGCAATAGGTCAGAAAGTGAAAGCATTGAGGGAGAACTAGGGAATAGGGTCAGTATGGCTCTGAGGAAGAGCAGACAGGGAGATGGTGCTGAAAACAGCGGGTCTGGTGGCCTGAAGTGCATATGTTTTAATGCAAGAAGTATTACGGGTAAGGCAGATGAACTTAGAGCTTGGATTATTACTTGGAACTATGATGTTGTTGCCATTACAGAGACCTGGTTGAGGGAAGGACAGGATTGGCAGCTGAATGTTCCAGGATTTAGATGTTTCAGGCGGGATAGAGGGGGATGTAAAAGGGATGGCGGAGTTGCGGGACTGGTTAGGGAGGATATCACAGCTGTATTACGGGAGGACACCTCAGCGGGCAGCGAGTCTATATGGGTAGAGATCAGGAATAAGAAGGGTGCAGTCACAATGTTGGGGGTTTACTACAGGCCTCCCAACAGCCAGCGGAAGATAGAGGAGCAGATAGGTAGACAGATTTTAGAAAGGAGTAAAAGCAACAGGGTTGTTGTGATGGGAGAGTTCAACTTCCCCAATATTGACTGGGACTCACTTTAGTGCTAGGGGCTTGGATGGGACAGAGTTTGTAAGCAGCATCCAGGAGGGCTTCTTAAAACAATATGTAGATAGTCCAACTAGGGAAGGGGCTCAATTGGACCTGGTATTGGGGAATGAGCCCGGCCAGGTGTTGGAAAATTTCAGTCGGGGAGCATTTCGGGAACAGTGACCACAATTCAGTAAGTTTTAAAGTGCTGGTGGACAAGGATAAGAGTGGTGATAGGGTGAATGTGCTAAATTGGGGGAAGGTTAATTCTAACAATATTAGGCGGGAACTGAAGAACCTAGATTGGGGGTGGATGTTTGTGGGTAAATCAACATCTGACAAGTGGGAGGCTTTCAAATGTCAGTTGAAAGGAATTCAGGACCGGCATGTTCCTGTGCGGAAGAAGGATAAATACTGCAAATTTCGGGAACGTTGGATAACAAGAGATATTGTAGGCCTCGTCAAAAAGAAAAAGGAGGCATTTGTCAGGGCTAAAAGGCTGGGAACAGACGAAGCCTGTGTAGAATATAAGAAAAGTAGGAAGGAACTTAAGCAAGGTGTCACGAGGGCTAAAATGGGTCATGAAAAGTAATTGGTAAATAGGGTTAAGGAAAATCCCAAGGCTTTTTACACGTACATAAAAAGCAAGAGGGTAGCCAGGGAAAGGGTTGGCCCACTGAAGGATAGGTAAGGGAATCTATGTGTGGAGCCAGAGGAAATGGGTGAGGTACTAAATGGATACTTTGCATCAGTATTCACCAAAGAGAAGGAATTGGTGGATATTGAGTCTGGAGAAGGGTGTGTAGATAGCCTAGGTCACATTGAGATCAAAAAGACGAGGTGTTGGGCATCTTGAGAAATATTAAGGTAGATAAGTTCCCAGGGCCTGATGGGATCTACCCCAGAATACTGAAGGAGGCTAGAAACTAAATTGCTGAGGCCTTGACAGAAATCTTTGGATCCTCACTGACTTCAGGTGATGTCCCGGAGGACTGGAGAATAGCCAATGTTGTTCCTTTGT